>NC_135531.1:104139261-105500261 GCF_045843805.1 Urocitellus parryii
ACCAAAGGAAGGGGGGCTGGGGAAGGTTCCAATCCTCAAGAATTGGTGGGGCCATGTGACAACACCAGGGGCTGGAGGGAGTGTCGGAAGGGTCCAGAATAGAGCGACCAGCATCAGCACGTGAGGGATAGTCAGTCCCCCTCTCCTAAAGCAAGAAGGCCAGGTTTTATCCTCCTTGATGGAGGGAAAGGTCAGGAGGTCTTATGTCTGGATGTGCTTCCTTCCCCCAGGGAGTTCTTAACGGAGTATTGACCATCTCCAGGCCTCTGACCTCTGCCTACCCTGGCTTGAGACTGGATTTATAACTTCTCCCTCTGCAGAAGATGGCCAGTGCAGGGTCCCCATGCTGGCCAAGTCTGTGAGCCTGCTAGAAGCCTGGTCTGAGGAGGAGGGAGCCCAGCTCCTGGGACCTTGCCCCACTGATCCCAGCACAGAGCGCTTCACATAGATGTGTACAGTATATATATTTTTTTAAGTGACCTGTCTCCCCCCTTTAAATCTAACATGCCCAAGGGCTGGACTTTCCACCGCTTCACTCTGCAGACCCAGTGAGGCCAAGTGTGTGCTCATCCATGCACTTGGTCTCTGGCTGATCCCAAGCCTTTGTCCTCTTTTTGTCTATTCTTCTGGTTGTGGCTTCTGTGTTTTGTTTTTTTCTCTTTTTTTTAAGAACTCAAAATAAAAAACTTAAAAGAAAGATGCAAATTCCTGGTGTACCTGGGACAAGGCTATGTAGTTGGCTACTTGGGAAAGACGGTCTGACACCTGGCAGTGAGCAAGCCAGCACTTGGGATTCCTTCTTGATGGAGTAGAGCTCTGGGATTCTGTGAGTGGGACAGTTTGCCAGAGAAATAGCCTGAGCCCAGGGCTGAGTCGATGGGGAAAGACTCAGCTGCAGCAAAGCTCATGTGGAACTGCAGGGTGATTGTGGCTGATTTCCTATAAACACCCAGAGAGGGGAAATGGGAAGGGGCCTCAGGAACTGACATGAGTGGGGATAGGCTCTCGAGGTAGAACAGCTGTGGCCGGTGCAGTAGGAACCAGAACACCAGTTAGGAGTGATGGCCCTCAGTCAAGGTAGCTGTGATTCTGTGGTGATGAAGGCAAGACACAGGGGCTGGGGATGTGGCTCAAGCGGTATTGCGCTCGCCTGGCATGCGTGCGACCCGGGTTCGATCCTCAGCACCACATACCAACAAAGATGTTGTGTCTGCCGAGAACTAAAAAATAAATATAGAAAAAAAAAAAAAAAGAAGGCAAGACACAATGAAGTCAAGGCTGCATGGGGCAGTGTGTGCGGGACTCAGTGGTGGCGTGAGTGTGGATGGAGGGAGGGGGGGGGTAGCCAAGTCACCTCCTGCTGCTCCATCCTAGACCTCCTGAGAAAGTCCACTTCCACCCCAAGCAGGTGGAGCACCAGAAGTCCAGAGGTTGTGGAGACTGCCGAGGCTCTCAGCCTCCTGCCAGAGGCAGACAGACAGTGGCAGTGCCCAGGAAACCTGGGGCTGAAGGTCTTGGAGACTCAGGTTGGCATTTGCCTGCACTCGGGGCTTTAGACCACCTCCTCGCCCCAGTGACTTGTCTCTCCTCTAGATCCAGTGTGTTGGTCTAGATCAGACTGCAGGAAAGCTTTGTCCTTGGGCACATTGGCCCACAATTCTTTTTGTTTTGTTTTTTAGTGAGACAAAGGATAGCTTGCCTCATGTGTGCTACGCAAGCACTGGTACAGTGCTTAGTGGTACACTAAGCCATATTCCCGGCCCTTTTTATTTAAGTAGATTTGTAAATTTTTATTATTATTTTTAGTTGTAGTTGGACATAATACCTTTATTTTATTTACTTATTTTTATATGGTGCTGAGAACCAAACCCAGCACCTTGCACATGCTAGATGAGCCCTCTACTGCTGAGCCACAACTCCAGCCCTCCATGGAAATCTTTAATCTTAAGGGTATAGAATGATTTTACTAATTGATGTCTGATTCTTCTTCAACTTAAATGTCAACAAACCTAGCCACAGGTGTCCTGGGCCTTCTCTTGGTAATAAGTAGCTGGAGCTGAGTAGTGTTCGGCCCAGTTAGTTCAGCCTGGGCACCCCATTCTTCACAGCCCCCCCCCCCTTCCTGTCCATTCCTGACACTGAGGCCCTGTGTTGGTTGCCATCTGTCATCATACTTGTGCTGTTCTTAGTATAGAAATGAAATTGGGGACATGGGGAAATGGAAGCTGAACCAAGAGGAGTTTGTGCTTAAAAAACTGTATGCAAAAATCTCTTTGGGCTGGGGATGTAGCTTAGCAGTAGAGCGCTCGCCTAGCATGCACAAAGTCCTGGGCTCAGTTTCCAGCACTGCACAAAAAGAACGAACTTGTTTTGGAAGTGAAGAGTCTTCACATGTCCATGTGTGTCTCTGTTCAAAGACGTAATCCCTAGATCACCAGCCTCAGTGCTTTGGTACTTTAGGCTGCGTTCTCACACCTAGATGACTGTATTTAGGTCTTCGCTGACCTCCTTATGGTAAATTAATTGGATTCCAACAAAAAAGCCGGGAGCCAGAATGTTCTACTTAACTACCTTTTATTCTTACGTGATCCATGGGCCTAAGGCTGATGACAAGCTTGGCTGAGCAGCAGAGTTGGGTTGGCATAAGTGAGGAGGGCTAGTTGGTGGGTGAGGCTGGGTTCTTTGGGGATTGATTAAAAAAAGGGGGCAGAAGGGGAGAGGACAACGAATATGTTCATCCTAGAGCTTGGGGGTGAGGTGTTCCATTCCCCGTCTGTGGGCCTAGATCTCTGAGCCCCATGTTGATGACTACTATGATGTTGGAAATGGGGGTTCTCATAGTTGGGGTCCACCTCCCAGTTTTGCTTCCCTGCTGATGGCTAGGAGTTGGGCAGCAGGGCCCTGTTGTGTCATCTGTGCTATTTTGATCTGTCATGCTCCAGGATGATGGAGAGCCAGTCGCCAGAATCTCATGGGACGAGGTGTAGGGTATGAGAGAATGGAGTTTGGGGGGACTGGGGAAGGCTGGAGGTACGGAGGAGCAGGAAAGCTGTGACCACACAGAGCTGGCTGGTGCTGGAGACGGCTTCTTGTTTTCACATGATGACTATGGAAAGGAGCATCAGAGTGAGGCTGGTCCCCTCTTTGTTGTCCCTGCCCTTCCCCCGCATCCTGAGGCTTCAGAGTAGTCAAAGACTCCACCCTCCGCTGCCCCCTGCTGAGGTACAAGCCCTGCCCATCAGAGACTCCTGTCCCTCGCCCCCAGCAGCCCCCAGCTCTGTTCCTCAGTTGGGAAAGGGTCATCCCAGGCTATCAGAATAACTCAGAATCCTCTGGGAATGAGCTATGGGACCAGGTCCCCTTGCACAGGGCTCTCACCTTGGCCCAGGTCCTGCTTAGTCACACCCAGTCCAGAAGACACATCCTCCAGTTCCAGTGGCTCTGTTGGGAGCATCAGATGGTTTGTTCCCTGTAATGCCAGCCACCCCACCTCTGGGCAAAGTGCCTGAAGACCTTCCCTGGAGGTGGAGCAGGCTCCACGATGGTGGGGGGGGCGCTGAGTGAAAGCCCAGGAAGGGGTGGCGCGACACAGTGGGAGTCCATAGGACTCCTGGATGCAGGAGGACAGCGCATGGACAGATGTGTGGATGTCAGAGGAGACAAGTGACAAAGGGACAGACAGAAGAGGAGTGCCCAGATGGGTGGATGGATCAAGGGCTAGATGTGTGGCTGCCAGTGGCTGTCCCCAAGAGCTGCCATCCCATGTCCTGGTCCCATGTGCCAGGAGGGACCTCTTGCCCCTTGGCTTTCCTAATCCTTGCTAGTCCTTCACACTGCTGGCATGGTGGCCCCTGCTTACCACTGCAGTCATGGCGCCCGCGGCTCCTGGTGTGAGGGACCTCAGTGCCGTTGGGGAAGACGCACCAGCAGTAGCCGATGCTCCCATGGCACTGGAGCGGCATATAGTTACCGTTCTCATCACACTTGGGACGGAATGCGCCCGGGTGGACAGCAGGGATGTGGCTGACCTCTTCCTGGCATTTGGTCAATACTGAAGCGACAGGTGTGATGAAGACAGTGAGTGAGCAAGCTCTGGGCTGGGGTCTCGGCAGAGCCGGACTTGCACACCCTGCCGTGGGCCTAATGCCTTGCGCCCTCATGTCCCTGCTTCCTCCACTCACTGCATAGGAGCGAAAACTGAGGCCCAAGGCCTAGACCAACAAGTCCAAGATCAAAGAGGAAGTGGGTGGTTGTGTGTCGTTCACCCCAGAACTGGATGACCC
Source organism: Urocitellus parryii (assembly GCF_045843805.1). Classification (NCBI taxonomy): domain Eukaryota; kingdom Metazoa; phylum Chordata; class Mammalia; order Rodentia; family Sciuridae; genus Urocitellus; species Urocitellus parryii. The sequence continues at coordinate 104,143,545 of NC_135531.1, forward strand.
CTTCTGACAGCCAAAGCCGTAAAGTTTGGAATTGACCCATGATTGTGATTTCAAGAGGAAAGCAGAAATCAGCCTTCGGTTACTGGAGTACCCAAATACAAGTGAGGTTGCCCTTTGTTGGGGGTGCTTAACGACATGGAAGCCCAGAAGGAAGAGACAGCACGAGGGTGAGATTGTAGCACTCATAAAGGCGTCAGGCAAAAAAAAAAAAAAATGGTGTCATACTGGGGTTCCTGCCTGGTATGTTTGATGTTGGGTTTGCCCCAGGCCCTCTTGGGCAGTGTCGTCTTCTGTGACGGAGGTGATGTCATGACAGGAGGCCTTTGGACCCCAAGAGCAGTTAACGGTGTGAAAGCACAGACCAGACAAGAGGGTCCAGGGCAGCCAAGCCCAGAGAGAAACAGGCAGGAGAGGTGGTGAGAGGCGGGAGAGTGACACATGATCATGGAGTTGGCAAGTGCTACAGGCCCTCTCTTTCCAGAGAGCCCTGAGGGAGCCCCAGATCCCTGGCACCCCAAAGTTCCTACTCCCTGTACCTCTTGTTGGGGCCTCAGTGGGCTTCTCCTCCAGGGAGTTCTTGCTCATTTCAAACAGGAGCCACTGGTGCAGCCAGTTCTCGAAGACCTAATGTGGGTAGAGGTTAGAGGTCAGAGGTCACATTCAGTAGACATCACCAAACTGCTACCCTGCCTGGGAACAGAAACATGGAGGATCATACAGGGCCCTGATACCAGGATCCAGTTAAAGACCAGTGGATTCCTCAACTCTACGCATTCTCCAGCTTTCTGGGCTTTGTGAGTGTTCATGGACCCAGAGCAGCTTCCAGAGAATGGCTCTCCTAGCCCAGCCCTCCCCACCCCACCTCTTCCAACTCTACCAGAGACACCAGAAAAAAGGGCTTCAGTGCAGGGAAACTACTGACCTTCCAGTCCAGGTTGTCCATGGTGCTCTTGAGGTGTTTCAGGTTCTCTGGGAAGCTCCCCTTCAGTTGTGGGTACACCTTCAGGGGATTGGATTTCTGCAGAGTGGCAAGGCAAGAAGGAAGGTTAAAAAGCTCCCTGTCAGGCAAGGTGAAAATGTGCAGCCCATGTTCCCCTTGTCTTCCATTCTGAGATGTGGACCTGAGCTGCACTAAGCCTGGCCCCTGGACCCCAGCCATATGGAAGGGGAGGAAGTAAGGGCTGTTCACCTTGTCACTACAAGGGCCCAGGGCTGGGAGTCAGGCTTCAGGTTCCAGACCAGCTCTACCAATACCCACCCCTAGTCTTGTCCCTATAGACACCTACTTGTGTTCGAGGTCTTACCTTCTCCAGGAAGACTGACCATCCCCAGCTTAGTTGGGTCCTCTGCCTGTTACTTGAAAGCCACCTATACTTGCCTTGTAACCTTGTCACTTGCCTGGGATCACCCACTTGCCTACGATCCCTTTGGCCTTGGGAGCTTGGGAGCTCCTACTGTGGCCTGAGTCTTGCACAGAAGATAGGAATTTTGGAAAAAAAAAATGAAAGGAAAAAATAGCTGGAGCAAGTCACTTCAGAGCTTTTGGCCCTTTTCTGCATCTCACAGATGAGGGCAGGATGAACTACACGTCATTTAAGGGCCCCCTTGGGTTCCTTCAGTGAGCATGGGAGTTTACAGTGAGGTGTGGGCTCGAGCTCCTGTGGGCATGGGCTGCCAGGCCCCTCGCACTCACCAGGAGCAGGTGCATCACGTGGTCCTGCGTCATGTTGCCGTACTTGGTGGCATTCTGCTTGGGCTGTGGAGGGAGGAAACAGAGGGTCACTCACCCGCTGTGGCCCTGAAAGTGGGGACCTGCTGCAGGAGCCAGCAGCCAGGGTCTGGGGAAGAGTCAAATTCCAGGCACTCAGCAGGCCTGTCCCTGCCACAGGAAAGCTGTTGTGTCACTTGAGTCTCCAGCCTCAGGGTCTTCATTGGTCACAGCTGGCATAAGCTTCCCTGCGCAAGGCCTTACCAAGAGCAGTTTTGTGAACAGAAACCTTCAATCCATACATAATATCAAGAGAAGGGGAGGGGCGGGCCTCCTCCCGGCATGGCCCCAAGACTCTTGCCCCACCTCCATGGGGAGCCCCTTCCTGAGGCAGCCTCCTGCTCCCACAGTCAGGACACTCCCCACTGGGCCTTTTCTGGTCCCTTCTACCTGCCCCTCTCCTTGGCACCTGTCCCTAGATCACATTTCCCTCCCACCACCGTGGGCTGTCCTTACCCCCTGGTGCAGGCCTTCCATGGGCAGTGCCTGCATGAGCAGGGGAGTGGCCATCCGCAGCTGGCTCACAGGCTTGGGAGCTGTGGGGAAAGCAGGCAGCATGAGTGTGGGCCCAGTGCCCAGAGAGGAGGGCACTCAGGGAAGGACAGTGGGTCCAGCGGGGTGCAGGAATGGGGGGAGGTGGGAGGGCAGGGTGGAGGAGGGGCACGCACGCTTGGGAAGCTTCATGCGCAGGTTCTCCAGCTGTAGGTTCTGTGAGGTGACCGTCAGCTTGTCCAGCCGGCCCTGCTGCTGGTACAGGAAGTAGGCAGTGGTGGCCTGGCCGGCCAGGAGCAAAGCCACCAGGATGGAGAAGCCTGTGTACAGGGTTCCACGGCTGCATTTGCTGTGGGGAGGGACAAGGGGATGGGTTAGAGGAGACTCCAGAGAGCTGCCCCAGTGGCGGGGTGGGAGGGGACCGACAACACCCATCGGCCCCTAAGCCACCCACCCATCCACATTATACGCTGGTTACGGAGATGCAACTTGGAGACATCCACAGCCTCCTTCCAACCATGGTTCCCCTAGGAGCTGACCCCAGCCTTGGTCAAGTGGAAAAGAGCCAAGAGACAAGTTTCTTGTCCTTTCTGGATCGTGGTGTCCCACGTGTTCGGTGACAGGTTGGAGCAGAGTACCTCCCCATGTTCCCTCTGCCATGGGACAAACAAAACAGGGCTGCCCTCAAGAGGAAAGGATTTTGTTCTATTATTTTGTAACTGACCAAAAAAAAAAAAAAAAAAGAAAGAAAGAAAAAGATATGTGCATTTACCGTGTAAGGGGAAGAGGGTATGCTTCCCCAGTGAAGTCATATTTAAGGAGAAAATGGAAGGTAATGGGACTGGGACCGCAGAGAATGTGGCCCACGTGGAAAGCAGAAGTGTGGCCTTGACATTTAGGGTACGGGGAGCACTGATCAATGTCACACTAGAGCATGGCCAGGCATCACCCACTCCAGGGACACATCCTCTGCCCACTTTGGCACATCCCCACCAGTCTCTGAGTCTCAAAGCCCTCATCTGTCACATGGGTACTCCTCACCTCAGCAATTCCAGGATTTGGTTTTCTTCTTTGAAACAAGATCTGTCTGTGACCAGTAAGTATCTCATGGTAATACCCAGCTGGGGAGAGGGGTGACAGAGTGGGTGCCTGAGCCTGTGTGACCTGGGTGAATTTCTCACACCCTCTGGACTGGCCATTGCACAATGAGGTGTGGCCAGACCCTCATACCTCAGGGAGCCCTTGCAGTTGTGGGTCTTGGATGCAGTTTTGGGGTGTAAGTGCATGGGGGATATAAGGATCCTGTTTCTAAGACCCTGAGAGTTCCTGGCCTATACTCAGAGCTGCACCCACCCCTGGGTGGAGAGCGACTACCCGGACTCTGCTGTGGTTTGATGGGTGCCATCTGAATTCAGATTTTCGAGTGTGCTGGTGTTGGCGGGTGAATGGGATTAGGGCCCTTGTAAGAGGACTTGACAGAGAGACTTGTGTTCTCTTGCCCTTCCGCCTACTGCTATGTGAAGATGCAACAAGGATGTCGTCACCAGATTGCAGCACCTTGATCTTGGACTTCCAGCCTCCAGAATTGTGGGAAATAAATCTGTTTTTCTTTCTTTTTTTTTAATGAATTATTCAATCCATGATATTCTGTTATAGCGGCAAAATAGACGAAGACAGCCCACTGGAAATGTCAGGATGAGTCTGCACCCGGCTCATTCCAACCCCTGGCAAGGATGGTTTAGGAAACGCCAGGAGACCCTTCTGCCTAGTAACTCATGACATCACAGGCATAGCTCATTCTCATTGGCTCTCTGTTTGCCAGCTCTCTGCTTTCAAAGCCAAGAGTCAGCCCAAGGGAAGAGTTATTCTAGAAGGAAAAAGCGAAAACTCTATGGGGAGAAAGGAAGAAACCAAATAGGAGGGGGAAACAAAATCCACTTAGTGACCTTCCCAAGGAAGGTCTGGACTGGGCTCCAAAGACAGTGAAAAGTTCCCCGTCCTCACTCTTGCCTGGGTCCAAGCTCCAGCTGCATTATTTATTCTTTTTTTTTAACTTTATTTTTTATTTATTCATTTACTTATTTATTTAGCAGTACTTGGGATTGAATTCAGGGGCACTCTACCACTGAATCACTTCCCAAGCCCTTTTCATTTTTATTTTGAGATAGCGTTTCACTAAATTGCTGAGGCTGACCTCGAACTTGAAATCCTTCCGCCCATAGCTGTCCAAGCAGCTGGAAATACAGGCATGAGCCACCATGCCTGGCTCATTACCTTCTTCTTCTTCTTCTTTTATTTTATTTTTTTGTTTGTTTGTTTTTATTTTGTAGTTGTAGGTGGACAGCATGCTTTTATTTTATTTGCTTATTTTTATATACGGATCTATATATGCTAAGGATCAAACCCAGTGCCTCACCCATGCTAGACAAGAGCTCTGACACTCAGCCCCAGCCCCAGCCCCAGCCCCTCATTATCTTCTTATCATTACCCAGAGCACCCAAAACCCACCCCCCTTTTTTGTACTGGGGATTGAACCCAGGGGCACTTAACCATTGAGCCACATCACCACATCCCCAGCCCTTTTTTTTTTTTTTTTTTTTGAGACAGAATCTCACTGAGTTGCTTAGGGCTTCGCTAATTTACTGAGGCTAGTTTTGAAATTGAGATCCTCCTGCCTCAGCCTCCTGAGCTGCTGGGAATTACAGGCATGTGCCACCTTGCCCAGCACCCCGAACCCCTTTTCAATCCCACACCTTATTCTAATCCCAACTCTACCTCCCACCATATGAGTTTGAGGAAGTCCTATCCCTTCTCCTTTCTGGATCTCAGCTTCTCAGAAGACCTAAGAATTGAGATTCATATTGAATATAAGACCATGTAATTGAATTAGAATCCCAGCTCTGTCACTCACAGCTCTGGTCGTGGGCAGGTCACTTAACCCCTCTGCATGAGTAAAATTAAATAAGAGCATTGCCTCAAAGTGTTGTGTCAAACCAGATGCATGTGTTAATCTCAGTGATTCAGTAGGCCGAAGCAGGAGGATCACAAGTTCAAAGCTAGCCTTAGCAACTTAGTGAGACCCTGTCTCAACATGAAAAAAAAAAAAGAAGAAAGAAAAGGACTGAGGATGTAGCTCTGTGATAAAGAGCCCTTGGGCTCAATCCCCAGAACCCCTGACAAAATGTTATGTTAAATAAGGTGATGAGATTAGGGCTGGGGTGTGGCTCAGTGGTAGTGTTTGACTGCAGTCTGTGAGACTCTGGGTTCAATTCCCAGCAACACATACATAATAGTGATGAGGGTAAAATTCTTGCTCTTTGCCTAGCACATTGTTAGCTCTCTATAAATAAATACACTAATCTCAAGGGAGTTAATAGTTAACTTTAGTATTTGACTTCCTTCCTCCTTATGCCTCTTGAAGGCCTGTCCCCTGGTTCTGGTATAGGGCCAACTCTTTTGTCACCCCCTCTTTTTACTTCCTCCTTTGCACTGCCTCCTTGAAGAATAAAAAAAAAAGTAATTAGCTGACTTCAGGAGCCAACCAGAACTAGCAGGAATCGTGTTGCGGATGTTGCCAGGCAGAAGTGTTCACACAAGGGTAGGAATCAGGGTCCTGTCTGGAATGGCCAGCTTCAAAGAAGCAGTAACCAAACTAAAGTGAAAACCAGACAAGGATTCGATGAGCCTGAGTTCAGAGGCCCACCTCTCTCTCCTCGCAAATCCTGCTTGTAGAAGGGGCCAGAAAGAAGAATGGGCTCAAACTGAAATCAGGGGCTAGGGATGTAGCTCAGTGGGGTTGTAGCTTAGCCTAGCACATGTGAGGTACCAGGTTCAATCCTCGGCACAACACCAAAATAAATAAAACAAAGGCATTGTGTCCATCTACAACTAAAAAAAAAAATTTTTTTTTAAACTGAAATCAGACTAGTCCTAGTTTAAATTCTGTCTTTAACACTCAGCTGCTGTGAGAACTTGGCTACGTGACTTACCAATAAGAGACACAATTTTCTTTTGTGAAAATCGGGGGAAAGAAATATTCCAGAGGGCTAGGGATATAGCTCAGAGTGCTTGCCTCGCATGCACAAGGCCCTGGGTTCAATCCACAGCACCACGAAAAGAAAAAAAAAGAAATATACCCGACTCATAGGGAACTCCAACTGTGAGAAATAAGCGGTTAGTTTTGTATCTGGCAAACAGTCATAGTAACAAAGAACAGTGGCGAGGACCGGTGGAGGGGAACTGGTATCATGGCTATTGTCTATTATTATTGAGACCCAGAGGGAAGCAGTGATTTACCTGAGGTCACACATAACAATAGCAGAACCCTGAACAAAATTCAGCCCTCAGTGAAGGGGGGAACTCCTTGCCGTGGGACGCCCTGGGATTTTCACAGGCTGCTGCTCTAATGGTCTGTATCTGGTTACCTTTTCCTCAGAACACAGTTCCTCATGACAACTCTCTAGTGTTTCTCCCAAGACCCTTTCTGCCAGCAACAGCTGACGTCAAGGTAGCTGTAAGTAAGTCCCCATAGAGAGCAAATTACATTTTTGCTGATGGGAGAAGCAGGAGCATTAGGGTGCTACATTCTAACCCCTTTTGTTTTTTGGGGGGAGAGGATGAGGGAGGGTACATGGGGGAGGCCATTTCTGGTCCAGGAGAGGGACCTGGAATGGCTGTGCTGGCTCTTGCTATAAGGGAGAAGGCATGGACGAGGTATGACGCACGTCAAACCTGGGGCCCCTCAGAAACCTATCTGGCACTCTTCCCTCCACTTGGAATCACTGCTGCAACAGCAGACATCTCTGGGTCCCCTACAGACACCTGCAAGTCTCATTCCCTTGATACAGACCCCTATGCCCACTGATGGTAACCAGGAAACTCCTCAACCAGGAGCTGCTTCTACCATCCTCTTTTAGAAACTCTGTTTCTCTACTGGGATCCAGAACATTTTCAAAATCTGGTCCAAGTTTTCTAACCCAGGATTCATGGCCCAGCTTAAGGCAGGTCTGCGAATCCCCCGATATCGTATGGAACTCTAGAGAAAGAACCTAGGCAGTCTTCTGATTTTGTGCATCACACAATGACAGTAACAAACCCTGCTCTAAAAGAACCCCTCAGCCAGGCATGATGACGCACACCTGTAATTCCAGTGGCTCAGGAGGCTGAAGCAGGAGGATCATGAGTTCAAAGCCAACCTCAGCAAAAGTGAGGCACTAAGCAACTCCATGAGACCTGTCTCTAAATGAAATACAAAATAGGGCTGGGGATGTGGCTCAGTGGTTGAGTGCTCTTGAGTTCAATCCCCAGTACCAAAAAACTAACAAACTAACAAACAAAACCCCTCACTTTACAGAAGGGGAAATCAAAAACCCAGAACTGGCCAAAGACTTGCTCAAAAGCACTCAGAAAGTGTTCAAGTCATTGCGTCCATGACGCCTCCCTGCAACTCTTGGTGCATGCTCCTTCTGGGCACCTGCACATATCTGTGTGGCCCAGGGTTTGCGTGGTCTGATCCTTACACATACCTCTCCTGCTCTCTGGGGCGCTGGCCCAGTATGGGCAGCTGCTCGTGGTTAGAGATGAGGTCGCGCTGGTCTTCCATGGCTCTGGCCTCTGGTCTTTTGCTCAGCTCTTGCTGCTGCTGCTGCTTGCTGCTGCTGCTGCTGCTGAGTATCTGGGACCCTGAGTCCCTGGCTCACCTCTTGAAGTTAGTGCTGAGAGGAATCTGATTCGTCCAGAGGAGTTCACTCCTCCCACCTGGTAGATGTGGAAGTGAAAGCCACAAAGCTGGAAATACCCCACTCAGGCCAAGCTGCCTTTTGAGGGCCAGGATGAGAAGGGGGAGTCCCCAGGCAGGTAGAAAGGCCAGCGCAATCCCATTGGCTGCCCAGGGCCCTCATCACTTGTTTCTGGGCAGACTTTTGGATTCATAAGGCTCTTAGGATGTTTCCAGAAACAGACAAATGTGTTCACTGCCTAGACAGGAAATCACTTTGAAGCAGAAAATGGCTATATCTGACTCCCCTCTCCGTCATGCATAAGTGGGTGCAGGAAGGGGCTGTGTATCTTCGATGAGCTTAAACAAATTCTCTCTGGCCTCAGTTATGTCCTTTCAAAATGGGGAAGGAAGGTTGGACTTGGTGTCCCCTCTGCTCCATCTGAGAGTCGGTGTTGTTAAGACCCTGGCAACAAATGCTTGCCACCACTTATGAAGCCTCTGTGCCAGGCACTGTGCTAATCATTCCCCTGTTGGGACCCCGAGACTTTTCAGGTGAGGACCCCAAGACTTGCAGAGGCCAGGTGTTTGCCTGTGGTTTAAGTCTGGAAAGTGATGGAACCCACACTCTTGACCACTCTCCCCTTCTGCTTCCTGATGCTCAAATTGTGGGATTCAAATGCAGGAGAATGGAGCCTCTGGAGGGAGAGGAAAAGGATGTGAGGGCTGGGAAGTGGCCTAGGCAGAGTCAACAGAGCCCGCAGGGCCTTACTGCCTCCTATCTGTGGCTCGTGCAGACTTGGTCTCCCTCCAGCTTCCTGACAGAAGAACACCTAAGAGCCTTGGACCCTCTAGAGTGGTAAGTCTTTTTGTTGGCTAATGAGATGACTTGTGGCTAAAAGCTCCCCTTCCCAGTAGTTCCAGGATGGGCAATGGCTGCCAGATGAACAAACCAGCGATGAGGGGGCTGGGGCTTCCAGATCTCCATGGAAAGGAGAGAGGCTAGAGATTGAGCTCAAACATCAATGACCAATGATTGAATCAATCATGTGTATCTCATGGAACTTCCATAAAAACTTTAACCAATAGGGCTTTGAAAGCTTCTTTGTCCATGTACCAATAAGATGGTGTACCTCAACTCCACAGCAGAAGCTCCTATGCCAGGGACAGTTCCATACCTTACCCCCATGTACCTCTTTGGCTGTTCCTTTTTAATAAATTGTGTATTTTATAATAAACTGGTAAATAAAGTTTCCCTGAGTGTCCCTCCTCCCAGAGAATAAACTGGAAACTTACTTTCCAGACACAGAAAGAGCATGACCCTGCACTGAAGCTGGCCAGTCTTCTCTCCTGGCCAGAATGCTAGAAGCCAGGCTTTCTCCCTCTGTGAAAAGAAGGATCCTTCTCTGGGTGGCCTGACCATGCCAGGAGGATGTACTTGAGATTCTGACATTGGGGCTTCCCTGATGAAACAACACAGCCAGGTAGCCCTATAGGAAGCCCTTATCGAATAAGTCTGCTCATGGGCCACAGCTTCCACTTGATGTTTAGAAAATCATGGATTTTTTTTTTAAGAGAGAGTGAGAGAGGAGAGAGAGAGAGAATTTTTAATATTTATTTTTTAGTTCTCGGCGGACACAACATCTTTGTTGGTATGTGGTGCTGAGGATCGAACCCGGGACGCACGCATGCTAGACGAGCGCGCTACCGCCTGAGCCACATTCCCAGCCCAAAAAATCATGGATTAAGGGCTGGGGTTGTGGCTCAGTGATAGAGAGCTTGCCTGGTGTGTGTGAGGCCCCGGGCTTGATCCCTAGTACTGGGGGGGAAAAATGCAAGAGGATCACTTAACCCTAGCATTTCAAGACCAGCTTGGGCAATATAGCGAGATCCATCTAAAACAAAGAACAGGATGTGATAAGGCATAAGTACTAAAGAAGAACAAGAAAAAGAGCTCTTCAAGATGAAAGATACAGGCTGGGGCTGGGGTTGTGGCTCAGTGGTAGAGTGTTCACCTAGCACAGGTAAGGCACTGGGTTCGATCCTCAGAACCACATGAAAATAAATAAATTAAAGGAAAGAAAGAAAAACACAGCTGGGTGTGGTGGCACACACCTGTAATCCCAGTAGTTCAAGAGGCTGAGATAGGATTGAAAGTTCAAAGTCAGCCTCAGCAAAAATGAGGTGTTAGGGCTGGGATTACGGCTCAGTGGTAGAGCACTTGCCTAGCATGTGCAAGGTGCTGGGTTCGATCCTCAGCACCACATAAACATAAATAAATAAAACAGAAGTATTGTGTTCAACTACAACTAAAATATATATATATATATATATATATATATATTTTTTTTTTTTTTTTTTAAGCGAGGCGCTAAGCAACTCAGTGAGATCCTATCTCTCAATAAAATACAAAATAGGCCTGGGGATGTGGCTCAGTGTTCGAATTTCCCTGAGTTTAATTCCCAGTACCAAAAAAAAAAAAAAAAAAAAAATTAAAAATACAGGTGGAGCACCATGGCTCAGGCACCTATAATCCCAGCTACTTGGGAGGCTGAGGCAAAAGATTTGCAAGCTAAGGCCAGCCAGCTTTGGCAACTCAGTGAGAACCTGTCTCAAAAATTAAAAAAAAAAAAAATTAAAAAAGAAGAAGAAGAAGAAAGAAAGAAAGTGACCAGGGGACCAGGGATGTAGCTCAGTAGTAAATCACTCCTGGTTTCCATACACAATACCACACCAAAAAAAGGCAGATACTAAACAGTTGAAAATGAAAGATATTTTTTAATATTCCAGAAAAGTAAACCACAAAGATGAAAGAGAGAGAGAGAGAGAGAGAGAGAGAGAGAGAGAGAGAGAGAAAGAAGAAGAAGAAGGAGGAGGAGGAGGAGGAGGAGAGAAGAGAAGAGAAGAGAAGAGAAGAGAAGAGAAGAGAAGAGAAGAGAAGAGAAGAGAAGAGAAAAGAAGAGAAGAGGAGAAGGGACTTAAAGAACAATCTAGGAAGGTCAATTGCAGAGTTCCAGAAATAGAGAACAGAGAAAATTGAGTGAAACAATGATTCTATAAAATTTCCAGAACTCCAGGATATACATTTTTAAACTGAAAAGGCCCAATGAGTACCAAGGACAAGATATGAAAATAATTTCACAGCAGAAACACATCACTGTGAAGTTTAAGAAAAATAAATACTAAGAGAAGATTCTGTAAATTTCCAGACAGAAGAAAAAAAAACAAGATAGATACAAAGAGTACAGAAGGAAAGTGACTTTAGACTTCTCCTCCTGCTCTTCATCTTCTTCTCCTTGTCCTTCCCCTTCTTCTTTATACGGGGGCGAACTCAGAGGTGCTTCTATTTTGAGACTAGGTCGTCTCGTGAAGTTGCTTAGGGCCACACTAAGTTGCTGAGGCTGGCTTTGAACTTTTTAAAAATTTTTTATTTGTTCTTTTTAGTTACACATGACAGTAGAATGTGTTTTGACATATCATACATATGTGGAGTATGACTTTCCATTCTTATGGTTGTACATGGAGGAGTTACACTGGTCGTGTATTCATATATGAACACAGGAAAGTTAGGTCCAATTCATTCTACTGTCTTTCCCATTCCCAGCACCCCTCCCTTCCCTTCATTCCCCCCTGTACAATCTGGTGAACCTCCACTCCTCCCTCCCCCAGCCTATTGTGAGTCAGCATCTGCATATCAGAGAGAACATTCCCTCTTTGATTTTGGGGATTGGCTTATTTCACTTAGCATGGTAGCATCTAGTCCAGTTCCATCCATTTTCTGGCAAATGCCATAATTTCATTTTTCTTTATGGCTTAGTAATATTCCATTGTGTATATGTATTGCTTGGCTTTGAACTTTTGAACCTCTTGCCTCAGCCTCCTGACTTGCTAGGATTACAGGTGTGCACCACCACACCCAGCCTAGACTTTTTAACTGTAATGCTGGAAACCAGATAAAGAAGCAATGCCTTCAAAATCCTTTGGGAGTTGAGTACAGTAGCAGCTCACACCTTATAATCAGGAGGATCTCAAGTTCAAAGCCAGCCTCAGCGACAGCAAGGTGTTAAGCAACTCAGTGAGATCCTGTCTCTAAATTAAAAAAAAAAAAATTGGGGGGATGTGGCTCAGTGGTTGAGTTTCCCTGAGTTCAATCCCCAGTACCAAAAACCCCTGGACACACACACACACACAAAAAAAAAAATTATATGGGAAAATGATTTCCACCATAGAATTTTAGAATTTTCACTGAACCAAATTATTGAATACGTAGTATCATATTTTCAGCCATCCACTATCTTAAAAAATTCCTTCCATAACACCCTTCTTCAGGAGGCCTCCACGAAAATGAGGAGTTCATCAAGAAAAAAGGAAGAGACAGGATAATGGGAAACTAAAACTCAGCTAAAGAGAGGAAATGGGGATCCGAAGGGTTACTAACAAGGGAAAATCCAAGGAGTAAAGCAATAGGTCTCAGTTGGAGTTCTGAGACACAATTCTTCAATAAGAAAAATTGACAGCTATCTGGTTGTCTGAATGTATTGACAGGCCATTTAGGTTATTTTTTGGAAAATATGAGGTTGAATTATAACAATTTTGTAGAAAATGAAGCAAATGAAAAACCAAGACCACCACTAACTCCTAGGGAAACAGAAGTCATATAGGGAATGAGGAGTAGAAGCTAGTGTACTATGTAGCGGACTTAAGAATAGCATTCATATTGTCATGATATGGTAAGTGTTGAATGTTGATTTAACCAAACACATATTAGGGGCATATGGGAAGATGAGAAGACAGGAAAGGGACTTTGTGGGGTGAGGGTGGCAAGGGAGAAGAGAAAGCTAAATCTTCATCTTCCACAGTGGAAAACCAAAATAATGTCAAAACTGGAAAAATCAGGAAGTAACAATACTGGAGTCATTCAGAGACTGAGAAATAAATATCTAAATCAGCTGAAATTTTTGAAAGTGATATAAAAAGGGGATTGAGGGTCCGCTATTTTTCACAGCAAGCCTTGGAGAAGTATTTGATTCTTCAAACTATGTGAATTCATAACTTTGATACAAAGTAAAACTAAATTTAAAATGAAGAAAAAAATACATCAAAGCCAGTAGACTCTAAGCTGATTGTAATAAATGGGAGTCCAAAGCCTTTTTCCCTGTGAAGCAACTTTAGGATAGGGCTGAGGGTGACCTCAAGGTCATCCTGTGCTCCTCCCAGGAGGCTATAGACTGATTCCAGCCGGAAAGGTAGGTCCCTACACTGAGTGCCCCAGGGTGAGCTGGACTAGTTCGCCCTCCGATACTGTAGGTTATGGGTGCCAAGTTCTGCTTCCCCACATGTTGAAGTTTGAACATCAGAGAAGCATGCCGAGGCAAGCATATAAAGCAGGGTTAATTTAAAAAGGGGTAACATAGACTTCTTCCTGGAGGGAGAAGGGGGCCATAGCTGGTATCCTGGTATCCCCAGAAGTGAGGCCTTCTGCTCTTTTTGTCTTAGGCTTCCTTTGCTCTCCTCCTCTCCTCCCCTTCCTGCGTATGCGACTAGGCCCAGGAAGCTCAGTGGGCTGGCCAAAATATGGGAAACTGGTGGGCTGAAGGGGGAAGGGCAGGATGGTGCAGCCTGGGACACTTGAATTAATAACCTTATAGCTCCCTGTAGGGAGGGGCAATTCATCCTTCAACAGGCAGTCTCCTGGGACCTCTCTCCCCCTTTCTTCTCCATGGTCCCTAAATTCCTGATGAGCAAGGAAAAGAATGCCAAGCAGCAGGCAGGCAGTGCCTGCCCAGCCTGTCTACCATCCAACAAGGCAGTAACTTCAGGTGTTGACTTCTTTATGGGGCCTCCTTGGACAGGTTACCTTAGCAACAGGTTGGAACAGGGGCAGGTTCTTGATAAGGGCAGAGGAAGGGCTCTGAAGGAATTAACATTTCAATCCCTCAGGGGACAGTCTCCAACTTCCCGGACTCACTCAAATTGGCCTCCTTGATCAGACCTGACTCGGTTTACCTATCTATACTGACTGCTTGTCCAATTTTGTTTTCACCTCCATCCCTCCTAACTGGGTAAGTTCCAGCTTCCTAGTTATTACACAGGCCCACTGCGTAGCCGAGAAGCCTTGTGTCAGCCACCTCTGCCTGTATGGGGAGGAGGACAGAGTGACAGGAAGCAGAGGGACTTGGATGCCACACCTTAAGGGGAGATGAGAAAGGTGGAATCCACCTCCCACATTGTTCATGGAAGAAAGTCTGACTCAGGGAGGGGAAGGGAACTGACCCACGGTCGTACAGCAAGGTCACAGAGTCGAAAATGGCCCCTTGCAGTACAGTGTGTGTTCAAAACGAAAGAACTCCCAAACAGCTCCAAAACAGCCAATTCCAAGGCTGAAGAAGGTGAATCTGAGTCATCTCCCCCTTCCCCCCCACCAAACTCAAAGACTGCTGGGGTTTGTCAGAATGGCTCAGGGGCCGACTTGAAGGGTCAATTGCCAGTCAAATACAGGTCAATGCCAGACTTAAATAGAATCATTTATCTGCTCCTTTAGAGGAAACTGTAATTCCAGTTGATGAGGAAACACTCTTTCCAGAACAATGGAAGTTTCTTGCATTGTTACAAAGGAAAAGGTAGAGTTTTAAAATTACCTTTTTTGAAACTCCTAGTGTAATAAGTGATCAGGAAAGGGTCATCAATGAAGGCCAAGGCCATGAAATGGAAACTTGGGGAGAACAGACTAGTCACTTACCAAAGTAGCAATCCAAAGCTCCTTGCTGCTTAAAAACAGGGAAAGGTGTTTACAGTAGTATAAATAGTGCTGTTTTGCTATTGTCACTTTAAGCAGGTGGTCAAACAGCCTCATCAATGGCAGGACAACCTGACATGTGCCTCCAGATAGAATATGCTAATACCATTTAGCATCAGCTGGGTAATATTTTTGCCAAAGATTTAACCTGAATCTACCTTTAGGTCTGAGTTCCAATTTACAGTCAATACAGAGAGTAGAAGAACTTAAAATTTAAAAAATTGAATCATTGTAACATCGACACTGGTGGGGGGTGGGTTTCCTTACAGTATAGGCACATCATATATGTTTAAACCGCATTGAAATTTCTCAGCATCTATCAAAACTTGCCAGGGATGGTGGTGCATACCTGTGATCCCAGCAACTTGGGAGACTGAGGCATAAGGAGAGCTATTTTAAGGTCCATCTGTGTAACTTAGTAAGATCCTGTCTCAAAATAAAATAAAAAGGGCTGGGGATGTAGCTTGGTGGTAGAGTACCCCTGGGTTCAATTCTTAAGCTGAAAAACAAAACAATAAAATTGCCAAAAGTTTTCTTTTCTTTTTAATGCTATTAGGAGTGAAACCCAGCAACTTGCATATGCTAGACAAATCCTGTACCATTAACAGTTGTCTTTCTTTTTGTGTGTGGTACTAGGACTTTGTGCATGCGAGGCAAGGGCCTTGTGCATTCGAGGCAAGCACTCTACCAACTGAACTATATCCCCAGCCCAGTTTTCTCTTTTGATAGGGGAAAAAATTCCAGCTCTACCACTTACCATATATGTGATTGGCAAGTTATTTAATTTATCTGTATCTCAGTTTCCTTATCTGTAAAATTGGTATGCTAGTAAAACCTATCTCATCAGGTTATTCCAAAGATTAAATGAATACACACATGCCTGACACAGAAAAAAGTGTGCAATAAATAAATAAAAGTTCAATGACACAACTTTTTCTGCAAATTGTTAAATCTGAATCTAGGATCCTGCATACATGCAGAGGTTTGAAGCTGCCCAACAGAAACCAAGGGGACCTCATCCTCTCTGGACCTTTCTGGGAGTCTGGTCCCATGGTGTCTTCCCCACACTAGTCTAGGTGACTGCCTGAGCTCTAGGTCCCAGAAATATGGATTTCTTCCAGTTCATCCTGGGTGGGCCAGGCAGGCAGTCTCCTGGGACCTCTCTCCCCAGTTCTTCTCCATGGTCCCTAAATTCCTGATGAGCAAGGAACAGAATGCCAAGCGGCAGGCAGGCAGTGCCTGCCAGCCTGTCTACCATCCAACAAGGCAGTAACTTCAGGTGTTGACTTCTTTATGGGGCCTTCTTGGACTCCAGTACATGTTGGTCATGAACAGGGACTGAAAAAGCAGCTCTTTGCGGGGGTGGGGGAACAGGCCTGAGTTCCAGTCCTTTATTTGCTATACTTGTTCCAGGAAAATACACATCATTTCTCTTGGTCACTCATTCATTCATCCTTCAACAACTATTCATTGAGCATTTACTTGGTGCCAGGCACTATTCTGGGTGCTTGGGATACACAGCAACACATGGACATCCCTATCTATACGGAGTTACATCCTAGTGGCAGGAGACAAGCAAGTAATTTATATTGTGTTGGAGAATGTCAAGTGCTGTGGCAAAAAGGAAAGTCACTGGTGGAGAAGGGGGCAGGTTCCCGTATTTTATAGGGTGTTGGGGTGGACCTCACTGACAAGGTGAGATCTGAGTGCAGGCTTGAGGGGGGTGAGTAGTTGACATGTCCATGTCTGCAGGAAGAGTCCCCGACAGAAGGCAGGCCAGAGCTGTTCCTACGTGGGAACCTGCATAGTTGTCTGAGGAGCAGTAAGGAGGCTGGGTGGCCAAGTGGTCTCTAATTTTACTCTGAGTGGAAGAGGGAGCCAGGGGAAGGTTTTGAGCAGAGGAGAGCTGTTATCTGACTTGTGTGTTTAAAGGATGGCTGGACTTGCTGCAATGAGAATCTGTTCAATTGGGGAAGATAATCCCCGGGGACTGCTGTGAAGGTCAGAGGGGAGACTGGCTGGGGAAACACTTTTAAAAATGTATTTATTAGAGCCTTAGAGTTATACATAGTAGTCGGGTTCATCCTGACAAACATGGATGGAATTCCATTACAGTTCACCATTTCCCCTTTTCTCTCCCCTTTCCCCTCCATTCTTCCTCTCCTCCCCCCTCATTCTCCCCACCCCGTCTCCTTCCTCTATTCTGCTGGACATCCTTTCCTTGTCTATTTGATTTGATTGGTTCTTTTTACTTATACTTAGAGGTGTTAAATTCCCTGTGGTGTATTTATATATGCACAGAACATGGTTTTTAAGAATTCATGTGCACTGTCTCCCCTTTCCCAACCCTCTACTTCTGCACTACTGATGTGATCTTCCCTGTCTTTCTTCTTGATATTCTATCCTTCCCATTTTTTTTTTTTTTTTTTTAGTACCAGGAATTGAACCCAGGGGCACTTAACTACTGAGCCACATACATCCCCAGCACTTCTTATGTTTTCTTTAGAGACAGGGTCTCACTGAGTTACTTAGGGCCCTGCTAAGTTGCTGAGGCTGGATTTGGACTTGCTCCATCCTCCTGCCTCAGCCTGCTGAGACACCGGGATTATAGGAGTGTGCCACACGCCAGGCTCCTCCTTTTTTATTTTATGCTGTCTTCTAGATATGGAAGAAAACATTCCACTTTTTTTTAAGAGAGAGAGAGAGAGAGAGAGAGAGAGAGAGATTTTTTTTTTTTTTAGAAATTGGTTGTTTATTCTCCATAAATTGGTGCTTATTCTCCTTATTTCCACCTTGCTTATTAATGTGTGACTGCAGAACAACTCAAGACCACTCGGTGGTTGTTCCTACCCACTCAGTGGCCTGAGCAGTGGAGCTGCAGACCAGTCTTCAGTGGCTGGCTGGGCACTCCAGTCTTCAGTAGGGAACTGCTGGATAGGCACAGAAGGCACCTGCACACCTTCAGACCAGTCTGCAACCTCAGGTTGAGTAGCAGTGAACTCAGGAGCTGGAGCAGTCCATTCACCCTGAAATTCCTCCTTGGTCACAGCCTTTTCAGCAGCAGCCTGGTCTTCCTTTTCAATCTCTTCAGGATCTCTGTAGAAGTATAGATCAGGCATAACCTCCCATGGGTGCTCACGGGAAATGGTGCCACGCATGCGCAGAACTTCTCGGGCCAGCATCCACCACATCAGACCCACAGAATGAGCTCCCTTGTTGTTGCATGGAATGGCAATGTCCACATAGCGCAGAGGAGAATCTGTGTTACACAAAGCAATGGTAGGCAGATTGACATAGGATGCTTCTGTAAGAGGCTCGTGGTCAGCCCTGGGATCAGTAACCACCAGAAGACGTGGCTCCGGGAAAGCTGCCTGGATCTGGTTAGTGAAGGTTCCAGGAGTGAAGCGGCCAGCAATAGGGGTGGCTCCAGTGGCAGCAGCAAACTTCAGCACAGCCCGCTGGCCAGTATTCCTAGAGGATATGACACTGACATCAGCAGGGTTTTCAATGGCAACAATGGCATGAGCTGCCAGCAGAAGCTTCTCCCAGGTCCTCTTCAGATTTATGATGTAGATGCCATCGCTTCTCCTTTTGTAGATATACTGTTCCATCTGGAAATCAAGGTTGGTGCCACCTAAGTGGGTTCCTGCTGCAAGGAATTTGAGGACATCCTCCTCCTTCATTTGCAGGGCATCAAGGGCTCCGGACATTGTGACAGTTTCCCTTTAAAGTTACGATGGGAATCAAGAACAACGCCGTATGGATCCCTCCCTGGGTAGCGCGGAAAGAGAGAGAATTTTTTAATATTTAGTTTTGGCAGACACAACATCTTTGTTTGTATGTGGTGCTGAGGATCGAACCCGGGCCGCACGCATGCCAGGCCATCGCGCTACCGCTTGAGCCACATCCCCAGCCCAACATTCCACCTTTGAGTTTCTAAGTCTGGCTTTTTCACTTAGCATCATGATGTTTTCCATTTTCATCCATTTACTAGCAAATGCCATAAATTCATTCTTCTTTATGGCTGAGTACAACTCCATTGTGTGTATATACCACAATTTCTTTTTTTTTTTAAGAGAGAGAGAGAATTTTAATATTTATTTTTTAGTTTTCAGCAGACAGACACAACATCTTTGTTGGTATGTGGTCTGAGGATCAAACCCGGGCTGCATGCATGCCAGGCCATCGCGCTACCGCTTGAGCCACATCCCCAGCCCATACCACAATTTCTTAATCCATTCATCTACTGACAAGCATCTTAGTTGATTCCATAATTTAGCTATTATGAATTATCCTGCTGTAATACGTATTGAAGTGTATTGCTAAAGTATGCTAATTTTAGTTCTTTCCAGAAAATACCAAGGAGAGGGATAGCTGGGTCATATAGTGGTTCTACCCCTCTTTTTCTTTCTTTCTTTTTCTTTTTTTTTTTTTTTTTGTGGTGCTGGGGATTGAACCCAGGGTCTTGTGATGCAAGCACTCCAATTGAACTATATCCCTAGCCCTACCCCCTTGTTTTCTGAGGGATCTTTATACTGCTTGCCATAGTGGTTGGATCTACTAGTCTGAGGTCCCACCAACAATATACAAGTGTACCTTTCCCCACTACCTTGCCAGTATTTTTTTTTGCCAGTATTTATTATTACTTGTATTCTTGATCATTGCCATTCTGACTAAAGAAAGATGAAATTTCAGTATATTTTTGATTTGCATTTCCCTGTTTACTAGAGATGTTGAACATTTTTTTTTTCATATATTTCTTGACAATTTGTGTTTTTTCATTTGAGAAGTTTCTGTTTAGTTCTTTTGCCTGTTTATTGATTGGGTTATTTGGTTTTTGGTGTTAAGTTTTTGTAGTTATTTATATATTTTGGATATTAATTCCCCATTGTTGGAGTAGGGGACAAAGATTGTCTTCCATTTTGTAGGCTCTCTCTTCACATCCTTAATTGGTTCCTTTGCTGTGCATAAGCTTTTTAATTTGATGGCAATCCATTTATTGACTCTTGGTTTTATTTTTTGAGCTTTAGGGGTCTTGTCAAGGAAGTCTGTGCCTACACCTATATGATGGAGTGTTAACCCTGTTTTTTTTCTAGCAGTTGTAAGGTTTCTGGGTCTAATTCCTAAGTCTTTGATCCATTTCATTTTGACTTCTGTGCAGGGTGAGAGATCTTTTGCTATCCAGTTTTGGGGAAGCACTTTGTAATAAAAAGCCCTATATGTAGTTACAATGTTCTGGGAAAAGAGGGGCTCTGCTCTTTCCCATCCTACTTAAGAGGAAATTGAGCCCCCATTGAGGAGTACGGCTTGCCTGGGTTGTATGTTCCACAACCAATCACATCTGGGACTCCCCGACTCTTCCTAGGGCACCATCTGGCAGGTAGATAAAGTCATGGCTTTGGACAACTGCTGAGTGGGACTGAGTCCTGCCCCTGTGACTCATTCATTCAGCAATATTTATTAAGTACCACTTAATAAATAAGGTGGAGGTGTCAGATATTAGCTGAAGTGCAAGCTATCGATGGCTGGGGGAGGGGGTCAAGAGTCAAGCCATGGGCAGGACAGGTTGCAACCTGGGGTGGCAGGCAGGGGGAGCAGCCTCCTGGCTGCAAGGTGAAAGGGCAGGCCTGATGGGGCTGCAGCCTTGAGTGTGGGGAAGAGGGGAGGAAGAGTGAAAAGTCCAGAGGAAGAGTGGACACAGCTCAGCCCAACTGTACATGGAAAGAGGGCGGGATCAAGATGCCACTGAGACTTCACGTGTGGGTGATGGAGAAGTGATGTTTTTTGTTCCTAAAAACAGGAAGTTCTTGGCATATTTGAGGAACAGAAACAAGTACAGTGCGTTTGAGTGCAGCGAGCAAACAAGAGAGGGGAAGCCAGGAGAGGGGTTTTGAATGTCACTGACGACACAGGCCTGGGCCAGACCATGCAGGCCTGGGCTTCTTGGGAATTATTCTAGACATGGTGGCCAGCCAGGGGAGGGCAGGGGCCAGGCAGATGCTGGCTCTGGCTCATTGAGGATTGATGTGTGGAAGGGTAGAGAATTAAGGGGATCAGAGTGGGACTCTGGAAGCTAGTTAGGAGTCGAGGAGAGTGGTGACTTCAGGTGGTGATGAGGATGTAGAGAAGGAGAAAGATTTGAAAGCTGTTTTGAAGGTGGAAATGTTAGGACTTGGAATGGGAGAGGGGAGAGAGAAGTAAAGATGGTACCCATGGTGGTGGCCACTGAGATGGGGAAGACTGTGAGAACACATCCTGAAATAGGTAGAACCCAGAGTTCTGTTCTGGCTGGGCTCTGCGGACGCCCACGTGCAGACATCAAGTAGACAGCTGAGGACACCACTCTGAAATTTAAAAAAATCGAATATACATTTGCGAATGCTCAACAGGCAGACAGTATTTAAAGCCAGAGGATGAGGGCCATGCTCTGAGGAGCCTCTGTGTTTACAGATTGGCTGGAAGAGCCCTGAGCAGGGAGGATTCCGTCTTCTAGCTCAGTAAAGGCTTGGAGGAGGAAATGATCACCTGGGTCAAATACTGCTCAGAGGACAAGCCAAACAGGGAAATGCCCACTGCGCTTGGCCACATGGAGGTGATTGGCAACACTGACCAGAGTAGGTTTGCAAATTGATGTTGGGGGGTGAGTGGAGCCAGTATGTGAGGGGAAGCAGGGGCAGGGCAGCAGCTGGGAGGGGACATAGCATGGGCATGTGTGTGAGTGTGCTTGTCTGCCAGGGGAACAACACAGCAGGATGGAGAGGCCGATGAGGCTGCTGAGGGAAGGCACTAGGAGGGGTCCCTACACAGCCAGCCCTGTGAGCCCCACCATAAACATGGGACAGAGGGAACAGGAATGGCTTCTGGCTAGGTCCTCTATTTCCACTCTAAGAAGCCAAACCAACTGACACCCTCTATTTTTCCTGCTCCTTAGGACTCAGACCATCCTCCTCGGCTTATTTCTTTCACTCTGCTACCACTTCCCCTACCCAGTGAGCTGGAGGGAGAGTGGAACTCCTGAATCACAGGCCTAGCTCCTGACTCTTGTGGGTCCTGGCAGAGCTCTAGTTACCTCCTCATTCATTCATTTATGTTTTTATTTGTTTGTTTGGTAGCAGGATTGAATCCAGGAGTGCTTAACCACTAAGCCACACCCCCAGTGCTTTTCTATTTTTTATTTTGAGGCAGGGTCTAATTTGCCCAGCCTGGCCTCAAACTTGAGGTCCTCCTGCCTCAGCCTCCCAAATAACTGAGATTAGAAGTGCTCATAGTTTTTTGATGGAGTGGAAATTATTCCCATGTGGTTTCTCACTTTTTTGTTGCGACAGCAACTAAGTGCTAGTAAGTAGTAACACTGGGATTTGAACCCAGGTCTGAGTGGCTGCAGAGCCCATTCTCTTAACTAAAATGCAGGCCACCTCCCACAGGTCCCTTACTTTGACCAGACTTAGTGAAGGTCATAGCTTTGGCAGCCTCTTTTGAAGGGGCTGGATCAGAAAGGCACTTGGGATTCCTTCCTAATCATTTTTCATATGGATAACATTTTTTTTTTTTTGGTACCAGGGATTGAACCCAGGAGTGATTAATCACTGAGCCACATCCCCAGCTTTATTTTTTAATGTTTCATTTTGAGATAGGGCCTCCCTAAATTACTGAGGCTGTCCTTGAACTTTCCATTCTCCTGCCTCAGCCTCCTGAGCTGCTGGGATTACAACTCACATGGATAACTTCGACCTCCATTACTCTACAGACAGGCTTAATACAAATCCTACCCAGGAATGAAGGCTTTCGAGCATTTTCTCACATCTCTGATATTCTGCTTTCATGCCTCTAGAGTCAGTATGCTTACTATTTCCATGAAGAAACCAATGGAGTCAGTAGAACAGCAGAGCAGTTCAGTGCATGGATCTGATCCAAGTTGCTTTGGTTAAATTTTAACTCTGCTACCTACTAGCATCTTGTACCTCAGTTTCTTCATCTGCAAAATGGTAATAATAGCAGTATCTCCTTTTTTTTTTGTGGTGCTGGGGATTGAACCCATGACCTATATCCCCAGCCCCAGCAATATCTTTTCCCAGTATGATTATGAGAATTAAATAAGATGCTACATTTTAGTTGCTTGGTGTTATGGTTTAAATCTGAAATGTCTCCAAAAGCCCATGCTCTGGGAGTATGGTCCCTAATGCAGCAAGGTTTGGAGGTGGGGTTTTTAGGCAATGATTGAATCATGAGGGCTCTGACCTCATCAGTGGACTAATCCAATTGATGGATTAATACATGCATAGCTGGACTGACTACTAAGAACCTGTTTGGAGGAAGCAGGCCACTGGGAGCATGCTCTGGAAGGGTTTATCTTCTCTCTAGCCCCCTCCTCTCATTCTTTGCTTCCTGGCTGCCATGAGCTGAGCAGTTTCCTCTGCAATGCCTCTCTGCCATGTTTCTGCCTTGGAGCCAGCTGATAATGGATTGAATCTTCTGAAACTATGAGGTATTTTGGTCACAGAGACAAAAGGCTAACACAGTAAAGGTTTAAAAAATTTACATCTACTAACATCATCAAAATCAATGTTATATTCCTGAGAGCTATAACTTGCCTTCCATAACCATCACACTTTAAGTCTAGCCCACCCTCTCATTCATTTTTTTGCAGGTTATTCTATTGTTCTGCATTTCTCAATTTTTGTTTTTTCCTGAAGCCAGGATTTTTAATCCAAGGTCAATTACTCATTGCACAAACATGATTTTCCTAAGACCGTTGTTTCTCCCTTACAGAGTCACTGATTGTTTCCCAAGCAGGCTCAACTTTGTCAAACGCACAACTAGGGGTGGGAGCATGGTAGCTTCAAGGCCTGTGCTCCTGCCCTCACAGGCCTGTATATTGTATCCCCTAGATTTGGAATCTCTGTCAGTGGGTCCCTTTGTTTATATACCCTAAGCATCTACTATTAGAGTAGGATTATATTATGATGAAGAGCCCAGCTTCTGGAGCCAAACAGCTAAGGTCAAATCCAGTGGTGTGATCTGGGCTGACAGTCTCCCAAAGTCTCAGTTTTCTCATCTGAAAAATGGGACTAACGTTAATCTAGCCTATTTCATAGGGTACTGTGTGGAGTAAGAGAATGTGTGTAAAACACTCAGCATAGTACCTACCTCAATAAATATTTAGTATGAATATCTAGGACTATGCTATTTAACATGGCAGCCATAGCCACATGTGGTGGTTGAGCTCTTTAATATATGGCTAGTCCAAACCAGACAATTTTTTTTTTCAGTACTAGGGATTGACCCAGGGCCTTGCACATTCTGAGTAAGTACTCTACATTGAGCTACAACACCAATCAGCTAGTCCAAATCAAGATACATTGAAAGCATAAAATACACAATGGATTTCAAATTTAGTACAAAAAGAGTAAAATATAATAGTTTCTTTATATTGATTACATGTCATAAAAATATTTTGGGGGCTGGAGATGTGGCTCAGCGGTAGCGCGCTCGCCTGGCATGCATGCGGCCCGGGTTCGATCCTCAGCACCACATACCAACAAAGATGTTGTGTCCGCCGAGAACTAAAAAAAATAAATAAATATTAAAAATTCTCTCTTTCTCTCTCTCTCTCTCTCCCCTCTCTCACTCTCTTAAAAAAAAAATAAAAATATTTTGGACATATTGGGTTAAATAAAATATTACTAAAATTAATGTTGTTTTTGTGCTTTATTAATATGGCTACTACAAAATTTGAAATTACATATGTGGCTCATTTTGTGGCTTGCATTACATTTTTTTCGGTGCTAATTCTAATGGGTTCTGCTGTTTTTCAGTAGGAGAGAAGAGAGATTTAAATTTTACTGATTGCAATTATCTGAGCTGCAAGAGCTCTTTGAATAACATAGAGTCCAACCTCCTCTCTATAAAGTTAAGAAAAGGCCTAGAAGAAATGTGATATGCAAGCTGGATTTGGTGATACATGTCTGTAATCCCAGAGAAATCAGAAGGTTGAAGCAGGAAGATAGCAAGTTGAGACAAGTTTTAGCAATGCAGTGAAGTCCTCAGCAACTTAGCAAGACCCTGTCTCAAAAATGAAGCCATCCCTTCATTTTTGAAAAATGAAGAGGGCTGGGACATGGTTCAGTGGTTAAGCACCCCTGGGTTCAATCTCCAGTCCCAAAACAACCACAACAACAACAAAAGAAATATGCAGGACTGGAGATATAGCTCAGTGGTAGAGCACTAGTCTAGCATGTGTGAGGGTTAGGATTCAATACCCAGCCCCAAAATTGAAAAAAAAAAAAAAAAAAAAAAGGAAACAGAATTAGAACCAATGCATCCACATGGCAGATAGTTCCTGCCACAACGATGCTGCCACCTTGTGGTCATCCATATATAATAGATGCAAACTCCTATAGCAACTGGGCTCCCTTCAGATGCAGGACTCTGCTACCATCTACTTCTCAACCTCTGCAGACATGAGGACAGGAAAGGTCTGCCTCCTGTGACCCTTGGCAGCCTGACTGCTCTAGACAGTAGGGTGATTAAGAGCACAATTTGTGACTATAGGTGTGCACTGTTTCAGGTGCTGGGATATGTAGTGACCTCATTAGACAAGTCCAATAATTGCCCAGGCTAGGGCTCTAATGTGAGGTTTGTGGACCAATGTCAGCACTACTTGGGAACTTATTAGAAATGCAAATCTTCAAGCCTTCAGCAGAAACCATGGGATCTGAATCTGATGAATTCTCATGTTGGAGAAGCATTGGACTTGGTGATAAAGACATGTATCAGGTGGCATTAAGGGCTATAAATACAGCAGAGTAAATGAATAACTGGAGAATGATGGCCAGAAGTGAGGGATGCTAATGATGGCCAGATCAGGGAAGATCTGGCTAATAAAATAACAAGTTCCAGCAAAGATCTGAAAGCGAATACCTGGAAGAAAGGGAAGAGGCAGGACATGATTCACTGCAAGATACTTCCTGTAAATCACACACACATACAACTCTGCCTACATCTCCTCACCTTACAGCCCACAACTTAAGCACATGAGCCACACCTAGCTGTCCAGGGAAGCTGAGAATTTGTAATTTTCTTTCTGTCTTTTTTTAAAAATTTTTTTCAGTACCAGGGATTGCACCCAGGGGCTCTTAACTACTGAGCCACATTCCAACCCTTTCTATTTTATTTTTTTTATTTTGAGATACGGTCTCACTTAATTGCTGAGGCTGGCTTTGAATTTTTCAATCCTCTTGTCTCAGTCTCTTGGGCCACTGGGATTTCAGGAGTGAGCCATCATGCCTGACTGAGAATTATAGTCTTTATTCTGATCAGTCATACATCCAGCTAAAAATTAAGATTCCTAATTACAATAGAAAATGAAGAGATTGTTTCTGCCACAATGATTCTGGTGTAATCAGCTTAGGGGGGGTGTGGGTCTTGTTTTTCATGTATATGCCTCCAATCATGGAGAGATTCCTACTCATGAAGTGGTTTTATTCTATTAGCAGCTGTTATAAAACTCTTCATTTGAGGCTCAATTCTATTTTCCACAACTCCTACCCAATGGTAGACTTCTATTCCTCCCTCCCTTTCCTTTCCTTTCCTTCCTCCCTTTTCTTTCCTTCCTCCCTTTCAGTACTGGGGACTAAACCCAGGGGCATTCTACCATTATTATATCCTCCTTTTTGTTTTTTTTTTTTTTTTTTTTTTTTTTTTTTTTTTTTTAAGATAGGGTTTCATTAAGTTGCTCAGGCTGGCATCAAAATTGTGATCCTCCACCTCCATCTCCAAGTCACTGGGTGCATGCCACCGCACCCAGCAACTTCTACTACTTTAGAGCTATATCAACAAGTCTGCTGCCTCTTTCCCCAAGACACAACTTTGAGTCCCTCATATATCTTCTTCTTGGGCCACTTAAGGCCAACAATATTCCCCTGAATTTATATTTTGGAAAAGGTTTTACTGATCCTGCATCAAGAGTCTGAATTGCATTGATAGTACCTTCTCTGGGCAACAGGAGGCTACCACCCAGTGTACCTGGGTGAACGAAGGTTGATTGGAAGACAGAAACATCTAGTGAGGCTAATGTTCTCAGGAAGAATTCAGAGGAAGTCTTCCAGAAGTATATTTTGTTTCAGTCCTCTTGCAATTATCTCTCTGTTCTGTAATTTCTTTAGATTTATTTTGGAGATCAGTAATTCTTCCTTCAGCTGCCATTTAACCTATCCACTGAGCATTTAATTTCAATAATTACATGTATTTTTCCGAGAATTTTCTTTGGTCTTTTTCACATGTACTTAATTATTATTTATAGCTTTTGCCTGGTCTTTTTTTGTTATTCCACTATTTTCTTAAACATTTCATACACAGTTGTTTTATATATTAATACCTTAAGTCTTCGGGAGTATCTAAGTGTTTGATATTTCTGCTCTCTTTTTCTGGTAGCTTGTTTTCGTGTGTACTGACTTCTTTGTAGTGGGAAACCGGAGGGCCTCCGTTGTGAATGGCTTTCAAAGATTGGCTTTTGTTTCTGCCAAGAGTTTAGGAACACTACTCCTTGGGCCTACATTAGCCTAGAGATTCAGATTATTTCTGGCATCATGTGAATGTTGAGCTCCCTCACCTTGGTTTGGGGGTGTAGGGACAGAGCCTCAGCTCAACCCCCCGGCTAAGAAGCCCAATTTGCTCTCAGGGCTGGCTCAGCCTTCTTTGACTGAATCTTTGTTCCCTAATCCATTTCCATCTTGACATCCTGTATCTTTCTCATTTCTTTAAAGCCCTTGGAGATCTCCTTTGGAGCCCTGGAATACACATTTTGTTTTAATTTATCCAGGATCCAGAAAAGTCCTTCAAAGTACCACTTGGCTGAACCACAGAAGAGGGAAATCTATTCATCCATCTTCCTACAATTCATCAAACAATGTAACAATCTTTATTGAGCCCCTACTTTGTGCAAAATTGGCCAGGTGCTGGGTAGCAGACAATGAGCAAGGCATATTCCTTGCCCTCTCTGAGCCTATGTTAGTGGGAAAAAATAGGCTATTACACTAGAGGGTGGCCAATGGTGTCATGTGGGAATACAGGCACTATGGGAATTCAGTGGAGGGGTATCCTGAGGGGCAGTGAGGAAGGAAACTCAGTGGGTGAGAAGAGCTGGTTCTCAGATGATCAGAAGACAATAAGGCTACATGAAAGTGAGTAAATGCCAAAGGAGCCAAACTGAGGGTGGAGAGGCCAGGGAAGGACTGGGGAATTAGAAAAGGAAAAGGAACTGTTTGGCTTGGACAGTGTGAGGCAAGAGTGAAGGGTGTGACCAGCTGGGGCAGACAAAACACTGAGATTCCCTGAGGAGTCTGGATTCTATTCTGAATACATCAGGGTGGGGCAGTGACTTAACAGAAGGGAATAGCAGTTAGCATTTACTTCCACAGTGCCCAGAATGGAAGCACCAGACCTCATGCTTGGCTCTACTGCAGAGCTTAGCCTCCAGGCCTGAAGTATGGCCCAAGGATAGGATGGGGCCAGAGAGAAGACAGGAAGACTTGTAAGTGGTGGTGAAGTGGGGCCTGTTGGGGTTGTAGTCATAGTCGTCACCTTCAGGTTATGTATTCAGGCTGGGCTTTCAGGGTCTGCAGGTTCGGTAGGCAACAGCCCCCGTCAAGTTCTTTCCCACCTCAGCGGCTCATAGGCTGCCAAGTTCCAAACTGAGCTGCACCACAACTTAATTCTTGCAAACAAAACCCTGGCCCTACTTCCAAAGACCTGGATGACTGCATTCCTGGTTACCAGGATACAGCAGAACAAGTTGCAATGTCCCATCACAGGAAATATAAAGAATGCTCCAGCAACTGCCAGCATTTTCCCACCAGGATTCTAGCCAGCTGTCCTTTATGCTGCTTGGCAGAAGAACTGAAGAGGCATTAAGAATAGCAGCAGCTTCTTCAGTGCCAGGCACTGTGCTAAACACTTCCATCCTGTGATCCCCAGGCAGCCGTCATTGCAGGCGTTTTCACTAAATGGCTGACTCTGCTAAGGTTGCAGGCTGAATCTGCGTACTAGGATTTTAATCCTGGCATAGCCACCTCTTGAGGGTCTCTGCCTGGGAAACAGACTGACAGGATAGAAGCACCCCATTGTTTTTCCTAACAATTTGATTTTGAAGAAATTTTTATATATCAAAAATTTACAAATGTTTTTATGTACCACTCACCCAATTTTCTTACTGATAGCATCTTATCTGTATTTGTCAGAAGAAATAAATGTTGGTACTTTCTAAATTCCTTTGGTCTTTGTCCTTGATTTTCATGACTTGTGACAATTTAAGGAGTATCTTGTAGAATGTCTTCTAATCAGTTATGGGTCTTTAGGAAAAAATATCAGAGGTGAAATGCTCTTCCTACCATGTCAACCCAGAGGGCAAATATTGACATGATTTTTCACAAGTGATGCCAACTTTACTTTGGTTAAGTTAGTGTCAGTTTGCTCCCACAGTGAAGTTACTATTTTCCCTTTTTTTTATATTCTTTGGAAAGTGAGTCACCCAGTTAGGCCCACTCTAAGGTAGAGTATCTACTTACATTTATTGGAATTCTAAGACTTATATCCCCTGGTCCCTATTAAAATTTTTAAGATCAGTATGTACCAGGTGCAGTGATGCATGCCTATAATCCCAGTAACTCAAAGCTGAAGCAGGAGGATCCCAAGTTTGAACCCTGGTAACCTGAAACCCTTTCTAAAACAAACAAAAAAAGAATGGGGATGTAGCTCAGTAGTATAGTACCCCTGGGTTCAATTCCCAATAAAACACGAGAACAGATCAACCTGGAGTCACTATTTTATGTTTTATGCTTTGGGATTAACCACGTTTCATTTAAAAATGAAAAAAAAAAAAAACAAAACAAAACAGATTTTTAGAATGATTTATTAAAACATCATGCCAAGGTTAACAAATTTAGAAGAGACCACATAATGTAGATTTTATTTATAGTGAGATCCTGTCTCAAAATAATAAAAAGGGCTGGGGATGTTGCTCAGTGGCTGAGTATCCTTGGGTTCAATCCCTGGTACCAAAAACAAACAAAAAAAACCAAACCACTGAATTGCATAAAGAGGTGATCTGTATGACTATTTAATAAGTGCAGCTTAAATCATTTTGATGGTTCATACCTGTAATCCCACCAGTTCAGGAGACTGAGACAAGATGATTTCAACAGGCCAGCCTCAGCAAATTTGTCTCAAAATAAAAATGGCTGGATGTGGCCAGGCACGGTGGTACACACCTGTAATCCCAAAGGCTCAAGAGGCTGAAGAAGGAGAATCTAAGTTCAAAGGCAGCTTCAGCAAGACTATTTCTAAACAGAAAATATATGGGCCAGGGTTGTGGCTCACTGGTTAAAAATGCCCCCAGGTTCAGTTCCTAGTTAAAAAAAAAAAAATTGGGTGTACTTCCTGTACTTATCTGGCATGCCTTAGGCCCTGGTACAGCAAAAACAAAAAAGTGCAGCTCAGGAGTTTGACTTTTGCCAGGTTACTTTCTACACTGGTTTTCTTAGCTGTTATCATGGTTTTCTATCACTTTAAGATCCAATGCTAAATTAAAATAGGGTCTGGAATGTAACTAATGTCCTTCCTCACAGTAATACACTTGTGCCTCAGGTTAATCTGCTTATTCCCTTTGCCTAAATGCATTCCTCAAAAGATGCCATCCAAGGTTCACCCCAACAGCAGCATCTCATCAAGGTTTCCCCTCTTGCTGATCTCCTCCTCCAGAACCACTTTATGTTTTGGTATGCCACCTCTCCAGTCCTGGTCACAACATCCTCTCCTCTCCACTGGCCTGGCTAATCTCATTGCTCCATCAGTGGGCCCTGCCTCCCCACCACAGGGTCCCGTGGCAATCCCTTGCAGAACATTCAGCACCATCTGGTGCCACTGTGTCCTTGGAGCTGGAATCAAGCTTCCGGAAAAGCAAGAACTTTTCTTTTTATTGCTGATGAGAAAATAGGACTTGGTGTGTATTTGTGGGGTAGTTGAATCTTTATGTACTTTATGTACCGATGTGGAACAATCTCTAAGATCTGCCAAGTAAAGAAAAGCAAGGCACAGCAGAGTGAGCTGCCCATTTTGCACAGAAGGTGTGGGGGGAGATACACGCCCACTTGTGTTTATATATGGCTCAGGCCTGGAAGGCTCCTCTTCTGCTCAGGCTACACTTGGATCAACAGTTCCCACTCTGCTCTGGCTCTTTAAGAATTGGTTCATTTTTAGAACCAACACCTTCATTTTTCAAAACAAGGTCTCCAAGGCCTTGATTTGCTTTAGGTGACTGAGGAAGCTTAACACCACAACAAGCAAGTATGGAAAAGACCCAAGTAAGCCCTAGTACCTCACCTCTTCCAGGAAGCCAGTTTGCAGAACCCAGGTTCACCTGTTCTACACCAAGGGCCCAAACAGTTCCACTTATGTTCCTGCGTGATGTCTTTTACATCTTCTGAGGCAATATAATATTTTGTCACTGCCCCAAGAACCTCATGTCAGCTCATGCCCTCATCACACCTAGATAAGTGGAGGGAAATAAATACCCCCTGGGTGGCTCCTACACAAGAAAAGACTAGTGTTGAAATAGCTTACATGACATTTATTAACAGAAAATAATCTGAGGAGTCCTGTTCACAGACGGCGACCACGGCGACCCCCCTTCCTGCGGGTGCTGTCGGAGGGGATGGGGGTGACATCCTCTGTGGGGAGAAGAGAAAACATCAGTGCCTGGAGCTGGATGGGAAGAACCCCAGGCCTCCCTAGGCCAATGGTCTAACCATTCAGCAGTAGATCCTATTGTCCCCCAAATGTGTTCCTATTATCAACAGATGAATGGGGAATTGTCCCACTTTCCACATCCTCAAAATTCCCTGTCAATGTCTCAACCTCAAAATCAGGAAGACAGATTTAGAAATGACACTAGGCCATCCAAACGCAGATGGGAAAAACACCATGCAGCTCCTTTCAGCAAATGTAACTGCCAAGAGACACCAAACCAGGCTCTGTACAAAATAGGAGCGGTACTTGATTTCTGGGATCAATAAATACCCCCTGGGTGGCTCCTACACAATAAGGTTTCATTACATTTCTTGGAAGTCTAAGACTTATATCCCCTGGTCCCCATTTATTAAAAAAATTTAAGATCAGTAGGTGCCAGGTTAGTTTAAAAACTAACCTGTGTGTGTTCGTGAGGGGGAGACTTACCAATCCGCCCAATCTTCATTCCCGAACGAGCAAGGGCTCTGAGAGCTGACTGGGCCCCAGGTCCAGGGGTCTTGGTCCTAGGAAGTAGAAGTTCAAGTTAGACAAGTCAATGGTAATCTCAATAAGATCTCATAAATTCTCTAGTTCACAATTCTCTAATGACAAACCTCATGTAAAGGGCCAGACAATAAATATTTTAGGCTTAGTGGGGTTACTATCGCTTCTGTTGTATAGCCAACAAACAAAAATTCCTTTAACTATTATTAGAGTAATTTGTACAGTCAGTACAAAAAAAGAACAGCAGGTCAACCTAGTCATATGCTCTGCCTGCAGCCAGGTAAAGCCCCTTCCCTTCATGCCACATGCTGTGACTCTTCTTTGCTGCTCTGTCCAAGACACTACCACCTCTGCATGGAACCACTTGAATAGCGTTCTATCTGGTCTACACCCTACCTGGCAATCATTTATTCTAGCTTTCATGCCCAATAAAGCCCAAATTGTTGTCCTGTTCTATAAGACCAGCAAGGCTCCACCCCTGCATCTCTCCAATCACACTTCATGCTACTTTCCTCCTCCTAGTTGCCCAAGCTCATCCTTACCCCAAGAACTTTTTCTTGCAACTGTCTCTAGCTGGAATATCCTCCTTCTGTCTTGCCCTCTCTGAAAGACTTCTGGATATCATTTAGGCCTTAGTTGAAAATGTTATCACTAACTCCATACATTCTCTTCCTAGCGTTTGCCACAAATAGAGGTCACACACCCACTGCTGCTCTATTTGCTTAAAGTCTGACTCTCCCACAAGCCTAAGTTCCATACAAGGAGAGGTCAAAGTCATTATCTGCTTTCTTCCTTTAATCTTTTTTTTTTCTAGTATTGGAAACATAGTGATTGGTATACAGTGGGCACTTGATAAGGGTGGGGTACATCCAGGAGCCAATTATATGTATATGCCTAAAATATCTTGTATCAGATTACAACAGAAAACCAAATCTCTCCAATCTAAGTGCTCTGGCACCTAAGCCCAGCTGTCTTACCACCACCCATCTCCAGCCTTATATACCTGTTTCCTCCTGTGGCCCGGAGTTTGATATGTAGGGCAGTGATGCCTAGCTCCTTGCACCTCTGGGCTACGTCCTGGGCAGCCAACATGGCAGCATATGGAGAAGATTCATCTCTGTCAGCCTTCACCTTCATCCCACCTGTCACACGACAGATGGTTTCCCTGGGGATAAAAGCAGAGTCATTCTTTTTCATCTCCCAACAATGATTCACTAAGTGATTATCATGTCTAACAAATAAAGACTGCCACAACTCAGGTATGGCAGAGCTTGAGTCAACTTGAGTATATATCCTGATCCTGGACGAGAGTCATGAGCTCTGACTTCATGGGGTTCAGTTTAGTGGGCTGAAAGACACAATACAGCTAAACTTTATATTTTACTTTTGCATTCAATCTTTAAAGATTAGTCTATGAGGTGTGTATTAATATCTTCATTTTATGTAGGAGAAAAATCAAAGTCAGAATCTGAATGACTTCACAAAGAATGTCTCCTTTTAATTCCTAGAAAATTATGCATTTTTGGACAAAACGAGCAAACACATTTCCTTACCTGGAGACAAAGCATTAATTCTTTAGACAGAACTTCCTAAACTGGGGACATTTCTTCCCTCAGCCTCTTGCCAGGTGGGTTTTGTGCCTCTCCACCCAAGTACTCACTTGCCAGAAAGATCAGTGACGTGCACAAAGGTGTCATTGAAGGATGCAAAGATGTGGCAGACACCAAATACATTCTCTCCTTCAGCCACCTGAGGTCCAAGGCTGATGACCTGTTCTTCCTTCTTTTCCTTTCCCTTGCGAGGTGCCATTTCTGAATAAAAAGAACCTTAGTGTTAATGACAAGATTTCCATAGCTAGGTGTGATGGTGCATGCCTGAAATCTGAACACAGCTCAGGGGGCTGAGGCAGAAGGATTATAAATTCAGGGCCAGCCTCAGAAACTTAGTGAGGTCCTATCTCAAGATAAAAAAATAAAAAGGATCAGGGATATGGCTCAGCGATTAAGTGCCCTTGGGTTTAATCCCTGGCATGCAAGCTCGCGTGCACATGCACATATACACACACACACACAAACCAAACCACCCAGAATCTACTGTTTGTAACTTTTAAAGAAATCCCAAATTTTGCTTCTTTTTGTCCCTGATTCCCTATACCTAGGACTATGGTGTTCTTCCTCATCTGTGTCTCACTAAAACCCATTTTCCCCTGTACTTGGTTGATGTCAACTAGTGGCTAAAAAGCAATGTGCTATTAGGTAACCCTTCTCCAAAAACTAGCAAAGCATAGCTACACAGAACCTTCAGGATAAGCCTAAATCCTAGCAGCTGACCAAAAGTACCCCTAATTTCTACCCAAAATAAGGACAACACATGCTTAGGTCTCTGCAGACCTGAGTTCAACTGGCAATTTTATCTAACTGGGTGAATCAATTATGTTTTCAGTGGTACGAGGGATGGAACCCAAGGTCTTACATATGCTAGGCAAGTGCTCTACCACTGAGCTACATCCTTAGCTGGCAAATCAATTCTTTCTGACCCTTCTTGTTTCAAATATATTAAGATTAAAAAAACTTTTTGTTGATTTATCCAGGGTAACACAGCAATTTAGTTGCAGAAATCAGAACCCGTTTAGATTAATTCTTGATCCACACACAGTAATGCTAGGAGTACTTCTAGGTTTCCTGGCCCTGGATACTATATACAGGCTAGACCCAAAGAAGCCTGAAATACTATATACCAAAAGGCAATGCCAAGGCTAATACCTATCTATGTATTAGCAATGGTGCTCCAAAGATTCTTTATTCAAGTGGGGAAAAAAAAACTGGCCACATAACCAATTCCTTGGCTTAGCATTCAGGGATCTTTTGCCAATATGGCCCTCAACCCTCATTTCCTAATTCTATGCTCTACCTGTTCTCTCCCACAGCCAATCTAAATCATCTTCGCCTACCAACTTATCTCCTTCTACTACTGCTTAGAACCAAGTCCTTAAACTTTATACTAACACCAAATATTAAAGGCACTAAAACATGCCCTCCAGAAAAAGACCCACTCCAGAAATCCAATTGGTTCATGAAACCAAATAGCTCTAACCTGACATTGTCTATAACGTTAAGTGAAATCACAGGAACATAGGACTAGCAAAAAAGGCACACTGACAGGGGTGAGGAGAATGGGCAAGGCTAGAAGGACTGCTTCCTGCCTAAAGACCCAGGCCTTCTAACCCCTCTGAGGCTCAAGCATCAGAACAATTTCTTAACATTATCAGAAGACACCAAAACTATGAAGGGCTCAAATGAAATCAGGCTATAGCCTGCAGAAGGAGTTAAGACAAGAGGTGCCACCTAAGTACATACCATTTCAGCCCTGTACTCTGGCCAGATCCTTCTACTTCACAATTACCCTAGATTTTAAAAGTCTGATTCCAGTGCTCCTGGATCTCTCTGGTGCCTTTCTTGTGTGCAAAACCACCTATTCCCACCTTCAAATTAGATAAACGAAATTGGTACTCAGTGGGTAAGTACTGTTAAGGAAGGTGCCACAGGAAATCTTACCTAAGCGAGTATTATATCCAGTGTCTACCTGCATTTCCCCGATCCTAAGGCCCTCAAGTGTTGAGGAAATGGTCACTCAGGGATATTAACATACCTCAAACACTGATGTGCAGTCCCTACCATCAGCTTCTGAGTCGGGCCCCGAACTAGCATCAAGAATCACCCTGATTCAGAAGCACCCAACACAGGGCCCGAGTCTTTCCTGCATTCTCTCCCTGAATTCTCACTACAAACGCATAGGACCGATGCTATTAGTCCTATTTTCCAAATCCTAACTTGAGATTAGATACGGGTCTGCAATCGCCCAGGAAGAAGCTAGCGGGGTAGGGTGGGAGGAGCCCACAGACCACAGTCTCTGGGTCCCGTAAGTCACGCTGTGCAGTCGCTGAAACGTGACTTAGTTCAGAGCCAAGTTCTGGACTCAAGTTCGTGTCCACTTCACAGAAATAAGCCTCCCCCCTCCCCCCCCCCTTTAAAACCAGGCGACCTCCTTCCGAGACAAGGCGCGAAGTTGATCCTAGACTGGCCGGGCTCGGAGTCTGCCGGTAGCGCGTCTCTTGCTCAGCACCTGACTTGGCCTCCGCGGAAAGACCCCACTACCACGTCCCGAGCCCCGCCGGGCCCTCTGGCCACAGGATGCCGCACGATTATGGTGCTTAGGCCTCATACCTGCGCGTCGCCTCCAGACTCTGCCACCGGAAAGAGAGATTGGGAAGGGGCGGGGCGATGGGTCATTTCCGACTGCCGGAAGTATACCGCTGAGGTCACGGGGGCGAGGTCGGCTCCCGGAATTCGACGCTTTTATTGCTCACGAAAAGATTAAGACTCCGCCCTCGGGGAAGATAGTTTACTTAAGGGAGAGCGAAAAGAGGCACGGGGATGAGTGTTGCGCAAACGGGCTTGCCTACGGGACCGAACGAACCGGATACACCCACGAGGTGAGGCGGTTTTATGTTCCAAGATGGCGGGGGGCTGCGACTTCCGCCGTCCAAACCCCGAGCCTAGCATCCTGGGAGTGGCAGCGCACCTAGTGGCGCGGAGGGGAAGAACAACAAGAGACTTCTAATAATGTACCTTTGGCTTATTTTGTGCAGCCCCGAGCAAAATAAGAATGTTTATATGCCAGCCTGTGCTAAACAATTTATATGCTTCATTTAATTCTCATATTTTCAAGCAGCTTTTGGTTTCCCTTGTACAGATAAGGGATGCTAACAGAGACCACATAATTGTAGTGGGTATGATATTCTGATTTAAGACTTGTATGCTCAATAGCTATTTTCATATATCCCTTTAATAATAATATAGAAGGACCTTGAAGGACTGGAAGAATGTGTAGATGGAGATGTGGAAAGGGCCAATAAGTGTATCTAGCAGAACTGGGTAAACATGCATACATTGCATGCACAATATATATGAAATCTATATAATGAAATGTAGATATTGTGTATATTGGAAAAAATGAGCTAGCATGAAGAATAGCATATGTCTGTATGAGCTGTTGACCACTTTGAAAGACTTCAGTTTATGTAGGCATTTTTTTTTTTTTTTTTTGTACTTGGGATTGAACTCAGGGGCCATTATACCTGGCCAAAATTTTTCAAAAAAATTTGTAGTATCCTCTTTTCACTTTATAAAAACAAGTAATTGCTGGGCATGGTTGTGCATGCCTGTAATCTCAGCAGCTCCAGAGGCTGAGGCAGGAGGATCATGAGTTCAAAGCCAGCCTCAGCAATTTAGTGAGGCCCTGAGTAACTCAGTGAGGCCCTGATTCTAAATAATATACAATAAAAAAAAGGGATGGGGATGTGGCTCAGTGGTTTAGTGCCCCTGGGTTCAATCCCTGGTACCAAAACAACAATAACAAAAGAAACAATTAATTACAGAAACATGAAAAGAACAAGAAAGAAAAAAGAAGTAACAGTCTTAATCACTGCTGTTCATAACTAGGCACATGTCCTTCCCAGGAATCACTTATGCATGTACATACAGGAAAAGACTCTCTCCTTTAAAATTTTTTTTTGTAATTAGTTATACGT
Source organism: Urocitellus parryii (assembly GCF_045843805.1). Lineage (NCBI taxonomy): Eukaryota > Metazoa > Chordata > Mammalia > Rodentia > Sciuridae > Urocitellus > Urocitellus parryii. Next base: position 104,181,193 of record NC_135531.1, read on the forward strand.
GACAGTAGAATGCATTTTGACACATCATGCATAAGTGGAATATAATTTCTCATTCTTCTGATTGTAAATGAGTGGAATCACACTGGTTGTGTAATCATATATGTACATTGGGTAATAATGTCAGATTGTTCCACTGTCCTTCCTACCCCCACTACCTAATCCAAAGTACCTCTCTTCCTCCCTAGCCCTGCCCCTTATTGTGAGTTAGTGTTGGAATATCAGAGAAAACATTTGGACTTAGGCTTTTTGGGGATTGGCTTATTTCCCTAAGCATGATGTTCTCTAGCTCCATCCACTTACCAGCAAATGCAATAATTTCATTCTTCTTTAAGGCTGAAGGACTCTCTTTTTTAAGAAAAGAAAAGAGCTTTACAATAATTTGCCTTTTATGGTTTAAAAAAAAAAAAAGCTATGCTCATTATAAATAGTCCACACAATACAGAGAAGTATGTAGTAAAAAAGTAAAAATTGCCCCCCTAAGTTTTCCTTCTAGAAGTACACTATTATGAAATTAAAGTACATTATTCCAGAAACATTTTATACCCACATGTATACCAATATCTTTAGTATATAATCTACAATTTTATGTAAAAGAAAATTACATTTTATTTGCTATTTTGCTTTTTTTCACCCAACATCATTGTAGATACCTTTCCATAACAACCAGTAGAAATCTGTGGCTTTTTATGTATTTATTTGTTTCCTTGCTTGTTTATTTATTTAATTTTGCAGTACTGGGTATTAATCCAGGACCTCACGTACACTAAGCAATCACCCTACCACTGAGCTACATCCTTAGTCCTTTTGTTTCTAAATTTTATTTGAAACAGGGTCTCACTAAGTTGCCTAGGCTGATCTCAAACTTGAGATCCTCCTGCCTCAGCCTCCAGGGTAACTACTGGAAGTACAGTTGTGAGCCACTATTCCTGGGCCTATAGCAAAAAAAAAAAAAAAAAAAAAAAAAAAAAAAAAAAAATATATATATATATATATATATATTTGTTTACTTTTTTAAGTTGTAGGTGGACACAACACCTTTATTTTATTTTTATGTTGTGCTGAGGATCAAACCCAGGGCCTCACGCATGCTAGATGAGTACTCTACCTTTTAGCCATAACCCCAGCCCCCTATAGCATTTTTTAAAAGAAATATTTAACTTTATTATTTTGAATATAAAGTCATTCACAAACTTTTTAAAAAATATTTATTTTTTAGTTGTAGTTGGACATAATAGCTTTATTCTATTTATTTATGTGGTGCTGAGGATCAAACCCAGGGCCTCGCACGTGCTAGGCAAGTGCTCTACTGCTGAGCCACAACCGCAGCCCCACACAAACATTTTTTTAAAGTTACCAAAAAGCATACCAAAGTCTCCCCCCAAAATTATCTTTTCAACTGTGTCCCCAGAAATCCTCTTCCTTACTAGTTACCATGTTGTGTCTTTTTAACTACTATTGGTATCACTTTGTATAGCTGTATAATTGCTTATTTAACCAGTTCTTTATTGATGGATGTTTAAATTAATCTCTAGAATTTTCAAATATAAAACTGTCAAGAACACACTTGTCCTGGATGTGGGGTGGCACAGCCTGTGGTGGTACCAGATGCTCAGGAGGCTGAGGCAGGAGGATCACTTGAGTCCAGGAGTTTGGGGCCAGCCTGGGCAATGTAATGAGACCCCATTTCTTCAACCAAACAAAACAACAACAAAAATAACCCACTTCTGCTATCCCTTCCTCAAGATAAATTGCTTGAAATCAAAGGGAACATGCATTTAAAAAAATTTTTTTTTTTTTGGTATCAGGGATTGAACCCAGGGGCATTTTACCAGTGAGCCATGTCTCCAGCCCTTTTTATTTTTGAGAAAGGCCTTGCTCTTTTTGCTTAGGGCCTCATGAAATTGCTGAGGCTGGCCTCAGACTTGTGATCCTCTTGCCTCAGCCTCCCAAGTCACTGGGATTACAAGCGTAATCCATTGTTCCTGGCATTAAACTTTGATATATGTTGTTAAATTTTTCTCCTGAAAGTTTGTATCACTTCACTTCTATAAGCTGAGAAGCTAAGTACTGTTGGGAGCCATTCTCACACGTGATCGGGTGCCTCCCGTTGAGGGTCTGAGGCACTTTGGCAAATGTCGAAGTTTTTCCCGTCCCTCTCCTGATGAGAGAGCCCATCCGTGTGGGGGTGTGCCTGACCACTGACCCCGGGGACCCAATCGCTGACCCTGACCTTGGAGTGCAGCCCCCCCTCAACCTTCATTGGATGGAATTCTCCCCTGAATCTCTGGTTCCCTAATAAAAGGCTACTCCCCGGCGTGCTCGCTCTCTCTCTCCTGCTAGCCCTGAGTAATCCTTGCTGCCCTGCTGGGCGGCTAGAGGAGCAAACCAGAGAGGGGAGCCGTCTCGGACCTAGCAATAGAATTAAGGTAATTGAGTCTTGTGTTTTTATTTCGATCTCGTCTAACTAACTTTATGCCTAGAACCTCATTAATGAAACCACTGCGCAGGCCGCGTGGTAGATTTGGCGCCCACGAGGGGGGCATTCTAGATTAGTTAGATTGAGTGGGAGCGCGCTATAAAGATAAGGAAAAAAGATATAAGGATAAGGAAAAAGGAAATAAAGAAATAAAGGAAAAAGATAAAGATAAAGGAAGAAGTGACATTGGGTCACAAAAGTACCTGGAGTTATTGAAGGAAAGAGACGTTAAATTAATTAAAATGGGAAATTCAACTTCTACTGATAAGGAAATGTACCTGACTATTTTAGACAGTATAATTAATCAGAAAGGGAAACAGATTAAGAAAACTCAGTTATTACAATTTTTAAAGATTGTAGGTGAATATTGTCCTTGGTTTTGCGAACAGGAATCTCCAAATTTACTTACTTGGGAGAAATTAGGAAGGAAGTTACAGAGAGTTTGTATTTCTAATGAATTACCTGGAGGCATTGAAAATATACAGAAAACATGGACAGCTCTAGAAGTTTGTCTTTTTGAATATATGGGCCAGAGTTCGTGGCCCCCTGAGGACCTTTTAAAAGGCATTCAAGGAGCTATTAGATCTATTCAAATGGAGAATCAGCCTGAGGCTAAGTTAATTCCCTTTCCCTTAAGCCCTTTAAAAACAAAGGCACTAAGGGCCAAGCCAAAGGTTAGAAATGTGAACTTAAACTCGCAGCGCCATGCGGAGGATTCAAATGGCGCGGATGAGCCCGCCTTCTCGCTGCCATCATTCCCTCCTAGCGGGAGCCGAGCAACAATACGGGGAATTCCGGGGAAGGTCGCACAGTATGACGTCACTGGCGCCGACCAGAACAGTCCGAGATTTTTACCAGGACAGGGACAGAGATCACAGACAGCTTTCTTAGGACCTTCAAGGACAGTTGAATTAAATCCTGAAACGGGGCCAGAACAAATTCCTACTGGGATTTTCGGGCCGCTTCCTGATAATACTGTAGGTTTAATTTTGGGACGAAATAATTTGAAGGGAGCCATTGAGGTAATACCTGGTGTGATAGATTCAGGATTTAAAGAACAGCTATATGTTACTGTAAAAGCCAATTATCCCCTAAGACTCACCCCAAAGGATACTTTTGCCCAATTAATATTATTGCCTTGTGTCTCTGAAAGGCACCTGCCGGCAGATTCAGTTTCTAAGCAGCCGGACAGAGTATATTGGTCACAGTTAGTAAGACAAGAACGCCCTTTATTAAAACTTAGAATTAATAATAAAAATTTTCTAGGAATAATCGACACAGGAGCCGATATTTCGGTATTGTCTAGTCGGTTTTGGCCTAGAAACTGGCCTTTGCATGTAGCACCAGCTAACCTAGAGGGAATAGGACAGGTTTCACAGCCTGCTCAAAGTGCCAACTATCTCCATTGGGAAGATTCTGATGGGAACAGTGGAGTATTTAAGCCTTATGTGTTAGAGTCTTTACCAGCTAACCTATGGGGAAGAGATATTTTAACCAAAATGGGATTATTATTAGTTACTCCAAATTCTATAAGGTCAGTTGAGGAAGTTAATCAGAGGTATTTTCCTAGAGATGATAGGGAGACCTTTCAGGAAGAGTATTTGTTTACAAGCCAGTCTCCACGACAAAGATTAGTAAATGCTCCAAACCAAAATTTTTACTAGGGGCCCTGAGCACTTCCCCGATCCCTAAGACAGCTGAAAAAATCACGTGGCTCACAGAGGAGCCTATATGGATTTCTCAGTGGCCCATCTCAGGGGAAAAACTTAAAATAATTCATAGGTTAGTTGAGGAACAATTTCAGGCTGGTCATATTGAACCAACGCTTAGTCCTTGGAACACACCTATTTTTGTTATTAGAAAAAAGTCAGGAAATTGGAGATTACTACAGGATTTAAGGGCAATAAATCATGCAATTCAGCCTATGGGATCATTACAGCCAGGACTTCCCTCCCCCACAGCCATTCCCTTAGATTATAGCTTGATGGTAATAGATTTAAAAGACTGCTTTTTCTCTATAAGGTTGCATCCTGAAGATTGTGAAAGGTTTGCTTTCACTGTCCCAGCAATTAATTTTAAGGAACCTGTTAAGAGATATTGCTGGAAGGTTCTTCCTCAGGGAATGCGTAATAGTCCTACACTGTGTCAAAAGTACGTTGATCAGGCAATAGATCCCATAAGAAATAGCTTTCCTGATGCATATATTATTCATTTTATGGATGATATATTATTGGCTCATGCTAATCCAGAGACACTTTCAGAAATTTTTACTCAGTTAGACGCTTCACTTACAGCAATGGGTTTATGTATAGCTCCTCAAAAAATTCAAAAGGTGTCTCCTTTTCAATATTTAGGCCAGATAATTCAAGGACGTACAATCCGTCCTCAAAATCTTCAGATAAGAATTAAGGAGTTACGTACCCTTAATGATTTTCAAAAATTATTGGGAGATATTAATTGGCTAAGGCCATCCTTAAAACTAACTACTTCTGAGTTAAGTCCTTTATTTCAGATATTACAAGGAAATCCTTCTCCAACCTCTCCACGTCAGCTAACTTTGGAAGCTAAGGCAGCCTTAAAAAAGGTTGAAGTTGCAATTAAAAATGCACAGCTTACTAGAATAGATCCTAAAGAAATAGTGTATTTATTAATATTTCCAACTGAGCATACCCCAACAGGAGCCATATGGCAAAGATTAGGAGTTATTGAGTGGATTTATTTATCCCACTCTCCTCAAAAAACATTAATTCCTTTTCATGATTCTATAGCTCAATTAGTAATTAAAAGTAGAACTAGGATTTTACAATTAATTGGATCTGAGCCTAATATCATAATTATTCCATTTTCTGCTCAACAAACTAACTGGCTTTTTCAAACTTCTAACTATTGACAAATAGCTTTTGCTGATTTCCCTGGACAGATAGATAGCCATTATCCTCGTGATAAGATTGTACAATTTGCATCATTAACATCACTCATTTTTCCAAAAATTGTAAGAGCTCACCCAATAGAGGGAGCTTTATCAGTGTTCACAGATGGTTCTAACTCAGGTAAGGCAGGTTTTTTCAGTCATGTTCACACAGAGGTGATACAAACTTCTTATACTTCTGCCCAAAGAGCAGAGCTTCAAGCTCTGATCTGTGCCTTAGATTACTTTTCAAATGAGCCTATTAATATTTATTCTGACAGCTTATATGCAGTCGGAGTTACCAAAAATATTGAAACTTCAATGATTGGGTTTACTTCATCACAGGAGTTATTTAAATTATTTCATAATTTACAAAAGACAGTGCTAATGCGAAAGTACCCATGTTTCATAGGACACATTCGAGCCCATACTAATCTTCCTGGACCTCTAGTTTCAGGTAATGACAAAATTGATAAGTTAGTAGCTTTTTGTCAACAGATGTCTTCATATGACTGTGCACTAGCTTCCCATTCCTTGCACCATCAAAATGCTTCTAGCTTACGTAAAAAATTTAGTATTACCAGAGAACAAGCTCGTCAGATTGTAAGCCAATGCCCAAAGTGTGTTATTCACACTCCATCTCTGCCATCAGGGGTAAATCCCCGTGGATTAAAACCAAATCAGATATGGCAGATGGATGTAACTCATATTCCTCAATTTGGTAAGCAATGTTATGTGCGTGTCATAGTGGACACTTATTCTAGATTTATTTTTGCCACAGCACGTACTAAGGAAAATGCTCAACATGTAATTTCTCATTGCTTAGCAGCTTTTTCCGTTTTAGGGTGCCCTATGCAGATTAAAACAGATAATGCTCCAGCTTACGTAAGCTCTTCTTTTCAACAATTTTGCCAAGAGTTTCAAATTAATCATAAAACAGAAATTCCTTATAACCCCCAAGGTCAAGCCATTGTGGAACGAGCTCATTTATCTATTAAGCTTCAATTACAAAAATTAAAAGGGGGGAATAGGGTTGTCACTCCCCAAAATAGCCTTAATCATGCCTTGTTTGTTTTAAATTTTTTAAACTGTGATGCAAAAGGTCACACTGCTGCTGAGAGACAAATGTCTCCATCAATAACAAGCCCCTTAGGCAGAGTTCTGTGGAAAGACTTACAGACTGGTCAATGGAAGGGACCAGATCCGGTAATAATGTGGGGAAAAGGTATGCTTGTATCTTCCCAGAAGGCTTTTTCCGTCCTATTTGGGTGCCTGAACGTGCTATCAGACATGGAGGAGATAGAACCCAGATTCAAGCGACTGAGGATCGACCCAAAGGAGCCACTACCCAGAAGGAGGAGATTTCGGAAAAGGATGAAGAAAGACCAGATTGAACCAGTCGAAAAGCTGATTTCGTGGAAAGACGTAAAGAAACTAACAACCCAGGCTTCCCAAATACTTCGACGCCTAGGAAAGAACAGGACCCCAGTCTTGATGGTAGCGACAGTAATTGCCCTACTGGGCTGTCAGGTAAAAGGGAATCAAGTAGACACTTATTGGACATATTTCCCAGATCCACCCCTGGTACACCCAGCTGTGTGGACTGGAGAATCTATTCCAGTATTTACTAATGACTCATTCATGATGGGAGGATTTACAGATACTCATATTACTCCCAATCATGTGACTAGATTTAATTATTCTGGCTACAGTGCCCAATTACCTTTGTGTTGGTCACATGATAAACATGCTGGCTGTCTGAAAGTATCATTTGAAGAAAAGACAGCGATTGGTAAACCTAGATTGACAAATAATTCTATTTATGGGACTTAAAACCTAACACTAGATCAGTAATTAAAATGGGACTTTCCCATAACAAGCCAGTCATTTCTGCAAAACCTCCACAGATACCCCACTGTCCAAATAGTTCTATAATTGAGATCGGCACCTTTCCTAAATGGATGGATTCTGTAAATGCCTTTCCTGTACAACATAAGGTGTCTAAAGATAGTGGGTATATTTTAGACTGGTCTCCAAAGATTGATAAAAGACAATTACGAAGAAATTCTGCTATGACACCTGCAGGATTTGTCAGTAATATTTTGACTTATAGTGAAGGAGGTATTAAAAAAGATATTTGGCGCTTAATTGCTGCCTCAGAGTATTTACATTTTACAGATAAGCCTTTACCAAAATTTGTCGGCAAGAACTGTAAAGAGGGATCTTGCTATGGCTTAAGAGCTTGTGTCCAATCTCCTTATGTTTTAATTATTGGAAATGTAAAAGTTAAATGGATGGGTAACAGATATGTTATTGCTTGTAATAAGTGCAACCTAACCAATTGTATTACTAGGTATAATGGAGGAAAAGGAGTGCTGATACTTCATCAGCCCTCTTTTGTTTTATTACCTGCTAATATTTCAGAGCCATGGTATGCTGATGCTGGTTTACAAGTCTTGCAGCAAATTCATGCTCAGCTAACAAGACCTAAACGTGCTATTGGAGTCATAATTGTTGGTGTCTTAGCACTGGTCTCATTTATTGCCTCAACTGTCTCTGCGTCTCTGACGTTGTCTCAAAATATTCAGCATGCAAAATTTCTTAATAATTTAGCTCAAAATACTTCCAAGGCTCTGCGTAATCAAGTAAATATTGATGAAAGGATTGAAACTAAATTAAATGCCTTAGAGGCAACTGTTATAGACATAGGTAATGAACTTTCAGCCTTAAAATTTAAGGAAAGGCTTAAATGCCATGCTAATTATAAGTATGTATGTGTTACAGCTGCCAAGTACAATGCTTCTCTCTGGGATTGGGAGAAAGTTAAAAACCATTTATTAGGTATTTGGCAAAATAGTAATAATAGCTTGGATATTCTGGAACTTCATCACCATATCCAAGACATTCAAAATAATAGAGCTGATTTTTCAGATCCTTCTTCTTTGGCTAATCAAATATTAAAGGATTTAAATGGATTCAACCCTGGAAATATTCTTAAACACTCCGCTTGGTACATTATTGGATTATTCTCTTTGCTGTTAATTCTCTTTTGTATTGTAACTATAGGATGGCGAGTCTTCCAATCAAGAATCCAGAAACTCCAGAGAATAAACCGCCGCCTCATTTTTAAGACAAAAAAGGGGGAATATGTTGGGAGCCATTCTCACACGTGATCGGGTGCCTCCCGTTGAGGGTCTGAGGCACTTTGGCAAATGTCGAAGTTTTTCCCGTCCCTCTCCTGATGAGAGAGCCCATCCGTGTGGGGGTGTGCCTGACCACTGACCCCGGGGACCCAATCGCTGACCCTGACCTTGGAGTGCAGCCCCCCCTCAACCTTCATTGGATGGAATTCTCCCCTGAATCTCTGGTTCCCTAATAAAAGGCTACTCCCCGGCGTGCTCGCTCTCTCTCTCCTGCTAGCCCTGAGTAATCCTTGCTGCCCTGCTGGGCGGCTAGAGGAGCAAACCAGAGAGGGGAGCCGTCTCGGACCTAGCAATAGAATTAAGGTAATTGAGTCTTGTGTTTTTATTTCGATCTCGTCTAACTAACTTTATGCCTAGAACCTCATTAATGAAACCACTGCGCAGGCCGCGTGGTAGAAAGTACATCCTTGTTGCATCCCTTCTCTTCATGATTAGTGAAGTCAGACATCTTTCTGAATGTTTTGACCATTTACATCTCTTCTATTAATTGTCTCTCTGTGTTCTTTGAAGGCCAGGGCTTTTTGTTCTCAGGTAGTGTGTTCCCCAGCAGAGTCGGGATAGTGGTGGAGACTGGAGTATTGTGGGATGAGCTCCTGTTTGAATCAGCATTGTACTAAACAGAGACCTCTCTACCTGGCAGAGCGAAGGCTTTGTGGAGGGAGCGTGGCCAAAGGCAGCCCACACAGTTTCTTCAGGACAGATTTTTCCACAGAGAAATAAGAGAAGTCTTATTTCAGAAACTATAGTAGTTACTACTTCAAAACTCCTCTTGGATTATTTAATCAACACGTTTGTGATTCTACAAATAGTTTTTAGCTGTGTATTCTTTTTTTTTTTTAAGAGAAAGAGGAGAGAGAGAGAGAGAGAGAGAATTTTTTTAATATTTATTTTTTAGTTATTGGCGGACACAACATCTTTGTTTGTATGTGGTGCTGAGGATCGAACCCGGGCCGCACGCATGCCAGGTGAGTGCGCTACCGCTTGAGCCACATCCCCAACCCCTTAGCTGTGTATTCTTGAATAAAAATTAGAGCCTTATCTAGGGATTAGTTTTCTCATATATAAAATGGTATAATAATAGTGCTTTTAAAAACATATTGATTCCGGGGCTGGGGATATAGCTTAGTTGGTAGAGTGCTTGCCTTGCATGCACAAGGCCCTGGGTTAGATCCCCAGCACCAAAAAACAAAACAAAACAAAAAAACATATTGATTCTGGCGTGGTGGCACATGCCTGTAATTCCAGTGACTTGGGAGGCTGAGACAGGAGGATTACAAGTTTGAGGCCAGTCTCAGCAACTAAATGAGGCCCTGAGCAACTTAGACCCTGATTCAAAATAAAAAATAAGAAGGGCTGGGGATGTGGCTCAGTGGTAAAGTGCCTCTGGGTTCAATCCCTAGTACAAAAAAAAAAAAAAATTGTTGAAAACATATATCTTTGTTGGACTCCTACTCTGTAGCCAAGCTCTAGGATACAATCATAATGGTATTTAAACTAAGACTTGAAAGTAGAGTAGGGAAGCTGAAGCATGGAGTGGCATGTACCTGTAACCTCAGCTACCCCAGAGGCTAAGGCAGGAGGATCACAAGTTTGAAGCCAGCCTTGGAAATTTAGTGGGATCCTGTCTCAAAATAAAAATTAAGAAGGGCTGAGGTGGGCTGGGGTTGTGGCTCAGTGGTGAAGCACTTGCCTTGCATGCATGAGGCCCTGGGTTTGAGCCTCAGCACCACATAAAAATAAATAAATAAAAAATGAAAATATTGTGTCCATCTACGACTAAAAATATATATATTAAAAAAAAAGAAGGGCTGAGGATGTGGCTCACTGGTATAGTATCCCTGGGTTCAATACTCAGTAATGGAAAAATGAGTAAATATATGAAGTAGAAATTAGCTAAATTAAGACAGGAAGAATGGAAGAATGGTCTGAGTGTGGAGAATCGTACGTGCAAAGGTCCTGAGGTAAGAATGTGTTTGGAGAGTTCAAATAATTAAAACTTAGCTAGTATGACTAGTGTGCTGTGAGAAGGGGAGAGGGATGAGCGATCAGATTGGAGGAGCAGCAGAGCACTCCTGCAGTGTCTTGCCTCTTCTCTTTCTCACCCCACCCCACTCCATGCGCTGTCAGCATTGTGAGTCCAGGAGTGTGCTCACCACTCACAGCTTAGTCATTCCATCAGTGAAGGCTGTGAGCATTGTGTATGTGTCTAGGTTCTTGACACTTGGGATACATCGATGACCAAATCAGACAATGATTCCCACCCTCTTAAAGTTGACATTCTGGAAGAAAGAGCAGCTGCAGCATCTGAGTAACTTTCCCATTATGTTAGTAGGTGGTCAGTGCTAGGGAAGGAAGAAAAAGCCAGGCAGGTAAGGAAGGGAAAGGGGTGGGGCAGGTGGCAGAATTCAATGCAAAAGACGGGAGTCTGGAGGAGACGTTTGAGCAGAGGCCCGAGGGAGATGTGGAAGGGAGTGTTGCCAGCATCTAGGGGAAGATCTTTATGGGGCTCCTGGGCACATGCGCATGCCCAAAGGCGGAAGTGTGGGGGGCATATTTTGGGGGTGGTGGGAACGGGGTGGTGGGAGCCAGTGTGGCTGGAATTGAGTGGCACTGGAGGGGGTGGTCAGAGAGGCAATGTAATGATCAGAGGTCATGTGGCCCCACGGGGCATTGTAAAGACTTTGGTTTTGCTCTGCGCGGAGCTGTTGAGGGTTTTGAGCAGAGGAGGGAGGTCTGACTTGTTTTAATAGGTTCACTGTGGATGCTCTGTGCGGAGCCCACTCAGCCTCGGGAGGGGTGAGGGGCAGAAATAGAAACAGGATCAGAGTTAAGAGGCTTTTGCAGTAAACCAAGTGAAATGTATTGATAGCTGAGACCAGGGGGGCCTCAGTGGAGGCAGAGAGAAGTGGTTCAAATCTGGCTGTACTTTGAAAGTAGATCCAACAGGATTTCCTGCAGATGAGACGAGACGTGGGCTGGAGGAAGAGCGCCGAGAGCCAACTCCCGCAGTCAGGGCTGGGGTACCCGAAGGGTGAAGCTGCAGCCGCTGGGCTGGGAGGCCGAGGGGGGTGAGGGCTCGGAGGGGAGACTCGAGTTGGTCTTAGGCCTGAGTTTGGGGTGTTATTACACACCAACTGGACATGTCCAGGAGGTTGTCAGGTTGGATGAACCTGGAATTGAGGAGTAGGCCTGGGCTGGTGTGTAAATCTGGGGTCTTGGGCATAGGGGTGATATTTCAAATCGGGGACTGTGACCACTGAGGGCCGTGGTGTAGGTGGAAAAGAGCTCTAAGGATGGAGTGTCGAGAGCGTGGGGGGGGGGTCGGTGGTGGAGTGCTTGCCTTACGTGCACGGAGCCCTGGGGTCCTTGCACACGTGCATATGCACACGATGGAATAAGGAGGAAACAGCGAGTGAGAAGTGAGGGTGAGATTGGGGACTCCACGAAGGTGTTTCAGGAAGTCACATGAAGACACAGTCGGGAAGGGAAGTGGGCAGCTGGGCGCCGAGAATGACCACCAGGGACCATGATACGAGCAGGTTTCATGGGGTGGGGGAGCTGGAGGAATGGCAAAAGCTTGAAGTAAGTATATTTAAGAGAGAGGGAGGTGTAGATAGCTTTTGAGTTTGTTGCAAAGGGGCAGATGGAGAATGGGGAAATTTCTTTCTTTTCTTTTCTTCCTTCCTTCCTTCCTTCCTTCCTTCCTTCCTTCCTTCCTTCCTTCCTTCCTTCCTTCCTTCCTTCCTTCCTTCCTTTCTTACCAGAGATTGGGTGCTAAACCTCTGAGCCACATCCCCAGCCCTTTTCATATTTTAGTTAGAGACAGGGTCTTGCTCACTTGCTTAGGGCCTCACTAAGTTGCTGAGGCTGGCTTTGAACTTGCAATCCTCTTGCCTCAGCCTCCCAAACCACTGGGACTATAGGCATGCGCCACTGTACCCAGCAGAAATTTCATTTTTAAAGATTCTGTTCTTAGCAGATGTCTGTTTCGGGGTGGGATGGTCCAGTAGAGAGTAGAAAGCTGGAGTGGAGACATGACCTTGCTTAGGTGAGAAGTGAGGGGCTCTAGGGCTCAGGTGAGAGGGTAGGCTTTGGTAGGAGAGAGAATGTGTCCTCAGTGCCATCAGCAGGAAGGTGGGAGGGTGGGCATGTGGCAGGAGGGCTTTGGGAGACTCTCTACAGGGAAGTGGCAGCAGCCAGCTCTAAGTTGAACGTGCTGGGTGAGAGAAGGCTTGACACCAAGGCTGGAGAAATCGAATGGAGTCCCTGAGCGTCCTAGGGTCGGTCCTCTCGAGGTTAGTGTGTGGTGCTTTCTCCAGCCGGCATGGCTTCCCAGATGCAGGCACAGAGTGGGATTTAACCAGGGTTGTGATTTTGCCAAGAGAGGACAGCTTAAGAGAGGGCCAGGGGAGCGGAGGGTGAAAGGAAGTATGATGTGTCCACGTGTGGCGTTGAGGTGGATAGCTGGAGTAGTCAAGTGTCCACACTGGCAGGGACAGTGTGTACAGGGTGGAACGAGGGACTAGGGGTCCCAATGTAGTCAGGGATGACTGAAGTCAACATGCCAGCTGGTGTCTTCAAGCTGATGATCAAGGACTAGGGGGCATCATGGAGATGATGGTTTAGGGAGGAGTCCCAGGTATTGGTCACATCCATGGGGACAAGTGGCAGAGATGGTCAGGAAGTCAAGATGTTTAGATAAAAATATGTCGAGAGACTGGAGGCTGGAGTAGTAGAAGCATCATCCATGTGACCATTGAAATGCCAAGAATTGAGACTCCGATTGACTGAGGGTGACCATGAATCCAGGGCAGAGCATCCAAAGACGGCAGGGTGGACACAGGGGCTGGGAGACCCTGTGCGAAGGTGGGCTGATGTTGGGTGCCTCTCAGGATGTGATGTGGAATTAAAGCTGGGTCTTTTGGGGAGGAAGGCATGAGAATAGCCTGGATGTGGCAGTGAGAAGCAGGAGTGCTCCCTGTCTTCTGCCCCCTCCTTCTCTCACTCCATAGGTTGTGGAAGGACGAAGGAGAGCCCTTAAGAGGCCTGTGAGGGGCAGCAACCCCAGGGGAGAGCTGCATTTCCTAAGACAAAATGGGACTATGCAGAGAAAAGACTAGGGAACGAGGAGGTTCTGCTGCAGACCTTCTAGAATTCCTGAGGGCAGCAGAAGGCCTTGAGGAGGCGTGTAAGGAAAGGACTGAGGACAGGGACTAGAGGACCGTGGACAAGGCATGCCTGCGTGTATGTGGGTAGATAAAACCAAAATATGACTAGGACACGAGTGACTGACACTCAATTGTTCAGTGGTGATAATGGTGATAATGGTGGGGAAGTCAGGGTGGGCATCCCAGGCAGCTGCCCTGCAGACCGAGAATGCCTGCTCCTGCCGAAGGGACCGCTAGATGGCGCCGGATCCTCGCTGCTCAGGGAAAGCCTTGGCTGTTGCCCACATTCTTGTAGTTTCTGAGTCCAGAAGTTGGTGTGTGTGTGTTTGTGTGTTTATCTGCACTTCAGACAAGACATTCTCCCTAGGACAGGGCTGTGATGCGACCAGGACTTGGTGTGCACACTTCCTTTGTGCCTCAGCACACTGCAGGGGCTTGGATGATTATCCTTGTTTTACAGAGCAGGAGAAGAGAAGGTGACGCCCAGTCATTCAGGGGTTCAGGGAAAGATTGTGTCCAGCCTCTGGAGTGCCCCAGGCTGACTTGTGAGGGCCTCCTCTGAGTTCCCTCATATGGAAAAACTGGACCCACTGGCTTGGCACCACAGGGATAGATCCTGGGTCAGCAGACTGATTGGTGCCTCGTATGTGCAGGTACTGGTGAGTGATGAAGCCGTGAATGAAGGCCAGGCACAGGGCTTGTAACCCCAGCCACTTAGGAGGCTGAGGCAGGAGGATCACAATTTCAAATTGAGCCTGGGCAACTTAGCGAGACCCTGTTTCAAAATAAAAAGTAAAAAGGGCTAGGGATGTAGTTCAGTGGTAGAACACTCCTGGATTCAATCTTCAGCACCAAAGAAGGAAAAACAAAACAAGACCAAAAAACCAAAAACAGCACTGGATAAGGTAAGACTTGGGTCCTCTAATGTGGAAACAGGTAGACATTACACAAGTAGACCAGCAATAACTTCATCATTGTCAGTGTGTGAAGGAAAAGGACTGACCTGCGTGGATTACAGGACTGGGTTCACTCTTAGAGGGCAAAAGCTGCCAAGGCCAGGAAGCTCCAAGGAACTGCAAGGAGGCAGGGATAACAGGGGAGGGTAATGCTGCGAGGTCACCCAGGAGGGCAGAGGGCCAGTGGAGTATATTCTCCATGTCACAGAAAGCCAGTGAAGAGCTTTAAATGGGGAGCAGAATGTTCTAATTAGTGTCTTTTAAAGTCTACTCTGGCCAGGTGTGGTGGCACATGCCTGTAATCCCAGTGACCTGGGTGACTGAGGCAGGAGGATAGTAGCACATTAGAGGCCAGCCTAGGCAACTTAATAAGACCTTGTCTCAAAGTAATATTGGCTGGGGCTGTAGCTCAGTGGTGGTGAAGTGCCTCTGGGTTCAGTCCTAGTACTGCAACAACAACAACAACAACAACAACAAAAAAAAAAAAAGTAAAGAAAGAAAGAAAAATCAACTCTGGTTTTGTTTGGAGGGTCAGTGGGAGGGGAACAGGAGTGGGGAAGATGGTTATGTAAGTGATGGACAAGGGGGAGGTAGACCACGGTCGCAGCTATGAAGATGAAGAAATGCAGATGATGGAGAGATTTTGGAAGCAGAATCTGTAGCATTTTCAGATGAATTAGAACAGGGGTGAGGATGATTCTGGGTTCAGGCTTGAGACCCCTACCAAGAAGGGGAAGCTGGGGGATGTTATGCTTGCGTGGAAGATGGCAGTTAACAGGTAATCAGGCCCTATTATATTTGGAATCACTTGTGTGATGTCCTCGTAAAGGTGGCACAAGCAGTTGGAACTCATTGGAAAGACCAGGGCTTCTGACGTGACTCCAGGAGCCAAGAGACTGGATGAGGTCACTGCAAGCACCCGCCCCACAAGTCTGAGCAGCTTGGCAGGTGGAGGTGGTGAGGGCCCCATCTCTGAGGTGTGCAGGAGAGGCTGGTTGGTGTCAGCCATGGCTTTGAGAGGAGGCCTCTTTGAGGGAAGATAATATGATATAGAACCTGAGGATACCAGAGACCAAGGCCAGGGTGACCCTGGGGCAGTGAGGAGGAGCTGGCTTTGCTGACTCGTCTCTTTGGTTAGATCCTCCTTTCCCAGGGGCGCCCTCCCCCTACTGCCATCTGGTAGGGTCCAGAGGCTCACGGTCCCTGGGGTAGAGTGGGGGTGGGGGGCAGCCTTGGGAGTGGGGGCAGGGCTCCTGAGTTTCAACCACTTGGTGTAGGGTTCCTCTTTTTGTCACCTTCCTTATGACTTTCTGGGCTGCCAGCCCCACCTGCCAACTGCAGTTCCTCGTGTTTCCTTCTGAGGAGGGCCAGGCCCAGGGAGCAGTGGCCTGTTGGTCCCACCTGGAAAGGCATTGAATCAGGTGACACAGCGTGCTTGGGGTGAGGGGTAATTGGAGGGGCTACCAAGCTTAATTGGTGGTTAGGAAGCCCTGGAACCTGTGTGAGAGGCCCCCGGCCTTTCATGTTTGCAGCCTCTCGCCAGCCTGGATGAAAGGGCCAGGTATTAATAGTAATTATTAGTTTCACTAGTAAAGTAAGGAAATGGGATCATCACCAAGCTCAGCTTGTTGTCCCGACTCTGTCTACTTCTCTCCTTCCAGTTGGCTCTTTTCTCTTTCCTTCTTTTGCCCTGGGCCTTGCCACTGTGGTCTGTCCTTCAGGGCCTTGGGATCTGCTTTCCTCTCTTGGTGCCGTCCACCGGCTGTCTGTATTGGCATGCCCTGGGTGCCAGACTGTTTGGAGAACACCCTGTGTTAGTCTAGGGTGCAGGGTGAGAGAGGGGAGATGTAGTGGCAGGAGGGTGTGTGTTCTGGTATGTGTCCACTCATTCATTCATTCACTTATTCACTCTTTTACGAAGTTATTGAACTCATTCTGTGCACCAAGCCCTGGGTTGGGCACTAGGGATTCAGTGACATGCGTCCTGTCCCCATAAGTCGACATTCTAGCAGGGAAGATGGACAATACATAGTAACCTGACAGACATGAAAGGTCACAGGGTGTTGTCCATATTATGAAGGGTGTAAATACAGTTCTGATGAAAGCTATGTGGATGGCTACTTTTGACTGGGGGACCAGGCAGGTAATATTCAGGCGGATTCCTAAATGATGAGAAGAACCCAGTTTTGAGGGAGATTGGGAAAAGAGTTCTTGACAAGAAGAACAGCCCTTGCAAAAAAACCCCAGGTGGGAAAGGGCTTAGCATGTCTGTAAAAGAGGATGAAGTAGCAGGTGGGGGCACTGGAGGGAGGAGGAGGAGACAGGTGGGGATGGAGCTGGTGGCATGGCTTGCAAGCTGTACAGTTGCATGGGTCCCCATGCTCTTTTGTCACTGTCCTGAAATTCTTAATTTTTGAACAAGGGCTTCTGCATTTTCATTTTGCACTGCACCTTGCAAATTATATAGCTGGCTGGTCCTGGTTGGGGAGGTTGGCAAAATATTTAGTGGGTTTCTGTGTGTAGAAATACGAGGGCCGTTTGGTTGGTGTCGGTGAGTAAATGAGTTAGTGGCGAGTGACTCTGCCTACGTGGGGAGCTCGTCTGTGAGGTCATCAGAGGGTTACATTTGCCTAGATCAGGGGCTACTGCTATGTGGAGAGTGTTCACTCACAGATGTGGCCCCACACCCTGCAGTGCCTGATACATTGTCCACAGCATGCTGCTTGCAAGCTTCCCAGGAACTTTGAGCTATTGGGTGGGGCCACACTTGTCCTGAGTCCTGCTTTGGGAAACAGTGACTCCTCTGCGCCAGGTTGGGGGTTGCCCTGTCTTCCCTATGAGGCCTGAGACTTTGGAGCCAGACAGATGTGAGTTCATATTTGACTTTGACACTCTGACTAGTAGATGTGACTAAGTGGACTTTGTGCATGTGACTTGTTTCTTTGAGCCTCAGTTTGCTCATCTGTGAAATGGGACTCACAACTTAACAATTGTTGAGAGGATTAAATCAGGTAATGAAAGGAAAACTCTTGGCTGAGTTAGAGCTATTTGCAACAGTAACTATTTGCAGCAGTAGTAATTATTATAATTATTCTATAGTCTCTGAAGCTTGGGGAGACATTGGCTTCTGCTCTTAAATGTCTGCATAGTCACGAGCATTATGATGCTTGTGGATCTTGGTTTTCACTTCTGTTAGATTTGAATTTTGGCAGTCTAACCCATCTCTAACCTGGATGGTCAGGAGGATCCAACATGGTCACGATGGAGAGTCTTTGTTAGTTGTGCACGTGTGAGTTGCTTGCACACTCCCAATCCCTATCTTTCCCATCTAGGGTAGATTTCCTCCAAATCTGCTCACTCAGAAAGAAAAGCATCCTCCATTCCTTGGCTATATAGAGAACCCAGTCTCTGGATTCCCAGCCTTAACTTGTTGCTCTCATTTTGGAAAGTGTGTTTGGGAGTGAACCTCAAGTTCAAGGTCCATGGTCGGGTAAGAAGGAGGAAGATCCAGAAATCAGGGCAGGGAGTGGGAGGATGGGCTGAGGGAGGGCAAAGATGCTGGAGCCAAAATTCCTGGTGGCCTTGTTTCCTGCCTTGCTTTGGAGCAGGAAGCAGCTGGAAAGCTGCAGAGAATTAGTCTCTGAAACAGGGCCCACTCATCTCCCACATGCGCTCTCCAGTGGCTGATTTGCAGGAGCCTCCAAAACTCTTGGAAACCTGAGGATCACCATCTCAAGGAGGGGAGCCTCGTCCCCCACAGTAGTCCTTTCTTGAGAAACCTGAAAGAGGAGGCTAAAAGGACCCTCAGTGCCATTCAGAGTGGAGAACATGAGCTCTGGGGTCAGCCGTTTAGTTCCAAGTGTAGGCTCAGCTCTAATGAGACCCTGGGACTACTTAGCCTCTCTGCGTCTCAATTTCCTCACCTGGAATATGGGGATAATAATCATGCCTTATCATAGCGCTGCTGGGAGAACTGAGTGCTCTCAAGTTATTAGCATGTCTGACAACGTAGTGGATGCTTTAAGAGGGTTCAATATTGTCATATTGTTTTCAAAACCAATCTGTCAGATCTCCTGATTGACTAGTTCAGTGCCTTCCCCTATATTTTGTTGCATTTTTGGCTGGCAGCATTCATTCATTCATTCATTTTTTATTCAATAAATATTTATGGGGCATATAGCAGCAAAGAGTAGCAGATGAAACCAGACGGTTTCCCAGAGGCCATGTGAGTGAGAACAAGCACCTATGGGCTTGGCCACATGCACTCAGATCCTTACTTCCCTGGTTGTCAATGGGCATGTGCAGTTAACAGGAGGGAGTCCAGGTGGAACCCAGACCCAAGATCACATGCCTCCCATGTCTGGGTACTAGAATCCAGGCTCACTTCACTCCAGTGTTTGCACTTTTCCAAATCTAGATTCCAGGTCCACATTCCTGCTGGACCCCCATCTTCCTCCCCCAACTCTGCTTTGGCAGAACCAGATCCCTAGAGGCCCAAGTTGCACTGTTTTCATTGCCTTCTGCAGCAGGATCTTTGTCATTTCCTCTTTGGTTCTGACCATGAGGAACAACCTTGGGGCTTTCCTCAGAGGGGAAACCCAGCCTGGAAGCAGCCCATGGAAAATGTGGCTGTGAATGACTCCTGATGTTTGTCTCAGCTACAGGGCACCTGGATGTCTCAGGGCAGAGAGTGGTGAAGGTTTCCTTGATGGGTGCTGAGCCAGTGACTCCCAGAAGCCTAACCTCCTGGCTCTATAGACTGAGTCAAGTCATAGCTCTGCCCTCAAAGCTCCAGTGCTGGCTGGCCCTTTGTGTGGTATTAAGGCAGGGAGTTATGTGCTCAAGGGGAGCCTGGGGCAAGGCTCTGTAATCAGGACATTTCTGGGCCTGGCATGAGTATTCTGCTATGATCCGAATATTTGTATGTCACCAGCCAAGGGAGCCTGGCACCATGGCACAGTCCTGTAATCTCAGCAGTTCAGGAGGCCGAGGCAGGAAGATCACAAGTTCAAAACCAGCTTCGGCAACTTAGTGAGGTCCTGAGCAATTTAGTGAGACCCTGTCTCAAAATAAAAAATCAAAAGGTCTGGGGATATGGCTCAGTGGTTCAATCCCTGGTACCAAAAAAAAAAAAAAAAAAGTAGGCCAAGGGAACTCATTTGCCCCTTCTACCAGGAGGACATAGCAGTAAAGCACCTTCTAGGAAACAGTGGCCTTCATCAGATACAGAATCTGCTGGAGCCTTGATTGGACTTCTGACCTCTAGAATTGTGAAAAACAAATTTCTGTGCTTTAGCCATCCATTCTATGATATTTTGTTATGGCAACCCAAATGCACTAAGATATATCCCAAAGTCAAGAAGGCAGCCGCCCGGATGCAAACCCTTCCTGTGGCCTCCTTGACATTTTGCTCCTTGTTTTTTCCCACAGATGGAGATGGGAAAGAGAACTGGGAAGCAGGAAAAGGAGACTTCTGGCTAACCAGAAGTTCTTTTTGGCAGAGTGTGACACTCACCTTGGTCCTAACTTGAGAAAGCCCTTCTGCTCTTGGCTCTCAGTTTCCCCCTCTGCACTATGAAGGCGGATATGATACTCAGAGAGGCCTTTTGGCTCTCTAACCCCTGACTGAGGGCCTCTCACTTTTGCCCTCCCAGGCCTCTAGGCTCTAGCCTTGGGGGATTCTATCTGAGGTTTCAATTTCCCATGTCCATCTGTTGTAGCACCCCCACCCCATGTTGTCCAGAGTGGCTAGAAACTAGAGGGATGCAGGGCCACACCCCCTCCCCAGGAAGACTCAAAGGCGGGAGTCTCACTTCCAGGCTAGTGCACATGGATGGAGAGATGAGCTGGAGGGATGGTGGGGGAGGCAGCTCCACATGGAGAGTCATGCCTACCCCCTCTCCCACAGGCTGACCAGGTGGTGGGGGCAGCCAAGGGGAGGGCTTCCCCATGGGCTCTGCATGGATACAGATTTGTTTCCATACAAAAGACATGTGGGGAAAAGCCTTCTCCACAGCAGACTTAGGGCTCATAAGACATTTTAATCTGGTGGAATCCCAGTTGTAGCATTAAAAAAACCGTAGTATGTGCAGAATTCTAGAATCCAGAGGCCTAACATCCTGAAATGTTAGAAAAGTGAGTCATAGGATTTTTGGTTGTTAAATCATGCTCTCCAATACTGTGGCCACTAGCCATGTGTGGTTTTGGAGTACTTAGAATGGGACTAGTTTGAATTGAGGTGTGCTAATGTACATTTTAAACACGCAGTAGATTTTTTTACTTTGTGGTGATTTAAATATTTCTTTATTTTATTTATTTTTTTTACACAGTAGATTTTGAACACTTAGTATGGAAGAAAGAATATAAGACATCTTATTGATGATTTCTTCATATTGATGAAGGAACTGCCCTGGTGGCAGCTTTCCTGACCTTGAGTTCTGGAGGTCTGGACTCAGCCATCTGGTCCTGCTCTTGGGGACCTTGAAGCCTCTTGCTGAAAACAGTCACCTAGAAACCACCAGTGCATGGGAGTATTTTTCCCTTGTCTGCTAGTTGGTGCATCAGAATGAACTCAGAAATATGGGAAATTAACTCATTTCCATTAGTTTGCAATAACCATTATCTTCTCTGTGTGAGGAGTTTGAAGATCTTTTTCATTCTCTTTCCCATTTATCTTGGGCAAGTTAAACCCTCCAGGGACTTGTAAGAACTCTGAAGATCTGTGTTTAGCCCCAGGTTGGCTCTGTTGCATACTGAAGGGATCTCCTGCAGGTTAGCCAAACCTTCATTTTTTTAATTCTGAAAAATAGGGGTGAAAAATCTCCACCATGTCTACCTTTCAGGACTGCTGTGGGGTCCCCAGGAACTGGTGCACAGAATGGGAAAACGCTATGTAAAAACCAGAAAAAGTGCTACATGTGAATCTGAGGACCATTTTTTCCCTGGTGGCAGCTCCTGGGAGTGAGAGTTGGTCTGGGGAAGACCTGACATGCATGCTTAGGCTCTGCCTGATACAGGGCACCTGGCCCTCAAGATGGGACTGCTTTGGGAACCAGCTGGCACACTCTTCAAATAGTAGCATGTTGCTGAAAGTGGTGTATAACATTGAGGGGATGCCTCAGGAGTGAGGAAAGGAGACATGAAACCCAGTGGTCTTAGATGATTGAGGGGTTTATGAACTCTGGGCACTTCGGCATAAGTAGTGAAAAAGACTTAGTCTTTAGTTGAATGGCCCTAGACTTGAAGCCTCTTCTGCCATACCTGTCTGTGTGACCGTGGGGAAGTTACTTCATATCTCTGAGCTTCATGCTTTCTGGGTGGCCAGAAGTAGTAATACAAGAGAAAGGGTGGCATGCATGAGTAATTAATTTGCTGTTAATTGCCCCCATCCCCTATCTCAGACACACTTTGCTTACCAGAAGGTTTTACATCTGTTGTCCATCTGAAGCACGGATAACTTGCCCATTTTACAGATTGCCTCCCTTTATTGTTTAATGGAGGCTGGTAGATATAACTCAGTTGGTAGAGTACTTGCCTTGCATGTACAAAGCTCTGGATTTGATCCCCAGCACCAAAAAAAAAAAAAAAAAAAAAATGTTTAATGTATATCAAGCTGTATCTGTAAGCAAAAAGTCCTTGTCCCTAAAGAGCTCACTGTGTGTGTGTGTGTGTGTGTGTGTGTGTGTGAGAGAGAGAGAGAGAGAGAGAGAGAGAGAGAGAGAGAGAGAGAGAGAGAGAGGAAACTGTTACACCATGTGGTCAATGCTGTAATTATGGTGACCATGTTCTCCAAACCACAAATCAGGTCACATGGTATGATAGAGACTATTTTCTGCCTCCACTGAAGTCCAAACATGAAATCACATGTAGTTATATATTCATTGAGAACCACTTTTTTTTTTCCCCCAAAGAAGCAAATGACATGAAATCTGGATTATCCTTAACAAGTTCCACTGTATTCCCAGAAAATCACCAGAGTTGTGACTACCCATATAGACCTCTGCAAGCAAGGTCTCCTGGGGAGGTACTGCTTAAGTGAGGCTTTGAAGACTGAATAGGAGGTCTGCAAACAGAGAAGGAAGAGATGCTCTGAATGAACTTGGGATAGGATCTATTCTCCCTGCTTTAAAGACAGCCCTGCTGGGCTGGGCGCAGTGGTGCATGCCTATAATTCCAGCAACTTTGGGGACTGAGGCAGGAGGATAGTAAGTTAGAGGTCAGCCTCAGCAATTTAGCAAGACCCTCAGTGAGACCCTATTCTTTAAAAAAAGGATCAGGAATGTAGCTCAGTGGTAAAGTGTCCCTGGTTCAATCCTCAGTACTAAAAAAGAAAAAGAAGAGACAGACTTGCTGGTAACTGGTGATGCTGGCAAAGAAGATAATAATGTTTTGGTTTTTCTTTTCCACTTTATTTTTATTGTTCCAAAGACTACCCTAGCCTCCCAGGCAGGGAAATGTTATAAACCATTAAAATAATATTGTTGTATTGTATTGTATCTTCCTATGTATCCACATGTCTGTCTCTGCAGTACATTCCCCACAGGACCGCAGCTGTCTTGTTCAACCCTGTGTCCCCCCTCCCCCATCTCCAGAATGGTGTGAAGACTCTAGAAATACTAATGTCAATGAGTGAATGAAGTACCATTGATGAGCATTTTTTTTTTTTTTAAACCATGCTGGGAATAGAACCCAGGTCCTTACACATGCTAGGCAAGTGCTCTGCCACTGAGCCACATCCCAGCCCTGATGGCTGATGGATATATATATATATATATATATATATATATATATATATATACACACACACACACACATATACATATATATATATATAATTTATTTATTTATTTATTTTTTTGGTACCAGGGATTGAACTCAGGGGCACTTGGCCACTGAGCCACATCCCCAGCCCTATTTTTGTATTTTATTTAGAGACAGGGTCTCACTGTGTTGCTTACCACCTCGTCATTGCTGAGGCTGGTTTTGAACTTGAGTTCCTTCTATCTCAGTCTCCCAAGCCGCTGTGATTACAGGCATGCGCCACTGTGCCCGGCTGATGGGCATTTTGTAGGTAGGTAGTATCCTCTATTTTGTGATGAGCCTACTCACTTTCATATTGTTTATACCACAAATGTATTCTGGTTGCCTGCCTGCCATGTGCTCAGTGGTGTCTGTGACAAACTCAGTCCTTCCACATAGAGTTTGCACTGTGGAAGAAGAGATGGGCAGCTGACAAGGAAGTACAAAGGCAGCGCTGAGGGAGAGGTGAAGTGTATTCAGTAGGCTTTGTGTGTGCTAGGGGCTTAGGGAGAGCCTGGGAGGAAGTCAAGGTTGACCTGAGACCTACAGGATCACACTGTCTCACTTAACTAACTTTTACATAGTGCTTATATTGTGACAGATACTACACTAAGGGCTTTACTTATTTAACCTGTTTAATTTTCACAACAGCCCAGGGAAGTACAAACTATTATTACCACACTGGAGAGATGAGGAAACAGCACAGAAAGGCGGAGGAACTGAACAAGGTCACAGTTTATATGTGGCAGAGCCAGGATTCAAACCCAGGAAGTCTGGCTCAAGTCCACATCCTTGAAGAGGATAGTTCAGATAATGGGGAAGGTGGGGATTTATAAATGTTCACTTAGGACAAAGAATTGATGAAACTGGACACCAAGGCAGAACACTTATCTTGGGTGCAATGAGAAGCCATTGGTGATTTTCAGTAAAAAGTGGGCATGTTGAGGTTGCAATAAATGGAGAGAGAGAGAGAGAGAGAGAGAGAGAGAGAGAGAGGGAGGGAGGGAGGGAGGGAGGGAGGGAGGGGTGTAGGGAGAGGGTAGCAGTGAAGAGGCTGCAGAGCTGATGAGGGCTTAGTCCTGGAGGGTGGTGGTGAAGGAGAAATGGGATTGGGTGAGAGAAAAAAACAAACACACTGGAGTCAGAACCAATAGAATGGGCTCTTAGGTGGGGTGTTGGGGCAAAGGAGGGTGTCAGGTCTCTTACTTAACATGGGGATTGGGTACACAGGTGGGGAGAAACAGAAATGGGCAGAAGACAGTAAGTTCAGCCTTTGTTTTTTTTTGGTACTGGGGATTGAATTTAGGGACACTTGACCACTGAACCACATCCCCAGCCCTATTTTCTATTTTATTTAAAGACAAGGTCTCACTGAGTTGCTTAGGGCCTCACTTTTTGGTGAGGATGGTTTTTTTTGTTTGTTTGTTTTTGTTTTTAGTTATAGGTGGGCACAATATCTTTATTTTATTTTTATGTGGTGCTGAGGATGGAACCCAGTGCCTCATGCATGGTAGGTGAGCGCTCTACTTCTGAGCCACAACCCCAACCCCCCCCCCCCCCCACCCATCCCCAGGCTGGTTTTGAACTTGCAATCCTCCTGTCTTAGTCCCCAAGCCTATGGGATTACAGGAGTGTGCCACTGTACCCGATTGAGTTCAGCCTTTGACTTGTTGGGTTGGGGCTGACTTTGGGGCAGTCAAGTGAGCAGTGGGGTTATGTGGGTGTGAGGAGGGGACCTTATAGGGGTCCCCTAGGCATGAAGAAGGTCCCAAAGGAAGGAAGGAGCAGGGAAGCTCAAGGGCAGTGTTCCTCAAGATTTGGAGTGAGGTTAGAAGTGCAGGTCCTTCGTTTTATCTATATTTATGGCCCATTCCCTGGTTGGGGCCTGGGGCCTCGTTGTCAGACTCTTCAGGTGATAGCAAGCTGAAGGCTTCTGGTACTGCTCATTGAACAATAAGTGCATTTGAAGACTCCAGAAGAGCAAGAGTACTCTACTAGACCTCAACTCACAGGCTGCTCCCACATGCTGAGGACGAGCTCCTTCAGAGGTGCTGGTCAAAGACTGGCTCTTGTTCAGTGTGCCTGGAGCATGGCTCCTTGACTTAACTGACTGCTTCACCTCTGACCCTTCCTCCCCTTCCATGCCTCTGCAGGTGACTCTGGTCACCGGCTCTGCTTGCTTGTAGCCCTCTCACTCTGCCAGGCCTCAGGATAAGTTTCAGTCCACGGAATCACATAAGGTCACTCATCATCTGCTCCTGACCCCTGTTCAGTTTTCTTGCTCATTCTTTCCTTCCTGCTTCCTCCATTCCCTTCCTAAGCAACACTCAGCTTTTCCTGAGCCCTTCCACATGGCCTTTGGACCGGTTGTTCTCTTTACTAGGACTGTCCATCTCCCCACCCCAATCCTACCCATTCTTTCCTGGTCCTGTTCAGATACTGCCTCCCCTTAAAACTTCTCATTTTCTCCCCTCTTCCTGTGAATCATAGCACTTGTCCTGTACCTCCCCATCAGGCTCAATTTGGCCAGATTCTGGACACAAAGGACGGACATGCAGGTCATCTCCAAACAAGCTTAGATATCCCCCCCACCCCCCAACCCCGGCCTGGCGCTTTTTTGGCACTGAGAATTTAACCCAGGGTGCTTTACCACTGAGCTATATCCCAAGCCCTCTTTAATTTATTTTTTGAGATAGAGGCTTGCTAAGTTGTTAAGGTTGGCCTCAAACTTGAAATCCTCCATTTTAGGTGTGTGTCACTGTACCTGGAAAGCCTGGACACTTTTTTTTAATATTTTTTTTTAGTTGTAGGTGGACACAATGCCTTTATTTTTATTTACTTATTTTTATGTGGTGCTGAGGATCGAATCCAGTGACTCACCTGCACTAGGCGAGTACTCTACCACTGAGCCATAACCCCATCCTAAGCCTGGACACTTCTTGAGAGTGTAGACCCTTGTCTCTTTCAAATTTCTGCATTTCCTTGCCAGAAATTCCTAGAACAGAGGAGATGCTCACACGGCCACATGCAGATAGAAAGGTTAACGTGAATAAGGTTCTAGGAACTTGTTCAACCTGTCCAAGACTCAGGCCATCTTTTAAGTATTCCAGGTTGCCTGCCTTAGGAACCCAGATCACCAAGAATTTGCTGGTCTATGCTGTTTCCCCTGGCTAATCTGGTGGTGCCTGGAGAGGTGCATTTTGGATTGTAGCCATCATCCTTAGGCCAAGGCCTATGTGAGAATATCCCACCCAGAGGTATTACATAGGTACCTGTGAGAATCAGAAGCCTGGTCTCATTCATTCCCCTGCATCTCTCAGTGTTCAGGCCTCAACTTTTCCCCATGGGAGATATGAATAGGCTGACAGAAAGCCCCCTCCTCCCAGAACAAGGAGGCTACACTTAAGGGAAAACAGGACGGGTCTATCTGATCTTCACATGGCTAGCTTGCCTTATCTATGCTTATCTGTTTTGCTCTGATTGTGCTTATATTTTTTGAGCTTTGTTCCCACAGTTGATAATCTTGAGCCTCAGAAGGACCTTATGATCCTCCAATCCACTGTTTTCCAAATTTGCCCCAGGCTTACCCAAGACCCACAGAATCAGAATCTCCAGGGGAGGAAAGTCTGGCAAAGGGCATTTTTAGCAAGGTCCTTAAGGGATTCACAGTCAACATTCCTGTCCCCATCCACCCCTCAGTTTTCAAGATGGCATATTAATGGCTGAAAGCTCTGGGCTGGGGAGCAGTTAGATGTCATTACCAGCTGGGATTCTCAGCTACATAGACTCCTCCAAAATCTTATCTCTGGGCCTCAGTGTTTTCATATATTTAATGGGGACAACCATTGTCATCTTGCCTTACTTGCAGGGTCCTTAGGATGATGGAATAGCACTGGGGGTGGGAAACAGACTCATTGATAGGAGAAATTTATTCAAGGTCATCAAGTTCTTCATCTGCCACTTATATGCCAGATGAGATTCAGCTGAGAACAACTTGTTGAGGGAGATGACAGTCTAGTAAACAATGAAACCAGTAAGTGAAGCCAGTAATCATGGTAAAGGAAATAAAAGGGGTTTGCCAGTCAGGGCCAGAGTGTGAGTGTGCAGGGAGGGAAGGTCCTGCCCAGGAGGGGTCACTCCAGAGAGACCTAGTTGTCGGGAGCTGTTGGAGGAGGCCCTAGAGGGCTGTCACAAGCCCTGCAGTGGCAGAGCTAGGAGGACCCCGTGGGCCAGCCCGGGCGTTCCTAAGGCCCTCCAAGGCGCGGCGGGCGCGGGTCTTTGTCTCCCTGGTTTTCTCTGCCGCCTTTCCCGACCCCCAGCGCTGTTCCCTCTCTGACCCCAAATAACTTGTTGGTTTCCCTTGGGCTTTGTTTCTCCGAGGTCATCGCCTCCGGGACCTTCGGCAGCCGCCCTGCTCTCGTGGGTCCCGCGTCTGACACCCCTCTTCTGGCCCCCGCCCCCTACCCGTTCCAAGACAGGGGTCAAAGGCAGCTCGCGTCACGTGGTCGCCGAGCAGCACCGAATCGGCCGGGAGAGCCGAGGGAGAATCCGGGTGGAAGCCGAGAAATCCAGCCCCGATAGCAGTGCCCGGTCCCGCCCCGGCCCCCGCCCCGGGGCGCTCGCCGCACGCCCGCCGGCTGCCCTGGCCTCCGCAGCGGCTCTCCGACCCGCACCCACGCGCCACCGCCGGATCGAACCCCGCACGCAGCGGCAGCGATTCGGGAAGGTAGGCGCGGGGCTGGAGCGCTTTAATGGGAGACGGGCCGGGGAGCCCTGGGCGCGCGGGGGAGCCCCCTTGTGCTCCTCGGGCCTGAGCGGGCGAGGCAGCGCGCCCCAACTTCCAGGCTTCAGGGAGAGTCCCCTCCCCGCCGCGGGATCCGAGGCGGCTGCGAGCTGCCCCAGCGCAGTGCCGGGCCGGGACTGGGGGCTGGGCACCGGGAGGGAGGGGTGGGGAGGAGGGCAAGCGGGAGGCGGGGCGGGCGGCGGCGGCGGCGGCTGCGGCTTGGAGCGGGGGTGGGAGCGGCGAGAGGCGGCCGCGAAGGGGTTAACCCGGCCCGGGCCGGAGCCTAGCGGCTCACGCACTGCCCGGGGGACCCGGCGTCCGGCGCCTGGCCAGGAGCGTCCCTTTCCCCGGCGGCGCCCCAGCCGTGGCAGGTAAGAGGCCGGGAGGGCCGGGTCCGGCCAGTCCCCTGTCGCCGATCCGGCGGGGCCCGAACCGGGTTTGCAGGCCGCGCGGGGCCCAAGCTGCAGCCGGCGCAAGTTTGGTACGCGCGGGCGCCGGGCGGGCGGGTGGAGCTTGCCGGGCCCCGCGCGCGGGGGTGGGAGGACAAAGGGGTGGGGGGCCGCTCGGGGGCCGGGGGCAGCCCGGGGTGCGGGCGAGGGCGGCGCGGCAGCTGTAGGTCACGGATAATGTCACTCACGAGGAATGCCCCCTCCCCCTCCCCTGCTCCCAAACAGGGGAAACTTTTGTCTAGCAAGGGAGGGGGTTAGAGGCCGGGTCCCGGCTTCAGGGAAGGGTTAGGCGGCCAGACCGGTTTTCTCTGGGCTCTGAGCGGCCTGGTCTTTAACTTCCCTCCTCCCTCAGGTTCTGGGAGCGGGGAGTCCCCCGCCTTTGAACGCTGCCTTTAATGCCTTGGACAGAAGCGAGGAAGGGACGTCCGTAGGACGCTTGGGCTCTGGGACCTGCCAGGAATCGGAGGAATCGCCACCTGGCTCTTTAGTGCCAGAAACCGTGCCAGGATACATATAGTACCACCCCGTCATGCCCCATTGTCTGTCCTCCCCATGCCTCCAGGAGGGCTTTCGGAACATCCTGGGGCAGTTTTGCCCCTTGGTCTGTGGGTCTGACAGACCTGGGCGTTTGTGCCTTCAGCTGTGTGGCCTGTGCAGATTCCTTACTTTGGCCTACCGGCAGTTTCCTCTCCTATAAAATGGGAAAAATAAAGTATCTTGGAAAGTGAGGATGTGAAATGAGTCTGGTCCCTCAGTAAATGTTGGCATGATTATATTCAACAAGTATTTACTGCATGTTTACTCTGTGCCAGGCTCTGGGCTGATTAATTGTTTTACATACATCACCCAACTTATTTCTCCCACATTACTTTTAGCTACATTTTACCAAGGCACAGAATGGTAAAGGTCACACAGGTAGGAAGTGCAGCTGGGGATTTGACCCCTTCTCCCAGCCCTGTGTTTCACTATAGGTCTCTACAAGGTCTTGCTGTGACTGTGCTGTCAGTTTCATTTTCAGTTTAAATTATATGAACCCCTGCCCCTCCTCCCCCATCACCCTTACCCCCTGAGTGATGCTCCCTTCTGTCTGACACTTGCTGGGGTGAGATCTTGTGCCCTGGCTCATGTTAGTGTGGCCAGCTGGAACAGGAGGGAGGTCAGTTGGAGTCTTGGCCTGGAGCTCCCTAATGGTCCAAGTTCTGTTGCTGGCTGGGTTGGTAGCAGGAGTGATCTACCCATGTGGGTGGTGCAGGGAGGAGCTGGTCTCCTTGGCTCTGACTGGGGACAGCTGGGGCTTTGTCAACAGACCTTTCCTCAGCACCCAGGGGGCGGCAAAGTCTTTCATCTTGGTTCAGACCCTGTCACTTTCAGATCAGCAGGGGGCAGAGATAGAGCCCAGAAATGGAGCCCTTAAGGCAGATGAGAGACCTGAGGCCAAGGGATTTATATCCCAAGTGTATTCTTGTGTGACATGGCCCTTGTGATAGTAGGGTCTTCATTGCTAAGGAACAAGTCTCTGTGCTCCAGCCCTGAAGGTCCTTGAGGCTAGTAATGGGGGGTGGGGGGACTATGAGCTAGTGTCAGGATTGCAGAATCTTTGTGGAAAATATATGTATTTACAGGTTCCCCTCCTAGCCAGCATAGTGTTGGGCCCCCTGTATGTCCTCAGGAAATCTTCCATAGAGTGAATGTGTGGGGTGACTCAGACTCCACTGGCTTTCCTACTCAGGACTGGCCCTATCTTTTGGTGGGGTGACATCTCATGACTACCAATCAGTCTTTGATAGGGGACTTTAATTATTTTAAAAATGGTGAGCAAATTGCCATTAGAACCTGGGACTGAGGGAGAGGATAGGGTAGATGATGAAAGAAATTCTTGGGGGAGGAAAGTTTGTGCATTATACTCTTAACAGCTCCAAGGGCTGCTGCAGAAGAGAGAGTGAAATTTGCACGTTTTGTAGGCTTTTTCTTGGGCCCTGGGAATAGGGAGCCCTCCTGGATTGACGGTTCACTTCCTGCTTGTAGGAATAGAAGTGGAAATTCCACTACTTAGCTGGATATTGAGAGGGCTCAGGCAACAAATTGAGTGATAGAGTGAAAGGGGTCCTGAGTGCTAGGGCTGTCCCTTGTCATGTGTCAGACTCTTCTTGTTAATGTGGGCAGAGCAGGAGGAGAGGCCTCTGGGAAAGTCAACAGAAGAAGGGAGGGAGTCGGCAAGCAAGAAAAGATGGGTAGTAAACCTCTTGACACAAGGGCAATGGTTTTGCAATCATAGATTGAAGATGTGGTCAGGAATGAGAAATCATAGGCAGGGTTGGCTTAGGAGCCAACTGAGAAACTGCATCCGAGAAACTTAGAAATGGGCCGTGGTCTTAGCAGCCCAAAGCTCTCTCTGTCTGGGCTTGGGACCTGCTAGCCCATGCATTGGACCACGTGTCCATGCTTTGGGACCAAAGCCAGGCCTCCTAGTCTCTGGAGACTGGGCAGACTTCTACTGGATTGGAATTTGGTTTTGAGTATAGCTTGAAATATCTGGACTGTTTGGAGGACTTGGACATTCTTGACTTGAAATGGAACATTAAGATAGTTTGTTAAATATGTATGGAAAATGTCTGTGTCCAGGGTGACAGGGGACATGGAATGGGGTGAGGTGCTGCTAGATTTTGACTGGTGAGGCTCCTGATCTGATGGGAGAAGCTGGAGGATCCAAGTGATGGCTTTCAGGCAGGAGGTGATTATGATCAGTGATAGACAGGCTCTGTAATGCCGGTGGTAGGGAAAGTTCTCTGGTTGTTAATGTCAGTGAGGCTTC
Source organism: Urocitellus parryii (assembly GCF_045843805.1). NCBI lineage: Eukaryota > Metazoa > Chordata > Mammalia > Rodentia > Sciuridae > Urocitellus > Urocitellus parryii. The sequence goes on from NC_135531.1 coordinate 104,212,747, forward strand.
CTGAAAGAGGACATGTTTGTGAGGCTGCAGACTGTGGGAAGGGGCAATGGGGACAAGATTGGATTGTGGGGAGCCTACAGCGTCCTGCTCCGGAGTTTTATTTTGTAACTGACAGAGAGGACAGAGGGTTGTAAGCAGCTCGTTGAGTCGCTGCCTGTTACTGTGCCTTGTGTCAGGCACTATGCCAGGCTCTTTACAGACACCCCATTGAAGTCTCACAATACCCTGCAAAGTAGCTGCTGCTGCTGCTGGTAACCCCACCCCCACCCTAATTTCAGATGGGGAAATGGAGGCTCGGAGGGGTGGAGTCACTTATAGAGCTGGAATTTGAACCCATGCCTGGTCTGTTTCCATCCTTTGTGTTTTTCTCAGGGGTCATTTGGCCAAAGTTGGTGGCTGGTTGATACCAGCCCAGAGATGCTCATCATGGACTAGCAGAGAGCTGACCAAAGTCTGACTCAGGCAGTGGGACTGAGAGGGAGGAAGGGGGACCACAGGACTTTGTAGCTGCTTTTGGGAATTGGAGTCATCATATATGGCCTAAGGTAGGGGAAGGACCCTTAAGAAGCAGCATCACTGCTTTCAAATCTGTGACAGGCTCACTGTGGGCAAAGGGCATAGTCTTGTACTGTGGGGCTTTTAAGGACAGAGGCAGTATCAAAGTGACAGGCCCAGGGAATATCACTCAGGAACAAGCTGCTTGGGGTGGAGGTGTGGGCCTCATTGCTAAAGGAGTGTGGAGAGACTGGAGAGAGAGTAAGGCACGGGAGTGGGTATGGGAGGGCCGGGCCTGGGTGACTTCTCTCAGTTCCCTTTTCACCCAAGAATCTAGCATCTGGGTGGTGCTCGGCCCACTTCCAGCCTTTGCTTTTCTCATGGCTTTTGGAGCTGCCCTTCCTGTGCGACTTGGGAAGTTCCATACCCACCGGCCTGCAGAGCTCCGCCTGGGAAGAGTCCTGTGTCTTGGAATGCTCTCAGCCCCTCGAGGATGTCTGGAGCAGCGGCCAGGGCCTGGGCTGCGGAAGTCTGTGGTTTCACAGAGGACTTGAACCTCTGCTTTTGTGTCCCTGTGAAATGGGGTCTTATTCTCTGTCCTCAACTATGAGTAGATAAGGCTGAATCATGAATTAGGCTGAAAGGTCAGTACAGGTTGGGGAAAACAGCTGGTGCGTTCATGGGTGTGAAAATGAGAAGTTGGGGGTGGGATGACGGGGCTGCTCCCCTCCTTTCCTGTAGTAGAGGTGAAAGGAGGGTCTCTTGGTCTCCAGAGTTCACCAGCAAAGGTGTTTTTTCCTGCCTGTGGGGCCAGCTCATCAATTTGAGTCTTGGAGGTCAGTGGAAGGGTGGACAGGTCTTGGAATGCATGTGCCTGGGGATAGAGGCAGGCTGCCCGCGAAGCTCTTTTCCAGGTGGAGGAGGCTTTGTGCTAAGTTGCCTCCTGGGTTTTGTTGTTGTTGTTGTTTTTTTTGGTAACTGCCTTTTTTTTTTTTTTTTTTTTTGGATATAGGTTGGATGAATTTAAACTTAAGTTGTGCTTGACAAATGAATGGTTGTTTATTTGAGGGCCAGGTTGTAGAAGTGGTCTGATATGTGATGGTGGCACCTAATGTCCCATCCCCTCAACCCTTAAGCAGAGCCGGCTTCTTCCCCTCCCTGGCTGTGCCCTGTCTCCTCCTGCCTTTACATGTCTGCTCACGATGAGGAGGCCGTACCCCCTCGCTTCCCCTCACCCACCCCAAATCCTCCTAGTTTTGCACAGCTCTGGTGTCACTTCTTCCATGCAGTCACTCATAATTTTCCAGTGCTGGCATTGCCTGTGCTTTTCTTTACATGTGTAGTACCTGTTATGCAGAAGGGACCTCTCATGTGTTCTTCCACTCCTGGCTTTGAACTTGGAATCCTTCAAGTGCTCACTCTCATCTCTTCTAGGCTCTGTGCTCCATAGGCAGGAGTTGCATGTGACTTATTTCTAGAGGAGGTTGGCAGCATTGCAGCGTGGAGTACGGAGTCCTGAGTTCAAGTCCCAGATCTGTCATTGTTAGCTGTGTGGTGTAGGGCAAAATACCTAAATCTTGGGCATTGGTTTTCTCAGCTGTAAAATGGGGATAGTAATAGTCCTGTTTTGGCAGGGAGGTTGAACAGCTGGTGCCTGAGGCATGGTTAGAGTCTAATATGTAGGAACTGTTTCCAGATACCAGTGGTTTCTGTTGTTTATAGCTAGGAAGTGATCTGTCCTTTTACGGAGAGAGGAAAGAATCTCTAGAATCTGAGGAAAATCTGGAGGCAGGGACAGAATCCAGGAATTCATTTATGATTAAGATGTGATAGGCCTGGGCATGGTGACACATGCCTGTAATTCCACAACTCAGGAGGCTGAGGAAGGAGGATCACAGGTTTGAGGCCAGTCTCAGCAACTTAGTGGGACTCTGTCTCAAAATAAATAATAAAAAGAACAGGGATGTAGCTCATTGGTGGAGTGCCGCTGGTTCAAGACCTAGTACCAAAAAAAAAAAAAAAAAAAATTGGTAGGGACATGACAAATTATGAATTTTCTGCCCAATGGCCAGAGAAGTCTTTTGCTGATGAGGAAACGAGGCCTGGAGAGAGAGGGGGCAGTTACATGGCATGCAGTAGCTACTGGTCACATCCAGGCAGCCTAGTTAGAATTTCTCCCTTGTTATGCCTCTGTTAAGATGGTCCAGTTCTAAAGGTTCAGTCTCCTTCCTGGTGGCCAGTGTGAGTGGTATCTAAGCTTTCACCAGATGAGTTGGGCTGGTAGCCTTGTGGCTACCCTTATCATCAGGGACCCATCCTCATATTGCATAGACTATGGGCTGGAGCTTTGTGAGTCCTTCTGCCCAGCCTCCCGTGCCTGGGAGGGACGAGTAGATGGTGTCAGGGAAAGGTGTCCTGGAATTGATCTTGGGATAGTGAGTAGGAGATCTAGACAGAGCCAAGGATGGAAACGAGATTCAGAGCCAGACAGGCTGGGGTCATATCCCTCCTTGGACACTTTCTGCTTATAGGACTTTGGGCAAACAGTTTAGTTCTTCATCTGCACAAAAGGGATAATGATTGTCCCATTTTGCAGCATTTAGAAAGATAAGGCAGGGCAGAGCTTAGCTACAACCTCAGTTCAGGTTAGTTATGATTATTGTTGTGGCTGGCATATGTTGCTGTAGTTATTTTGTTTTTGTTTTTGTGGTGCTAGGGATAAACCCAGGGCCTCACACATTCTAAGCAAGCTCTCTACCACTGAGCTATTTCCCCAGCCTGGTATTGTTAGTCATTGTCATTGTCGTCCTCTTTTGGTTTTTTTTTTCCCCAGGTATGATCTTTTATTGCAATTTTAACATACTTCTGAATACATTTCCAACTGTCTTATCAGGATTATAATCAAGGCTGCATATATAGAGAGTTATAGGTCTACGTGTTTCCTTCCAATGCTGTTAGTGTTGATTAAGGAGCTCGTGTAACCCTCACAGCAGCAGTAGGAGATATGTACTGCTACTACTCCCTTTTAACAGATGGGGCAGCTAAGGCTTAGTGAAGTGGATGGCTCAACCTGGGGAAGTTTAGACCTAGGGGATTAAATCCAGGGTTCCTGATTTATGAGGGGCTGCTATGGCCTGTCCCTGGTTCTAGGAGGCACTGGGAGGCAGATTCAATGGGTGGATGTGTCAGGGCAGACTGACTTCAACTCAGTCGAGTAAAGAAACAACAAAAATATCTGAGTGGGCCAAAATGGTGGGGCTGTGTCTGGAGGGATTGAGCTCCCTGTTTCTGGAGGTGGGAACAGAATCCTGGAGCTCATGTGATTCAGATATGGTGGGCATTTTGGTCTCGTTCAGACCTGTGGTCTGGTTCCCTGAGGGAGGGCTTGAATTCTCAGCATCCCAGGCTGGCCAAGGATTGGCTTGTCTGGGCAGGTCCCAGGTGGTGGTGGGTGGAGATTTGCTGTAGTCGTTGCTGAGCGGCATCCACCTATGATTTGCACCCCCAGCCTTGCACATAGAGCTACCTGCCCAGGCAGAGGCCAGGTGAGGAGAAGCGAATGTTGTCATAGCAGGGCCTTTCTCCATGCCTGCATACCCTTCCTCCTTACACCTACTTGTATAGGAGTGGAAGTGTTTTCTACTCACCTTGCTTCACCTGTAGGTTAAGTCAGCAGTTCTCAAAGTTGGACTGTGGATCAGCAGCATCAGCATCATCTGGAAACTAGTTAAAAGTGCAAATAAATTATCTGGCCCTACCCCAGACCTACCAAGTCAGATACTGTGGCAGGTAGTGCCCAACAATTTTCAAGTGATTCTGTTTCATGCTAAAGTTTGAGAACCACTGGGTTGTCATAAAATAAAAATTAAGAAAATCAATGCCCTTTTTCTGAGGCTTTTCAGCTTCTAGCATATTCAGATACCTAGCAAATGTGAGCAATGAACTGGGAGTGGTGGTGCATGCCTGTAATCCTAGGGGCTCAGAAGGCTGAGGCAGGAGGATCTCAAGTTTAAAGCCAGCCTCAGAAACTTAGCAAGGCCCTAAGCAACTTGGTGAGAACCTATATCTAAGTAAAATATATTTTTTAAAAGCTTAACCACTGAGCCATATCCCCAGCCATGTCCCTGGCTTTTTAAACCCCTTGATATCCTGGGGTTCAATCCCTGATTACCCTCTCCCCTCAAAAAAGTAGGATGCAGAGTAAAGCCCAGTTTCTCTCTATCTTCTTCAAGGAGCCACCATCTTAGAATATCTCCCTATTCCCCAGGAGACAATCTTGTGACATAGAAGTGAGGTACAGCTCTACCTCAACATGATTACAGGATACAGTGCTGGGGCAACTTGAGGAAGACAGGATTGGGGATGGAAGAGTAGGGAGTTCTGTGGGTGACATGGGTGGGTGCCAGGAACAAGCTATCTGGCTATGTTCCAGGGCTGGGGCCAGGCAGAGAGTGTGAGTCCTGCCTTAGAGGACGGTGTGTGCTTAGGTGTGTGCACATGTGGACATGCACATGAATGGGTTGCAGTGGCCACATGTAGGCTGCGAGGGCTAAGGGACCTGAACCATCACCAGGCCAGTGCTTTTAAGCATCTCAGTAACTGAAACAATGATCATAATTGTTGCTCACATTTTTGACAGCTTATCAATATTTGCTAAGCACCTCCATGTTACCTACTCTGGAGTAATTCCCAGAATAATACTATAAGTTAGGTAGGAACTGTTATCGTCTCCATTTTATAGATGAAAATACCAAGGCCATTTAGCTCTAAGGGGCTAGATATAGGAATTCTATAGTTCTATACAGGCGCTTAGAAGCATGATCTCATTGGAAGAAGGACAGTGGGGAATTGTCCTAGAGTATTTGTGTTGCATAATTTAGATTGATTTTCTAAAGATGTCTCCAAGTATGTATTCTAGCAAAAGAGTGAGTGAGGCATGGGGAAAGGCTGGTGGGACTTGTTTGGGGTAGCTGCAGCCTTTCCTATAGACATTGTTATCCTCCCTGTTTTGTAGATGGGCCACAAAACTCAGAGGATCTGAGGCTCAGAGACTCAGTAGTGAGTTCAAGGTCCGTAGTTAGGATAAGATGAAATCAGAGAGATTAAAGTGGGTCTCCTTTGGTTCTAGCAGAAGGGTGTGGGAGGGTTAGAATCTGTCTATTATTCCTTCTGCTGTTCTTTCCTCCTTAGTGTCCCCAAGGTACTTCCCAGGAGTCTAAGGGCTTCCCTCACAGTTATAGGGTTCCTTCCATCTTGTTTAGGGGATTAAAGCCCAGAGAGGAGCATGGACTTGCCCACACTGGGCAGAGTCACTGTTGGGCTCAGATCACAAAATTATCTTTGTCCCAAGCAGGGAAGGGTTTTCTTCCCACAACTCTCCATACCCCACTCTGTATTTGGCTGACTGGGTAGCTGTAGCCCTCAGGGTGGCTCAGGACGCTGCTGGGGTGTCCTGTGAGAAGGCTGCCAGCGAGGGGTAGGGCGGCTTCCAAGAGGAAGAACACCAAGCCCAAACCCTAGTCGGAAATCAAATGTATTTTCTAGGTCCTTAGAGGATATTTGGAACAATGGAGGTGGAATGGGGGAAGCTGGACTATAAAAAGGACTTCTTGATATCCTTAAAAAAAAGTAGTCTTTAGGTTTAACTTTTGTTTCTCTGAAGGATGTTTATGGAACTTGCTGAAAGCAGGATCTCAACAACTTTGTGAAGTTGTCAGGTGCTGCTGTTGATAGCCTCGGGCTGTGGACTCCGGGCAGGACCATTGGGAAGTCTTCCCATTTTTTAGTTGGTGAAACAAGGCTGAGGTGGGAGGGGCCTGCACTGTGGTGTAGAGAGGCGGCAGAGGACTTGGGCTAGAACTGGGTCTTCCTGCACCCTACAAGGGTTTTTTGTTTTGCCTTACCACCCTGGGGCTCCAGCTGGCATGGGGACTGGGCAGGGGTTGAAATGTGCCTTACTGCTGGGGAGCTGCCAGTCTACAGCAAGGTGGCCCAGGGGTGGAGAAAAGGCTGGACGGTGTGCCTGGTGATACCACCCCCATCCAGATGCCAGGCCCAGCTGTGCTCCGTCTGCCCAGCAGCTGGGAGCTGTGAGTCACACGCAGTGGGTGCAGAGGAGCAGGCCATTGTGTGTTGTGATTCATTCTGTCCTCCCAGCCTGAAGGGATGAGTAGGCCCTGAACCCCGATTCCTGCCCACGCCTGTGGATGAAGGGCTCTGAGTTTGGAGGTGGGAGAGGCTGGCAGGGCCTGGGTGCCTCCTTTCCCTCTGCTACTTCCTGTCTCAAGTACCGCATGATCTTGACTCGCCCTCCCACCAGTGCAGGGACTGTGAGCCCCTGAAATCAGGTACATTTTATCAGTTGTGATGTGATCCTGTACATTCTTAAGAAAAAGTCTTATCAGTTTCATCAGGTTTGCAGAAGGCTGGGTGTCTCTGTGAAGTGCCAACAGAAGGGCAGGGGTCACATGCATTGCAGACTTGAGACTTGCGGCCTTGGTGGGGTGCAGGCAGAAAGCAGCCCAGGGGCAGTGTAGTGCTGGGAGTCAGTGTGGCCTTAGAGGCCTCAGGTTCTGAGACAGCTCCTCCACTTACAGCTAGCTGTGTGACCTTGGGTAAGTTATCTAGTCTGTTTCAGTTTTCTTATGTGGAAAATGGCAATAGTTAAGGATATTTATCTCATGATGTTATCATTGGACTTAAGATAGTGCAGTAAAGGACTTACTCCAGTGCCTGGTACAAAGTAATCACTTGGTGAAAGGGTAAGAGTTTGCTCTTGGTGTTGGTCTCGCCACTAAGTTGTGATGTGATGCTGTACATTTCTTATCTTGGAGTCTTGGTCTCCTCTCCCAGTTCTGCACTCAGTGTTGGGCTTTCTGGGAGCAGCAGGGCAAGGTTGGAGCGCAGTGGTGGACTGGGAGGGAGGCATCTCTCTCCACATTCTGGGAGGACCTGGGCAGGGTGTCCTGAGTCCTGGCTTTGTCCTAAGGCAGGGTTATGTAACAGCGGGGGCCTGGCCTGGCCAGGCAGGACACATTCTCAGCTTCATTTTGTCCCTCCATTGTCTCTTTCTCTCCCTTCCCCCACAGAGCTGTTGTTTGCTGGCTTTCCTCAGGCTTCAGGTCTGAAATCGGACCCCTGCTAGTCTGCCACTGATAGATTGAGTCCTGAAGGTTTGCTGGGCCCAAGGCCCCTCCTCCTACCACCTGGGGACAGAACAGAGCTGTAGTCTCTGTGCCTGCTTTGGGGGCAGCAACAGGCATTCTTCTTTTGGGAGGGTGGGGAGACAGGCTGCCTGAGTGGCTTAGGTCCCTGCTTTGGCCTGCCAGGAGGCTTCTGCTTGAGGCCTGGTGGTTCCAGTGGCAATGTAAGCCCTTCTCCTTCAGTAAGCTTACCTCCCCTGAGAGCCTCCCCATTCCTGCAGCCCAGCACCGATCTCCTCCCCCAGGAAGCCTTCCCAGCTACCTCAGCCACAGGACAGGGGCCTCTGTTAAGCTCCACAGTGTGTTCTCTGTCCCTTTTAAGAAAACAGAGGTCACAAACTGGCAGGCCACATCTGCCCCATGGGCAGGTTTTGTTTGGTTCATGCCAAATATCGAGCGAATTGCTGACAAAGAGATTTTACATAAAAATCCAGACTTCTGGCTTTACTTCAAAAATTGGAAGATTGAAAAACCTTGAGCCTACATTCTCCAGTGGCAGGCGCCCCATTCCTGGCTGGCTGCTTCATGTACTTCCATGATCTTTGTGATCCCTGCAGGCATGAGTTGCTTGGCCTGTCCTTAAGGCATGAGGACTTTCCCCGTGTATTGTAGTGAGCGGCCTTATCTGTCTTCCTGGTAACTATTGGGGGTGAGGGCTGCCTGATCTGTGTGTCCCTCAAAGCATTGTGCTTAGAGGCTTAGGACTTTGTATGCAGCAGGAGCATAACAAGTGCTTCTTATGGGAAGAAAGGCATGGCAGTGGTAGGTCGCTACCAGCGGTCCGGTTCCATTTGGTAGAGGCTCTGGATCATCTTGCTCTGTAGCCCTGGAATCCTCCCCACAGATAAGCTCTGGCTGCATAGCCACTGACCCAGGCAGCATCTTAAGCTGCAGATGACAGCCCCCGAGCACAACAGGAGAGGAGCCCTCTGCCTGCAGTCCTTCCCCTTACTCACACCCCCACAGGAACTTGGGGAATTTGGGGAAGGAATGGTCCAGCAGTCCTGGGGGCTTCCTGGGTGGAGGGTTCAGGTGTTTGCTGGGCTTCCCCTTTATCTGCTTCATGTTCCTTCTAGAGTGTGTTGCATTGTTTATTGCTCCCTTGTCCCTCTGTCTTTCCATTCAAGAAATTCTCAAGGCCAGCTAAGATGTCTTCTCCTGGAAGAGGTCTTAGCTGAGAGGTTGCAGTGGTTTGGGTATAAGAAAAACCTGGGAAGTTTGCTAAAAAGGCATGCAGATCTCTGCCCTCCCCTCACTGCAGTCCTCTGCTCTGATTCATTCTGCCTGGGATACAGTCTCCCCTCCTCAGAAGATCCAGACATGGGGGTCTTTAGAGCACACCTTGGGGACCGTGTCTTAGTGCATGGAGCCCAAGGCTGCTAGGGAGGACTGTGGGTGACAGTTGGGCCTTGTGACTTCCATATGCTTCTTTTTCTCTCTGGCTGCACGTTCATCCTCTGCTCGAACATGCTGGGCTCTTCCCAGTCTTTGTGCCTTGTGAACTACCCTAAAGAGGGTAACACAGAGATCATCAGGCAGGTGTGTGGCGAGTAGGATAAAGAGGCTTGGCCTCACCCTGGCCAGGCCCACAGGGTTTCATTCACATCAGGCCACAGTTCAGGAGAGTGCTGTGATCACAGGTGGAAGCAGGCTGGAGGACTGGGTTGGAGCAGGCAGGTGCAGTGCCTCTGGTGTAGGCCCTTGCATGGAGGACAGAGCCTGGGTGGCCTTCTGACCTGGCCACAGGTTGAGGGTCCCTCACTGTGTGGTTCTGTGACATACAGGTTGAAACGTCAAATGAACAGGCCATTTATAGCTGGGTAAGCTGAGGCACATAGAGGTAGGAGGCTCTCCTAATGTCACACATGAGTGGACAGCTGGACTGGAGCCCCAGATCTCCTGATTCTATCCCCTCTGCTTCTGCAGGTTAGTGCAGATCACCCAGCTAGGACAATCATCTGATTATCTATGAGGACCTAGAAGTGAGGTTCTGGAAAATGACCATGGTCGCTACACCCTGGAGGCATGAAACCGGTTGGGTGTGCGAGTGACCCCTCACACATCCTCCATCCCACTTCTTTGTTTTTCCCTGAACTCTCTGATGGGCCAGCTGTCTCTGCCTACTTCCGCCTGGCACTGGCTTCTTGCTCTTTCTTCTGAGAACAGTTTCCTTCTGACAGTCTTCCTTCTGACAAGAGGAACAGGGCAGGCGTGGTGCTGGGCCTCCTTCCTCCACCTCATTTGCTGGGAGCATGGGGCAGCACTGATGGGCTGAGGAGGCCAACAGCAGCCCCAGCCCGCCCATGTCAGGACCCAGAAGTTCTTCCTCAGTGGCTGAAAAGATGTTTAGAGGCACCAGTCAGGGACAGATGTAAAGGCCTGTCCATTGATTCATGTGATCAGTTGTCCCAACGCTGTACTGGGGATTTGCCCAGGATCTGGTTGTGTGAAACCTCTTCCGCAGGGTTTTACCTGGCACAGGTGTGGTATTAGCCTCCTGGTCTCCTGGGGGCTGCCGAGAATAAAAGGTGTGTCCAAGTGAGGGAGGTAATAGCTCCTCATTGCACACATTTTTATTACACATCTACTTTGTTTCAGGCCCTTTTCTAGGAACTGTGATGCCTTGATGAACAAAACAGACCAAGTCCCTGTTTTGGAGGTGGAGTTGCTGGTGGGATAGAGTGAACAAGCCACCAAATACCCACAATGTCCAGGCAGCAAGAAATGTCTGAAAGAAAAATTAAGCTGGCTTGGGGGTAGAAAGTATGACTTTGGGATACATCTCTACCTTGTTGGTCAGTGTCTCCAGCAAGGGGGGCTGCAGACTCCCAGAGTGAAGTAGGGAACCACAGGAAATCTGGGGAGAATCATTCTGGGAGGGGAGCAGTCATCTAGGCTGTGGGGCAGGGGTGCAGAGCATGGGTAAAGATCAGGCAGGAGGCCTGCTGAGCAGAGAATGAGTGGCCTGGGGCAGGCAGATAGGGTTCTGCTTCTTGGCCCGCAGGAGGACTTTGCTCTTTTAAATTTGAGGAAGGGGAACATGCTGGAGGGCTTGGGGTAGGACTGATTGCTTTGCCCTCTTCTTATTTATTTATTTATTGTGATATTGGGGATTGAACCCAGGGATGCTTTACCACTGAGCTATATCCCCAGCCTATTTCATTTTTTTAATTTTGAGACAGGGTCTCACTAAATTGCCAAGATTGGCCTCAAGTTTGGGACCTTCCTACCTCAGCCTCCCTAGTCACTGGGATTACACGTGTGCACCACTGAGCCTGGCTTTGCCCTATATTTAGAGGGATCATGTGGACTGTTGTGTGGAGAAGACACTGGAGGGTGGGGAGTGATTGGTGGGGGATGAAGGACACCTGGTCAGGAGGTGGCTGTGATCATGCAGATGAAAGAGGAAGGTGGCTGGGCTATGGTGGGGGAGTGGAGGGGTGGGTGTCAGGGGTTTCTAGATTCATTTTGCAGGATGAGCTGACAGGATTTGCTGAGGGATTAGCTGTGGGGTATAAAAGGAGAGAGTGTTGACTACCAGGATTCTGGCTGGAGGAACTAAAAAGATGGTGGTGTCATTTACTGAGAAGGGAAAGGTTGCAGGACAAGCAGGTTTTGGGAGAGAGGTATCAGACAGCTGTGCTAAATATGGGCACATGCTGTTGGGGGTCCTGTGGGTGTAAATAAGTGCACGCTCCTGTTTCTGTCGGGGTGAGGGATGCCCCAGCTTTGAGACTCTTCTATGAGAATGCATGTTTCCTGACTCCTTCACATTCTTCTCCCTCTCTGCAAACTTTCTCCTACTTTTCCCATCCTTCTGGACAGAAGGGACTTGTTGTCATGGTGGAGGTCCCAGCCTTCCCACTTGGCATACCTGCTGAGTGGGAGTTCTTCTGGGGTAGGACGGCTGGAGGTAGAAGGGGAGGCTGGAGAGAGCTCTGTTGGTTGGCCCTTGGTTTACTCTCTTGTGCATAGAAGTGTTGAGCTGGCCCCAGAATTCTAAGGGTGGCAGGGAACGTTTGAAGAGATGATATAATACAGTTGTTAGGAATCTGGACTTGGAATCAGTCAGGCATGAGTGCCATGTGGCTGTGACTCTGGGCAAGTAACATAACCTTTCTGATCCTCAGTTTGTCATCTACAAAAATGGGCTAATCATAGCACCTGTTTCACAGAGTACTGCAATGGTTAAGTGAGAAATGAACAGAAAACACCAAGCAGAGGCCCAGGCACACACTACACCCAGTTAATAGAGGCTGTTAGCAATGACTTGTGTGGTTCATCTGCTTAAGGGGCTTTGCCCAGTTGGTGGTGGGACTCATGGGAGGTTATTGAGCAGAAACATTTTATGCATATGATTTGACAGGGCAGCTATGAGAGCTGCCAGTACAGAATACTTGAGTCCTTTTAGCAAGTCCCTGCCCCTTCCACCTTCCAGAGTAAGAATTGAGGCTGGCCCTGTTGGACTCTCTGCCCATTCCTTAGCTAAAGGTCTACATTGACTTGACATGACAGTCTCTGATTTGCATAGTCCTTTGGGGAGGAGGGTAGCCATTTTCTCTGTGGCTTCCAATAGGACTTCTTATCTCTCTATTACAGTGGTGAGCCTTAGGGAAATGTTAGTGAGGGTCTTTGAAGGGTGGGTGATATTGAGTGGACTTAGTGGCATATAAGGTTCTGGAGTGAGGCATGGTGGCCATAGTCATAGCTATTCTAGAGGTTGGGGCAGGAGGATTGCTTAAGCCCCAAAGCTCAAGGCCAGTCTTTACAATACAAGCGACACCCCCTACACACACACACAACACACACACACACACACACACACACACACACACACAAAAGTATCATATGGGTCTGAACAGGGCTGACAGGGCAGGGCAGGGCCTGGAGAGGCATTCCACTGGGCACTTGGATGTGACCTCGGCTCCTGGGCTGAGTCCAGACTGGGTGGTACCTCTTCCAGTGGAGCCATGGAGAAGTTGACAATGGGTGGAATGTGCCCCCTAAGGACCCACACTTCACTGGTGCCCAGGCATGCCAGCCAAGCCCTTTGCTTCTGCAAGCCTGTTTTCCAGCAGCTGAGCTGGCCAGGACAGCCAAGGACATTTCAGAGTCCCTGAGTCTCGTAGCCAGGGTGTCACTGGGACTTGCTTATTTTCCCAAGGTCCAAGGGTCTTTGGATAGCAGGGCCTCTGGAAATATTCCAAGGACTTTCCTTAACACCTGGGTAAATCAAGGTTCAGAGAGAGCAAGGCACTAGAGCAAGGTCTCCCCCTCATATCTTACCTCCTTCTGTTTCCATGTCCCTTACTCAGATTCCTGGCCTGTTGCCCAGGCAGATGTTTATACCAGCCTCCCTCTTGCGGACTCCCCAAGAGCTTTGTTTGTCCTCCTATTATCATAATCTTGCCATACCCTACCAGGCACTCAAGTGTTTGATGTGTCTGGCCTCCATTCCCTTCAAGGGACTGCTTGGGATGGAGCCTCCCAGGCAGAGCCATGCAGGATAGAGGTTTAGGCCTCAGGCTTTGGAACCAGACGACTTGTGTTTGAATGCCAGCTCTCCCCTTCGTAGCTTGGCCCACCTAGGCATGATGGCCTACCATTCTGAGCCTCAGCACTTCCCATCTGCTCAAAGAAAGCAGAGCAACACTAATTTACAGGATGTTAGATAGCTGAGGTAACGTGTGATGTGCTGGCATGGAGTAAGCTCTCCGAAGTAGTCACTGTTGTTACAAAGGCCCATCGAGGCTGTTGGGCTGGTTGGAGTAGACCCAGCTCTGCACAGGGAGGCAAAGGAGGTGGGCTCCAAGTTTACTTTCAGAAACTGCTTTCCTGTATTTCTTTTGAGAAGTCACTCATTCTCTGGGAGCACCACTTTCCTCTCCTGAGAAAGTGGTAAGAAATTCCCGCTCTGCTTGTATAAAGCTGTCATTGGATGCCAGAGCAATGCTTATTATGAAAGAGCTTTGCAAGTGTGTAATGACTTAAACATGGCAGATGGTAGCTGTGGTGTGCTGATGATGGTGATGAGAACATGATAACCACAGTGTTGGACAACTGGTCAATCTGCAGAATGTCCAGCACCCACATGGACTTCCCCATCCCGCCTCCCTGCTCCTCGCTGCCTAGCACATTAGCCCCAGCATTATATTCTAGAAAATGTGGGCAGTGCAAAGACCTGATGGCACTTTCCAGGCCCTGGTGGGTTTGGGGTTCTCTGTGGCTGATGTCTGGGAATGTGGGATTAAGAGCCAGACAGATGCTACTTCGGATCTCAGCTGAGCATTTCCCATTGGGGAGCTTTTGAGCAAGTTGCTTCACCTCCACAAACCATGGTTTTCATATTTGTAAATTGAGGCTCTGGTGGGGAAGGCCAAATAATCAGCAAAGAACCCAGCACCTTGTGATATAGGGTACTTGTACAATGTGACTGTGGCATGGTGAGCTGTGGGGTTATGGATGGTGGGGAGCTGTGGCCCTTGCATCTATTTCTGAGGACTTCCTGTGGAGGTCACTTATGCTTCCTACAGAATTTCCCAGCTTAGTGTTAGGAGGATCTGTGTGGTCATCTGGTGCTATTCCATTTTACAGGTAAACAAAGCAAGGCCCAGAAAGGAGCCAGTGCCAGACTGGGACCAGGGTAAGGCAGGAGGTGCACCCAGGTGCAGTCTCAGGAGGGACTCCTCTGGCAGGCTATGGGGAGTAGGGGCGCTCGCTAGCATTACTTGAGCTCTGCCCTGGTTAGTGCTTAATTTAGGACTCATTCTTAGGGACATCTAGAGGTACCTTCTAGAAGCACCTCACAGAAGCCCCTGATCACTTTTTTAAAGGGGACCTGTGTGAAGTAGGTCACCTGGCGCTTTGCTTTTTGCGCTGCTGTTTCCCCGCCTCTGGCTGGCTGAGTTCTAGCGGCAGCCAGGACCTCCCGCCCACCAGTCCCACCCCCTGCCCCTCCCCCCTGCCAGTTTTGCCTTCTGTGAGTGTGCTGAGCCCCCTCCCACCCAGGAGTGTTGTCAGCAGGCGCTTGTTGTGGCGACAAGCCCCAGCAAGTCTGTAGGGACAGGCTGCTTTCATGTGTGCCCTCGGTGAAGCCTCCCTGGACTCAGCAGGCCCTATGTTGGGCCCACCAGGCCTCTAGGAGATTAGGGGGCTTCTGTGGCTCCAGGCATCTCAGAGCTTTTCCCTTCCTCTGTCGTTCAGCCCACCTGGCTTACCTCTGCTCTGGGCACCCGCCTGGAGGCTTTTCGGTTTTCCCAAGGCTTTGGCATCGTGTAGAGCCAGCTGGTCTTGGGGTGCCCTTCTGGGTCAGGTTCCCTGTCTCCACTGCTGGGACTGCCTGCCGGGCCTCAGGTGACTTCTTAAGATGTTTCCATGACTGTCAATCCCTGCAAGGGGTTCCTAGGATTTACCTGTGGCTGGTAGGACCTCAGCCACCTTCATGGTGTGACACGAGAGGCTGGAAGGTTGGCCTATACATGTATGGACACACCGTCTTTTTTGTTCTACTGCTGCTCTTGGGGCCTGTGCAAAGTGCCTTGTGCTGTCCTTTGGTGTCCTCTGAGAAGTTAAACACCTTTTCAAGTGGACACTTAGAAGTGCTTGCTGCCAAGAATTGAACCCAGGCTGCCCTGACTTTTTCTAGCTCATTGTGTGACCACAGCTGAGTTGCTTCTCCCTTCTGGACCTTGGCTTCAAAAGTCCCTTTTCAGAGGCAGGGAGGGAGAGAGAGGGAGTGCTGGGGAGTGATATTGTCCAAATTATAGTTACATTGTGTACATGTATGAATATGTAACAACAAATCCCATTATCACTAACCACTATAATGTACCAATAAAAAATGTGGAAGAAAAAAATATATAGGAAAAGAAAAAAAAGAAAAATCCTTTTTTCTTTTTCTTTTTTTTTAAAAAAATATATATATTTATTTATTTTTATGTGGTGCTGAGGATTGAACCCAATGCCTCAGATGTGTGAGGCAGGTGCTCTGCCACTGAGCTACAGCCCCAGCCCCCAAAAGTCCTTTTTTCAACTCTAACATTTTGACTGTGGCAAAGACTAGCACTGTCCACACCTCTGCCAGTTGTCCTTCTTGCTCCTCTGCAGGGCAGGGCAACAGGAAGGGCCTGACAATCGAGCTGAGAGGAGGCAGGATCCCAAAACCAATGTCATGGTCACTGTAACCATCAGCTGGTTCCAAGAGGAGATATCAGTCTTTTTCTTCTTGTCAGGACTGGTGGGAAAACACGAGTGGAGGTGAAGGGGCTTGTCTGAGGTCACGTGGGAAGTCAGGCAGAGCTGAAACCCAGTTATTCTCATTGCCAAAGAGGGCTTCTTCTACTCTTCACTGCCTCTTCTTTAGAGAGACCAGAGGGTTCACTGGCATGAGGGTTGGTGACATGAGGGTTGGAGGGCATCTCTAGATGGGCCCTTTGCCTGCTTTGGGGATCTCTGATGCTGGGGCAGACTGAGAGAGGGCAGGAGGTCTGGCAGGGCTGGCAGCCCTGGCAAGGGAGGTGACATGGGGGGGAGGGTTTCCAGGAATGTGGTTGGTGGCTCAGGTGCCCTAGGGACACCTCCTTCCCTCCCTCCTGGGGAGGGGACTGGACTGACAGTAATGCCATTTGTCCTGCCCTGGGATTAGGTGCAGCCTTGTGAGTGAGGAATGTGGACCCATGGAGAGGACATAGCCAAGAGCAGAGGGGCCTGGTCTGGAACTCTGGAGCTCTGGTGGGTCTTGTCCTTCTCTCTGGCTCCCCTTGTCTATGCTGGTCTCCCTGGACTCTCCAACCACTGTTCCTAGTCCCCCGTCCTGTCTAGTTCTTCTCGTCTGTCTGAACATGTGTGTGCATGTGTGTGTACCCATGCAGAAGGGCTGGTGCCTGAGCCTGGAGCACAGCTCTGTCTACAGTCAGAATCAGAAGCAGGTTCCTCAAGTGTGTCAGCTCCCAGGGCTGTCCCAAGAGCAGATTACACAAGTGTAATGATTAAAAAATGGCAGGTGGTGGCTGCGGTGTGCCGATGGCGATGAGGACTTGGTGGACAGGTGGCTGAGGGAAGAAGAGGAGAAGGCTGGGGATGAGAAAACAGGGCTCAGTTTCTCTTACAGCTTTTCAGGACAGCTAGGCAAGTCCACAGTTCCATCTGAGGACAACAGGTTTAAGAGTTAAAGATTTATTTCAGGGTCCTGGGGAAGCTGGAAAGGTGAGCCCCAAGGTGCTAGGATGTGATATTTGTGACTTCAGTCTTTTTTAGATCATGAGAGCTGGGACTTGTCAAAGACAAGGCACCCCTGCAGAAATTCTTGGTTCTCTTGGACTAGACAGGACAAGGTACCCCTGCAGTGTTCATAAATTGGCTATTGCCGTAGGTCCATCTGAATATGTGTGTCTGAGGAGAGAATCTGCTAGCAGCCGTCATTAGCTTCTCAAAAGGTTCTGTAATCCCCTAAAGGTGAAAACTTCTGATCTGATCCACACATCTCTTTGTGTAGTTGAGGAAGCAAAGGCTCAGAGAAGGGAAGGGACTTCCCAGGGACTCACAGAGAGTGTTGGAGGTGCTGAGTTGTCTCCTCTTTTCTGCCAGCACTCTGTCCTTAGCTCCCAGCCTCCAGGGCTGGGGGAGCCTGACTCACTGTGGGTGGGGGGCACTAGCATCTCATCTCCAGTTCTTGAATATTCAGAGCCCAGGAGAAGTGGGGACTTTGATGTGAATTGTACACAGAGTGTGGCTCCCACATCCATGAACTGGCCCCTTAGTAAATCTGCTGCTCAGACTCTGGATGCCTGGCAGCCTGGAGCTGGGCATGTGGGAGGGTAGGGGGACAACAGTTCCCAGCTCCTCTGCCAGGGAGGCGGACAGGGGAGAAGCCCAAGGTCCAAAGTTATTTTTACTTCATTGGGAATAAATGACAAATAACTGAGGCAATGATTGGAAGTGCTTGGTATGAGTCCTGACTTGTACAAAGTCCGGGAGATGTGATGGTCATTATTGTCCTTCGTGTTGTCCTGTAGCTGGGATTGCCTGCTATGACCCTCACTCCTTCTTTTCTCCTCTTGAGGGAGGAGGCTGCTGACTGGAGCATGCAGGCAGCTCCCTTTTCTCATGTGGGGCCCTGAGCAGGAGAAGGTACGAACCTTTCTGGAGTCCATGGCCCCCCACTACCTGTGCAACTTTCCCCAGGGTTGAAGCTCACTATTACTAGAGAAGCTGGCTCAGCAGCCCTTGGACTGGCCCCCTGCAGGAGGCTGTGGAGTGTGGGCAGCAGGATCCTGTAGGGGCTCCAAGGTGGGCTGGGAGGGCCACTCTAGCTCCATCTCTGCCTAGCCTGTTTTGAGTCAGTAGCTTCCCCTCTTCAGCCTCTGTTGGTGGAGTGATGCCCAGGGCACCCTCTCAGGGTGTGAGGTTTAGGGTGGGGAAGTGAGCCCAGCCCTAGGGAGTGAGCAGGAGCTCAGTCCACTTTGAATGCTGTCAAAGAGGGAGGTTGTGACATTGATAAGGAAGTGCTCTTTTTCTTTTGAGTGTCTCTGATCAGAACCTAAGACAAAAAAATCTGGGGATGGATCAGACTGTCCTAGACAGACTTGAGGGGTGGGCAGAGCCCTTTTTAGAGAAGCTTTGTGGGCAATCACTATCCTTTTCTGTTGGCCTTAGTCTGCAGAGAGCTTCGGTGGGACTGGAGGGAGCTGGTCCTGGGCAGTGGCCTGGGCTGCCTTGTCCCTCACACCCTCCCCCAGGCCATCTGGTTTGTTTGCCTGGTAAACCTTTTCTTCATAGCAGGTACAAAGGTAAGCTCTCAACTCAGATTCTGTGGGAGGAAAGATTCCCAACAAGTGGGGTCTAAGTTCCTGAGGTTTTTCTCGGGGGCAGGGAACCCAGACAGAGTCCCAAGCTGAGAACCAGGGAATGAACCTGCGTCTCGTGCTGTGTGTGCTCACTGATTGATGCAGGTTGGTTGGGTTGTTTCCCGGAGGGATCATTAGCTGCTGCTTGTGAAGTTGAAACAGAGACAGAATGGACAGAAACAAAACCATGAAGGGAACTAGTCAAAGGAAGCAGAGAATGGGATATGCAGGGCACCTGGCAAGCGCTTGCTGTGCCAGGTGAACAGAGGGGCCAAGAGCTGAGAGAGCCCAGGCTTCTAGCTGAATTTCCTAGTGACCCACTACTCATCAGTGCTCTGGACCTCTCTGGCCTCAGTTTATCATCTGTGAAATAAGGGGGATCTAGGTCAGGGTGCTGCTGTAGGGAAGAAATAATCGCATGTGTTACGGACACAAAAGGTCTAAAAATGCTCATTACTATTAGTAATGCATTTAGCTTAGAGATTCTCTGTAGCAGATTCATTTATTTTATTTTTAAATTCTTTTTAGATACACTTGACAGTAGAGTATATTTTGACATATACATACGTGGACTATAACTTATTCTAATTAGGATTTCATTCTTCTTGTAGTAGATTCATAAAGGGGAAGGTGATTGTCAAGGGCACACGGATCTAGCACCTATTATAGTAGGAGGCTTCTCTGCCTTGGGAGGAAGCTCTTCTGGAGTTGGGAGGTGGTGTTCTAGTTGGGAAGCAGCTGAGCTGGGCATGGCATGGGGGAGCGGGGAGGCAGAAGGAGCTCAACAGGACTTTTGAAATCCACAATGAACAAAATCTGATTCTCAGCTGAACCTGGCCTTGGAGGAGGATGGACAGGGTTTTAATGGACAAGAAAAGGGGCCAAGGTAGGTGGGAGTGAGGCAGTGCTGGCTGGTGCAACACCAGGGTCCTTTCCCTTTCCTCTGGCCTTAGTGTCCCTGAGTACCCACTGCAGGGTGGACTTTGCTTTCTGTGGCCCTGTGATTCTGAGCCCGATCACTGACATCCCCTGCTGGTGGCAGCCCTGGTAGTGGTGGGGTGACTGACAGGCAGCAGCTTGGCCCCTGGCCAGGCAGCACTGCAGGGGTGGTGGGGGATGGGGCACGCAGCAGGCAGCAGATTCCAGCATAGGAAGGGATTTGCTTCTGGTTTCTGCCTCCCAGGGGTGTAATTGCCCCAAGAAACTCCTGCACAGCTGGGAAGCAAATGTGAAGGATTTTCTTCTCTGCACTGGATGTGATGGGTGGGGCCTGTCTTGTCAGGGTGGTTGGTGGAACTGGGTGGCTTGGGGTGGGGCTGGGCGGTGGGTGGTGGTATGACTGTGCTGGGGGTGTGACAGGCTGGGAGGGGCTGGGGCAGTTGTGGGGAGTGGCTCTGGGTAAGTGTAGGGTGTGGAGCTATCAGTGCCTGGCCTGCAGCCACACTACCTTCCCCTGCCCCAGTCCTGCCCCAGCTCTGGTACCCATTCACGTATGTGTGTTTCCAGAGAGGGTCTGGCTAAGTTGCCCAGTCTGCCAGCTTGCCACCCCCAGCTTCTCCCATTCACTCACTTTTGAGCCTGCCTGCAGTTTCTTCCCACACTGACCTCTTCTCAGCTTCCCCTCCCTCCTCCCAGTGTCCACGTGGCTGGGATGCCCATGATGGCACCTTTTGGGCACGTCAGTACTGTGTGCGTTTGCTCGTGCATTCATGTGCACGTGAGTTAGGAGGGTGTGTGGGAAGGGGCCAGGCTGCAAATACACTATGTGGTGGGTGAGCCCTGGGGGCTGCAGGGACCTGTCCCCATTTGGCCTGCAACAGCATCACACAAGATGCCCAAGGGGCCTTTAGAAATCCTAGTTTGAGGGTCTGAGTCACCACTCCCTTTTCAGTGCCTGAGACTGTGCTCAGCACCTTATATACAGACCCAGGGAGCAGGGAACCATCATCATTCCTAGCTCCCAGGGTGATATCCCATCTGACGCTTCTTCCTGGAGCCTATTCTCTTTCTCCTTTCTTCTGGCCTGACTTGCTATCTTCTCTTTTTGGGTCCACTCTAATTTTGATATGTGGCCTTGGGCCAGTGCCTTCCTGAGCCTCAGTTTTCAAATCTGTTGAATGGACAGTCAGTTTATTAGCCTGTATTATCTATCATGTGCCAGGCACCCAACTGAGCATTATACACGTATCATCTCTCTTAGATGATGTGGCAACTGCCCCTCTAGATAGATAATAGTACAAACTCTATTTTGTAGTCTCAGAGATGATGAAAGAATTGTGCCAAAGTCACAGACTGATAGAAAATGGAGCTGAGATTCCACTTCCGGCAGCTGGCTCTGGACTAAGCCTTACTGAATTGCTAGCGGCCACACACTCCATTTTTCAGGCTGTTAGGGTGAAATGGGATGAGCACACAGCTTTTCCCTAGGGACTGGTGGCATGCAGTAGGGGCCAAACACACATGAGTTGAGCTATTGGACACACCTCCCCATCAGAAGCTAAGCTAGCTCAGTGTCTGTGCCTGCTCTCAGGGAGCTCTTGTCTCCCCACTGGAGCCCACCCGATCATCCAGGGCCCGAGCCAGGACCCCTTCCCTGCTTGATCTGTAAAAAGGCTCTCTTCCGGGCTGGGGCTGGGGCTCAGTGGTAGGGCGCTTGCCTGGCATGCGCAAGGCATTGGGTTCAATCCTCAGCACCACATAAAAATGAGATAAAGGTATTATCCACCTACAACTAAAAAAATTCACACACACAAAAAAGAGGCTCTCTTCCCTTAGGGATCCTGAGGAGGACTGTGAGGACCAAAGCACTTTTGGGTAGGGAGGTGGGGTAAGGAATGACTTTCAACTCTTAGAGCAGTGGCCACAGTTACCGTGGTATTTCCCGAAAGTGCAGCGTTGCCATGGCGTCTCCATGACAACCAGAGCATCTCATTCATTATCCCCAGCACCTTGGCAGGGAAAGCTGGGGCTAGGGCTGGGAGAGCACAGTGGGAGCCTGACCAAGGCCTGGAGGCCTTGGTGGCTAAGGTCTCATACTCCCTCATACTCCCCAGCTAAGGTCTCTCATAGTCTCTGGAGTGCTCCCTTTCATGGGGTCTGGGCTTAAATTTAAGCTCTGTGTGATCTTGGACAAATGACTTAACCTCTCTGGGTCTCATTTTCCTTAGCTGTAGATGTAGATAATGATAATATAAGTTGTAAGGAAAGAGATAAGGTGTGAAAAATACATAGCATAGTGCCAGGCTCATAGTTAATGATCAGGTATGATGTCAGTATTAATAATGATGATAATTATAATGGCACTGTTGTTATTTTATTATAGAAACTCCTGAGTGTCATGGAGGAATAAAAGACCAAACTCAAAATCAGAAAGGAAACCTGTTTGAATCAAGATTTAGCTGATTCCATGTGACCCTGGCAAGTCACTTTACCTTGGAGCTTTCTTCTCCTTATCTGGAAATTGGGAATAACAACAGCTACTACTTCATTCACATCCCGAGTCCTCAATAAGGACCTGGTTCTAGGGTAAGTGGAAGCTTTCATGATGAACCAGATTTGGTTCCTGTCCTTGAGTGGCACCCAAGGCTTGGGGGAGAGGGAAGAAAGCAAAAGTTGTTTGCCCAGGGCCTCTGTATACCAGGTGCTGGGCAGGGCCCATCTGTGCAGGGATCAGTAGGTGCTGGGCCTGCCCTGTGGGTGTGCAAGTACAGGGACAGGGTGGTGTAAAATGGCCCCCCCTGCTCTGCACAGATCACAGGCTCTGGTGCCCCAGACACTGGCAGGAGGCAGTGAGAGCAGGAGGTTGGCTGGTGACTGTGCTGACCTCAGGGTGCATGGCCCTTGAGGAGGGCACCGCATGTGCCTCGGCGGATATGGCTGGTTGCGATGTGTGTTCAGTGTCACTAGAACATGATGTTTTAAAAGAGAAGTTCTGTGAAATCTCTTGATTTTAAAATGTTGATAACTAGGGCTGGGGCTGTAGCTCAGTAGCAGAGCGCTTGCCTAGCATGCATGAGGCACTGGGTTCGATTCTCAGCACCACATAAAAAACAAACAAACAAAAAAGGCATTCTGTTCATCTATAACTACAAAAAATTTTTTTTTAAATGTCAATAACTAATCCCAAATTAAAGAAAAACACTGTGCAAGCCAAAGACCACACATCTGCATTCTGTTTAGGCCCAAGGGTCCTGGTTCCCAACCTCTCATGGTAAGTGGGGTAGGTGGGGGCTAGACATGACTTCAGAGAGGTGGTGACATTGGAACTGGGTGGTGAAGGATGAGTAAGTGTCCCATGCGGCTGGAGGAGGCATTCCTGGCCATGGGAACTTCACCAGCAAAGGCCTGGATGCTTGACTAAGCTGGGTGGTGGGCTGGGCCCAGCTGTGGTTAGGGGAAGGGTGGTAAGGGTGTGTGGCCTGTGTGGTAGGCAGGCGTTGAGGTCCCAGCCCCAGCTCTCCTTGAGGCCTTGGTGGCCAGGGGGATGAGAAGCCCCTTGGACTTTACCTCAGAGTCACGGGACTCCATAACTCCGGGTGGACTGGGAGGAGAGCTTTCTGGCTGGCTGTGGGCCTCTGAGTGGATGGTGAGGCCCTGCGAGGCCCCTGCCAGCACGCTGGGTGGTCGACACTTTGTTTACAAGGCAGCTGGCTCGCGTCAGGCCCAGGGCACTTGGCTTTCTCCAGAGGCAGGGCTTCTTTTGCCCTCTCTGGCCTGGGTTTTGCAATGGCCTTATCCCAGCCTCCCTGGAAAGGCCAAGGCCTTCAAGGGCAGGCATTCTTCTCAGGTGTGCAGTGAGAGGAGGAAGCAGGGGCCACTTGAGGGCTGCAAGGAAGACCTCTCCAGGTGCAGGGCAGGCAGCATCAGCATCCGCTACAGAGTGGCCCCCTTGCTACATTTGATGAACCACATGGACATGTCACTGTCATCCAGCTCTCTTAGTGGACAGTAGGGTTTGCTCTTGATGTTGTGCATTCCATGGGCTTAGACAAGTGCATGATGACACGTACCCACCACCCAGCATCCTCCAGAGTGGCTTAACAGCCCTCTGCGCTCCCCACTCATCTCTCCACCCCTAACCCCTGGCAGCCACGTTCATTTTTAAAATGTGCATATTTTTTAATATCTGAGAAATGTTGCCAGATTCCCACAAGGGTCCATGACCCCCAGATGCCTGAGATTCTGTGAACTGCATCATTAACTTGCTGGGAGGCTGTTAATGTGCTGGAGGGTAGTGGGCGTGGCTCAGCCTCTCCTACTCTATCGTGGGTTGGACTTCTGCGTGGGCAGGGCACCATCAGGGCCCCCTGCCTTCTAACCCCACTCTGCATCTGCCTTGGCCATAGGCCAAAGGTGGGGGGCTTGGCTGCGACTGCAGGTGGCCCTCATCAGTGGTAAATGGAACACTAGTGCACTCTGGGCATGAACAGGACTAGCCACTGCAGCCTTCTTGGCTCTGCCCAGAATACCTGCTCTTTCTTGCCTTGCTCTCACCGAGAATTGCACGGAGTCCCCTAGAAAGTGCACACAATCCCTTATCTTCAGGTTGCAGTGAAGGCCATTCTTTCTCCATGTCCCTGGCCAGCCTGCCCTTGTTCTGGCCAGTTCTGGTGCCTCCAGAAACTTTTCCCTGGTCCTGCTCTCCCTTTCTGGAGAGGTTAAGTACCCCTCTGGTCTCCCAAATGCCTTTCCTTGTCCCTGCTACCACACCCGTCCCGCCGCATCATGGATACCTGCTTTCCTGGTACCTCAGGTTCCCCACGGTGCTGACACATAGTGAGGACTACAGTGTAGAGCAGCAGAGGTGTGAGAACCCCAGAAACCATCTGACCCGAGCTCCCTGTAAGAGGCAGGAAGCCCAGAGAGGGATAGAGTGTGCTGGGCATCTTACAGTGTGTCCTGGCACAGCTGGGGCCAAACCTGCTGCCCCCTCTTCTCTCCATTTCACAGACAAAAAAACAGAAATGACTCTTAACTAGAGGTAATTACTGTTAAGGTTTTTTTTTTTTTTCTTTTGCACAGTTTCTAGCCTAAGCATAAAAATATTTAACAAAAATATGACCACACATACAAACTGTTTTATAAATGTTTCCCACTTCAACAATATATATGGTAAATGTCAGTAAATGTCTTTCTTGGAGATACTATAAATGGCTGCCTAGGATTCTGTCACATGCTTGCATTATAGTTTCTATAATGACAGTCCCCCATTATTGAGCAATTGCCATTATAAACAGCACTGGGATTTGTATTCTTGTGGAGAAATCTTCACATGCTCCTGCAGTTACTACTTCTAGGAATTTATCCTAGAAGTGCAACTGTTGGGTCTCTTGTAGGCAGGATCCCTGCAAGCACAGCATATAGTCTGGGGCTGGGAGGGACTTCAAAGGCCTTCACCCTCAAGGCCAAGCCTGGGACTCCAGTTCCCTCACTGACTGCCTCAGCCCAGGCTCTCACACTTGCTTTCTGGCTTGGCATCATCTCCTGCCGCCTCTTAGTAAGTGTGGCTGATAGAAAGTAGCTTCTTGAATCACTAGGAAATCTCACTCTTCTTGGAGGCTTCCACTCGTGTTCAGGGGACACTGGAGGTTTGTGTTGGGATTGCTGTTGGGGCAAGGGAATTGTCATCTTTGCACAATGTGTGTGGGTCTTTGTGTACTCTTCCCAGTGAAATGGGGCAGTGAGGTGGCCGGGGTGAGCATTTCAGGCTGGAGGAGGAGGAGGCTGGAACCCCAGGTTCTGGCTGTCTGGGTAGACAGACCCAGTGTGGGGGAAGCCTCCTGTCTCCTGGCAACCCGGGATCCCCAGGCAGGGGATGTGGTCATCTGGTGCCCAGAGTCATGGTGAGCACTGTTAGCCTGTATCCCTAGGGCGAGGGACACGTGGCTGCATTAGGAGCACGTGGTGACAGCTGCCCTTTCTGAGTGTGTCCTGTGTCAAGTCCCATGGACACGTTTACTCAGATGAGCTTGCTGGTGCTTGAGAGGTGCAGCGATTCACCTGGGCCTTCTGGCACCACCAAGGCATGGGACCCCCACATCCCTGCCTGAATCCTTCTGTGGCTGCTTCTGCTGGAAACAGTCTTGTTATCTGCTGCATGGGCTGCTGTGGTCACTCGGAGAAATGGGTGCAGAAGGGAGGGGAAGAGAAGGGAAGGTTCTGGTTAGAGTCCTACCACTTGCTCTTACACTTTGCAACTGTTCAGTGATTCACTTTGTTCTTTCTGCTTCTGAATTTTTCTTGGCCCAGTCTTAGACTCTGATAATGATGAAAAAGAACAGTTACTATTTATAGACACCATGCGTTAAGTACTGCTTTATGTGATTTATATATATCATTGGACTTCATATCCGCAACCCCTTGTGAGATGGGCACTCCTTACTGTCTGCCCATTTCACACACGGGGAAACAGAGGCCCAGAGAAGCTAAACAGCTCCGTTGTCTCATTCTTTCCACCAGGTTTGGCAGAAAAACTCAAACTCTGATGACCTTGTCAGGACCTGTGTGTCTGATGGAATTTCCTCTTCTCTCCACAGCCTCAGCCCCGTGGGCCCTACCAAGGGAGCAGCATGCGACACCCCTGGGCCAGCCTAGTGTCCTCTGGCCTGCTGCCCAGTCCCCAAAGGAGGCCCTGACGCCCTGGGGCACTTCTGCTCTGTGCAGGACCAAGTGGGGGTTTGCCATGGTGACATAAAGGGGCGCAGAGGAAGGAAGGAGCGAGACCAGCCTCTAGACTGCGCCCCTGGCTGGGAGGAAGGGCTGGGGACCCGGATCCTCCACTCCTGCTGCCCACTGAGGACCTCGCCTCCTAAGTCTCTGTGAATTTCTTGGTCGGTCGACAACTCCCGTGTCTCCTGCGTGGGGCCTTGGGGTGGCCAGGGCAGGGCAGGCCTCCGGTGGCCAAGGTCTTGGGGGCCAGGATGCCTGCCCTGGCATGCCTCCGGAGATTGTGTCGGCATGTGTCCCCCCAAGCTGTCCTTTTCCTGCTGTTCATCTTCTGCCTGTTCAGTGTTTTTGTCTCGGCCTACTACCTATATGGCTGGAAGCGGGGTCTGGAGCCCTCTGCAGATGCCCCTGAGTCTGACTGTGGGGACCCGCCACCTGTGGCCCCCAGCCGCCTGCTGCCCCTCAAGCCTGTACAGGTGGTCACCCCTTCCCGCACCGACCCGCTGGTGCTGGTGTTCGTGGAGAGTCTCTACTCACAGCTGGGTCAGGAGGTCGTGGCCATCCTGGAGTCTAGCCGCTTCAAGTATCGCACCGAGATTGCACCAGGCAAGGGGGACATGCCCACACTCACTGACAAGGGCCGTGGCCGCTTCGCCCTTATCATCTATGAGAACATCCTCAAGTACGTCAATTTGGACGCCTGGAACCGCGAGCTGCTGGACAAGTACTGTGTGGCTTACGGCGTGGGCATCATTGGCTTCTTCAAGGTAGGCAGGGAGCAGGGCCCTGAGCCCTTCCCGCCCTGATCTCTGTGCTCACCAGCAGAGCACTAGACTTTTCTCATTTGTAAAATGCGTTTAGTGGTCATATCTACTCCCAGGAAGCTTAGGTGGGAGCAGGCCTTGTGCGCAGTGAGTACTTTATGCATTTTAGGGGTACTTGGCAGGGGGACTTCGTGACACACAGTGGATCAGTACATAGAAGGCATTTACCCTGGAAAATCCCTGGGAATGGGTGCAGGGTTGGAGAGAGCATTTTCTGCTCAGGACTCTGAAACCTGTCATGACAATTCTCCCAATGGAGGCGACTTGTTCCCATTTTGCAGATAAGAAAATCAAGGCTTGAGGAGTTGGGTTACCTATTTGAGGCTCTCAGTGTAAGTGAGGAGCTGAGATTGGAACCCATACTTGGGCAACTTGGGCTCTATCCCTTGCTCTTTACTCCTGGCTGCAGTGGGGTGTGGAATTTATGCACCTGCCAGACCAGACCTGTTTTGTATTGAGAGATAGGAGAAAGAAATCCCAGTGGATGGGTGGATGGGTGGGGAGCTATTCTGGTTTTGATGGAGCTCTCAAAATGACCACTAAGATTGGGATCCTTGCTGAGAAGGAGAGTCTACCCTGGGAAGGGGAGGTTGGGAGCAGTGGATGCAGGTTCCAAGGATGTGGTAAGGCAAGATGAAGAGAGACGATGACAGGACTCTGGTTGGGTGCTTTGGGGGACATTTACTTCTTCATTGAGCAAATAGGTACCAGCCACTTCAGCGTTCTGAGTCCTGTGCTAGGCGCTGGACAGAGTGGTCATGGGAATGGACAAAGTCCCTGCTCCAGGGAGCTGACGTGCTAGCGCAGTAGGAATGGGTGGGGGGCTAGTACTGGGCAAACATACTTAGCATGTGGCAGTGAGAAGTGCACCAGGAGCAGAGCAGGGAGCAGCCCAGAGGGTCCTGGTGTGGGCTGTTGGCAGCACTCTCACAGTAGGCCAGAGAGGTCATCTTTGGTAAATCCAACTGTAGGAAGTGAGGGAAGGCTCTGGGTGGCTTTCAGTGCGAAGAGCCCTTCTGAAGGAAGGGACGGTAAGTGCACGGGTCCTATGCAGGCTCTTGCTTGGCGTGAGTCAGGAGGGGAGGCGTAGGAGACGATCAGGGGTGGCTGTGTCCCAGGCCTCCCTGGCGCATTGTGTTCTGGGCCTACCTTCAGTGCGGGAGGACTGGTCTGGCTGAGCGTTTCCCATGGCATGTTCTTTCAAGCACTAATACAGCAGGAGGCTCTGCCACTGAAAAGGCATTGTGAGCCCCGAAATGCAAGGCCCTTAGAAGTCCTGCCGCAGAGCGAGCAAGTGAGATTCGTCCCCCGCTGGCTTGAGCTCGTTCACAGAGCACCCTCTGGGGAGCACTGGCCTGGTTTATGGCTTTACAGAAGCACAAAGTCAGACTGTCTCCATTGTCTGCGTTTTTTGCCTTTTCTCCTGGACTCTCTAACCTTTCCTGCCATGAAATTCATTAAGTTTGATTCAGAGCCCCAGGCCTGAAAATCATCAGAATGGCTGATGTTTATTGAGAGCCTGCTTGGAGCAGTGCACTGCCCACATGCTCCTCGTAAATAAACTTGCTACACTCTGATAAGCCATCTACCCAGGCAGGCAGATAGTGTCCTTATTTAAGAGAGAAGGAAACTGAGGCAAAGAGATTAAGAAAAGTGCCCAAGCTCACACCTCCAGTAAGTATTCTCTAGGATTTGAAGCCCAGCAGTCCAGCTCCAGAGGCCTTGGTCTTAACAACGGTGTGGCAAGTCCAGGAGTCCTGCTACCGTTTATTTAGTAGAAGTCTGCATCAGAGACCACGTGCAGTGCACAGAGCTCTCAGTCTCACTACCAGGCAGTGGGCACAGGACATTGGGTACAGCTGGTGCAGCAGAGTTTGTACCCTGTCTACCTGCGGTTCCTTGCTTTACAGGGGAATGTGAGGCCCAGGAAGGAGTTTGTGCAGCGTCCCACTGCGGAGTCAGTGGCAGTTCTAGATTTTCCTACTCTTCCTACATTATTGCACATGACAAGTGCATATGACAGGCCTGTGATTTTTCAGCTCAAACTCGTGCCTCCTGGTAGTCGAGGCACATCTCTTGGCCCTTTCTGCAAGGGGGGCTTCAGCACTGTGCCTTGGACTTGTCAAGCCCTGAGCAGCCTGTGGACTGTGGGGCTCTGGAGATGCTTGTGCTTCTGTTCCCACCAAGGCTGGACTCCTAGGGCAGTGTGAGAGCAGGGACTTAAAGCTCCATGTCCTGGGTTAAATCTTTCTGGCACTTAAAAGCAGAGTGACCTTGGGCAGGATGCTCAATCCATTTGTAAAGTGGGACTAATTATAGCTCCTGCCTTGCTGGTCTGTATTGGAGATAAAACAAGACAATGGGCGGGAAGCACTGAGCACTCTGCCTGGGACCCAGAGCCACAAAATAAATGGTGGCTCTCTTGTTTTGTCATTCTAAGTTCAGCCAACGTAGTAGTGGTGGCATTGTCTTGTGGCTTTGGCCAGTGTGCTCCTGTGAGGTCCTGGAGGGTGGAGTCCAGTTTCCTCCTCTGTAGCCCTAGTTCCTGGCACTGTCTTGCCCCATCTTTGTGACTCCAGATGCTCTGGCCCTGAACACACCTGGCAGAGGTCTGGCAGGGGCTACCTGGCCTCTTGGATTAAGCACTTACATGTTCCAGACACTGAGCTCATTGCTTCTCAGGCATTATCATGTTTAATTTTCACAGCTGCCTTGTGAAGTGGGCACTTTATTTTCAGATAAGAACCTGAGGCTGAAAAAGTTAAATAGCTTTACCAGAGCAACATAGCTAGTAAGTTGTAGAGCCAGGATTTGACAACTAAGCTTGTTGCTTCTAATCTGACCATGGGATACCATGTAAGAAGAAACTGGCTAATGGGGGATCTGAGCCCAGAGAGGGGACTTGGGGTCCCCAGGGCACCAACCAGTTAATGCTTAAGTCTGTGAGGCCTCTGCTTTCCCATCCCTGGCTCAGGGCTCTTCCTTCCTGTGCCTGGGTGACCCCACTAGAAGAGCTAGTGTCTCCTGAGAGGGTCCTCAGAGCTGAGGAACAGAAGCTTTTACTCCTGGGGGTGCAGCCTGAAGTGGGGCCAGGCGGCAATGCCAGGCCAGCCACTTTGTTCCCTTCTCTGGCAGGTTCCTGTCATTGCCAACCAGGGTCAGCTATCAGCAACTTGGCTTTCTCTCTCTCTCTCTGGGCAGTGGGCTGAGCTGCCAGCACCTGGCAGTCAGCTCAGGGTCGGGACTTTGAAATGGGATCCTCAGCCCTCGTGTCCTGTGTGGCTTCCCAGGCCTTGGCACATATGAACAGGGTCTCTGGCCCCCACATAGCTGAAGCAGTTACATCCTTGGCCAGTGCTGACTTGGGCTGTGGGGAGCCTGGAGCTGGGGAAGGTAGCTTCTG
The DNA here is from genome assembly GCF_045843805.1 of Urocitellus parryii. Taxonomy (NCBI): domain Eukaryota; kingdom Metazoa; phylum Chordata; class Mammalia; order Rodentia; family Sciuridae; genus Urocitellus; species Urocitellus parryii. Next base: position 104,243,180 of record NC_135531.1, read on the forward strand.
AGGACGGGGCTTGATGGGACTTAGCATGGGGCCACCTCTGCGGCTGGCTCAGGGTGCTGCAGGGTGGAGTTGGCAGCTATCCCTGTGTGTGGAGCAACCAGTGTAGGCTCTTTATCGCGGTTTACAAGGCCAGGGTCCCAAAGAACTGTTGTAGAAATGGGAAAAAAGCAGTATCTATGGAGGAGACCAGTGCAGGGGACCCTTCTGGGTAGGCACGGTTTCACACTGGGGCACAGGGCTCGCCTGGGACTCACTCTTGGCTGTGTGCCCAGATTGGTGCCCACCCGTGCAGCCCTGATGGCACCTGCACATGAGTCTGTCTCCCTCCCCAAATTGTCCATATACTTTTTGTTCACTCATGGCTTGCCCGACCCCACTCTTTCTCCACATTCATTCTCCACAAGACAGTCACATAGACCTTTTCAAGATAGATTGGAACCTGTCATCCCTGTGGATACTGTTTGATGTGGTCTTTGTTGGCTTCCTGCTGCTCTTTGTAGCCTCCAGGGTCCTTCAGGTCTGGCCTCAGCAGAACATTCTGCCTCATCTCCTCCTCTCCCTCTTGATTGAACCTCTACTACCTCAGGGCTTTTGCACTTTGCACTTTCCTGGGACGTGGCTCCTGCCTTTCCCCTAGTTGATAACTCTTTCTCCGGAAGGCTCTCTGAGCCAGCTGACTGTGTCGCTTGTCTATAACTGTGAATCTCCTCTCTGTAGCATGTACCATGATGAAGCAGGAGCCATGGGCCTAGGGAGGAGGTGATGGAGTGATGTGGCTGTCTGTAGACCCCCAGGGAGCTGGGTAGCCCCAGAGACCTCACCACGCTGGCAGAGATTGGTGGGCATGGGAGCTGGACTGCTGTAAGAGGGTGGCCTCAGGGGTGCTGCCGGTGTAAGGGAGGTTGGGAGTGCTGTGTAGCAGAGTGTCTTTGCTTCCCCCCGCAGACAGTTCCTCTTCTCTGGCCTGGAGAAGAGTCTTAACTGGCCAAGGCCAGGCAGTTTGGTAGCAGAGTCCATGCTCTCAACTGCTGGACTTTCCCCTGGTGATTTGGCTTTTCTGGGCCTCCGTCTCTTTATGTATGAAATGGTCTGGTCTGACAGCGCCTCCACTGTGGGGTCACTGGGAGGATTAGCGGCATTCCAGCGTGCACAGTTCACGGACCCCCTGCCTAGTTTTGGTAAGCGAATCAGACGTGTTCACTAGTATTCTATTGTAGACAGAGGAGAGGGTAGATGGTTGAGCCGGGGCATGGCGAGCCTGCCCGTGAATGTTATGAATATTGTTGATGTTACAGTTTGGGGTGCATATCTGAGTTCCACGTTCCTTGGAGTTCCAGATCTGACAGCTGTTCCCCTTCCCCCCTGCACGATTGTAGGCCAATGAGAACAGCCTGCTGAGCGCACAGCTCAAGGGCTTCCCCCTGTTCCTGCACTCTAACCTGGGCCTGAAGGACTGCAGCATCAATCCCAAATCCCCACTGCTCTACGTGACACGGCCCAGCGAGGTGGAGAAGGGTGTGCTGCCTGGCGAGGACTGGACCGTGTTCCAGTCCAACCACTCCACCTATGAGCCTGTGCTTCTGGCCAAGACGCGCTCGTCCGAGTCCATCCCGCACCTGGGAGCTGATGCGGGCCTGCATGCTGCACTGCACGCCACGGTAGTCCAGGACCTGGGCCTCCACGATGGCATCCAGCGTGTGCTGTTTGGCAACAACCTCAACTTCTGGCTGCACAAGCTGGTCTTCGTTGATGCTGTGGCCTTCCTCACGGGTAAGCGCCTCTCGCTGCCTCTGGACCGCTACATCCTGGTGGACATCGACGATATCTTCGTGGGCAAGGAGGGCACACGCATGAAGGTGGAGGACGTGAAGGTAAGGCGGGCCTCGCGGATTCCAATCCTTGTGGCCCCCATGTGACTCCCTACCTGCACTTCCCCGGTGCTGTTATTCAAAATAAAGTCCCCCAACCCCACCACTAAGTTTATATTAATTCTTGTGTTCAAAGCAAGTGCCATTTAAAATTTTGTTGAAGTATTTAAACATAGGACTTTTTCTTTTTTTGTTGCCGGGGGGTGGGGGGTGTACCAGGGATTGAACCCAGGGGCACTCAGCCACTGAGCCACATCTCCAGCCTTTTTAAAATATTTTATCTAGAGACAAGATCTCACTGAATTGCTTAGGGCCTTGCTAAGTTGCTTAGGCTGGCTTTGAACTCGAAATCTTCCTGCCTCAGCCTCCTGAGCTGCTGGGATTATAGGCATGTGCCACTGCGCCTGGCAGACACAGAAGACCTTTGCATCTTAGTGCAGAGTTGTGTGTGGAGGAAGAGATCCAGTCATCAGAACATGAAAGTGGGAACCACAGTGTCAGCCATCTGCCTTTTCATCTAGATATGATTTTAAACTCTTAAAAATGTTTGTATCAATATCAGAGTGCCCATAAAATTCTTAAAACAAAAATGGAGAGCTCAGATTACCATATGGCATATTTTAACTTAGGTCTATGGAGAGAGTGAATGCATGCATTGAATTCCAAAAGTGTTTACCCAACAGAGCTGTGTGTAAAGACACTTTTGCAAACCACAAGATTTTACATACATGCGCTGTCACCGTGAAGGAGAAGCCTACAAATTAAGACCACTAAACAGTCTTAAAATGCAGTTTTCAGGTTACTTGCAAAGGAGACATCTGACATCCTAGTGTAAACGGGAATCTGAGTCGGTTGCTGGGAGTGGAGAGCACCATAACAATAAATCCAATGAAAACAAAACAGGGGATTAAATTCTGAGAGATGCGGCTGCCTGCTGACCGGTGTCCTCTCTCACAGGAGATTAGCGAGTGTTAGAAACATATTAGCACCAAACCAGGGCTCTCTTTGATGCTCCCAGGAGGCTTTAAAGAGACCTATGAGAGGCTCACAACTCTCCCTGAACAGATCTGCCTGGTGAGCTGTGTCCTCTGTCCACCTGAAATCTCTGCTACCGTGGCCCGGGGTCTGCAAGGACGACCCTAGTAGAGTCTGTGTCCTTTTCTTGGTCAGGAGTACACTTTGTGCTTTTCTGTATAACCCCGAAGGAGAAGAATAGAGTGGATTGTGTTGAGGAGTGGTTATCCTGTAGGGATTTGAGATCAATTTGAGTCCCAGTGTGACCCTGGTTGACCAGGTGACACATGTCACTCCCGTCCCACTGCTGAGCCTCCCCTGTGAAATGAAGAGATGGAGTGATAGGGGATTTTAGGCTGTTTCACAGCACTCCCAGAGGCTTCACAGGGGTGCCCCACGAGCTGGGTGGAGTGAGGGTCATGTTCTGATGGCCAGACACCATCCTCCATGCCTCCTGAGGAGCTGGACCGGGCAGCATGGCTTTGATTGTGTTTCTCCCTGGAATTTCATTTCTTGGAGGGCTGTCCTGTTGAAGAAAAATTGAAGATGACCTCTGCAGAGTCTTTGCTCTAAACATCTTCATATGCAGCCACAGTGGACCAACCTCTAGCAGAGTAGATTGCTCTGTTCCCTACTTGGGATGCCCTTTCCATGGCCCAGCCCTGCTGTCTCCTGCTCGGACCAGGCCCTTGCTACTGTGCAGGGGAGCCCTGTGAAACTGTGGGCCAGGACTGGGCTCCAGGGTCGAGCCCACAGGGAAGTCAGTGTGTCTTCCAGTGAGCTCTGGATCGTGTACTTAGGTTTCTTATTCTCCCCATTTCTAAAGTGAAAAGCATGATAACAGATTGGAGCAATTTCTGTAGAAGAATATAAATCGAGGTGCCCTCTCCTATGCTCTCAGCTCAGAGCAACCTGCAGAGTGCTTCTCTAATGCGGGTCTCCTTACCCTTAAACATCCTTGTTAGTAGGAAAGGGCAGAGCAGTTTCTTCTTTAATCTGAACACAGGTGACCACTGTGGCCTTCTTTCATAGATGTACATGTCACCTTGTTAACTCTGCAGCACAGTTGACAAAATACCAACAGAAGCTGTTTATGTGGGTGCTGCACTGTGCCCAGCCCCTTCTGTGCACTGCCTCATTTGGTCCTCCCAGTGGCCTGGCAAAGGGGGTGTTATTTTGAGTCCTATTTTTCAGAGAAGGGCACCGAGACTCAAAGAAGTGAAGAAGCCACATGACTGGAATATGCATGTCTAGTAGGCAGTGCTCAGCCTTGGTCAAGTGGTGACAATACTGTCCTAAGAGAGCCAGGACTTTTATTTTGCAGCATGTCCTGAAAGCAGGGTTTGAGAGGTTTCCTGGCAGCCTGTGAACCCTGCAGTCCTGGCCCTAGAGTGTGACAGCACATCTGTTTCCCAAGGGCCAGCAGCCCTTACTGACCTGCAGAGAGCTGCGCGTGCCAGGCATGGGAACGCCATGGTGCTGGGCACACAGCACATCCCTGGACAGGTCATGATCCTTTGACATCAGCCTGGCAATCCACCAAAGGGGAGAAAGCCTTCCCAGGTAGATACTGAGGCTTTCAGTGGCAGTGACCACAGATGTTGTGATGGCCCCCATTTTTCATCACTTAACCAAACATTAGGCAGTTCGTTTTTCTTTCTTTTTTTTTAGTATTGGGATTGAACTCTGGGCACTTGACCACTGAGCCACATCCCCAGCCCTATTTTATATTTTATTAGAGACGGGGTCTCACTGAGTTGCTTAGCACTTTGCTAAGTTGCTGAGGCTGGCTTTGAACTCACGATCCTTCTGCCTGAGCCTCCTGAGCCATTGGGATTACAAGTGTGCGCCATCGCACACAGCAGGCAGTTTTATATTCAGCATTTCACTTAATTCTCCCATGAGCGAGAAAGAGACCATTGTGCAGTTGAAGAAACAGACCTAGAGGCGTCACAAAGCTTTTTGAGGACACATGACAGAGTCTGACTAGAGTCCAGGTCTTTTTGTGCTGGAGGCCTGGTGAAGGCAATGCAGGCCAGTCTCCCCGTGTGCAGCCCATGTCATCCTGCAGAGCCCTGTGCTACAAGGGGCTCAAACATAGTGCAATGCTCTGCTGTTAGCCCCTCGTTCTTAGTTACTTTTGCATAAAGGTCCCAGGTTTTCACACAATGCTAGGGATCAAACCCAGGGCCTTGTGTGGCAGTGGGAGCCCTACCACAGAGCCACACCTACAGCCTTGCATTTGCATTTTTACTGGGCCCTGTCAGTTTTGCAGCTGGTCTTGCTGGAATGGGATACTTCTCAGGTCTCTGGAAGGAGGGGAGCTTCTAACTTCCTCTCTTGCCTTCCTTTCTCCTCTGCTGTCCCAGGCCCTGTTTGATACACAGAATGAACTACGCACACACATCCCAAACTTCACCTTCAACCTGGGATACTCAGGGAAATTCTTCCACACAGGTACGTAAGCCTGCCCTGCCCCCTCTTGGGACTTCCAGGGCTGTCCACACCCACAACCTTGGAGTCCTCTGCCATGATGCAGCAGCTGGGCTTACCCATACTAAGGGCAAGTCTGCTAGGACCAGTAGGCCACAAGAGTAGTGAGAGTCCCAGGCAGGGGTCATTTGGGGACAAAATTGACAACAGTTTCCATGCCTCACTCCCTGACCTTCGGCTGTGCTGTCCTAGGTGGGGCATCTTCCCTTCCACTCCCCCTGCCTCATCCTTTTAAAATTATTTGTGTTATTTCTGCTTGTAAGAAAAACTGGTTGAATTTTAAGAACATTACAGAAATATGTAGCATCGAAAATGAAGGTACCCAGTACTTGTACCTCCCCAGCATGACCAAGTTCTAAGTTCAGTTTGGAGTCAAAAGGATTGAATTTGAGGGCAGTAGGCTGCTTGGTTCATGCCTGCCTGCTTTCCTCTTCTGAGCCTTTCAGGTTCCTCCCATACTGCTCTTCTGGGACTAGGCAAGAGGGAACAGCCCTGTAGTAGCCTTTCCCTCTGTCTTCTGCTCAGGTCACAGCAAGGGCAGCTTCTCCTGCATTCTAGGAGAACATATTGGTCAACAACGCAGGGTGGGGTGGGTAGAGGGGCAGGATGTGCAACACAGCCGCCAAGACAAACATGAGTGATGTTGCTGGGCCCCTGCATTTTGTGGTGTTGCTGGAGAACCCTCTATCCCTGAGGTGTGTCTCCAGCCCTTTCTTTGCAAATTTTGTTCCGAGGCAGGCTCTTACTGAGTTGTCCAGGTGGCCTTGAGTGTGTTATCCTCCTGCCTCAGCTCCTGGTTGCTGGCTTCAGAGCCACACACTACCACACTCAGCTCTGCATTTTTCTTTTCTTAACCTTCAGCCTACCGTGGTGGTTGTGGTAATACATACAAGACAGGGGTTAACCATCCTGTGTATACACAGAGCCCTTCTACAATCTAGTAGAAGACAAATGACCTGTGTTCCCTATTGGAACAAAGTCAGGGCAGACATGTCAGAGGTGGAGGAAACACTTGAGGCAGCTTGGCCAAAGTCACTCCTGAGTTAAGGACACACTCTAGATCAGAAGCCAGGGCTCTGGGACTCCATCTACTCCTGCACTGTAGCTCATGGCAGCCTCTGGATGGGCAGCCCATCCCAGGCCTGGGCCAGCCTGGAGGGCCTCATGGCTCTGTGGGCCAGGCTGAGCTGTGTGCTGGGACTGCAGGTACTGATGCTGAGGATGCTGGGGATGACCTGCTGCTGTCGTATGTGAAGGAGTTCTGGTGGTTCCCCCACATGTGGAGCCACATGCAGCCTCACCTTTTCCACAATCAGTCGGTGCTGGCGGAGCAGATGGCCCTGAACAAGAAGTTCGCTGTCGTGAGTAAGATTCCCTAAAGGGCAGAGCTGGGTGGGCTCGGGGCTGGGCCTGGAGTCCTGGCTGCTGGTGTCATATTGCTTTTGCAATTTAGTTGATGGACTCCCACCAACATCTGTGTGCCCGCACTGGGGCCTGGGGGCAGGGCAGGGGAGCTGGTTCTATAGAGAAGAGCCCCACTTTGTAGACAGGAACAGAGGCTCAGGGAGGTCATCCCAGGACTTAAACCCAGAGCTGTGTGTGCCCTAGGCCCAAGCTACTACCTCCCGGCTGGGGTGGGAGGTACCAGCCTGGGTTCACTGGCCAACCAGAGGCAAGAGAAAGCAGGAAAGATCTCCACCTTATCCCTCGCTGTGGGGTACATGAGGCCTCTGAACTCGACCAAGAGTTGGGAGACCTGGGCTGTAGTCCCAGCTCTGCCTGCGACTCTGACTCAGAGATTCTGAGCCCCTCCCCTGCCTCTCAGGCCTCAGCTTCTCCATCTGCACCAGGAGGGCTTGGACCAACGGCCCTGCCGTCTTGGCCTCTGATTTTTCTCTTATATGTTCTACCAAGGGGGAATAAGACCCAAAGGGGAAAGACCCCCGTGCTCATCCTGCCCTGGTCATCCCCTTCCCAGGAGCATGGCATTCCCACAGACATGGGGTACGCGGTGGCCCCCCACCACTCGGGCGTGTATCCTGTGCATGTGCAGCTGTACGAGGCCTGGAAGCAGGTGTGGAACATCCGAGTGACCAGCACTGAGGAGTACCCCCATCTGAAGCCAGCCCGCTACCGCCGCGGCTTCATCCACAACGGCATCATGGCAAGTGTAGCAAGTGGGCCATGGCAGTGCAGGGGTGGGGCGGGCGTGTGCTGTCCTGGGAGGCATGGCTGTGGCTGGCCGGCTTCGGGCTCCAGCCCAACCCTTGCTGCTACTGTGGCTTGAGGCTCCATCCCTGGGAAGGTGGGCTGCCAGTCTGGCTCCTCTCATGAGGAACTTCGGGGGGGTTCCTGATGAGGATGTAGGACAGTCTTCTGCTCCATTCATTTGCTCATTAAGAACTTCTCTTGAGCTTCTACTTGGGTCTTTCCTTTTTTCAGGCATTAGGGACACAGAACTGCTTAAAACCCAGAAAGGTTCCTGTTCTTATAGACTTGATGTCCTAGTGGCAGAAAAAAAATGTGTAAAGTATATAACAATCAGTCGGTGATAAGTGCCCTTCAGAGAATCAACGAGGAAGGGAGATGAGGGAGGCAATTTTCAATAAATGTTAGGAAGGACCTTCCTGGGATGAGCCATGCTGCTATATGTGGAAGAGTGTTCAAGGCAGCAAAAACAGCAAGTGCAAAGGCCCTGAGGCTTTGTGCTGGGTGTGTTTGAGGACGAAGTAGGAGGCCAGCATGGCTAGAGGGGAGCAAGTTAGAGGCTGATGGTAGAGGATGTCAGGGGTTGGGGGCAGGATGCTATGGGGTCAAGTAAGGCTTATCATCAAGGCACTTCAGCTTTTAGTTAGAGATGGGGAGATTTTGAAGAAGCATGACATCATTCATACTTGCAAAGGTTTTTATCATTTCTTGTTGTGTGAAATGGAGAATATAGGGTACCAAAGAGCAGACAGACCAATTAGGGGCCACTGCCATCTTCTAGCCAAAGATGATGGTTGCTTGGAGCGGGGTCAAGAAAGTGATCATCTATTGGACTTGTTAGAAGTTCCTTCCATTGAGATCTGCTGATCAGTTGGCTATAGGATGTAGGAGAAAGAAGAGTCCAGGCTGACCTCAGGGCTTCCAGCCTGAGACACTGGAAGAACAAGCTATCATCAGTTGAGATGGGGCAGCTGTGGGAAGACAAGGTTTGTGCATTTGTCTGTGAATCTCCCTGACCATCTGTCCATCCCTCCATACACCTTCTCAGTACCAGGACTCATATTAACTCTGGGATGAGGTGGTGACAGGCTAGACCCATTCCCTGTTCCCTCAGAGCCCGTTTCCTTAGGGCAGATCACATTGAACTGTTAAGCCAGTGCATGACTATGAGTATGACCAGATGGGGCTCTGGTGTTGTGAGAGGGCTTGCCAAGTGCCACTGGAAGAGTTGCTTTGGAGGGTCAAGGATCCTTACTGCAAATGGCCCAAGTTTCCAGAAATGTTCTTACTTTGTTATTTTGGGTCCTACTTATTATTTTGTGCGGAAAATAGTAATGGAGTCTAAAATGTCAAGGGCCTGTGGTTCACCTAGGGGAATATCACAGGCTACTGGGTCTTTGGGACCAAGTACCTGCCAGGAGGTGGCCACACAGGAGGCTGCCTTTCTGTGGAGATACCCCACCCCATCTCCCACTGCCATCCATGCCAGAGGTACCATAGCTCCTTTCCTCATCCCCTCCCAGGTCCTCCCACGGCAGACCTGTGGCCTCTTCACCCACACCATCTTCTACAACGAGTACCCTGGGGGCTCCAGTGAACTGGACAAGATCATCAATGGGGGCGAGCTCTTCCTCACCGTGCTCCTCAATCCTGTGAGTGCTCCAAGGTCTGCAGCTGATGGGAAGCGAGGCTGCAGGGCGGCCTGTCCTTGGCTGCAGGGACCTCCCTGGCTGGGAAAGACCGGAGAGGCTGCCTTGAGAACCTGGAGGTTGGGACACCTGCTCCCCAGCCCTGGCACTGTCAGGGTCACTTTGTGACCTTGACTAATGGATTGGAGCTTTCTTTTTCTTTCTTTCGTTTTGCTCTTTTGTGGTTGTTGTTCTTTTTAGATATACATGCTTTTTCTTTCTTTCCTAATCCTGCACTTTAATACTGGCGTATTTGCATTTTTGTGTTTGTTCTCTTTCCAGTCTTTGTTCCTGTGTGTATATGTGCATGTGTGCATTCACACGTGCACACCCTTCCCCCCCCCCCCCCCCCACAAAACCTTTTTGCTTGAGCTTTCAGGGCATTTCTTTCCTTATCTTCAAAATGGAAATAATCACCTGTACTTTAATACTATTAAATAAATGTCAAGTGGTTGTTTTGTTCAGTTCTCTGGGCTTAGTACCTTTTTTCCACACCTTTTTTCCAAGACAAAACACAGAGCTCCCGCCTCAGGTCAGCCTCCCACCTTAGGGTTGAAATGCCTGGGGGTCAGTCAGACCTGGATTCATCCCTGTCTGTACTCAGCCCATACATTGAGTTGGTGGCCTTGGGGTATCTTGCCCTGGTCATCAGGTAGCCCTGCAAAGTGAGGCAGAGGTGAGGTTGGAGGTGGGGGTAAGGTGGCTCAGATGCTGACCTGCTGCTCCCTCCCTCTCCCCCTCCCTGGAGCAGATCAGCATCTTCATGACGCACTTGTCCAACTATGGGAACGACCGGCTGGGCCTGTACACCTTCAAGCACCTGGTGCGCTTCCTGCACTCCTGGACCAACCTGCGACTGCAGACGCTGCCGCCTGTGCAGCTGGCCCAGAAGTACTTCCAGATATTCTCTGAGGAGAAGGACCCACTGTGGCAGGTGGGGACAGGGAGGCCTCGTGCCTCGTTGCAGGGGTGGAAAGTCTTCTGCTCATAGGCTCATGCTCCAGGGCTGTGAGGGCTCAGCCTTCATATCTTCACACTCTCCCCAAGGGAAACCCAGGTGTCCGTTTGCTTGCCAGTGTGGGCACGCTTCCTCTCGGGAACATGTATGTGCACGCATATGTACATGTGCACCTCCCCACAGACCTGTACACATCCATACTCATACACAGCCTTGGAAAGAACAACTTTAAAAAAAACCTGTGGAGCTGGGTGTGGTGGCACACACCTGTAATCACAACCCCTTGAGAGGCTGAGACAGGAGGATCACAAGTTCGAGGGCCTTAACAAAGTCCTAAGCAACTTACCGAGACCTGCCTCAAAATAAAAAGGGCTGGGGATGTGGCTCAGTGATCAAGCTCCCCTGAGCTAAATTCGCAATACACATACACATGCACACACAAAGCCCTCAGTGAAAAGCCCACAAGCCCCGTGGGTGAACATAGAGCAGGGAGCGTGGGCAGCACCTGCCCTGCCTTGGTCAGACTCAGGTCATCTCCCAGCCTCTTTAACTACAGCAGGCTCTGAGCCACCGGGGAGGGAGCTCACGGGGAGGGTTTGGGGGAAACCAGTTCTTGGGAAAGTCGGCACCTGGGGGTTAAAAATAGAAAGCAAGACCTGAGAATGGTGGCGTTTCAACAGTTCAGACCCGAGGTCCCCAAACCTTGATTTGTGGGCCAATTCCAGCCTGTGGTCTGCTTTTGTAAAGACAGTTTTCCTGGCACACAGCCACGCTCGTTCTTGTGAGCGTTCTCTGTGGCTGCTTTCATGCCCTCGCAGCCGAGTTGAGAAGTTGCAGCAGAAGCTGGACAGTACCCAAAGCCCACGATATTTACCAAACACTAACCAAGAGATTTACCAACTTCGCAGGGAGAGTTTGCAGACCCCTGGTCCAGACACTGCTTGCCCAGTTCAATTCAAGTGCTTGTGAGTTCCCATTATGTGTCCAGCATACAGCTGGGCATTTTGCCAGACTCTGTGGGACACGTGAGACTAACCAGAAATGGTCCCTGCCTGTTGCAGCCCAAGCATCTGGGGATGAGAGGTGGCAAGGCTACATGCAGACTCTATGCCTGTCGATCAGCACTGGAAGGGCCACATGGTCCTGGGAGCCTCTTCACTGGGTTTTGGGCTTCCCTCACATCCTCCCAATGTTGTTTTAGGACCCCTGCGAAGACAAACGCCACAAGGACATCTGGTCCAAGGAGAAGACATGTGACCGCTTCCCAAAGCTCCTCATCATTGGTCCCCAGAAAACAGGTAGGTCTCCCCACCCTTCACCCATCCTCTCCCAACACCTGCCATCTCAGCCACAGAATTCTAGGGACCACATTCCCTTGGTCCCACTCCCCAGGAGTCTACCCACTCCTTCCCCAGAAGCGAGAGTAAAATTTGGGGGAATGTGAATCTCCCATCAGTGTGGACATGGGACAGGGATGGATGGGATGCGCATGGCATTCTCCTGGTTGTCCTGAGCTGCAGCCTCAGGGACCTCTCTCTGTGTCCTGGCAGCTTATCTGCAAGTTTAAGCAGTGCCTGGTACAACTGGCCCAGTGCAGGGTGGGCTGTGGCCAGTCAGCTGTGTCTAGCAGAGGTGCAGGGAGGGAACAGTGACATGATCGCCGGGCATTTGCCACCCACGTGAGTCTGTAAGACCACTCCCAGTTTACAGCTCAGAGAGGTTGAGTTTTCCCTAACACAGCACGTTAGGAAATGGCAGTGCCACACCTTGATCTCTGTGAACCCAAAGCTCATATTCTCCATCACCAGACTCTATGGCCTCCTCTTCTGGATGCTTCTGTAGATATGAACCATGGAAACATGCCATAGGGAATGAATGAGGAGTCTTTCTAGGGAGGAGGGAGGAGCGGAGCTGAAACAGGAGGCATCAGAGCCAGAACTTGTGGGTCTTCAGAGTTCCACGTTAACACAGGGAGGGCCTGGGCGGGGGCTTTTCCCAAGTGCCAGGGGACAGAGGTCTCGAGCAGAAAAGGCCAGCAGAAAGCATCTAGTTCTAGTTCTAAGGAGACAGCAGTCAGTGGGACGTGGCTGTCAGAGTGCTGTGAGGAGGAGTCAGAGGACAAGCCCTTGTTTAGGAATGAAGAAGGCTATAATAGATGAGTGATGTCTGCAGGGTACAGGTGTTGGGGTGTCCACATGCAGGCCCTGTATTTGCCATCCTGGATGTAGAGAAGTTCCTTGTACAGACAAGAAGAGCAAGACCCAGAGAAAGGCAGGAATTTTCCCAGGTCCTTGTAGAGAAAAGGGGGAGCGAGGCCCAGAACCCAGGCTCCATCCTTGAGTTGGGGGTTCGGCTGTGGGCTCAGCTGCCTCCCATCCCTACAGGCACCACAGCCCTCTACTTGTTCCTGGGCATGCACCCGGACCTAAGCAGCAACTACCCCAGCTCAGAGACCTTCGAGGAGATCCAGTTTTTTAATGGCCACAACTATCACAGAGGCATTGACTGGTGAGTGAGCCTCTCGATCTATAGCAGGACAGGAAGGCCATTCCAGAGGTGGTGGGGAGGTCACTGTGGCCACAGCAGGAAGCAGCTGCTGCTTGTTCACACACAGCTACAGTTCCTATAAACAGGGACAAGGCACAGTGACCCTAGAGTCATGGTGGGAGTGTTGTCACAGGCAGGGTGCTCCATGAGGAAGCCCTTTGCCCCTTTGCATAATCGCCTGGGACAGAGACTGCTGAAGGCAGGGTTGAGTCCCTCCCTGGCTTGTACAAAACATCCTGAGTCCCAGAGGAGGGGAGGAACTCACACAAGGTCCCAAGGTCTGCTGGTGACAGAGCAGGGACTAAAATCCAAGTGCTCTGGCTGACAACCGGCCCTTCCCACCATGTGTGGCCAACTGTGGAGAGAAGATGTTCCTGTGGGCCTTTGGAAGCACTGGCTGAGTTCTAGGGGGCACCTGGGGAGGTAGTTAAAGTGGAGGCTGCCCACCAGAACCTTCTACAGAGGTGACCGTCAATGTGCTCTTTGGTCTTTTATCTACCTATCTTCTCACTGTCCATCTGTCTGTCTTCCTGTGTGTCCATTCAGCCATCCATCCATCTTTCTACATCTCTCAACATGTCTAGTCTCTTACCTAAAACCTTATGTGACCAGATGTATTATTAGAAGTTAGTGTTGTGTTTTGTTTTAATAAAGGTAATATGGTGCAAGCCATGTAGGTAGCAGTCTTCAGTAGGGCTGGGGGCAGCATCCGCAGCAGTACATTAGCATGTCTGTAGTAAGTGTGGCTGTTTATTACCAGGTAAAGTAGAAAAGCCAAGTTGGCTGCCAAATGTCTTAGCTATAGCTTAGGAAGCAAAAACTTCTGTTTTCTGAGCTTTCTCAAAGTAGGTATCACATCAAGATATAGAAAAGTGAGAGAGGGGGCTGGGGATGTGGCTCAAGCGGTAGCGCGCTCGCCTGGTATGCGTGCGACCCGGGTTCGATCCTCAGCACCACATACCAACAAAGATGTTGTGTCCGCCGAGAACTAAAAAATAAATATTAAAAATTCTTTCTCTCTCTCTCTCTCTCCTCTCTCACTCTCTCTTTAAAAAAAAAAAAAAAAAAAAAGAATAGCTATACTTTCTATTAAAAAAAAAAAAAAATAAAAATAAAAAAAAGAAAAGTGAGAGAGGGAGATTCTATGACCCTATTCCCAAGATTTTGATTCTGTAGGTAGGTCTTAGGTGGGGCACAGGAATCTAAAAAGCTCTAGGCAATCTGTAAAGGGGTCCTCGGGCCCCCTCGAGAAACCCCATTTTATGGGATGGAAAACCTATAGCCTTATTTAGGGAATATTTGGCTTCCTGTGAATCCCCAGTTGCACCTGATTCTACGTGAGTAGGTGCTCTTGGGGGAGTCTGGGCGGTTTGTTTAGTCATCACTGTGGCCAGGATATGGGACAATATTCTCAAAAATTGTGCTTAGCACACTGGGGAGGGTGGCAGGTGACCCTCCCCTTTGTCTCCAGGTCCATAGAGACAGACTGGACATCATCCCAGGTCAGGAAAAAAGCTCCAGAGGGCAGCCATCCCCTCCGGGCTGGTCCTGTGTGGGCTAAGAGGGGAACCACTCTGAGCCCCATCCTGCCCGCTAGAGGCAGAGTTAGGGCCTGCCCTCCACTGGGGCAGGATATGAGTTTAGGATAAAGGACACAACCACCACCCCATGCTTGCAACCCCATCACACCCACAAATCCTCAGATCCTCCTGATCCCACAGCCCCCACTGAAAAGGCATGAATTTGACTAGGGAGACTGCCAGGTGACCATTCTCTCTAGAATCAGCGAGTCCTGGTTTGGCTGGAGCAGTGTGCCCTGCTTGCTTTCTGAGGATGCTCTACCCGCTGGGACACTCGCTCTCACACTGTTCTCCTGGGGCCCCTTCCTCATGAGTCTTGCCTGTGAGCACCCCTTTCTGGGCTTCCTACAGGTACATGGAGTTTTTCCCTATCCCTTCCAATACCACCTCCGACTTCTACTTTGAGAAAAGCGCCAATTACTTTGATTCGGAAGTGGCACCCCGGCGTGCAGCTGCCCTGTTGCCCAAGGCCAAGATCCTCACCATCCTCATCAACCCAGCTGACCGGGCCTATTCCTGGTACCAGGTGAGAGCATGGTAGAGGTCCTGGGGGCTGGGATCTGTCTGATGCTCATTCGCTCAGCAAGTGCTGATCAGATGCTGCTGTGTGCCAGCCCTGAGCAGTGTGGATGTGGCGATGGGTAAGAATAGAGCCTGTCTTCATGATGCCTCTAGCCTGGTGCAGGTGACTGGCAGAAGTTGATGCTGAAGGGCAGCACCAGTTACTGGTCCACCCCTGAGCTTCAGAGGGTCCTGCTTGTGACCCTGACATGGACATGACTTGGAGGCTGATTAGACCTTGATGCAGCCTAGATTTGCAAACAGTGGTCGGGCCACGCTGACTGTGTCTTCTCTGCTGGACACTAGTGGGGCGGGAGTGGGAACTCAGAGGACAAGACACAGGACCTGCCTTTTTCAGATGGAGAGTCCTGGGGATTGAACCCAGGGCTTCTTGCATGCCCAGCAAGTGCTCTGCCACTGAGCCACAAGCCCAGCCTTTAAAAATTTTTATTTTGAGACAGGGTCTGGCTCAATTTATGTTGTTAAGGCTGGCCTTGAACTTGTGATCCTCCTGCTTTAAGCCTCCCAAGTAGCTGGAATTGCAGGTGTGTGCCAGTGTGCCTAGCTCAGGACCTGCCATTCCTAGTGGGTGTCTGATCAGGGACAGCAGTTACCTGGACTGAAGCACATCTCGAGAGGGATGAGACATGTTAAATGGCAGAGCTTTCTTTAATTTCTATGACCTGATTGAATTCCTTAAGTGCAGTCTTCTGGGCTTATAGAATTGCTTATAAACCTGCCCCTGGGCTCTGGGGACAGGCCCATCCCTCCTCTGCTTGCCAGTCTTCCTGGGATTATGCCATGCTGCCAAGTGCTTTGATTCAGAAGTACCTTTGGAGACCAAGGCCAGGATCCTGACCACCCTCATCAGGCCAGCAGACCAGATCTATTTGTGGTGTCAGGGGACCCCTGGGCCTTAGCGTGTGGTTATGGGGGAGGTGTCCATTATTCCAGCCAGGAAGCTGTCTTTCCAATCTGGCCACTTTGGGTGGCTCTGTGCCACCCTTTGGTCTTCTTCCCTTGATTGCTTCTGTACTGCTTCATTGGGCCGTGCTGTGTCCTTTGTGGTGCTCTGGCGCCATGTCCTCCCTGTTCCAAGTCCCTCAGACCTCTTGCCTCTCTTCCCCTTCCTGAGCCCTCTCTGCTTCTTGTCCCCAGGACTTTGGTTCGTGCCCTGATTCTGCCTTTCCTGTGGTCTGACTCTTCAGGGGAAAGTCCCACCAATACAGTTGGCCACATCCCCATCCTGCTGCGATTGTGCTCCCCCTCCTGGCAAGGAGCAGGGCACTGGCTGGCCACTTTCATGGGGGACATTAGGGTGTCAGAGGTGAAGCTAGTCCCATGTTAGTGACAATGCTTGACTTCTGCCACCTCACTGGAGCTTCACAGGAGTTTCTAGAAAGCAGAGGAAGGCTTCGAATGTGTGTGTGTGTGTGTGTTCCCTTCACACAGAAGAGCAAACTAACACTCAGCAAGGTTCATGTGATGGCATTTTGAACCCAGTTGTTGTCAATCTAAGACCTGGTTTTCTCCTGTCCATGATGAAGGCAGGTAAGGGAGACTAATTTATCCCAGGAGGATCTAAAAAGGAGCCAGGGGAGGGCAGGCTGGTGACTGGGAGGTCTGGTGAGCAGGAGGCTGCTCTGCACTATCACGGCGGCTCCTGCCCTGGGCTGCCTGTGGTGCTCGTCAGGCCCAGGGCTGTGAGCGTCGCCTGGTGGGCAGGTCCCCACGCTCTGGACTCAGAGTTCTGCAGATGCTGATGGCCCACTGGGGTTATTTGAGGTGGCTCAGATCTGGCATTTTCTTTTTCAGTTTTACTCAGTTCTTCTGGTCTCCTTGAAAGAGAGTGCTCAGTTTGGCACAGGTGTCTCTCACATCTTTCTAAAACAGCCACACTCTGCTTACAACAGCATGGGGATCAGGGACCTCAGCAGACATCTGTGTTTGCCTCCAGTTTAGGAACTTTGCTTTATTTTTATTGTGTTTATCAATGGTTGCCTTCTATATGTAATCATTGATTCTAGTTTTCCATTTTTGGAAGTGTTATTTAGTTTTCTTGAAGTAAATATATGTGAGAAAGAAAGGTGAGTTGATGTAAAGGAAACGGTGTGGCCTCTTGCCCAGCAGGGCTCAGGGACCACATGGGAATGACCAATGTTGGAAACTTGATCTTGTTCAAAGATGGCGAAACTAGGACTCTGGGGCCAGTACTTCCCAGGGGCCAGCCAATGAGGAGAGGCAGACTCAGGACTTGGGCACAGGCCTTTTGCTTCCAGCTAGAA
This sequence comes from Urocitellus parryii, assembly GCF_045843805.1. NCBI lineage: Eukaryota > Metazoa > Chordata > Mammalia > Rodentia > Sciuridae > Urocitellus > Urocitellus parryii. The sequence goes on from NC_135531.1 coordinate 104,260,382, forward strand.
TCTTCTAGCACCATGTCCCATCTGCTGTCCCACAAAGGCCTCCTCCTTGGTTCTCCCTGTGACATGCTCACCTCCCCCCTTTGCCTGCAGCACCAGCGAGCCCATGACGACCCAGTGGCCCTGAAGTACACCTTCCACGAGGTGATCACAGCTGGCCCTGCTGCGTCTGCAAAGCTGCGTGCCCTCCAGAGCCGATGCCTGGTCCCTGGCTGGTATGCCACCCACATTGAGCGCTGGCTTAGTGCCTTTCACGCCAACCAGGTAATTCCCTGCCCCTGCCCTTTGGGAGGGTGAGTTCTGCCACGGTGGCAGCTGGGACGAGGAGGCTAGGGTGTGCTGGGGGAAGCGAGAGTCTGGCTGGAGTGGGGCACAGGTCAGATTCCATGAGGCCTTTTAGAGAACCCCCCTGAAGTCTGGAGCTGGAGATTGGGGTGTGGGCTGGAAGCTTGTTGAGAGGTGGAAGAGGGAGGTTACAGGGATACAAAGAGTAGGCCGGGTTGTTCTGTGTGGCACTGGGGATTGAACCCAGAGGCACTTAACCACTGAGCCACATCCTCAACCCTTTTTATGTTTTGAGACAGGGTCTCTCTAAGCTGCTTGGAGCCTTGCTAATTGTTGAGGCTGACTTTGAACTCAATCCTCTTGCCTCAGCCTCCCGAGTCTGAAATCACAGGCATGTGTCACCATGCCTGGCATCTCCAATCCTTTTTATTTTTTATTTTGAGACAGGGTCTTACTAAGTTGTCAAGAATGGACTTGAACTTGCAGTCCACCTGCCTTGGCCTCCCTAGTAGCAGGCATGCACCACTGCACCTGGAGTAAGCAAGGTTTTTTTGATTGTTTAAGTTCTAGGAGAGATTGATATGGGCCAAGGGAAATTGGCAGAGAGCAAGTAGATAGACCACAGAGGACTGAGTCTTGGGGGCACCTGCCATTCAGAGCTGGAGGCAGAGGCAGATTAGAAAGCACAGACCCCAACCCACAGCCAGGCCACTCCTGCTGCCAAGGCCTCTGATCCTGTTTTGCCCTTTAGGTGAAAGCAAGTCCAGATCACCTTTCTTCCTTTCGTTCTTTCTAGATTCTGGTCTTGGATGGCAAACTGCTGAGAACAGAACCTGCCAAAGTGATGGACACAGTGCAGAAATTCCTTGGGGTGACCAATACCATTGACTACCACAAAACCTTGGCGTGAGTACTGTATTGACCATTCAACAGGGTGATTTCTCTTTTTTGGCACCTGAGCCAAAAAAGACCAAGGCTTGAATAATAATGGGGGGACACAACTTAATTAGAGTTGGCAAGTTTGAGAAAGTATGCAGCACTGCCCTGATGGCCATTCAGCAAGAAAGCTAATATCAATGTTATTTTAATAAAAAATCATATTAATAAAAGTACTAACTTAAGGAAAAGGGAGGTGATGAATCTGTTCTGCTCCAGTCAGCCCACCCTGGAGTATCCTCTTCAGTTCAGTTCTGTCTAGGCTGAACATTTTCAGAGTGTTAAACCCAATTTCCACAAGAGTTTCCTAACATTAGACTTTGACTTATAATATGATTTCAGGAAAAGGAAGCTAGAACTATTGTTGTCAATGGCCAGTAACCCCACTCACCCAGAACCTGGTGCAAGTGTACCAGGAATGCCTTCTCACGGTGAGGAAGGGCCACTCTGTGCCGCCAGGTGGGGGGTTGGGGGAGAGCCTGCCTCCAGAGCTGTGTCATAGAGAAAGGACACACTTGGCTGGAGGAGGGGCCCCAAGAGAAGGTGGAATAAAGCCCCCTTCCTGGCGCTTTCTTGGGAAATCATACAGCAAGAATATTCCCTGCTAGCCAGGCTGGGTGGAGCACACCTGTAATCCCAGCGGCTTGAGAGGCTGAGACTGGAGGATCTAGAGTTCAAAGCCAGTCTCATCAACGGCCAGGTGCTAAGCAGCTCAGTGTCTCTAAATAAAATACAAAATAGGGCTGCGGATGCGACTCAGTGGTCGAGTGCCCCTGAGTTCAATCCCCAGTACAAAAAAAAGGAATATTCCCTCCCTTCCTCACTGGGCTGGAGGTTGAAAGTGGAGAAGGGAAGGGAAGTCAGATCTTCATGTCAGAAGGGGAAGCAGCGGCAGCCCCAGGGTGGAAGAGGCCTGCTCAGGACTGAAGACCCACCCTTAGCTCTGACCCTGGATGAGTCCCTTAGCCTGGGGCTTGGCTTCCCTCACCTGTAAGAAGGGGTTAAGGAGTATGACTCCTCCCTCCTGAGAGTCCGTGAATTCGATGAGAGCGTGAGTGTGGCCCTCTTGGCTCAGAGCTAGATGGTGCTGACTGTTATTGTCATTGTCATCGTCATCTTATGCCTACCCCATCACCGTGCGGAATTCTTTATCTTTCTTCCCTGCCACATGTGTGTTCTGCTTGCCTGATGCCCTCGGGCTCAAGACCCTCTGATGGCTCCTGAGCTTCAGCGCACATTGGGTCCCTGAAGGCACCATGATGTCACACACGGGAGTTAGACCTGTACTGACATTTCTGCTAAGGCATTGGCACTGGAGAGTTAAACTCTCCAGTGCCAATGCCTTAGCATTTCTTAATTAAGATGCAAGTTATTTAAAAGCAAAAAATCTTAGACTAAACCTTTTCTCTACCCTTTTTTCATTTGAAGTTGGGACAGGTAAGAAGACTTTTTTTTTTTTTTTAAGAGAGTGAGAGGGAATCTTTTTGTAGATGGACACTACACAATGTCTTTATTTTATTTTATTTTTTATGTGGTGCTTAGTATCGAACCCGGGTCCCGCCTGTGCTAGGCGAGTGTTCTACCACGGAGCCACAATCCCAGCCCCAAAGAAGACTTCTTGACTTAAAAAAATGATAATAATAATGCTCAGAAAACTCTTCCCTGATCATGCAGGATGGGAATGGGTCCACGTTATGGATTGCTGGAGGAACTGGGGCTGCTCAGCCCCAACAAAAGAAGACTCAGAACACGGGACCGCCCTCTGATGGGGAGAAGTGAGGGTGTGTTTAGTGTAGCACAAGGGCAAAACTTGAGCCAAGTGATGGCATATATCAGATCCACAGGGGGTTTGGGTGCCAGCATGTGTACAGGGGGGTGGACTTCCTTAGCTCCTGGGTGCTGCTCTTCCTAGATCTGTGCACAAAGCCTTGGAGTGGGGAAGGGATAGCTGGGCCAACTCCATCCAATCTTTCCTCACCTCTACAGGTTTGATCCAAAGAAAGGATTTTGGTGCCAGCTGCTTGAAGGAGGAAAAACCAAGTGTCTGGGCAAAAGCAAAGGCCGGAAGTATCCAGAGATGGATTTGGACGTAAGTGGCAGAAACCCCACCTGTGGCAGCTGGACAGGTGGGGAGCTATCCCCATAATGGACAGAGCTTCTATCTCCTTTGTCTTTCTCTGACACATTGCCAGTTCATTTTATTTTTTATTTTGAGATAGGGTTTTTCTAAGTTGCTGGGTGAGGCTGGCCTTTAACTTGTGATCCTCCTGCTGGTATTATAGGCATGCACGACCGTGCCTAGCCAGCCCTTGGGCAGTATTCTTAAGTGGGAAGAAGACAGTCTCGGCCATGGTGGATCAGAACTGATCTATTAAAACAAGTTTTCAGTACCTACCCTTCTGCTAAGGGCTGTGCTGTGAGGTTTTAAGGATAACAGACAGGTCCTCACCTTCAAGGACGCCTAGTCCAGGGGAGATGAGTCACATATAGGGCTAGAATAACGGCAAGGAGAGCTTCCTGCAGGAAGAGGTGCATCCTGTGCTATGGGCATTCAGGATGGGGTGCGCTAGAAGCTGGGGTTGGGAGGGGAAGAAGGCTTCCAGAGGATGGGCAAGGGTCTCTGGAGTTGGAGTCCATGCCACAAGATTTGGAGCCATGGAATGGAAGGATAGGCCATTCTCATAGGAGAGGACTGCATAAGATGAGGGTGCAGACTGCATCTCATGGTATCTCCTTAGCCTCTGGCTTGAAGAGTTCTCTCTCCTTCCTATCATGAGAATTCTGACCTTGTGGGCGAGAGTTTGCTGCTCCTGTGCCAGGGCTTTCTGGGGAGCCTGCTATCTGTAAGAGGATGATGTGGGCCAGTAGGACAGCAAGGCGGGGCCCATGCCCACCACCTCAGCTCATTGCCCCATCCGAGCTTTCCTTCCTGTTGCAGTCCCGAGCCTTCCTGAAGGACTACTACCGGGACCACAATGTCGAGCTTTCCAAGCTGCTGTACAAGATGGGCCAGACGCTGCCCACCTGGCTGCGGGAGGACCTCCAGAACACCAGGTAGCTGCAGCCACCACAGCCAGACTGAACGTTGGCGGGATGTCCCGCCGTGCGCTGAGCCAGACTGACCTGCAGAGAGGGGAGCGGGCCAGGCAGCGTTCTATGAGCAATACTCTGCTGAGGCCCACGTGGGGCCAGGAGAAGCCAGGCGGGCCCACAAGCACCTCCAAGCATCCACTGCTGGGTCTGTGACCTACAGGACCACCCTCCACCAGAGGTCCATTCTGTGCACAGCCTGTGCTGGGAGGCTGCTTCCTGTCGGTGGAAGGCCACTTCCTGGTAGAGGGAGTCTGTGAGACTCTTTTCTGGCCCTCACTGTGCTCTACTGACCACCCCCTCTTCCTGCCTCCACCACCCCTGCTGCAGCAGGGCGTCTCCTCAGTATTAGCTGCCATATCTTCCCTGTTCTCCAGACAGGAAGGGAGAAGAGCCCAGCTGGGCCTTTCGCCAACCCAGGGGGAGAGACTGAACATGGCTCTGAGTGTTTTGAGGCAGGCCTTTCACAGGGGTCAGCTGGGTACCCAGAGGCAGTCTCTAGGCTGCATGTAAGGGCAGCCACCTTGGAAGAATGCTGATCCACCACATTCGGGTCAGTACCTTCACATCTCACCTTCCCTTTTTGGGGAACGAATCTGGTTCCTCCAGTATCCACCCAGTCCTCAAGGCCTCCTGCAGGGCCTGGGGCACTGCCATGCCATGTGGGCCCAGAGACTCCGGCCTCGACTCCGCCCCCTGGCTGCACCCTGGGTAATGACAAGCGTGGTTTCCTGTGGTAAAAGACGAGGCTGTTGAGGAGTCTGCAGTATACACGTTCCCCTGTACATACCTTGTCCCCACACTACCGCCTCGGCCCCGGCAGACATGGCAGAGCTCGCAAGACTGCCGCCCGCTGCTTTGCCCCAGACACCTGTGGCTGAGGGTTCTCAGAGACCCCTTAACCTCTCAAATACTAAGAAGCTAAAGTATTTTAATATTTGGGTTTTGTTTTCTTGGTGCCAGAGTTTATACCCTGGGTGCTGGGGTAGCACTGTGTTTTATATATATATATAATGTGTATATATATATATTATATTTTTTTTGGTTGGGTTTGTTTTTAATTCAGTCGTACACAATGGTGGTAAGCCCCAGCCTCAAAGGATGTCATATCTTAGTGCTAGAGAATAAGATGGAAGGGAGGGAGGGTGTGTCTTCACGTGTCTGGGGACTCAAGGAGACCGTATGGAGGTGACCTTGGAGAGGTCTCTGTTCCCTCTCTCAAGTGCCACAGCTGTCCTAGGCCTGCCCTAGGGGGACAGTGGTGGTGACATGGACAGGGAAGACTAACTCTAGGATATCTGGCTTCATGAAGCCCAGGAGTCTGGGGGTGAGGTTGTGGCCAAAGGAAACAGCCGGGGCTAGGATGGTAGACCTGGGGCCCCAAACTGGCCTGTCCCTCTCCCCTCACATGGTGCTAGGTTGGGAGCTGCCCTGGGACTCACAGAGTGTCTCCAGGCCCCCTGCAGACCTGGGATTTCTGGGCTGCTTTCTGCTTGGGTTCTGCTCCTGCCCCCCTTCTTTTAACAATGTGAAGTGACTGAGGCACCCAGGGAGGTGCCTCTCCCTGGCCCCTCAACTGCCAATTCAGCTTCCACCTGACACCCGGGAAGTTCTTTCTGGAGAGCCTGGTCTTATTCAGAAGATTCTGGCATCTTGAGGTTGGAAGGGTCCTTCAGCAGGTATAAAGTGGGTCCAGAAAGCAGATGGCCTGCTTGGCTGATGTCACAGGGCTAGTTGGAAGCAGGGCCAAGAATTGAACTCAGGGACCCAAATCTGAGTCCAGTGCTCTTCTTCCAGTGCCACACTGCCTCTGAGCCCACCCTTGGGACGCTACTCTGTGCCAGGTTCCTTTCCCTCCCTCAGTCACAACCGTGGTCATTCCAGGATATGGGGACAAACCACTCCTTCCCAGCCAGGTGCCTTTGAGCCTTCTCATCCCCAGATCTGCATTCACTTCCCTGCCTTGTTCTCTCTATCTTGGGAGGTCTCTCCCCATCCTGTGGCCCCATCAATCTTTGTTCTGAGTTGACTCCCTCTTCTCGAATTTTCCACGGGGTAGAGAAGGAAATGGGACACTGGGCAGACCCGCTATTTGGTGGTTTTAGTGTGGACAGAACAGAGTTTCTACCGTGTTTCTCATTGGGGCCCATGAGCTGGAGAATCCTGGCCCCTGTCGGCCCCGCAGGGCTGAGGAGCACAGTGCCTGGGGACAGGGTGGCTTGTCTACTCCTGTATTCCTGTGTTCCCAGGGACAAGCTGGAACTGGACCCTCAGTGGGGCAGTGGCTTCCACCAATGACAGCCTTGATCCTCACTCCCCAACTGTCCATGGGTAATTTGGCCCATGATCTGGGAGGCTCCCACACCCTTTGGGCTGGAGACTGAAGCTCAGCAAGCTGAGCTGGGCTGGCCTGGCCTGGAGTGGCCCTGGTCGGGTGGGAGGCTCTATTTCTCTCTGCTTCTGGCCTCAGGTAGGAGCAGGCAAATTGAAACCTGTGAGAGCAGAGAAGATATTCTGGAGTTTGGCTTAGATCTTTCTGGAAGCCTGGAACTGGACCTGCCCCTGTTCTAAATTTCTGTGTTAGTGACTGCCACATCCCTTCCCACTAACAAGCCTTTCTCAAGGACCTGCCAGGCCAGACACAGCCGGGACTTGTAGCTATTGGGTAAGGACAGGGAAATGAGTTGTCCTAGGGGCTCTCAGCTAATAGGCGTTGATCCCCCTTATGAGAAGACAGAACCAGGGTGAGCAAATGCAGCATCACCAGTCTTCATTGTCCACTGTACGCATTTGGCAAAACATAAAAATAAAGAGAGAGAGAAAAATAGCTCAAATTATGCTGGTAACTCTGTCATCCAGTTTGCAGTCCCTCTGCCAGCCTTTGCCCTAGGGTGGGTGCAGGTGGAGTGTCGTTCAGAGTTCGAGAGAATTTTCTGTTTGGAGCATCTTACTGCATTTAAAGTTCAGAGGAGTCCGACCTTTAAAGATGGACCTTTTCTGAGCCCCTGCCTACAAGCAGCCAGTGCTCTGGGTCATGCTTACGAGGTGGCCATCAGCTCCCAGCAAAGGAAAACTATTGGCCTGACCCACTGAGGTTGAGGTCCCAACATGGAGCCATCCCACAGGTGTTAGTGGGAAGAGCAAGGACAAAAATATTTTACCAGACATTGGTCATGAATGCCCACTGCCGAGCATTGAAAGCTGAAATGATTAACATTTTGCACATTGGCTTTTTTTCTCTCTCTACACATATGTATGTTTTTCTGACCTAGTTTGAAAGTAAGTTGCAAGCATCGTGAGTCTTTGCCCCCAGATGCTTCTGCCCGCATCACCCAAGTCAGAGCCTTCTCCTACACACTGGCCAATACCACAGCCAAGAAATGGACATTTCCTGACAGTCTGCTGTCCCCAGTTGTCCCCCAGATAACGGACCTGGTTTTGCACTTGCATCCAATCAAGGCGCACATGATGCATTTTGTCACTGTGTTTTTCAAATCTCTCGGAATGCTGAAAAGTCTTCCTTCTGCCCATCTGGTTTTTTAAGTGACATCCTTTTGGGGGCCAGCAGGCCTGCTGTCAGGTCACACTGTCACACTGTCCGGATCCGTCTGATGTTTCCCCATCTCCTGTACTCTCAAGGGTGGTTTTGCTTTCTTTTGTGCTGACTTGGCAGTTGCCCTCCTGCCTAAGACGCACCTCCACCATCACCTGTAGCAAGTGCCAAACCAGCAGAGGGGGCATGGGAGCCAGGGAGGGATGCCCCATGGACACAGCAGCACATGCTGGCCTGGGAGGAGAGAACGGAGGGCATGCAGAAGTGACTGCACCATGGATGCCAGCCAGGCATGTGGCCTGTTGGGATGAGACGTCTCTGGCTTGGAAGAGCCTGGCTGCTCCTTTGACTCTGGGATGCACCTCAGGGTCCCAGACATAGCATCCATCTCTCTGTTCTGTGGTCCCAGGGTTTTCACTTCTTGGAGGCCCATGGTCTTAGGCACTGGAGCAGAGCTAGGCCTCTGGCCCGTACCAGGAATGTCCTTGGGGGAAATTCCTCCTTAAATTGTGGTATGAGGATTGAGCACTGGGCTGGAGCATAGCTGTGAGATATTATCCTAACTGCATCCATTGGATGCCTGCATGACAGTCTTCCTCCCAGGGTCTCAGTTTCCCCACCTCTAGAATGAGCCCATGGGGGCTACAGCAGGGGAACACGTGCAGGAAACAGCTCTGCTTGAGTTGAAGTGTGGATGGGGGTCCAGGCCCACCCCCAGGCCCTCTGGGCAATGTGGGGTTTGCCCTCCTGGTCTGGAGGCTCTCCTGCTTAGAGGACCGGTGAGTTTCCAGCTCCCTTGAGGGACGGGTGTGGGCTTGGTGTAGAGTCAGTGCCAAGGACCTGGGGAAGACCTCAGCTGTGTTCTCTCCTAAGACACTCATCTTCCTGCACTTACTCCTCTCTCTGCCCTGGAGGAGGGTGAGGGCCCGGGCATCTTGGGCTGGCCTGGCTTCTCTCATCCACAAGAGGGCTCCTTTTGTAATGTGTGCATGAAATTCATGTTGTTCCCTGGGGACAGGAGAGGGCTGACTGGAGTGGGTGGGGGGCACATTAGGGAGCAGGCAGAGGTTTTCTTCCCTTGTGGGGGTGGGGAGAGGGTAGGTCGGGGAATGCTACCTGGCTCACCTGACGAGGGCTCTCGAACCAGCCGTTTTGGGTTGTGTTAAAAGTGGGAACCTTCCTCCATTAATGTACAATCTCGAACTAACTGCTAATAAAGTGGGGTTCTGTTTGTACACATTGTTCCTGTCTGACTTTCTGAAATCTTTGTAAGACCTGAAGGGAGGGTAGAGTTAGGGATGTTTGCATGGAAAGCCCAAATATTTGCCCAACACACACATAGACACAGAGGGGCCTAGCCAAAGCAGATAGTTTCCACTGGATTAGAAATTGAAGTTGGGCTGGGGATGTGGCTCAAGCGGTAGCGTGCTCGCCTGGCATGCGTGCCACCCGGGTTCGATCCTCCAGCACCACATACAAACAAAGATGTTGTGTCTGCCAATAACTAAAAAATAAATAAATATTAAAAAAAAGGAAAGAAATTGAAATCTTTTCAAATATAGCAGAGGCCTAACCCAGGGCAGCCACGTGGGGCATCTCAGATGACCAAGAGCCTGCAGACACCTTGGATTGTCAACGAGTTCTGAGGAGTTGACACTCAGCTAAGAGGAGACTCAGAGGCTACACCATTTCTACTACTAATGTGTATCATGACTGGGGACAATTCACTTTTTTTTTTTTTGGTACTAGGGATTGAACTCGGGGGGCACTCAACCACTGAGCCACCTCCCCAGCCCTATTTTTAATTTTACTTAGAGACAGGGTCTCACTGAGCTGCTAAGCACCTCACCATTGCTGAGGCTGGCTTTGAACTCTCGATCTTCCTGCCTCAGCCTCCTGAGTCGCTGGGATTACAGGCGTGCACCACAGCGCTCGGCCTCACTTTTACTTTTGATCCTCAGTTTCTCTTGTCTGTTGGGGATGTGGAGGGAGTTTGTTTACCCAGAGAATGTGCCTGAGCTGCAGATTCCCAGACCTCACTTGCAGTGATTCAGCTCCTGCAGATGTGGGGTGAGCCTTTTGAACAAGCTCTCTAGCACAGAGAAGGCTCCACTTTGGGAAATCCTGGATGGCTGAAAGTTCCTCCAGGTTTTAGTTAATGCAGAGAGCACCACTGTCCAGGAAAACTTTAGGTAGAATAAGTGACTTTCTAGACTTCCTCACCTCATAAAGGGCCAGATTTGAGACTTGCTAGGGAAGGGACAGAGCCCAGCCAAGCCGGCTATCTTCAGGGCAGAAATCTGAACCTCCTCCTAGAATCCCCTTGGGAAGCTTTAAAAATGCATATTCCTGGGCTGCCCCCAAATCTGCTCATTCAGAACCTATTTGAGTGGGACCCAGCAATGTGTATTTAACGATCTCTCTGATACCAAGTGTGAGTCCATGCACAACTCTGCAGGGGTAGAGGAGGGGTGTGCTAGGGATGTAGCTGCAGTCCTGGATCCTAGGACCCAAGAGAGAAGACTAAAACACACGACGATGCCAATCCTGATGGCACAGGGCAGCACCTGCAGATGCCTCTCTTGAGTTTGCCAGTGGGAGCCTAGTACAGGTCATGTGGTGTCACCAACACCATTGGAACTAGAGGCTGCACTGCCAGAAACAGATCCAGATGACATGGTGCAGAAGGGACACCCGAGCCAGCTATGGGTCAGACCCAATCAGAGGTTTCTGGATTTGAAAACAACTGAAAAAAATTGTTCAAAGACTGAACAGAAAACCAGATAAAGACCAGGGTACTCTTGCTGGGGTAGGGGTGAGGGTCTCACTAGCTCAGCTCCTTCTCTTCTTCCCTGCTATCTTGGAACCCTAAGATTCCTTGAAACACATGATGGGAATCTAGCCCAGGTGCTCACAGAAGTCCTGCTCACAGGAATCTTAAAATTCTAATAGGTTCCAGGAATAAAAGCCCATCGGGCCCTCCTCATCCCCTTGGGTGAGGAGTTGATGGAGGGACTCTGCTACCTCAAAAGTGGTCCAGGCTTCTACAGGCAGGAAATTCCCTCAGAGAAGCCCATGATCATGTGTATTTGCTGAAAGGTGTCATAACAGCAAAATGATGACAACAACCTAAATGTCCAACAATAGGGGATCAGCTAAATGACCTCGTGTATATCTACATGTTGGAAAATGATGATGCAATAAAAAATAATTCATTTCTAAATCCTGCCAAAGAAATTGCTATAATAAGGAATTATACAGTGTTACCGTTTGTGGGGTATAAATATAAATATCCTACATTGTTATGGTTTGAATGTGAGGTGTCCCCCAAAAGCTTCTGTGTGAGACAATGCAAGGAGATTCAGAGGTGAAATTATTGGGTTATGAGAGTCTTAACCCAATCAGTGAACTAATCGCCTGATGGGATTAACTGAGTGGTAATTGAGAGCAGGTAGAGTGTGGCTGAAAGAAGTGGGCATTAGGGGTGTGCCTTTGGGATATATATTTTAATCTGGCAAGTGGAGATACTTTCTGCTTCCTTGGCATGTCCTGAGCCTCTTTCCTTCACACACTTCCGCCATGATGTTCTGCCTCACCTTGAGTCCCAAGGAATGGAGCCGGTTGTCTGTGGACTCAGACCTCTGAAACCGTGAGCCCCCAAATAAACTTTTCCCCTTTTAATTGTTCTTGTCAGGTCTTTTTAGTGACACAGTGAAAAAGCTGGCTAAAACACATAGCAAACTAAAAAATATGGTTATGCTTCTGGAGAATCTGGAGACCTGGAAGATGGAATTTTCAAAGAAGATATTAGTCTTGGTGAACACTTAAAAAAAAAACAAGGGTAATGTAATCACATACCATTTATGGAATGAAAAGTATTAATAGGGGCCTGGAGTTGTAGCTCAGTGGCAGAACACTTGCCTAGCAGGTGTAAGGCACTGGGTTTGATTCTTAGCATCACATATAAATAAATAAAGATCCATTGACAACTAAAAACTGTTTTTCTTAAAAAAAAAAAAAAAAAAGGAATGGATGAAGTAGAAAGGGGGGACACTCCAGATAACCAGACTCGTCAGGATGGTGTCATCAAGGCCAATGCTTTGTCCTGAGCAGGCCCAGGTGGTGGTGAATTTGTCACCCGGCAATATTTATCCTGAGCTGGGGAGCCTGGCCTTTGAGGCAAGTCTCATCTCCTCTTTAGTTTCTCCAATCTCACCGACAGGGTGGTGAGATTTATACCAATACTGGGACAAACTGACATCATGTGCCCCGTGCTGTGACCCTGAGGACCCAGAAAAACAGGGATCCTGAATGGAGCTGAGAGGAAATGGCATTATAAAGGGACATTTTGCCAAATAACTGACCAGGATGTTAACAAGGTCAAGGTCATGAAAGATACAGAAAAGTTGAGAAATGGCTTGGCGTTAAAGGATAGCAGAGATAGCTGGTAATCAAAGGCCACAGAGACCCTGGTGGGGTCTTGGACCAGGAAGCAATGAGCTATGAAAGACACTGGAGGGATGTCCGGCAACGTGAATATGGACTGTGGGGACTAGAGAAGGGTATTCTCTAGATGTTGAAATTTCTCTTTTTGATTATCATGCTGTTCTGTAGGGGTATATCATTGTTTTTAAGAAGTAAACATTGAAATATCGAGGGGTAACAGAAGAAATGGAACTAAATTTTGCTTTTCTCTGGAAGGTTAGATTGGCACTTACCCAGTGCAGTCTAGAATGTGTCCACCAGGGGGCACTCTCACCCCAGTCTCTCTCTGACTTGCTGGCCCACGGAGACTGGGCTTGTAGTTGATGGGGAGGTAAAGCTATTCTAATAATAACATCAATACATTAAGTAAACAGGAATAAATAAAAGGTATTTCTCAGTGTGCATCATTCAGGCACTCTGCTGGCCTAGTCTGGGGGAGGCATTTCCACCTTGGTACTGTGCAGAAGTCTGAGATGCAGAGAGGCCAAGGAGCTGCTAGGATCACATAGCCCAGAGTCCCTGGTCCTTCAGACTCCACAGCCTGATGTTCTCTTGAGTCTGAGGCTGGGTGTGAGCCCTGGCATTTTGAGCTGAGACTCCATGCCCCGAGGTAGAGTGGGCCAATGCCCTGAGCCCCACCCTGCCCCTCTCAGGGATGTCAGGCACTTAAAAGTATATGTATCCACCAATCTAAAGCCCCCCTCCCGCAATTTAAAAAAAAAAAAAAGTTTTGCAGGACATAAGTCTCCTTCCAGCCCCTGACCTTTGTCCCCAGTTCACCTCTTCAGAGGACACTACCACTACCAAGTTTTGTGGACCCTTCCAGAAATTATTTTACATATATGAGCAGCTATGTATACATTCCCTGCTGGTTTGTAACCTTCATGTCCTGGGCAAAGGTGGAGGGTTATTTGCTGCTTTGTGAGACAACAAATGGAAGCTGTCTTCTGCCTTAAGTACTTGGAGGGTGCGGGGGGGGGGGGGGCTTAGCTCTATTATGTCTTTCAGGGACAGAGGGAGAAGTTGGAGCTTGAAATACTCAGCCTTTGTCCCTTTCTGAGGTACTTACCCTTGGAAACGATGAAGCTGTATGTGGCATAGTTGTCAAAGTACCCACAGATGGGCCAATCTGGTCTCAAATATAGGCTCAGATTGGCTATGTGACCTTGGATAAGTTCCTTGGGTCTCTGAGCCTTAATCTCTCCATTTGTGAAATGGGGATGGTAGTAGCACCCAGGAGACAGGGCTGTTGTGAGGAGTCAGGAGTCAGTGCCTGGAAAGCCCACGGCAGGAGCCTGCTGCACAGTGAGAAACCTGTAAAGTCTTCTCTGGTTCTTGGTGTCACACTCAAGTAACCCCCATGACAGAGCCCAAACCTGGGGCACCACTACCACCTTGTCCTGAGAGTGATGAGGATGAGGGTGAGGGGCTGAGAGGCCCACCAGTTATAGACATTCATCACATCTGATGGCTCCTCCTGAGACCCTTGGGATGGAAGTAGTTGGGTGATCTGGGACACTGAGAACCACCCTTCAGTATCCACATACAATCACCCACTTCACAGAAATGATCATGCATTTAAGATGCTACAGTGGAGGACTGCACACACAAGCAGGATGACCTAGATGAAATGGATGGGTTCCTAGAGGTACAAAAGCTATCAAAACTGACTCAAAAAGAAATAGAAAATCGGAATAGACCTATAACAAGTCAGGAGATTGAATCAGTCAGTAATCAAATAACTTCCAGCAAAGAACAATCTAGCACCAGATGGCTTCACTGGTGAATTCTACCAAACATCTAAGGGAGAATTACACGAGAATTAATTCTGAAGGGGAGGGACACTTCCTAACTCATTCTACAAGGCCATTTTTACCCGGATCTTAAAGCTAGAGAACACTGATTGTAAGCAGTATCCCTTATGATTATAAATGCAAAAATCTGTTAAGAAAATACTAGAAAACCAAATTCTAAACAATCATATGTCATGATCAAGTAGATTTCATCCTAAGAATGGGTGGTTCAGCATATGATAATCAATCAAGAAGTGAAGTTAGCCAATCCCCAAAAACCAAATGTCAAATGTTTTCTTTGATACAAGGAGGCTGATTCATAGTGGGATAGGGAGCGAGAGATGGGAGGAATAGACGAACTCTAGATAGGACAGAGGGGTTGGAGGGGAAGGGAGGGGGCAAGGGGTAATTAATGATGGTGGAATGCGATGACCATTACTATCCAAAGTACATGTATGAAGACACGAATTGGTGTGAATATACTAGGTATACAACCAGAGATATGAAAAATTGTGCTGTATATATTTAATAAGAATTGTAATGCATTCCGCTGTCACATATAAATAAAAAAAATTACATACAAAATATGCCACATTAATGTCAGGGGAAAATGATCATCTCAATTGAAGCAGAAAAAGCTCTTGACAAAATCCAACATTGTTTTGTGATTAAAAAAAATATTATATAGACTTAATATCCTAGCAGTGGAAGGAAAGTTGCTCAAATGACAAAAGTCGTATATGAAAAGCCCACGGCTGACACCATTCTTGATGGTAAAATATGGAAAGCTTTCCCCTGGGGTTCAGGAACAAGACGAGGATGACTGCTTTCATCATTTCTGTGTGGGAACTTCTATCTAACATGACACGGGAAGTTCTAGCCAGAGCAATTAGCACAAAAGTGAAGTCAAAGGCATCCAATATGAAAAAGAAAAAGTGAAACTCTCTAGTCACACACCACATGATTTCACGTCTAGGAAAAAACCCTGAAGAATCTGTACACACACAGAAAAATATTAGAGCTGATGAATTTAGCCAAGTTGTAGGATACAAAATCAGCATACAAAAAATCAGTTGTATTTCTATACACTGCTAATGAATAACCCCAAAAGGAAATTAAGAAAATAATTCCATTTGTACTAGTATCAAAAATAATAAAAGAGGTATCAATAAATTTAATGAAGAAGATAAAAGTCTTATATTCTGAAAACGACTAAGCATTGCTTAAAGTATACCTGAATAAATAGAAGGGTAGCCCATATTTATTGATTAAAAAATTATATTGTTAAAATAAAAATACTGGGAAAAAAGAAATACTGGGGGATGATATTAACCAAATTATTCTGTTATATTAGACGCATGTATGAACATCCAACAATGAATTCCACTATTATGTATAATTGTAAAGAACTCACAGAGGCTGGGGCGTGGCTCAGTGGTAGAGTGTTTGCCTAGCATGTATGAGGCATTGGGTTGGATTCTAAGCACTGCCTGTAAATAAATAAATAAAAGTCATAGATAAATGAAGTCCATCAACAACTAAAATAATATTTTAAAAAAGAACCAATAAAAAATGAAAAAAAAAATGGGCTGGGTTGTGGCTCAGTGGCAGAGCACTTGCCTGGCATGTGTGAGGCACTGGGTTTCTCAGTACCACATATAAACAAATAAATAAATAAAGGTCCATCAATTATTAATAAAATTTCTTTAAAAATGGAAAAAATGACAATACTACCCAAAGGAATATACAGATACAATATAATCTTTATCAAAATTCCAACAGGGTTTTTTTTAACCCCAAAGTAAAAATATCCACCCTAGTATTGATATGGAATTTTAAGAAACCCCCAAATAGGCAAAACAATATTAAAAAAGGACAGAGTTGTGCCTGGGTTGTGGGGCAGTGGTAAAACGCCTGCCTAGCATGTGTGAGGTTCTGGGTTCAATTTTCAGCACCACATAAAAATAAATAAAATAAAGGTCCATTAATAACTAAAACATATTTTTTAAAAAAAACAACAAAAAAGAACAGAGTTGAGGAGGATTCACAATTTCTGATTTCAAAACTTACTATAAATCTACAGTAATTAAAATGGTGTGGTACTGGCATAGTATAGATACATGGGCTATGGGATGGAATTGGAACAAATCCTTACTCCCACCCTCAATTTTTTTTTTTTTTTAAACAAACAGAGCCTTGCTATGCTCTCCATATTGAACTACTGGGCTCAAGTGATTCTCCTGCTTCCGCCTCCCCAGCAGCTGGGACTACAGGCATCTTTTGACAAGAATGCTAAGACCACTTTCTGGGGAAAGATCAGACTTTTGAACAAAAATCTGAAAAAAAAAAAAACGGTACTGCAAAACTTGGATATCACATGCAAAAGAAGATAGTTAGGATTTTACTTTATACCATGCACAAAAATAAGCTCAAAATGGATCAAACACCTAGATGTAAGAGTTAAACTATAAAACTACTGGAAGAAAATACAGGCGCACCTCTCCATGACCATTACCTTAGATTTGGTAATGGTTTCTGCAATATGACACCCAAAGCATTAGCAATAACAACAACAAATAGATAAATTGGGGTGGTTGGGAGGGAAAAGGGGGTACCATGAACTGAAATTGATTTCTATGCATGTGAATATGTCGGGATGAACCCAACTACTATGTATAACCATAAAGCTCTGAAGAATAAAAGAAAAAGAAAAAGAAATTGGTTAAAACAAAATAGGCAAATCGGTCTTCATTAAAATAATAAAAACCCTCTTGTACATCAAAGGACACTATAAAGATAGTGATAAAAATACACAGAATGAGAGAAAATATTTTCAAATCATGTTTAATACAGGTTGAATGTCAAAAACATATAAAGAACTTCTAACAATAAAAAGATAAGCAACCCAACTTAAAAATGGGCAGAAGACTTGACTTCTCCATTGGCCAATTAGCATGGGAGGCGGTGCTCAACCTTAGTCATTGGGGAAATGCAGATCAAACCTTCACACCTTTTGGGATGGCTGTGCCTTTTTTTCTTTTAAAGGCAGGGATGTGAAGAAATCAGAATGCTCCTACGTTGCTGGTGGGAATGTAAAATGTTGATGCTCCTATGGGAAAGGATTGGGTGCTTCCTCAAAAAGCTAAGCATTAGATGCAATAGCTCAAAGCTGGGAACAACTCAAGTGCCCCCAAACAGATGAACACATACACGAAATGAGGTCGATACATACAAAGGAATGTTTTCCAGCCAGAAAAGAAATGAAGTTTTGATATATGGTACAACCTGAATTAAGCTTGAAATCATTATGCCAAGTGAAACAAGCCAGACACTCGAGGATACTGGACGATTCCATTTACATGAAATATCTACAAGAGGCAGATTCATAGAGGAAACAGATGATCCCTAACCAGGACTGAAGGGAGGGGGAGGATGGGAGTTATTGCTTTAATGGGCTCCGAGTTTCTGCTTGGGGTGATGGAGATGTTGGAAACCGGAAGTAGTGACAGTTACTCAACGCTGACTGTACCTACGCCCACTGAATTGTATACTTAAGAATGGTTAAAACGACAAATTTCGTATGTATCTTACCACAATAAAAATATACATGTAGGATTATACAGAAATCAAGTAAGCTCTGTACTTAAAAATCAATTTATAATTCACACACATAACATGATGCTTTAAAGCATCATTTGGTGGCTTTTTGGTGCACCATCCCACTATCTAATTCCAGAACATGTCATAACCTCAGGAAGAGACCTCCTCTCCAGTGGCAGTCATTCTCCATTCCTCCTCCCTCCCAGCCCCTGGCCAACACTAAGCTACTTCCTGTTTCTAGAGATTACTCTTTGTGGACATCTCACACTAGTGGAATCCCACAACACGTAGCCTTTGGTGTCTGGTGTCTTTCACTTAGCATCGTGCTTTCAAAGTTTCCCCATTTCATAGGGTCCGTCAAGACCTCATTTTCATGGCTGAATAATGTTCCATGGTCTGGTGTAGTTTATCAGCGCATAGCTGATAGACAGTGGGCTATTGTGAATGGTGCTGCTATGAGCATTCACATACTAGCATCTGTTTGAAATTTTTTTGGTTTGTACTCAGGAGAGGAATTGCTGGGTCCCAAGGTAATTCTATGTTTAACTTTTTGGGGAACCACCACAGTGTTTTCCCTAGCAATTGAATCAATTTACTTTCCCACCAGCAATGTAGGAAAGTTCTAATTTCTCCATATCCTCACCCAAACTGGTTATTTTCCACTTTTTTGGGTATCACAACCATCCTCATGGGTGCAAAGTAGTATTTCATTATGGTGTTTATTTGCATTTTCCTAATAACTAATGATGGTTTTCATCTTTTTGTGTGTTGGTTGTTCATTTGTGTATCTCTTTGGAGAAATGTTTATTCAGGCTCTTTGCTCTTCTGTGAGTTGAGCTGTTTGTCTTTCTGTTGTAGAGATTTTTTTTTTTTCTTTCCAGTAATGGGGATGGAACTCACTGCTCCTCTACCACTGACCTACATCCCAGGCTCCTTTTCTGAGACAGGATCTCACTAAATTGCCCAGGCTGGCCTTGAACTTGAGACACTCATGCATTGCCCCCCCGCCCTTAGTTCCTAGGATTATAGGCATTAACCACTGTGCCTAGCTCTGTTGTAGAGTAGGATCTTTGATCCATTTTGAGTCAAAGTGTGTGTGTGTGTGTGTGTGTGTGTATGTGTGTGTATGTGTGAAAGAGAGATGATAAGGATTAACCCAGGACCTCAAACTTGAGATAAATTTTTTTTGGGGGGGTATGGGGATCCAACTCCAGGGCACTCAACCACTGAGCCACATCCCCAGCCCTATTTTTTTGTATTTTATTTAGAGACAGGGTCTCAATGAGTTACTTAGCGCCTCGCTGTTGCTGAGGCTGGCTTTGAACCCTCGATCTTCCTGCCTCAGCCTCCCGAGCTGCTGGGATTACAGGCATGTGCCACCATGCTAGGCTTTTGGGGTATGGTGTAAGGTAAGGGCCTAGCCTTCCTTCTTTTGTTCGTGGATATCCATTATCCCAGCACCATTAAATAAGAGGACTATTCTTTTCCCCACGAATTGTCATGATGCTCTAGTAAAAAAAAAAAAAAAATTGACTTTAGATATAAATATGTAAATAGACTCTCAGTTGTCTTCCATCGGTCTATTTGTCTAAGCCCACGCCAGTTTTTCCGTCTTGAGTACTGAAAAAGTACAAAAGTACTTGAGTCGTAATTACTGAAACTGGGTTGGGCGAGTCCTTTAGATTTCGTCTTCCTTTTCAAGGTGGTTCTGACTATTTGGGGTTCCTTGCATTTCCATGTGAACCTCAGAATCAGCTTGTCAATTTAGCTGGAATTTTGATAGGGAAGGCAATAAATCTATAGATCAATTTGGGGGAGAATTGCCATCTTAACAATACGGTCTCCCACGATCCAGGAACAGGGGATGTCTTTCCAGGTATTCATGTCATCTTTACTTGTTTTCAAGTTGTCTTTGTAGCTTCAAGTGTCCCCAGTCTGGCTCTGCTGTTTTTTTATAATAACATAGGAAATGTTTTTGGTGTGACTAAGGGATGAGGATAGGAAGGCAACTGGAACTGAGTTGGCCTGGGGAGATGTGACCTGGGTCAAGCATGGCTTGGCCTCGGGGACCCTTCTGAAAAAAGAGATTTTGACACTGGAGACAGGAATTTGCCACTCACCCCTGCCCCGTGGGATTGTAGGCGGGGGAAACCGGGAAGTCACGTGGCCCAGCCTGGAGTGAGGGGAGAAACCCACAGGCAGGTGGGGGAGCCCCGGGGCTGGATTTCCACCAGCTGCCTGTGATATGGGGGTGCGCTGCTTGGCCCTGGGCCTTGTGCTGTCCAGTGCCTTGCTTTTACTCAGTGCCCAGAGGGGAGAGCCCCTGGCAAACTAGGTGGTCAGAAAGGAGCCCCGACATTTTTCCCCCTCTACTGAATCTCCACTTTTCCTCTTCAGCCACGTGGCATGGATCCTTCCCATCTTTCAGGGTACCTTCTCCAGGAAGCCTTCTGTGGTCCTTCTGTTTGTTTGCTGGTGTTTTTTGCAGTGCTGGGGATCCAACCCTAGGTCGGGTGATGCTCTGCGGCTGGACTGCACCCCGCCCTCGGTGGCCCCTGGGTGGCCCCTCCTACTCCTGTTCTCAGGGGAAGATCTCCGTGCCTCAGCTCCTCCAGCACCCACTCTCTGGGCTATGATGCCAGGAAGACCCCAACCTCCAGCACGGAGCTCAGATGCCGGCCCCGGGGGGATCTGCAGCCCTCACTAGCTGATGAGCTTCCCCAGGGTCCAAGCCTCGGGTGGCACCTGGCTGCCTGGCAAGGACTGTGCCCTGTAGTTGGGTGATCAGACACATGGTAGGGTGTGAAAATCATGGGGGACCCCTTACCCCACATCCTATCCATGGCCCTTGGGCCAGGGCTTCTCCAACACCCACCTGTTTCTGAATTCTAGGCTCAGAATTCGCCACACAATCATCAAACATTCAGATGGGCCCTGCTGCCCTTGATTCTGATTGGGGAGTTCTGGTAAGAGCCTGGAGTCTATCAAGTTTGCCAGGGGATCACAAGTCTTGATCATCTTAGTCCCTTATACTTGATGACCACCCACCCACCCAAGCAGTCCTGGAAATTTCCTTACCTTCAGTCTCTCCCTTCCCCTCCACTAAGACCTTTTTGGAGGCTCATTTCCCCTGTTAAACTCACGACCCTTAAATCGTCCTTCCTACGAGAAGTCTTCCTGGCTCACCTCACATACTCTCCGATCACAGGTACCCAGAGATGGTCATTACAAAATACAGAAAAACCGTAATCAAGAGTATGAGTGGATAATATAGAATATGTGTGGCTTATATACAGATGATTTTATTATAACATATACATGTTATCAGATGGTATATAGATTTATTATATTGTAGAACTGTTTTATAAGCATTGAGGCTCAGTGCATAGCAAATTAATCATGTTGTGGAAGAGCTGAGAAGTCCTGTCAGTCCATTTCTTCCCGACTTCCCCATTTTACAAACAGGTAAATTGAGGTCCAGGTATAAAGGTAATGGGGCTCAGGTGATTGAGAACCCTTGGCCCCCACAGCCCTGGTCCCTTGGATATGAGCTCACCCAGATTTGTTCAGGCCTCTCCGGTCCCCCTAGTTCTCTAACTCATGGTGCCTGTCCTGATCATGGCAGCTCATGTTCTAAGGAGGGGGGGCAGAGGGCGACTCTCAGTGGCCAGTTCAGTCCCCCTCTGTTCCCAGTGGGAACATGGGCCAGGGCCCATCCGCACAGCTGGAGCTGGTTACCCAGCTGTTTATGGGTCTCTGCCTCTGGTGTTTATAGTTCCGCCTTTGGATCGGCTTCAAGTCCCCGCTAATTGGAACAATACCCCAGGAGGTGGCGTGGGGTGGTGGGGGACCACTGGATGGCTCGTGCCCTGGCTTCTGCCTTGCCTGGTTCCAGCAAGGACTTCAGGCCTTTTACAAGGACACAGGAAGGACAGCAAGATGGCGCAAATTAAAAGCGGGTGAGAAAACAGGCACACGTGGGTGGGGAGAGTGGAGGCCGGGAAAAGGCTAAAAGTGCAGTCGGTGGGGCCTTAGGCGCTTAGTACGGGAAGAAATGGGGGCCAAATCTTTCTTTTTTCTTTTTGGGATACTAGGATTGAACTCAGGGCACACTACCACTGAGCTCCATCCCCAACCCCTTTTAGTTTTTATTTTGAGAGAGTGTCTCCTTAAGTTGCCCAGGCTGTTCTTGAACTTGCGATCCTCCTGCTCTAGCCTCCCAAGTGCCTGGGATTACAGGCCTGCACCACAGAGCTTGGCCATATATTTTCTTTTAAGAATATACATACACACACTCACACATACACACACACACAAACACATGCACACACACACATACACACACATACACATGTATGCTGTGATTGACATATGTCGTGTGTCTATGTGTGTGTATGTTTTCATTCATTTTGGAAAACTTAGAACACAGAGACCAAAAAGAATGTAAATGTCTATATCCCACCGTTTTAGGACTTTTGCTTTCTATCTGTTATATACAAAGTTGTTTTTGTAGAAAGGAGACTATACAGACAAATTTGTGTGTGTGTGTGTGTGTGTGTGTGTGTGTTACTGGGGATTGAATCCAGGATCACTCTACCACTGAGAGTCCTTCTTATTTTCATCCTGAGACAGAGTCTCCCTAAATTCCATTTTGTCTCATAATACTAGCTTATTTTGAAAGAATTGCAATTATTAGTAAAGGTCACAGAACCTAAAGCACAAGTGTCCCCCTGTCCCCATTCCTGGGGTAACGCTTCTTTGGTGGGAATCCCTCAGACATTTTCCTTGCACACTGCAAACATAGGTATGTGGTATA
Source organism: Urocitellus parryii (assembly GCF_045843805.1). NCBI lineage: Eukaryota > Metazoa > Chordata > Mammalia > Rodentia > Sciuridae > Urocitellus > Urocitellus parryii. Next base: position 104,282,937 of record NC_135531.1, read on the forward strand.
GCTGTGTCATGGTTTATTTAAGTGATGAGCACTGAGGTTAGGTGTACAGCTACAGCTTGAAGCCCACAGGCAGCCAGTGTGTGACTAGAGAAAGTGTTAACAAGATAACAAGATCAGATCACAATTTCTCCCCCCAAAATCTCAGTCGGGCAACATAACCAGCAGTGTCCTCAAAAACATGTGGTCAGTAAACACAGGAATGACCGCCACTGGGTTGTTTCCTTATATTTTTATTATTTTTGCTTTTATTTTTAAGATTAATACAAGTAATACACAGTCATTGCAGACAATTCTAAAAATACAAATAAGCAAATCTAAGAAGACGGAAATCACCCATGATATGGAAATAAGCACGGCCCACATTTGGTGTATTAACAGGGTTCAGTCTGTGCCTCCTACACTGTGCTCAGTGCCAGTGCATGTCAATAGGCACAGTAGTGTTCCCGATTTGCAGGTGGCCAATGGCGCAGTGTCTTGCTCTGAAAGGGCAGGCTCTCCTGTGGCCCCGGGCTCCACTGTGAGCACTACCTGCTCCACAGCCCTCTGCCTCTTTTACAGAGCTGCCTGGAGGTTTTCCTCTTTCAACATGATATCTTACAATCTGTTTTTTTTCACTTACAGATAAAATTGTGATGTAAACATCCTTCAGGGGGTTCAGATTTGCGAAGGTCCCCCACTTTAACTGAAGAGTATGTGGATCATTTTAGATTTTTTAGTATCATAAACAAAGGCATGCTGAACATTTTTGTGGCTTAACCTTTGAGCATGCCGCAGTCCTCTTCACAGTGCTATTCTCCCCAGGGGCCTTCACGGACCCCTTCTACCCAAGGGCCAGGGAGTCAGTGTGGCTCTGGGGCAGACCCAGTCAGATGGGCTCAGCTGGGCTGGCTCAGCTGGAGGGGGACATTCCCGGCTCAGATGGGCCCCCAGAAACGGGTCTCTCAGCTGAGTTCAGAGAAGCCCCAAAAGCTGGGAGCTAGGAGTGACCCTTCTACAGATGACACCATGGTGTCAGGCCGGGACACCCACGTCTCTACAGGCTGTGGGTTAGAAGAGGAACAAGAACAAACCCGTCTGAAAAGGTGGCCTCCGTCCTCAGCAGAGGGGAGAGGAAGCAGCTTTTGCCTCTGCAGAGATGGATTCTGAATCTGAGGCAACTCCCAGAAGCCCCAGGGCTTTGCTCCCGGAAGTGCTGGGGCGGAGGCTCAGGAGCCCAGGAGCCAAGGGGCCCAACCCAGTCAGACAAAGCAGGCATCCTGATACACAGGGTGCTGGGGGCTGGGCTGGGTTTAGAGGACTAGTTATGGGGTGGGGAGGGGGACTCAGCAGGGGAAGCAAGAGCAAGCCTGGAGGTGGAAGCCAGAGGGCAAGGACAGCCAGGCCCTGACCACTCAGTCTGCCCAGGAGAGGTGGGAGAGGAGCCAGGGAGAGGTGCAAGGAACCGGGGACCTTTGCTGAACTGGAGTCCCGTGGGGCCTAGTGCAGGGGGTAGGAGCCTAGTCAGGATCTCCCTGGTCCAGCAAGGAGAGGTGGTGAGGTCTGGCCTTCCCCGGACATCTCTTTTCTCTCTTCATTCTGTTCTCAACGCCCAGCAGCCCCTTCTCTGTGCTGGGTGGGGGGATGCTCAGGTCGGGGAGAGGAGGAGGACATGGGTCCTGGGCCTTGGAAATGAGCTTATGGAATCTTTGTGGGTGGGAAAGGAAGCTGGGCAGGGGTGCTGGTGTGCAAAACAGCCCTGTCCACGGGAGGCCCACCGGGAAGTCACCCTGAGCTCTCTCAGGCAAGCTGCCCTCAGGTGGGACATGATGGTCTCATCAAAGGCAAGGTGCTCCCACCCGAGGCCACCCTCAGGTGCCGCAGGTGGGACATGGTGCTCCCTGGAAAGGCGAGAGGTATAGAGGCAAGGTCGGGAGCTCTGGAGCGGTACCCTTGTGGCTTTACAGCCCAGGTCCTCCTCCCCAGAGCTGCTTGGCCGTGGCCTGGCTGCCCTTTCTGACTCTGAAGTTTGTTGTGTGTAAATGGGAACAAAAACAAAAGAAGGAAGTTACTTGAGTCAAGGCCTGAGGTGCCTACGGCACAGCACCCAGTGAGTGCTGGGGGACATCAGTTGCTGCTGCCTGAAGCTCTGGCTGTCACTGAGTGGGAGGCCGAGGGCCCTCAGGTGCTGAGGTCTCTCCTGACGCTCAGGCAAGACTCCTTTGAGGTGAGGAAGGGGCAGCAGAGGCCCAGGCCCCAGGAGCTGATGAAACCCCAGAGCCAACTGTAGCCTCCCTCTCTTCAGAAATGCCACCCCCTGGCTCCTGGAGGCCAGCTCCCTTGCTCCTATCTGGGTCCTCTGCTGTCCCAGTAAATCTGGTTTGTGAGTTTCCTGCCTGTGCCCCACTCCAGGTGTGAAGTGCAGTGTGTGCCAAATGTCCCCTCACTGAGTCCTCACAGACCCCATCAGAGGCTCTATGACCACCCTTGTGGACTGAGGGTGGGCCCAAGGCTCAGAGCGGTCCCCTCAGTGGCCTAGACTCAGACTGTGAGTGGCAGGGCCAGGACCCGCCCCTCTCTGCCTGACCACAGGCCTTGGCTGGTAACTGCTGTGCTGTGCTCTCCCCTGTCCCTGCCCCTTCCACCACTGGGGTCCCCCCACTCTCCTCCCTCCCGGAGGTGGCCCCACCTGGCGCAGTCCTGCCGTGGAGGTGAGCCCTGTGGCGTTTTCACAAGGCGCCATTCATCCAGGCGGGCTGCTGATTAAAACCATGTGTGGTGTGGCCGGCCAAGGTGGCGGCAACTCCGGAAGCCAGGCCTGGCCCACAGCCTGTGGGCTCTGGGAGGTGGGGGAGGAGGGGGGCCTGCTGACCCACAGGTCTACCAGGCTGTTGGTGCTCGGGGCAGGGGCAGGGAGGGCTGACCTCCTCCCATCATCTACTCACACCAAGGGCACCCTGGACTGGGACCCTGAATCCTGGGTCAGGCTGGGCATGTGGGAGGCAGAGAGGCTCCCTCCAGGTGAGGGTGGGGAACCAGGCTTGGAATGCCTCAGCCCCTTGCAAAGACCTTTCCAGGAAGGTCGGACCCTGCCGGCAGCATTTGGTTACTAAAAAAGAGGTGCGTGTTTGCACATGGTGCGAACATACATGTATGTCTGCTGAAATCTATGAACTTTGGACCCATGATCCCTTCAGAGTTTCCCAAGCTTGGTTTGGTGCAGGCTTTAGAGGTCACAGACCTGGGCTTGAGTTCCGCTTCTGCTGCTTCTGGGCTGTGTGACCAAAGGCAAACTGCCCAGCCTTTCTGAGCCCTCTGTCCTCATTCACTGCATGATGATCTAGGCCTAGTTAATGTAGCTGAGTGAAAAAAAGATGGAGCCTTGTTGGCTGGGGTGGGGTTCTGGATGTCCATGGCTGGCTCTGCTGGGTTGCCACTCCTAGTCTCCCAACCCCAGGTTGGCTCCTGATCTCTGAGCTGTCACTTGTCAGGGAGCGAGGACATTCTGTGTGTAGACCATCTGGGTTTCCTCCAAGGCCCCAAGGTGTCTGCTGCTGGTGAGGGTGAGCAGGAGCGTAAGATGCCCAGCAGTGTGAGGTGTACCTGAACTAGCCACCCCCTGCTCAGCCCTAGAACAGAGTGGGCATTGTTCACAGGCCCGCCTCTCCTGGCACCGAGGCCCCCACAGGAAGGGGTGGGTGGGTAGGCCAGACCATGGCCAGCACTGACCGCAGGCTTGGCTTAGCTGCGACCCTTTGGGGGCTGGTTTCTGGGACTCTGGTTTCCCAAGGAATGCACGTTCTCTGGGGCTACTCTGGGCCTGTGTAGCTTGAGGCTGGGGAGAGGGGAAATTGGTCCTGAATGATTAGCGCCCTCCTCTCCTGCTCCCGAGGGTGGCCTCTCCTCAGAACAGCAGCTGTCTGCAGTCAGGACCCCCAGACTCTATCCTGGGTTCTGAGGCCAGGTCCTCAATGGGAAGCCGGAGGAGCCTCCTTACACAGGGCTATGCTGAGGCCAAGGGGAAGTGAGTCCATGGTCCCCAGGGTTCACGTGGAGCATCTGCAAGTGTGGAGGGCTGCTGAGGGGAGGGGAGGGACTAGAGCCTTGGTGGGACGGCCCTCCTCTCCCCAGCTAGTGGCCACTGCCTTCTCTGAGCCTCCAGGTCTTTAAGGCAGAGCAGACCATCCCACCAAGGAGGGCTGCAGGAAAACTGAGGTGGTGAGTTAGTGTCACAGAGTCCCCAGCGCCCTGGAGGCCTCCTGGGCTCAAACCCAGCTGTGTGACCTTGGGCAGATCACATTCTTCTAGGAAAGAGTTTTTAAAAATCTTCCTCCTGGGCTGGGGATGTGGCTCAAGCGGTAGTACACTCACCTGGCCTGCGCGGGACGCTGAGTTCAATCCTCGGCACCACATAAAAATAAAGATGTTGGATCCACCAAAAACTAAAAAATAAATATTAAAAAAAAATCTTCCTCCTGGGATTATTGGGGAAGCAAATCAGCTGATAGGGGTTTGGCATTACTTTTGGCACACGTGGTGGTCAGTTGATGTGTGAACTTGGCCAGGCCACAGTCCCCAGGTGTGTCGTTAGACACTTACCTATATGGCCTGAAGAGATCTAGTAGTGATTGAATCCATAATCCATTCACTCTAAGAGAGGGAGATTATCCTCAATGACCTGGGTGCACCTACTTTAGTCAATTTGAGGACAAGCAGATCTGAAGTCCCCTTGCAGAGGATAGTTTGCCTGTGGATTTCAGCTTCAGCTTGTGCTATGCCCAAGAGTTCCAGCCTGTCCTTCCTGATGACCTGCCCTCCTGGAACACTCAGGGTTCTTCAGAGGAAGGGTGTGTGTGTGTGTGTGTGTGTGTGTGTGTGTGTGTGTCTGTACAAAGAGGTCTGTTATAAGGAATGGTTCAGGCGACTATGGAGGCTGACCAGTCCTAAGACCTGCAGCTAACAAGCAGGAGGTCCAGGGGGGCCAAGGGGATAGTTGTAGTTGGAGTGTGAAGGCCTGAGAACCAGGAGAGCCGATATTTCGGTTCAACTTTGAGGGCAGCAAAAAGCTGATGTTCCAGTTCCAAGGTAGGCAGGCAGAAAGAATTCTTCCTGGGGGCTGGGATTGTGGCTCAGCTGTAGAGCACTCACCTACCACGGGTGGGACCCGGGCTTGAGCCTCAGCACCACATAAAAATAAAGGCATTGTGTTGTGTCCATCTACACCTAAAAAATAAATGAATATTTTTAAAAAGAAAGAAAGAATTCTTCCCAAAGGGTCAAACTTTTTGTTGTTTTAGGTCTTTAATTAATTGAACACCCACATTAGAAAGAGTCATCGTCTTTAATCAGTTCAGGGATTCAGCTGCTGATCCCATCCAAGAACATCCTCATGGGAACACTCAGAATCATGTTTGATCAAATATCTGGGCACCCTGTGGCCCAGTCAAATGTATGCAGAAGATCAGCCGCCACACCTGTGGATGTCAGACCTTCTAGTCAGCCTCCGCAGTCCTAGGACAGATCCGGGGAATCACTGTCGTAATAGAAATCTCTCACTATGTTCCTCTTCTTGAACCCGGACTGGTCACACAGTGAGCTGTCATAATAATAATCATGATCCTCTTTGAGGACTTCCCAACAGTGGGGCTGCACATAGTAGGACCTTGGCAATTACCAAGGGATCCTGTCTTAGAAGGGGGAGCAGAAGTTACGGCAGTTTTTTTCATAATTCCAAAGGGGTACAGGCAGCAAGAAGAGGTCCCTTCCCAGGCTCCCCCAGTATGAGAGTGGCCTACCCCACACCATACCAGGCTGGCTTCTCTGGGTTCCAAACATGCAGAAGAGGGACAATTCATAGAGATCCATGGCATGCCAGTCTCTATTAAATACTTGACCTATTAACTAAATCGATCCTCACAACAGCCCTCTGAGATGGCTGCTGTAGTTTACCCCATTTCACAGAAGGGCGAACTAAATTGCAGGGAAGCTCTTACGAGTCACTTTCCCATAGCTAAGAAGTGAACTATCAGACTCTCCACCTCCCAACAGCTCCGTGTCTGCCACTTGTAGAGCTTTAAAGGGGTTTTGAGTGACGGTGACGGGCTCCTTTCGTTTGCCCCTCAACCAGATGGAAGTGTGAGTCTGCTCGGGCTTTCTCAGTTTGAATTCCAGCTTTGACTGTATCCTGAGTCCTTGGCATGGAGTAGGTGTTTGGTAGATATTAATTGTCACATCTCAGGGGGCATCCTGGTAGGGTCCTTAGGAATTTTAGGTATTTAGGTATCAATACACTGACTGGATTTCTTTTCTTTCTTTCCTCCCTTCCTTCCTTCTTTTCGTCTTTCTTTCCCACTCACCTTGTACATACACTCTTCTCTCCTAATATCCCGCTCTATCCCTACTAGGGTGGAAGGAGGGGAAAAGGAAGCCTAGGAAGGAAGGGGGGTCATGCAGGGCATAAAGAAGAAAAGGGCCAAGACAGGATGCCCACTTTGGCCTCTTCTGTCCAACATTGAACTTGAAGTTCCACTCAGGGCAATTAGGCAAGGTAAATAAATAAATAAATAAATCGATCCAGACTGGAATGAAAGCCATTAAACTGTCTCTCATCACAGACGACATGATCTCATATATAAAAAATCCTAAGGAATCCACTAAATAATAATTAATAAGTTCAGCAAGATTGTGGAATACGAGATCGGTATAAAAAAAATCAGTTGTCTTCCTGTACATTCACAGTGAACAACCCAAGATTAATTAAGAAAGCAATTCTATCCACGCAGCATTCCAAAGAATAAAATCCCATAGAAATAACTTTAATGAAGTACATCATTTTAAAAACTACAAAACTGGGGGGATGAGATTGAAGATCTGAGTAAGTGGGAAGACATCATATATTCATGGACCAGAAGACACATTCACATAGTTAAAAAGGCAACACTTCCCCCAAACGATCTACAGATTCAACACCCTTCCATCAAAACCCCAGCTGATTTCCTTGTTCAAGCGGACCACCTGATTCTAAAATTCATACGGGACTCTGAGGAATTCAAAATAGCTAGAACAATCCTGAAAAGAAGAACCAAGTACAAAAATCCAGATCCAGATCGCAAATCTCAGGACGTAACAACGGTAATGAAGTCAGTGTGGTACCAGCCCAAGGCTAGCCCCTAAGATCAAAGGGCTAGAACTGCAAGTCCAGAAAACCCACACACCTCTGGTCAACGGGTTTTCAACGTGTTGCTAAACATTAATTGAGGAAAGAATAATTTTTTTTTCAACAGGAAGAGAAGGGCAAGGAAAGAACTTGAGTTTGAGGATCAAGCAAACTCTGCCATGGTCTTGCTGTTTGACTCTGAGCAAGTGACTTAATATCTCTGAGCCTGAGTTTTCTCATCTGTTAACATGAACGTAATGAGAAATGTTCCCAGTTCATGAGCAGAGACACAGAAGATGCCTTAGGTGAAGCATGCTGCAGAGCTGGCCCCTTGGGCAAGTCCATGTGCAGGGCAGGGGGCGTGGTGGGGGCATGCTGGTGAGCACTAGGGTCTGATGCTCTTGCAGCCTCCCCAGGGAACCTCATTCCCCAGGACAAGGCAGCACTGGTGGGGCTTGAGTCTGCAGACTGGGCTTGGCGGAGCTCTGTGGGCTGGTAATAAATGGACAGGAAAGGAGATTCCATTACGCAGGAATGTCTGGGAAGGGGGTGGGGAGAAGCCTGCTTCTCTCCCCGCACCAGCCAGCTCTGCAGCCTTGATTGATGTGCCTTGCACTGCGGCAGGCAGCCTCGGGCCTGGGCCTGGCGGAAGGAGGCCCCCCATCACCCTCTTGGAGTGAGGCCAGCAGCCAGATGTTCTTGGCCTTTGGGGAGCTCAAAGTGGGGGCAGGGAAGGCTGGCAGTGGGCCGGAGGGCAGTCACCCAGATGTTGGGCCTCTACCTCCTCCTAAGCAACTGGGCTCAGGTGGCTTTGGTTTTGTTGCTGACCTTGGCCATTAGCTGGGTCTCCCTGAACTTTGACTCTGTGCAGAACTGGGGATGGTGGTCCTCATTTACCCTGTCCTGCTGGGAGAGGCACATGGCTGCCCAAGAAGGGGCTTTTTGCTCCAAAGAGGACCATGTTCCACCTGCCTGAGGTGCTCGTGTTTTTCTATTCAGATGTGACCAGGGTCTGAACCTTCCAGAGGGTGAGTAGATACAGAGGAGGCTCCTCTATTCTGGTTTGGGTGGTGGGTCCGAAGGCAGACTGGACTCCTCAAAGAAGGTTCCAGCAGAGGGTGCCAAGACAGACTGGCATGCTGTCTCATGAGCTCCTCTCTAGCACCAAGCTTGGAGCAGAATTGCCAAGTTCCCAGAACATGAGGGTAGCTCCATGGTGGGGCCTCACCTAGCATGTGCAAGGCCTGGATTCCATCCTCGGCACCCCAAAGAAACGAAGAGAAAGAAAACAAAAAGAGATTCACCATGCAGAAAGATCAACTGCTAGCATGTTGATATAAATTGTTCTCGTATTTATATTCTAGGTCAATGAACATAAATATCTGTGTGTGTACATATATGTTCACCTGTGTGTGTGTGTGTGTGTGTGTGTGTGTGTGTGTGTGTATATATATATATATATATATATATAGAGAGAGAGAGAGAGAGAGAGAGAGAGACTCCTCATCTCTGTCTAGCTTCCTAAACTGCCTTTCCCCACTCTGTAGCAGGCCATGCACATCTGCTCACATTAGGAAATGAAAAGCCACATCGACCTTTTTAGTGCACTGTATAGTCACCCGTGTTGGAGGGATTCTAGGTGATTTTCAAAAATTGCCCTAATATGGTCAAGACAGCCCAGACTCTGACTCTGCACACTGGTACACATGTGGATTGTTTGCTTGGAAGAAATTCCAAGAGATAAAACTGTTCAAAGTCATATGAATCGGCTGCACTGGCCCGGGCAGGCCCTCCTACCCCCCTCCGGCCTTCAGCCTTCCCTCAGGAGATCCTCTCTGTGTCTGCCATGCCCTGGCCCTGCCTGGGGAGGAAGGTGGCTGATGGGCCCTGCAGGGCCCTGGCCTGCGTCTGTGGTCCCAGGGTTCCCTAGGAGTCTCCAAGGAGGGTAGGTTCCTGTCTGGTTCGCACTTTCCCATCGGGACCTGGGGAAGCCAGTGTCCAGATCCTTGGTTCATCCCACCTGGAGGCAGGGACTTCTGCAACGGGGGTGGGGACTGGTGGACACAATTAGGATGCCCATGTCATGAGGGATTGCCCCAGGCACCGGCCCGTGCAGGGTCAGACTGGCTTCTGGCCACAGGTGGGAGACCTGGCTAGGGTGGGAGCAGGGCAGCCCTCAAGTGGGCAGCTCAGGAAGAGTTGGCTGCTCCTCCCTGGGGACAAGGATGTGTGATGAGGCGGCCTGAGCTGTGACCCTCAGAGGAGGTTGGAGGAGGAGTTCAGACTTGGGGGTGATGACTCAAGGCTTCCAGAAACCCAAGAATCCTGTCGACTGCATGGAACCAGCACTTTTGTGACATTTGAATGCACATATTCACCTTGAACTTTGCTTGAAAACTTGTTGGTCAACTACTCCCAGTAGCATGCTTTGCCCTATGCATGTTCACAAGCACGCACACACACACACACACACACACACACACACACACACATATACACTGAAGCCTGCACTTTCAATGCCACAGGCACTCACGTCATTGCACGAAGATACACAATAATAGAATGATACTTTTAATAGCACACTCATTGATTTATTGAGCATTTACTATGTGCCAGGCCCTTCCCAGGCATTGTTTAATCCTTCCATTGTTAACTCCATTGCATGGAGGAGGTGAAATCCCTTGTCTAAGGTCAGAGGAGTGCTGAGCTGAGGAGCCCCACCCTGCACACACACACTGCCCTTATCCCACTTGGACACTCCCTGGCCTGCTCCCTCCGCTGCTTGCTGCCTTCCTGCCCAGGCTGTGGTGGCTCAGCGCTTGCCACATCGTCCCCACCTCGCCTCACCCAACCCTTGGTACACAGTTGAACAGACCTGACTTGTCCAGATTTAGGCTGCTGGAGATGCAGTAAATCTGGGTTATAAACTACCTTCTTGGATTCTCGTGTAGACAAGAATCTGTCCCAAACCTGAGCTTCTTAACTGGAAGGTGACAGCCGCCACACCCCCTCCATGTCTCAGAGTCCCCTTTCTTTCCCTCCCAGGCCTCTCCCCTTGCTCCCCGTTTGCCCTCTCAAGCCAACCGTGAGGATCTACCTACTGTGTGCCTGGCCCTGGGATGGATGCTGGACCTGTGTCGAGAAGAGGCCTAGCTGAGGCTGCTCATCCACTCCCACGAGGCCCAGAAGGAAGGGGCTTGCTCAAGGCCACACAGGAAGGAGCAGCAGAGCCAGGCCAGATGGCTGAGGCTGCTCTGCTCAGGCCAGGGCTTCCATCTGGGAACCAGTACCGGCTTGCCAGAAGGAACAGTGGAAGGCAGTGTAAACTGCGGCGCAAACTCATGGCTCAGATCTGGAATGCTCTGGAGTACAGCGCAGCCCTGACACAGGCCCCGGCCCCCAGGCATCAGCGCGTGTCTGCCAGGCACTCCTGTGCATTCTCCTTCTTACCTGTCCTGATGACCTGGCAGGTGGATACCGTGATGACCATCTTATTACCATTTTATAGGGAAGGAAACCAAAGCTCACAGACAGCCAAGGTCTAGGTCTGTTTTCTTCAAAACCCAAGCTCTCCCACCAGGTTGCTCTGCCCTGGCTGACGGCTTTGACCAGGAGCTGGGCTGTGAGCAAGACTTCAAAGGGATGGGAGGAGCTGGGTGCAGTGGCACATACCCATAATCCTAGTGATTCAGGAGGCTGAGGCTGGAGGATTGCAAGTTGAAGGCCAGCCTCAGCAACTTAATAAAATCCTGCCTCAAAATAAAATAGAATAAAATAAAATATTCCGAGGAAGTAGCTCAGGAGAAAGTGTGCCTGGCTTCAAACCCTAGTACTGCCAAAAAAAAAAAAAAAAAAAAATGATGGGGGGGGGGCCGTGGGAGAGTGTTCTGGGAAGTGGGCACTGTCTAAGCCAACATATGGAGGCAGAAATGATCCTTGTGAGTCCCTGCAACCCATGAGGGGACACAGCAATTAAGGGGCGATGGCTGGGGAAGCAAGGTGGGCTCTTGGTATCCTTCAGATTATTTCTCAAAGGAGGCGCCACCAAGTCAGTCTGGCCCAATACCGAGGTCCAGGAAGCCCTTGGAGGCTCTGCCAGAGGAGCTGCAGGAGTCCCTGAGCTGGTCAAAGGTCTCTTCAGTGTCATAAACCAGGCCTCATGGAAGGAGGAGCCAAGAGAACTCTAGTGGCTGTGCCACCCCCGAAGAGGGACACTATCAGGGGCGGGCACAGGTACCAGGCTCAAGGTCCTCAGGATGCGTGAGAATCCAGTTCCCCTGTGTACGCGGTGGCTGCAGGCCAGTACGCCAGGCTGACCCGGGTGAGTCCAGGCAGAGGCTGCCCTTGGCAGGCCTGCGGAGGGTGGTGGGGGTGGCTGGAAAGTGGGGACAGGAGAAGGGCGACCCCGCCGCCATGAGTCATCTCTCTGTAGAGTGGAGCATCTGAGGCCAGCAGAGTGAGGTGCAGGTACATCCCCAAATCAATGGAAGAATCAGCGACACGACGGGAGAACCCTGTAGGTGACCCTGTAGGTGACCCAGGCAGAAGCCTGCAGAGCTGCAGCCTGCTGCCCTCCTTGAGCTCCATCTCCCCTCTTCTAGCCAACACCTCCTCGTGCTTCAGGTCTCAGCTCAGTGACTCCTCATCTGGAAAACCTGCCCCACCCTCAAGGATGTGGTTCAACTCCTCTAGAATAGCCGTCTGCAGCCGGGCTGCTCCTCCTCTCAGTTTGTCCTTGTACCCTCACTTGTGGGACCATTTGATTGACATTGGGCCCTTTCTAGCTGCAGCCTCTGAAAGGGCAGGAAATATTTCTGTAATATTTACCAGGGAGATCTCAGGCACTGGCATTGAGTAAGAACCCAAGAAATGTTTGTTGAACAAAGGAATGGGCGGATGGGGACAGGGACCTGTGGATGGATGTGGGATGGATGGATGGATGGATGCGGGGGGTAGGTGGATGGATGGGTGAATGGGCGAACAGGAGGACAAATGGATGGGTGGGTGGTTAAGGGAAAGGATGCTTAGATGAATCGATGCTGGGTAGGTGGGTGGGTGGATGGCAGGGTAGACGGAAGGACGTGGGGGTGGAACTTGTGATGTTAGACTGTTAGAATATTAATGAGCATGAAACTCTAACTGCGAACATGAGGTATTATTTATTCGTATGGTTTGAATGTAACAGCCTCCACATCATCAGAAGGGACAATGACAGAGCTCACCTCTGTCATATCAGAGACCAGACGCACTCTGTGAGATCTGTCAAAGGTCACACAGCAAATTAGATGACCCCCAAATCCTTATTTTCTCACCACTGTGTGAAATAACCTCTGGGAAAAGGGTCAAAATCCCTCATTCCAGCCTTGAAGTCTCTGTGTGACCTGGGACAAGTTATTTGACCTCCATTTTCTCCCCAAGGATCCAACATGCAGCGTTTCCTTTGCCTTCTCTGGGCTTTGTCAGGTCTGGGTCCTGATGCCCCTCCTCATCCCTTCCTCAAAGCCACAAGGATCTAAGCAGGATTGCCGCAGGTGTGGGGTGAGGCCCCAGGTCTGTGTAGAGGACCAGCCTCCATCCCTATTTGAGGCAGCCTGGCCACCTGCCGGGTCTCACGCGTGATTTCCACTCCAGTGTGCTGGGCGTGGTCAGTGGTGGAAGCCCCTCAGAGCACATGTGGCCCTGCCTGGGACTTCCTCACTGTCCAGGACTCCTGCAGCCCCTGCCTCTGAAACTGGGGGATGCGTTTGGCCTTGGGCTGCCGGTCCCAGCCCGGAGGAAAAGGGTCTCCTGTTGGTAAGTAAGGACAGTCATGGTGCTCGGAGGCCCAGACACAGGGCTACAGAGTCAGGCGAGGAGGGCATCTCAATCTCTGCTGCTGGGCCCCGGGAGAACCATGCCACGTGACCATGCAAGAGTTGGGTACAGGAAGGGGCAGAGAGAAGAGGCAGGGTGACACTCCCAGGGGCCATAAAAATCAGGCTGAGGCCTTTGGACTTTATCCTCCATGATTACTCTGTTTTTGAAAAGGCTTTGGACAGTTAAAAATTCATATTGAATGCTTATTGTAAAAATGATTAAAAAAGCAAAGTGTACAAGTGAACTCCCTTCCCCTCCACTGAGGACCACTCTGACGCACATCTTTGGAGAGATATTTTTGGTTATATTGACTCAATGTGTCCATCATTTCCTTTTTATTGATTGATTTATGTGTTTATTTATTTTTGTGGTGCTGGGGATTGAACCTAGGGTCTTGCACATGCTCAGCAGGTGCTGTACCTGTACACTGAGTTACACCCCAGCCCAGCCCTCCTTTTTCACAAATGGTATCCTTTTTATTCTACACGCCAATCTGTCCAGTGTGGACTTTAGACAGCTTTTTCTTGGCAGCACACATAGGTCTGTGTCATTGATTTTACCCTTCAAGCTGGCCTGCTGCTATGGATGCTCTGCACTTTGTTACTTGGTCCTTACTGATAGACATTGACATTGTTTCTAGCCTTTTGCTTTTGCAAATAACCCTGCAGTGAATATACTTCCTGGCGCCTCCCTTCGAGCACACGGTCTGGTTCACGTGCTGGGTAACCTCTGAGAACTGGTGTTGCTGGGTGTGTGCATTTTATTCAGCAGATATTACCAAATTGTCACCTCCATGGTCTAGTTCACTGCTGCTGATGCATTTGGCAGGGAGTGGAAAGAGCCAATGACTGGATTATGAGCCGCACGGTCTCAAGGTCTGAGACAGGCTGGAGGGTCTTCTAATGAATCCATCCTGAGGCCCGGGAGCTCTTTCCTAACCTTGAACCCTGGTGGTCTGTGTAGTGCTTTCTGGAGCCTGGGAGAGGGGCCTCGTGGAGACCTTTCCTTGCTGTGGGGAGAGGCCCAGTTCCCTCAGCCATGCGAGAACCTGTCTCCCCCAGGGGCAGCAGCCAATGGCCTGGTAGGGAGAGGACAGGCTGCCGGCAGCTGCGCGGGCTGGGTTCAGCCAAAGCCCGTGAGCAGGCTGCCAAGTTTCTTCTTCTCATTTCTTGGGGCCTCGCGCTTGACTGGGGCACAGCATCATCCTCATGTTTCCTATTACTCTACAAGGCTCCCATCAAAGAGCCAGCCGCGCAGGCCCTTTGATGTCTGGGTCGGAGCCTGCCTCCGCCTTGGGGAGACACATCTTTGCTGAGGATCAAGAAGGGAGTGAAGCCTGAGATGGTCCCCAGGCCTTTCCTCGATGTGTTCCCCTGGCTGCACTCCAGCTGGGACTGCAGGCTCCCGGAGAGAGCAGAGGGACCCTCACAGTCTTGTCAAACTGCAAGGCCCTGCGATGGAGCCCAGGCGGGGAGGCAGAGGCCTAGAAAGGGCAGGGGCTGTGCAGGCTGCAGGGTGAATTGGGAGAGTCCCACAGCTGCCAGCATCCAACAGAGCCTGGCAGCCTCTGTCACTCTCGATCTGTTTCCCTGGTTGCTTCCTTGAACTCGTTTGGTGCAGATATTCTGCCACCGAGGGCGGTGATGTGTGGGCGTCTGCAGTCGCTGCCTCGTCAGATCCTAGGCTCTGTTCCTAATACCTTGTGACCTTGGGCAAGTTACTTAACCTAGGTGAGCCTCTACTCGCTCCTCTCTAAAACAGGACCATAGCAGTTCCCACCTTGGAGGGTCCCTGCAAGGGTCAAATGAGATCGTGGGACGCACTTAGCAAGCGCTTGATGTATGGAGAGTCTCAGAAAGAAGAGCTCTTGTTGATGATGGTGATGTAAAGAGGGTGGAGAAGGGTTTCTGCACGGGGGGCCAGTGCAGAACGGACTTGCTCATATACTTCCTCTCCCCTGGCTCGGTCAAGGTCCAGGAGGGACTGGGCCTTCACTGCAATCTGGAGAATTAGTGCCTTCTCTGCCCCCACCCCCAACCTCACACCTCTAATTCGAAGGCTGCCTTCTGAGCCCCAGGGTTGGAGTAGGATGAGGGAGGGGTGCCAGGCCCAGGGTGGGGGCCTGACTCTGTCTGGTCCGGAAGGCCTGGCAGGTGGGGGTGGGGGTGGGAGTCTGGTGGACACGGCCCTGCAGCCCTGACTCCTGGAGGCAGCCCGAGTGGAGAGGACGGGTGGGGGTGGTTTCCTGGCAAAGCTGAAAAGGTTTGGATTTGACTTGGAAACACATTGAGAAGTCCCTAGAGGCTGCCTCCTCAGAAACAGCCTCTCTGAAGTCGAGCCCGGACTGGGGAGGCTGTTTTGTATAAAGGGGCTCCAGGGAACTCAGCCATGGGGAGCGGGCTGAATCCTCTTCCCTGGAATTGTAGCACAGGCTGCGGTTTCTCCAGAGCCCCCCAGTACTTCCTGAAAGTGTGTCCCCCCAGGGTCTGGAGAAGTCCAGCCCTGGAGCTGTGCGCTAGGCACAAGGGACCAAGGCAGAGGAGGAAGGAGCCTTGGAGCCCAGGGGGGAAGAGGAGAACCACCTTCTCAGACATTCCAAGTCTCCGTCTCCAGGGCTCCACCTTCCAATTTTTCTGTCATATCCATGTTTGGCCTGTTACATGACATTTTTTTCTTTAAATTGAGTCTCGTTGAAAAACTTGAATACATTTATTTCAAAGAACGTTATATTGCTACTGTAAATGGAAGACTTATCTGACTTCCTTTACATAGTCACCGTCTAAGTAGAATACATTAAGAAAGAATGAAATGATGTTTAATTTTACCAAGTGCCTGGGATTCCTGTTCTTTCTGACGAGGGAAGATGGATAAATGTGAGAGCTGCTTTCAAGACAGGCTAGCACCCAGCTAAGAATCTCTCCTCCATTCCACTTGTCAGATAAGATACAAGGTGTAAACAGTTAAACTCTAATGTCAGATAAACAAGGAATAACCTTTTAGTAGAAGTCTATCCTAAATCTTGCATGGGCTATACTTGTAAAACTTATAAAAACTAAGAAAATGTTTACTCCATTTATCCAAAATTCAGATTTCATGGGGCATCCTCTATTTTCTTTGGTAAATCTGGTGGATCCTACCTTTGAAGAATGAAAGAAAGTTTTCAAAGGAAGAACTTTCTTACTGCTGAGAGAGTCCATGTTTCCATGGGGTGTCCCTATGCCACCAAAAATAATCTCGAGGAAGCCTGTTCTGACTCAAGGTGGGATTAGCCCAACCAAGTGTCTTTCTGTGGGACTTTGGAGGTAGGACAGAACATTCCAACAGGGGGATTTCTGCCTGGCTTCATGGAGGAGGAGGAGGAGGCTCTGGAGCTGGACCTGAGGGGACAGCTGTGCAAGGCTACAACTGAGGACAGAGGACACTCCTCAGGGATAAAGGCTTGACCCTGCCCTCAGAGGACAGAGGGGCTTGTGTCTGAGTGACTGGCATATGGGCGTGAATGACTGTGTGTTTGTCCTAATCACACCCTCTGGGGACAGAAAAGGGCTTTTGAGGCCATCTCCTGTTGCACCTCCTCCTGTCTCTGCCCGTCCCCTCCAGGAACCTGAAATTTGTGTCCAGTGGGGCAAGCTCACCACCTACCAAGCCTTCTCTTCCTGCCACGGGGCAGCTCTGGCCATTAGAAAGCTCTTCCTGGGACAGCAGAAATCCGGCCTATCCGATGTCTCTGCAGACGGACACAGTCCCTGCCCCAGGACAGTCTCTCTGAGATCTGCCAGCCCACTGTGTTGATAGCCCACTGAAGTCTGAGTAGACCCGATTCTTTGAGCCCTCCTTCTTATGGCTTGGTCTTGGACCCCAAACGGGGGACTCCTACATTATGCTCTGTCTTCATGCAAGAGCAAGGAATAGGCTGGCCCTGGGGGAAGGCTGGGGCCCGAGGCCACACAGAAGCAGAACAAAGAGAGAAGTTGCTTTCTCGAGATGCTCAGTCTGCAGGAACTGTAGGAGGAGCCCCGGAGACCTGGGTTCTGGTTTTTGCTCAGTTCCTAATTTGCTGTGTGACATTGGGTAATCTCCTCCCCTTTCCTGGCCTTAGCTATATTTTATATAGTGCTTGGGTTTTTTTTTTTAACAGTAAAAATATTTGTGCCTGTTCTAATTGGTTAGTGCCAACTGGAGTGCCGTAGTTGCAGGATCCAGAGCTGTGTTTGGGTTTGGGGGGGGCAACAGGCAGCCAGTGGCCAGTGATGGTGATCTGGGGGCAGCACAGGTGCTGATGGTGGTCTTGAGGGGCCTGCCAGCTTTGGCGACCTTTGGCTCAGGAACAAGAAAGCAGGAAGGCAGATAGAGCCAGGGGATGTCCCTGCTGGGTGGCAGAAGTGCCCTGGGCTTGGTCCTGTCTTCTCCAGCCTGCAGGCTGTCACATGTGTTAGCTCTGTCCTGCCCCTAGACCACCAGAGGACCAGGGCTGTCTGTGGCCCCTGTGCCCAGGCCAGGAGTCCTGGCTGGAGGGTGCCGTGTGAGACAGAGGGGGTGGGGGTGGGGCTGCCCAAGTGGGTGGGGGTGGGGTGCATGAGGGTAAGGATGTGGCTTTTCTCTTGGGCAAAGTCTTTAGGGAACAAAATCACGGGTCAGGGTTTGGACTCAGCTGCCACTGAAAGGGGCTGTCTCCCCACTTTGTCAGGAGGTTGGACCAGGGGAGGCCGGGCCCTGAGCATCTTGGAAAGGCCGCATTGAATCCTCAAGCTGGGAAGAATCTCTAAATCTAGCCAATGTTTCCTTGACCTATGGATAGGCTTTCCTGACAGATGACCAAAGAAGTGGGTCTCGCCACCTCCCTGCCCTCTCCTTTGTCCCTGGTCTGCTACTGTCTCACTGGCTGTGTGACCTCTGTCAAGTCCCTCTCCCTCTCTGGGCCTCATTTTCCCCAACCATATGAGGAAGAATTTGGATAAAGGGCCACGAGTCAAAAGGCCTCCCTGGCCTCGCCTTCCTTTGCAGACTCCAAGTCCTCCATGAACATCTTCTTAAGCTCTTAGGTTTACAGAGCACTTGTCTATTTTTTTCCTTTTAATTGACACAATAATCATACATATTTACGAGCTCCAGTGTGATATTTTAGTCCATGTATACCAAGTGTGATGATCAGATCAAGGTAATTGGCATATCTCTCACTTCAAACATTTATCATTTCTTTGTGTGGGGAGCATTCAAAACGAGCTCTACTCGCTGTTTCGAAATATGTAATTAATCATTGCCAACCACCCTCCTCCTGCAAGCGCTTCCCTATTTACTCTCCTATTGATCTGTCAACAACCTGGGGAGGTGGGCACGGGCGGGGAGGGGGCGCCAGCCCTCCAGCTTTTTTGGGTGATAAATTTGATCACGTTCTCACAGTGAGACTGGTCGAGTTGGGACTCCTGCATGCGCCCCGCCTGCCACTGACCCAGAGGAGCTCCAGGGGGTTTAGTGGGGTCCCGGGTGCTGTGGCAGAGAGCCAGGGGCCTGGAGGGCACACGTGGGGGGAAGTGGGGACAGGCACGATTGCTTCACATATCTGTTTTTCCCTATGGGTTTCATGTAGGATGTATTTTGAGGGAAAAAAAAAATATTTGGTTCTAAACACATTGAAAGCCCTATCTTGCTGTAGGATTTCTCCAGGGAGAGCTGAGAGGGACCCTCTTCTGAGTTGGGTAGCTTTGCTCGGGGCTTAAGCAAATGCTTTACGTGTCTCATGGAAGTAAAGGAGATTTGCACATTTTAGATTAGAGACATTTAGCATGTGATGGCATTTTGGGTGGAGGTTGGAAAACTTCCTACCACACAGAATCACAGAGCACAAAAATGTCAGCCTCAAGGAGTGTCACTGCTGGAAGGATCTTTAAGAAACCATCTGGTCCCTCCCTCCCTCCCTCCCTGCCCTTTTTTGAAGGGAAACTGAGGCCCAGAGAGGGCAAGGAATTGGACCCAGGTCACACAGCATCAGTGACAGAGACAGGACTAAAGGTGGGTCTTCTGGAGGCCCTGACAAATGTTGGCACTGGCTGCAGTCTGAGGAGCTAGCAGGGTGGGGGGACCGGGGAGAGGGAGGAGAAAAAAGAGGCCTCCAAGGCCCAGGGACAGGCAGACAGAGGTATGTGGGGCCCAGCTGCCTGCTGATAAGAGACCCCAGTGCCATTCCAAAGGGATATTTTATCAAGATGTAATTTTCCCGCGGCAGACACTATTTTCTTTCTAGCGCAGACTGTGCTGGCCTTCCCGATAAGGAGCCTAGACGTGTTCACACTAAGGCAGCCAAAACATGAGGCAGGAGGCAAACATTCCCTGCTTAATCTGCCCCCACCCGAGTCCACCCCCCCCCATTTCCTCTCATTCTCTCCAAGTTCTCAGGCCCCCCCTCTCCACTGGCTGGCCTCTTCCTGCCTTCCAGTAAAGCCAGCCCAAAGGAGCCAGGAAGGTATGTGGCCCCGTGGAGGTCAGAGGAGAGAAGCGTGCGGGGCCTCCCCTGGGGCGAGAGGCCCAGGCCACAGGCTGTCCTGGCTGTGCCAGGGCACGGGCGGGGGCTGGGGACACGTCGTCTGGGGCCTGGACCCAGAGAGCTTTCTCCCCACAGCCCACCCCCATGGTCTCAGCTAGCAGAGTGCCGTCCGCTCCAGGCTGGGGCTTAAGCTGGAGGTGATCAGGGCCTTTCCCTGTGGCCGATTCCCTACTTCCTGACCCCCCTCCCCCTGACCTCCAGATCCCAGGCTCCATGAGGATTTCTGGGGAAGAAGGTCGACTTCCATCTAAGACCCCAGGCAGAAGAGACCTGGCCTCCAGTCCCTGTGGGCCTCCTTGGCTCTTCTGCTCTCTGGGCCTCCGTTTTCCCCTCTGTCCATCCAGGGGGACGGGGAGAGACCCTGGCCTGGAAGTGCCCCCTGGCTTGTCGGAGGACGACGCTCTGCTCCCGTCTTCCTGGGTTGTTGGCCCCCGGGTATCCGTGCCCCGCCCCGGCCTTGCTCAGGAAGTCCACCCCACCCTCCACATCTGGATGGAATTTACCCCCCAAAGCCACTCAATTACCAGTGATTCCATCAGGACGGCTCATGTGTCTAAGGGGGCCCTGGTGAAGGCTGTTTTGCCAGAGATGCGGGTTCTCGGGGCCTGCGATCCATCTCTCTCGCCGCCCAGGGTGCCTTCTCCCCTGGGGAGACGGAGACTAATGAGCAGTGTTCTGCTGGGCAGGGGAAGGGGACATAGGAGAGGTTTCCCCCCTGTTCAAAGACTGAGCCGGGACGTTGAGGCTGGAGGGTGAGGGAAGATGGTATATGGATTTTTTTAAAACATTTTTTTGGTACCAGAGATGGAGCCAGAGCACTTAAATACTGAGCCACATTCTCAGCCCTTTTTTATATTTTATTGAGAGACAAGGTCTTACTGAGTTGCTTAGGGCCTCAATAAGATGCTGAGGCTGGCTTTGAACTCACGATCCTCTTGCCTCAGCCTCCTGAGCTGCTGGGATTACAGGCCTGCACCACCACCCCTGGCTTGGTATATGGATTTTTTTTATCCACTGGCCTCACCCAAATGCCCAGCTCATGGAGTCTGCAAGGGGTGATGGGCCTCATGTCCCTATTCACATCCTGAACCCTAGACAGGATCCTCCGTGGTCAGGCTGAGACCGTGAGGGCTTGGGACCTAGTGCTGGGTCTTGGTATACTTGCTTTGTGAACCACGATGATCCTGCTGTCTTCCTGGGGCTTCTGCTGAGTTGAGTAGTCAGGGACAGTGGCCTTCCTGTGATCAAATCTCCTCTTACTCTGAACCCCTACTTCAAGGACTGCTTTCCTGGTCACGGTGGCTGTTTGCTACCCGCTCCCCCACATCAGTTTACACAGGAGGATCAGGTGCCCAGGCGTTGTGTGCCACAGTACACTGCTGACTGGGTCTCCCGCTGCACTTAAGAGCACAATGGTGGCCTGGGGGGGGGGGGGCTGGGGTCGTGGCTCAGTGGTAGCATGTGTGAGGCACTGGGTTCGATCCTCAACACCATATAAATAAATCAATAAAGGTATTGTGCCCATCTACAACTAATATATATATATATTAAAAAACAAGAACAACGATGGTCTCAGGAGTGGGGGATCATCATATTGCTCCAGGGGTGACCTGGCTTAGGTGACAGCGGGTTTAAACCTCACGCTCATCTAAACCTCACTGCTCAGCTCTGCTGCAGACAGAAACAGGGTCTAAGGTTGAGTCCCACGCCCCTGGGACTCGAGCCGTCACTGGGGCTAGAAAAGACTGACCCAGAGTCAGTCTTGCGCAGTGGGGAGCGCGGGCTGCGGGTTGGCGTGACACTTGCATCCCAGCTCCGTGGTGCAGGCTGGGGGGCTTCAGGCCGGCAGCGTAGCCTCCCTCCTACTTCCACGGTGGTCAGGAACGGGAGGACTGAGCAGGGTGCCAGCAGAACCAGCACTTCACCAACAGCAGTGTTATTATTTTATGAAAACCTCACATCGAGACTGTAGTCTCTCGTCCTGGAAAACCTCCTGACGCAGGACCCAGCCCAGAATTTAGAGGAGCCCTGCTTCTAGAAAGGCCCCTGTGTTCACCAACAGATTCCACATCCAAGCGGCAAAGGGCGTGGACTTTCCTCAACAGTGAGTTGGTGACGGAGGTGGGAGGGATGGGCAGGTGACAGTGCAGGGTGTCCTGGAGGCCTGAGGGCCAGGCTGATGTGGGTAGAGGGTCTGGGTGGGGAAGAGAGGGTCCAAGTTCACAGGGGTCTTGAAGGCTCCCCTGGGCCCATGAGTTGTCCTGGGGCAACCAGAGCTGCTGTCAGTTCACTGTTGGGGTGTCAAGATGGAAAGGCTTCTTCAGGAAGCTGGCTCTGGGGGCTGGTGCAGGGCCACCCATGGGCAAGGGGGCCTGTCGGGGCCTGTTGGAACCCAGACAGAATTAGTGCCAGGATCCATCTATCACGAGATCCCAGACAGGGAAATCACCACGTACCGGTCCAAGCCCTTCGCACATCCTTGTGTCATGTGATTGTTGCTGGCGAAATGGGTTCTCTCTGCTTCATCCATGAGAAAAACCACGTCCTCAGAGAAGGGACCACTCACAGCTCGATGGCTGCCCAAGAGGCCAAAAAGCCAGGTGTCCAGCTCCTGTGCCAGTGGCCCCTTTCCATGAAGGGCTTGGGGGCGCTCTGCCTGGCAGGGCTATGACGCGTAGAGAGGCTCAGAGAGGTGCTGTGCAGTTCTAGGCCCAAGGCTGGGGACAAACAATAAGTGAGCCACAAGAAGGTCATGTGCACCGGCTCCAGACTCAGGACCTGGCTGGCGGCCCAGCCTGTCGCTCACCACCACTGTGGCCTGAGGAGCTCTGCAGCGCTCTGAGCCTCAGTTGCCCCTGATGGGAGTGACTGCGGTGCCCACGGCAAAGTGTGAGTGGAGGATCCCTGAGCAGCCACCCTTGAAGATGGAGGTGACATCCGCACTGTGAGCGTGGGGAGCTGCGGGCTCATCTCAAGGTAACTCACAGCCTCAATGTCGGGCACAGACTTAGGCACAGCAAAAACTCAGTCCCTATCGGCATCCTCTAGGGTTTGTGTTTTTAATGAACACTTTCTAAGTGCCGCGCTACCCGCTTAGGAAGTGCACACTGGACAGTAAAATGAGACTGAATGTGCGTGAACAGGAGGAGGGAGCTAAGGCCACCTCTGGAGGATGGCTAGACATGGTGGGGGGACTCTGTGCAGACCAGGAGGAAGTGGTCCCAGCTGGAGAGAATTGGAGATCTGCTTAGCAAGAAAGCCAGGCCCCAGGCATAGGCCTGAAGATCCGGGTTCAGTTTTCTGCCTGCTGTCGACTTGCTGTGTGACTTTGAAGGCCCATTCTCCTCTGGGCGTCTGTTTTCCTTCCCGGAGGACAGATGGAGGGCACCAGAGGACCAGGAGTGGAGCTGTCAGGGAAGGAGGCTCTTGCACCTGAGGCCTGTTGGGATCTGCCGGCCTGAAGGGGATTTCCTGGGGCCGGCCCAGTTCCCAGCCCTGCTGACGTCGTCTTTGGATGGGTGCCCGGAGTTGGGGGGTGCCCAGAGCAGTACACCAGTGGGAAAGGCAGGCGGGCACGCTCCCAGCCCACACGCTGGTCTTCCTTCCAAGGCCCTGGGGTCTCCCCACCTTTACCCCCGAGGGTGAGGAAGTGGGGGATGCCTCCTGTCGAAAGAAGAAGCACTGCCCCTTGGCCCAAGATCCTGATTTGTTGGCTGTGTGACCTCAGGCAAGTCCCTGCCCCTTTCTGCGCCCTGGCCCCGGTCTCTGTAATGAGGAACACAGAGATTTCCAGGCTCTCTTGGAACTTTGACGCTCTGGGATGGGATGGGGGTCTGGGGTCCTGGAAAAAGAAATTGGGAGAGGGGGCTGAATCCAGGGACTTCTTTCCCACATGGAGCAGAAGGTGTAGGAGCTTGGCGGGGGAGTGCTGTGGGGGAAACGGAGCCCCAGGGCTTCCAGGTGGCTCCAAGCGCGGGCAAGCCGAGGTTTGGAAGCATATTTATTTTTAAGTGTCCCGTGTCACTGGAGGCTTTTTCTTTGGGTTTGAAATGCTCCAGAAGTCAGCGCCCTGCCTGTGTGTTTGCTGAGCAGAATATGGGCTGTATTTATTCATCCTTTAGCCCGAGCCCTTAAAAATATAGACGGCTAATGTCTTCAGTATGTATGAAATATCCCATATGCTCGGAAACAAAAGGGGCTCTGTTATTAAAGTTTCATTTCCACACGCCCCCTCCCCTCCCTCCCGCCCGCCCCCTGACACCCTGCCCTCCTCCCATCCCTTCAGCCTGCTGGAGACAGAGCGGGAGTGAGGAGGCTGGCGGGCAGCGGGGCAGCCGTGGACGCAGGCTGGGCACAGCCGGTCCCCATTGAGTGGGTGCAGAGTCTGGCTCCAGGTGAGGGGTGACTGCAGGAAGGGATGGCACAGTCTTCCAGGGGAGAGGGGCTGAGGGTCCCTGGGATGGCCAGTGGGGAGTGAGGGCTGAGGTGGCCCTTCTCGAGGGCTCCAGTGGGGCTGGGGCCCTGGCAGGGCTCCGCTGTCTGGGACGGAAATGCCCGCTCTGCCGCTAACTGAAACCACATGTGTCTCCCAGGCAGCGGGACAAGGACGCCGCCAGGCCTGGGGCTGGGGACTGGGGGGAGCGAGAGGCAGGATGGCCCCATGTGTGCCCCGGAGTGGGTGAGGGGCTGTGCCGGCGGCTTGGGGTCGTTGCCTTTGTACCACGAGAGTGTGTCCAGGAGTGTCGTGGATGTCTGTCGTGTGTGCACGTGTGTGTGCGTGTGTGTGTGCACATGCATGTGTGTACGTACATGAGCCCATTTGCAGGTCGGAGGAGTGTCCCCACTCACTGGGCCAGTGTGGCCTCCCTCTTGGCCTCCTGTGGCACAAGTGCTGGGCAGACTCCTACCTGTCACCTAGAACTTGGGAGTCTGCTGGCTGCCTGGGGGAGGCGACAATCCAGCTGAGTGGGTGGGACCCCGGTATGGGCTGCCTCCCACCCAGGATCCCCTCCGTCTCCTCGCACCTGCACAGGCTCTGCCTACCTCCCAGAGGGAGACGCCGCCCAGAAGCAGAGCGAGGGGGTGAGGACGATCCCACCTTCCACATCTGCTTTCCTGGTTTGCAGCGTAGTCCTCTGCCTTCCTGGAGTCTGGCGTCGTCACTGTAGCCCTGGAAGGTGAGGAAACCAAGCCCGAGCGAGGGACCACTTGCCCATCGCTGTCAGGGAGACCGTGGCGGGGAGGGGGGGGTGTCCAGACCCATCCCGAGGGATTCCTGGGAGTAGGGGAAAGTTGGGGGGCCTGTGCTCAGGTTCCCTGGCAAATGGGCTCATTCCTGAGGGGCCCAGGTGACCCTGGAGAATCTCTCCCTAAAGAATGAGCCTTGCTGGGAGCTGGTTCTGTTGGTGGCCTTGCCAGCGACTTGCTGTGGATGTTGGACAGGTCCCTTCCCATCCCGGCCCCCTTTCCCCTTGGTGTTGGCAGGGTTGGGCCAGGGTGGTGTTTCCAAAGCCCGGTGGGCACACCTCTGGCAGCTCGTCTACGACGCCCTGTGGACTGTGAGTTTTCATTTTAACAAGGAATGTGTGTTACTTTACCCACACTGGGGGAAAATATAGAAGTAGCATAACGTCCAACCAGTGAGTAGATTTAAATTGCTCAGATGAATGAAGCCTAGGGACCAGTAGAAAGTCCTCTGGGTCCTGTCCATTGTGGCCTTGGGCTCTCTTCATGCTTTCACCATTTCAAACGTTTTTAAGGGTGTGGCTGCTGGGTGTGTGGGTGCACATTTGTAATCCCAGTCACTGGGGAGGCTGAATCAGGAGGATCACAAGTTCAAGACCAGCCTGGGTAACTTAGCAAGACCATGTCCAAAAAAATCAGCTCCGTGGTAGAGTTCCCCTGGGTTCAATCCCCAATACCCTCTCCCACTCAAGAAAAGTGTTGGTTCTGGCTGTCTAGGGCCAGGGGGTATGATCTGCTGTGTAGACTGTCTCTTGGCCCCCACAAATTAGCAGCCCAGTAATTCTGTGATTACAGAGTAGAGAGCCCAGTTACCACCTTGGGTGTGTGTGGCATATGCTGTGTGGGAAGGGGCAGGGGTGGTCCGAGCAGAGCTGGGGGGTCAGATGCACAAGGTTAAAGGCAGGAGCTTGGGAAAGAGAGTGTCCTCTGAGTAAAATGTTCAAGTGCTTTGTCTAGCCTCAGCCGTGCTTTGAATTGTAGGGGTGGTGGGTAGCTGGGAGGCCACCCCGGCTCTTGCCTTTCCTGCCATTCAGCCTGGGCTGCAGGCCACCTGGCTGCAATCTATCTACCCATCCAGGACTGGCCCAGGTGGGGTTCACTGGAGGGGTCAGGGGCTATTGGACGCCCCCCCCATCCTTGGCAGAGGGAAAAGTCACTTTTCCAGGCTGAACTTGTCGGAGCTGCCACCCTTGAGGACACAGCCCTCTCCCTCCTGCGCGGTTCATGGTGGCTGTTATTATTTCTTGATTTGGTTGCTTGCGTGTGGATCTTCCCTGGTGATGTTTCATTACCAGCTCCTTAGAGGAGCCCTGTTCTGCTCTGGGGCTGAAGGGGCAACTTCTAGAACTGTTCTTTCTTGTCTCATTCTATAACAGGTAGGGATGTGAAAGTTCAAAGACATGAATAGCACTCTTGGCCGGGGGTGAATTCATGACCCCTTTGTGGGAGGCAGCAGGTTCCAAGTAACCAGACCAGGACAGGTTCATTTTAACTTTGCTGCGAACATGCTGTGTGATCCTGGGCAAGCTCCTTACCCTCTCTGGCCCTTCTTTTCTCTGACCTCAGGCGTCATTGTCCTTGATGAGGCTGAAGTGATTCTCTAGCTCTGCCCTGGGGATTCTTGTTCCTCCAGATGGGTACTTTCTCTGGTTGGAAAAAACCTGTGTTTGGGGGTTGGGCTCCCTGAAGCACAGAAATTGCCCACACTCCTTAGGCCTATGTTCCCAGGGGCCCGTGCCAGCTATTTTAAACCTTGAGGAAGCAGCTGGCCAGGGTCAGGGGCACAGTCCCTGCCTATGGAACTTAACAATCGAACTGGCCTTCGGTGCCCTTGTGAGTCCTGCTGAACCACCAACAGCTACACCCAAGGCCAAGGGCAAACGGAGATGGGCTTGATGCTGCCCTGGGCGCCTTGGTCATCATTATAGAGGTCTGCCTGGCCAGGGAGTGGGGACATGGGAGCTGAAATGGCAGCTCCTCCCCAAGGAAACACCATGTAGAAGATGAAGCAGTTCACGCTACCATGAAGTAAAGGAGTCGGCCGCAGCGGGCTGCGCAAGGGGTTCAGAGGGAGCAGCGGTCGGAGTCCCCCAGGGTGACCCACCCACAGGGACACTGGACGCCCACTTCCTTAGATTTCATCTTGATTCTGCTTTCCTGGGTTTGGTAGAGGCCGTGTGGACTGGTTGATAAGGGAGTGTCCCTATAAAGTCCCACTGCTCCTACCGGTGACAGTTTCAACCTCAGGCAAAGGAAGTTTGCTGTCATGTGAGGAAGAAATAAAAAAGCAGAACGGAGTCCGGTGAACGGGCTCTGCACTCGGGCACAGCTGTGGGGCTTGCCAGGCTCTGCGTGTCCCCGAGCTCTCCTTTCCCCACCTGTGAAATGGGTCGTCAGGAAGGGTCACGAGGGCACAGTAGAGAAGCCCTGGCACACGCTGTGGCTGGCCCCGGGGTGAACAGAAGCCCGAGGTATCAGTCCCACCATTAGCTCCGCCAGCTTCAGGAGGGAGGTGAGCATCCCCCACAGAGGCACAGGGAGACGCCAGCCCTGGGCAGGATGAGGGAAGAGTGCCAGCTCCTTCCCAGGCCTGTCCAGTCCCAGCCCTGCCCCTGCTGGCTGGCGACTTCCAGCAGGTTACTGAACGCCCGAGTCTCGGTTTCCTCATCTGGACAGCTGAGCAGGGGCAGCACCCACCCCACAGCAGCTAAGGAGGCGAAATGAACCCACCGAAAGCTCTGGGCACACCGTTCGGTGCTCGGCAAACCCTAGCTGAACGGGGACCTGGAGGAGTTTGCTCCTCAAACTGATCCCCTGCATAGTCCCCTGTCGGCTCAGCCCTTGTCATCAGTGAGGCCAGGCGCCCAGAGACTCCGGGACCCCCAGTGGGGCCCTTTGGGGTCTTGAATCTTGCCATAAAGAATGCCTCCTGGAATGTTCTGCCTCGAGCCTCCTGCAATGGCAGGTGGTCACAGGGAGCTCCTCACTATCACTGAGAGCGGGCAGAGGGGACAGGGCTGACCTGAAGGGTATGAAGAGAAGGAGGGAGCAAGGGAAACTGAGTCTCAGCAAGGGAGGGGGCCTGTGTGGGCGGGGACCAGAGAAGGGAGGTGAGAAGACCTTGCGGAGAGGGTGGAAGGGCCGGGAGCTCCCTGGCAGCTGCTCCCTCCTGCTCCCTGGAAGCAGCAATGGGTTAAAGGGGAACCGGAAAGAAAAGGAGGAAAGCAAACAGAAAGGCTGGAGCTCGCTCACTGGGGTGCTTGGCCCAGCCCAGCCACCGCCAGGGCCACTCCCCACCACTGAGTGTGTGTACACACAGTCATACACACACCAACAGATGTGCACATCACACAGGCACACACACAGAGACACCCAAAGACATAAACATACAGCTACACCCAGGAGTACAGATGTACCAACATCACAGACACACAGATCCACACACATATATACAGAGATACACACAGACTCAAGACACACACAACACACGTGCACAATCATAGACACGCAGGACGACAGTTACACAGGTGCACACACAGACGCACGTATGGACGAGACATAGAGGTATGTGTGGACCGAACATGCGCACGTGGACACACGGATGCAGACACAGCCACACGGAGACACGCACATGCACATGCAGATACACATAGAAACAGACATGCACACATAAAACACAATGCACACGTGCACATGCAGACCCACGTGCAGACACTCACACACGTGCACAGACACACAGTGGAGAGGCTCCATGCTGGAGGGCCGCTGCCAGGCTGAGGGTTTCTGAAACTCCTTCCAGCTCAATCTCTTCCTGCCCCTCCGTGCCAACAATTGGTACCAAGTCAACCCCTTGACTGCAGTAAGGAGAACACCCACCGTGTAGTGAGCCCCTACCCTGTGCCGGACTCTAACTCCTCTCTGATATGGACTAATTTAATCCTCATGATCCCCATGAGGTGGGCACTGAGATTAGCCCTAACTGAGGCTCAGAGAGGGAAATCAACTTTCCCAGGGTAACACAGTTTGTTTAGCAGCTACTCCAAAACATGGCACCAGAAACACATGTGCACACATAGACACAATGCACACACACGCGTGTAGACCCACACGCAGACTGGAGTACAGGCTGACGACCGTTCCACTCTCTGGGGCACCAGGCTCTTGCTCTGGGGACAGCTGTTCACCTCTGCCATGGCTCCCTGTGAAGAAGCAATAGAATCTGACCTTTCTCAGGCCCAGGGTGGGGAGTGACCTGCCCTTGGTCACAGAGCATGGACAGATGAGGACAGGACGTCTTGGTGTGTGCCAAGCTGAGGCTTCAGTGAAGAGGAGTGGGGGAGGTGGAGGGAGGAACTCTCAGGCCTGCAGCTCGGCCCACGCCCCACGCCTCCTCCTGCAGTCTCTGCCCCAGGCTGCTCTCCTCTACCTGCCCCAGCCCGGGGACTGCACCTGGCCCCTGGACCTGACCCGTCCAGTATCTTGTTTTCTTGGCTGGACATTGCCCAACTGAGCTTCCTTAATAGTAAATCGGGAATTGTTGACCCAACACATTTCTCTCCTATTATTTTGTTTCAGCCTGGTGGGTGGTGGTGGGGGATCTCTTCTTTTGATAAGCTTGAGTCTTGACTTCATCCCTTACTGAGAGTCTTTGCCCACCGGGAGTCAAATTAACGAAAATATTTGTCAAGTCCTCCATTGGGCTAAAAATGCCAACTGCACAGATACGGGATGTGGAAGATATGGCATAAGAATACCAATTGTACTGTGAGGTCTTTGTGGACCATAGTAAGATCTAGCAGGGATGGAATTATTGAAAGAAGAAGAAGAAGAAACAAACAAGCAAACAAACACTAGTGTGATGTTAGGTGTATTAATAAAGGTAGAAGTCTCAGAAGAAGGGAGGTCATGGTCTAGCCATACCCTGTGCAGGCTTGGTTTTCCTGGAATGTTGTATTCCGTCCGTTCACTTCTGAGAAACTGACAAAGGGGGCTGATTGCAGGGAGCAGGAAGAGCATGTGAAGGGCTCTGAAAATTCTTTAAGGTATGGAATAGGCAAGGGTACTGAGGTTTAGCTGGAGGGAGGGGGGAGGAAAAAGAAACGAGGGGTGAGTTGTTCTGGACATCCTCTGAGGATGGGATTGTCAGTGGTGGGAATGGGGAGCCTCCAGGAGGGAGATGTCACCTTTATAGAAAAGGGAATTTAGCAGCACAGTGGCACATGTCTGTAATCCCAGTGCCTTGGGAGGCTGAGGCAGGAGGATCTCAAGTTGAAAGCCAGACTCAGCAACTCGGTGAGACCCTGTCTCTAAATAAAATATGAAAAAGGGCTGGGGATGTGGCTCAGTGGGTCGGTACCCCTAGGTTCAATCCCCAGTACCAATAAAAGGGGGGGATTCTACGGATGGAATGCCTGAGTCTGCTCCCCCTCACCCACAGGTGAACAAGCTGGGGTTGGGGGTCTGAGTGAAAGGGGTTCAACTGTCACGGCTTTGCTCCTGACCTGTCCCAACATTTCACCACCTTGAGTCTGTGACTCCTGACTCCTGGCTCTCTCCATGCTCCGTGCTGAGGACGCCTGTCCCCTGGGGAGACCTGGCCAGGCCCTGCCACCTCCAGTCTCTGTGTGCCGCACGGCCTCTGCTCACATGCCCATCCCACGGTCCCCCTGCCCCAGGACCAGGACAGGGTCTTAGGCAGGGGAGATCCCCAGACTCCCAAAGTCGGGGAGCCCTTGGTGAGCACCTTGTCTACCCCCTCACTTTATGGAAGAGCAAACTGCGGTGACTGAGGGAGCTGTCTTGAAGTCAGAGGGCTCCCAGGAGGTGGCAGAGCAGGTCTGCAGCCCTGGCTCCCGGCTCCCAGCCTGGCAGGGCACCGGGGGGCAGAAAATCTGACTCCCCCATCCCAGAAGGCGTCCAGGAAGAATCTGCCCCTCTCTTTCCCACACCCCAGGATGTTTCTTGTTTGTGATCTGTTCTCATGCACTTATTGAGCACCTACTAGATACCAGGCCAGCAGTGGAGTAGGTCTAGGGACCCGGTGGCTGCCGGACCAGAGGAGGAAGTGACACTGTCCCCCTGCCCTGCCGCCTTGGGAGTACTTTTCATTTTCTAAGGTTACCTGGCAGGGGTAGCAGCCTCCTAGCTCGTCTCCCCTGCCCTCCTCCCAGCACTCTGCAGTGCAGGACGGGCCCCGCCCCAGGCCCCCAGCTCTCAGAGCACTCCCTGCCTGCAGTCCATGTTCCAAAACGACTTGCCCAATGCATGGATGGCTGAGAAACCGCCGCGGTCCACCCACAGGGCATGGAGAAAGCCTTCCCCAGCCCGACCCAGGGCCTCGAGTGGTGTCTGGCTTTTCCTGCATCATTTCATTCCTGTAACAGGGCCTGGGAGCTGGCACAGTCCTTGGCCCCATTTTACAGATGAGGAAATTGAGGCCAATGATTAAGAGGCTGCTTGCAGCCTTGTCACCTCCTACCTTGATCAAAGACACTCAAGTCCCTGCATCATGCCCTCCTGTCCCTTCTAGAGTAATTGAAGGCAGGAGCACATCTGCCTTTCCTTGATCCTTCCCACAGCATCCTGTAGGATTCTGGCCCAGTGGGACCTATAGGGGTTTATCCCGTTCAGCTGGACTGAATGAAATCTGGGGAAGGGAAAAGGGCAAGAGGCAGGTAAGGGAGGATGAGTGGCAGATGCCAGGCAGGGGCGGAGGCCAGCAGGGGCAGAGGCCAGCAGGGGCGGAGGCCAGCCTTCCTGCCTAGCGTGTCTGCTGGATGCCATCCTCAAAGACCATTGCCCAGTGCAAAGTCCCAGGTTCCTTGTTTGGACTTTGCCCAGGGAAAGCTGATGATGTCCTTCCCAGGCTCTGCTTGTTCCCCACTGGTGAAGGGAGCTCTGTATCTACTGGGACATGTGACAATCTAAGAAAATCACCTACCGGTACCATGTGGTCCTGTGTCCTAATCTTTTTTTTTTTTTTTTTTTTTTTTGGCACTGGGGATTGAACCCAGGGGTGCTTAACCACTGAGCCACATCCCCAGCCTTTTTTTTGCATTTTATTTAGAGACGGTGTCTCTCTGAGTTGCTTAACGCCTTGCTAAGTTGCTGAAGCTGGCTTTGAACTTGTGATCCTCCTGCCTCAGCCTCCCGAGCCACTGGGATTACAGGTGTGTGCTATTGGCCCTGGTCCTAGTCTTTCTCCATGCCCAGCACAGTTGAACCTGCGCCACAGCTGTGAGAAGTAGGTACTGTTATCATCTAACTCTTACAAATGAGAAATTGGAGAGGCAGGGGTCATATGACCCATCCAAAGTCTCTCAGCTGGTAAATGGCAGAATGCAGAATGTGATTTGAAGCCCAGGGGTGTGGCATCAGACAGCATATCCCCCTGGGCTCTGTACCAGTGCTAGCCACCAAAATATAATATGACTGCATATGTAACTTTAGTTTCTAGCCGTCACACTAAAAGGTTTTATAAAAAGTCAGTGAAATCATTTTTCAATAATGCATTTATTTAAAAACCAAATAACATCATTTCAACAAGCAATAAACTTGTAAAAGTTATTCATGAGACATTTTAAACTGTCCTTTTTATATTAAGCCTTGGGAATATGGTGTGTATTCTTTATACACACATCTTGACTCCAATTGGCCACAGTTCAAGTGCTTATGTTACATGTGGCTGTGGACAGCACAGTTTCATACTGTATGGCCTTTCAGGGTCCTTACTGTGGAGTACCCTGGGGCACAGGAAGAACCCAATAAATGTCATCCACTTGTATGATTATTTTTACCACTGGTTGTTGTTGGTCCAGGAAGACGCTGGGTAGAGGTGCCAAGCCCTTGGCATAAACTGTACACTGATGTCCCTAGTCTTAATCCTCCAGGCCAAGAGCTTGATGCCTCCTAGGCTCAGCCAACTTCATGAACCTTTGGCCTGTGGGTTGAGAAGACCCAGCTTGACTCTCTAAGAGGGGAGGAGAGGCTGATCGAGACCCCTCCTATCCCTGCTGGCCAGCCGGGTACCACAATGAAGTGAGGCCTCCTGGGGGGTCTGAGCCTGAGGCCCATCTGCTCTGGGTTGTGCTGGTGACCAGGTCCACAGCTGCAAGGGAGGGGACAAAGACCTCTCCTTCTCAAGTTCCTGCATGCCTTCAGCCAGCTAGGACTTTAACAGGGGAACAACAAACAAACAAACACTATCTTTAATGTTGTTTTTTTTTTTAATATTTTTTGTTGTTGTAGTTGGACACAATGCCTTTATTTTATTTATTTTATGTGGTGCTGAGGATCAAACCTAGCACCTCGCACGTGCTAGACGAGCACTCTACTGCTGAGCCACAACCCCAGCCCCTTAATGTTGATTTTTTTTAATGGAAACCCCATGAATTAATAAATGGAGCAGGGATGTAGGGTCTGCACTGTCCCCTCCTGTCTGTGGTCCTAGGAGATACAAAGAGTGCTTGCAAAGAACCAGTGGCTCCCAGAGAACACAGGGATCACCCGGGAAGCATCAAAGGTTGCCAGTGGCCAGATCCTCTTCCCAGAGGTTATGATTAAATTCCCCTGGGTGTGGCAGTGGTTTGGGAACATATCAAAGATCCCTGGGTGGTTTTAATGTGTGGGCAAGTTTGGGAACCTTGTACTCTCCCTTGGGGCACATACTCAGGTAGTCCTCACAATAGGTGTGATACAGGTGTGGTATGGGTTCCCATTACCCATGAGGCTTAGCGAGGTCAAGGAACTGGCTCAAGTTCAGACCTCCAGGACACGAGCTTGCTTGGGATTCGCTGGCCAGGGTTTTAAGCAGTGCCGTGCTGATAAACACCACAGCGGGTGCTCTAGGGAAAACAAGGGCCTTGGTTTTCATCATCTGCCCGTTTCCATGGTGTAACTACTCCCACCATCGCCTATGCTAAGCTACCAAGTGACACCCCTAGGTGCAGAGGTGGGAAGAGATTTTCTGAGGAGTCAGCATGGTAGCCTCAGTCCTATCAGGTGGGTGGGAGAAATGGTTAGGAATTCTCTGGATGTTTTATCCTAGAATCTTTTAGCCAATGAAATATTTGAGAACCCCAACATATACAACAGATGAAATATGGCATCAGCAAAAGTATCAGAAACTTCAATCATACTCTCATGCTCTGGTTCCAATGGGGCTAACCCCCCATTTGAGCCTATAGCGCAGGGTGAGGGTGGCTGTAATAGCCTGAGAGTTGGGGGCCTTATGCTCCATGCCCACCCTTGACCC
This sequence comes from Urocitellus parryii, assembly GCF_045843805.1. Taxonomy (NCBI): domain Eukaryota; kingdom Metazoa; phylum Chordata; class Mammalia; order Rodentia; family Sciuridae; genus Urocitellus; species Urocitellus parryii. The sequence goes on from NC_135531.1 coordinate 104,316,963, forward strand.
TCACTGGCTCCCTCACCTTGGGCAAGTCCCTCCCTATCTGGGCTCCATTTCCTCCCTCAGTCAGGAGGAGACCCCTGGGTGTGCTTTCCCAGGATGGCCTTGGACCTGCCATAACCCACCGGACCCCAGCCAGCCTCAGGCCTGTATTTATAGCCATGACTTCAGTTCCTCCAGTTCTGTTGAAGCTGGTTCCCTGGCCCATGTATTTATAAACCCAGCGGGGCAGAAATAGATGTGACATGCAGGGGACTTAGGTGATTTGTGAACAAGCTGGATTCCGTGAGTCCCTTTGGATCGGGCTCGAGTCCTTAGGTGCCAGGTTCCACAGGCAATCCTGAGCTGGAAGGGGGCTTCGAGATTCAAGCCCCAGCCCTGTGATTGTACAGTGGGGGTCACAGTGATCCAGGAATGGAGGGATGTGGCCAGAGTCATAGAGGGTGTGGCAGAGCCATGCCAAAGTGACGTGTTCTTTGTGCAGCATGAAATGGGGAACCCCAAGGACCACCCCTTGTCCCAGGCACCCGTCAGGTTCCAGCTTGGTCATTTCCTTGCTCTGGACAGGGCCTGAGTCTCTCTTCCCTCATCTGTTAATTGGGAATGGTAGTAGGTAATCCCAGAATGCTACTGTGAGGAATCAACAAGGTCATATTTGACACTGTGTGCCAGTACAGTGCCCAGCACACTGGCATGTTCAACAGGTGGCGGCTTTTGTTCTTATTGTGTCCTGAGTCACCCCCTCACCAAAGTAATTTTTATGACAATGATAATCGCACCATCTCGTTGAGCACTTATTTAACTTTCCCAGTACGATGTCATTCTTCAGGAGATGCCCTATCAATTTAATGAACTTGGAAGAGAATATTCTCAAGGAAAAAAAATGCTAATATATGAAACAGTATGTTTATATATAGATTACAAAAACATCATATCCTAAATGGTCAGCATAGTCATCGTGGAATAGAAGGTTCTACAGTGGTGAGCAATTGTATAATCGACACATTAGCATAAAAACTCATCTCCCCTGGGGCTGGGGTTGTGGCTCAGTGGTAGAGTGCTTCACACACACACACACACACACACACACACACACACACACACACACACGAGAGGAACTGGGTTCAAGCCTCAGCACCACATAAAAATAAATAAATAAAATAAAGATATTAAAAAAAAATACAACTCCCGGGGAATTTTCAGGGCTTACGTTTCTGAGTTTGCTACCTAATATTGATTTTATGTTTGTAACAGTTGCATATGAGAATTTAACATAATAGTGAACTTGAAATACACATGCCAAGCAAAGCCCAGAAAGACATCTGTCGAGGTTTCTCACGGTTTCCTCTACGGTGGTGATCCATAGCACCCCGCCTCCCGGCCCATCTTTTTTCCTGCTTAATTATTTTTCCATGCCATTTAGCACCATCTGATATGCTTTCTTATTTATTTATTATCTGTCCATCCCAACTAACATGTGAGCTTCCCGTGGGCAGGGTTTCTTTCTCTTTTGTTCACTGTGTACTGCCAGCGCTGAAAATAGCAACGGCATAGAGCAGGCGTTGGGTGAGTGTGTGCTGAGTGAACGAGGGGATAAATGAATGACTGAGTCCCCCGTGCTGCCAAGAGGGCATCTGACATTCACGGAGATGAAATGACTCATCCAAAGTTGCTCAGCTCTCGTGAGGCTGAGCTGAGACCTGGCTGGCACACGGGGCTCTTGAGCCCACCCAGAGGGCCAGCCGGGAGTTCTTCTCGGCCCTCCCTTTGTGCCAGAGAGGGTTTTCTGCTGCTCCCTGGGGGAGCTCCCCCGGCTCCACACACTGCCCATCCAACACCGGCCCCTTCTGCTGCAGGACGTGGACAGGAATGGAGGGAAGAAGGAAGGAGGAGGAGAGGTCCCGGTGGGCTGTGCTGCCGACTGTAGAGGCTGAAGGCTGCTGAGACAGGGAGGGAAGAGGCCAGCATCCCTCGGTTTATCCTGCAGGATGAGGAGCTGGGTTGGCAATGTGGGGTCACCACTCTCGCATCCCTCTGTGACTGCACTCATCCCTTGGAAGACAGGGCGTGGGGGCAGGTGCCGGGAGGAGTCAGGAGCAGCATCAACCCTGGCTGCCTCTGCTCCCGTCAGCCACGGGCTTTTCCAATTGGGGAGACAGAGGCCCAGTGACAGGAGGTGACACTTGCAGGAATGCATAGCAAGGAAGTGGCAGAGGCTGAATTCCCTTGTGCCTGGCAGTGCTAGTGTGGGGACGGGCTTGGGATCTTACCTTGGGCGCCAGGTAGAAGGAAGCCCCTCCCTCGACTCCCGTCCTTCCCTTGGGAGAGGAACAGGAGGAACGTCCTCTCAAATCGGATTCTTGAGGACAGCTCAAGTTCTCTTCCCAGTGGCAGGAGCAACTGGACAGGCCAGACACTGCCCCTCGCATACCCTCAGGCTAACGCTGCTGCTGGCAGTGGGGGGGGGAAGGCAGAGGCGCCCTGAGGCATCTGAACCTGTTCTGAGCTACCTCAGTCCCTGGGGAGACCGTTTTTGACCGTGGGATACAGAGACAGCTCTACCTTGGTTTCTCCACATTCCTTGTTTCACTTAATGGGTGCCTACAAGGTTCTGGAGAGAATCCTCCTTCCCCACCTTCCATCCTTCCATCTTCCCCTCCTTCTCTTTATTCATCCATCCTTTCATTTATTCATTGTGGCTGGGACAATGCAGGCTGGTAGATGAGTGATATCTGGAGCCAGACAATCAGGATCAGGATATGAAGCAGGACTTGGCCACGCTCTCTGAGTGAGCTTGGCAGGCCTGGAAGCTCAACTTCCTTATCTGTAGAATGGGGATAATAATAGCACCTTCCTTCCAGGCTCGTGATGAGGATCCGATGAGTTCACGCACACTCAGTGTCTGGAATAGCACCTGACATAGTACACGTTCGTGGCCGTCAGTTACCATCATCGTCATTGTTTTATCCGCCTGGCACTGTTCCAGGTGCTGAGGAGCTTGCCCCAACATTCTCCTCTCCCAGGGATCCCTCTAGGCCAGCCCTTGCTTCAGCCTCCTGCTATCTGCTCTGGCCTCACTGCCTTCAGCCCCCACCCATGGGACACTCTTGCTCAGTTCCCCAACCTACAGTCTCTTCATCATCTCTCTTCAGCCAGCAGGAGAGAGTCCAGGTCATCCAAGCCTGTCACGATCTGGCCCCCTTCTCCCTTAGCCCTAATTCTCTTCATCTTTTCAAACATGCTGCTGCCTCCGACTCTCTACACTGGATTCATCCCCAGTGGCCCTGCCTTCTTGTTCTCCCTGGGCCTTGATAGGTATTCTTCCTGAGGAAACCCTCCTTCATTCCCCTCAATCAAGAATCATGAAATCTGCCTTTAAATTCCCATTTCCCTTTGTTGGCAACATGATTTTATTCTGTGAGCAGTGGGGAGCCACGGGATGCTCTTGAGCAGGTGAGCAACACATTCAGAGCTGCACTTTGGGAAAAGAGGTCAGACTATAATAGTATAGAGACAAGGAAGAAAACTATAGGTGGAGGGAGGTCAGGTAGGGAGAATTCTGGCAGAAGGGCCTTGGAAGGAGTGAATTGGCTACTTCTCTCCTCTCAGCCTACTTTTGTCTTCCATGTGTGAAATCAGATGCTGTGATTTCCCTAGCATGACCCAGCGAGGCCACTAGAGAGATAAAACAAGGACTCCATGGCCGACCCCTGTCACGTACCTATTTGTGCCCTGCTGCTCAGAGCTCCTCATTCCCTTTAGCTTCCTCTGCAGGAATATCCATGCTCTTCCCGCCTGTGGAGCACCTGAGGGAGGCGGGACATGCTTTGTGCTCACTGCAGCCTGAGCACAGGCTCCAAGGAGCAGCTCCCCAAGCGCCCGCCGAGCCCAGCGGGTGAGCACACAGCAGTGCCTTCTCCTGCCCTGCTAGGTGCTGCAATGAGCCTATGTTTTCTCTATTAATCCCTGCAACAACCCTGGGGAGTAGGCCTCATTTCAAACCCTGTTCTGCAGAGAAACTGTAGCTCAGAAAAATAAGGCACTGGCCCAGGATCAGGCAGCCACCGGATGGTGGAGTCGGAATTAGAACCTGGGTCTGACTCCAAGCCAGTGCCCTTCCTCCACTCCAAAAGAAGCCCTGGAAAGAATGTGAGGGTCTCAAGGCCACGATCCCTGGGCCCACCCATCCAGAAGCCAACAACAGAAGCCCCAGCATGTCCCGTCAGGCCTTCAGACCACGGGGCCTCTGATGCTCAGCTGTGCCTCTGGTGCTGCAACCGGTGCCCCAGAACCTGCCTTATATAACCTGGGCTCAGAGTTCCCTTCTGAGATGAGATCAGCAGCTCTGAGGGCTCTACCAGCCCTGGCTGCCAAAGCTCAGGAGTTTTAGAGCTTTAGGGTCAGATGAGGGGTATGCAAGTGGGTAGAAACGGAACCAGAGCTTGGAAGGACCCTCTCCACTTCTGCTGAGGCCAGAGGTGGTCCTCTCTTGCCTATGGAGGGGACTGGCTCACACTGATGGGCCTGCCATCCAACTCAGCAGCCTTAGGGGCTGTGGGGACCCCTGGAGACAGAGTCCACAGCCAGAGAGCAGTAGGTGGAGCACAGATCCCAGCAACCTTGACCCACACCCCGCTTTCCCCCTCACCCCTGTGTTTTCCTCCCCGTGCCTCAGTTTCCTCATCTGTGGACCATGCTCATCCACCTGCCTCACAGGAGTGTATGGTCAGGGGCTGGCCCAGCACTTGGAAGTGGCAGTTACCATTATCACTGGGTCCTGGGCACCAAGGATGGGTGTTCCAGGGCTCAGGCCTGTGCAGGGCCTGCCCACACCTTCCAGCGGGGTTGGGAGTCCTCCCTCCAGGGGAGGGAGGCTTGAATTGGAGTGCTCCTGCCAACCCCTCCCTCCTGGCTTGGCAGCCCAAAGACAACGCCAGCCAAAAATATTTGTGTGGGTGGCGGAAAGTTAACTTTTCCGCCTCTCTCTTCTTTCCTGGAAACCGTGGCCACTGTCAAATGCAGCAAAACAGAAGCAGGGATAGAGTGAGGCGAGGCCCCTGCAGGGAGTCGGAGAGCCCTGCCCCCTCCCCTCGCCCACTCCCTCTGCCTCCTGCCATCTGGCTCTGGTGGCGGTGGGGGTGGCTGACTCCAGAGCTTAGAATCATGGGATCCTGCAACGCCAGAGCATAGGGCCCCTCCAGCACCATCTGTCTCAACCCTAAATTGTGCCCTTGGGGAAACTGACTCCAGAGTGCAAGGCCATCTGCCCAGGATCACATAGCCATTTAGGTCTCTTCAGAATTCTCCTGGCCCTTCAAGAGATGCTAAGATCTTTGAAGCTCAAATGGTAGAAGTGTGGCAGCAGCTGGTGAGTGAGAACGCTCCAGGAGAGGACTGAGGGCCGGCTGCCATCTCCTCTGTGTCCCTGGCTCCAGCATTACTGTCAAGGTGTCACAGCTAGGTCCCAATCCCAGCCCTGTCCCTTAATGGCTGTATTGCTTCACCTCTCTGAGCCTCGACGTCCTCACCTCTGAGATGAGATAATAATAAAGTGCCTGTCTTGGAGGCTTGTGAGAATTTAGGGTAATAACCTAAGCACTGGACCCACCTGGATCAGGGTAGGTGCTCAGCCTGGGAGCTTCTGTTCCTCCCCAGGCACGGGTCGTCAGCTTTCTCCTGATTCCCGCTGCCCAGGCTGCTCTAACAGGTGCCTGGTTATCTTTCTGATTCTGACGTACCTTTGCCTTTGCCCTGGTTGGCTCTGATTTGTCCCAGCGCCTGGTGATGCACTTATCTCTCCGCATGCCTACCAGACTCTCCTGGCCCAGCCCCAACCAGCAGCCAAGGCCTCCACCCAGCTTGCTGCAGTGGGGCGGGGGCACATGACCTCTGCTCGGGACGGAGGGGTGAGTGCTGCCACTGAGGTCGGTCCAGCCCCTGAGGTCATCCATGTCCACAGATTTCATGGCATGTGGCTCTCTCCCCATTTTCCAAAAGGATACATGAGACTTAGAGAGTCCACACAGCTAAGTCATTCAATATGATGAGGTGCAATCTGCCCTGAGCCCTCTCTGAAGTGCTACCTGCTCAACCTACGGGATCCCGTCTGCTTCCACACTCCACCCCCACAAACACTTTCCAAACCTTCCATCCCAATCTGGAACTCTCCCCCATCTGTGGACCTACTGCTCATCTCCCCCTGAAAATTCAAAAATCAAACCCATCTCCCTGCTCCACTGAACACCACCAACTCCTTCCCATGTATTCCTGATCTTTATTAACAAAATCACTCTGTCACCAGAGCTGGGGACCTGCGCTGTATCCTGGGCTCCTCCCCCTTCCTCCACACCCACTCTCCATCTGCTTCCAGGCCTGGCCAATTCTTCCGCCCAAGAACCTCTCTCATCCATCTCCTCCTCGCCTTCCCTTCAGGAAGCCTCTGTCCCCTCTCCGCTGACTCTCATCACTCTTAACGTTTATAAATAATCATACTATTATTATTATTGTCCTTATTATCATTCACAGCTCTTACCACCAGATTTTAAGGCTCATGAGGCAGAGTACCATATCTTCTTTATCTTCACTAAATCCCCAGGAATTTTTATGATATCTGAAATAGAATAAGAGCTTAAGAACTTTTTGTGGAAAGAGAGAATAGCCAAAATGTACAAAGATATGCCTTAGAAACCGTGCTCAGTCCTCTGCATGCATTTTTTCATTTAACCCTCAGTGGAACACTGAGACAGTTTAACTTTCAATGTGACACTGGAGAGACAGGTTGAGTTATCTTTTATCTGAAAAACTTGGAACCAGTACTGTTTCTGATGTTTTCAGATTTTGTTGGAGTATTTGCATATACATAGTGAGGCATCTTGGTGAGGAGACCCGAGTCTAAACTGAAATTCATTTTTGTTTCATATATACACGTAGCCTGCATAAGATTTTGCACAGTATTTTTAGTGTGCCTGTGTTTTTACTGCGACCCTCACATGAGGTCAGGCATGGAAGGTGGACTTGTGGTGGTATCCTGTTGTTCCCACCAAAAGTTTTGGTCTTAAAATGTTTAGGATTTTGGATTTCCAGTTTAGAGATGATTCACTGTATTACAATACCCATTTTGAGGTGGGGAAGTGGAGGTTCAGAGACCATCCCAGGTCAAACTCAGAGCCCAGGCATATAAGTGCCCACCATGGTGACCCCTCTGGGTTAGTGTTTGTTACTGGGACAAATACCTGAGAAAATTAAAGGAGGAAAGATTCATTTTGGTTCATGGTTTTAGAGGGCTGGTTTTATTGCTCTGGGCCTGTGGTAAGGCCTCTGGAACATTATGGGGGAATGTATACGTCCCCAGTCTTGTATCCTCACCCGCTGTTCCTGTGATTACTGTTGTGTATGTACTTTGGGTGGAATGTCAAAGAATTCTTTCTCAGTCATGCCCAGATAAATATTTTAAAATAACTAGATATTTATTTAATGTGAACCAGGGGAAATGACTTAGCACAATACACTTGTGATTTTTCTGTAATTATTGCTTAAGAAAGTCTAAAGTATTAAAGTCAGTTATATAAGTTGATTGAAGGAAAAAATGAAGTCCGTAGAGTGTCAGGTAGCACACACAGATGGTGCCAATCTAGAATGCTGAGTGACTGAAGCTTGGGCAACACTTCCCTGTGCATGTGTGGGGCCCTTACCCCAAACCCCAGTCCATTCTCAGGCCCACCCTCAGATGGACAGGTCTCAGGAATTCAGCCCAGACACTGGGTGAGCTGTCTCATGTGCGGTTCCTTTTCTCCCTGTACAGATAGATCTCCCTGAAGGGGACTCTCATTCCAGAGGTCAAGAAGGGTTAAGAAGAAGGTGTTGGGGGCCTACCTCCTCACCCAGCTCAGAAAGGACTTATCTTACTTCTCAGCTGGACCTCGCTCCAACTCTGTGAAGGTGGATCTGCAGAGACCCAGAGGACACCACCGAGAGGAGCCCAGAGCAGTGCTCAGGCAGTTGCCCCAGCCCAGGGCCAGCGCCTGCTCATCAGGAAAGGCAGCCTCATGCTGGGCCCTCACTTCCCACCACAGCCCCTGGGGCCTGGAGAAGGGAGGCCTACCCCCTGCACCTTTCAGATCCCCGATGGAAGCTACAGGTGCCTGGCCCTGGAGGCCGAGGAGAGTGGCAGTGAAGAGGGCCTGCAGGGAGAGGCAGGGCCCATGGACCTGGAAGACAACAAGGTGGCCAGCAACAGCAGCAGCAGCATCAGAGACAACTCTTCCTGCAGAGCCAACCAAGGGCTGCCACAGATGTCCAGAGCCCTGGGCATTCAGCCATCCAGCTGCTCCAGGGAAGCACGAGAGGGGTCCCAGCATGACAACAGGGCCAACCAGGATTGGGATGTGGTGAAGGCCCAGCAGGTGGTGACAGTCAGCCCCAGACCCGGCCCTGGGCCCAGGGTGGCCCAGAAACCAGGTAAGCTTGCATTCCTTCTCCCCAGAGGTCCTTCAGCAGGGGTTCCTCCATATATGTTCCCAGCAAACATGACAATCTGTCACAGTCCCTCAAGCATGCCCAGATTGGCAGCTGTGGAGAGATAGAAGCAGCTGTGGGTTACGGGCAGGTCCAGCTGTACTGTGTCTAACTTCACTTCTTTTTCTGCCAAAGAGGGCACGTGAGCAGGCAGTGAAAGAAAACCACGTTATCATGCTTGGTTGGAAAAAAGTCCGTTTCTCAGTCTCAGCTGCCCTTTAATGATTAGGGAATGAATGACCATGAAAGTCCCAATCATCTGATGGGGCAGGACCCCTCATTAAATGAAGAGAGTTCGAGTGACTTGGGCATATGAGGATGCAGACTGGACAAGCAGATGTGGTCCCTGCCCTCAAGCTAGCCACCAAAGCCCTTCATCTAATCCAATCCCAGTGGGGAAACAGACTCAGAGTGAGCAGGAGACTGTCAGAGGTTACTTGGCCAATTAGTGGCTGAGCTGGGTCCATATTCCTCACCTAGGTTTCCCATCTGTTAGAGATGACAAAGGACAAGTCGTGTCACCTGGGCTGCAGTGGGATCCAGTGACAGCATGTGGGGAGCATTGCAGGTGTGGCATGGAGGAAGGAAGGCAGGAGGATCCTTTTCCCCTCCGGCACTGGAGTCTGCCGAGCAGGGCGGGGCAGGGAGACCCACGCTGAATCACCTCCACCACCGGGGCCCATGGAAACCTGAAGTGGGTCCAGATGGGGAGGACGTGAGCCGGGCCATGCTCAGCTCAGGCAGGAACTGCTGCCAGCAGATCTCAGGGGTGCAGGGCGTGTGGGGGACATAGTCCTGGGAGGGCTCGTGCGTCAGGAAACTGAAGGAACACTTCATTTCTCTGCAGGCGTTGCTGACGCCCAGGCTGGCATCTCACCAGCCTTCCCGCCTACTCTACTCTCTGAAATAATTCTCTCCAGTCTCTGATCGCCCCCCATGAACACAGTTCCCACCCAGACTTGGGTCACCCAGAGAGCTGGGCAGCAGCAAAGAGGGGCCTTCAGTGCCTCCGGGGCAGGAGGAGGGCACCAGCCAGGCTCACCAGACTTAAATTGGGGAGGTGGGCCCCCACTCCAGAGTCAGTCCAAACTGGGCCCCCTGGAGCCTGAGACCCCAGGTTCTGCTGCCTCCCCTCACATAGACCAGGGCTCAGGGTCAGGAGACAGGGATCCTGGGTCTGGGCCTGATGCTCACTGGCCAAACCCTAGCAAGTCCCTTGGTGACTTTCAGTGTTTTCATCTGTGAAAGTGAAATAAAACTATGAATCCTATCTACCTCATAAAGCTGTTGTGAGGTCGCACTGACTTTGGAGGTGGCAAAGTTTTGGAAATTTTATAGTCATCTGGATATGTATGTGGGGACATTGATAACAATTGAAATGATCATCATCAACTCAACAAGTAGACTGTTTGCTGAGGTGTCTTGTGCTAAGCCTGTGGTGCAAAGAGCTTTACCTGTATTACTTCATTCAGTCGGATGGCAGTCCCCCAGGGATGCAGTGTTATCATCTCCATTGTACAGATGAAAAGACTGAGGCTCAGAGAATGTAAGGGATTTGTCCGAGATGCGGGGCATTTGTCCTAGCAAGATGCTAGGACATGTTTCAACCACAGTGTTTTGAATACGGGCATGTGCTCTTAGCCATCACTGTGTTCTGGAATTGCTTGTGTTGTCTGTGGAAACCTGGGGTGGAAGAGCACGGGTAGAGAGGAGAGGAGAAAGGATGACCTTGCATGTAACCCATCAGTGTCCCACGTTGGGGTCATTCTCCTTCTCTACTCTCTGAAATAATTCTTTACAGATGAAGTAACTGAGGCTCACAGATTCAAGTCGCCTGCCCAGGGCAACAGTCAGTACCTGCACTGAGACCATGATGCTGTTCTTTGCCTTGAATAGCCTGGTCATTTTTTTCCTTTCATATCCAATCAGCTGGTCACCTAGTTCTACTCTGAACATTTCTAGAGACAGGAGTGACCTCAGGAAGATAGAATGGGTAGATTTCTCAGAGGTGGGGACAGGAAGGAAGCTGGGTCTTGCAGGAGAGACAAAATTCAGGTGGTCTTGGGTCAGAGCCCACGCTGGACTTTCTGCTCCCTGGGGAAAGGGTGTGGCCGGAGTCACTTCCCTCTGCCTAAAAAGCCTGTGGTACCGCCAGGTTATTAGTGGATTAGGACTTCCTTTTAAAGCTTCCTCCATTACTGCCAAAGGATTATAAGCATCATCAGACAATTACCCCCATCCTTTTGCAATTATACCTGCTTCTTGGAGTGTTCCCTGGTGTTTTTAAAGTATGAGCATGGCATCTTTTGCAGAGATCTTCACTTGGGGTCAGTAGGTACTGGTACCATTTCTCCAAGGTCTGAATACCATCTGGCAGGCTGGAAGGGGAGGGGCTGCAGGCAGCCAAGGTGGGCAGCAGCCTGAAGCTCAAGTTTCTTGTCACCAGCTGTCTCCAACCTGGGAGCATATATGTGGGAAGGAAAATGTAACAGGGCTCACAATCAGGTCTTAGCCAAACCAGTTGGTCCATAACTCACCAAGAAAGCCCCATGCTGTAGCCATCCTTTCTAAAGTCTCAGCTGGTTTTAACTGAGCTCACTGAGATTATCGTTGCAGATGGAGGCTCTGAAGCCCAGAGAACAATCGACTTGTCCAAAGTCACACAGTAAATTGGTGGCAAAGCTAAAGGCTGGAACCCCTGGCTTCTACCTCACTGTTTGGTTGCCAGGCACTGTGTAGATGCTTCGTTTGGACCACTTCATTTCATGCTCTAAACAGCCCTCTGCAGTTCATACTTTTCTTATCTCTGTTTTACAGATGAGGAAACTAAGATATATAGAATTTAAAGGAATCATCAAAACTCTCACAATCTGTGGGTGGAGGAACTGAGGTTTGAACCCTGAGAGGTCTGGCCCCATGTTTTTAAACACCCTCTTGGCTGCCTTGTCTCCATGGAGACGAGGCAGCAGGCCGTGTTCTTCCACCCACCTGGGGCTGGTAAAAGGTTGTTCAGGCTCTGGGAGTAGGTGGGGGGATTTGGACAAACCACATTCTCTCTCCCCTTCAGATGCATGGGGGAGGCCTGAGACCCACTGCTGAGGTGGCGTCTCCCTTGCTCGTGACCTTTATGTTTTGGGGGTGGGGGTATTTAGAGGGTGTGGAGGCCTCTCCACTCTGGTGGACACTGTTCTGAGCCTCAGGATGGTCTTGGGGTGAGAGTGGGGGTCTAGGCTGTCAGATGAGTCACACTCCTGGCTGCGCACTGATTTTGATTAAACAGAAAAGCCTGCACCCAGGCTAAGAGCTGAGAGTAGTCACGGGCCAAGGATAAGGTCCTTGCTTTTCAGGCTCAGGCTGAGCAGAAAGCTGCCCACTGCCCTTTCCACCCCCACACCAATATACCTCACTGTGCACTCACACATACACACGTATCCATAGACACACGTGTTGCACACATGAATACCCTCAGGCACTCACACACCTGGACAATGGGTAGACACTGGCACGTACCCTCCTGAAGGCCCTGTCACCCATCATGCCTATCACATGTGGACATGTGCTTTAGATTTGCTTACAGAGCAACAGTCCCACCTGAAAACACATAGCAGACTTGTGCCCGCTTTCTCATACCAGCACACAGATACAGGTTAAAGCCTGTTCTTTTCTGTGTTCTTCTGCTACACACCTACACTTTGAACGCTCTCTTGCGTTCCCGTTCTCTCCTACAGGCACATCCACTCTTGCACACCCACGGCCACACACCTACGTACAGACAGAACCATTTTCTCTCCTTCTTTCTTTTCCCCATCTCTTTCTTTTTCATACCCACCCACGCAGTAATCTTAGCCTCTGTCTCTCTTTCCCTCTCACCCACACAGTTTGTTTCCTGGTTTCCCACAGGCTGGGCTGCAACCACTTCTCCAGCAAAGCGCTCTCAGGGTAAGCAATACTCTACCTGCTGCCAATCTTCTGCCCCCCAACCCCAGCAAAACAGGGTTAGAGGAATTCTCTGAGGCCCTTGAGGCCAGGCAGTGGGAAGGGAGCGGCCAGAGAAGGTTTGTCTCCTCAGTCACCTGACCTCCTGCACTCTGAGCTGGCCCACAGTGAACAGGGAACAACCAAGCCCCCCAACACCTATAAGTTAGTGTTTCAGAAAACCTTGGGTGGGGTGGGCTTATATCTGCACATTTCTAACTTCCTTTTGCAGAAATCTAAACACAGAGCTCTTGATACAAAAGACAGATGAAAGTGGAACCACCTTGGTTCAAAGGGTGAGAAACCCAGGAAACTTGTGAAAACCCAGCCCAACATTTTTTTTTTTTTTAATTTTTGGTTGTTGTTCTTATCCTGGGGATCAAATCCAGGGCCTAACACGCACAGTATAAGCAAGCACTCTACCCATGAACTACACTCTCAGCCTTTCCTATTTTATTTTGAGACAGGGTCGTACTAACTTGCTGAGGCTGGCCGTGAACCTTTCATCCTCCTGCCTCAGCCTTCAGAGTAGCTGGGATTACAGGTGGGCACCACTGTACTCTTGCTCAGGCCAGCATTTTTCCAAGTGTAATCCACTTCAAAATTTTTGGAGGGGGGGAGGGTGACTGTTTAGTCTTGTTTCCAAGCCCACCAACCCCTCCCCTTGGGAGGGGGACTGGAATGTGGAAATATGGGCTTTTAATAGCATCCCCATGGGGGACTCTGAAGCAGACTGAGCACCGCCTTGAGACTCTGCTGAGCTCCATGCGAATGGAATCCCCTTCAAGAAAGATGGCAGCACAGCCCCCGTGCCTTTGTTGCTGACCCACTAGTTAAGTCGGGAACAGCAGCTGGCTGATGGTGAGCGAGGTGGCAACCCTCCTCAGTCCCCATTTGCCTAGTCCTGCCAGGGTAAAGAGTTATTTTGGTTATTAAGGCTGAGATGAAAGTGGTGGGAGATGGCCCCGAGGGAACTTTTTCTGGTATGGGAGGTGGTGTCACTTGTGCCCCACGGAATCGCAGGGATAGATTGAAGGAAGGAGGGACTAGTGGGAAAGACAAGGGGGAAATGAGCCGGCCAAACACGTCGGGTCAGAAAGAGAATAGGATTTGAGGACAGACCGACAAACCAGGAGATGGAAAATGATGAGGACATGGGAGAGACAGGCAATCAGGCAGCAGAAAGGGAGGCACTGCGAGAGAGGAAAAAGGGAGAGAAAGGGGGACCCGCCTGGAGACCGGAGGCTGAGCCAGCGAAGGGGGGAGTCGTACCCCCGGGGGCTGGGCGGGGCGACCGGGAGGGGCGGCGCTAGGGCCCCGGGGAGCGGGCGGCAGGAGAGCTGCGGGCCCGCCCGCCCGCTCCCATCTCCCGGCTCCGGTCCGAGCAGCCCTCCCGGCGGCGGCGGCGGCGGCGGCGGCGGCGGTGGCGGAGGCGAGGAGGGGGCTTCGGGCGCAAAGCCCGCGCCTGGCGCGGAGCGGGGGTGCGGGGACCTCGGGGCGGGGCGCGTTGACTGACGCGGCCAGGTGTGCCGAGGCGGCGGCGCCCGGGAGCTCGGGGACCGCGCGCAGAGGCTGGAGGTGAGTGAGGGGCGCTGGCCTGGCGGGGTGCGGGCGCCTGGCGCCTCGCCCTTCCCACCTGCGCAGTTGGTGGCACCGCGCTGGAGGCGGTGGCACATCTGGGCTCCAGGCGCCGTACGCGGAGTGACCTTGGCCAAGTTGCTCCTCCACTCTGGGCCTCAGTTTCCCCACCTGTGTGGTGGAGGCTGGAGGGATCTCGGGCTCTCCCGCAGCTCCGGAGCCGCAGGACGCTTGACCACGCGAAGCTCTTCTCTGGGGTGCGGGGTCACCAGTCCTCGCGCCCCTTTCCTCCAGCTGATCGCGGGTCAAGGAAGCCCCCGGCTCACGGATGGCAAGAAGCCCGGGGTCTGCGCCCCACGGGCGCTTTGGGAAAGTGCGGCTGGCTTGATCCGGGGGAATGGCGGGTGGGGCTCTGCCCGGGTGGACCAACATGGGCGCCCATGGGGCAGCGGAACGGCCTGCGCTGGGCCTGCACCCCCACCTCCCGCGGGCGGGCCAGCCGGGCACCGGGGTCTGGCTGGAGCTTGGGGACGCCAAACGCGAAACCTGCTACGCTGTCGACCACCGGGCTCAACCCCACCTGGGGAAATCACGGGCTTTCCAGAGTGCCCTCCCGCTGAGGGAAACCCCTGGGCTTTTCACATCAAATTTTTACAACACCCTTACGATTGCCCCTATTTGCTGAGAATCAGGGCCCCAAAGGTGAAGTGAGTGGAGGGTGGGGCTCCTTTCTAACCTCCGTGCTGTGGAATAGGCGGTGGGAAAGCATCATTCATGGTCCTGGCAAGACCTTAGAGGAATTTGGGGAAAAGGTCTCCTTTCATTTCCCCACACTACCCCCAAGTTATATGCTTATTTGGGATGGGGACAGGGACCCTCTCTGTTCCATGTCTGAATTTTCAAAGAAGGGATAGGAACTGAGTGGAAAGCAGCATGTGTCCCATTCCCCCTTCCACCTGATTGGCAGGTGGCACTGGAACATACCAGCTTGCTGCATGATCTTGGAGTAAGCCCCTTGCTCTCTGGGGCTCCCAGTGGGAAGGTTGGCAGAATGGTCACTGGGGGGGGGGCGGGGGGTGCTGCACTGGGACAGTGCTGGTGGTTGTAGGAATAGTCAGTGCTCCAATCCTGTCCTGTTGGAAAGTGGAGGGTGAGATGGGATGCTAATTAGGGGAAGGAGGGTACACTGGGGCAAGGGAGTGAAAGCCTTGCTGGCCCCAGCCTGCCTGCTCACTAACCCCAGGACTGACCCCCATTACGTCTTGAGGTTTGAAGGCACAGACTGAAATTGATGGTTCACTCCCCCAACTACTTACGGTATTGCTTCAGAAAGAGGCTGAGACCCCCCTCAAGAGAGTTGGAAATGCCCTGTTTGCGTGGTAGGAGCATCTGCTGCCTTATTCTCCCAATGAGATCTTGGGATGATTCCTTCTCTCTGATCCTCAGTTTCTCATCTGTGCACGAGGATGAAATAGGATCAGTCAAGTTTGATATTTGAAGAACTTCTCCTACATAAATCATTGCTGCTATGTCACCCTGGCTTGTGGCCTCGACCTTTCAGGTCTGCTCCCATTCTGCAAGCCACCAGCCAACTCCAGGGCCCCCACCGCCAATTAGCACTTGAACTAAGTTGTGATTTTTCCAATCACAGCATTTATGTAGTTAAAATAAGGTCTTGAACTCTTTCTCTCCCTGGTCAGCTATTTCCCTTTTCTATTCTTTCCCTAAGCTGGGGGGTGGGGTGGGGGTGGGGAGCGCAAACTTGTGGCATTCTGGTGCTTGGTTCCTGGCTAGCCTCTTGAGTCATTTTACCTAGTCTCCACTTTTGAGTTGGGGAGAGGAGATGGAGACCAAGGAAGGGAAGCAATTTGCCCGGGGCGATTCTGTAGGTAGAAGGCAGCCGAACACTTTCTCCATGGGAAACAGCAAATCCTTGATAGGTGGGAGGGTACAAAGTGACAGTGGAGCATCTGGAGGGAGGGGAGAAGCACAGGAGGAACCTACTCCATCTCCCTTCCACACCTTGTCATGGTGATCTGGTGTGGATGGATGTCTCCCTGAGCTCTCCAGAGCTCCAGGAGGCAGACTAGGTGGGGGTCAGCAGGCTCCGTCCCCCTGCCAGGGCTGCCTTCCCACAGTCTCAGCACACCTCCAGCCCCAGAGTCCTGGCCCGGAAGGCACCTTTTCCTTCAGGGCAGCTCCCAACCTTCCAGACATGAGCTCATCGGAGCCGCTGATGCCAGGAAGGGAGGGACGAGGGACAGAGGGGAAGCAGGCAGGGCTGCCTAGATAGGGGCATTATGGGTCCCCGGGCAAATAAAGGGGACAGTGTTGGCAAGGACCTGCAGGCTGTGACCCTACTGTAATGAGGAGGCAGGGGCAAGACAGGCTGGCTGAGGGTCAGCGGGGAGAGAGTGAGGAAAGGTCAAGTGCTCAGGCTGCAGTGCCAGGCTGACCTCTGCCACCTGCTTACTGATTATGTGACCTTGGGGGAATCACTTGCCCTCTAGGGACCTGGGTGTCTCTGGCTAGCCATGGGTGGGTGGGTGCTTGGAACTGGGGTAGTAGTAAATAGAACAGGCAGGTTCCTGCCCCCAAGGAGCTTGCATTTTAATTGAGGGGATAAGACAAAAAAAAAAAAAAAGAAAAGAAAAGAAAGAAAGACAGAAAGAAAGAAAAGAAAAACCAAGGAAGCAAGTACATGTCGAGGTGATTCCAGATAGGTAAACTAGCATGGAAAAAAGTTGTGCTCTTAAGAAGAACAGCAAGAAGAGCTACTTTGGGTCAGTGGTTAGAGAAGGTCTTTCTGGGCGGGGAGCAGAAGGGGGGGACAGAAGTCTAAATGGTATTTGAAGCTGATAAGGCTTCCTGGGGTCCAGAAGAATGGGAGGGAGTGTGGTTGGGAGGAAGTGTGTGGCAGAGGGTGGTAAATGGCCTAATGGGAGTGGGTGGGTGTTGGTTATATCCCCCAACTCCCCAGGCTGTCAACTGCAGACCCCAAGGAGTTGGGCCTGAGATCTTTTTTGTGGTGCTGGGGATTCAACCCAGGGCCTAGGGGAAGTCTCTGCAAGTTAGGCCAGTGTGTGTGTGTACAGAGTCCTTTGTGACGATGCCCTGTCCTAGGGCACTGGGGTTCAATTGCTGCTCAGTGTGGCCAGAGGAGGAGTCAATCTGGGAACGGCCCCCAGGCCCTGCAATTCCAGAGGCTCACAAAAAGCTCTCTCTCTGGAATGAAACCGTTACCACTGGCTGCTGCCTGGAATTCCTCGGTCCTGGCTTCATCTTTTCCACTTGGTGAGGCAGGCTGGTGTGGTACTGGGCTGAGCCTGTCCTGCCCTGCCTCCCAGCCTCCCAGGGTGCAGCAGGTGGAGCAAGAGTCCATCCGCTCCTGTGTTACCCACTTCCCTGAGGTTAATGCACAAGGGCTATGGAGGACCCCTGGCTTCCAGTCCTGGTCAGCTAGAGATCTGGAGCACATTATGTAAGCTCTCTGGACTTTTGTTTCCTTATCTATAAAACAGAGACAATAATAGACCCTTATACTGTTTTTTTTAAATTTATTTATTTATTTTAATTTTTTTATTAGCTACACATGACATTACAATGATCTTGGTGATTTATACATTTGAATCAATTGGGGTATAAATTCTCATTTTTCTGATTGTACTATACTGTTGTTATAAAAGTGAAATGAGTGAAAATGCTTTAAAAATGAGCTGCTCCTTGTTAATAGTATTATCATATTTTGATCTCTATGAAAATAGCAATCCTTTGAGGAGATGGACTGGGGCCCAAGACTCATCCTATCTCAGTGTAAATTACTTTTTGATGTTTTTCCAGGAACAGGTTTTGATGGCGGGAGGATGGACACGAGCCCAACGGGAAGGGGTCTGGATGGAGCCTCAGGAATGGCTAACAGGCTGGTGGTCTTGGGCAAACCTTTAGTTCTCAGGCTTCAGTTCTGAGCTGCTGTGAAATTGGCAGTAAGGATTTACGATCACAGGTGTGAAAGGCACCGAAAACATGGGCTCAAGGAAGGGACAATTGGA
This sequence comes from Urocitellus parryii, assembly GCF_045843805.1. Classification (NCBI taxonomy): domain Eukaryota; kingdom Metazoa; phylum Chordata; class Mammalia; order Rodentia; family Sciuridae; genus Urocitellus; species Urocitellus parryii. The sequence continues at coordinate 104,335,073 of NC_135531.1, forward strand.
TAAGCAATACAAGACAGTGGGCTCCCTGAGACCCTTGTACCTAATCCTCTAGAATAAAATGTCTAACAGACTAAAGATCTCCAAGGAGGGCTTTACTTTTATTCATAGATAAAAGCCACAGTTTCTGTAGTTATTGTTATTTACTATGTGCCATGAACATTCCAAGATCTCTTTTTTTTTTTATGGTTCTGGGAATTGAACCCAGGGCCTTGTGCATACAAGGCAAGCACTCTACCAACTGAGTTATATCCCCAGCTCTATTCCAAGATCTTTACACATCAACCGCTCTATGAGGTGAGTACTGCATTATCATCATTTTATATATGGGAAGCTGAGGCACAAAGGTTGGATAAGTGAGCTCCCAGGCTCACACAGCTAGTAAGTGGCCAGATGCCAATCCAGGCTGTCTGACACCAAAGGCTGTGATCTCCACTAGTATACTACACAAACTCTTTTGTTTTAGATGGAGTGCCAAAGACAGAGAGACCAAGTCTCTTGCTTGAGAACACACAGCGTTCTTGAGCTGCATCATTTCTGTTCCGCAGGTCCTGGAAGGAGGAAACTCACTAGGTCTGAGGCAGAGGGCTCTGAGGTTGGCATTTGAACCAGCTCAGCATCTTTTTTTCCCTTCCCCTCTTCTCCTAGGATTAGGTCAGTGAGGATTAAGTGTGCCCTGTGGGCACTGTGAGTATGGGAGGCCCTGCCAGGGCCTGATGAGTGAGCATTGTTAATGTTATGGGGCTGGAGTAGATTCGAACGCTCGAGGTATAGTGCTCCCCTGGGGGTTGGCATAGCCCCATCATGGTATAGACAGGGGAAACTGAGGCCGAAGAGTCCAGGGACCAGTCAAGGCCACACAGAGGAGGGAGCTCTTCATCCCTGCTCCACCTGCTCTGCATTCCAGGCTGCTTAGTGCTAAGCAAGGAGAGATTGGACTTGGGGTGCCTTTCCAATGATCCCCAGGGTGGCCCTGATCTCAGCCAAAGCATGACTCCTGATACAGGGCTCTTTGGGAGTTGGGGGATGGGGAGGCTACCGATTAAAAAAATAGACTGTCACGTGCACGGGGAGGAAGCATGCCACGAGCCCGCCTGAGCCAGCTGGCTCCCCCATGCCCAGCTGCCGGGCCCCACTCAGATCTCCTACTGGAGGCCCCACCCACCTCCCACTGGCTCTGGGCCTGAGGCTCATCACTCTCCAGGCACCCTCTCCTCTCCTCCACCCCTGCCCAGTCTCCAGGCAGATGGTGCTCCCATTGAGCTTGGGTGGGCCTGAAGCAAAGCTCTTGGCTCTAAGCTATGCCAGGGAGGTCTGGTGTCACCACACACTGGCTGTGTGGCTTTGAATGAAGCCCTGTCCCTCTCTGGGCCTCAAGAATTGGCAGAATAATGACATCTGGTAGCTGAGGGCCCCTGAAGCCAAAGCCCTGGGAAGGTGGTCCAGATGCTTGTGTACTGAGCCCAGCTCTTCCGTGTGCTCTTGGCCATATTCCTTTCTCTAGGGGCCTTGGTCTCCCCATCTGTAACAGGGAGTACCCTGGTTTTTCTGTACTCAAATGTGGCCCATGGATGTAGTGTCCGCATCACTGACAGTTTGTTGTTGGAAATGCAGAATCAGGCCCCACCGCAGACCTCCTGAATCAGGATGTGCAATTCAACAACACCCGTGGGCAATTCCTAGGTACTTAAATTATGAGGAGCACTGTTCTAGGCCAGTCATTCTTTTCTTTATTTATTTATCTTATGTGGTGCTGAAGATTGAACCTGGTGCCGCACACATGCGAGGGAAGCTCTCTACCACTGAGCCACCACCCCAGCCCCTGGGCCAGTCATTTTTAAACTTAAAAAAAAAAAAAAGACTAAAATCCATACAATCTTCCCTCTCCAAAGTGTTTAATACGAAACACATAAGAGGAGACCTAGCCACTCTATATTCATCCCAGGAGTGAGGAGGGGTAAATTAGAAGCATAGACATTACTAGGAAGAGCATCAGGAGGAGGAGGAAAAGATAAACACTGTGGGGGCGGGAGCATCTTTTTGGGCCTCTCTTGACCCCTGGGAGAACTCCTGCCCAGGTGGCCTTTGAGAGCCCTCTTGGCTCTGACCTCCAGGGCTCTCTGTCTTAGGAGTTTGTAGGTGCACTTGCAGCAGGGCTGTGTGAGAGTCCACCGCCCAGTGACAGCTTTCCTGCTTGTCCCCATCTTGGTGTCCTGCCCTCTTCCCTTTGGAGTCCCTGAAAGGGTAGCCAGTGCTATTCTTAGAGTGTCAGGGTGGTGAGCAGAGAACATACTAGTGCATTATTTATGCCTCTGAGTCAACGGGGTTACCTTCAGGCCTCCTGGGACACGGCCCTCACAGAATGGCCTTCATCAGTGCGTCTGTTCGGAGGGAGGGGAGGGCAACTTCCCAGGACCCACAGCCCATCCCTCCCTCCTTGGCCCTTAAGCAGGGAAATGAAATAGAATGGTTATCTAGGACTGGGAGAAAGTTGCTTGGTGACATGATTTCATTTTTCATTCACTCAGCACATGTTTATGGAGCAGGGGTTACATGCAGCAGGCGTGGGCGCCCCGATGAATGAAACAAAGTTCTTGCCTTCCAGAAGCTCACACGTTAGCCAGCGAGTCAGCGTGCTCCGTCATCACCACTGCGTGTGCGCAGGCTTGATGCTGGGCACTTGGCACAGCTGGTCTGTGCAACCACTTAGGAGGGCAGGAATTAGGAGACCCTTTTACAGAGGAGGAAACTGAGGCTCAGCATACACAAGGCTTGCTCACAGTCACCACCGCTCATGATCAGATGGGACTCAGATTGGCTAGGACAAAACAAGTATCTTAGATCAAATGGTGGTGTGAAGGGAAGGCTTTGGGAACCCCTGTTCTGCCCCATGAGAGGGACCTTTCTGCTGAAGGGAAGTCAGCTGGTTGAGGTTGTCCTGTTCTTAGTGGATCCTGAGTTGCTGAGGAAGTTGTGTGTGTCTAGTTTTCACGAGCCTGGATGGAGGGTCTGCTGTGCTGTGGGCTGGAGGTCAAAATCATAGGGGGGTGAGTGTATGAGACCCCAAGGTGCACATCTCATGAGGCTGGGAGTCAAAGACCTGTGTCCCTGGGTGCTGAGATCCTGGGGAGTTTCCTTGGCCTTTCTCTGTCCCAGTTTTCTAGTCTGTAAAACAGTCTGACAGTCCCTCCTCTGCCTCTATTCATTCATTCCTTTCTTCCTTCCTTTTTTTGGTGATATTAGGCATTGAATCCAGTGATGCTCTAGCACCCAGCTATATCCACAGACCCGTTCATTTTTTTTTTTTTTAATTTTGAAGCAGGGTCTCACTAAGTTGCTGAGTCTAGCCTCGAACTTGTGATCCTTTTGCCTCAGCCTTCCAAGTAGCTGGGATTACAGGCATGCACCATTACATACAGCTTCTGCTTCTGTTTCTGATAGATAAACAGTGCTAGGAAAACTACAAAAGTGTTGCATGTATTCAAAGAACAGCATACATTTACTATATGTAATTATCAATATATTTTATTCAATGTGTGTTTTGTTAACATTATGGAGTTTTACTATGTGCTGACCACACAGATGTGTTCACTTACTATAGATTATTTATAAAATTATTGACTCTAAAGGCCAGTGAGAGCCGATGTATATCCTGTGTTGTCATGGGCCTAGGTTGGGGCCCAGGGATTTGCATGTTGAACTAATCCACTGAGGGATTCTGATGCACCTGTGAGTTTCTGGTCTGAGCAGGAGAGGGGAAGGAACATGCCCAGGGAGGCCTCAAGTACTGAGTTGGAGCCCAGGTTGAGGCTAAATTCCAGGCCTCCAGCACCTGGTCTGATCCTTTCCTCTTGTTCTTCAGCTGTCCCCAAGCATCTAAAGGAATGGGGAGACTTTGAAGGTGGCTGCTAACGTTACAATGCTGTGCTAGGCATTTCACATGGTTTATCCTGTTTCATCGCTGTAGGGGTAAAAAGGGGACATTCTCCTCAGCAGCATGATCCCTGGATCCCTTGAGCATTAGGTGGAAGATTTGGATGGATCCCTGGGAAGGGAGACTATGACTGAGGTTCAGAGATACTGAGACAGGAATTTGAAGCCACACCACCCTTTCCCCTTCTCCAGTAGCATGTGCCCTCGAGGCACTTGTTGTCTGGGAACTTGCCACCTGTCTACAGGGCAGGCTGGCAGAAGGGAAAAGGCACCCTCCCACAGGTGGGCACCTGATGCACTATACCCACGTTCCTCCATGTGCATGTCCTCCGGTGCTCAGCGTGCGCATGTATGTGTGTGCGTCTTGCTCCCGCCGTGTAGTGTACACATGCATGTAAGGCAGGCTTGACGCAAGCAGCCCTTCTGCGCATACGCACATGTGCAGAGGAGCTGTGCTGCTGCTGGCTGGAGTCTCTCCAGCATTAGAAAGTGAGAGGGAGAGAGCCAATGGATGCAACCCAAGGGGATCCTACGGATCTCAAAGAGCAGAAGTAAAGCTCCACTTAGAGAACCCCCTTTCCTTATTTGTGTTCCACTGCCATACCATCCTCCAATCTGCCCGGTGTAGCCTGCCTCAAGGACCTTAATGCTAGCTGCTCCGCCTGCCTCTCTTCCCCTAGATGTGCCCATGCCTCACTCCCTCACCTTCCTCGGTCCTTCAGTCAGATGTGCCATCTCAGTGAGGACAACTCTGATTACTGTATCTACCTTTACAAACCACTTCCCACTCCGTACATACATTCCATCCATGTTTTCTTTTTCTCCATAGCATTTGCCTTCTGAGTTAACCATACATTTATTATCCTGGCCCCCTACTAGAATGCAGGCATTTATTTATTTATTTGTTTGTACCTGGGATTAGCCACTGAGCCACATCCCCAGCGCTTTTTTAAACATTTTTGATTTTGAGATAGGGCCTTGCTATGTGGCTTAGGGCCTCACTAAGTTGCTCTGGCTGGCCTCAAACTTGCACTCCTCCTGCTTCAGCCTCCCAAGTCACCGGGATTACAGTGTGTGCCACTTCTGTACCTACTGGCACAAGCAGATTGTTTTTTTTTGGGGGGTGGGATCTGTTTCTCTCCATGGCTGTGAACAGTGCCTGGCGCTTAGTTGTTGTAACTATGGGTTGAATGAATGAGTCCATGTACCACCTGGATTTATTTTCTTTAAGTTGTCTAATTTTGTTACTGAAATATCCACTTTAGCCTCCCCCGCAGTAGTAATATACCTGAGACCACAGGTTTGGTGTATATTTTCCAATATGCATTTGAAACTTATATAGCTATCAAGGCTTTTAAATGTTAGGATTCCACCTGAAATCTTTTTTGCTTTCACCAGAGGAGAGAGGACACCATACTTTGGGACTCATTGGTTCAGTCCAATTGTCCCTTTGAACAGATGAGTAAACTGGGCCTCAAAGAGGCTTAGGGACTAGCCAAATGTCATCCAGACTGTGATAGGGACAGACAGTGGAACCAAATGTCTTGACCTCCAGTCTTCTTTTATAGTTTGAGGGAAAAGGGGAGAGCAGGACTGGATGATTTAGCCCTTCCGGGAGAGACCAGAACTCCTGGGAAGGGGCAGGGCCAGCTCCCAGTTGGTGATGGTTGGTGATGAACCAGGGGACCCTTTTGGTCCCCCAGCCAGCACAGGTTGCTCCTTCCCTCCCAGGAGTCCCTCCGGGTTCTGCCCCTGGGGGCCAGGGACTCAAAAGAAAACGCTCTCTCTTTACAGCACACCAGATAGAAGTCAATGCTGAGGTCTCCTGTGCAGAAGATGCTGTGAGGGATGGTGGCGGTCTGGGTGGGGGGATGGGGGGACACCAGGAGGTGACTGATGTGAACAGAATTGGGAGAACAGACCCTGACCCAGCTGGTGAAGAGGAGAGAGGGAAGGAGACAGCTAGAGCCCCAGCCTTGGCAGAGGTAGGGGTATGCAAAAGGCCAAAGTTGAAATTCCCCTCAGGTGTGCACAGTGCTTTATACTTTTAAATCATGTCTGCATCTCATTTGCTCAGTAGCCACTCTTTAAGCAGATAGTTTTGTTCTTGTTTTACTGATGGGGAAGTTGAGATTCACAGAGGTGAACCAGGTTGAATGGGGTGCCCTGTTGAACCACAGAGGGGAGGGGAAAGGCTGCATGTAGGTTGAATTTGGTGAAGGAGGGCTGTCTAGGGAGGAGTAGGCAGTTGGAGGGATATAGGACCTGAAAGGCAGGCGCCCAGAAACCCGCCTTCAACTCGCTGGCCAAATACTTTGGTGATTTCCCCGACTTTTCTGAGCCTCAAGCTTCCTCATATGCAGAAGGGAGAGAAGCGCACTCCCTGCCTAGCAGCACGCCAGGATAAAATCAGACATCAGACAAACGGTAATGGTGCAATCGCTCACGCACAGACGTGCGCACGGAGGCAGCAGCCTGAGTGAAGTGGAGGCACGGGCCCCTGCCACGTCTGCCCAGGGTGACCCCTCGTCATCCGCCCAAGAAAGCCGGGGTCTTCGTTGGCAGGTGCGAGCGAGCTGGGACCAGGAGAGGACGAGCGCTGCCTGGGGGTCCCGCGGGGGCGCGGGGCGAGGGGGCGGGTCCGTCCTCCGGAGCCGGAGTCGGTGCTCCAGCGACATTTGAGAAAGTGCGTCCCAGGAGGGCGCAGGCCCCCTCGCTGTCTGCCCCGCGAGCCCGCGCTCGTCCCCAGCGGGCTTGGGCCATCATTACCATTCCTCCTGCGTTTTTTCCTCCCGGGTTATTTATTTTTCTGGGAGGAAGGAATGTGGGGAATTTACCGCAGGGCGCTGGCCTTCGTTTTCGGCGGTACAGCGGCCTCTTCTATGAGAAGGAAGCGGCCGAGACAGATGGCAGGAGACGGGAGGCGGCGCAGGGTCCCGCGGGCTCGGAGTCTGGAGCAGTGGGCGTTATGTAACCCACCCGGAGACCCAGGGCAGGGACATGGTGCGCCTGGGTTCGGGGCATGGGCCTTGCAATACTCATGGCCCGGTGCAACTGTGCCTGCCTCACCCCGTTCAGCCTCTGCTTCTGCCTCTGCGCAAACCCGATGGGCGTGGTCCAGTCAAAGGTCCCTTCCTCTCCAGCTGCTCTAGATTTGGGGAATGGGGGTGGGTAAGGAAGTGTGGGGATTACCTAGAGCCTTTCAGCCCCTGCAGCGCTATTCCTATTGCTTAGAATGCTTCCTTAGATCATCTTCCAAGACTTGCAATAAATGCCGCCCCCTCCAGGGAGCCTTCCTGATTGCTCCCTCTTAATTAATTTCCCTCTGGGACTCCATGTTCTCCTGGCACCTTATGGAACATTCTGCCTCTTAGGTCCAACACAGCAACTTGAGGTTTCATCTCTCTCTCCACCTTCAGACTTGGTGCTCTCCACCACCACCACCACCACCACTGCTCCCCCTTCCCGAAGAACCATCCTCAAGATCTCCAGTCTAGAATCTTGAAGGATCTAGAATCAGGCTCCAGGGACAAATGGTGGAGCAATTGTGAAGCTGTTTGAGGCTTTGGATGTGGGAGTGTTCCTCCCCAGTGGCTAATTTAGTCAGCAGTTATTGAAGCCTTCCTGGTAAAGACCTCTGCTCTCTGGGGGCAGTTAGAGAAAGGAAGACTGGCTTTGGCCCTGGGCTGGCACAGCTAAGGGGAAGAGTCACATCTTTGTGCAGGACCCAGAGTGTGCTGGGCCCTGGGACAATGGTGGGGACTCAGAGATGACCTAGGCTCTGGCCTGCTCCTGGCAGAAACACAGACTCAGGGAATCCACCTCTTCTCTGCCCTGGCTTGCCACCTTTGCAAGTCCTGGATGGTGTGTCTTCTCTGGAAGGCTGGAGTGCAATAGTCCTGTTAGTCTCCCAAGGCTTCCAGGGATCTGGGGTGGAGGAGTAACACAATAGCAGGGGGCTTGGAGGCAGGCCTGGCATCCAAAGGGCCGGTAAGGAGCTGGGAGCTGGGAGCTGGGCTCTGACACTGGCCTTCTGGGAAACCGACCTCCAGTTTGCCATCTGCCTAGAACTGAAACTGCCTCTTTAAGTTTCTAACTTTCTAAAATCTACTGATTGTATTAGTGATTCAGCCAGCAGAACAGGCAGGAAGGATGCTCTGGTCCTGACTCCTGGTTCCTGGCCAGGACACTGAGGCAGGTCCTGGTAACCCAGCAGTTTGGACAGTGCTTATCGCCTGCAGGGATAGCCCCCAGCTCAGCCTGCGTTGATTTGGGACCCCACATCTTTGTCTCTCCTCCTCCCCCATCTGTGCCCTCCTTGATCCCATTCCGCTGTCAGCAGAGAAAAGCCAAGAGTCCAACCAGACCCAGCCGCCCTCCTCAGTGGCTTCTGAGCTGCCGTTTCCTCTGAGCCCCACTCCTGCTGGAGTCTGGATGGATTGATGAGGGCTCCCTGGAAGAGGTGGCAGCTGGGACAGGTGAGTGGGGAGAGTGCACATTGCAGGCAGAGCTCTCCAGAAGGAAGGTGCCCAAGCTTGGGATCAGACTGTCCCTGCTCCAGCTCTCTGCCCCTTGCAGGCTGTGAGACACTGAATGAGTTAGTAACTCTCCAGCACTTGGCCTCCTCCTCTCTAAAACGGCCGTAAAGCAAGTGCCTTTGTGAGTTGCTGTGAGGATTCGAGGAAAAACATTGAACCCCTCGCTTACAGCATGTGGTGCTCCCAAAACGCTGGCTACCGTCATCCCGACCAACTTCATTATTATTCTGCAAGCGGCTATGGGAGATGGGTGGGATACAGGAGGGAGATGGTTGAGACCCTGCCCTCAAGGCTCCTATAGTCTATTGGGGGTAGGGGGTGGCCAAGATCCAGATCATAATGGCTACAGAGCTAAACCTTGGAGACGCGGTGCAGGCCATGGGACAGGCCCTAGGCTCTATGGACTATTCTGGGTTTGAAAGCTAACTGTGCCTCTGAGACTGTGTGACCCTGAACAAGTCACTGTGCCCCCTGAGCCAGTTTTGGGTTGCTCAGTGAGTCATGGGCCTGTGATGGGGCCTGGCACGTGGTGAGCACAGCCTGAAGGGTGATTTTAACTAAAATGAATGATGCACAAAATGGTGCGGATAAAACATGGGTGGTCAGGGGAGGCTTTGGGGAAGGGGCGGTAGCCTTTGAGTCACTTGGGAGGCTGGGGGATTAGGGTACATAAAAAGAATGTGAAACAGAGAAGGGGAGGTCTGTGCAAAAGGTGCTCTGCTGGCAGGAAGTCCCAGGGCAGGCGTGGGAATGCTGAGCTGTGAACTCCCTCCGCCATTGCTTAGGGCGCAGAGAGTGCGCTAGTGAGCTCCCGGGCAGGCCCTGACGTCAAGGGCTTTGAATGTCAGAATGAGCTGGACCCCTTCTCGATCCCCCGATCCCCCGTGTCCTGGGGAGACAGCAAGGGTTTTGAGCAGGAGAGAAATAAGAGTGGAGCTGGGAAGGTGAATCTGGCTGCGTGGGGTGGGTTGATTGGCGGGGGAAGAGGCTGGGGGTGGAGAGGCCATTTAAAAGGCTGTTGCAAAATCAGTTTTCCTGATAAAGAGCTGGGCTGAGTCATCTGTGGAGGAGAGAAGTCATATCCAGCTTCTCCGTGTGGCTGTCGAGGTGGGATTTTCCTCTCTTCTTCGTGGACTGGGTGACTGGGCGCCTTTCCTGGAGGCCCTGAGAACCGAGTCTCTGCAGCCGGCGGGAGCACCCAGGGGGAAGCGGGGCTGCAGGGAGGACCCAGCCGGAGTGAGTAAGAGGAACACTCAGAGGTGCCTTTGTGGCTGGGGGTGTGACTCAGGGCATGTGGCATCCCTTTCTTGATCTTAGTTTCCCTTTTGGGCATCAAGGGGGATGCATACGGGTGACTTCCGTCAGCCCTCTGGTGGCCAGGCTGGGCTCCCCACTTCCACTCCTGTGTCCCTGTGCCTGCCGTTCTTCCCACCCAAGTAGCAGTTTTCTCCAGCAAGGAGATCTGGCCATCTGCTGGCCTCAGTTGGGTTGCACTCCCCTGTCCACTGCGGGCTGGAGAGCTCCTGGGGCTCAGCGAATGTGTCATTTCCTCCTTTCGGTGGGGAGGATGCCGGGGCCGGCCGGGGCTGGCTAGGTAGCCAGGCCATTACTCAGGCCTCTTCATCTTCCTGCCCCCAGCCAAGCCAGAGGTTGTGCAGAGGCCAGCCATTGGTTCCTTCCTGATCCCACCAGGGGAGCAGCTTACCCAGCCTGTTTACCCAGCCTGCTGCCAAGACTCCACAATGGGCGGCCCCACGCCAGTCTCTGTTCCCACCTCTGGCTCCCTGTCTGCCCCTCTCGACCTGGGCCTGGACATTTCCATTGACGGCAGCTGTGTGAAGAAGCATTTCCTTTAATTCTCCCTGTCCAAACTTCCTCCCTGGCCTCCCTGGCCCTGCCTCACCCCCTTCCTTCAGGGTCTGGATCCAGGCAGCCTCAGTGAGGGGCGGCACAGGCAGCTGCCCGCAGAGGGTGAGAGGGATGTGAGAAAGCTCTCGTCTCTGCTGGGAAAAACTAGAACCTGGGGTCTCCTGACTCCCAACCTCATGGTCTTTCCACTCCACTAGTTTTTCATACCCTATCAGTCATTTCTACCTTAGTAAGAATGAGTTTTCAGCTCTCCCACTGAGAGGAAGAAGGGAGAGAACAAACGAGTTATTGTAGGCAGCTGAGTTTTCAGGGGAGAGGGCACAGCCGAAGGCATCCATCATGGGATGAGGAAACAGGGCTGTGCAGCTCATCATCCGGGAGCCCTGCAGCCTTTCTTGATGCTCCTCCCTTGGGCTGGTCTGGAAGGCAGAGTGGTTAAGACATGAGACTTCACAGCCAGACTTTTCTGCGTTTTGAATTCCAGCTCTGCGACGTATAAGTGGAATGACCCTGGGCAGGTACCTCCGCCTGGGTTTCATGTGCAACATGGGAGAATGACCAGTATTTATTTCTTGGGGTTGGAAGGCTGGAAGGCTGGAAGGCCAGGAGTATGAAGGGCACCGTCGTGAGGTCGGGTGACTGGGCAACTGCTGCAGGCCTCCTAGGGCAGCACTTGGGGCTATCTACTTCTCCCCCACCTGGGGGCTTACCCTCTTGGACCCCGCCTGCTGACCTCAGGTAGCTCTTCCTTGCATCTGCCCTCCACCCTTCCTCTCTTTAGGGCCTGATCCAACATCCTGGGTGAGTCTTTAAAGGGCTAGCATCCCAACCTGGCCCTGCAGAGGCTGAGACCTTATGACCTACACAGGTGCAGGCCCCAGCCAGGCAGATTGAGGGCTCAGTGAGGTGTCTGTCTCCTGTGGCCCTTGGTCCTCTCTTGCCTCTCGGACATTAGGGAGCCCAGTGTTGGTCCAGGTGACTGTTGTTACAGGTTCCCTAGTCTGGGGAATTTTTTTAAATTATATTTTTAATTTTAAAGATTTTTTTTTTATTGGTGCATTATAATTATACATGACCGTGGGCTTCATTGCTGCGGGTTTGTACAAACACACAACATAATTTGGTCAATTGCATTCCCTAGTTCCTCCTTTTCCCCTCCCTAGGCTGGGGAATTTTAGATGGAGCTGCTCCCTGGAGCCCTGGACAAGGGACTGAGGGTGGCTGTGTTTGGTCAAGCCCTCCCCCTTCGTTCAGCTTTGTTTGTGCAGGGTGGCAAAAATCATCTGGTTTGTTGGCTGGGCCTGGTCCAGACCTCCTGCTGAATTCCTTTTCTGTGCAGTCACTGCAGACTGGTGTGGGGGTGCGGGAGCTGTCCTGGGGGGCAGAGCTCACTCCCTCTGACCTTTTCTGCTGTTCCTCCTGTCTCAGTCCAGTGCCTTGAGGGGCAGTTACAAGCTCAGAGAGGTGTGGGAAGGGGTCAGCAGCAGCATTTGGGCTGTGCGTGAAGCCCAACTTAGACCTGGGTGCTGAGCGCATGTCCTCCTCTGTGACCCTGTCCCTCTGAGCCTCCCAGGACAAGCTTATTCCTGAGGGCCCGTCACACTCTGGCATTTGAGGATTTTCTAAATCCACGGCCTTTTAGAGCCGGCCTGTGGGATGAGATTGAAGCAGAAAAGCAGAAAGATGCAGACCATTGGGAGGTCTGAAGATTCCCACCCTGAAGCACTTCTCATGAGTCTCACTCTGTGGGGACCTGCCGGTCAGGAGCTGGGCACTCTGTAGCCATATGGAGCCAGGTGTGAACCCAGCTCTACTCCTCTTCTGGCTCTGTGATGTTGGGCAGCTCACTTTACCTCTCTGAACCTTGGTTTTCTTATCATTAAAACATGCATAGTAACACATTTGTACCTGATTGGATTGTTGGGAGAATTAAATACTATGTGTAGAGGGACACAGTCTGTGCCCAATAAAACTTAGCTGCTGTCATTGCCATTGGGTCATAAGAAATATTGGTGGAACTTGATTATCCTGACCTTGTCCTATGATTTGAATTTGTGAATGTGTGCAAGGGTTGTCAGGCTGGAAGGAGAAAGCTTTCATATCTGTGTGGTGCTGGGGGCGCGGAGACACACCTAGTGGTGGAAGTGAGTGGCAGTTTATTACCGAAGAATGTACACGGGTGGACAGCACCTCCCTAGGATAGGGAACCCATGTCAAGGGGTGTGTTTTGGGAGATGCAGAAATTGTGAGGGAATTGGACCCTGTGCTGGTTGCCACTGAGATTCTGTGAAACTCTTCTTCCCCATAACTCTGGGATCCCCTGCTGTGGTATCCTAGCAAAGGCAAATCTTCTTTGCTAGAAGCACATCTGACCCCTTTCAGGGAGTAGAGTAGGGTCACCAATTGCCAACTCTTCCCAGGGTGGCATGAGCCCTCTGCTCTGTCCACCCGGGCTTGATGACTTTAAGCCCTTGGTATTCATGACTTCATGTGACCTTCCAACACTGACATCAAGTGCTTTCACCCCCCTTCTCAGTTACAGAGACTGTGGCTCTGAGATGCAGGAGCCTGCTTAGGTCACACAGCTAGCAAATGGCTTGGATTCAGGCAGGAGGTCTGGGTTCCAAGCAGAGCAGGAACAGACCCTGCATGGGCAGAGCAGCCTCTCATGGCCCCTGTGTGGCTGGTGTCCCCCACTACAGCTCCCCAGGGGGCATCCTAGCTGGACCTTGTTTTCTTTCTTTTTTTGTGGTCTCAGAGATTAAACCCATGGGCCCTCTTACCATGGAGTTAAATCCCAGCCCTCTGGTTTTCTGAAACAGGGTTTTGCTTAGATGCTCAGGTTGGCGTCAGACTTGCGATTCTCCTGCCTCTGCCTCCTGAGTAGCTGGAATTACAATTACAGGCATGAGCCACTGAGCCTGGTTTTAACCTTTCATTTTTTTTTTTTTTTTTTTTGCTGGAAGTGGGGTACTGGGGATTGAACTCCGGGGCACTCAACCATTGAGCCACATCCTCAGCCCTATTTTGTATTTTATTTAGAGACAGGGTCTCACTGAGTTCCTTAGTGCCTTGCAGTTGCTGAGGCTGGCTTTGAACTCGTAATTCTCTTGCCTCAGACTCCTGAGCCACTGGGATTACAGGCGTACACCACTGCATCCTTCATTAAAAAAAATATATTTATTTATTTTTATGTGGTGCTAAGGATCGAACCCAGTACCTCACATGCAAGGCAAGTACTCTATCACTGAGCTACGGCCCCCGCTCTAGCCCTTCATTTTTTACTGATGAGGTGACACAATAGGAGAGAAGTCCTCCCAGGGGCCGCAGGTGTCGTGGGCAGGTGGGGTGGGCTGTGTGTGTTCACAGTGTCCAACAAGTGGGGGAGATCCAGGCCTTAAGGGAAGCAGGGAAGAAGGAGTTGGGGCCTCAAAGCCTGTGGCTGCTTGGCCTGGACCCAGTGAAACCAGCATAGATCCTCTATTGGCCTCCCCCTTGACTCCAGAGTCAGAGGCTCTACCCTGGGCTACTCTCTGGACCTCAGTTTCCCCATCTATAAAATGGAGTGGCAGTGAAGTAGCTCTTCTCTAAGGGCCCTTGCAGCCCCAAGAGTCCTGGAATTCTGAGCCAGGCTGGCAGGGTGCCTAGAAAGACTGTCCCTGGAGACCCACTCAGCACGTCATGGCCAGCACTAATGAGGGCAAGTGGGAGGGAGGGCAGGGTCACATTCCTCAAGAACTAATTAGCTTCCCACAGTATCGGGGAAAGGGGTGACAGAGGAAGGAATTTTCTCAGCCATTGACAAAGCCCATGACCCTGGCCACAGGCTGATCCATCCATCTGTCCGTCGGTTCATTTGTTCATGTGTCCATTTGTTCGTGCGTTGTTCAACAAGCACAAATTGAGCACTGACTGGATACCAAGTGGGCACTGGGGAGAGAAAGAGAAATGGTTGCCCACAGTGAGCCTGATCCCTGACCTCAGCCCCAGACTGGACCTGCACCCCGCACTGATCTGTCCCCCTCCTGCTTTCCCAAGGGACTTCGAGCGTGGGCTGTGAACTGATTCCAGCTTTGCCACCCTTAGCTGTGTGACCTTGGTGTCAGTTACTTACAAGTCTCCGAACCTTGGTTTTCTGTTCTGCAAAACAGGGGCAACTAACGTTTGTCTCGTGGTGGGCAAATGAAAGGATGCAATGTTTTAGTGAGGTCCCTGCTAAATTAGCCTGATTTAATACTTTTCTAGTGTTAAAATATGTGAATTTTTAAATGACCATTGAGATAAAAACAGGAAGTAACCCTGGAAGGACATAGAAGAAACAGACGACAGTGGCTCTGTGATTGTGATGTGGAGTAATCAGGAACGGATGCTTTTCACTGAAGACCATTTTTATGTCTTTATTTTTATAAATGAAATGTGAATGTATCACCTATTCTATAAAGAAATGTTAGTGGCAACTCTATAAGATCAAAGAAAATTACCATGAGCTTGAAAGTGTAAAGGAACCTAAGAAAGGGACATAGAGTCGGGGGTGATGGCATACACCCATAATCCCAGTGACTGAGGAGGCTGAGGCAGGAGGATCCCAAGTTCAAAGCCAGTCTGGAAACTTAGGGAGACACTTTCTTAAAGTAAAATATAAAAAAGAGCTAGGGGTGTAGCTCAGTGGTAGAGCACTCCTGTGTTCAATCTCCTGTGCTCTAGTACTGAAAAAAGAGAGAGAAAGAGAGGGAGGGACAACGGCACATAGAAAATACTCCTGGGGCTCTTTTGTACGGGTCAGCAATCTTTTAAAAATATGTTTTAGTTGTCAATGGATTTGTATTTTATTTATTTATATACAGTGCTGAGAATTGAACCCAGTGCCTCACACATGCTAAGCAAGTGCTCTGCCACTGAGCCACAACCCCAGCCCTACTGTCAGCAATCTTACTCTGGGCCCACTTTAGGCCAGGCACCACACTAGGGGCCAGGGTTAGAAAGATAAACGAGTTGGGCAAGGCCATCATCTCCTGGCAGCTAAGCTCTAGGTGAGGAGACCGTGATAATCAAGGAAATACATAGAAGACCATTTCAAATTGTGGTGAATGCTAGGAACAAAATAAAGCAGAGAGATGGGATAGGAGAATGGAAGGCCTCTCCAGAGAGGTGGCATCCAAACCGAGACCTGAGTAGCAAGAAGGAACCATCAGGGAGTGTCATCTAGGGAGAGATCTTATTGCAAGCCGAGGGAACAGCATGAACAAAGGCTCTGGGGCAGGACCACTCATGTCATTTTCAAGGGACAAAAAGAAAGCAGCAGAGTGTGGAGAGGAGAAGGTGGTGGAGGAGGCATCAGTGCTCAATGGGGTCTTGACTTCTAGAGCAAAGTGTTCAGGCTCAGTTTGGTGATGTGCTGCATCAACAGATTTTGGGGGCAATCCAAATGGAGGGACAGTTAACACTGAAAAGGAAATCACGGCAGGCTTCCCCAAGGTGGTCCTGTTTAAGTTGGGTCATGTATCTTCAATTGGGTCATGAGCTGGTTCTAGGAAACTGTGAGTAAAGATCAAATTCTAGAGGAAAAGTCATGTGTAGGAGGGCGTGGATGACCACCTGTCTGCATGCCCCTGTGGCGCTGCATTCCCATTTCCTAACCGGGCCTCTGTTCCTCCCTGCAGCACTGGGCCGGAGCACTAGCTTCACTGAGAAGGATCTGAAAGAGGCCAAGGCGCTGAGCCAGCAGATTGCAGCCCAGCTGACCACCCCTCCCAGCTCCAATTCCCGAGGTGTCCAGCTCTTCAACAGGCGACGGCAGAGAGTGAACGAGTTCACTTTGGAAAGCCACGGTCAGAGGGTACAGAAGCCTGGCCAGGAGTCCCCCAGAGAGCCCTCTGCAAGCCCCCCAGGCCATGCCCCAGGTCTCAACTTGAGTTCCACCTTGCTGCCCAAGCCAGGCCCTTCCAGGCACCCAGACCCCGAGACCCGCCACAGAGGGGTCTCTGCACCCAGGATGGAGGGGTACTCAGAAGAGACCAGCTTGCTGCAGCACCTGGAGAAGATGGCCAGTGAGGAGGAAGAGGTACCACTGGTGGTTTATTTAAAGGAGAACGCAGCCCTGTTGACGGCCAATGGGCTTCATCTGTCCCAGAACCGAGAGACCCAAGAGTCCTCGCCCAGCCCTCCTCCAGCTGAAGTCCACAGCCCAGCTACAGATGTCAACCAAAACCTTTCCTCGCCCAGTGCCGCGCTCACCACACCAGCTCCTAACAGCAACCGCAACCTGCCAGCCACCGATGTCAATCAGAACCCCCCAGCAACCGTCACCCCCCAGAGCCTGCCGAGTTCTAGCACCCAACAGAATTCCCCTGAGGCACAGTGCTCACAGAATGGCACGGTGCCAGATTCCAAACCCAGCACCCTGTGCGCCGATGGGCAGCCCCAGGCACCGCTGGAGGAGGTGAGATCCGGTATGCTCCTGATTGACAAGGTCTCGACTCCGCCTTCTGCCACCAGCACCTGCTCCAGAGAAGTTACTCCCATCCAGGGCTCTGGGCCGCTGACCTCAGATTTCATGTCCAGCTCCCTGCTCATCGATGTGCAGCCCAGCACCCTAGTGATGTCAACGGAACAAGAGATGACTGCACGGCCAGCAGCCACTACACCCACCAAGGTGTACAGCGAGGTCCATCTCACGCTGGCCAAGCCCCAGTCGGTGGTGAACAGGACGGCCAGGCCTTTTGGGATCCAGGCACCAGGGGGCACTAACCAAATAGAGCGGAGCCCCATGCTGGAGAGACGACACTTTGGGGAGAAGGCCCCTGCTCCCCAGCACCCCACCATGGTAGATAGGAGTCCCCGGCCACAGAGACATGTCATGTCCCACAGCCCCATGGTGGAAAGGAGGCTGGTGGGGCAGCGAAGCCCGGCCTTGGAGAGACGCCCCTTAGGGAACTTCACCCCACCGCCCACCTATGCAGAGACCTTGTCCGCCGCACCCCCGGCTTCCCGGGTTAGGTCTCCCCCGTCTTATTCTGCCCTGTACCCTAGCTCCGACCCCAAGCCTTCTCATCTGAAGGGCCAGGCGGTTCCCGCCAGCAAGACGGGCATTTTGGAGGAGTCAATGATCCGCAGAGGCAGTCGAAAATCCATGTTCACCTTTGTGGAGAAGCCAAAGGTCACCCCCAATCCAGACCTGCTGGACCTGGTACAGACCGCGGATGAGAAGCGGAGGCAGAGGGACCAAGGCGAGGCCGGCGTGGAGGAGGAGCCCTTCGCGCTGGGGGCCGAGGCGTCCAACTTCCAGCAGGAGCCAGTCCCTCGGGACAGGGGCAGCCCTGCAGCCGTGGAGGAGGCTGTCCCCGAGTGGGCTTCCTGCCTCAAGTCGCCCCGTATCCAGGCCAAGCCCAAGCCCAAACCCAACCAGAACCTCTCGGAGGCCTCTGGGAAGGGGGCTGAGCTTTACGCCCGCCGCCAGTCGCGGATGGAGAAGTATGTCATTGAGTCTTCAGGCCACACTGAGCTGGCCCGCTGCCCTTCACCCACCATGTCCCTGCCTTCCTCCTGGAAATACTCCACGAATGCCCCCGGCTTCCGAGTGGCATCCCTAAGCCCAGCGCGGACGCCCCCTGCCTCCCTCTACCATGGCTACCTGCCTGAGAATGGGGTCCTACGCCCAGAGCCCACCAAGCAGCAGCCCCCATACCAGATGCGGCCCTCTCTCTTTGTCCTCTCACCCATCAAGGAACCTGCCAAGGCCTCCCCTCGAGCTGCCTCATCAAGAGCTGCCTCCTCAAGAGCCTCTTCACCAAGAGCCACCTCCCCTGCCAAGCCCTGCTCCCTGGACCTAGTGCCCAACCTGCCCAAGGCGGGTCTCCCACCGTCTCCTGCACTGCCTCGGCCTTCGCGATCCTCCCCAGGCCTCTACACCTCACCTGGCCAGGACGGCCTCCAGCCCACTGCCGTGAGCCCCACCTACAGCAGCGACATCTCCCCCGTGTCTCCCTCCCGGGCATGGTCTCCCCGCGCCAAGCAGGCTCCCAGGCCCTCCTTCTCTACCCGGAACGCAGGGATCGAGGCTCAGGTGTGGAAGCCTTCCTTCTGCTTCAAGTAACGGACCCCACCAGGGTCCCACTGCCTGTCCAGGCCCCTTCTCCAAGGGCCAGGTGGAGAGCACAGGTGGCAGGAAGCGGCCCAGGGCCTAGTGAGGAGGATGGGGAGTCCATGGTTCAAGGTCTGCACTGTCGCCAGCTAGCTATGTGACCTTGGGCAAGCTGCCTCCCCTCTCTGAGCTACAGCAGCCTCTTCTCCACTACAAGGGGTCCTGGACTCCATGTCGGGGTGGGAAGGAGGGTCACAGAGAGAGCTTCCCGCTGGCAGGCCATGATGAGGCCAAGCGGCTTCTTCCAGCCTTGGCGAGCTGCAGGGCTGCCAGTCTGAGGCCAGTGACTCGCTGGGGAATGGCCAGGACAGGGGATGCTAAGGGGGACTTCTGGAGCAGACAGAGCCACCAGTGCCTGAGGATTCTGCCAGCCAGGGGTCTGCCTGCTCAGCCGGCTGGAGGCCTTCCCAGGTGGCCCACGCTCCTGGCATCTTCCTTCCTGTTGCTGGATTCTCACCTCTGCAGGCCTGTCTCTCCCTCTGCCTCTGGACGTCTCCTCTCCACTGCTTCAGACAGCCTGCCTGGCCTCCACCCTTTCTTCTCTCCCGGGGCTTCCTGCTGGACGCGGACTTGGCCCACCACTGCTGTCTGCTGCTGTTCTTCCTGCTCTCCCCAGCTGCCTCTGCACCTTCTCCGAGACCTGGCTCCACTTGAGGGAGACTCCTGGCCTAGGCCTCAGTCTTGCTCCACCTGGCTTTCCCTTCTGTTGGGGGGTGGGGGACATCCCAGGGGATCCCTGAGGGAATGATGTGCAAACGTGTGTGTACTGCTAGGAGGGCGGCTCCTGTGTGAGGTATCATGGGCTCAGGCCCCAGGGAGAAAGGCAGAGGAGGAGGTCCCATCCAGGCCTTCCACTTGCTGTGTGACTTTGGCCAAGTCACTTCCCTCTCTGAGCCTCAGTTTTCTCATCTATACAATAAAGGCTCCTCCCCATGATAAGCTGTGAGGATTGAAAGGATAGGCTGGTGCTTTGCGAGGAAGAGCTTGTGAGTGACAAGATAGTCCCTGGGAAGACAGAAAAAGGAAACAGGATAGATGGAGTTAGATGTCTGTGAGGATGACCCGGTGAGGTATGGTTAGAATGAGCTGCTGCAGGAGGCCAAAGGCTCAGAAGCCTGGCCTGGGGTGACTCAGGTCGGAATTGCCTGTGGAAATGATGTTGGCTGGGATAGGCCCACAACAGCTCTGGGGGAAGGGACAGTAAAGACCCTAAGGCTTTGAGGGAAGTCTTGAACTTAGACCTGGATTCTAATGAAATGACTTGGTGTGAATCTTTGGGTCTCAGTTTCCCCATTCACACAGTGAAGGTGTTGAGTCAAGTAGCCAGACATCCCCACACCCCCCTACACCCCTTTGATATGATGCATCCCCCAAACTACACTTTGTGGGGGATAAGAAAAGACAGATACCAGCCGCAGGATTCAGATGGAAGCTGCCCAAGACTGGGGGCCGAGGACCACCCACTTCCTTTTTCCCAGTCCTATTTCTGGGCTCCCAGAGGGGCGAGGGGTGGTGGAGGCGGTGCCATGCTGGGCTGAGCCTGCAGTTTTCGTGAGCTCAGGGCTCGTCTCCATGGGAACAGGGGTGCCTTCTCAGTGAGCTCATTCTGCATGAACCACAAACTGAGGGGGCATGCCTGGGGAGCTGTAAAGGAGCTTAGTTCCTTCATGCCACATCCCCCCCAGAACAGGGTGAAGCCCCCTGCCCTGGACCCTTGCTCCCTTCAACCCTGGGGGGCCAGCCGTGGAGGAGCCCACCTTCCATCCTATGGCTGGGCTGAGCTCTTCTCCCAACTTTGTTTTCTCTCCTGTTCTCAATACACTCTGCCTCAAATCCATCTTGCTTCTTTCTTTATTCTCTGCTGCTGCTGGGTCATGGCTCCCTTGTTCCTGGTTCTGGCCTGGGCTGTGGAGTGGACTGGTCAGCCACTGTGTGTGAGTGGAGTGTGTCCTCGTGTGTTTGGATCTGCTAGGGCTACGTAGCTAGGTGCTACCTGGGTAGTGAAGGCGGCGGTCTTTTCCCCAGGTTAATTCACAGAGACCCAGACTCCCGTTCTGCTTCCTCCTTCCCTCAGAGTCTGACCAAAATGGCCGTTGAACAGGGGGGAAACATGCTGCCCCTTATGGCCCAGATTTATTTATTTATTTGTTTGTTTGTTTATTTATTTATTTACTGGTGCTGGGGATTGAACCTGGGACCTCGTGCACACTATGGAAGCTCTCTGCCACTGAGTCACATCTCCAGCCCTTGTTTGGGTTCTTGAAAAATGAAATTGAAATGCCTTTCACCAGAGCATTCGCTCTTCAGTTTCTTCATGTCCCCTCCCCCTTCCTATTATCTAAATTTGGCGATTTCCCACATTCATCACCATCACCTCCTGGCTCCTCAAAACACCAAGTTTCTGCCCCTGCTGGAGAGGGAAGAACTGCTAGATGTGTACCTGGTTCCTGTGTGGCCTTGCACCACCCTTCCCATCTCTGGCCTCAGTTTTTCCTTCTGTGCAGATAGGAGTGTCAAAGGTGGGAGGGACCTCTGTTTGGTCTATGCTAGCCAGTGGCTGACTGCTCTGCCTTTACCCCAAACATGTGCTCTGTTGTGGGACTGGGGCAGGGTTGACTGGGTGCTACTCTCTGAATTTTCCACCTAGTGCATTTCCAAGGAGATCGGCATATATGGTGCATTTCTACTTTGGCAGAAAGTGAACAGTTCTGATTTTCTGCAGCCTTTCTGTATTGTGAACCCCCCCCCAACCCCCATGCAGAGTCAGTCCCTGGACATGGAGTTAGTATGAGGTCAGACCTGGCCGTCCTCCAGAGGCTGAGGAGCTGCTCACCACTACCCACAACATCCCACCCTCTGCTCGAGCTGCTGGCTTTCAGGGTCCTGGCTAATCCTGTTACTCCCTCTACTTGTTGGACCCCGTAATCCCCTGTGGCCACAAAAAGCAAAGACAACATTTTAGAGTTTTTGACAGTTATTGTAGCCCCCCCTGGCCCGGCCTCCTTTTCTGGTTGAAGAGCCTGTTCTTCTGCCTTGATGGCTCTTCTCGGGTCATGAGCTCTTGTCCCCACCTTCCTGCTCAGGAGGGCATGGTAGTTGGGTATAGGACATGCCCGAGCACACCCTGAAACTCTGGGTTGTGCTTCTACTCCTTCCTATGTAGCCAGGACCTCCCTGTAACCTCCTCTCCCTGTGACATGGGCTCTGCTTCCACAGGTGGCTCGATGCACACTTCCCGGGACGTGTCAGACATAGAGCTGCTCTCAGGGTCTCCAGCTCAAACTCTGCACAACTCCTGACCCTGAAAGAGGGTTCTCATGCTGAGTGGTAACCTCTCTATTCATGGTTGAAGCTTGGATGTCCTCAGGAGGTCTCTAAAGTCCAAGGCACCATGAAAAACTTCCTCTCCAGGCTGTTGCATGACGTTCCTCTTTAGGTTAAAGGGCTCTATTCCCTGAGTCTGGGCTCAACTAGCACTGCTGCCTTGTGTTTGGAGAACAGTATAATCTCTGCCTATTGCTTCCTTTTTCTGGGAGAAACTAGATTTTTCAATAGGCTGAAAGGATGACTGGCTTGACTGTGGCTGATTGCTGATTGGAGGAAAGAATGATCTTGTGGGTGGGTCTAGATTTGATTGGGTATGAGGCAACGAATGAATGGACTGACTAGCTAGGGACTCGGATGGATGGCTGTTGGTGAATTTGGATTGGATTGCGAGCCCTAGTAGACTGGTTATTGCTGGAATCTGATTGGATCAACAGGATCATCAGTGCGATGGTTAGAGAAATATAAGCTTGGCATGGATTTCCAAGTCCTCCACTTCCAAGCCAGATAAAACTGGTGACACGGGAGGTAGCCTTTGAGCAGCAGAGCATTACACATACATTTCAGGGGAGGGGGGATGGCAGAATATACTGGGCTGCTATCTACACCTCTGAGCTTCATTTTCATCATTAGGAAATTGGGTGTGACTATGCCCGCTACCTCCTCACCACTTTGTTGTGAGGAATCAACGAGAGATATAGGATGAGAAACAACCTTGCAGACAGGCAAGTCCTTGAACGGAGGAAACAGGTATGGCAGAGTGCATGGCAAAGTAGTGCTTTATAGCCTCAAGCATGTTCACCATCTGGAGTCACATTCCTTTCCTGGTGCCAGCAAAATGTCCAACAAAGGGGAATGTGCTGCCTAGGGAAGACCGACTGGCCTTTCATCTGTCAGTAGGAACTCCCTCCCATCTTAGGCATCAAGGAAAAATAAGGAGGTCATTATAGCAACATAGCAAATGGTTTGGGGCTGAGGGAGTCTTTCATTAAGTCCAACTTTAATAATAGTAGCTAACAGTTTTAAATTTAACTCTTTTTTGTGTGTGTGTGTGCCAGAAATTGAACCCAGGGCCTGGTGCACACTAGCTAAGTGCTGTATCACTGAGCCACATTCCAGCCCTTAAATTTAACTGTTTTGAAAAAGATAATATATGCACATAAAAAAATCTAAACTTCTATAGAAAGTAATACCTTAAAAAGCCTCGGACCCACTCCCCTGAGGCTGTATGCTCTGACTCTACTGATAAAACTATTTCCTAACAGGTAACCATTTCAGTTAGTTTCATATGTACCTCTCCACTATCTCTTTATGGTAACTAACATCTATTGAGCACTTTCCTATAAGCAATATGCTAATACATGTAACTGCCTTTTACACCTCTCTTTCTCTCACAAGGACTCTACAGTGTACCATTTTACAGAGGAGGAAACTAAAGCCCAGAGGGAGCAAGAGCTTGCCAATAAATTAACAAGTCTGTCTCCAAAGCTAGCGTTCTTTAACCCTATCCCCTTGTCCTCCGTTTAAAAGCAGAGGCTGACCCCGATAGCGTGGGCTTTTAAAAACATTCTGGGCTGGGAGTTGGGTCACCTGGGTTTCATTGCAGGTTCTGCCTGACTTTGGTCGGTGCATTTCTACCCTTATAGAAAATACAAATCAGACTCAGTGCCTTCCAAAACCAGCACTAAAAACCTGCCCTCACCCTCTCTGTTTTCTCCCCAGGACCGCCAAGAGAGCCTGCCCACTTCCCCGCCCTGGACGCCCAGCGCGTCCCGGCCCCCCAGCAGCCTGGACGGCTGGGTGAGCCCAGGACCGTGGGAGCCGGGCCGCGGGAGCAGCATGGGAAGCCCCCCGCCGCTGCCGCCGCCGCCCATGTCTCCCTCGTGGAGCGAGCGTTCAGTATCTCCGCTGAGAACCGAGACAGAGGTGCGTCCGCCCAGCCGCCAGCTGCAAGCGCTCCTGGCGCGAAACATCATCAACGCGGCCCGGCGCAAGAGCGCCTCCCCGCGGCCAGCGGGCGCCGAGAGTCTGAGGCCCTTCTCTCCTCCCGGGGTGCCGCCGCCGCCGCCGCCGCCACCGCGCATGCGCTCGCCGCAGCCCACCCGCTCCAACCCAGGGGTAGCGAGGGGTGCGGCGTTCACGCCCATTCCGCCGAGCCCCTTGCTGGCCGGGCCCGGGTCCTGCGCCAGTCCCCGGAGCCCAGTGCCTGCGCCGCCTAGGCCCTTTCCCTACCGCCGCTCACCCACGGACTCCGACGTGTCCCTTGATTCCGAGGACTCTGGGGTTAAATCGCCTGGCATCCTCGGCTACAACATCTGTCCCCGAGGATGGAACGGTAGCCTGAGGCTCAAACGCGGCAGCCTCCCCACCGAGACCTCCTGCACCACCTAAAGCCCCACCCGGGAGGGCCCAGCAGTCAGAGAAGTCATCAGTGTTGGGGAATCCCCGCACCACGACCCCAACGGATCTGGCCTCATTGAATAGCCCCAGAGCTAAGTGGTCAGAAAAGAGCGTTTTGGGCTTGGAGATGGAGTAGGTACCCAAGCTTGGGTTTTAATCCATGCTGTATCATTCAGTGATATGACCCTGGGCTAGACCTTTCCTCCGTCTGACCCACAGCTTTCACATCTGTTTAATACAGCTTTGGACAAGGCCATCGCCAAACATCTAAATTTCCCCTTCTTTCAAACACACACACACACACACACACGTGCCTTGGAAGGGTTCAGTTGTGCATATGGACCCTTGGACTTGCTGCATTCCAGGGTTCCACACCCCTTCTTGGCTCTTTGCTCTCTGGAGCAAATAAGGGGTATATTCATAAGAACCTAGGCTATGTCCCCAGTCCAGGCCCTGACTTGACCACCCAGCTCCCTGGCACCAAGTCCCAGGCAGGAGCAGCTGTTTTCCATCACTTCTCAGACAAGCTCTATTTTTACCCAGTGACCTTTAGAGAGATCTCCCAAGCCAGCTCAAGGTGCCTTACTAGTTCCTCTGGAGAAAAGGAGCAGGAAGATTCTTCCTGGGTCTTGTCACACTACTTTCTCCATCCCAGGTCATCTCTTCTGCAGCCAGGACAATAATTTTCTGCAGTCTTGGGCCTCCAACCTGCCTGTCTTCTGGGCCTGTTCATGGCAGGTTCTGGTCTCAAAGCTGGGCTGAAGAGAGAAGAAGAAATAGAGTTACCCTCTGGCCTTACCTATTGCCCTCAGTTTGGAGCTGCCCATTTGGAAAGAGAGAGGCAAAAAGTACCTTGTTATAGAAAGTATGCAAGCTGCGGCCAGGATGCACAAAGGAGAGTCTAACAGGAGATAGATTGTCTCAGATCACCTCCAAGGGCTCTCCCAGTCCGCAGATGCGTTACATGGTATTAGGAAGTGGGAAGGGTGGTTGTCACAGATCGGCTGAGCTTGAATTCAGGGGCAGATGAGCTTAGGTAGTAAGTGAAGGATTAGGCCAGAGTCAGCCTAGGTTCTGGCCACTTAGGAAGTGCCTCCCTCTTCAGTTTTAGGCCCCAGCCCCAGTGTCCTTATCATAACCAGAAGAGTGGGCACTGTCCCACCCAACTCTTTATCATTGCAGTCTGGCCTAGCTCATGCCTGGTCCCAGTGACCTTGAGGAGCCTAGCTACAGGCCCTAGCCATCCTTCTTAGCTGATTCTAGTCCCTAGGAGGGAACTGGAGAGGAATGTGGCTGTTCTGTAGTTTCCAGAGCTGAGTGGTGGGGTCCTCTAGAAGTTCAGATGATCAGATTCAGAATACTTTGCCAGGATACAGCAGAGTGGTAGCTGAAACTGGTTGAGGATCAAGTATATGTAGGAGAAAGAATATTAGGATGTTGCTAAAGGTGAGGAACAGTATGATTTGGGGTTAAGGGTAGACTTACCCACCCAGCAGAGTAACATTAGTCATAGAATCTTCCATGTAAGGCTAGGGAAAGCAAGGGTCATGATGGAAGAGAATCAGGATTGGGATGGGGCACACTTGGAATAAAGGAGTGATCCCAGAGGGTTCTTAGGGCCTGGGGACATATGCCCTGTTGGTAGGAAGATGAGATGGGACTCCTCCTCATTTAATAAGTGACTACATTTATCAAAGCCCCCTACCTACAGGGACCCTTATAGCATAGGAAACCAGGGCTATGAGTACCTCCTCCTAGAGAAGAGAAACTGAGGCCTCTGGCTGATGCAGTGGCAAAGAGGAACCATTTCTAACTGCATTTCTCCACAGAGCCAGCAGGAGGTAGCCTTGGGAAGCTGCAGTTCTTTCTCTGACTGTTCTCTCCTTAGGATTGCCTTCTCCCTGACCCTCTCTTCTAACCGTTATGAGATTGCTTGTGTACTGCCTCTAACCTCCAGTAGAATTCAGCTAAATAAATGCTTCCTGCATTCTTCTGCCTCCTGTGTCATTTTTGGCTTAGCTAAAGCCCTTCCCTTCTCCCCAGATGTGGCATAGTCCATGGGACACTGGGGGGGGGGGTGGTGGGAATATCTGAGACACTTGGACTGAGAACTTGGGGGTATGCAGCCCTGAGGAGAGACGGTGAACAATGGAAAAACTTAGAACCATAGAAGTTGTGTTGTCCCTGGGATGAAATCCTGGTTCCATCATTGACTAGTTAGGTGGCTCTGAGTGAGCCCACTCCAGCAGGTCTCAACTTTCCCCTCTTTTTAAATTAAAAAAAAAAATGGGTAGTTTGCCTTTATTTATTTGTTTATTTTTATGTGGTGCTGAGGATCAATCCAGTGCCTCACACATGCGCAACAAGCACTCTACCACTGAGCTACAGCCCCAGCCCTCAACTTCCCCATCTTTGTAATGAGAGAGTTAGATCAGATAATGTCTCAGGGTGATATTGTCCAGGCCCTGACTCGATGTCACTGACACTGGAGTGGGCAGGGCCTACCTGGGTCAGGGTGTTCTGGGGCTGCTTCCTTGTGGAAGGTCAGGGATCCAGGGCAGGAACAGGAGCCATTATGAAGAGTCACATCTGAGTCTGGACACTAGTGAGGCCAGGACCCAGACTTTCAGGAGTAGTCTTCTCCTATATCCTTTGCCTAAAGAAGAAGACTATGGCCCACTCGCAGGTGAGGGCAAGCCTTCCTGGCGGACATCGCTTGCCTTTCTTCTCTAGACGCTCAGGCCCAGCAGACACTGAGCACAGATGCCCAGGGGAAAGGACCACAGCAGACTCCAGTCTTCCGTCCCTACCAGGTGTCAGAATTATGCCCTGGAACAACTTCACCAAAACATAGGCATGGGTGTTCCTGTCCCTCCTGTGCCCACACTTTCTCAGGAGTGGTTTGTATGCCTCTGACCCAGCCACAACTTCAGATGGAACCTCTGAAGTTTACTTACTGCTTACAGTTGATTTCGCCTTAGTACCCGACATCTCAAACTGAGCTCCTCCCAACAGAGCTGTCTCTGCCCCCGCCCCACCCTGCTCCTGCCCTTTTCTTACCTTAGATCCCGAGTCAGACACAGGAGTCAGGGGCAGCTCCCATTTCTCCCCTTTCACTTTCAATCCCTCAATGAGACCTGAGGATTCTCCAAGTATCCTTGATGCCCCTTCTCTTCTCCATCCCCTCTGTCCCTGCCCAGGCTAGCCACCCCTGTCTCACCTTGCTCCCCTTGGTAGCCAGATATCTGTGGCAAATGCCAATCTGACCACTCCACTTCGCCAGTGAGTTTCCTCAGCGGCCTTCATCACAGCTTCCTTCTGAGAAGCCTGCTGTGATCTCACGCCTGCCCACCAGTTGGGCCTCATCTCACACCCTGGCCCCACGGCCCTGGCTCTGGTTCTACTGGCCAACTTCTTACCATCTTTACCAGTGCTGTGTCCTTCACCTGCACTGCCTTTACCCACCTCTGTCCCAGGAACTCTCACTCATCCTTCAAGGCCCAAGTCAAATGTCTCCCTTTGTGGAAAGCCTCCCCACCCTCCAGGCTGAGTTGGTGACAGGCTCCCCTGCTCCCCTGGGCTCTCCCAAAGACTTTCCCATGATGCATCACAAGGCTTGTGGCCTGAGAGAGCTCTTTGAGGACAGGGCCCTGGCTTATTATTTTCAGTTCAAGAGAGAGGCTTAGAGAATGTGAGAAGGTGGAGGGAGGGAGCGAAGGGAGGAGGAAGGAAGGAGACAAAGGATAAGTCAAGCAAAAATATCAGGAAGAGTTCATTCATCCATCCACACATTCATTTATCCAACAGATATCTATTGAGCTCCTAGCCAACACTGTTGTAGGCCTAAGAACATGACAGTTAACAAGTTGAAGTGAGCAGCAGCTGATTCTCAGTATTTCCAGGTGACCTGGACATGTGCGCCTGTGCATGTGTACCCGTGGGTGCAAGCCCTTCTGTCTGCAAGGGCCTGCTGCCGGAGCACCTGTCTTCCCTAGGGCCTGGTGCTTTCTTTTAGCATCTGGCCCCAGCTCCTGTTGCAGCCCGAAATAAGGCTGTGACCCACGACAAGGCAAGAATGATTCTCGTCAGCTGAAGCCAGAGCTGGCTACAGGGCACACCCTGATCACTGACCGCTGACCGCCGACTGTGACAGACACTGACCACGCAACTCTCAGCTTCCCGACAGAGGTGTTAATCTTGAGGGTTGGATACTCCTTCCTGACCACTGTGGTTTCACCCTCTCAGGTACCAGGATCCTAAGGGAGCTGGGGGAGCTGTGGGGAGTGGGTGGAGGAGGCTAGGCGATTCCCAGAGGACCTCTTCCCCCAGCAGGGACAGGGCCCTGCAGAGGATCCGGGGAGTTTGGAGCCTCATGAAAGCCTGGATCCTGGTTGGGAGGAGGGGAACGAGTTCTAGGTTCTCTCCATTAAATGGGGAGGGGGCGACTAGGATCAAAGGTTGGGGATAGATGATGGCTTTGCCCAGAACTTCAGGGTCATTAGGCAGCGAAGGGAAGTCGATTCCTGTCTGTAAATAGGACCCCTTCCCAGCACCTGTCAATTCTGGTAAGGGGAGTGTTTATCCAGAAATAGATCCGGGGACTGTGGCATTCTAAAGATCAGAGCGGGGGCACTCTCTATCAACTCTTGATCACCCCAAATGTGTGTGGTCACACTCATGTTTACTTACAGTTTTAACTGTTCATGATACCCCAAAGCTCAGCATGGATCCCTCTTAAATCACAGAGGGGGCAACCGAGGCACAGAGCTGGAGAGCTACTTGTTCACAGTGGCAGGTTGCTTAGCTTAGTGCCCACCGACTAACCCAGGGTCCTTGCAGGTGTGTGTCGGGGGGACACAGATAGGGGCAAATTTTTTCCTGAGGGAAGGAATATGGTAAGACCTGGAATCAAAGGAGAGGGGGACTGGGGTAGGTGGTCAGCCAGAGAGCCCAAGGGTACTGCCTCCTTCCCTGGGAAAAAGTTCGGTAATCTGGGTTTGGGGCCTGAAAGGGTTCTCTGAGGCTCTAGGGCTTATTTTAAAGACAAATGGTCTCCAAGATTCCTGGAAAGTGCCCATGAGATGAAAAAGGGGAGATGGAGGAAGAAGAAGAGGAGGGTCGAGGGAGAAAAGAACACTGTGGAAGTCAGTGCAGGGTGGGCACTGGCTCTTGGTGCCTCCCTAGCAACATGGACCCCATTTGTCTGACCTCAGGCACCTCCCCTGTCCTCCCTGAGTCTAAATCTCCTCCCTTCTAAAAAAAGACCTGAAAGGCCCTTCCACCCTTGCTATTGATTTGGGGGTGGGTCAAGACTGTCCAGGGCTGGGGCTTGGAGGAAGCTTTGGGAGGGAGAGGTTCAGGGAGGAAGGGGACAGCCTGGCCTATTTGTGGGAGTGTCTCCTCCACAGGATGATCCCCAAGGAGCAGAAGGAGCCAGTGATGGCTGTCATGGGGGACCTTGCTGGACCAGGTAAGATGGGCCCAGTCCTAAGCTTTCCTCAAACTCCTCTCTTGGTCCCAGATTGTGGTCACTCAGGCCTGCTGGCCCCAGGCTAGCAAGCAGGTGTGAGTTCCAGAGCCCTGAGGGAGTGCCTGTGGAATCTGCCACCTGGGCCCAGGCATTTCCTGAGGCTTTGAAGGGGCCCTGCCCTTATGTCCACAGGCCAGGAGCTGAGGTTAAATGCCCCATAGTGGGTTCTGACCCCAAGATGACCCTGGCCTTGGTCCCAGCTAAGGCCTTCCTTCTGCCCTAAATCAATCCTTGAAGGCTCTGGTCCCAGATCAACTGTAGCCACAAGTTCTGGCCTACGTGTTCCTGCTAATGGCACCTACAGGCCTCTCGTGGGCCTCAGGATGACCCAGGCGGCCCAGCCCAGGGCTCAACACTAGTGGTGGGGGATAGCATGGCAGGAGAGCCAGAGCAGGCCACTCCGTCAAACTCCAACCATCTTACTTCAAAGCTGGCTCATCTAAAGAATAAATTATCTAAAACCATGTTTATCAACCTTGTAAGACCTCTACATGAACTCCTGGCATAATTTTGAAGTCAGCTTATTTGGTCTACATTAGAGCATTTCAAATATTTTAAAAATGAATTCAACTCAGGGGGGACCCTCAAGCTTTAGTGTGGGTCAGAGTGGTTCCATGTTTTTGATTAAAAATAAAGATTCACAACATCTACCCCCAGGGTCTCTGATTTCATAGATCTTGGGCGGGGGGGGGGGCATACATTTGCCTTTTGGACAAGTGTTAAGGTGACTTCAAAGCTGGTGACAGTGAGCTCCCTCTGAGAAATGCTTGTCCAAGGGCCCCTGTGCAGTTGGCCTCTGTCAGTCCTAAGAAGCAATCAATCAAGTTGTGCTTTATATGCAAACTTTTAACCTAGCTAGTTTGTGTGTTCTTGCCTCCTTTTGTTGGTGTCGTGTTTCTTTTAGCCCCCCCACCCCCGATTTTGTGTGCTGAAATATGCAAACATTGTGAGATACTCATACTTCAGTTGGAAGAGGCGGGCAGTGCCTCCTCATTTCTATTGTCTGAGTAATTAATTAGAGTCCTCTAAACATTGACACACATCATTTATGCCACACTTGAAATGTATAACTAGTTGAGAATTGCTAAGCCACTAATTAAAGAAGATTTTGAAATGAAAGAAAAATAGGAAAGAAAAAGAAATCTCACGGTCTCACCACTTAAAAAGTCATTTAAAAATAGTAATAATAAAAACACCATCCTTATTGGATGGTTACTGGGTCAGTGTGCTAGGAGATTTGCATCTTGTCATTTGAGCCCCAAAACAATTCTACAAGTTAGATATTATTATTCCCATTCTGCAGATGAAAAAAATTTTGACTCAAGGAGTGAGGTTTCTGCACACCTCTGGGTAACAGAGCTGAAATTTGATTTGCAATTTCTGTCTCCAAAATTGCTTCTTCTATGTGATTATGCAGAGAATACATCTTTTTCTTTTTCTTTTTTTTTTTTCACACCAGGGACTGAACCCAGGGGTGCTTAGCCACTGAGCCACATCCCCAGCCCTTTTTATTTTTTTTATTTTGAGATAGGCTCTCACTGAGTTGCTTAGGGCCTTTCTAAGTTGCTGAGACTGTCTTTGAACTTGCAATCCTCCTGCCTCAACCTCCCGAGCTGCTGAGGTTACAGGCATGTGTCACCATATCTGGCAGAATACATCCATTTTTAAAACTATTCAGACAAAACACCATGAACGACTTTGACAGTGAAAGTTCTTCATAATGGAACTATCTGTAGATGATCACTGTTAACGTTTTTGTGTAAGTTCTTCTGTCTACATATGATATGTTTATATAGATGCACATACACATAGGCTAAATACTGTGTACTGTGTTCTTCGGCTACTTCCTTTTTACACTTAGCAACATACCACGGATTCCTTTGCACACTACCTTGACTTATCTTACTGCCTCCCTCCCCTAAGTTCCCCTGTGTGTGAACATGTCATTTATATTTAATCAAACTTTAATGGGGGTCGTGAGGGTGGAATCCTTAGGAGTAGAGCCCAGGAGTCTTGTGCAGGTAAACCGCAGCACCTGGGTGGCCCTCATTGCTGCTGGCAGCTACATCCCTCTCCCCAGCCTGGACACCCTTCCAGATGACTTACTCTCTCAGGTGACTTTGGCAACCCAAAGCCTCCAGTACCTCTTCCCCCACTTTCACTCTCAGCTAGTGACCTTGCTGCTATAGTTTTCGCTGAGAAAAATATAGTAGCTCAAAGAAAACATCTGCAAGCCCCCTTTGCCACATCTGTGCACTGGCTTGCATCTGTTCTCAATCCTTCTTTGCCTGAGAGGGTGATGAACGCTCCTCACACCTGTCTGGTGCCAGCCCTTCTAGCTGGACAGGACACCCTGCTCTGCCCCTTCTCAGGCTCAAGGACATTCCTCCAGCATTTCTCCCTTGTGCATTATCAGATGGTCCCCACAGCTAACACTCAGGCCATTATCTCCCCATTACAAACAAGTCCCCTGGATCCCATGCAGCCTGCTGCCACGGGCCTTGAAAGCACAGCTTCTGCAAGCCGTTGTCGAAGCTTTTCTTCCCATTCTGTCTTTTTAACACATCATATGCCAGTTTCCAAACACACATGTAAGTAGAGGGTGCCACCCTTTATTCCTGGATCCCCAAGCAAATACCAAAGAGCACTTCATGGCATCCCCTAAATTCTTCAGCATCCATGAAAATAAGAAAAAAGACATTTCCTTACATGCCACTAAAAAATATTAGCACATTCAGCAAAATTAGCAGAAATGATTTAACAACATCTACTAGCCAGTCCCATATTCAGCTTTCTCCAGTTTTCTAGTTTATTTTAATCAGGATCTAAACAAGGGTCATAGTTTTTATTTGGTTGCCATGCCTCTTAAATCTCTTTTAATCTAAAACAACCCACCCCCTTTCCCCATGTCATTGACTTGTTTGAAGAAAACAGGCCAGTTGCCCTGTATGTAGAACGTTCCAAGTCCTGGCCGTGCTCACCGCTCCCCTGTGGGATGTGTAAGCTTGTTCTATGTCCATTTTCTCTTGAACCCTCTCCAATCAGACTTTCACACCCAAATGCTCCATAGAAACAGTGTTAGTGAAGATTACCAGGGACTCTATGTTACTAAATACGAGAGTCAATTTTCAGCAGCACTTGACCTCTTGGTCACTTTGTTATCCCAGAAATCTTCTAGCATTTAATTTCCAGGACACCATCCTCTTTAGATGGTTTTTTTTTTTTTTTTTTCCTCCCTCACCAGCTAACTGCTCCTTCCCAGGCTCCAGGTTCCTCTCATCTAAATGTTGGAAACCTCAGGGCTCGGTCTTGACTCTCTTTATCTTTTCTCATTTCTTCCTGATCTTTTTCAGCCTCCTGGTTTAAAATATCATTTTATAGAGCTGGCACATGAGCCTGTGTGATTCCAATTTTATTTTAATAAGTTAGTTAATTCATTAATTTTCTTCTGGCTGGGATTTGAACCCAGGGCCTTGCCTATGCTAGGTAAGTGTTCTACCACTGAGCTACACCTCCTGCCCTGTATCTGATTTCGGTTGGACAACATTGGCCATGCTGGTGACATACCTTCTGCTCTCCTTTCACTCTGCCCACCAAAAAGCTTTTCTCCTTAGTCAAATGTAAAAGTTTGCATTTTGCCGGCAGGGAAAGCACAGATTTTGGGGATGGATCCCACACTATTAAGGACAGTCATCAGCCAGATGACAAATCCTAACCATCAGAAGGGAAAGAAATGTAATGTTCTGCATTGAAAAACAACGGCAACAAAATACCATTTATAAGCTCACAAGTCTCTAATTTTTTTTAAATCTGCAGGTCAGTTTTCTTTCATGAACATCAGAGACACATGCCCTACTCAGCATTTCTTGGATGTCTGCAAGGCTCCTCAAACTGAATTTTGAACACAATTGGGAGTTTAAATATAGGCTAGATATATTAGAAAAAAACAAAATATGTTCATTTGGAAAAGTGATGTCTCTTTAATTGATAAAAACAAGTTACACAGCATGTTTGCTATGATTTCACTAAAAACTCACATATGAATATGTAGTTATTAAAAGACTTGAAGCCGGGTGTGGTGACGTACACCTACAATCCAGCAGCTTGGGAGACTGAGGCAGCTGGATCACAAGTTCAAGGCCAGCCTCAGCAAAAGCAAGGCCCTAAGCAACTCAGTGAGACCCTGTCTCTAAAAAAAAAATAAATAATAATAAAGAAAAAAAAAACAAGGACATGAAATGTCATACACTGCAGTGTTAATACTGGCAATCTTTGAGTGACAGATAATGATATTTCTTTTTCTTTTTTTTTTTTACTTATGCCTAAATTTTCTAACTTTTAAAATGCATATTTATGTTTTTATAATAATAAGAGACTATTTAAAACTTAAAAGAGAGCTGGACATGGTAGCACATGCCTCAGGAGTTTGAGGCAGGAAGATTACAAGTTCAAGGTCAGTCTGGGCAACATATGAAGCCCCATCTCTTTAAAAAAAAAAAATTAAGGGTCTGGGGATACAGCTCAGTTGGTAGAGTGCTTGCCTTGCCTGCACATGGCTCTGGGTTCAATCCCCAGCACCACTAATAATAATAATAATAAATTTAAAAGACAGATGTCTAAAATTAGACTTCTGGTGTTTCTCTTCCCTCATCCTTTTCCATCTAGCTGAGTCCCTTCTGCTGACTCAGGTCAGAAATCTTGCAGTTAACTCTCTCCTCACACCCCGCACCTGTGGTTTATTTAAAAAGTTTAGAATCTGACCATTTCTCACACCTTCACTACGTGGGCAAGAACCTGCATGAGAGATTTATGACATAGGTACAAATGGCCAAAGTACAGAGTATCATGCTCAAATAATTCAGTTCTGAGCAGGGCAAACCATCATCAGGTGGGCAAGGAGTCCAGAACGCAGCGACTCCCAGCGTCATCAAGTGTGAGTGGAGCAGCCGTTCTGGTACACAGCATATGATGCTGTGACAGGTGCCTTCAAGGCAGTGGCCAGGGGTGCCTTGGGGGTTGGGTAGTAAAGCTGGCTCTGGCCTCTGCCGGCAGTCCCTACGCTGGACCTGGGGAAGAAGCTGAGCGTGCCCCAGGACCTGATGATAGAGGAGCTGTCACTTCGCAACAACCCAGGATCCCTCCTCTTCCAGAAGAGGCAGCGCCGGGTGCAAAGGTTCACCTTCGAGCTGGAGGAGAGTCAGCGGGCGGTGAGTAGGTCTCCATTGTGCTCATGGAGAAACTGAGGCCAAGAAAGAGCCAGACAGAGAGCCTGGCCAAGGACCTCTGGCTCCTGGAGAGTCTCTGCAGCTGGGGAGACTGGGGTGCCCCCATCCGACCGAGCCCCTGCTTTGCTGTGTGATTCTTGAAAAGGGTTCTCCCGCAGGCATCTCTCCCAGAGACAAACCACAAAGTGAATTGGGAGGAGGAGCTGTGCAGTCCTGGGGGTACAGAAACTGATAAAGAACAGCCGGTCGCGTGCTCTGGGCTAAATTGCAGTGGGCAGGAGTTAGTTCAGACTTCGGCTTGATCTAAGATGGAAATCGCATGATGCTTTTTAAAATTTTGTCTTTCTACTTGAAGAAGAAAAAGGTCATGGGACAATCTGCTGGCAGAAAAGGGGGGTGGGAATGGTTTATCCCCAGGCTTGGAAAAGGCTGCAGGCAGTTTCAGGTACTTGTAGTGAAAACAGAAGTACTTTATCCGTACTCCACTCCATTTCTGAGCCACACAAGAGGCCACCGAGAGGGAACGATGTGACGGGAACAATAAGAATGCCAAAACACCTACCTCTGCCGTGCACCAGACAGTGCTAGCCAAGCGCTTTCCAGTTTATCCTTGCATGGAGTGCTCGGAGGTAGATACCGTCATCATGGTGATGCCCACTTGAAAGAGAAGAGAACTGGGGCTCAGGGAAGCATCTTGTTGAGACTCCATGACAAGTGCAGGGAACAGCGAGCGTTCTTCTGTTCCAGGCACTGAGCCTGGTGTTGTAACTATCCATCCTTCTAACATGCCCTGGAGATGAATGCAATTGTGCTTGCCCTATCCCCCTCTCTCTCTCTCTTGGGTGGAGGAGAACCCTGGCACCGTACCCCTTGAGCCTCCCTGTGGTTTATCCTCCCACCCCCACAGATCCTGGCCGGAAGCGCCAAGAGGAGAGTAACTGGAACCGCGGAGGCGGGAATGGTGAGCGCGGAGGCGGGAATGGTGAGCGCGGAGGCGGGAATGGTGAGCGCAGAGGGAGACCCTCGGGAGGGGCAGCTGCGGGAAGGGGCGGGGCAGCTGTCTGTGGCTGTCCGAGCCTCTGAGCGCCCTGCCCTGTGCCCAGGTTGCCAATGGCCCCGAGGGGCCGAACTACCGCTCCGAGCTCCACGTCTTCCCAGCTTCGTCCGGGGGTCCGGAGGACTCCCACCCAGCAGCGGTGTCGGCCCATAGCCCAAGCGCTCTGGCGCCAGGTGAGTGGCCCTTTGAGTCCTGGCCACCAGCGACCGCGCCCCCCAACACACCAGGTCAGAAGACAAGCCCAGAGAGTGGCAGCAGTGCGCCCAAGGTTACACAGCGAGTCAGAATCCGATCCCAAACTAGAAGAACCCTAGATTCGCTTGCTCAGGTCCTTCCTGGGATGAGGGAGGGTCCCCTTTGCTGGAGCAACTGTGACATTCCATTCTCCACTCCTCCTAACTCCAGCCTTCCGCCCCCAACCTCGTCAGCTGGGTAGGGATGGGAGTGGGGCGGTGGAGACACAGCCCAGGCGCCCGCTTCTTCACCTCCCGCGGGGCACCCACTGCTGCTTCTCCCGCAGGCTACGCGGAGCCCCTGAAAGGCGTGCCGCCTGAGAAGTTCAACCACACCGCCATCCCCAAGGGCTACCGCTGCCCGTGGCAGGAGTTCATCAGCTACCGGGACTACCTGAGCGATGGCCCAAGTTACACCCCCAACCTGCGAGACTATCGGAATTTCAACAAGTAAGGCCAGGCGGGGCGGCCCGGGCAGTTTCGGGGAGAGCCCAGGACGCACAGGGTACCATAGCAGTAGCCCGAATTTCCTAGTACTTTCCACAGGCAAGTTCTAGTTCCAGCACTTCATCTGTACTTATTGAGGTCCTGCTAGAACAGTGCCTCAGCACCTAGTAGGTGCTTCATAAACGTAGGAAGAATGAATGGTGAACGTGCCCCAGTCTTCTTGTATTCCCACAAGATGGGGTTGCGGTGCCTTGATTTCCTCTGTTCTGCCAATGAAGAGACCGAGGTTCAGAAACGACCTGCCCAAAGTCTCAGAACAAGGAGGGAGCAGCAGGACTGGGATTCAAGCCTGGGTTTGTTTGACTCCAGAGCTGGTGTCTTGTTCTCACTGCTGTGGGCCACCTTTATGATGGACATCAAGTTCTGTCCTGGAGAGTCCCAGATCTCCCCATTCCAAGGCCAACCCACCCTCTCTTTACTTGCATCAAGGGTGTGGAAGAGACCTCAAACGTGGCTGTGAGGCTGCCCAAAGCTGGGAGTGGGGCCAGAGGTCAGGGCCACAAAGGAGTGTCATAGATGATTGGTTTAGTGCATGAGTTCTCCATGTGGGTTTAAATGCAGACTCCAGGCCTGGCTGTGTGAACTTGGGTAAGCAATTTAACCTCTCTGAGTCTCCATTGCCCCCACCTGTCCTACTTCACAGCATTGCCATGAGGATGACAGGAGAAGCCATAGGCAAAGTTCTGGCAAGTAATAAGTTCTCAATAAACGTTAGCTACAGGTACTACTACTACTGTTACTGCAGCCTGAAATGATGGCTGGAAGAGCTAAAAAGGGAGAACTTCAATAGTATTTTGCCCTGGGGATCCAAAAGCAGACCATAGGAGTCAAGACTGGAGCTTGACTTGGAGGCGGGCCCTGGACTGGGGGTGCATTTCAGTTGCAGTTGGCTTCCTCAGTCCGCATCTATTTTTGAACCTACTCCTTTGGCTTAGGCTATATTAAGTGAGGAAAAGAAGTGTCCACAGAGAGGAGGCCACAGTCCAGCTCTTCTGGCACCTCCTCAGACCACACGTGGAGACTGTGTCTGTCTGATAGAGACAGATGGGTGCACTCCAGGGCCTGGCTAGGACGTTTTGAGGCACTTTTAGGGAGGACTGAAGGGTGGGAATGGGGGGGTGATCAGCCTTGAGAAGAGATGGCTCAGGAGAAAGGTGACCGCCCTCGGATGGTCAAATACCCAGGGAGGCCCTGATGGGAAGAATCAGGCCCAACAGGCGCTGTGTGAGCCACGAGCCATTGGCAGACATTCTGACTTCCCTGCCAGCCAGGGCTGCCCTGTCCTCCTCCTGGGCCCTCAGATCCCGCCTGCCTTGCTATTTAAAACCCAACGCAGTGCTGGCAGCCAGCTTCCAGGCTGGCTGGCTCTGGGCACATCTCCTACCCATCTCAGGCCTCTGATTGACAGGCAGAGGCACATTCCCACCAGCAGGGGGAAGGCCGTAGGGAGTCCTGGGCCCAGACCTCATCTGAGACAGAAGGAGGAACTGAGGCATAGAGAGAAGGGACAGCGGTATTGGGGGCCCAGTGAGGCTCAGAATGCTGGGCTCTGGGCTTCCAGTCAAGGCCCCGACTGTGAGGCCTGCTTGGCTTGGACACGGCCCAGCCTGTTCCCGCAGGGCCTGGCTGTTGCTGCCAAAGCTGGGGTGGTCCAGGCAGCAGTGCTTTCCTGGCAGGATCCCAGGCTCTGGCCCATGGTGTGTCTTTCCACCCCTCTCCCCACTGGCCCCTGCTGCAGGCAAACACCACAGGAGCAGTGCTTTATGTTTTCCTTAGGATTAAAACATTGTTTTAAAATCACACACATTCATTCTCTTTGAGAAAAAAAGAAAACAGGCAACTTCAAATAAAAGCAGGGCCCTTTGTTTACTGTCCCCCAGGTCCCTTTCCCAGGGCCCTTTCTAAAGGTAGCCCTGTTGTGGGTTGGCCTGTGTGTTTTTGGAACACATTGTTAAGGCCGTTGCATACTATACAGCTTGTGGCTTTGGTTTGTGAGTATGCAAGTGTTTTGATACTTTGTGTTTTATTTTGTAACTGGCTTTTTTCATCCAACATTAGGCTTTTGAAATCTACCACCCTGATACCTGTAGATCTAGTTCTTTCCTTTTAAGCTGCAAGAATTCTGTCCTGTGACACACAATTTCTGTCTTGTCCACTCCTCTGCCAGGGGACATCTGAGTTGTTTCTGGTTGTCACTAATACACCATTCATGTCTGCTTCCTTGTGCTTACATGCATGAGCCTCCCTGAGCTCCACACTCAGAGATGGAGTTGCTGAGTGACAGAGTTGACATAGATTCAAGGTTCAGAAGATCCCAGTGAATTGTTCTCCAAGGTAGCAGCACCAATTTGCGCTCTAACCACCCGACTACGAGTGAAACCGCCCCTACCCCCTCATCAATGTTGCCTCATTATCAAGTTATTTCCTTTTGCCAGTCTTTTGGGGGAGAAATGGCAAATCTCTGTGGTGATTTGCATTTCCCCGATTCTTGCTGCTCTTTTGGATCCTTCCTTCTCTCTCCAATTTGTGGGTATTTTGTTCTCAGTGGAGGTAACAAGAGGAAGGAAAATCTCTTACTCCTTCCCCACTAGGGGCAGACTTGGTAGAGGGCAGAACTGGAGAAACCTGTTAACCATAGTGAAAAATCTTTGCTGTATACAAGAGAAAATCTTTGCTGTATACAAGGTCCAGAGAGAGGCAGATAGGGGCCACATGTGACCTGAATGTCAGTGTTCTGCCATCCCTGCTCCACACAGCCCACCTTTCCTGTTGCTCTTTTCCCAGGACCCCAGTGCCATTTGGAGGACCCCTCATGGGGGAGACCATTCCCAGGGCAGGCACCCCTTTTGTCTCGGAGCCCTTCAGTGGCTTGGAACTCCTCCGCCTCAGACCCAGCTTCAACAGGGTGGCTCAGGGCTGGGTCCGCAACCTCCCAGAATCCGAGGAGCTGTAGTCCCAGGCTGAAGCTTCAATTCCTCAGTCTCCAGGCTCAGGTAGTATCTGAAGCCAAGACTCGTGGACAGCACTTCACAGTTTATGAAGAGCCTTCACACACAAACCATTATTGCAAATGGCCTCAAAGGTCACAAAGTTCAATAGTCCCCAAATGCAGATATGCTTCAAAAATCACCTGGGAACCTTGGTCCTAACACAGATTTCTGGCCTGCCCTAGACCTGTAGCATCAGGATTTCATGAGTAAAGAATTTCTATCAGAAACCAATACTCCAGGTGATTCCTGTGCGACGGGGCCACAGTTAGTGTCTTTAGGAATCCACACCCATGCAGCTTACACTCCGTTCCCTGATGGTGGTGCACTCACTAGCAGCCCATCTACCTGAGGATATCTCTGATAATTAGAAAGTTTTCCCTTTTACTGAGTTGCAGTTGGTCTTCATCTGTGCATGCTCTAAGTGTTTACTAAGTACCTACTATGTGCCAGACAGTGTGCCAGGCCCAGGCCTTCAGGAGGAAAAGATGGTGGAGACAGCCGATTTGTGAAGGAGTAAATCACCTTAGTTTTCTCTACAGCTCATTTGACAATGGAGGAACCGGATGTCGTGGAGCAGGGGAAGGGTCCCCAAACCTGGTGGTGGGGTGGGATTCCAGAAGTTTCCCAGAGGATTTGAGTGGGGTCTTGCAGAAGGAAGGCGAATTCATTAAGGAAAGAGGTGCGATGGGAGGGCTTTCCTGACAAGTGGATTGGCACGTGCAGAGGTGGGTGTGGCATTGAGCATAGATGCAGGTTGTTCTGGGGAAGAGAGAGGTTATATTAGGGGTCAGTGAGGTCCAGAAGTGGAGTTTTAAGAAATGGGGAGGTTTTAGCAATGGATTTCGCTGGTTGCTGTGGGAGACACATTGAAGAGGAGTAGTGCTGAGAACCAGGGAGTCTGCAAGGGGTGAGGCCTGGATAGAGGTGTGGCCATGGAGATCCAAAGGAGGGGTTGCCCTACTGGGCACTTTACAAGAGAGGAGTGGAATGAAGTTCTTATAAGGACTCCCTTCCACCCTCCATCTGAGCAGGTCCCTTAGTTCTAGGAAGGAGGATGGTGGTGGCGGTGCTTTTTATTGAGTGTCTAGTGCTTGGGCTGGGTTCTTGACACACCTGGTTCCTAGTTCTCAATATAGCCTGAGAGAAAGGTATTTTTGTTCTCAATTTACAGATGTGAATGTTCAAGCTGAAAAGAGGGAAATGTCTTAGCCAGGGGCAGAGTCAAAATGGGAACCTGTTTTACTCTTTTTACTATATTGGGTGGCCAAGCCAATGTCCATTCACTCTGGAAGCACTGATCGTGGTGCCTTGCCTTGGAGCTCACAGGTTGAGTGGAGACTGGGCCACCTGATGGGATGGGATGGGGTCTGATTCTGCCATTGCAAGCCTTGTGAACTTGGGCCAGTCATTTCACACCTGAGACTCTGTTTCTCCATCTGTAAGATAAGTAGAGAAACTCCTGTAGGGGGTGCAGGTCACAGTCATGAGGGTTCAGTCATTGTTAGGTTTCTTGCAAGCACCGTTCTTGGCCGGAATCTATGGTTCTTGCAATGGGTGTAGCTTGAGAAGTCAGCTGCCAGGATGGCATTGGGGTCAGAAAAGCTGTCACCTGAAGGAAACCCTCCCATCACTGCAGGGGTCCCTTTGGATGGGAATTCCTCTTCTCTAACTCCAGGCCTGATGGGAGAGTGGTTGCATTTTCCTTTTGGTCTGGAGTTTTGTTCCTTTTCTGGATCCCAAAGGGCCAGCAGACTCTTAAGATTGTTTGCAATGGTGTGTTCTCTAGGATTTAAGGGCCATTGTTTAGAGCTAGGCTTTATGAGTGTAAGACCAAGCATCAAAGTGTCTGGCAAGTAGAAGAGGGGACATGGATTGCCTTGG
Organism: Urocitellus parryii; assembly: GCF_045843805.1. Taxonomy (NCBI): domain Eukaryota; kingdom Metazoa; phylum Chordata; class Mammalia; order Rodentia; family Sciuridae; genus Urocitellus; species Urocitellus parryii. The sequence continues at coordinate 104,376,697 of NC_135531.1, forward strand.
GTTGGTTCTACCGTACTCTGGAGGGTAACTACCACTGCCAGGCACAGAAGAGACTCGGGGAGACTCCTGCAGTCAAAAGTGGATCCTCATTCCCTTCCTCTGATCATGTGAATTGCTGATGTTAATAAAAGGCTTACTGTAAAAAATAAAAGTAAAATGTGAAAGTATCTGCCCAACACAGTTGCTCTCATGTACATTCATTCCTCTTCCCACCCTTCTGCATTCGTTTCTGTTCCTGTGTACTAGAGACAACCACTTGAAAGTTTGGTGCTTTTAGAATTATAAATTTCTGTGAATTTGTACCCATGTATAGGTATATGGCTATATCTTTGTTTTAATGGACTATTACTCTTCATTCAGCAAGTAAAATTTAGATCCTGAAAAATCAGGTAATTAACCTTTCATATAATCTGGGAAAGTAACCTTCAAATGACACTATTTTGCCTCTTTTTGTTCTTTATATAAACAAAAAAGGGCCAAAATGAGCCCAAACACTGAGAAACCTGACATTAGACACGGCAGAGAATGAACATCAAACTACTATTACATGTAGCCACATGGATGTATCTCAGAAATATAATGGTAAGAGACGGCAAATAGATGTTTATGAGTACAAGGAAATGTTTAAGATAAAAGTCAGAATAGTAGTAATTGGAAGGAAGGATTTACAAATGTGAACAGACTCATAAATGCCTCTGGGGTAACTGGAAGTTTTCTACTTCTAGACCTGGGTGATTATCACATAAATGTTACTTTAAAATATTTAATTTTACACCGATTTTACGCATTTTCCTGTGCACATTTTACCAATAATGCCTTTCAAAAAAGTTAATGAACAGATTAATAGCAGATTAGACATACATGAGGAATTAGGGAACTAAGAGTACCTACAAAGCATCACACAGATGAAAAAATGGAAAATATGAAATAGTTTAGAAGACATGGAGAATATGAAAATGCTCATAATAGCAATGTTTTCCAACATAATAGAAAATCATCTTGAAGAAGTGTGATGGTTAATCTTGGTTGTCACTTCTGAGTGTGTCTATGAGAGGGTTTCCAGAGAAGACTGAAGTGTGGGTCAGTGAACTAACTAGGGGAGACCCACCCCGAGTGTGGCAGAACATCCAATAGGCTGGGAGCCTGCATGGAATTGAAAATGCAGAAGGGGAAACTTGTTCCCTGCTCTGATGCATGGTCATCTGTAAGTACACATTTTAGATAAAAGGGACATAGGATTGGCTTTAAGTAAGGGGGATTACATAAATTTCATGTTTCCTTTTTTAAAATATTTATTTAGTTGTAGTTGGGACACAATACCTTTATTTACTTATATTTGGTGCCAAGAATCGAACCCAGGGCCTTGCACGTGCTAGGCAGGCACTGTACCACTAAGCCACAATCCCAGCCCCTTGTTTGTTTCCTTTTAAAATGACTTGTATAAGGATGCCTTTTAAGGCTGCATTTATCAACATGTCAGGTTCTGGGATATGTGCATTATTTTAACCTCACAACCAACTTCTGACACAAGAACTAAAAAGACCTGGTCTTTATTACCATTATGAAACGAATTTAAAGATAAAAATCAAGACAGTCTAAAACAAGATTTAAAAACTTCACATTTATGTATAAACTGTTTTTTAACTTCCACTAATTTAACTACTAAAGGACAGACAAAACAGAAATCTAGAAATAAGCCAACAATATTTGGAAAATTGACCCGTTTTAATCATTTAAAAACAATACAACACAACATCAAATTTCCCTTATCATCTACAATTCAGTTATATCCAAACATTCTAAGACCAACAGTCCTCTGCCCAGAAGCAGGGGATCACAGGGGACGCTGAAGACACACGAAGGTGAATGCTGAAGATCAGAGTTCCAGTGGTAGCTCATGAGTCTTCTGTTCAAACACACTCCAAAGTTTGCCTTTTAGTTTGTTACAGACGGAATTTTATGGGAAGTTCTTTGAAATAATTTCATTCCAGACACCAGATTTCTTCAATGATAGATGCATAAAATTTGTGTTTCTGATAGGAATTAAAAGTAACTCTTACTTTTGCCCCTTTTTTGGTGACACAGAGGAGTAAAACTATCAGATTCCTTTTAAAAATGAAGAAAAGAAAAATTCTGGGCTGTGCTGGGTCCTGGTTTCTTCTTGTCTGAGCATGTGACTTCAGAAGAGTTAAATCACACTTATGCCACTACGATGATTAGTACTATTTTTTTTTTAGATGATAAAAAAAGAAAATACCCAATAGACATAAAAATGGTCAAAAGGTTTTTTACCGCAGGTCAATTTTTGCTGCCCCCACCCCAAAAGGTACAAAATGAACATATAATTGGGATGGTAACTCCATTGGCTATTCCAATTTACCCATCTGCTCGCCCCCATACAGGTTTAGGGGACTAGCAGTAGGTTTTCTTAGTAATATAATCATGGTAACTAGCTGTGTTCGTGGCAGTTTATTTGAGGTCCACTGATCCTTTCAATATATGTAGGGAAGCAAGGCTATGCTTCTCCAACTGCCCACATCTGAACACATTCAGCTACCATGGAAACTACGAAGGAAGGAAAAATATATTTATTCCAAGATCCATTTACTGGGATTTTAAAGCGCCCTTTCTTCCATGGAGCCCCAGAATGCTGGCAATGTGCTAGGGGCTGCTGTGTTTTCCAGCATGTGCTCCCATCCTCTGAGGGTCTTGAGAAGGATAGTGGATTGGTCCTGGAGCTCTCATGAAAGGAGGGGGTGGTCCCATTGGGTGGAACATGTGTGGCCCAAAACCTGCACATGGGAGAGAATAAATTTGTTAGGTTTGTTGTTCCTTTGACAACCTTTCATATTTTTGAATCTTCCTAAGATCAAAACTACCTACATATAAATCAAAGTTGACATGGGCTTAAATGAACATCACTCCATTAGACTTGCTTAGGGAATATCTACGTGTATTACTTCCTTGGTTTTAAAACGTTTCCCTTCAGTCCAGAATACTCCTCAGGACTCAAGGCTTCTGCTAGCATATCATGTGAACCTCTGCTATGTATCAAACATGCCAGATCCTACCAAACAAGACTCATTCAGGATGTGGGAAGTGAACAAGAAATCAGGCCAATGGCAAGACCCTGTCATCATTAACTTCAATGCTTGATACCAGGATGAAAGGTGTTCAGACACCACTTTAAAGATATGTGCTCTCTGCCACAGAATTGGCCACACAGGGTTGCTTACACTGTTCATACTGTCACTGACATTTTCTAGAGCAGTGAGCTATACAAAGTGCTAGTTCTCTAAATTGTTTATTACTACCTTGGACAAGATAAAGATGTGGAGCCAAAATGTAACTCAATTACACGATCAAGTATGCTGCTTATGAATGATCTTTTTTTTTGGAATGAGACTTTCTTTTTTTTTTTTTAATATTTATTTTTAGTTCTTGGCGGACACAACATCTTTGTTTGTATGTGGTGCTGAGGATCGAACCCTGGCCGCACACATGCCAGGCGAGCGTGCTACTGCTTGAGCCACATCCCCAGCTCCATGGAATGAGACTTTCTAATGAAAAAAAGTGGCTCATTGCTTTACATTCTGGCACAAGCTAAAGACCTTACTGTAGATAGTTAATACTTCATGAAATGACAATCAAGAGCAGCCCATACTTTGAGCAACAGTGCTACAGGGGCATCAGTTAGGATTTAGTTCAGAACAGATTACAAATTAGTGGTAGATCACTGTTATCCCAGTAATTCCTATCTTGATAACACATATATTCAAATTTTCAGAAAACTGGTGCTTTTCCTCTCCTTGGCAGGCTAGGAAAAAAATGAAAAATTAGAACTCTCAACCTATCAGCATTACCTATAAACTTTTTCAGGGCAAATGCAAAGGATTTTGCTGTCTTAGACATGGTGGTGAGGTGTAGGACTTTCACAGAACTTCCGGGAAGGAAGAAGGAAGTTACCTGGGGGTGGGGGCGGGGCAATCCCAGGGGGTGGTGGCAGGGCGATGTTTACCACCGCGGGAGGACCACTTGGAGGGAGGTTGAAGTAGTTGGCAGAGGCTTCCTCTTCTGCTGCAGGAGGAGGAGGAAGAGCTGGAGAAGAGAAAACAGGCAACACTCAGAAGGGAAGACAATTGGCAACACTGTTTCTATCACCTTAATGTCCTCAAAAGGGCTCTCTAGAAGTGACAGTTGCTGTAGGAGCCATACAAGCTTCTCTTCTAATAGAGGAACATTGGGCAAATAGCTTCAGTGGTTAGCACAAGTCTGCACTTACCTCCTGGAAGTCCTGGAACTGGCTCCAGTTTGATCCCAGAGTCTGTGGTTCCGTCCTTCTCTTTTTCTTTTCCTCTGGCTGCCTGGGATCTGGGAGATATGCACGCACACAGGACATTAGCACCTTGTCCCACCTTCTCTCATACCTCTGCTTGTCAAGTTCCCCAGTCAAATGGAGTTCCTTCACTCCTTGCCTCCTCTTCAGCAAGCAGTCTTCCCATAAATACCAAAGTGCAGAGTGGATAAGAGCGATGGTTTTGAAGGCAGAAAGATCTGGGTTCACAACTTTCTAGAACCATTGTTTGCCAGGTTTTTGTTCTCGAGACTAAAAGGCTCAGGGGTCAATCCAGTTGAACTGGGCTAACTGGGCTGCGCAAAATAACCACACAAGAGATACAAATACTTTTTTCTTTGGGGTCGCTGTGACGGCTCCTCTGACCTTAAGGGTTCGCAGGAAGAGAGAGCGAGAGCATGTGCTGACCCCTTTTATTGAGGAGAATCTATTCAAATGAGGCAAGGGGTCAGGTTTCAGGGGGCTGAGTCTATCTTCATGATGTTCACTGTCAGCAGGTTGACTGACATCTGGGTAGGCCACACCCAGGGGCATAGTAAGAGAAGGGGACACACACAAGGCACTTCCATGGAAGATTCCACCCTATAAACAGGGCAAGGGGTTATATTACAAAGGAACAGGTGAGCATAGCTTCACCCATGGGGCTATAGGAAGACATAGTCACTCGAACCCTAGAAGAGCAGGGCAGTCTAGCAGCATGGGTGCCTGACGCCACATAGCTCAGCAGGGGAGTTAACTCAGTCACATGTGAGGTGGGTCTCCCACAACATATATGTGTTTGGCAAAGTGCTTAGCACATAAGAGCTGTTGCTATTAGTCACCTCCTCCTTGGTTCCAAGCTGGAAGTAAGTTCTCCCTCTGAACTTAAAATTCAGAGTGTTTTATCTGTATCTCTTACACAATTACTGTGTCTTTCTTATGTAACCATCACTTTCAAACTTAAAATAGATATTCTTCTGTTTTATCTTCTCCCCCAGTTTCTGAAATAGAATCTAGGTCTATAGATTCTATAAACCCTTGAAACTATCTATCTTTTATGCCTAGGCAATATAATTGGTCTATGATAGGTGGTCAAAAAAACATGAACCTTCACAGAGGCAGATTACTAACAGCAAAACCCTGAATACATTTCCAAAGCAGAACTCTTCTAACACCCCCATGGGAATTAGAGAATGACCTTCTTAAGATCTTTCTAAAGATCCTGTTGATTAAAGCCTATTTACCAAAAGCTTACTACTTTCCAAATAATGAAATAATTTATTAAAAGATTCAATATAGCCAAGTGCGGTGGTACATGCCTGTAATCCCAGTGACTCTGGAGGCTGAGGCAGGAGGATCACAAGTAGTTCAAAGCCAGCCTCAGCAACTTAGCGAGACCCTAAGCAACTGAGCAAGGGCCTACAACTCAAACCCTATCTCTAAATAAAATGTAAAATGGGCTGAGGCTGGGGATGTGGCTCAGTGGTTAAGCACAGGGATTCAATTCTCGGTACCAAAAAGTAAAAAGTCTCAATATATAGTCCATTCTTACCTTCCCCATTTCACATTGAGTCTGCGTCCATTGACAATCAACTTATTAAAGGACTTCTCAGCAGCCACTTCTGCAGCCTGCCTTGTGGCAAACTGGATGAAAGCACACTGTTGTCTCTGTACAACCGTGATTGTTCGAATCTCTCCGAACTGGTAGAAATGATTTCTGAAGGGACACAGGCAGAAAGAGAAAGGTCAACAAAACAGACGTGCCCACCAGATTGACAATGGATATGAAATCTTTCTCTGACTCATCACTAGGCAGGTGGGCCCCATGATTATGTACCTAACTACTTGCAGCTGTTTCCCCTCCATATCTTGCCCTTCTGTAATTGCAGATTACTAAGATGGGGGGAAAAAGAATAAGCAGGGTTCTCAAACATCTCAGTGTTGTTCCCATGGAAGAAAGGGGGCTCTAATAAATTCCTTAAGGACCCTAAGCCCTACATACAATGTTGGCAAAGTACAGTGCTCATGGACATGAACCAAGAATGGTTTTTTTTCTTTTCAGAAAGTTGAAAGGGAAAATAGAAGAGAGAAAGACTGTATGAGGCCCACAAAGTCTAAAAATATTCACTCTCTAGCCTTTCATAGAAAGTCTGCCAACCCCTGGGGATTATCTAGTTCACTAAGATAGGGTTTAATGGAGACAGGCTATCAAGGGCAGGTTATAAACTTACAGGAGTTTCTTCTCCACTTTATCTCTTTGGAAGAGGTAATTTCCATTACTATCTGCCCAGATGTCTCATCTAGCCAAGCATAATACAAGCCAAAAATAACACAAATTTATGAAATACCAGTCTCTCTTAAAAAAGCCAACAATTTAAACCATAAGAGTTTTAGAATCACAAAGCTCTCCCTCCCCTATGTAACTGATCATACTTGGAAGTGTGCCATTCTTTAAAAATTCTAATCAGCTATTAGGTTCCATGTAATTATTATCATATACAAGGATAGATAAGCACTCCTGATGAACATTACAAATTCCTCTGGCTTCATAAAAGATAATTTTATAAAAATTTGAGTCAGCATGATACTAACTACAGAACAGTTAAAAAAAAAGTACTTTATATAGATGATCATTCTTGTGTTTTTGCAAATAAATAATTTCAAGGCAGTTAAAAGCAAAATAGTTCTTAAAATTATACCCACAAACCTGAGATCTGTCTCAGTAATAGTATCGCCCAGACCACCAACGTATAGTGTGGTGATAGTTTTATCCTCCGGTGGGTCCAGACGAGGCATTGTTGAAGCCCGCTTGAGAAGCTTATCTGCTACAGGGTCATTGATTCCATAATACCGATCTTTAATATTCTGATCAGCAAGGGGGTCATCTGGATCTGTAGGTTTCTCATGTCTATGAGAAAAAAGTAATGCATATAAAGGTGAAAAATGCAGATATTACCCAATAATAACTACATAGTAAAGTCTTATGCCTTTTGAACTAGAAACCAGGGCCATACCAAAATATAATTATCAAACAGAGTTGATACCAAGGGTTTTAGTCTATCAGTCTTTCCCAGTCTCCTAAAAAGGGGCAAGTGATCACCCCTTTCTATGTCAATGGTTCTTAACATATTTGAGGTCTTGTATCCACTGAGAATCTGAAGAAAGCTAGGGACCTAGCCCCAGAAAAATGGCTTGCTTAATTTTTAGGGGAGTAGAGGAGTTAATCAAACTCAAGTTAAGAACTCCTAATCCAGATGCTTGGTGGTCTTAACTGGAATATACACACCCTTTTGTAGTCTGGCTCATTTTGACTTCCACTCTACATTGAGATTTAGGCCATTATATGACGACAGTGAGGATTCCCTTCTTATGCAGAAACTTTCAGGGTTAGAATCTACTTTACACTGCATAGCAATGTAGTTTCCCAAGTTTCAGTATAAGTCAAACTCACAATTTAATCAAGCTCTTCTAAATTTAGTAAGTTCTATGAGGCAGTACACTAGCTTCATGAGCTTTAAATTTTAAAGTACAAACTCATTATGCAAAAGCAAATACTGAAAGTTTGTCTCAGTTCTTGCCTGTATGGACACTCTTCTCCTCTTTTACACTCTCCTTTTACCCAGAAGGAGCAAATGTGGGGCCGATTCCTTTTGTAGTAGGGTGTAGTCCGGGCCAATTTGAGCAGCATGTCACTAGTGGATGTGGCTTTCCCAAGCATGCCAACTGGCCGTGTTCCATCAGAATTAGAAATCTATATGGGGATGACAAATTTGTAGACTGTCAATTTATTAGTATTTTAATCAAATACAAAAGTACATAAGTCAAGAAGGTCTAGGCTCAATCTTCAGCACTAGAAAAACAAATAAACACCCCCCCCCCCCGAAAAATACATCATGAAAGTGCCAGCATACTTCTCTTTCCATGTTTTGTGTGTAGTACTCTTTGTTGACATCTGACTTTGGCATGTCATCTTTAAAAGACAATCCTGCATCACGAACCTGGATGGGCAGGCCTGGTACAAAGGAATAGAGAAGAAAACCTCAAATATATTTAAAAACATGTCCATATTAAATAAACAAACAGAATAAAAATTCTTCCTTTCTCTTGGTCCTACTTGGTATCAGACACTTTACTATATATATATTTTAAAGAGAGAGAGAGAGGAGAGAGAGAGAGAGAGGAGAGAGAGAGAGAGAGGGATAATTTTTTAATATTTATTTTTCAGTTTTCGGTGGACACATCTTTTATTTTTATGTGGTGCTGAGGATCAAACCCAGAGCCCTGCACATGCCAGGCAAGCGGGTTACCGCTTGAGCCACATCCCCAGCCCTCTTTACTATATTTTTATTTAAATTCTTCAGCATCACCAGACTGACACCGCTACATGCATTCTAAAGACCTGTCTAAACTTCTAAGCTGCCATAAAATTTGATGGAGTATTTTTAGAAAATCTTTTTGTTTCGTTATTAGGGATTGAACCCAAGGATGCTAAACCACTGAGCCACATCCCCAGCTCTTTTTATGTAGAAGTAGACCACAATAGACATTCCAAAGTGGGATCAGAACCAGGTTTCGCTAAGTTGCTTAGGGCCTCACTAAGTTGTTGAGGCTGGCTTCTAATTCATGATCTTCCTGCCTCAGCCTCTGGGGTCACTGGGAATACAGGCATGTGCCATCGCACCCAGCATTAGAAAATCTTTTTTTTTTTTTTTTTTAAATATTTTTTATAGTAGATGGACACAATACCTTTATTTTATTTTTATGTGGTACTTAGGATTGAATCCAGTGCCTCACACATGATAAGCAACTGAGCTACAAACCCAGCCCTAGAAAATCTTTTAAATAAACTTGGGTTATAGTCATATTTGACCGGAAAATTAATAATGTATTTAAACTTTATTAACACAACTTATTTAAAATAAACGTAAAATTTATCTTAAAGAAATTTATTTCAAGGCTGATCCTACAGATGCTACAGATAGTCACAGACACACAAGGGTGATTATACTTCAGGACCAAAATTCTCATTAATAAATATATAAATACTATTAAACAATATGTGGCTAGGAGTCTGATTACCAGAGTCCTTTCTGAGCTTAACGTATATTAATACACATTTTCCTTTCCCCTCTTATTTAACTATACAGAATTCTTGTTGGCAAATTTTTTTTCTTAAAAAGTCACCTACAGTTTAAAAGAAAAAAATAATTCCCAAAGTAGCTGTTATAAAATAATAATGATATAGTATTTTGGTTCTAACAACCCAGCTGAGATAAAAGTTTAAAGCATAATTAGTCTTTGAGTTTCTGATTGGGATTGTGGGAAAAAAGCTCTGGCTGAAGAAAAAAGCCCAAGGCCAAGAATTTCCTATTATAGGATCAATGTCTTTTACCTCACCTTGGCTACAGAGATGGAGGTATAGGTCAGTTCTTTTACTTCTCAACTGTTCCTTAAGATCCTATTATATTGTTCAGGACTCTAGAGTGGATTAATTATGAGTCTACTCCTGGGAGAAGTAGACCACAACAGACATTCCAAAGTAGGATCAGAGCCAGAGGCAGGGAGAGAAGTGAGAGACAAGTTTGTTGTTTAGGGAACATTTACACTTACAGACCTATTGGACATGGCAAACATACCATACTCTAGGTCTAAGAGGCAGGTCTGACAGACATTCTTCAGTTTACTGCAGGTTTGGCACACTTCAGTCTTCTTGAAGCGCATGCGGACTCCAGGACACCAACGAAACACTGTGAATGGCCTGGCACAGATCTGAACACAAACAAGAGCCACAGAGTGTTATGGGTTCTGATCTGGATAATCAACCCAGGAGATTTAATAACAACGGGGAATTCAAGAAAGGATTCTTGAATCTAAGGTTTAGAAGAGACCTTAGCAATCACCTGTTTAAATACCAACTGTTTCAATACAATTTACAGCACACTTTGCCAATAGTTAAAAAAATCCACATAGTATAGAAACAAAATATTTAAATAGTTAAAAGTCCTCCCACCTTAGAGATGAGCAACATTAATAATCTGACTGCGCCCGGGGATGTGTCTCAGAGGTAGAGTATTTGTCTAGCAAGAGCAAGGCCCTGGGTATAATCTCCAGTACCACAAAACAACAACAAAGACAAATAATACTTCAATCTTTCTGAGAGAGGAGGAAGTGGGGAATATCACATAATCATTTGAGAATCTTATGTCAGCTATGACTTTCCTTCTCAGCTAAAATGCTCACATGCACAATCATAACAACACTTATTATACAAACTTCCGATGTTCAATGCCTATTCACCATCACTAGGTCAAGAATCAATACATTACAAGGTCATTTTTCTTATCTCCCACACTAAATAGTTACCAGCCAGTGATATATCGGTGACATATGAAAGTTACAGAGTACTGACTTTTATGCTTAGTATATAAAAGCTAGTTTTGTAAAGAAAAAGAAGAAAAAAATATCATTATTTCTTAACAGACATACTTACTTTGCATTCTTTCCCATACTTTTCTTTGGTCTGAAATAGAAAAAGATAGAAAGAAAAGAACTAGTTACAAGAAGAATGTCTATGCTTACCCTATAGACAACCCAAGAAATATGTCTGGAGATCTCTGGCATCCTAAAGGGGGGAAACCAAAACCAAACTAAATAGGAGAGTTTAGTTAGAATATTTCCCCCAAAAGGGAGAGTAGGATAGAGGAAATATTCAAACAACATACTCTGAGTTATTCTCTCTCAAGAGTCTATGAATCTAATACCAGGCAAATGTCTTTGCACAGCCATAACTCCTAGGTTCATTCTGGCTCCCAAGAACTAAATTCCTAATGATTTCCACAGTTCTTAAATCAGGATATAGCTATGGCTGGTCCCTTTCACAAAGTTTGGTAAGAAGATAACTACTCTAGCCTATGCAGATACCTTGGCATAGAGAGCATAGAGAGTAAAGGTTCTGTTTCCATAAGTTATTCACACAACATATACTAATCACAATAATGGAGTTCTAACTTAATTACTATTGCTCTTTTACCCTTGTCTTTTTGAGAAGAGTGTCTCTTACACTAAAGACTACTAAGTACAGTGGCTGAATTGCATATGACTTAGGAGTCATGAATCTAATCCTGGTTCTCCTCCTAATTGCTGAGGTCTCTGAAGTCAGAATATCTGAATTTAAATCCTAGTTCCACTCCTTACTTGCCATACGAGAAGACATAAGCTCTCTAGGTCTCTGGAACAGACGTATTTCCTAGCCAAATGCTCAACAAATATTAGTCGTTATGATTCCTACATTACAGGATCACTGCTAAATTCCTAAGTGAGAGAGTAAGAATGACAGTCCTTTGCAAATCATCCAGCACTCTGGGTTAGTAAAAAAGCATCATTTCTTCTGACGGAAAGGGAAACACTTTCCAGAGAATGTCAGAACATATGCAATAACTCCCTTTCACACACGAAATCACTCACCATTCGGATATATGGGTTTTCTCCAAGACAAGTCTGGCATAGAATGGGGAAATCCTGGTGAAAATGAGAAAAATATGGATGAGGATCAAGCTCCAAAGATCCTGCCACCCCAGAACCACTCGTGGGGGCGGGGGAGGGCGGGGAGAGAGAGCCGGGAGGAAAAGGCAGGAGGAACCCCAGGTCCAGCACGGGCCGGGTCGCGGGAGGGGGCGCTGTCTGCACTTCCGGCAGGCGGCGGGAGAAAAGAAAATCAGCTGGAAGGTTGGAGGGGGCAGGGATGGAAAGGCGGCTGTCCTGGGACCCTGGCTAAGTCCCCTCCCTCCAAGCCGCAGGAGGGCCACGCTCCAGCCTCCTGCTCCCGCCGAGTTAGGCCGCAGCATCGGGTCCTCCCTGGAGCTCCCTCGGTCGCGCCGCAGCCTCAGTCAGCCCTCCCGCTTGAGGCTGGGCTTCGCCGCCTCCTGCCGTTCTCCTCCGGCGGGTACACTCACCGCATCCTCCCAGTTCTGCCTGTTGTAGGTGTTGGAACCCAGCGAGGTCGCCATCTTGAGAGCGTCCGGGGGGCAGCGGTAGCTTCCGAGTTGGGAGAGAGGACCGCCACAATCCCGTCAGGCCCGGGGCTGGCGCCCCGCTGTCGACGTCTTATTTACGCGCCTAGTGCCGCCCTCAGGGCGGGGCCTTGTGCGTCGTGACGTCACCTCTCTTGGAACATTCGCTTAATAGTTGGGGTTTTTGTGTCCTACGCTCCGACGCTCCCTTCGCGTTGGTGTCTACTTGGGATAAAGCCACGCGCAGAGTGAAGGAGCAGATGCTGAATGAGGGGCTGGGGCTGGGGTTCAAACAGGCCTGGCCACCACTGGGCGGTAATCATGACAAACGCTGGGGGAACGTCTTGTGGTGCCAGTCTCGTTTAATTCTCACAATGACCTCTCTGTATGGTTGCCAGTGTTAGCAGACAAATAGAGAACGTCTGGTGAAGTCGAATTTGAGATAAACAAGGAATCATTTTTTTTCAACATAAATACGTTTGATACATATTTTATACTAAAGTTGGTGTCATTTTTTTAAAATCTAAAAATCATATTTAACTAGGTGTCCTATAGTATGTTGATTCCTCTTTTATAGATAAGGAAACAGATTTCGGAAGATTAAGTAACCGGCCCTTGCCTGTGGAGCTAAAATGGCGAAACACAACTGCAAAGGCATTAATACTATTTTTTTTTCTGAATTCTGACACAAGAAAGGTCTTGGGATATATATAATTATTTTTTTCTTAGAGCTAGTACCGGGGATTGAACTCTGGCACCTCCCATCTTAGCCTCCCGTGCCGCCACCGTGCTGGGCTTATACATTTTTTAAATTTTGGAATGACTCAACAGTTCTGCCAATAGTTTTATGATCTTCAAGCCATTCTAGTGTCACTTTTATTAAACAACCTAATAAGTTTATAACTTTTAAAAATCAAGTTTATTTGAAGTATAATTTATATTTGGTAAGTTTTTATCTTTTTAGTTGTACAGTTATGAATTTTTGCATCCATTCACCACAAATACAGAATAGTTCCATCATCTCCAAGGAGCTCCTTGGTGCGAGTAGAAGATTCACTTACTCCTACACTCAGCTCACAGCAACCATCCTTTGCCTGTGTTCCTGGTTTTACATAGGATTATAGATAGATCCTGATAGATCCGTTATTTGGAATTTGGTCCATCAGTTCAGGAACTGAGCTGGGTTTTGTTTCTTTTTCTTTTCTTTCTTTCTTTCTTTTTTTTTTTTTTTCTTTTTGGTACTGGGGATTGAACCCAGGAGCACTTTATCACTGACCTACATCTCCAGTCCTTTTTATTTAGAGACGGTTTTGCTAAAGTTTCTGAAATTGACCTCCAATTTGAGATCCTCATGCTTTAGCCTCTCAGTGCCTGGGATTACAGTGAGTTTGGGTTTTGTTGTTGTGGTTGCTTTTAGTGTCCTAGATTTTACATCCTCTAGCTTTTTTTTTTTTTTTTTTTTTTTTTTTTTTTGCTTTAGGCTGGGGCTGGAGAACTTTTCTGAAAGTTCATCCTTGAGCATATAGCTATTCTGCATAGCTGCTTAGTAGAGGTATGTTTCCTTCTGTGCCTTTGCCCATCCCCCAAGCACTGATGCTTGTTACTAGCTGCTGACTAGGCTATTAGTGAAGGAGGAATAAAGGGGTTCTCTGTTGCTCTAATTCAATGCAGCTTAAGTCTTTAGGCCTTGTGTGTCTGGGCTTTAGGAATGGTTCCTTACTCAGTTTTCTTTCCCCTCTTCCCTCTAGCAGTTAAACTCTGTGCCTGGTATGGTAGGGGAGAGTTTCTGTCCTTTCCACAGACCTTTAAGGGCCGTCTGTCCCTCTAGAGATAAAATGCATAATCCTTGTTTTACCACAAAGGTGTCTTCTTTGTGAGATTGCCCTATTCTTTCTTCAATATATATGTACTTTCCTAAATAAACCTCTGTCTATGCCTCTGGGTTGGGCAGGACCCTTTAATGGCATTGATAATCTGGGAAGACAGGATATTCTGTTCCTCTGTCAGTGGCTTAGGCCTTTCACTCATTATGAGGGAAGGGCCCGGGCAGGGAGGAAAAGTTTTACAACCTTTCTCACACGCAACCCTCCTACATCCCTCCTAACCAAGCAAGACTCTCTAGAGCTCCTACCTTGCCCATTTTTCTCATGAACACCTGGTGGAGGTTTTAGAAAGAGTTTGTGAGTGCTCACAAACTAGCTCCCTTCTTGTCTTGCACTTCCAGAATGTTATGCTGTTGTGTAGCTTGTATTTAACCTTTAGAAATTCTTTAACTTTTCAGTTGATTTCCTCTTACCTGCTTGTATGTTGGCTAACACGTCCCCCACATCTGCCATAGGTGAAGCAGTCTGCACGTTCTCTCTCTCCTTTGGGGGCTCTGTCTTTCCTTGGAATTGAGGCCATTCTGTTGCTGTGTCACATGAGCTCTCCAGTAGATCCAAGAACAGTAATAATTTTGTCATCTGTTCACTCTGGTTTTGAGTGGGGGTAGGATTCTTTACAGATGTCTACATGATAGTGAGAAGTTCTGTAGAACTCTGGAGTCAACCAATTTTATTTAAATTTATTTTAAGAGGAATATTTCTATCACTTCTGCAAATGGAAAGTTAGTATCACATGCTTATATGTGGCCTTAAAAACAAGTACAATGACAGTGAAACAGTGTTATTTAGTAAGTGCTATTGTTGACTTTGAAAGCCTCCATCCAGAAGTCTGATAAAAACAACAAAAAACAAAACAACAACAAAACAAACAAACAAAAAACCCAGGAAACAAGGATGTATCAGCTGTTACAAACATAATAATGGACATTTTATTCTTAGATGTTATAAACATCATTAGTGCTGATATTTTTTTCCTTTGACTTAACCACAAAGGGGATGGGAGCATGAGAATAAGAAGGAAAAAAAACTCTTCCACCATTTGATTTCCATATTATTTAATGTTACTTTCATTTAACACTTTAAGTTGTTGCTTTGTGTAGGAATTGAATACTGTGAAATATACTTTACTAAATTATTACTGTCCTGACTACCAGAAAATGTGTCAATGATAGGAATAAGTCTGAGAAATGCATTGCTTTGTAGTTTTGTTATTGTATGAATATCATAGAGTGTACCTTACACAAACTAAGATGGCTATAATCTCATTAAATAATATAATCTTAGGGGGACCACTGTCACATATTTGGTTCATTGTTAACTGAAAATGTCATGTGGCATATGACTGAATTGCCATTCAACAAGCAACTTAGCTTGAGTTTTGGAGTTTGCTGTACACTGCCCTTTGAATCGAGTGTGTGGGAGAAACAGATGGCAAAGGGACCTGGATTTGGCTCCTAGGGAATCTACTGTCCAATAAATGAGCTAGGCTCATATGAAACTCTACAATGAAAGGAAGAAAGAGGTGCTTGCCTTGGAGAAGTACAGTTTTGTGAATTAAGACGGAGAAGTACAGTTTTGTGAATTAAGACCATATTTAGGCCAGGGGTGGTTGTGCACAAGTGTAATCCAATGACTCCAGAGGCTGAGGCAGGAGTATGACAAGTTTGAAGCCAGCAACTTAGACTGTCTAAATGAATGAATGAATGAATAGGGGAGAGGTAAAGCTCAGTGGGAAAGCACACTTGGGCTCAATTCCCAGAACCAAAAACAAACAAAAACCTCTCACATTTAGGTGAGAGCAGAGAAGTAATCCTAACAGTTCAGAGAGCAGGAAGAGAATCCTAGGTATAAAAAACACTAGAACAGCTGAGCACAGTGGTGCACGACTGTAATCCCAGCAGCTTGGGAGGCTGAGGCAGGAGGATCATGAGTTCAAAGCCAACCTCAGCAAAAGCGAGGTGCTAAGCAACTCAATGAGACCCTGTCTCTAAATAAAATACAAAAAAATAGGGCTGGGGGTGTGGCTCAGAGTGCCCCGAGTTCAGTCCTTGGTACCAAAACAAAAACAAAAACAAAAACATCAGAACAAGAAAGCATAAAGTAAGAAGCCCTTGGGCTTTTTTTTTTTTTTTTTGGTACCAGGAACTGAACCCAGAGGCGCTTAACCACTGAGACACACCCCCAGCCCTTTTGTATATTTTATTTACAGACAGGGTCTCGCTGTGTTGCTTAGGACCTCACTAAGTTGCTGAGGCTGGCTTTGAACTCTCTATCTTCCTGCCTCAGCCTCCTGAGCTGCTGCCATTATAGGTGTGCACCACTGTGCCAGGTCCCCTTTGAATTTTGACAAAGTCTCTGTCCCCCTCCTCCCTGTATATATACACATATTCAACACATACACATATTTGTGTATATATATTTTAAATGATAAAAGATCAATATTCACTAAAAAAACAAACAAAAAACAAAAACAAAAACAAAAAAAATACCAACAACCAAGTTATCAAGACATGAAAACACATGGAAAAGAAAAGCCTTTAATGTATATTACTAAGTGAAAGAAGCCAGTCTGGCAAGACTGCATACTGTGATTTCAACTATAACATTCTGGAAAAGACAAAAATTATGGAGACAGTAAAAAGATTTATGGTTGGGGTGTGAGAGGGATAAACGGGCAGAGCACAGAGGATGGTACTGTAATAGTGGGTACCTATTGCATATCTTTGCCTAAATGCACAAAATGTACAACATGAATGAATTCGTGAACTATGGGTTCCGGGTGATAATGATATGTCAATGTAGGCTTATTAGGGTTTTTGTTATTGGTGTATTATGATCATATATAATAGTGGAATTCATTGTGATTTTTATATATGCACGATGTAATTGGTCAGTTTCATACCCCACTCTTCCTTCCTCCCCTTGGCTTACCTTTTTTCACTTCCATTTTCATGAGATCCCCCTCCTCCATTTTTTTCTCTAGCTTTCACATTTGAGAGAAAATATTTGACCCTTGACTTTTGAGTCTGGCTTATTTTGTTTAACATAATGCTCTCAAGTTCCATCAATTTTGCTACAAATGACATAATTTTATTCTTTATGACTGAAGAAAACTCACATTTTCTTTATCCATTCATCTATTGATGGACACTTGGCTACAGTCAATTGTGCTGCGTTTTAGAAACAGGTGTACATGCACGTATCACTATAGTATGTACACTTTAATTATTTTGGATAAATACCAAAGAGTGGTGTAGCTGGGTCAAATCGTGGCTTCATTTCTAGTCTTGAGGAACCTCCCTATTGGTCTCCACAGTGGCTCTCCTAATTTACAGTCTCACAGTGGTGTAGAAGCATTTCTTTCCTCTGACATTCTTGCCAGCATTTTATGTGTATTCTTGATATTGCTGTTCTAATTGGAGTGAAATGAAATTTCAGTGTAGTTTTGGTTTGTATTTCCTTGATTTCTAAAGATGTTAAACATATTTTTCACACATTTGTTGGCCATTTATATTTCTTCTCTTGAGAGGTGACTATTACCCATTTGTTGATTAGATTGTTGTTTTGGTGTTCAGTTTTTTTGAGTCTTTGTGTATTCTCAATATGAATCTTGTCAGAAGAGTAGCTGGCAAAGATGTTCTGCCATTCTATTAGCTCTCTTTTCACACTCATTTCCTTTGCTCTGCAGGAGCTTTGTGATTTGATGCCATCCTGGGTATTAATTCTTGGTATTATTTCCTGAGCTTTAGGAGTCCTATCGAGGGCAGTTATTTGCCTGTGCCTATAGATGTGTTGACATTTATTTTCTTCTAGCAGTTGCAAAGTCTTCTGGTCTAATTCCTAGGTCTTCAATCCATTTTGTGCAGGGTTAAGGATAGGGATCTAGTTCTATTTTTCTACATATGGACACTCATTTCACCCAGCACCATTTGTTAATGAGGCTGTTTTTTCTTTGGTGGATGTTTTTGGTGCCTTCGTCAAGGATCAGACGATTGTGTCTGTGTCAGTTTGTTTGTCTTCTATTTCATTGGTTTACATGTCTATTTTCATTCCAGTGCCATGGTGTTTGGTTACTATAACCCTATTGTTTGAGATCAGGTATTGTGATGCCTCCAGCATTGTTCTTTTTACTCAGAATTGCTTTGGTTATTTTGAGTCTTTTATTCTTCCATATGAATTTTAGGGGTGTTTTTTTCCAGTTCTGTGAAGAATGTCATTGATATCCTTTTTTTTTTTTTTTTTAAGATTTGTAGTTGTAGTTGGACAGAATGCCTTTGTTTATTTTTTTTAAATTTTTATTATTTATTTTTTAGTTTTGGCGGACACAACATCTTTGTTTGTATGTGGTGCTGAGGATCGAACCCGGGCTGCACACATGCCAGGTGAGCGTGCTACCGCTTGAGCCACATCCCCAACCCATTTGTTTATTTTTATGTGGTGCTAAGGATAAAACCCAGTGCCTCACACATGCTAGGCAAACACTCTGCCACTGAGCTACAGCCTCAGCCCCAGTCACTGATATCTTTTTTTTTTTTTTAAAGAGAGAGGAGAGAGAGAATTTTTTTTTTAATATTTATTTTTTAGTTCTCGGCGGACACAACATCTTTGTTGGTATGTGGTGCTGAGGATCGAACCCGGGCCGCACGCATGCCAGGCGAGCGCGCTACCGCTTGAGCCACATCCCCAGCCCAGTCACTGATATCTTAATGGAGATTACATTGAATCTGTAGACCACTTTTGATAATATGGCCATTTTAATGATATTAATTCTGCCTGTCCAAAAATGCAGGGTCTTTCCATTTCCTTTTGTCTTCTGTGTTCTATAGTTTTTATTGTAGAGGTTTTTCACTTGCTAGGTTAGATTTATTCCTAGGTATTATAGTTTAAATATGAGATGTCTTTCAGAAGCTCCTGCACTGATTCAGGTAAAAAAGATTAGATTCTAAGAGATATAACCTAATCAGTGGTTTAATCCACAGGATTACTGTATTGGGTGGGAACTGCAAGCAGGTGGGGCATGGCTGGAGGAATTAGATTTCTAAGGGCATGCCATTAGGGTTATCTTTTTCCTCCAGCTTCTGCCTTCCTCTCTCTGCTTCCCAGATGCTGTGAGCTGAGCAGCTTTCTCTACCACACTTGTCTGCCATGATGTTCTGCCTCACTCTGGCTCAGAGCAATGGAATCAACCAACCATTGACCGAGACCTCTGAAACCATGAACCAAAATAAACTTCTCCTATTCAAAGTTGTTATTGTTGGATATTTTGGCCACAGCAATGAAAAACACATGAGGCATTATTATTATTAATGAACACACTAGGTATTATTATTATTATTTTGCTCATCTGTTTTAACAGATGTACCACAATGGTGTTATAAGCTTTAGTGGGGGAGGCTGTGTACATGTGGAGGCAAAGGGTATGCAGGAAATCTGTTTTTGCCAATTTTTCTGTGAACTTAAAATTGTTCTAAAAGCTTATTAAAAATATAGCTCAGTTGGTAAAGTGCTTGCCTCGCCTGCACAAGGCCCTGGGTTCAATCCCGAGCACTACTAAATAAATAAAGCAGATACAGCAGCTACATAGGGATAGTATTTATCTGTTCAAAAAAGAGAGGGTGCCCACTACTTGTCATCATTCTGTTTTGTAAAATTAACAGTTATAAAGAAAAATAAAAATACCAGCCCTCATGGGGCTTCTGTTTTAGAATGGTGAGACAGAAAACAAACCAGAGTATACTATGTTGGAGGGCGACTAATGCTTTGGGGGGCAGGCATGAAACCAAGGGGGATAGGAAACAGTCGGGGATAGGAAACAATGTCAGAGAAAGCCATGTGAAGGCAACATTTGAGCAAAGACCTTGTGGTGAGGGAGAGTGCTATGTGTATCTATGACAGCAGAGGTAGCCAGTGCAAAGGCCCTGAGAGTGCCTGCCTGGGGAGACTGGGATGGCATGCGCACAGGAGGAATAGGAGATAGATTTTGGGAAGAGGTTGGAGAATATTTCAGGTCATATAGGACCTTATATGCCACCATAGGACTTTTATAGTTTACTGTTGTTGAGTGAGCTAAGATGACTTTCATGGATTTTAAGCAGAGAAATGACTTAGTTACTCTGCCTCATGTTGGAAGTGGACTAAGGTAGGTGGAGGGACCAGGGAGATTTCTATGCCACTGGAAAAACATTCTAGGGGTGTATATAGATGATGGTGACTTGATAGGAAAATAATGTTGGAGATGGTGCCAAGTGGTCAGGGTGTGAGGACAGCTGGCACGATTTACTGACTTACTGGATATGGCATGTAAGAAGCAAGGGATTATTATTTATTTATTTTATTGTAACTGAAAAATACAGTTGCCATTTAATTTAGGAACCCCTGGAGAACAGATTTGGTGAGAAATCCAGACCATGGTTCTGGACTTTCAGAGAATATTGTAGAAATGGTACTTGAGGGCTGGGGATGTGGCTCAAGCGGTAGCGCGCTCGCCTGGCATGCGTGCGGCCCGGGTTCGATCCTCAGCACCACATACCAACAAAGATGTTGTGTCCGCCGAGAACTAAAAAATAAATATTAAAAAAATTCTCTCTCTCTCTCTCTCTCCTCTCTCACTCTCTCTTTAAAAAAAAAAATAATTAAAAAAAAAAAAAAAAAAAAGAAATGGTACTTGAATATGGGAGATGGCCTGGAAATGAGTTGATACCACTAAAAAGCACAGAAAGAAGTGTTAAGAAAGGAGACCTGGACTGCAAGGCTGGGAAGACAGGAGGGAACTAGCAAAGGATATGAGAGACAAGTTCCCAGCCAGGCAGAAGAAAACCAGTGTTGTGTTCTGGAAGCAAATATAGTCTTTGAAGAAGAGAGAGATCAACTGCTGGATGCCACAGATAGATTACCTAATTAAGTACTGAGAACTGACCTTTGTATTTAACAGTGTGGAGATTGCTGGTGACCTTGACAGGGGCAGTTTTGATGAAGCAGTAGGAGTGAGGGCCTAACTGGAATGGGCTTGGGTGAGGATGGCAGGAGGAAGGTAAGAGTTGTTTTGCTATGAAGAGAGCAAAGCAATGGGTGGCTTTGTGGGAGGAGTGTGAGGTCCAGTTCTCTAAGATGTGAGAGTCATGCCAACAGAAATGATTCAGACAAGGAAGGAAGCTTAAGCTAATGTGATATCCTTGAATAGTTCAGAGGATGAGGTGAGTATTAAGAAGAGAAACAGAAATAACTCAATTGTAGCAACAGGAAGGGTTATGTGGGCACAAAAAGTGGATGAGTGTCTACTTGTGTAAGTAGGACCATTTTGTACATTTGAAAGGATATTGTTGTGAACAATGACCCAGGATATAAAAGCTGGCAGATGACTAACAATAATTATATAATGGTCATAAGAATATGTGTATAAGTAGCTCAAGCAATACCTACAATGAACTACCCTTATATGAAGTTTTAGTTTAGTTTATGTAAATAAAGGGGAGGGACCATCATCTTCTCAGTTTCAGCCATGCTACTTCCAACCAGTTGTGAAATGAAACAAAAGAGACACTCAAGCTTTGTCTGCTTTATTTCACTACATTAAGCAATAAGGCAAAACAGTAACCTTTCATGAAGACCAAAGAGTGCCTCTCATTCTCAAAAGGGACCAAAAAGGAAGCTTCTTCACAATATGCATGACACTTAGCTCATTATGCCTATAACATGTACTTTGAAACAAATAAAACTTTGGTGAGTGAATCAAATCACAAATCCAAACTAACTTAGCCTTATATTTCCAAAATTTTAGTTTCCAGTGCAGACGAGGTCTAACTCTCCTGTGGTGGTGCACACTAGCATTAGAAACCTTGCACCTGATCTAATGTAAGAAAGGCAACAGATGAAATTCCTAACTCACCAGCTGCAGGTGTTGAATCATCTCTATGAACACACAGAATTATCAACTTGCACTAAAACCCATCTCAAGGAAACATTACTCCAGTGGCTCTTGTTATTCTGTGTTAATTTGGCTTCTGAAGAAAAAAATTCTATGATCAAAAATGTTTTTATGTTTCAGTATCACACTGGAGTGAGGAGACCTATTACTGCAATATTATTACTTTTGGGAACAAATACCAGCTACAAGCCATAAAGGCATGACATAAAACTGCAAGCAGCCTATGCAAATGTGTAAACATATGAAGCTACTCTCTCCTTTGTTGTCCATTTCCTCCACTGGCAAATATGAAGCAGTGGTTTCACAATAGACTCTAGTACGTGGGGAAATAAAAATTAATTTGACATTCTATGGGATCACGAAAAATTAAGCTCTTTTTATAGTCTGCAAACTTATAATACCCATCTCCCTGCCCCAATTCCCAAGAGGCTAAACTTTAGTTATTATCACAATATTAGAGATGAGTATTTTTTCCCTTATGTTGCAGCACAATATATTGGGCTGTGAGAATATTGCTTCATAAAATTGACCTTGAGGGTGCAATTTAGTGTCCTTCAAAAGTTTCCCAAATAGCTTTGTCTTTCAAGGAGAGCTGACAAGTATTATGTATCTCTATTCTAGATTATATATCTTATTTTTTTTTTAAGACTGAAAATTAAAAACAAAACCAGGGTAAGTAGGAAATTTTTCTTTCCTCAAAAGTCTGTTGACCACACACCAAGAATACTTTTGAGAAAATGTGGTGCAGCTGGTGGTCTACTTATTGTATTAAGTCTCATATGAGAAAACATCACAGAAATTAAGGTTAGCAACCCAGCTGGGACCCAGGTGAAAACAGCATGTCTGCTGTTAGGCCAGCACTCTGGGCTACTTGCTGAATTATGTTATGGTTTACAATCAAAATGGTCTTATTTGATATACCATATGACAAAAGGCTTAGACTCAGTGAGGGGTGTTTTTTGCCCCCCCATCTTAATATCCAATTTTGGATTCAAGACATTGTAATAGTTCATTTCTTCTTCAAATCAGTGGAAAGTACTTTATTTCAGGTCATACTAAAAATCTAACCTTTAAAATGTTTTTTACAGTCTCAAAGTGAACTTGTCCACTCAGGTTTCCTGCGGAGTTTTTCAAGTCTCAAATACTCAGAACAATTTATTGAATTAAAAAGGCAGAGAAGAAAAGAGAGGATGAGCGGTAAGAACAAAGACTGTCTCCTGTGGCAGCATTCATTCCTAGGTATTGGGGCAAAACTTAAAGCAAATGGAATTTGCTACCCTCTTGATATGACATGTAATTCCTTGCTTCTTTCACATTCTTAAAAGGAAAAGGTTCATATTGTTCTGGGAAAAAATTAAAAGCAACTGATAAATTAGTGTCCTATATTCATCTAGAAAGAGGGTAAATGAGAGTGCCTTATTTCACAGGTTTTTCCAAACATCACAAAAGTAAAGGTAATATGTCTATTTTTTTTTTTTTTTTTTTGCCAAACAGAAATCTATGACAAAATGAGAGCCATGTTGGCAAATAAAGGGGTAAGTTTTAGATGGCTAGATGATATATAATGGAATGCAGAAAGCAGCTGGTACATTGAGACCAATGCTGGATCATTAATAGCAGGTCCACCTTTGGGATATCACTGTTAAGTTTCAACTGTCGGATTATGATCCTTTGTGAGATCAGATCAAGAGATAGTATAGTCAGTTTCTCAGGTGGTAAATATAACACCATTCTGAGGAACAGCCATCCCCTTTACTGGGATGGAGCTATGTTGCTGTTATTCAACGTGCAGGGCTCAGTGAGGGAAACACAGATTGACTGGTGTCAATAGAGGTGACAGCAAGAGGAACAGCAGTTACCCTGTGTTCCCGATGCCTGGCTTATGCTCCCACTCTTAGGAAGAGGACCAAGTAGTGCATGGGTACATCATGATAAACAAAGCCTAATGAAGCAGGAGCTTCCATGTTTTAACACAGGTCTGTGGTGACATTGTCTCAGGTGGAATCTGCCCACCAAAATAACCTTTTAAGGAAGAAGCGGGCCCAAGCTGAGTTCCACATGCTGGGTGAGCCAGATGACTTCTGTGCTCTGGTCACTTTCTTCAATGGGGCGGATTGGGGCTGCCAGATTTTTAAAATCATGCTTCATCTTGAAGGACACGGTCACTTCACCCTCCTCGCGCTGGGGGGTAACTTTGATGAAAATGCCCACTTTGTTGGCCTTTCTGAAGGCTATAATGCTATGAAAAGAAAAAAGTAGAGTATTAGGTAAGTCACAAGTCAGCCAAACCACTAAGACTTACAGTCGTTTTATGGCACGATGGGGAATCCCTGATAAGACTACCATTTTATTTATCAATAATGAAGAATTTCTCTAGTAAATATTGATCTCTTTATTTTCTTAATACTGCAAAAGTAAATACAGTCAAGAAACATTCAAGTAGGAAAAAATAAGTTCTTCTCCTTCTATTCAGGACAGAGAGACAACTCAAAACACTATTTCTTAACCTACCAGATATTTTCCCATGAGCTTATACTTTTCTGCTTTTCTAACCAACACAAATGGGACATACTATATTATGGTTTGAATCTGAGGTGCCCCCAAAAGCTCACATGTGAGACAATGGAAGAAGGTTCAGAGGAGAAAAGATTGGGTTGTAAAAGTCTTAACCCAATCAGTGAATTAATCCCCTGATAGAGATTAAAAACTGGTAACTTTAGTAGTGGGGTGTGGCTGGAGGTGGGAATTAGGGCGTGACTTTGGGATATATATTTATATCTGGAGAGTGGAGTATCTCTCTCTCTGCTTACTGATCACCGTGATGTGAGCTGCTTCCCTCTGCTACCCTCTCCTGCTATGGGGTTCAGCCTCACCTTGAACCTTGAGTAATGGAGCCAGCCTTCTATGACTAAGACTTCTGAAACTTTGAGTCCTAACTCTTCCTCCTTTATAATTGTGCTGGTTGGGTCCTTTAGTCACAGCAATGAAAAAGCTGACTAAAACATAGTATATAACTTGCTCCCTCCCTCCGCCCCCGTCTCTGGTTTATACTAAACACCTTTCCATATTGGTGTCCATAAATTTTCTACATTTCATGCAATTGTTGCATAGCAGTCCATCCTGAATTTATCACAACTGGTATGCTGGGGCTGCTGCCAATTTTTCTCTTATAATCATGGAGTGTAAACATCCATTTACCTTTACATTCACCTTCGTGCACATAATATTTCTATCAGTCATAGGCTGATGTCTGAAGTTTTAATAACACAAAGCTTTAAGGCAATGCCTTCAATTAGTGTGTTTGTATAAAACCTGTGCAAATTGGGAATTTTTAGAACAGAAAAGTCTCTTTGGTTAGGGTTCCCATTTCAGTTTTCCTTCATCTGTACCTGAAGTTTGTTCTTTAATAACTTATCTTCAAAAAGTAAAAAGGCAATTAAAAGAACAATTTACTGTTACTCTAAGAAAAGTTACTGGAATTAAGAACTTACATATTTATACAGTAGTATATAGTATATCCATATATCTGAATGTTCTGTTAAGTATAACAACATAAAATGTATTTTTTAAAACCAATCTATTATGTATTCAGACTGGAATTTGGTATCTCAGATGATCTTCTCAGACATTCACCTGGCTTAACAAATGTCTGTACCTAATTACTCCAACTGAAGGACCCACATAAAACAAGGATTTCAGAGAATACATTCTAAATTATATCAACTCAACACATTTTGTATTACAATAACTAACTGAATCCTTGCAAAAAAAAAAAAAAGTTAAAATCGGTAAAAGGGAAAAAGCCTTCATTGTCTTTAATTTCCAGGCAACCCCTGATATCTAGCGGGTTTTTTAAAAAACAAAATAAATTCAGATTTCTGGTCTCTAGCTAGACCTGCTAAAGAGATCCTCTGGGGGTGGAGTCTTTAATACCACACATAACAAAACAGAATACCTGCCCTGGTATCTTCTGAAGCTAACGGAAGTTTACTATCTCTGTACTAATCTTTACCTTTGCCTTCACTTAGTTTTCCAACCCATCCCATGTTCTCTCTTCTCCCCAGGAGGGAGCTTTTGAACCATTCTATTATAGAAAACCTTAAATGTTCCCTGTGACTGTTTGTCATGATATTGTTTTTCAGCTCCAAACCCAGCTTTTTCTACCTTGCTTTTCGACATAGGATTCCGCTTTGTAGGCTGGCCCCCTATTAGGTTCTGTCAACAGGGGACTCTAAAGGAGACAGAAGCTTAGAGGAAGAAGGGTCTTGCTTCTCCATTTCAGTTTCCTGTTTGCTTGTGGTTCTTGTAAGCATCGCTCTACCCAGATAGTGGCAGTATTCACGTAAGATTTCCAATTCTTTTCTGACTAGCTTTATCATGCCACTCTGAGATGCCAATAAGATATTGTTTCCTGTACTTTCCATTAGGTTTGAATTTTAGCTCCATGAAGTGCTTCTTTCAAGTTTCTAAATTTTAATAATTCTGAATTTTCATTGTTATTTTAGTTCTACGTATTTATGGGAACAGTATAATAATCTGATACATGTATACAATGCACAATCAAATCAGGTTAGTTAGAATTTCCATTTCAAACATTGTTCTAAAACATTTTTTGATTATTATTCAGCTTTTTTCAAGGATTTAACCTTGAATTTTCAATACCCACTTAATATGCAGGAGGATTCACTTACTGGCAAGCAAAATTTAATTTGATTAGTATAAAATAGATTCTACTACTATCTCTGAACTCTTAATTTTATTACAGTAATTAAAAATTACAGTGGCATTAGCACTTTTTTTTTTATTTTAAGAAAGCTGGTGTGCTGTGATTTTATGGCAAGTTCACTAGCTACAGAGACACTATTTTGTAAATGGAGAGAGATAAGTGTTATGCTTTTCTTTACATACTGGTGTTCTTGTGCTGTCATTGCAAAAGACAAGTGCCAGCTCTGCTACAAATTTACATGAATAAATCTTTGCAGTTTTATGGTGCATACAAGGCACCTGGGATCTTGTTAAAATGCACACTCCGATTCAGTAGGTCAGGAATGGGACCTGAGTCTACATTTCTTATAAACTCTCAGGAGTCACTCATGTTGTTCCATAGACCACACTTTGAGTAACAAGGGTCTTCGAATTTAATTACAAAATGAGAAATATTTTCTGTACCTGGGATCTGGTATTAAATCCTATCTATTCTATGTTGCAAAATTTAAAAATATTTTTTTATTACCATGTAATAAAACAGTACATATTTATGAGGTATAATGTGGTATTTCAATATATGTACACAATGGGTATTGTCCAAATTATGTTAATTATTGTTTGCATCTCATTATAATTCAGAGTTTGTAGCCTTTAAATCCTCTCTTCTAGTTTGAATTTTAATATTTCTAACTATTTCCCTTTGTTCTCTTAGCGCTAAGGGTGGTGGCTGCTTCATAAAATTGCTGCATCAGAGATCTTTTTAACCTCTTAAGTAGCCAAGTTAACAATTCTTTGTATTAAATTCTCTCTGCTCAAAAAATGGATGCAGTTTCTGATTTTAGACTGGATCCTACTAATGCATTCCCTATCCAAGGAAAAGTTTATTATTTTACTTCTCAATTATTAAGGATGAGAATAGGAACTATGAATTATTCTAAGGGGCTGTGAGGAACAAATCCAATAATAAATCTACAGGGATCGAATAATACCTTATCCTACTCAAAATCATTTAAAAAACATGTACATGAAACATTTTTATTAAGGTGAGAAAATATATTTAAGTAAAAAAACAAAGGCTGATTAGGCATGGTGGTACATGCCTGTAATCCTAATGACTTGGGAAGCTGAGGCAAGGCCAGCCTCAACAACTTAGCAAGGCCCTAGTAACTTAGTGAAACCCTGTCTCAAAATAAAAAAAATAATAATAAAATAAAAAGGGCTGGGATGACTCAGTGGTTAAATGTTCCTGGGACCAATCCCTGGTAAGAAACAAACAAACAAAAAGAAAAGCTAAAAATTGTTTGCAGAATAATCCCAAAGATGGAAAAAATATTAGGAAGGATAAACGCTAAAATACAAAAGATGCTCATCTTGGATGGTAGGGTAATTTTATTTTCGTCTTCATGATTTTAGATATATTTCCCAAAGTTTACACAGTGATTATTTTTATAAACAGGAAAGGAAAAAAAGTTATTTTCAATATTCAGATAAGAAAATTTAGGCATGTAAATAGACATCTTATATCAGCCAATTGTGTTCTGGGGGTCACAAAAAGATCACTCACTCAGGATCATCCTGAAAATCCTGGGGTTCTGCCAACTCATCATATTCTGCTGCTGCATCCTTGCCAGCTAAAATGAGCTCTTTGGGAGGCACCACCACCTGGAGAACACAGACAGACCTGCTTCAGAAAGGAGCAATGTGGTGTTGCACACTCATACAACAGAACATGACAAGTATTATACTGCTCTAGACATTCAGAGGTGAACAGCAAGTTTCAGGACTTATATAGCATATACTACTTACAGAAAGTTTAAAAACACTACTTAGGAATATGTGTATTTTCAATAAATAAGAATGAAGAAACTATGGGAATGATACATTGATTGCTTACTTCTTCACTGGAGCTGAAGCAGGGATATCAACAGGGAGAACTGATTGCTTCAGTTATATCTTTAATGTTTCATTTCTTTTTTTTCCTTTTAATTATTTTTTATTTTAATATTTCCTAAGGGGATACATTAGTACATGGTGTTTATTATACTATTTTTTGGTATATCTGAAATAGCTCAACAGTTTAAAAAAACATAAAACAGAAACAGTAGTTCAATACAACATTTTCTGACAAGGGACAGAGTATATTATGGTCATGCAGGCTTCAGACTTACCTATATGTAGCAATTAGGCCTCAACTTTGCTGTCTCAGAGTGTAATATAAACAATGCCAACCACATTTCTAATTATGGATATAAATGTAGCAGGGATGGTGTATAGAGAAACAGAGAGCGAGGGCATATATATTTTCAAGCTGGGTATCTGTATCAGGCACTCACTCACTTCTGCCTCTGTCCTATGAGTATTATTAAAAAAAAAAAATGAAGCAAGGACAGTTAAGTGCCTCTCTGGAGGTGATGCTAGTAAGGAAATTACTAAAAACAGAAGAAAAGGGATAAAGAAATTCTTTAGTAATATTATTTGAATAACAGCTAAAGATATAGGTATCCTTTTTACCAATTTTTGTTGAGTATCATGCTGAATTACAAATCAGTAATAAGTGATCTATAAAGAAAAATTCTTGTCCCCAAATTTCCAGTACTAGAAGAATCACTGAGTAGCAAAATATAAGAGGTTGTATTTCATTCATTCAACTCACACTAATTTTTAAAGAGTCAAAAACATCATCTTAATATTTAGTAAGTTCTATGCACAATTTAAGTAGATGAAATCTAGAAGAGACATCCCAGCTTTTAAAAGAAGATGATATTTTATATGGGTCTTGAAGAATGAGTATGCATTAGACTGAGGCTGAAAGGGCATCTACCCTAGGGACATATGTAAGGTGGCATTCTATGTAAAATGAACAGTATATGCCATTCCCCAGTATGTAAGTTTATAAACTCACTGGATCTGCTTGGATCACAATCATTAATGTAGTAATATCTAGAGAATGCTAAATTTGAGAATCTGGAGGAAGGTCAGGCTGGAAGAAAAGTAGTGATGTTATTATAGAGCTCTTCTGCTATGCCAAGGAATTTGGACTTCATTCTAAAGCCAGAATGATCAGCATGCTGTGCAGTTGGATTTTAGAAAGATCACCCTGGTGGCAATACAAATGATGGGCTGAAATAGAGGCGGGATATGTGAAATATGGTGAGGTTAGGTAGAAAGTACTATCACAAATCAGGGCAGAAATCATGAGAGCTTCCAACAGAGCAGTGGCAATATGTTTGGAGATAAAGAAAAACAATTAGAAGGTGGAAATAGAAGTTGCTGACTAGATGTGGAAATGACAGTGCAGAGTCTTTTAAGCCAGGTCAAATGAGGCTCCCATAGACAAAGTTAGGGTGTGTCAGGATGAGGCAAAACATTCCTACCTTAGCAGTGCTATTGATATCATCAGGATCCCCCTCCTCACACTCAAACAGAGTCACATGGGTAAGGTTTTCCACAGGATTCGTAAGAGTCAGAAGGACCTGGCTCTCCTGAAAGATGAGAAAAGCATCTCTCAGACATTTGCCACTACTGCCACCTATGTCCACTTTCTTAGCTGCTACACCAAGAATTTCACAAAATCATTCCAGTTCTCCTAAGCAATGAGACCTACCTATACCTCTACATTACTGCATTCTCTGTGTTAAGTGATCTCCATTCTATTATCTATATAGTAGGCTATATTCTCTGGACCTGCTACTTCACTGAGGAAATGAAAGATTCCAGTTACTAGCTCCAGAAATTCTCAGGAATGTGTATTATCCACGCTCATCCCACCTAGATGGCCATTTAGAGACTAAAAAGAGGAGGACCTCATAAATAAAATATGGGAGCCACAGGCTAGCAAAATGTATTTAAAAATTTTTTTTTAGTTGTAGATGGACACTATACCTTTATTTATTTTTACGTGATGCTGGGGATCAAACCCAGTGCCTCATGCATGACAGGCAAGCATTCTATCACTGAGCCACAACCCCAGCCCTAGCAAGATGTATTAACACAGAAAAAAATGACATACCAAGACAATAAGACCCTTTTAAGGCTTCTTGAACCATGGTGACTTACCTCTGTTTGCTATTCTCAAGATCAGCGAAATACTTTTTCAAATGAAGAGACTACATTTAAATGTTTTCATTAGCAGCATGAAAGGAAAGAGCTGTACAGATATTACAGAATATATTATAATTCACTGGAGGGCTGGGGATGTGGCTCAAGCGGTAACGCGCTCGCCTGGCATGCGTGCGACCCGGGTTCGATCCTCAGCACCACATACCAACAAAGATGTTGTGTCTGCCAAGAACTAAAAAAAATAAATATTAAAAATTCTCTCTCTCTCTCTCTCCTCTCTCACTCTCTCTTTAAAAAAAAAAATTCACCGGAGAGAGAGAGACACAGGTGTGAGAGAGAGGAGTGTGGAGGAAAAGGGTATACACTAGGACTTTAAGAAAAGGGCTACGGTAGAGAAGAAATTTAGTTGATTCCTGGTACAGATGTTTAGACACATGTAAGACCATGAAGCATCTCCAGGCTGGGAAGAGTGACAGATGCCTATGGGGTCCACCATCATCTTTCTTTCCCTCACTTACGAATCTATCTTTACAGAATGCGCATCTTGCTCCTTCTATATACATTCCAAAGTTGCTACTGTTGAGAATCCCAGCTTAAAACAACTTAAAGCCTCAATCTTTATTATTCCAAACTGACTCCTTTTCTACACCTTGCTCACTGTATCCAACAGCAAACACACATGCACACATCAATAATCAGTCAATTCTTTCTGCTAGTAAGTAAGGTACTAACCTTCATGTAGCGAAGGTTGGGAATTGACATGATTCTCACTTCTGGAATATAATTGCTATTGATGAATAGAAAAATGCATTAATGTTCACCGGAATCTCTTGAAATTATTATTACTTTTTAAAAAGGTAGTACAATAAATAAAGAATTTCTTATGTTAAATAGAAAATATAAGAGAAAAAAATTTTAAAGAATCTTATCGCCACAGTAACAGATAAGACATGAAAACCCAACTGGTAGCAAGTGCTTTCTGAAATCTTAGGTACAGAGTCTATATGTACAGCGCTAGTTTATAGCCTATGTTGTATTTGTTTCATGACTGATATTTTCCTCATTAGATATATATTTTTTGATCTTATTTCATTTTTATAGTTCTAGCAGGCAACTGCTTATACAATCCAAATCTCATTTAATATGTTTTGAGGCTATAAAAACATATTCTTACAAGTACTGCACACTAACCAATTGTGCCACTGCAGTTCCTACAAAAACACATTCTTACCAAATACTTAAATAGCACTTGTATGCCAGGCCATGTTCTAAGCACTTTATAAGTACTGGTTAATGCAATCTTCACTGCAACTGCATGAGATGGGATCATCTCCACTATCAAATAAATAAATAAATGAATGAATGAATGAATGAATGAATGAAACCGGGCATGGTAAATTCCAGAATTCAAACTCTGGCAGTTTAATTCCAATGACCTTGCTTTTAATCACTATGTTTTACGCTGCCTTTCTGAATGAAACAAAAGAATATTGCGTATGCTTGTAATCCCAGTGGCATGGGAAGCTGATGCAGGAGGATTAGGAGTTCAAGGTCAGCTTCAGCAATTTAGCAAGTCCCTAATAAGCAACTTAGTGAGACCTAGTCTTAAAATATAAAAAGGGCTGGGGCTGTGGTTCAGTGCCCCTGGGTTCAATCTCTTGATACCAAAATTTTCATTTATAAAATGAGGATAATAATGGCATTTATCTTTTGTGAAGAAAAGTTAAATATGTACAAAAAGTGTTTGCAATGAAACGTGTAAATGTTAGCTGTGCATGTATATTAACATAAGACAAAATCTCCTGCAGCAACACTAAAAGTGAAAAAACCCACATCTTATAATCAAGGAAATAAGATATTTTAAATTCAAGCTACATATTTGTCATAGAAAACAGCAGGATTAATTGAGTAATTTAACTGAAATTCAAGGGTTCCCTAAAAAGAGTTTGGATTCAGTTGGTATGAGGTATGTAAGCTAGGGAATCTATAGTAAGACTGCCAGGTGATTCTACTGTGATGATAGGAGGAAAAAAAAAAAAGCACTTTTCTCAAAGCAAGCTTAAGAAAGTGATGCTAAACATGGTCGACCATTCAGGGTTTCTGTATGAAATTAGTCTTAATTAAGAAAGTAGTTAATCCTAGAATTTACATGTGCCATTTTTGTAGTTCTCTTAATCCTAACCAGTTATATATTAAATAAAAAAGAGTAATTAGGAAAAAGAACATATATATGTATTTTTTTAAAAAAATTTTTTTATTTTTAAAACAACATATTTTAAAATGGTAAGTTAGAGTCACATGACATGCAAATAAAATAGCTTATATAATTCTGTTCAACAACCTCATAGGGAGGCATTACTCCTATTTCAGAGATGAGGGAAATAACTTTAGACAAATAGAGTGAGAGACCCCACACCTAACTCTCCTAACTTCCTAACTCACCAGTTTAGTACTTCCCAATGTTTTTGTCGCCCCCCCTTTTTTTTGTAGTATTGCAGACTGAAACCAGGGGTGCTCTACCACTGACTTATGGCCCCAGCTCAGTTTTTCATTTTGAGACAGGGTCTTGCTAAATTGCCAAGGTTGGCCTCCAAGTTGAATCCTCCTGCCTCAGCCTCCTAAGTAGTTGGTATTACAGGTGTTTGCCACTGCATCCAGTCCAATGGCTTTTTAAAAAATTGCTGTATAATAATGTATTGTAGGAATGTACCTCAATTTAATAAGTAATTTCCTCACTGATGGCTAATCAGTTTGACACTAAAAATTGTTTCCAGTTTTTACCATTAAAATGCTACAATACATGCCAGCAATAGTGCATGCCTGTATTCCTAGCAGCTTGGGAGGCTGAGGCAGAAGGATCTGGAGTTCAGAGCCAGCCTCAGCAAAACCAAGATACTTAGCAATTCAGTGAGACCCTGTCTGTAAATAAAATACAAAATAGGGCTATGGATGTGGCTTGGTCGTCAACTACCTCTGAGTTCAATCTCTGTTACCAAAAAAAAAAAAAAAAAAAAAAAAAAAAAAAAAGAGAGAGACTGTGCATCAACTTAAAAAAAATATGCTACAATACATTTTTAGGATATATCTGTGTAAAATGAATCCTTATGTATTGCTTTTGTTTCTACAGAATAGATTCCTGAGATAGCACTGTTGGGTTAAAAAGTCTGTAATTTGTCTTGATATTCTCAGACCATTCTCCAAAAAGATTCTAGCAATTCATAATCCTATCAATAATGTATGTGAATAAATATTTATCTACATTCTCATGAGCATTAGATGCTATTTTTAAATCCTTTCCAATCAAATCTTAGCATTTTTTCATATGTATCTTCTGGCCATTTTGAATTTCTCCTCATGCTGCCTGTTCAAACCCTTTACCCTTACAACCCATCTCACTACTTCTATTTTTATGTTGGAATTGGTGAAAATTCTACAAACCAGGGCTATTAACTTGTCACGAGTGCCAAATACTCTTTCCTATTCTACTGTCTGTTAATTTTATCTTTTACAGCTCATGTTTCATTTTGCCAATGTCAAAGGTGTTTCCTTAGTGGTTTCTTTCCTTGCTTGGAAGGAAATGCTTATTTTACATTTAGTCAATATTTTCATAATTTTTCAAAATATTTTTCTTATTTGATGGGTGATTTTTATTTACAAAATCTCCTTCTACTGATAAGCCTCAGTGAGTTAACACTACTATAATCACTTTTATTCCACTCAAAATAAAATTAACATTGCTTCAGGCATACTCTTTAATTTATTATACTTTATTATTTTTTAGTTTTTGAAAGTATTATCCCCAAACTTAGGTACTTTTTAATTTGTAAGGAATGAATAATGACTCTCTACCTAATAATCAACATACCACTCTGCCCCTCAAATTTCATAGAATGTAACT
Source organism: Urocitellus parryii (assembly GCF_045843805.1). NCBI lineage: Eukaryota > Metazoa > Chordata > Mammalia > Rodentia > Sciuridae > Urocitellus > Urocitellus parryii. Next base: position 104,411,510 of record NC_135531.1, read on the forward strand.
AAATTCAAAACTTGAACAGGAACGGAATGGTAACATTATTCTGATACAATTCTTCTATTTCTTTCATACTGAATAAAACCCAAAACCAAAATCAATACAAAACACCAACCCCAAATACTCACACAGCAACCAGTTGGATTTTGAATTTGATAGATGTTGGATTAAATTCCGGCTTGCTCAAATTATGTTCACATTTCTAGAAAGAAATATATCAGAGAAAAACAAGAATATACTTTGCTGATCCATAGAGCTGATAAATTCAGAAGGATGGCATTTATTAAGAATTTTCTTTTATTCTGCTGTAAGGCTATGTTTTGAAATACAGTGTATTCTATTGCTAACTGAAAATTATAAAAGACAAGTGATCACACTATCAAATACTATTATACCTTTATACTACTTAAAAACTACTGAAATCACTCATACATAGCAAGTAGTATTACTGTATATGCTGAAAAATGTGCTCACTGGATTAAATGGATTTAAACATCACATAAACTTATAACGTGGGTGTAAGTACTATAATGTTCCCACTTTACAGATGATTAAAATGGGACACAAGAAGCATAAATAACCTGTACAACCTCACAGAGCCAATAAGGTTGGAAAGTAAAATTTAAATCCAAGTAGCATAATTCCAGTAGTATAATCCCATGCTTCAAAATACCATAATAATTATTTACCACTTTTGTTGTCTTTTTTGGGCACTCTTTACTATCTCCTTAAAAAAAAGGGTATTATATAAAACTAGTTCAATTTTTTAAAAAAATTGATTTATTCTAATTAGGTATACATGACAGCAGATTGTAATTCGATTCATTATACACAAAATGGAGCACAATTTTCATTTCTCTGGTTATATGTTGTGGAGTGACACCATATGTGCAGTCATACATGCACCTAGGGTAATGATGTCTAATTTTTTTTTTTTTACCTGTACAAAAAAGGTATCCAGTGTAAAGATTACCCATTACCTGTGTCCTCCCTTGTTCCTTGCTCCAGAGCCAAACTAAATCTACATAAGACTATACACATAAAGATATAAGCCTTTCTTTCTTTACAATAATACAAAAAGGAACATTTTATACATTCTTTTGCCTTCTGCTTTTTTTCACTTAATCTAGCTTGATATTAACTGCATTCCAGCATACAAAGAAAAGCCTCTCAGTCCCACTCTAACAATTTTTGTTAATTTATTTAACCAGACATGAATTGATGGATATATAGTATATTTCCACTATTTTGCTATACAGGTAAAGCAGCAATGAGTATTCTTACACTTCACTTACATTCCAATGTATACATGTATCTATACGATAATTTCCTGAAACCAGGTCAATGGGTGTATGCATTTATTAATAGATACTGCCAAACTGCTAGCTTTTGATAATCAGATAATTATGAAGTGGTGTCTTACAATAGTTTTAATGTACATTTCCCTAATTACTGTGTAAGTTTGAATATCTTTCAGGTTTACTGGCTATTAGGATTTCTTGGCTATGATTTATATGTTACTATCTACTGGTTATTTTTTATATTGGGCTATCTTTTCTTTGCTGATTTGCTAAAGTTCATTATATATTCTGGGTACTAATTGTTTGTTAATTAAATACTTTATAAATTACTCTTCTCAGTCTGTGGCCTTTTGTATAATAGGTTTTTTTTGGGGGGATGGGAGCATAAATTTACTTTTAATGTGATCGAATATACAGCTTTTTACTTTATAGTAAAAAATTTAAAAACATAATTTTTTTAGTTGTAGATTAACACAATATCTTTATTTATTTATTTTTATGTGATGTTGAGGATTGAACCCAGTGCCCCATATGTGCGAGGCAAGCACTCTACCACTGAGCCACAACCCCAGCCCCTATAATAAAAAATTTTTAACTTAAAAATTACTCTACAGTAGAAATTTACATATTTGACGTTTTGGTCTCATTTATGAAACACTCTCCTACCTATATTTTCTTCTTAGAGGTTTTATGCTTCACATTTGCTTGAAATGTTCCTGAAATTGACTTTCATGTCAAGGTATGAACTCAATTTTTTTTCATATAATCATTTAACTTGACAAAATTTAATCATCTTATTCTTTTTCCCAATGACCTGCAACACCATATTTCATAAATATCAAATTTTCTCACATGCATAGTTCTGTTTCTACTTTTTCTATTCTGTTCTGATAGGGTATTACATATATATCTACGTATGTGTGTGTATCTACACATACATATAAGTATGTATATGTATATGTGTATACACACATATGTATATATATGTATATATACACATAAAATGTATACATATAATATACAAAGTTTTCTTTTTTCATGTTTGTACATATCTTTAGTTTTTCTCCCTTCTTATATAAAGCCATGTATCTTCCATGTACCCTTTCTCTACTTAAAATATGACCCATATTAATACATTATTTTTAATAAATTTATAGCATACATTGGGTGTATATACTGTAACTCTGCTTATTTTGGTTGATTCTTGTGGAAGTGCATGGTAGAATACTAGAAGTGAGGCTGATAGGACAAAAGGTTAACTGCTTATTTACATTTGGTAGATATTAGTATATTAATGCTATAATATATAACTGACAATATCTATTAATTTAATTTACTATTATTTTTACTCTTTTTTAAGGAAGTGACTTTTGATTTTGTTTCTTGTTTGCATTTTATATTGTTTTCTTAACTCATTAATATAGTACCTGCTCATCTTTCTGGTTCCTTTAGATTTACTTTGCTATTGTAACTTCTTGAAATGGATGCTAAGAAAGGGATCTTTTAACTTTTTTAATATACACACATACCCCTACCTACATCTATATCTCTACACACAGCTACACATACCTATAAATTTCTAAGCTTTGTTCTATAGGACTTCTGATGTCTAACTTAATTATATTATGATTAAATCATGTAATTCAACAATTTTATCTTCTGAAAAATGTTGAGACTTACTTTACAATCCAGTATATAGTCATTTTTTATAAGTGCTCTGTGTTTATTTAAAATCAATGTACATATTCTGCAGATATTAGGTAAATGCTTTATATATGCTCATTTGGTCAGGATTATAAAATTGTCCAAAGATTCCATATTCCTTAATGATTATTTATGTTTGGTCTCAGTTACTGATTATTTATGTCTATTTATGTAATTTTCTCAAACATTACTTCATGTATTTTGAGTTTCATTTTATTTGGTACATACAAATGTAGTCACTTGGGTGGGGCTGGGGCTCAGCGGTAGAGCACTCGCCTAACATGTGTAAGGCCCTGGGTTCGATCCTCAGCACCACAGATAAATAAATAAAACAAAGGTATTGTGTCCACCTATAACTAAAAAAAAAAAAAAAAAGTCTCTTAGTTTCTTAGTGAACTAAATATTTTTTAATAAATTATCATTCTTTTATAAAAGTCTATAAAATATATCTTTTTCCATATATCTATGACTTCAACTTTTCTGAATTCTCAATGTTTGTGTTTCTTGTAATCAGCATAAAGATGAGTGGTTTCATTTTGTCCATTTTATTAGTGTGGTAATCTTTATCTTTTAATGGAAGCATTCAGTTTATTAGTATTAAATGTAAATAGTAAAATATCTGTTTTTTTTTTTTTTAAAGAGAGTGAGAGAAGGGAGAGAGAGAGAGAGAGAGAGAGAGAGAGAGAGAGAGAGAGAGAGCGAGCATTTTTAATATTTATTTCTTAGTTCTCGGCGGACACAACACCTTTGTTGGTATGTGGTGCTGAGGATCGAACCCGGGCTGCACGCATGGCAGACGAGCGCGCTACCGCCTGAGCCACATTCCCAGCCCCAAAATATCTGGTTTTTAATCTAACTACATGCTTTCTAACTGAACCACCAATATATAGGTTACTTTGCCTGTTATTTTCTTTAAAAAAAGGGTTCTTCATTGTGGAAATTTTCGAACATACAAAAATAGAGTCAGTATCACAAATTCTTAGGTCCTTATCATCTAACTTCAACCATCACTACTTTGATACCCAATCTTGCTGCTTCTATTCTTTCATCTTACTCCTTATCCTTAATAGCTTTGCTTTGTGATGTCAGACATCATGACATTTGATCCATAAATATTTCAGTATCTCCCAAAGATAAAGTTATTTTTAAAAATAGCAATACTATTATTGTCTCTAAAACAAACCAAAAAAAAGCAACAATTTTTTTTTGGGGGGGGGGCTACTAGGGATTGACCCAGGGGCATTTTACCGACATCCCCAGTCTATTAGTCCATTTATATTTTAATTTTGAGACAGGGTCTTGCTAAGTTACTGAGGCTAGCCTTGAACTTTGATCCTTCTGCCTTAGCCTCCTGAGTAGCTTGAATAACAGATATGCACCATCACATCCGGTTAAAAAAGAACAATTCTTTAATAACATCAAAAACTCTGTCAGTGTTTAAATTTCTCCAAAGATTTCATACATTCTCTTTCATTTTTTCCTCTTTCCCTTCCTCTCAAGATCCCTTTTTTTCCTCTTAATTTAAATCAGGATCTACATAAAGTCTGTGCAGTTTTTTTGGTTGCTCTTAATCAACAGCTGCATTATTTGGTAACATTAGCTCAGTATCCATATGTGGTTATTTAAATGAGCAAAAGATTTAATGTCTTAGTTACACTATCATATTTCAAGTGCTCAGTCCATATGTGACTAGTGGATACCATGCTGGACTGTACAGATTCAGATGTTGTTTGTCCTATAGATTCCTAGAGCCTGAATTTTGCTCATTTTTCTTATTTTTTGCTCTCTTTTAAATTTCTTATTTTGTATTAGTGTTTTCCCCCCATCTCTACCAACCTAAAAGCTATACACTCTTTCATGGATTAGCACTGTGCATTAAACCTTCAGATATTTCAGACTCCACATTTGTAAAGTAGGATAACAACAGTATCTACTTCCATAGGATTGTGAGGTTTGAGTTTATATTGAAAGCAGATCAACTGAAATAATGACTGGGTTCCTCATATATTCTCTGTTTTCTGTATTTACCACACTGGTCAGATACCAATTCTATTTATTTCTGCTTTTCTCTTGTACAAATGCCAACTCTACAGAAAAGAATACTTACTCGGCAGCGCAGGGACCGTTTGATCAGAAGATGTTTGTGACGAGGATAGAGTTGTGAAGCACAAATTGGTTGGAAGTCAGGCTGTAAGAGGCGCTGCTGAAGGGTAGTCACTATTGTGAAAGGCAGAAACTAAGTTTAGTGACTTTAAAAATGTTTAGTGACTTTCAAAATCTGACTTATGTAGTCAGTAGTTACATGGAGCAATACTACCATTATAGATAGTGTCATTCAAAAAACTACAATTCAGAAACTTGATAGACATTTTATAGTTCTTCAAATGATTACATCTATTTTATTTTCTATGTATAATTTTACCACTAACAACTAGTCCATTAAACATCTCAATCACCAGGCATATAAATAACAAAAAGTAAGTATGTGTATAATAGAAACAGTGTAAAATTACCCTCTGTTAAATTTACTGGTCTTGTGTAATAGTCTTCAGGTAAAGGTTCCACTTCATCCACGGCTTGAGCTGGCTCAATCTTTATCTCTTTCTGGTCCTCTCCTTCTTTAAGGCTAAAAGATAAGAGATTAATTTCCCAAGGATCCATATGATCATCCTCCAAGTTTTATCAATATTTGACATATTCTTCTATTGTAGAATATTCATTAGTTTTGATCTTTTCTTTTTTTGGTACTGGGCATTGAATCCAGGGTGCTTAACCATTGAGCCACATCTCCAGCCCTTTTTATATTTTATTTAGATACAGCATTTTGCTGAATTGCTTATGGCCTCACCAAGTTGCTGAGACTGGCTTTAAACTCATGATCCACCTACCTCAGCCTCTAGAGCCGCTGGAATTACAGGCCTGTGACACCACATCTGGTTTTGTTTTGTTTTTCTAAGTATGAAAATCTCTTTCCCCATTGACATATATCCTTTTTCTCTTTTTGGGGGCACACCTGCAGTGGCTCGGGGGACCGAGGCAGGAGGATCACAAGTTCAAAACCAGCCTCAGTAACGTGATATACTAAGCAACCCAGTGAGACCTGTCTCTAAATAAAATACAAAATAGGGCTAGGAATGTGGTGCAGTGGTTGAGTACTCCTGAGTTCAATCCCTGGTACCCTCCATGGCCTGGCAAAAAAAAAAAAAGTTCCTTAAATATTAATTTTGATACCTTCTTTTCTTTTCAAAATCTAATGTTCAAACTTACGAAAGTCCAGCAAGGGTACTGATGGACGCGCCAGCTCGGGGTCGCTGAAGCCTGGTTCCAAGACCATATTTGTCCTAAACAAAATTCAAAAATCCCTATTAGAAAATCTATTTATACATTGTATTCACTGAAACAAAGAATTTGGGGTGGGATAGCATGAGAAGCTTAGGGAAATAAGCAAACACAAAACAAAACAAAACCAAACCCCAAAACTAATTTAAAAGCTGCTTTTAAAGACGGTGGTTTGTAAACCCACACCATTATTATTCTATTCCTAAAATAATAAAAGCACCAAAATGGAGACTGAAACTACATTAATACCAGTAAAAGTGAATTAAATGTGAGATTTTGCTATTAAGCTAAAAAATCTAAGCTGTGGCTCAGGCAAGAACTATGTGGAGTGTCTAAGACAGGTGATGAATTTCATCCTGGAACACCAGTGACCATCTGCTAACTTCTTCAGGGTTAGCAAGAATTATAAAAGAGAACTTACCACTACATGAATAGTATGTTGCTGTAGAGCCCCCAAATAGCAGCAGGTTGCAACAGAGACAAAAAAATGCAGCATAAGATAGAAGCAAACTCATACAGCAGGCAGGTATATGGGAAAGTTGGAAGGATAATGCATTTAATTCAAATTTCTCTCTTAAATATATAGTACCGCATGTGCTGATTATACCTTTGGACTTGAAAAAAATCTGGCTGCTTTGCAAGTGTCAATGTTTTATTAAATTCCAATCTAAATATTTTCATATGAACCTTACCAATCTTTAGGGTTTTAATGGCTTAACTCATTCTCATGTCGATACAGTATGACAAGTTACTTCATCCTGCCAGCTCTCATTATGTCAAGTGTAAAATGGGGATACATTATCTGTCCCACAAGATTGTTGTGAGGATTAAATAAAATAATACAAACAGAGTGCTAAGCATGTGCTTGACACATCATTGACATTCAATAATACAAACAAAGTGCTTAGCACAGTGCTTGACACATCACTGACATTCAATAAATGTTCTTTATTGAATGTCAATCTGTTGGGTCTCAAGCAAGCACAAAGAAACCAAATTGTTCCATAAAAGCAAATAAAACTTGGGGGACAACAACAAAAACTCAAAACTTTCATCTCTTGCATCTGCCTACTAGTATAAAAACTGATTAAAGAATAACTTCCATAAATAATTCCTATAAAAAATTGCATGTGTATCTATTACTATCTAACCACTCAAATGCACTGTGTAAAAGTCAGTGTTTCTGATTTTGGAGAAATATGGGAAGGTATCAAAAAAAAAAAAAAAAAAAACCAAAAAACTATAGAGTTGGGAAACTACTACTACCAGGGTGTCAAAGGTAGGCTACACGGGTAATCTCAATAAAATCTACCACTTGCCCACCTTCTTCTTCTCAGACTTTCTCGAATACACAAAAGTTGCAAGTAGAGTTAGGCGGTGCCTATAAAATTAAATAGTAGCCTTTTGAGGGGAAATATTCAAAAGATAGAAGTAATGGTGAAAAAAACACAAATGTCCTTTGGGCTCAAACGTCTGCTACCCAACACTCAGGAATCTAGGACAATGGCCACTTTTTGAAATGTTATGTCCCACAAGTTTTGCAATGTCCATTTTTTGGGTACCAAATCCTCACCGAAAAAGCCAGAGGCATATAGTTTCTACGTCGTGCCAATTTCTTGCGATCTCGCTCAACCTTCTCTTTCTGAGCAAGCTGCTGGTAATATTCAATCAATTTGTTCATCTGTAATAAATCAAAGACTTAGTATTTGTTTTGCAAAAAAAGCTAACAGGAAACATACAAAATAGATAAACCATATCGACTAGTTACATAATCAGTACAGAGAAGACAAATTAGTTAAGATGGGCAAGTATGTGCTTTTTCTTTAAAGAGAATTTCTTCATTACATGATCTGCTTTTAGAATCAAAATGAAACCTTCAAGTTCAACCACAGAAAGAAATGGGCAATAAAAAGACTTGAAAAATTCAGGTTCTTTTTTTCATTGTTGTTTTATTTTACTGCTTATTTCTTCTTCCAATTGCTCCTATTTTTTTCTGCATGAATCATTTATTTCCAAGAATATGACATTTCATATTCTATTTTATACTCCTCCATCATACTCTTTTACTTTTAAAGTATTTTAATCATAAAGCAGCATACATTATTTACAAACAGTTCAAATAATATATAAACATAAATAAACCATAAAACTTCTCTTTCATCTCTGTGTGCCTAAGCTGACCTCTTTACTCAGTTATCCACTACTATCAGTTTAGATATCATTCTCATACACTAGAGACATAGCACATTATATTTTGCATAATTTCAAAACACCTGTGTATAGACATACAACTTGAATTTCCATGTAAAAGGGAATGAAAATTATAACATTCTTTTTCACTGCAAATATCCTGAACTTTCTATCCAGTACAAATACATTGGGTTCATCTTTCTATCCAGTGCAAATAGATCAATGTCATTTTTTTAAAAAGGTTGTAACTTATTGGAAAGAGATACCCTACAAGGTATTTAACCAATTCCTACAACTGAATCAACTAGACTTATGGTGCCCACGACTGTACTCTGAATTCAGCAGTAACTACTTTTTAGGAACACTAATCTGATCCTGTTATCTCCTCCACTTAATAGTTTCTCAAACTCCTTAATTTGGGCCTGCATGGTCAGACCCTAAATTCCTCTTTGTTGTGACTATGCTCCACTCTAGTGACACTCCCTTTCTTACCTACCATATGTTTTGCTTCCTTCACTTACAACGTCTTTGCATATGTTGTTTCCCTGCCTTACATTCTTTCCCCTCTGTGCCTGTTGTCCTCAATTCTCAGTGGATGTCCCTCACCCCTTCACATGGCACAATTTCTCTCCTTCATATTACTTACCATGGTTTTCTCTTTATCTGGGAATTATCTGAATGATTGATTTGAATTTCCCCCCTCATTAGACTTAAACTCTATGAAAGTAGGGACCATATATGAATATGGTCCTTGGCATATAGTTATTCACTTTTTATGTCTGAAATGTGTGTGTGCGCGCGTGTGCGTGAGCACTCGTATGCATACATGTAAGCATTTCTATAATTCATGCAAGAATCCAAGAAGTATATATAGCCAGGAGCTCAAGAAATCTATATCAACCTACACTAATATTATAACAGTACAACAAAGAAAACCCATTTCCCCACACTTTGACCCAGGATATTTTCATATTTCTATTGCTGATATTATAGATGAATAATTACTGTTTAATTTGTACTGACAGGACACTTCATTTCTATAGCAGTTCATTACCCTACTCATATTGTTCTAATTCAAGAGGATTACAAAAAAAATCAGGTATAATACACAGATCAATTCACTACAAATTGCTAAAGGATGCTCAAGTCATGATCCTATAGGCAACCACTACTGAGACCAAAGGTATTTTCTAAATCATTAGTGTTTCCAGTGGTTGAAATGTCTACATGTTTATATTTCCAAAAATATTTGATAACAAATGAGACTTTAACTCACTGGTGGGTATGTGAAGAAAAGAAAAAATGCTATCTTTCCTTTTTTGGACATATAACTCAAACACAGAACTAAAACTATATCTAGATGTTTCCATTAACTTCTAAAAGAAGTGAGATTGTGATTTAATGTCTTACAACGAGAAGCATTTTCTATGTGTAAAACATAACAAAATAGACATCATGGACTTCTAGGCATAGGTCATATGCACAGATAAAATGGAAGATGTTCAGTCTTTTATTCTATATTTTCTTATTTCATTTTTTTTTTTTTTTGTCATATGACCCTTTACTTACCCGTTGTGTGTGAGGATTTTCTGGTTCCTGCCAACCACCACTAGCTAGAAAATAAAGAAACATTAAATGAGACTTTCATTATTTGACCATTTTCATAAAAATAGGTCATTTGTAGGCCATAAAATGAAACTTAAAGACAAAGTCCAAGAATTTCCCAGAAAGAATTCTATAAATTTTATAGACCAGCATGCTCAGAATAACATTTTTTTCTTTAGCTATAATGATGTTGATAATCCCCACCTCTTTCATTCCTACAGCACGCACAGCCTCCACAGTAGGCATTTGAAAAGTATTAAATTTCTTTCTATTCCCATAATAACCTAAGGAAGGGACTCTTATTACTAGTTTCATTTTTGCAGATAGAAAACTGAGGCTGATTAAATAACTTGCTTAAAGTCATATGGATAGTAAATGGTAGTCTTAGGCTTAAACTGAAGCAAGCAGCCTAATTCCAGAGACCCAGTTATTATCTGCATTATTATACAGATTCTATATTCTATTACTTCGAGTTATAAAAAAAATAGATTACTCAAGAGAATTGAAAATAAAATCATAATGAAAAATTTCAACTAATGATGCTAAAACAATTGAATAACCACATATAAAATAAAGAAAAAAGAATCTGAATGCTTACAACATGTACAAAACTTAACCTGAAAAGAACAAGAACTTAGTAACTCTAAGAGCTAAAACTAACATGTAGAAAGCATAGAAGTAAATCCTAGTGACAGTGGATAAAATTTTTTCAACAGGACACAGCACAAAGTATAAAAAAAAAAAAAACTGATAAACTAGACATCACTGAATTTATAATTTTATGTTCTTCAATAGACAATGCTGAAAAAATATAAAGGCACACTACAGACTGGGGAGCTTTAGAAGATATTTCTAAAATGCATATATGACAAAGAATTATATCCAGAATATGCAACTCTTACAACTCAACACAAAGACAAAAAGAAAAAAAAGAAAAAGATCTGTTAAAAAATGAGCAAAAGATTTCTAACAAATTCACTAAATATGCTAAATAGATAGCATATAAACACAGAAAGAAAACACAAACTAAAGACAATGAAGAATCACTATTCAAGTACCAGAATGGTTAAAATGAAGAAATCAAAAGCGTCAAGGATTGTCAAGGAATTAAAACTCTCCTATTTTACTGATTAGGATCCAAAACTGCACAGACACTTTGTTAAATAGTTGGCAGTTTCTAGTTAAAGTTAAGCTACACTTACCCCATGACCCAGCAATTCCACTTCTAGGTATTTTCTCAATTAAAAAAATAAAATAAAACATATACCTACACAAAGATTTGTAAGCAAATGTTCACAGCAGCTTTACTCATTTAAGCCCAAACTGCCAAACGACCCACATTCATCAAATGAAGAATGGATAAACAATCCGTGTTATGGCCAAACAAGAGGAACAATGAAAAAGAAATCTTACGAAGCAAAAATATAGATGAACCTCAAAATATTATGCTGAAGTGAAAGACGCCAGATACAAAGGACTATGGACTACAAGACACCAATTATATAAGCTTCTAGGAAAGGTAAAATCATAGTGATAGAAAGCATATCAGCTAGGTGTGGTGGTGCATACTGTAATCCCAGTGACTCAGGGGCTGAGGCAGGAGAATGGTAAGTTCGAGGCTAGCCTCAGCTACTAAGTGAGGCCCTAAGCAACTTAGCAAGAGACCCTGTCTCAAAAAATAAAAACGGCTGGGTATGTGGCTCAGTGGTTAAGCACTCTTGGGTTTAATCTCCAGTAAGAAGGGGGGAAAAAAAAGAAAAGAAAGTGTATCAGGGTAGTCAGGGACCAATGATGTGGAAAAGGAACTGATTAAAGGAAATAGAGGAAACAACTTGGAGTGATGGAAATGGTGTGTATCATCATTATGGTGGTGGTTATGACTATATATTTATTAAGCAGAACAGATTTCTACACTTAAAATTGGTAAGCTTCATTATATGTAATTATCTCAAGACTAAATAAAAATAAACTATAATGAAATATGATTTCACACCATAAATTTGGAAAAAACTTTAAAGAGCCCTAAATTGGTAAGAGTAACTCAGTGAGACTCTGTCTCTAAATGTAATACAAAAAAAGGACTGGGGATGTGGCTTAGTGGTCTAGTGCCCAAGTTCAATCCTTGGTACCAAAAAAAAAAAAAAAAAAAAAACAACAACAACAACAACAACAAAAAAAATTCCCCCAAACCTGGTATAGCATTTTGGAGAACAAAGGAAGTTTACATCTTCTGATGGGCAATTTTACTTCCAGTTATGGCAGAAAAATGCTTCTTTTTGTGCCTGAATAAACACATACATATTTTTCTAGCAGCACTGTTTTCAACAGCAAAAAACTGCAATATCCTAAATGTTCATTGAAAACAACTGAATAAAGTACACTGTGGTAAGTCATGTGCAAATCAATCATGTAGGAGAAACAATGTTGAGGAAAAAATGTGGTAGCAGTACCTATACAGTATATTTCTCCTTGCTTAAAACTAAAAAATACTATTTGTTAGTGGCTACATACAGATTCAGAGATGTATAAAGACAAGCGTGGACACTAGCAAACACAGAATTCAGGATTGAGATTATTTCCTGGAGAGGAAGATGAGGCAGAGAGGAAGAGGAATAAAGTAGGGGAAAGGTTACAAGAGGTCTTAAAACTGCTTTGGTTATGTTTCATTTCCTAGGCTGGATAAGTACACAAATACTCTATATTTAAAAATAATTTCTTCCCCCCCAACAAAAAGGACTTTTAAATACCTTGCTGATGGTAGCATTTTACTCTTTTGCAAAAAATGGTTGAAATAACACCTTGTAGCACAATATTCGTATTTTAGAGGCTGTCTTACTCAAGGCAGTCATGAAAAACATTTTTAAAAGTCTGAATGTTTTGTCAGGTACAGTGGTGCTTGCCTGTATTCTCAGTGGCTCAGGAGGCTAAGACAGGAAATCCCGAGTTCAAAGCCAGCCTTGGCAACTTAGCAAGGCCCTAAGCAACCCAGGGAGACTCTGTCTCAAAAATAAAAAGGGCTGGGGATGTGATTCAGTGGTTAAGTAACCCTGGGTTTAATCCCTGGTTAAAAAAAAAAAAAAATCCATATGTTTTAGCTACTTGCTTCTTTAGAACTAGTATTTTCTTCTCAACAGCAATTTGACAAGATTACTATATGATGTCATTATAATTTTTTCTCTGTACATTAAAGAGAAGTACTTAAAAATAATGAAATAAATAAAAGTGGTTTCAGGGCTTCTTAGGCACCAATGACATCATGGAGGAAATGAAATTATCTATACTATTTAAGAGTTCTGAGTATTCAATTATCACTTCTAGATACCCCAGAAGAGATAGGTTTCTAGAAGTCATCATAAGTTTTAAGTTCTGAAATAAAAATTCTCCAATCCTTAATGGCTCATAATATAAAAGGCTAATATAAAACATTCACTTACAGAGTAACAAACTGAGACATCTATCTGGATTTCTGGGTGTTTCTTTTACTTGAAAACAAGAAAAATAGCTGGATCATATATCACAGACTATAAACGAATAACCAAAAATGTGGAACCATTACAAATAAATAATGAAAAGTCAGAAGGACAATGGGCAAAGATTATGAACAGCAACTCTCATAAATGGAAATAACAATGTTCAATAAATATGTCAAAGGTTCAAGTTCATTAATGCTCATGAAAAGCAAATTACAACTTCCTTCCTTTCTTTATTTTGTGTACTGAGGATTGAACTCAGGGGTACTTGACCACTGAGCCACATCCACAGCCCTATTTTGTATTTTATTTAGAGACAGGGTCTCTCTGAATTGCTTAGTGCCTCACTAAGTTGCTGAGGCTGGCTTTGAACTCAGGATCCTCCAGTCTCAGCCTCCTGAGCCACTGGGATTACAGGCATGAAGCACCACGCCCCGCTAAAACTTCCTTTATTTGGCAAAAATTTTTAAATTTGGTTATATAAAGTGTTGGCTACAAAAAAGGAAAAATGGTTCTCCCATACACTTCCATCATGGTGAGCAGTTTGACAACATCTATAAAAGTTTTAAATTGCTTTTATTTCTTCTGCTTGGCAATTCCATATCTAAGTATCCATTCTGGAGTATCCAAACATGTTTAAAAAAAAAAAAAAGACTCATATACATGGATGAATACAGAGCTGACAGTTGCATTTTATGAACTCATGTTCAAGTCCACTTCACTCACCTACAGATTTGTCTGCCATGCCCACATCTCTAGATGTCCAGCGACAAAATCCACAGGCCAAGTAATAGGCTTTCTTCATGGTAGTTTTGGCTGGGTCATCTGGGAGCTGCGTGGAGATGCTTGTTGCCCTGGTGGATAGTGTGTGCATGCAGCCAGGACAGTCAAAGCAGTTGGCACATCTGCAATGTGACAAATACAACCATTTGTTCATTCAACAAATATTTATCAAACTATGTACCAGACACTGTTCTACATGTTAGGAATTCAACAGAGTACATGTTCAATTTGGAATATCTCCCAAGAAAAAAGATAAAAAATTATTCCTGGGGCCTGTTTTCAATTTTATCATTTTGAAAGAATTATATATTATTTTAAAAAATGTATGCAATTATCACCAAAGCTTTTGAAGAATTAGAACCTGATCCAATCCTGCTCCAGAGAGGAAATCACTGTTAACAGGTAGAATTCATTATTTCAGAATCTTTTTATGCTTAGCAGGTTACAAAGATTTCTAAGGGAAAGACAACTGTCACAGCATAAGCCTTGAAAGGAGAGCCCAATTATATGATGGAAAACAGAGTCAACAGCTCAAAGAGTTGTGAAACTGGATTTAGAAAATAAGGGCTTGATTGCTGTACCAGAGAGCTGAAACAGAAACCAAACAATGCCACTAAACTGCAAGGATCCAGAAACAGTATGCTTTCAGGGTTTTTTCTTCTCAGATGCTATTCTTCCTAGCCTCAGCCAAGATTTTCCTTCTAGGGGTCCTGTGCCTTGCTGCTTTTAACCTTCCCACCACCTGAGATTACCAATACCTCTAGTCTTGTATCACTTCCATTATCTGCAACATTTTGCCATCTGTATATTATCCTTAGGTGAGTATAATAGTATCCACCTCACAGAGATCCTCTGAGTATAAAATGATAAAATTAACATGTGGGAAGCAAACAAAACAGCATCTGGTTATCAGGAGCTCTTTCTTGGGGCAGGAAAAATAAATAACACATCCATAAAGGTATAGAAGTGTGACAGGTAGCAAAAGGACTTTCAAGCCAAACTAAAAACTATCATCCAGTAGCAATGAGCAGGTCTAGCAGCCAGATCTTGGTTTCTAATACTATTCTCCAATAAAAGGAACCAAAGTTCCTTTGAGAAATGGCGAATTATAAGACACACACAGAAAAATACATAATACAAGCATGGAGTATTTTGTAGTACTAGTAATAAAGCACTCAAACTAATGAACAGAACACTTCCCCCTAACTACCAATTATAGGGGTATGTTGAAGGAATACAGAAGTAAACTGAAAGAGCCCCATGGCCAAAGCTGGAACAACATGGGCAAAATAAATAAATAAACCAACAAGCAAAAATATAAATAAAGCAGTACTGGATTACAATCCAAGGTATAAAATAAATATTCATGAGCTCAAAGTGAAATATGATTCACATGATAAATAAATAAATAGAGAAGAGATAAATCTTTCATGCAAAATAAATTTTAAATATTTTATGCAGAAAGCTTTCAGGAAGGGGGAAATTTCCCACTACGTGTGGGCTATGATGTGATTTTTTTATTCGAAGGAGTAAAGAAAAGGAGTGGAAAAAAGACTAGCCTTACAGTTGAGAAACCTGACAACACTAGCTCATGCCAGGTAAGTGAGGTTAACATCCAGAGAGATAAATCATATGGACAGTTAATTCATCCTTGATCCGATGTGATGAGAGATGGTACTTTATCTCTGTGGTCCTCTTCCCTCCCTAAAACATATCCCTCAGTCTGACGAGGAAAACATCACACAAATTTTAATTGAGGTACACTCTATAAAGTTCTTCTCCAGTACTCCTCAAAATTCCTAATGTCATCAGATTTAAAGTTTAAAAAACTGTCACAGTCAAGAGAAGCCCAAGGATATATGACTAATATAATGTGGTTTCCTAACAACAGGGGAGACTGGGTTGGAGGTGACAAAGAATTCTCTGTACTATCTTTACAATAATTCTTAAATCTCCAACTGTTCTAAAATAAAAAGTTTATTTAAAAAAAAAAATCAAAGGGCATTTGATCTGAGGCAGTGATGAAATAAAGAGCAATTTAAAAAAAGAAAGTAATTCCATGTGCTTCCTTACCAGCTATTTAAAAATAGTTGAGGAAAACAGAAAAACTAATTATGTTCTTACCTATTTTTTTTTAGTTTGGCTTCAGCTGATGGCATATTTTCTAAGCAACTGGGACAATAATGGGAGTCCACCTAAGAGCAAATAAGAAATAATTAAAAAAAAAAAAAACAGAGAAGCTCAGTTTAGTTTGTAGAAATGTCAAACTACAAATTTTAAAATATCCCAGCAAAAGGTGAAATATCACTGATTTGGGAAAAAAAAAAAAAACCTTCTGTTTTTCATTTCGAATATTTCCTGTTCCCTTTTATTGTTAGATATGTCAAAAGTTGTCTACATCATAATTTAAAGTTTTCAAATGAATAACTCTATGATAACTTAATGAACAGATTAATTAAACAATACAATTATAAAGCTGTGATCAAATACCCTCTTATCTAGTCCAGCTTTATTTTTAAATTTTTATTTCTTTTGAAGTACTGGGGATAGAACCCAGGGTCCCATTACTAGACTACACTCCCACTGAGCTACATCCCCAGCCATATTCCTTTAAAATTTTTTTGAATTTTGTGACAGGATTTCACTAAGCTGCCCAGGCTGACCTTAAACTTGTGATCCTCCTGCCTCAGCTTTCTGAGTACCTGGGATTGCAGGCATGTGCCACTGCACCTGACTAGTTCAGCTTTATTTGAATACACTTTAACTGCTGAGGGAGACTTAAAAAAAAAGTTTTCTCATCAGTAAAGTAACATATTTTGTAAATGTAAATTAATTGCTTTAACTGGTTTATTTTAAAATGAAAAATTAAATAGGATAATCTTATCATAATTAATGCAAAGCACAGTCCAAACATTAAATTCACTATATTTTTTAAAGATCTGAAAGATCTGAATAAGTCTTTTCTTTAATGCAGGTAGATCCTATTCGACAATTATAGAATTCTACTCACCTCCATCTGGAAAGATAGTAATTTGAATGTAATTACTGTGATAGAAACTCTTTTTTTTTTCACCATCTGCTATAAATAGGCCCAATTTGAAAAAATCAATACAATTGCTATTCAATATAAAGTACAATATTGCTAACTAATATTTCCAGTGTGTTATGGTTTGGATCGAGATATCTCCCAAAGGCTCCTGTGTCAAAGTTTAGAGTTGAAATGATTAGATTATAAGAGCTGCTACCTACTCAGCAGATTAATTCATTTGATGGATTAATAATTTGAATGGCTTAATTGGGTGATGACTGTCATGGCTGGAGGAAGTTAGGTCCCTGGCAGCATGCTTTTGGGGTTTATATTTTATCTCTGGCTCCCTGGTTGGCTCTCTCTGTTTCCTGGTTGTCATAAATTGAGCAGCTTTTCTCTGCAGCACCCTTCCACCATGATGTTGTCTCACCTTGGGCCCAGAGAAATGGAGTTAGTCAACCATGAACTAAGACTTTTGAAGCAATGAGCCATAAAAAACTTTTGCTCTTAAGTTGTTAAGTTGTTCTTGTCAGGTATTTTGGTCACAGCAATGAAAAGCTAATACACACTGACATCATAAAAGGCAAAATGCAATTAATTCCTTATTGCCCCTTTTCCAAATTGTCCCTTCACATGCAGCTCTAGGCCCAGGTTTTCCATTAGTGCTTACTGGACTTCCTGACTCTTAGTAGCCTCATCCTTCCTAAACTAAAGACTTCCACAACACAGGTACACACCACATTGTAAAAGATGCTGTTATAGTCTGAAATGTCTTAGCTGAAGAGATCCTTAGAGATCATGGAGACTAAACTCTGTAATATCCGCCACAGGAAATTTGATCCAGTAAGTTCTGGGGTTGAGATGGAATAGGGAAACATCTAAGAGAGAAAGGACCTGACAAGGAGATACATGAACAGTGCTAATGGAGAATACATTATATATATATGACATTGATGTTTCTTGTGTTTTCCAATTGCTTCCCTTGATTCATCTTAATATTACCTCCAGTAAAATAACTGTGAATGTGTAAAATAGTTTATGGTACAAGACACATTTCAGGTGCGTTCTGACAGTCCAGAGATCTTTAGTAAAATTCTGTGTGTCAGGTTGTTTAGGTCCAAATCCTGATTCTTTCTTTCACCACCAAATTATTATCTGTGTGACATAAGGCAAACACTCGTTTCTTTGCCTGCAAAATGTTTTTTTTTTTTTTTAAAGCAAAATGTTTTTTTCCCCCATTGGTTTGAAGAGATTACATAATACATATGCCATATAGCAATTACCCAACAAATATAACTATTATTATTATCAGCTTTTTCTTCACTAAACTGAGTTATCAACAGCAGGGTTTGTCTTATTCCTCATTTAATTCCTAAAGCTCACTGAATGATTAAATTGTTTCAAGTGCTTTGAAAGTTTTGGGATTTTGTTATTTGGTGACTTTCTTTTTTTTACTGGCCAGGTCTCCTATTTCTGAGCAATTCTCTTACACTGACCACTTGTGCTTGGGAAGGATAGCACCAGTACCATCAAGGGAAGCGCCATGAATATAACTCTTTGAGCTTCTTTCTCACTTTATTCTAGGTGTCTTTCACTCAACTCACCCACTCAATTTAATCTCTTCCCTGCGGTAGGCCTTAACCTGAGCCAGGAAACAACCGGTTGAAGAGCAACCAGTTTCCTGGCTAAAACACGGGCGGACCTTCAAAGCTGGGAGGACCATGAATGAGAATGTCTGCCTCTCCCTTCCATCAATCCTGTAACTACAGGTATTTCGTCCAAGTGGCCTGAACTAAGCATCCCAGATCTTTCTCCCAAGCCCACTCAGTTACCAAGGCCCACAGGAGACAGCCAGAGTCTAAGTCAAATTTGCCCAACCAGAGGCCGCTCTAGAAAAAGAAGATCCGCTCAGCCCCACCCGGGGCCGCACTTCCTTTCTAAGTGACAGGTTATAAGCAAATAAAATCGCAGGCCAAGCTGAATGACGGGAGACAGAGCCAATCAATAAGCTAGTAAAATGACTGCCCGCCTCCACCAGGCGGAACTTCCCCACCAGTAGCAGTGACTAGAATGAACACCCCCCCACCCCAACACACACACACACACACACTCTCTATGGAGCGACTGTTACCTCGTGAGACACACATTCCAGCGACCGCAGCTCGCTACAATAGCGGCAGAAGTAGAGCTGCGAAAGCGGAGCCCGAACCTTCTTTTCTCCTTGGACTAGATAGAGAACCCGCTCCGACTGCAGCAAGGACGCCATCTTGGAGAGGGAGGAGCCAACGGCCCTCCCGCCGCCTCACGTGATCACAGAGCGGGCTGCATCCTCGCCGCCTACTTTACGTCTCTCTACGTGGAATTTGACGCAGTTGGGGTTTGCTCTGGTTGAATATCTAAGTGCTGGCCCGCAGCTGGCGTCCCAGATTTCGTCCCCACCCACGTCCGGCTCGGCGAAGTTTCAGTGAGCTTCGGCTGCCCGGAGCTAGCTCAGACCTATGATTATGCCCAGACCTGCAGCTCAAACCCAAACAGGCTCAGCGCCCTCCCTTTTCTTCATTTTCTTCCAGAGAAGAAGGACCTTCCTCACCTTGAAGGCAGAAATGCCGGAGACAAATCAAAGGTCTCAAAGAGACAGATTCCTTGGGAACTGGAAAATTAAGACCAGCACTTTCTTCAGTCAGTCTTGTCAATTATTCCTAGGAAACTTTTGCATATAGTATTTTGTTTGAAACTTATTATGCACCCTCACGCGGAGTAGGTACATTTATTTCCGTGTTTAGATTTAAGTCTGTATTGTGAGCATTCAATAAGTATAATGAATGAAAAAACTAAATCCACGAACAGTGTTGTTGGCAGACGTCATTTCTGAAGTGTAAACCAAAGCTTGAAGGATCACCTAAGATGCTTAGCAGAGACTAGATCCCATATTGCCTGCCGCCATGCCTGTAATTTTCTTATTGTACTAGTGTCGTGTTGTATTATTACCCATCTGACATTAGTGTTGGTAATAGAGGAGAAAGGGAACTGAAAACAAATCTTTATTGAAAACTTATTAGTGCAAGTTACTGTGTCAAACTTAATATACATTCTTTCATTGAATTCTCACAAAAACTCAGGAGAAGGAGGCTTAGGGAAGCGCAGTGACTTGTCTTAAGATTTCATAGAGAGAGGTAGAACCCCGTTCTGTTTGACTTCGGAGTTTATGTGCGTTACTTTCCTGTAAAATATCTACAGCTTATTTTAACTTATTTTCTAATATGATATTAATAATGCCTTACAGTTTATATAATGCCTTTCAATTTATACAGTGCTTTCATATATATTATCTCACAAATTATGTCTTACTTTATCAATTTAAGCCTAAAAGTTATTAAATTCCATTTACTCGTTTACCAAGCTATCGCCTAGTACTGATTTCATAAGTAGATTTTGCTCTTATGAGAAAATATATTATTAGCCTACTGATTTGCAGTTTTTTCTTTGGGTTAAAGAACTCTTCGGCATTATGGTTTATCAGTTAGCCTCTGCTGAGTTTGGATGCTTTTTCCTGAACTAATCTCCCCTGGTAAAATGAAGTCCTAGAATCTGCAGGTGCAGAGAGACCACAGACTTGAGCTGGCTCCGTGTGAAAAACACACTTTCTTGAGGACTGGCTTTGAACAATTAAATGAACAATGTATGTGGTGTCTGGGATATGCCAGGTATTTGGGAGGGAACCAGGGATAAATGAGATACTTTCTCCATTCATAGGGCTTAGAGTCAAGGTCCTGGGGCAGTGTTTCTCAAGTGTGGTTCCAGATCACCAACATAGGAATCACCTAAAGGGTTTATAACTGAAGGTTACAAATATAGATTTATATATGTAGATTCCCAAGACCCAGATAGGAATTTCTGGGATGGGACCCAAGAATTTAAATTTATAAGAAACTGCCTACTAAAGTGGAAAAGTACTTTTTTTGATAATCACTCCTTAAATTTGCTGTCTTTGACTTTGAGACTGGGCATGGAGAGCCCTACCTTTGCTGCCTTCTGGTTATTCGTAGCATTCACTAGCAGAATATCAGGAATTTTGTGGCCATCGTGTTATTGAATGTGGAAAGTCTCTATGTTGGTCAATTTTCCATCACTGGGACAAAATACTTGAGAAAAGCAACTTAGAGGAGGAAAGATTTATTTTAATTCACAGTTTCAGAAGTTTCAGTCTGTGTTCAACTGGCTGTATTGCTTCGGGCCTAAAGTGAGGCAGAACATCTTGGTAAAAGGATGAAGCCGAGGAAAGCTGTTCATCTCATGATAACATGAAAGCAGAGGGCAGGCACGCCAGCGAAAATGCGTGAGAGTGCTAGTACTCATGCATGGGATTGGAGACATGATATAGTCCCCAAGGGCACACCCGAAGGACTCATTTCCAGTTACTAGCTTCCACCTCCTATAGTTTACACTACTTCCCAAAGCCCATTTAGTTATGAATCCCTCAATGGATTAATACTTTGATAAAGTCAGAGGCCTCATAATTTAATATACTTTCCCCAAACCCCACCTGGGAACACTGCTGCACTGGGGATTGAGCCTTCAACAGTTGAGCCTTTGAGAGACATTCCAGATCCAAGCCATAGTAGTCTCCCATGGCAGAAAACTAAAACACCTTGCCTGGCTTTTGCCAGGCTCTTCTTCCCACCTCCAAGGGGCCTGGAATCTATTTTCCATAATTCAAATTCTACAGAGCCCTAGCTTTGGCCTCTGAAGGTTTGGGAGATCTGTGTTCCAGTGACCTAGGCTGAGGCCTTCCCTTATCTTTTTAACTTTTTGACATATATATAATTAATACATGAAAACAGTTTTGAGATACCTCTGAGAATCCACTTGGCAAACCTGGAAGTGTGAAAGAGTTAACATTCTTTGGAGTAAAAGTTGACCACCATAGGGTGGAATCCTGTGATTTATTGTCCCCCCATTTCTGCCTTTATACATTCTCTATGGTTCTGTTAGGGGACAGATGGATGAGTATGTGGAAACACGAGGTTAAGAGAATAATTCTATAAAATGGGCCCACTGTACTGACTCCACATGTTTTCTTTGCCAAAAAACAATTTACTTGCAGCAGTGCCTGGACAGGATATGTCACATTCCTCAGCCAACTACCTGTTATCTGCAAGGAAATGCAGGCAGGAAATAACATTGATAAGTAAAAATCAACAAACTCAACATACAAATCAGTTGTGTTTCTATATACTAATAACAAACTGCCTGAAAAAAGAAATTAAGAAAATATTATTTATAGTAACTTCAAATACTTCATAATAAACTTAAGGTGGTAAAAAATTTATACACTATGAAACTATAAAACATTGGTGAAAAAAATTGAAGAATACACAAGTATATGGAAAGATATCAGTATTGATGGATTAAAAGAATTGTTAAAATTGTTAACATACTACCCAAAGTGTTTGTTACTTGATGCTGTCTGTGTCCTAATAATATGGTAAATTTATTTATTTGGAAATATTACTTTCATTGCATAATGTAGAAAAACTCCATAAATAATAAATTTCTATGAGAATAAAAAAAAAAAATAAGGGAACCCAAGTTACTTTGAAGGGAGAGACTTTTGTGATCCTTTTTACAGACTAGATCCTGGAAGATAGGGATAATTCCTCCTAACCATAGAATTGTAAAAACGATTAAGAATCCAATTAGAACTAGTCAGCATGAGCCAAGGTGGCATAGCGTTGTCATGGCAATGGGGATTTGAAAGTCTATCACCCTGCTGTCAGTCAAAAGTCAAGAGGTGGACCTGGGCAGGACTCTCTGGGGTCCCCAGTAGAGCTGAGAAGACCAACTCTCTCCCTAGGGAGTGTCCCCTTGCCCTATCCCTCCCATAAACTAATTCCTGTTACTCTGAGCAACATGTCTGAAATCTTTCTGACTTGGTCACACGAGTTGGGGCCTGAAGGGGGTCTTTGCATTGCCTCAGTTTCTCGGAAGGCCCCAGCTCTGTAACAGTTTCTTACACAGTTTTGGAATTATCAAGCCCTATTTACACAAAATAGTGAGCAGCTTGATAATGCCGGATGTGTTCCTTCTTACTCCTCCCAGCCCTGAGCTCACTACAGGTCACTGGGATCACTTTGCAGCCCTGGATTCCGGGTCTGCAAACTCTCATTTTCAACTCTGCCTTCTAGGGTGAGTTCAGATCAAAGGGTAACAATATTGAATAAATATTGACACCGGTTGTGGAAATCTGGGCCAATTTACACTCACCATAAATGTATGAAACTTCCATTTTTCTATTGTTTTGCCAAAATGGACTATCAAATCGTTTTGGTACTTCCTAGCTATGAAATCTTGAAAAACCATTACACCTCTGTTTTATAACACATAGGATGGGAAGATAATTCCTGTCTCAATGAAAATAGAAAATATTCATGTTTGCAAAAACACTTTGTAAGCTATGAAGCACCAGAGACGCATAACAAAAGGTCCCTATATGTTCAACATATGAAAAATCTGGAGTGTTTTTCATTTCTCTCAAGAGTCCTTCAGAGAAAATTCACAATAACAACTGAAAAAACTGGGAGCTAGGCTTTGGTCAAATACGCTCCCACAGAAAAGGCTCATGGGCTTCTACAGTTTCAGAGAAACTGACCGATGTTGGCCATCTGCCAGGGCTGCCTTCCCTGCCTTTGGTCTCTTATTGAAAACGACATTTGTCACAGGTTTTCTTGCATCGAATCTCGCAGACGCATCTAAAAGTCACAGTAAGTGAACAGAAGGGCACAAACAAAAGAAGCCACCATCTCAACACCCATCTGGCACCTGCAGGAGCTCCACCCAGGAAATGTGGTGCTAGCAAAATCCTGTTTCCCAAATGTAAGCATGGCAAAGGGCTGCAGCATGCCTTCATTCTGGGAAACATTTTATGGGCATGGGACTTTAAGTTTTGGGGTTCTTGTTTGTTTTTAATGGAGGTGATTATTCCCTACTGGCCCCTTGCCCCCATGTCCCTGCCCCACCTATTGTAGTTATTTCATTCTCTCACTTGTCCACCCCAGCACAAAGCCCAGGAACTTCCTGGGTGATTCCCCTTTGATTCAGCCTGCTCAATAGCTCACTCCCCTTGTCATTCTCATGGCCTCTGCCTTAATTCAGAGTTGTACTGATTTCCTTCTGGACTTACTGCAACATCCTGCCTGCTGCCTCACTTGTTCTCTACATTGAGTTAGGGTGGTCTTTCTCAAACCCATCTTTTGATTTTGATCCTGTTTTGCTATTGCTTGGATTTCTTCAGTGACTCTTCATCACACAGGATAAACCCCCAAACTCTTGGCATAAAAGATAAGGCCTCTAGGATCTTCCTACCTTTATAGCCTCATCTGAAGATGGGTGCTGCATACATGGCCTATGTAACTCTTGTTGACCAACTAATGAAAACATGCACTATCTTTTTATGTCTTTAGGACCCTACATAAGCAATTACCTCAACCAGGAATAACCTTCTTATCTGCTTGCCAGCTCATGGGTATTTTTCTTTTGTGAAATCTTGTCCAGCCCTGCCAATGAGGGAGTTGACCATTGCTTGCCTTTCTCCTGTAATACTGTCCCATTAGAGTAACGTGCAAACTGCATTTGCCTTCATTTTCCAAAAGGTATCAGTCTAATTTCTAGAACATGAGCTCTGTGAGGGCCTGGCAAAGGGCCTGCTTCCAAAGTAGGCACACAATAAATTTTGTTTAATTTTTTTTTTTTTTTTACATTGGAGCATTTGGGTAATAACATGTTTTCATTGCTAAATTTGCTATGATTATCTGATAGGTATACACACATATAACCACCTCATGAGGAAGGCACTATATTTATAAACCCAATTTTGCAGGTAAGAAAACAGGCTCAGAGAGGTTATTTTCTCAAGGTCACACCTAGAAGTGGTAGAGATAGGATTTGAACCCACATCATCTAATCACTCTGTACCCTACTCTAATAGATTCTGCTAGAGCCCATGGATTGGCAACATTTTCTATAAAGGACCACATAGAAGTAGGTTGAGATTTGTAGGCCAAGGCAAAATCAAGGACATTATGTTTCTATATAAACAGAGAGACAACTTTGCCCCATCCCTTTGGCTTGCTGATTGCCTGGTTGTGGGTACACTTTGAACCCAGTTGGAGAGAAACCAGCTGAGGGAGAAGGACCAACGGGAGGAGGTGGGGGAAAGTGGGACAAGAAGAGAAAGAAGGAGAGAGGTCAGTTTAACTCTCTTCCCTGGTAACACCCAGCTTCCAGTACCCTTCTTTTCCTCCCGGAAGCCAGGCTGCTCAGCTTGGGCATGCTCAGTGACCAGCAGTCATCATCAGTGGAATTCCCAGTGCATAAGTGGCAGCCAGCAGTAGTCCTGGGCAGCAGGGGGGCACAGCCCAGGAAGAGGAGCAGAGGGAGAAGGAGGGACCCAGGAGGACAAGTGGCTTGGTTTCTGAGGCGCACAGTGCCAGCTTCAGTGGTGCTTGCAGGCTGTACAAAAACAAACACTGACCAGATTTGCCCAGGGTATTGGAGTTTACTGATGCTCACTCTAGTCTTCAGGTATAGCAGGCCGTGTATGATCAAGTGTCAGTACATAGTAGTAAGATTCTAGTTCAATCCCTGTATTTTTCAGATGAAAAAAATGAAGCCCAGAGAATTAAAGGGAGAAGCCCACATATTTTCTCACTCTTGATACAGCTTCCTGTTTTCTGGTTACACACATGTGGCTTTCTGCTTCACACAACATGCCTGCAACAGAGTAAGAAACTAGTTGCTCTTCTGACAACGCTTAAAAAGAAAAGAAAGCCAATGCAGAGGAAAGCAAATGCAAATAGATAGCCCATTTATTTTGCCTTGGAAATCTGTTGGACGATCTCATTTCCACTTTGGGGACATGAGTGTCCCATCTCTTCCCCATGGCTTCACCAGGAGTTTCCTAAATGTACTCAAAGCCTCACCAAATCTCATCCCTGTCATTGTCCTCTCTGTGCTTAGTTAATGTCAATTCTGTGGGACCCTGGTTCACTTCTCTTTGCTCTGCTGAGGCAGCAGGGATGTGGGTTGTGCATTTGCTTTCAATGGAAGGATGTGCCTCGTGTACTCAGGTTAACCACTGAGTAGTCACCCTGACTGCTTAAGGCAGATGCCTGGTCCCTGAAATGATGGCTCACATGAGACAGAGTGTGGCCACACGCTCTGTTCCACCCACCCTTGTGTGCTCAGTTGACTCAAGGGGCTCTAACTCTGTGAAATGAGTGTACAATCGTGAAATAATAGAGTCAGAAATGACCTTAGCAATTAACTAGTCCAATCCCCTTATTTTAAGATAGAAAAGAGTTAGAGTAAACCTGGGGTTGGAACTCAGGTCCTGGTTCCAAATTTCTTTTGCTAGACTTGGCTGGCCCTCTACTTCTACACAGCTCACTACCCAATCTTGAGGCTTGCTACTAGGGGGCCAATAGTGTACTTTCTACTGCTTGCTGAATTGAATACAGTTAAAGATTGAATTCCTGCTTAACTCAGTACCTGGCATAGAGCAGGTAGTCAGTAAATGTTTGTAGAATGAATGAATATTGTCTTCAACTATCTGAAACTAGTAGCAGATGGAAGTTAGCAACTAAAAGTTCTTTATCAACCAGGTGTGATGGTGCACACTTGAAGTTCTAGCTACTATGGGGCTGAGGTAGGAGGATCGTGAGCCGGAGGATGTCTGGGCAAGTCAGTAAGACCGTATCTCAAAAACTAATTTTTTAAATAGTTGTAGATGGACACAATATCTTTATTTTTATTTAATTTTATGTCGTGCTGGGGATTGAACCCAGGGCCTCATGCATGTGAGGCAAGCAACCACTGAGCTACAACCCCAGCCTCCTTTTTGTTTTTGATCTTTAAGCAGTTTCTTATCCTAGAAGGTAGATAAGAAGTGGAGAGAAGGAGGAATCTTGCAATTTTAAATAGAGTGGCAGGGTAGGACTAATGAGAAAGTCAGATTTGAGCAAAGATTGAAAGAGGTGGGGAGAGAGCTGAGTGGATATCTTGGGGAAGAGTCCCAGATAGAGGATGATGAAAGTCTCTAAGGTTCTAATCAGGGAAACAGCAGGGGAAGCTTATTGAAGTCTTGAAGAGCATTTAAAAGGACATTGGGCTTTGCTTTGTGGAGAATGGGGAGCAAATGCATGATGTCAAGCAGAGCAGTGATATGATGTAACCTACATTTTACAAGGGTCACTCTGGACACTGTTTTGGGAATGTTTTGTGAATAGAGAGACAGAAAATGATGGGAGCAGAGATCAGCTAGGAGATTGCTATAGTGATCAGGCAAAAGGCCATAGGGTCTTGAAGGAGGGGCTCTGGCTATATTTTGAAGGTAGACCCTATGGGATTTCCCAAGTTAGCTCTGAGGCATCATGGATGTAGACTGCCCAGTGAAGGTGCAGCTTGAAGCCATGGAACAGGGAGGCTCTGGTAGGTCCTGGGGATGATTCATTTTACAATTTGAATGAATTCAATCACTTCTAATACTATCTGTTTCTTCTCCCTGAGGTCAAAATAAAAAGACCCAGGAAAGAATCAGACACTTTTATGTTTAAGAGAAGGGAATAAAACTAACTTGTTCCATCTCTCATTTGCTTTGTCCCAACTCACAGAACACGATGATTACCACACAGGAAAGGATATTTCACAAGAGACCCAGAGAAAGAGCCAGTCGGTTGCTAAACACATTAATCAGATCTTCAGTGCTTCAACCCAGGCTGAGGAGACGCTGCTGTTCAAGAGCCCAGCCCATCTGGAATGGGGCCAGGGCTCTTCCCAACAAGCTTCACCCCTTGCCTGAGGATAAAATGAGTTGATGAAAGTAAAATAGGTAGAGTGTAGAGCACCATTAACCCTTTCATTTACAAGTAGAAAACAGGTTTGGAGAGAGGAAGTGATCAGTGCTCCAGCTCTTTTAGACTTTGAGCTGTCTCATCTGAGAATCTCTCTAGCCTCACAGGAAAGATCGTTGGGAGGATAACCACCATAGCGGTTTACCTTTGTTGTACTATGTACTTCTCTTCATCCATGCCCTGGCTGCCATTTTTGTTATTGTGCCTTGTGCCCTCCCCATATATTTTCAAAACCAACTGTCCTCTCTCAGGCCAAACCCAGAAGTCATCAAACCTGCTGTATTAGTCATGGTATCAACAGGAAACAGGTGGTGGGATAACATTGGTAATTTGAGAAAAATTTAACATAGGGACAATTTGCAAAATTGTGCTTGTGGATTGCACATTCTGATTGTGCATTACCCAGGGCAGGAATGAGTGCATTTCATAGAGCACAAAGTAGAGGCATAGAGGGATAGGACTTAGAAGAACAAGCGGGCATTTAGAACCAGAACTCCCACTTGATGGCAAGTAATTATAGACAAATGAACTTATCCTCTTTGGGTGTCTGTTTTTCCAGATATAAAATGAAGTTAAATAACATTTTCAACATGGAATTGTTTAAGGACTAAGTGGTACAATGCATGTAAAATCTTGCTATATAGTAAGTGCTAAAGATTTTTTTTTTAAGTAAATAATCTTTTCTAAAAAAAACACTAAAAACAGATACTTTTCTTACATATTTTTCTTGAGAACACAGTTTACTTCCAAAATTAGACTGGCTGAACTGAGATATATGCCAGTAATAGTTCTCTCTTAGCTACATTACTGTGTAATTGAACACATTGGAATTAGGCCACAAGAATTGATTCAAGTAATTACAACCACACTAATGAGACCATGTGACCATCTCTCAACTTCAAAGCTATAAAATGGATTTTTTCCATTTCCTTTTCTTTTTTTCTGTCTGCTCAACATCTTGTTTAATCTCATATTCCATGTATTTGGACAATTCTATCATTTTACATTCCTTGCTAATCATAAAATTCAGTGAAGTCTTTCAGCTATAATAAAAAAGTTTTAATTAAAGTAGAAGTTCCCGCATGTAGTTTTCAGGCTAAAAGCTTATTTCTTTTGAGAGTTAGCCAGCTAGTGAAGCTTCTCCAAAGAGTCTGAGGGCATTTTGCCCAAGGATCTGTAGACCAAAAAAAAAAAAAAAAAAAAAAAACTTTGGAATTTTTCCAGGAAGAAAGAAGAAGAGAGGGAAACCAGTAATTTCAGGAGGCCTCATGCCCAGTGTCTGACGTTTTAGGAAGAACTGAGATACTCAAGGGCCTGTGAGGGGGTTACAGCTGTCTGAACCAGGACATATCCATCAGTGGGCCAAGATGGATCACCCTGTACAGATTGCTTTTACTTCAAAACTATAGAAATCTTAAGAGCCTTGACCTTAAGCTTTAAAAGAATTTTTAAAAATATATACACAGTTTCTAGTTGGTGATGTACCTTTATTATTTATTTATTTATATGTGGTGCTGGCTCGAACCCAGTGCCTCACACATGCTAGGCAGGTACCGCTTTAAAAGAATTTTGAAAGTGCAAGTGACTTCTTTTCATTTCTGGAGCCTAAATACTAGGAAGACTCACTCAAGGTAACATGGCAAAACAGGGACAAAGTCAGGATAAAAAGTCATGACAGTTTGGTGCCATTACATTGTTCCAGTATCCTCCATTCTCTCACTATCCCGAGGACATCTTCTTGCAACATTGCCTGCATAGCACACCCCCAGCAGGGGGGAGCTCAGGACGTCCCAGGGAAGCACATTCTGTCCATTTCAGGTAACTATCTTACTAAACTCTTTATTAAAATGAATTGAGATCTGCTTCTCCTCTACTGACACTCTTTGGTTCTAGGTCAGTTGTCTTTGTCTTAGGACATTCTTCAGGTTTGCTCAGAGTCCCCATAGTGGACCTTCCCCTACATCTCTAGACCAAACATCCTGTTTTCTTATAATTCTGTCTTTTTGTTCCATTTTAGAAGAACATTGTATTCTAGACAGATCATCACCTAGTTGATATTTTCTTCAGATTGTAGTGTCTAGAAGAGGACACAGGGTGATGGTAAATTTTATGTGTCAACTTGGCTAGGCCACAGCTCCCAGATATTTAGTCAAATACAACTAGATGTTGCTATGAAGGTTTCTTTTTAAATTTGTTCTTTTTAGATATACATGACAGTAGAATGTATTCTGACATATTGTATATACAAAGAGTATAGCTTCCCACTTTTCTGTGGTTGTACATGATGTGAATGGTTGTGTATAATGAGAATAGACCTCATCCAACCAGTTGAAGGCCTTAAGAAAAAGATTGACCTTCCCCAAGGCAATGGGAATTCTGTCAATGGTCTGCCTTTGGACTCCAGCTGCAACATCATCTTTTTCTGGGTTTTTAGTCTGTTGGCCCACCCTGCAGATTTTGGACTTACCAGTCTTCATAGTCCTATGAGCCAATTCCTTGATATCTCTCTTACTCTCCATACCAAACACATCAATGAACTCTGATTTATCTAAGTTTTCAAGCACACAACTCTGCTCTAGGCACAACCTCAGAACTGGAAAGAGAAGTCTTGATTGACCTTTCTTCTTCCTCTCATTCATTCATTCATTCATTCAAGGAATGAAACATTTATTTATTTTTTTCCCCACAATTTTTTATTTGTGCATTATAGTCGTACATACTGATGGGATTTGTTGGTACATATTCCTACATGCACACAATACATAATATCAAGATAATCTTGCTAATATCGCTCCCTAGGAATGGCGCACTTAGTTTGCCCCCCAGATACAGGTAATAAAAAGGAAAATATCACAATCAGGGTTTTGAACATAAAGAAGACCTTGATAAAATCAGACCCAACTCAAAATTGTTGTGCAGAACAGCATAAAATTTAGGCTCAACAGTCAGATAGCCCTGGATTCATATTTTGGCTCTTTTGCCAGCTAGTGGCCATGGCAATTAACTCAATCTTCCTAAGCCTCTCAGTTTCCCCATCTGTAAAAAGAGGTGTTTGGACTATATCTTTAATTTTCCCTTTAATTTTGGATATGCAGTGTTTCAATTTATTGAAAATCTAGGAAGGGAAGAATTGCAGCTGTATGAGGGATCTACTTCAGGGCCCAAGAAGTAAACTCATATTGATATGTCATTCATATGTACAGTGAATACAGTGAGTGCTGTTTTCCAGTCACATGCTCTTTCACATTCATGATTTTACTTCATCCCATTTCAGCCCCACTAACACCCCCTGAAGTAGGCAGTAGCATTCCCAGTTTGTAGAAACTGAGGCTCATAGACATTAAATACTTTGTTCAAGGCCACACAACTAGTAAGTGTCAGAAACAGTATGCAAACTCAATTTTCAAAATTCTGAAGTACATAATCTTGCATTTCCTTGTTTTGTTTGGAAATTCTTGGTATTTGGGAAGAATGGCATGTGTTCAAGAAATCCAGGATCTGTTTCAGCTCTGTGTTTTCTTCAAATGGTTTGTCAAAGTATAATTTTCTAAATTTAAATAACATGATTTGTATACCTATACATAGAGAGCATGTGCATGGTTTGGATATGAGGTGTCTCCCCAAAGCTCATGATAGACAAAGCAGAAACTTTCACAGATGAAATAATTAGATTGTGAGAGCTATAATCTAATCAATGGATTAATCCATTTGATGGAATAAAAATTAATAATTTGAATGAACTAATTGACTAGTTGGGTGGGAAATACAGCCAGGTGGGTATGGCTGGATGTAACGGGGGGCATGCCTTTGGGGTTTATATTTTTCCCTGGTGAGCAGAGCTCTTTTTCTCTGTTTCCTGGCTGATTTATGCTAGTATCAGGCTGTTTTGATTACTCTGTAGTTTGTAGTAAGTTTTGAAATTGAAAGTGTGAATATTCCAACTTTCTCTCTCTCTCTCTTTTTTTTTTTTTTTTAGGATTGTTTTAACTCCTTGGGTTCCTTTGCATTTTTTTTTTTTGAGAGAGAGAGAAAGAGAGAGAGAGAGAGAGAGAGAGAGAGAGAGAGAGAGAGAGAGAGAATTTTTAATATTTATTTTTCAGTTTTCGGTGGACACAACATCTTTATTCTATTTTTATGTGGTGCTGATGATCGAACCCAGCGCCCCGCACATGCCAGGCTTTCGCATTACCACTTGAGCCACATCCCCAGCCCCCTTTGCATTTTTATATAAATTTAGTTTATAAGCTTGTCCATTTTTGCAAATAAGAGTTGGGCTTTGAGAGAAATTGCATTGAATCTTCCATCTATTGACATGATCATGTCATTTTTTTCCTTTATTTTCTTGATGTGGTATATTACATTGATTTTTGGATATTCAACCAACCTTCCATTCTAGGGATAAGACCAAGTTGATCATATAATTCCACTTGGTCAAAAGCCTTCTATTTTGTTGAGGAGTTTTGTGAATATATTCATGAGAAATATTGATCTACAATGTCTTTGTCTTGTTTTGGTATCATGGCAATACTGATTTCATAAAATAAGCTGAGAAACACACTTCTTTTGTTCTTTGGAAGAATTGGTATTAATTCTTAAATGTTTAGTAGATTCATCAGTGAAGCCATCTGGTCTTGGGCTTTTTTGTTTGTTTGTTTGTTGTTTTTGGATTACCAATTCTCTCTTAATTTGTTAGGAGTTTATTCTGATTTCCTATTACTTCTTCATTAAGTTTTAGTAGTTTGTTATCATTCTAGGAATTTTTCCATTTCATCTAAATGATCTCATTTGTTGGCAAAAAGTTGTTCATACCGTTTCCTTATAATTCTTGTTACTTCTGAATGGTCTATGGTAATGTCCTTTCTTCCATTTCCAACTTCCATTTCATAGATTACTTTTAGGTAAAAAATTAAAATTAAAAAAAAATTAAAAGCTAAAAATTAAGCAATTTCACCGAGGAGGTCAAAGAAATCACTTTTGGTTTTGTTGATTTTTTTCCCCATTCTTTATTTTTGTTAATTTCCATTCTAACTATTATTTATTTCCTTCTGCTTGCTTTTGGTTTAGTTTGTTCTTCTTTTTCTCATTCTCTAAGGTGGTAGGTTAGGTTGTCAATGTGCCATCTGTCTTCTTTCTTTCTTTTTTTTTTGTGGTGCTGGGGATTGAACCCAGGGCTTTGTCATGTGAGGCAAGCACTCTACCAACTGAGCTGTATCCCCAGCCCCTGTCTTCTCTCTTAATGTAGACACTTATAGTAATGGATTTTCCTCTATGCACTGCTTTCGCTGTATTCCCTAGGTTTTTTGTGTAGTATCTTTTGTTGTTATTGTGGTTTTGGGGATTGAACCTAGGCAAGCACTTTATCTCTGAGTCATATTCCCAGTCCTTTAAAAAAAACAATCTTTATTTTGAGTCAGGATATTATTAAGTTGCTTAGGCTGGACTTGAGTTTGGGATCCTCCTGCCTCAGGCTTCCTAGTAGCTGGGATTATAGGTGTGAACCACCATGCCCAGCTTGTTTTGTCTTCATTTTATTTTATTTTAAAATACTCTCTATTTTTCTTTGTAACTTCTTCATTGATGTACTGATTATTTAGTATTATGTTTTTAAATTTCCATGTATTTGTTAATGACCCAAACTTTTTTCTGTTATAAATTTCTAATTTCAATACATCATGATTAGAGGATATACTCTGTAAGATTTAAGCCTATTTAGATTTACTGGGACTTGTCTTATGGTCTGGCATGTTTATCTTGGATAATGTTCTGTGTATACATGCAAAAGATGTATATTCTGTTGTTTAGAGTGTTATACAGATGTCTTTTAGGTCTATCTTGTTCATGGTATTGTTCAATTCTTCTGTTTCTTTTGATCCTCTGCCTTGTTGTTCAATCTGATATTGAAAGTGAGGTATTAGAGTCTGTGACAATTATTACTAAATTGTCTTATTTCTTCTCTCAATTCTATCAACCTTTGTGTTATGTCATTTTCTTTGGTTGTTAGGTGCATATGTTTATAATTGTGATAATTTTCTGATGGGTTGACTTCTTAACATTACAAAATGTGCCTCTTTATCTCTAATAACATGTTTGTTTTATAGTCTATTTTTTTGCTCTTGTTGTAAATGTAACCACTTCGGCTTTCTTGTGGTTGCTGTTTGCATCATGTTTTATTCCATTCTTTTACTTTCAATCTATTATACCTTTGAATATGAAGTGTGCCTCTCTACTAGATACTGTATAACTTTGATTCTGCATTTTAAAAATCCAAACTGAGAATCACTACCTTTTGATTGAATTGCTTAGTCATTTGCATTTAACATTATTATTGATAATAGTTGTATTTTTATCTCTCATTTCACATTTTTAAAGTTTTCTGTATTTTTTGTTCTTCTATTCCTCTTTTACTACCTTCTTTAACATTAAATGAATATTTTTTAATGTAATGATAGATACTTTTATCAAAGCTCCTCTTTGCTCATATATTCCAATACCCCCAAATCAAAGCCAAGAAATTAATCTCCACTAGGTTTTATATGCAGTACTTAAAAGTGAGCGATTTCCTTTTTTCTCAAGGTCTATCTACTCTATTTGCTAACATTACTGGCCTGCCAGCAAGTAAATTTCCTTACTGACTTATCAGCATAATGTTGGAACACTTAAGCCAAATAATAGACACCAGACCGGTTTCCTCAGAGGGCTATAGTCTTGCTTCCACACAGGAAGTACAATTCTTGTTCCTCAGTGGTTATGTAATTATAACAGATTAAATGACATTTATTCCAGTATAAAACTCTTTGGAGGTTATGATTGTGTAATAGATTTATCCAATATATCCTGGTAAAGAGGAGAGCAGAGTCTGTGAATCTTTTCAAATAGTTATAATAGCCAGAGACTCTGTGAAAATATTTACTCCTCTTTTCGAAGGGTCAGTGGGAACAAGAGACCATTAAAAAATATTTCTTTTCAGTTTGCATAAGCATAGTTTGCTAAGTTGAGGATTATCCATAGACCACGAAGTCGGCAAATAAGTAAAAATGAAAGAGAAAAGAGCTTTCTTATGCACATCAGAAAACAGAACATTCAAAACAATCCACCAGTATTATAAAACAAATAACCATGATTATATTTCCCTCATTAGCTTATTAAGCTTATGTGATTTATTCTTGACTCACAAATCTGCAGTGTACTTCCGTGGCCATTTGCTTCTGGACTAAAAAGTGTCCTAGCAGTCCTAAAATAGCCCTATGGTTTAGTTTATAGATGTCCACTTGGGGTCAGTGAATGCTGAGGAGCCTGGCTCCACATGTCTCTCCCCGTTAAGAGTCACTCACTGCTGCAGTGTTCTCTGTGAAGGCACAGGGACTGTCTTTGTTGAAGACTCTAGCACAGGTCTTCAAGGCAAACATGAAAAGAAAGCAGAAGCCATCTGTTGTTGATTAACATGAAGTTTCTATTAGTTTATTACTGTAGACAATTATATCAGAATAGGGTGAATAAAACCCTTTGTTAGTATTTCCTCAAGAGCAAGAGTATACTGTGGACATGGGGAAAATGACATATGTATTTAAAAAAGTAACATAGGGAAGTGTGTTAGTCAGCTTTTTTGCTGCTGGGACTAAAAGAGCTGGCCAGAACAATTTTAGAGAAGGAAAAATTTGGGGGCTGGGGATGTGTCTCAAGCGGTAGCGCACTCGCCTGGCATGCGTGCGGCCCGAGTTCCATCCTCAGCACCACATACAAACAAATATGTTGTGTCCGCCA
Organism: Urocitellus parryii; assembly: GCF_045843805.1. NCBI lineage: Eukaryota > Metazoa > Chordata > Mammalia > Rodentia > Sciuridae > Urocitellus > Urocitellus parryii. Next base: position 104,447,592 of record NC_135531.1, read on the forward strand.
AAAGACTAAAAAATAAATATTAAAATTCTCTCTCTCTCTCTCTCTCTTTTTTTTTTTTGGCATAATTGTTTATTTCTCAGTTTGTGAAAATGTCCTTAATTTGTTGATGTATGAAACAAATTTTAACTTTGATTGCTATGCAAAAGAACAGAAGAAAATCTGCTTTGCAATTAAATTTGTAGTTCAATTGCATACAGGCAACATGCTACATATGAAAAAATTACTAACTGAACTACAAATATTAAATACTGAAAAAAATTAACAGTTTATTATAATTTATTTTATTTAACAATCTAGGAAGTTCGCAGCCATCAGTAGTTCCAATGCGATTTCAGGTGCAATTGGGAATTCGGGAATCTTGGTAGAGCTGTTAGTGTAGCGAACCTTGTAGGTAAAATACATGCATACTTTTGATAGCACATGAGATGGAATTTCTCTAAAATTGACCTCATTAGTTTCATTTTCGGCAAACTGACCTGGGCCACTCAACATGGCTTTTATTGTTCCTGATGTTAGTGCATGTTCTCTTTTTACAATAAATTCATGACCATCAGAAGATATCAATTTGACATACATGGCATCAGGGCCTTCACAGCCACCATAGGTTTTCTCTTCTCCATCCATTATGTTCTTATAAATTCTAGTTTGGTTCCACAGGAACGTAAGTAGTTTCCTTAGCCTTGAACACTCTAAACAGGAACACATTTAAAGCACTAGTTTTAATGTGAGCTTCTAATTTTCTAATTTGCAGATAAATAAGAATGTGTTGGGGCTGGGGACGTGGCTCAAGTGGTAGCACGCTCCCCTGGCATGCATGCAGCACGGGTTTGATCTCGTCAGCCTTGCAGCCACCGCAGCTGAGTCCCCTCTTACCGCCACAGCCCCTACTCCAGGGCCACCCCCCCACCCCCAGCTGCCCGCCCCACTCTCTCTCTCTTAAAAAAAAAAAAAAGAAAAAGAAAAATTTGGTTGAGGGCTCATGGTTTTAGAGGTCTTAGTCCACAAAGGGCAGTTTCATTCCTCGGTGCTCAAAGTGAGCCAAAAGAGTATGGTGGAGGCAAGCAGCTCCCATGTTGATCAGAAAGGAGAGAAAGACACTCTACTCTCCAGGTACAAAATATTTACTCTACAGCTATGTCCCCAGTGAACCACTTCCTCCAGCCACATCCCACCTGTCCTCCACGTACCAGCCAGTTAATCCCATTAGGGATTAATTCACTGATTAGGTTAAAGCTATAACCCAATCATTTTCCCTCCAAAACTTCTTGCATTGTCTCACACATGAGCTTTTGGGGGAACACCTCACATACAAGTCACAACAGGAAGATAAACATTATTTTTTGATTGGACAGCATGTCTGCTTATGTGGCTTAATATGTAATGCAATTCTTAGATTATTAACCAGTCAAGAAATATGGAGCATATAAACCATAGCCAGTTAATACAAGTATCCCTCCTGCTTGTGAATGACATATATGTCATAGGTAGATACTAAAATATTAAGCCTTTATTATTTGAGCTAACTGGGAAGCATCAAAGATGGTTTGGCATGTAAAAACACATTAACAATTACACCTTTCTAAATTCTGAAACTGAATCTGGGAAGAAAGCCTTAAAAATAATAATAATAAAAAACCATCACTGACCTAAAACAAAAATGTATATGCTGGGAAACAATGAATGGTTGTAGCTTTTCTAATTATTAACCAGAATGACAATATACTATTGCTAGATAAATATAACTGGAGGTGAAATGAGAAGGAACTTTAGCTATTTCACAATGAGGGAAATTTTCTGTTGTTTTGTTTTTAAATAATCAATGGTATGATGAAGTCAGCACAAAGCACAGAAGGTTATTCTGGTTTGGGTATACAATATCTGCTATTTGGGCAGATTACATAGAAGTTAAAAATAACTTTTACTATCTTTTGTTAAGAACAAAGTGAATGTTCCAAGACTAGTTTGCTATTTTCCATAGAGAAAAAGAAAACCAAATTCTGTTTATGCATTACAATTGAATAACAATTGAAAGTAAAGGATTCATAGTCCTTGAATTTTTTTTTTTTTTATGAGTAAGCCTATTAAAGCAGAGCCAATTTAGGCAGTTTTAATGCATTTCATTATTTCTTTCCAGACTCATTACTTGAAAGTATTATAAACCAAAGAAAACAATGGTTTTCTTTTCCTCAATTTCTACAGCTTGCCCATTCAAATTTCGTCTTTTACCAATCTTTCACATTCTGGCATATTTACTTCCAGACAAAACTACTCACTTTTCCCCTTTATGACTCAAGCCACATGCATAATTGTACATACACATTCATGTTTCTTAGCTACTTCAATTCTTAGTATAGTCTCAGTTAGGCCCAGAAATTGTCACTTTTAACCAAAGTGGCCTATCTATCTCTTATTTCTTCTCTGAGGTAACTCTAGGCAAGTAACTGAGTATGGTTTGAAATATGAATCAAAAGCAATTTTTATAAAACTTTCCATGGCCACACATCCCTTCTACACTTCTTAAAGTGATAAATGGAACACACATACTAATATAACCCAAAGGTTGTCCACTCTCAAACACATAACATAAAAATGAGAGGCCAAGCTGTACACATGTGTGTGCATTCTATGTTTGATGAATACACATGAGTGTGCATACTATGCTTGATGAATAATGTTTTGTAGTCTAGTTTCCTTAGAAATAAGTTAGATGATATTAGTTTGGAAAATTATAAACAATATAAAGCAAGATGATGGGATAGAGTGATGGAGAGTGTTTTTTTTTTTTTTTTTTTTTTTGTACCAGGGATTGAATTCAGGGGTACTCAACCACTGAGTTACATCTCCAGCCCAATTTTGTATTTTTATTAGAAATATGGTCTCACTGAGTTGCTTAGCACCTCACTTTTGCTGAGGCTGGCTTTGAACTCGTGATCCTCCTGTGTCAGGTTCTGGGATTACAGGTGTGTGCCACTGCACCTGGCTGGAGAGTGTTTTATTATGGAGATATAACTAATATAAATTTCTTAGATGTAGGCTCAATAAATGAAGATAATTCCTGTTCTTCATGCCTAGAATGTTTAGGAGTTATTTAATAAATAAATGCATGAATGAAACATTTACTCACAATAATTGTATTAAGAAGAATAGTTCTCATTTTACTAATTTACAAGTTAGAAAATGAGGAATTAATGATTCTTTAACTACTGAGAGACAGACTCAGAAAATTGTTTTCCTCGATTCCATTTTGATGTGTCACTTTATTCTCAATTGAATATATAAATACACTTGTATAGGTGAAAAAGGAAATGTAAAGGTCTTAGGTAGATCTAACTTAAAACGAGTCTAGCTGAGGCTGCAGACAGAGCTGTAAACTTCCCACAGGACATTCAAACTGTCTCTTGGCTTGTGTTTTGGGTACCAGAGTGAATCAATATTAAAAAGATATTAATACTCTGCTAAATGGAAAAAGCAGACTAAGCATGGCTGATACTGGCTCCAGTCTGGGGGCCTCTGCATTGTCCCAGAGGGAAGCCAGCATTCATGTTAGGGTCACATTCAGTTATGAACTGTCCACCCAAAGGATCCCATCCACTTCTACCAGGGAACATTGTAATAAATCAATATTGTCTTCCTTTAACTTATTTTTTCTTATTAAATGAGAGTTTTGTATTGAAAAATTTAGAATTGGGTTGTACTTGTTTTAGGGTGCCATTATTTTCTCTATGATTAAAACATGCCGTTAGCCAGGCCTGGTGGTGCAGGCCCGGAGTAATTCCAGCAGCTCAGGAGACTGAGGCAGGAGGATTGCAAGTTCAAAGCCAGCCTCAGCAATTTAGGAAGGCCCTAAGCAACTTAGCTAGACCCTATCTCAAAATATAAACAAACAAACAAACAACAACAACAAAATAAACAGGCTGGGGATGTGGCTCAGTGGTTAGGTGCCCTGGTTCAATCCCCAGTACCAGGCCCCCCCCCCAAAAAAAAAAAAAACCAAAAATAGAAACATGCTGTTGGATGATAACCCTTACAATTTTTGTCAAATCACTTCTCACTTCTATCTCATTCATCCTCATTGCCCTCCCTCTAAAAAATGACATGGCATGGGGTAATGATTTGGTGTCATTTCTGCTGACTTCATCTGTGAGTCAGAGGAAATGATAGTGGGTAAGTTCAGGGCTTACATTATCTCAAATTTAGGCCTGGGTAGGTCAGTATGGTTCTTGTTAAGTGGGTAAATAACTGGGCTCCAGGACTTTTCACTGGAAGTCAAAACTTATGCTTCTTTATTTCAGAAGAGTAAGATTGAAGTAAACTCTGCTGTGGAATTAAGAAGTGTGAGTGGGTGCTGAGGTGGGATGGGAGTCCTCCCTCATTCCATAGATTGTGTGTGTGTGTGTGTGTGTGTGTGTGAAGATCCAGTTAATGAATTCCCCTCCTAACCAAGGCATTAACAAGGAAATTGCAGAACTGGCATGTCTGTGTGGAAGATGGGCCATGAATAAAGAGATGGGAAGCCTTTTAGAGGTTGAATTTCAATGGGCCTCTGACCACCTTGGACTTCATTGTTATCGCAAACTAATCAGGAAGTCTGGAGTTTCCTTATGGCAACCAAGCAGCTTCACACTGGTCAATCTTTAAAAAAGGGCTGGAAACAGGCCTTATTATCCTCTTACAGAGAGAGTGAACAGAGAGGCAGTCTCCTAAGGATCCTACACGCAGCATACTGCAAAGCAGGAACTCTTTTGAGTCCTGGCTCCAACATCCAACCCTCACTAGACTTTCCCATGTCTAGACTGCAGCTGGAAAAGATCTTGGACACGCTGTAGACCAACCCTGTCTGCCTACAAGAGTGTAGAGCTGGAGAAGCCAAGTGACTTGTTTAAGGCCACACAGCGAGTGACGACGGGAACCTGAGACTCCTTTCTTTCCCTTGAAGGTTCCTTTTTTTCCCTCTACCAGTCAGCGAGGGAGACTGGGGAGGAGCTGAGCAAGGTTTGCACCCAGGCTGGGGGCCGTGGCTTTCCGGGGGCGGTCCTCAGAGGCCCGGCATTCCACAGCCACTCGAGCGCCGCGCGCTGGGGGTGGAGCACTGTCGGAGCAGTGCGGGAGCGCTCCAGGGCTGCGAGGAGCCGGGACTCGTCCCTGGCGCTGGCTGGGTTGAGGTTCTAGGGCTGGGGGCCGCTTCCGGCTGCCGGATCCCGCTGGATCCTGGAGACCTGGAGAAGCGCTGGGCAGTCCCGGCGCCAGGAACTTTCCGCAGACGACCTGCTGCGATCCGGCGTTGGCGGGGGCCTCAGGGTTTGAAAGCAGCACCGCGGCTCCGGGGTGAGTGAGGCCATGGGGTGTGGATTGTGGGGCTCCGGTGGAGGGGACCTCTTCAGACTCGCGACCTAGCTCTTAGCTGCTCCTACTCCAGTGCCCTCCCAGCGCTCCTCTTTCTGCCCTCGCCTCCCTCATTTCTTCCCCTTCACTTTTGCATTTCTTCCTCAACAATCCCCCCTTGTGCTGCCAGCCCCTAAGTCCCAGCCACTTTTTGCACACAATCTTGGGCCCTTAGGGAGGCTGGAATTTGGATCGGGAGCCGCAGCCTTACTCGCAGAAGGGCTGCTCCCAGGGTTGCCCTGCTCCAGTGATTTCGGAAAGCGGTCCCCCTCCTCCGGCAGAGGCTGCCCCTCCTGGCTCCCCTGGCCCGCCGTCAGGGCTCAGCCACCCAGCCTGATGCGCTTGGCCACTGCGCTGGATTTTGTCTTTGAAGCCAAACCAGCGGGCTGTCTGTCCACCTTTTCTCAGAACTCCACGTAGAAAGTGCCGGGAGTTTGGATTGATGGGTTCTAGCCCCAGTGGTGTTCCTAACTGCTTCACCATTATCTGTCTGTGTCTTGTTTCTCCATCTGTGAAGTGAAGAAAACACACTTTGCTAACTGAAAGCAAGGAGAAGGTATCTTGGAAAAGAGCCTTTCTTCCAAGTTCCTTCCTCCTCCAGGTTAACTGCTCCTTAAGTTAGAATGGCTGGTTCTTTTAGAATCCTTGCCCCCCGCCCCCATTTATTGAGTGTTGCACTCCCCATCTGTCCTTATTTCTGAGCCATCCTCAGCACTTGGCACAGAACATGGCAAATTGTAGCGCTCAATACATGCTCACTGTGTGAAAAGACAAAAGATGTGAGCCACGAAAACCTGAGCAAATGTCAGGAGTTGTTATTCGGACTGAATGGGCTGGCCTTTCATTCCTGCAGCCTCCCCTTCCCTTCCTGACTGGTAGTTATCCCTGGCTCCCCAGGGCTGATGATTCTCTGGATTGTGTAGACAGTGGAGCAGGCTCTAGTGGAGGAAGCTGCTCAGTCATTAACTTATCAGAGAGTCCTAGAACATCTGCTATGATCTGTGGTGTCACAGCCAGAAGGTTGGTGAACGTCTGATTGAAGTGGGTGGGGGTGGGAAGAGCAATTCTCTGTGGGTTAGGAGTTTCTCTGAGTTATCATGACTTAGGCAATTTGCCCTTTCTGGACTTTATCTTCCCTGTCTGTAAAATGGGAAGTGGGAGTGGGGCAGATGTGTTATTGTGGGTGAGCATGGCGTGCTCTGTGGGTTGTGTGGTGCACCCATCAACCATCTGAACACACGGGAGACAGCCTTAGGATTAGCTTTAGGACAATCTGAACTTTTTCAGTGAGAACAGAAGAAACTACAAAGTGCTTCTCTGTTCTAGTGGAGACATCCTGTTTCCAGGTCTTGTGGGTTGTGAATCATGCTGTGGGGTGACAAGGCATGCTCCATCAAGCTCCCACACTGACCTTTCAGGACCTCAGAACGGTGGGGCTCCATTTCTCACAAAGTCTGGGGATTCCCCCTCTCTTGTGTAACTGGAGGAGACTGGAGCTGTGATGAAGTGTTAGAGACACAAAACAAATGACAGGCTCTTGGGGCTGTGGTTGGGTCAGATCCTGGGACTAAGGGGTGACAGAATAAGAGTGTAAGGGGTAGTCACAGCCCAGATCATTCCCAGCTGTTTTCTGATACTCCTCTAAACGTGTATTTCTGTTTCTTCTCTATGGATTAAAATATACAAATGAAGGATATATCTCTAAGAAAAAAAAAGATCTTTATTTTGGTTGTTCTTACACTATTGTCAGTGGGAAGATAGATGGACTCAAGTTTTACTCTCCGATGTTTCTGGAAATAAGTCTTGACATCACCACACTCTGCAGTCCCCCACCCACATTGTCCAGGCATGCTGAATGATGGAATCATAATTCTACGTGACATACCATGAGCCAGGCATAATTCTTTTTTTTTCTTTTTCTTGGTCCTGGGAATTGAACCCAGCATTGCTTAACATCCACAGTCCTTCAAACTTAATTTTTTTTTGGTACTGGGGATTGAACCCAGTGGTGCTTTACCACTGAGCCACATCCCCAGCCCTTTTTATTTTGAAATAGGCCTCACTAAATTACTTATGGCCTTGATAAGTTGCTGAGGCTGTTCTCGAACTTGTGATCTTCCTGTTTCAGCCTCCCAGGTTGCTGAGATTATAGGCATGTCCAACTTCACTCATTTGGTCTTGACCACAGTTCTATTAGGGAGGGATGATCATTCCCTCCATTTAATAAATGAGGAAACTGAGCTCCAGAAAGAGGAAGCAACTCATCCATGATCACACAGGAAGTGGCAGAGTGAGGTTTGAGTCCTGGCAGTCTGACTTCAGGATCTGTCCTCTGAACTTCATTGGAATTTGGGGGAAGCAGGATTCAGATCTTACCTCTGTTACTTACTTGCAGGATGACCTGGGGGAAATCAGGTGACAATTTGACAGTGTACTAGAAGGTCACTAACCCTAGTCCCCTTATAGCTCTTTAGGGAGGCAGAAGGGGAATCTCAAGAGAGAATGGAATGGTAAAGTCTGTTGGGTAGCCAGGAAGGGGAACAGGTGAGAATTAGAATTGCCTGGCATATTAAGCAATAGCAAGCCAGATTCAAACTGAGTACATTGCTTGATTGTGTGTAGCTTTCTTATTTTATTCATTTGTACTATGATTAGCTGATGGATCTATGTTTTGCTGGTGACCCCACCATACAAGATCAGGGTGAATGAAATAGAGGAGGGACAGGAGATGCAGAGAAAATTGAATTTTCCAAATCAGTTTCAACTAATGATGACAAGTGTCTGGGACACTTGTCACTACTTCTGATCCCTTCTCAGACAGACCTTGATGATCAGAACTTTTCACCATATCTCCACAAGGCCCTGGAAACTTAAAAAAATTTTTAAAAAATGTTTTGATTATACATTATAATTATATATAACAGTGGGGCTCATTTTGACATATTCATAAATGCATATAATTTCCTCCATTTCAATCCCCAGTACTTCCCATTTTCCTGTCCTCTTTCCTCCCCCTGATCCCCTTCCTCCACATTAATGGTCTTACTTCTGTTTTTTTATTGCTTTTTTAAAATTGATACATTAAAATTATACATAAAAATGGAATTCACTGTGATGTATTTATACATGCACATAATTTGGTCCATATCATTTCATAGTTCCTTTCCTTTCCTATTCCTCCTCTCTCCTCTATTCCCTTCCTCTACTGTCCTCCCTTCTGTTTTCATGAGATTGCCTTTTTAAAATTCCTTGCTTCTCTCTTTCTTCCAAATAATGAGAGAAAAATCTGATTCCTGACTTTCCTTTTTTTTTTTTTTTTGGTACTGGGGATGGAATCAGGGGCACTCTACCATTGAGCTACATCCCAAGTCCTTTTTGATTTTTGATTAGTGAGACAGAGTCTCACTAAGTTGCTGAGGTTCTTGCCATGTTACTGAGTTTGGCCTCAAACTTGTGATCCTCCTGCCTCAATCTCTTAGTTGCTAGGATTATAGGTGTGTACCACTGACCCTTGATTTTCTGAGTGTGGCTTATTTTACATAGCATAATGTTTTCCAGATCCATCCATTTACCAGCAAATAACATAATTTCATTTTTCTTTATGACTGAGTAGAACTCCACTGAGTATATATATATATATATATATATATATATATATATATATATATATATACTGTACTTTCTTTGTCCATCCATTTGTTGACAGACATCTAGGCTGGTTCCATAACATGACAATTGTGAACTGCACTTTAGGTATCACTGGGGACTTCCGGTATCAATAAAGTATGCTTCTTTCAGTTCTTTTGGATAAATACCAAGGAGTAGCATAGCTGGGTCATATAGTGGTTTCATTCTTAGTCTTTTGAAGAGTCTCCATACTGCTTTTCAAGGTGGTTGTTCATAGTTTGCAGTACTACCAATTATCTATATGTGTTCTTCTCTCTCCACATCTTCACCAATGTTTGTTTATATTCTTGATGCTTGCCAATCCAATCCAAATGGTGTGAGATGAAATCTCAGTGTAGTTTGATTTGCATTTCCTTGACTGCTGAGGATGTTGAACATTTTTTCATATATTTGCTGGCCATTTGTACTTTTGAGAAATGGCTGTCTACTTCATTTGTCCATTGATCAGCAATAATTATTTGTTTTTCCTGGTGTCAAGTTTTTTAAGTTCTTTTTTATTTCGGATATCAGTCCTCTGTCACAAGAGTGGCTGGAAAAGATTATCTCCCATTCTATAGATTCTTTCTTCATGCTTGTAATTGTTTCCTTTGCTGTGGGAAGCTTTTTAATTTGATGCCATCCCACTTACTGACTCTTGGTTTTATTTGTTGAACTTTAGGAGTCTTATTAAAGAAGTCAATGCCTATATGTTGAAGTGTTGACCTTGTGTTTTCTTCTGGCAGTTTCAGTGTTTCTGGTCTAATATTTAGATCTTTGATCCACTTTGAGTTCACTTTTGTGCAGAGCAAGAGATAGGGACCTATTTTTATTCTTCTACATATTCAATTTTCCCAGCACCATTGGTTAAATGGCGCTTTTTGTTTTTTTGGTGTTTTATGTTTTTTGGTACCTTGGTCAAGGGTCAAATGTGTGGGTGTGTCTCTGTGTCTTATTCTATTCCATTGATCTTCATGTCTATTTTTATAGCAATATCACCTTATTTCTGTTCCTGTAGCTCTTCAGTATAATTTGAGTTTGAGTATTGTGATAAGAGCTCAAAATCTTTAGTTCCCTGCTCTGGACTGCTTCTACCAATTGAAGCTGGAGCCTTCTGCTGGCTTTCCCAGACTTCCCACTTTATTCCTCTAAAGTAGTTCAAGAAAGAAACAAATGGCAGAACAGGAGACCCTCTGTTTAGTGTCTTAGACTTAACATCTTGGAGCTTTTTAAAGATTGCTTTTCTCTTTATTTCACTCTCTTCTGTTTTTTCTTAAATGGTTTTCAACCCAATTTCATCCTGGAACCAGGGATAAAGCTGTGGTGGAGGCAGAGTGTCATGAGGGTGATCCGTCTTCCAGAGGGGACCAGACTTTCAGAAATCACTTTGTCCATTCTTTCTAATGGACTGGCAGTAAACCTGGGGTCCAGTGGGAAAGAGTCATTTACTCAGGATCACACCACACCATGTATTCATTATCTAATGCAGCAATAGCAATTTATGAGTCTTGAATTTAGCAGCTTTAAACATTTTTTTATTCAATTATAGTTTTGAAAGTCAGAGTCCAGTATGGGCCCCATGAGAATAAAATCAATCAAGGTATTGTCAAGTTGCTTTTTTTTGTTGTTGTTCCCTGGAGGTTCTAGGGGAGGATTACTTTCCTGCTTATCTGAGTTACTGGAAGAATTTACTTTCTATGGTTGTGGGGCCACAGGTCACTACTTTCTTGCTGGCTGTAAATAGAGGACCTTTCCCAGCCTCTGGCAGATTCCTTGGCTCTTAGTTAGCTCCCTGAATCTTCAAGCTAGCAAGAGTGAATCAATCCTTCCCCTGTCCCATGTCTCTAACCCTCTCTTCTGCCTTGTTCTTTACCTTTAACAGTTCATGTAATAAGGTTGGGTCCACCTGGATAATCCAGGGTAATCTCCCCATCTGAAAGTCCTTAACTTTAATCACATCTGCAAAGTCCCTTTGGTTTGTGTTCTTATGTCTCTGCCCTCTGAGTCATGCTTTCTTTTTTATATTCAAGGTTCTGGGGATGAGGACATGGATATCTTTGGTTTGAGACATCTTTATTCTATTTGCCATATACATGAGGCCCTCTTTGGGAGAGAGACTTGTTTGGGATCACTCAGTGATGCAGTGGGTTAGCACCACATTCCAGTACTTCTGTAGCTCTTTCATGGACTACCCTGTGGCCCCTCTCATGGAGAGTCTCCTTTGTGAGCCCAGCACACCACAGCACTTTGTAACTGGCAAATGACAGTGATGGATGGTAGTGGCTGAAACAGGATGCTGTGGATTTGGCCTGGGTTTTCCCTTCTACTGGCTCTCTGTTGGCTTTTGAAACTATATGATTGGCTTGTCTGAGAGTACGTGTGGTCTTAGACATTGCTGGTTGCATTTCTGATCTCTCTGAAACAAATGTGCTCGTGTTTTTCCATTTTTCCCCCCCCAGCCACAGAGAAACAGATAGAACCCAGTCAGGGAACAGGTCTTTAACCCGCTACCAATTTTGGAGGAGACAGGGACCAGTTGGAGTGAAATGAGAATAGAGTTTTCCCCAGAGACCTTGGGTCATTGGAGAAAGTTCTTTGATTTGATTCATTTCACATTCTTGATAGTTTGTGTGCCCTGTCTCTTTTTTTCCTCCGCCCCCCCCCCTTTTTTTTGGAACAGAGGTCCCTAGTGAAATGACTCCATGATGGGCCAGCAAATGTTTGAGGCTGACTATTACACAATGGGACGAGAGCTGTTTCCAAGAGTAAATGTGAGGCTAAGATGTCCTCACACTGGTTTGGTCATGTGAAACCCACTTCCTTCTCCATTAGCCTCTCTGTCCTCTTATGAGAACAGAGAAAAAGTTTTACACCCTGGGCAGCAAACTTCCCTTCTCCCAGTGTCCAGCTCCTGCACACAGGGAGTCAAAACTAGGAGTGCATCAGCCCAAGCTAGTGAGCAGCAGGGAATTGAAGGGCTTGATTCTGAAAGGCCAGTGCTCTGCCTGGTGCATGCACAGAGTGATCCGGAAAGAAAGAAGTCCCTGTCATCTTTCCTGAATGTTCAGAGTCTCCAGAAAATGACAAGATGAGAGGATGTCATTTTGTTTTGGAGATATGGTTGTGATTTTAGGGTCATTGGAATTTCCGTAGGGATCAGGATTCTTTCTGGACCTCCACCACCAATCATGTTCCATGAGGTGAGCTCAGATCTGAAGTCACCCAGTTTTCCCATATTCGTGCCTTCATCCATCTTGTGTTTATTGGCACTGACGATGTGCCAGGCCCAGGGACAGGTGCTGAGGATGCACAGGTCTTCCGTTCTTTGACTATTTCCATTTGAGGGGTCAAAGGAGCAAGGCTTTAGCCTGATAGGAGTAAAAGTCAAAATAGATAAACAAGTGGCAGATGAACTAATTTGTGAAAAGTATATGAAGAAAACAAAATGAGATATGAGACAAAGAATGTCTGGTGGGTGAGAGTGGCCATTTAACAGGGTGGTTTTGGAAAAACTGAGCAGTAACAGTTGAGGTCATGGACACTGAGGCCCTGGGCTGGAGGCCATTCTAAACATTCTTTGAACTCTAAGAGCAGGGGACAGCAATAGTCTTTAAGTGGGATATGCCCTTGGGACACGGGTCATTATGCGTCCCTCCAGATGGCTGAGGGTGCCCATGGGTTGTTTTCTCTGTCTTGAATGCTCCTTTCTTTCCTGGCAATCTTACCGGCTCCTTCTGAGGATGGTCTTGGAAAGTGGTCCTTGAAGGCGGATGATGCTGGATACCCTGGAGGCCTGTTGTCTCCCCCTCCTGCAAAACCATCAGCTTCACGGTTCTCAGCCTTGCAGAGTCTGGAGTCTTTACACATACCCAGCCTCCTTGACTCAGAGCTGGTTCCCGCTGCCTCCTCTCTGGCCTCTGCATCTGGTAGAAAGGAAACAGTAGTGGCTGTGTCTGCTCAGAGCTCTGGCAGTGCTGGCCTAGGGCCATACCTGCAGGATGCCACCTGCTTCTCTCCGCCTTTTCTCTCACTTTGGGATAATTCAGCTTGTCTGCTAAGCAGGAAGTCTTTTTTTTTTTTTTTTTTTTTTTTTTTTAATTTATTGCCCTCTTCCTCTGTGAGCTCCTTGGCAGTAAAACTAGTTGGATAACCATTGGCAATCTCTCAAAAGTTAACTATTAGCGGCAGTTTGGAGTGGAGGGGTGTGCTGTTTCTGGTAGAATGTCAGAGCTGGGGACAGATTTTCAAAGGCTATTTGCTTATGAAGCATATCACTGTGGTTTCCTACATTGGACTCAGATCAGTCACAGAACAGTCACAGCACCTTAATGAATAGTAAGGCCTCTGAACGCTTTTTTTTTTTGTACTGGAGATTGAACCCAGAGTGCTTTACCACTGAGTTAAGCCTCCAACCCTTTATGAATTCTTATTTTGAGACAGGGTCTTGTTAAGTTGCTTCGGGCCTCCCTAAGTTGCAGAGCTGGCTTGGAACTTGTGATCCACCTGCCTCAGCCTCCTGAGTTGCTGGGATCAGAGGCATGTACCACCACACTAGGCTTCTGAACGCTTTAAAAAAAACAATGTTTGTTTGTTTTTTTCCTTATCAGTTATACATGACAGCAGAATGCTATTCAATTCATTGTACACAAATGGAACACAATTTTTCACTTCTCTGGTTCTATACCAAGTAGGGTCACACCGTTTGTGCAATCATACGTGTACCTAGGATAATGATGTCCATCTCATTCCACCATCTATCTCCATGCCTTCTCTGAACTCTTTTTTAAGAGTTCTTTTTTTCCTGTGTTCACTATTTCAAGTTTAATTCTGTGAAAATCTTTATTTCAGATATTGTCTTGAGTGCTTGTGTTATTCAATTTTCTGCTACTGTAACAAATACCCAAGAACCACTGAGTTAAGTCTCCAACCCTTTAATAGGATTAATAAACCTGTAAGAAAAAAGGTTGATTTTGTCTTATGGTTCGGAGTTTCCAGTTCATGACGAATTGGCCCTATTACTTTGGGGCCTGTTGCTTTTGGGTAGGTAGCACATCACGGTGGAGCAATCTGCTCACCTTATGGCAGCCATAGTAAAGAAGACAGGAAGAGGAAGGAGCTGGGGTCTCAGTGTTCCTTTCAGGGGCAAACCCCCTTGACTGAAGGCCTGTCAGTAGGCCCTCCCCTCTTAAAATTTCAACCACCTCCCAATAGTACATTTAACTCATTTAACCTCCACAGCATCCCAATGAAGTAGTATTATCATTCCATTTTACAAATGAGGAAACCGAAGTTCAAGGAGGTTAAGTCTCTTGTCAAAGCCACCAGGACTACACACGCCCCCAACCTCTGGGCTTTGTTGATGATGTCTATTCCGCCTAGCCTGCCTTTCCCCTCATTTCTTCCTTTTGAATTTCAGTTTATACTTTCAAACCTATATTGAAAGCCCTTGTTTTTGTGGTCTTTCATTTTACTTAGGCAAGAGAAAGGAATGAGGATTGAGCCTCTGTTATGTTCCGGGATGTACATGTTGTGTCACTTCACCTTCATGGCAGGACACTGTGCTGTAGTACTTTTAATGTCCCTCCTTCATGGAAGAGAAGGTCAAGGTTCAAAGATTCTTATATAACTTTGCCGAAGTCTCACCTCTCATGAGGGTGGAAGACAAGGTTCAAATCACGACCTTCCATTCTAGAATCCATGCTCTTGCTATTTCATTCCTCTTTTCTGGTGGTGAGTGGCTTATACCATCAGCGTAGCAGTCCAGGTGTTTTGCCCTTCTCTGCAATTAGTGATTATAATGGATATCTGGTTCTTTCAAAAGAGCGTGAACTTATTTAAGGGCAAAATCTGTATTTTTTTTTTATGTCTGTCTCTTAATCCACTCCTATTCAACTGGAGGAATAGGTCACTTTAATCACTCTGTTGTTAATTCAAAAAAATCATCAATATAGATTATCATGTAGCTTGTTTATTTTGTATTGCTATAACAAAATACTCAAGGCTGGGTGAGTTCTAAGACAAGGTTTATTTCACTCTGGAAGTTCTGGAAGTTCAAGAGCATGACATCAGTATCTGCTTTGCTTTTGGTGAGAGCCTCATGGGAGAAAAGCAGAAAGGGAAGTATGTGTCAAAAAGGCTCAGCATGTGGGATGGCCTTGCTGCGTAACAACTATCTCTTGTGGTAACTAACCCACTCCTGTGAGATGGGCATTTGTCTTTTTTAAGAGTGGCAGCCCCAGGCCCTAATCACCTCTGGGTACTGTATATTGAGGACCCGCTTCCAGCACAGGAGCCTTTGGGGGCACAAACCATATCCAAACCATAGTATCCTCTGTCATCTTAATTGATGAACTAAAGACATGGTCCCAGTCTGGGATGTTAATATACTAGCTGAAGGAATGTAGGCTATTTATTTGCTGAGTTTAGTGAGTCCCTACAGCCAGGAATTTCTAACCATATTAAGAATTAACATTTGTAGAGTGTTATTCTGTTAGAACCCTGTTCAATGCTGTGTGTGATTTTCTTATCTAATACTCTTCATCTTATGAAGCAGATAACTATTTTCCCATATTTGGTTATGTTTTCAGTCGAGTAACTAGAAGCACAAGGAAGTGGAAGTAGCATTTAAGGTTGCTAAGCCAGAAAGTGGTGGAGCCATATTTAAATCCAAGCAGACTGGCCTCGGAGTCCGGGTTTTTAACACGACTCTGTAGCGTGACTCTAAAGGAAAGAATCTCTTTATATTTCTTCTTGTTTCAAAATATTCTCTCCACTTGAAAGAGTTTCCATGGCCTTACGAGAATATAAGATCTTGAGGATTTGTTGATTTAATAAATGTTTACTTAGTACCTCTTCCTGAGTAGAGGAGGCATTCTGGACAGAAGCAGGCAGGAGCTGTATTGGGTGACTTCAGTGTTGGGCAGGGTTGGAACCTAGGCAAAGTTGTTTCTGCCATTCTTCTCCCTCTTGTTCTGTGTGCATGTGGATTTTCCCCGTTTGGTAGAATCTCCCACCATAAGTGGATTCTATTGCCTTTTCCTCTCTTCTCTGATGTTTGCACCCACCGTAGGAAATAAGTGACTTACAAGGTTTGTCCATTACTATCTTCAGTAGACTCATTTGCATTTGGGCCTCAAGCCAATGGATGAATCGTAAATGTAGGACTGTGTCACTGATTCTGATGGCGTGTGTGTGTGTGTGTGTGTGTGTGTGTGTGTGTGTACATTTGATCCTGGAATACCACTCAGCTCACCTTTTGTGACATTCTTTATGGCTCTGGGCCTTCAGCAATCTCACATGCTCTTACGTAGCAGAAAGACACAGTCAGGAACCTGCCTGGCTTTCATTGTTTGCATCAGTTTATTGTAGCACCCCTCTACCACTGTGTTTTCCAGCCAGCACCTCACTTGGCATCCCCCCTCCACCCCTGCCCCCGCCCCCCCAGCTCCCATCTCAAAAAGATGATGAAGGAATTGAAAACAGCTCTGCCAGTCAGAGCCCGAGTTCTCTTAGTTCTGCCATTAGCTTACTCGGGCCAGTCATTTCCTTTCTTAGGCCCTCATTTTCCTCAAGCATAAAATGGGAGTCAGTTTACATGGTTTAAACTGGATAGTGTCTGAATTCTGTGCAGATTTCTAGAACATCCTGAGTTTCATTTCTACAGAACAAAAACCAGTCGGATATATAGAATAGTTGCGTTAGTTTTCATTGGTGCATAACAAGTAATCACAAACTTAAAATAATATCTTTATTATCTTATAGTGTCATTAGGTCAGGAGTCCAAGCACATCTTAGCTCGGTCTCACAAAGCTGCAGTCGAGGTCTTGGCTAGGTTGCTTTCTCATCTGGAAGATTAACAGTCTGTCTCCAGCCTCATCCAGGTGTGGGCCGGATTCTTTTCCCTTGCTGCTTTAACATTCATGGTGCGTCATTTCTTTGAGGCCAGCCAGAGACTTGACCTGAGGGAAATCCTAAGCTCTCTTTTGAAAGATTTCCAACTGTCCCACTTTGATTAAAGTCCTCTAAAATCTACTCCACAATGAGGAATGAATAACTTTCAAGGGTTACCAGTACCTTCTTCATTAGCTGTATTTGTAACTGGGCCTTCAGCCAAAGTGATTAAAAGGAAGAGTGGCATTTTGTACATCAGTGATTCAGTGGAACCTTAAATTACATCTGCAAAGGCCCTTCACCTTTGCTGTATAACTGGGGTAATACTAGGAGACAGAATTCATGGGGACCATCCTAGAATTTTGCATGCCATAATTGCTTTCTAGTAATATATTATTTATGGTTGTACCTGAAACATGCTAGAACCAGCTCCCTATTTTCTGAGTCAGGTCAAACAAATTCACTTGAGAAATTAATTCAAAAGTTACCTGTTCCTAGACTAAAACTATTCTGTTTGGAACTTTTTTTTTTTTAAACAATATGTTACGCTTTCTTTTAATTTAATTATTAATTACATTAATTTTTTCCCCAAACCATTAGATGAAAATAGTATTCTCAGAGGAAACTTTTTAAATGTTAACTTTTCATATTTAATTCTCTTTGATGTGTTTTTACTTTTTTGGAAACTGGGATTGAACCCAGGGGTGCTTAACCACTGAACCGCATCCCCAGCCCTTTGAAATATTTTAATTTTGTGACAGAGTCTTGCTAAGTTGCGTAGGGCCTCACTAAGTTGCTGAGACTGGCCTTGAACTTGCAATCCTCTTCCATTTCCTTCCATAGCCTCTGGGATTACAGGAGTGCACCACTGTGCCTGGTTCTAGATGGTTTCCTATTGGAAATAATATATTACAGAAACTATTAATTTAGGAAATCTTCTATGTCCATAGTTGATTTTTTTAAAAAAAATATTTTTAGTTGTAGATGGACACAATAATAATAAAAACAAAATGTACATCTATTTTTTTTTTTTACAAGAGACATGGGGATTAGAAAGGTTGTTATTGTCTACCACTGAGCTACAACCCCAGCCCCCATAATTGATTTTTAAAAACTTTTTTGTTATGTATTTGAGAGACATATGTTGTAACCTTCCAATACAGTATTGAATTTGTCACTTTCTGCTTATAATTCTGCAATTCGGTACATACAAATTAAAGATCATTTTACCTCTCTTGTATCTTTGGTAATCCTTCCCCCCCCAAATAATTTAATCTTTAATAATGTGGCAATAATTCAAAATATTAAAAACATGTTCCCTTTAAAAAGACGCCACCGTGATGGCCTCATACAAGCATGACAAAGGCAAGGAGGAGACCGGACTCCCAAGGGTGTGGGTGGTAAGAAGGCTTCATGCTCACAGATTGACGCCGTAGGTTACAGATTCTCCAAAATGGAGCAGGCAACAGAAGAGACATGAAATTTAAGGGACCCTCAGAGAACACGGTATGGTTGCTGGGTCATGAACACCTTGAAGCATTTCTTGATGATGATTCAGTGTCACTAGTATTTGTTGTTGGGGAGAGCCGAGCAGGATGGGCTGAGCAGGTCTGTTGCCCTAAAGGGTCAAATGCCTTCAGTGTTTAGACCTGGTCTCCTTGCTTGTTGAGGTAATACTGGAGAAACACGACCATGCTTAAACCCGAGGCTCCAAGCCTGGTTATACTTTTTGCTTAAGTCTACTTTGTGTGATAGTCGTATAGGTCTACTAGTTGACATAATTCATAGTTCCATGGTGTTTCTTTAAAAAAATTTAAATATATTTTTAAAATTTTTAGTTATGGATGGACACAATATCTTTATTTTGTTTACTTATTTTTATGTGATGCTGAGGATTGAACCCAGTGCCTCACATGTGTGAAGCAAGCGCTCTGCCACGGAGCCACAATCCCAGCCCTTACATGGTGTTTTGTTTGTACCCTTTTAATTTCAACCTTTCCTATCCCCATGTCTCTTGTAAAAAAAAAAGATGTACATTTTTTTTTTTTATTGTTATTTACTGGAATAGTCTTTGTTTGGATTTAAGTCTGCCATCCATCTTTCTCTGTGCTTTCTCTGTGTCCCATCTGTTCTATGCTGCTGTTATTTTCCTGCCGTTTCCCCACCCATGGAAGTTGTGTGCTCTTTTAATATTTTTCTTAATGACTAAAGATTACGTATTTTTTGATTATTAATCCCATTTGAAGATAACTTGTCTTATTTTTCTGTTATCTTTGGGTTTTAGCAGATTTACTAATTTGTGCTTAACTATGGATTTATAGTTATTTTTCAGTGCCATTAAATGAAAATATAGTTATTCTCATTTCATCTTCTAGGAATCCCTAAGCCTTCTAATTTAGCATGTGGATTGATGTCTTTAATTAACTTTGGAACATTCCAAGCTATTCTTTATTCCAATTTTGTTTCTGCCCCATTCTCCTTTCCTTCTGGTGTTCCAGTTACATGGGTATTATATCTTGTCACTATTTCCTGTGTCCCTTATGCAGTTTTCATTATTTTCTACCCTTTTGTTTCTTTCTGTTTCATTCAAAGGATTTTTCTTTATCTATCCTCCAATTCACTAATTCTCTTTTCAAGGGTATCTACTATGTATGCTGTTAAGCCCTTCTATTTTTTTTTTTTTTTGGGAGAAAGAGTTTATTTTCAAATGCCTCCAATAATACTGTTAATGATAACATAACAGGAAGGAGTTGATATTTATAAATGGGCAAACATAATTTCAAATTGGCACATTTGTCATTTAGAAGCAATCTTTGTATTAAAATCCTTCAGTCTCAATCTCTAGAAGAAAATATTTTTAACAGTTCATTGTGTATCTTTTTGGGAGTTTGTAATGAACATATAAGCACATTTAAGCATATTTTATATGTTTTGCATAAAGAAGTAAGGCAAGTTATACCATGAAAATCTTTTCATATCAGCTCATATAGAACTTTTTTTTCTTTTTAGCAGTTTTAGAATATTGTGGGAAGTACATGAATATACCCAATTAGTCTTCTAATGATGGATATTCAGGTTGTTTACAAATTCCTATCTTTAATCTTTTACAAAACATTCTGAAAAAATAAACTACTGTTCTTGTGACATTTTGTACAAATGCAAGTAGACACGAAATTCCTAGAAAACAGAATTGCTGGATTAAAAGTTATGCACATTTTATATTTTGATAGATGTTGCCACATTTCCACCCAAATGATAAATTCCTTGGGTAGAACTGCTGGGTTGAGTGGTCTATGTATTTCATTCAGAAATGTTGTACCAATTTAAATTACTGCTAGAATAAGCCCTTCTATTGTATTTTTAATTCCTTAAATTATATTTTCAGTTCTAATATTTCTATTTGGCTTTAAAACTATTTTTTATGTGATCCTTCAGTTCATTAATCCTCTTTTCATCTGGTATGCTATTAAGTCTACCTACTGAATTTATAATATCTCCTATTTTATTTTTATAATTTCTACTATTTATTCTGCAGTTGTTGTATTTCTGTTTGGTTCTTTGAGAAACCTGATGTGTTCTTTATTGTACTTTCAAGTTCTCTATAAAAATTCATATCCTTAGATTTTTTCCCCCCAAACATAGTAAATAAGTTTATTCAGTGTGTGTGTGTGTGTGTGTGTGTGTGTGTGTGTGAGAGAGAGAGAGAGAGAGAGAGAGAGAGAGAGAGAGAGAGAGAGAGAGAGATAACGCCAATATCTGGAGCCCCTAAAGTTTTTTTCTATTTTCTGCTTTCTAATGGTTTAACTTTTGCCATGTTTTCCCCTCCATTTCTGGTTACTTTTGGTTATGTATTGGACATTGTATATGAAAAAAAAATGAGTCTTGTCATGATGTTCTTGTTTCCAGAGAGGATGTATGTTTGCTTCTGTCAGGTACAGGAAGATACTAGAAATGAAACAATCTGACTCAGTTTTAGAAACTGATCATTCCAGCTGGTTACTGTCTCTGGGAGGACAGTTGTATTTCCAGGTCACCCCTAGTGCCAAGGGTGCTCCTGAGGTCCCAGCTCAAAGTGCAGAGGCTCTCCTTCCCCTGCTTTGGCTGTCTTGGACTCCAGGTTTTGTCCCCTGAGCTTTTTGAGTCTGTCAGAAGCTCTATTCAGTTTCCATTTCCTGCTGAGAGAAATGCTGCCCCAAATGCTAAGTTCACCTCCCTGGAGTTTTGATTCTCCTGGATCTTAGCCTGTTAGTCTTCATTGTTTTGTTAGTTCTTAGTGATTTCAAGTAGATTTGTTTTTCCTTTTTGCCTACTTTTCTAATTGTCTTCAGTAAAAGGACTTCTCCAGTTGTCTAGGTTGCCACTACTAGATTTGGAAATCCTGATCTTTGTAAACCATATACCTCTTCTTATTCTTTTCAATTTGGAAAAGCCTTTGGTGAGAAACAATGGGAATCTGACCTGGACTGGGAAGAGAGCTTTGGGTCTGACCCACTCTGTGCTTATACATGAGGGTGTGTGTGTGTGTGGAGGGGAGTGGTGAGTACAGGATCAGGAGACCTGAGTTTGAATCCTGTTCAAACTTTATGATCTCTGGCCAATTAACTTCTCTTAGCTGTAGTGTTCACAGCAGTAAAAGAATATGTCCCATATAGGATTATTGTGAAGGTTTAATATGTTAATGTATGGGGCAAGAGTAGAATAGTACTTAATATTTGCTTTTGCTATAAGTTTGCTAAACAAAATAAAGCTTTAAAGAGATTTGAATGAATAGCATTTGTTAACTGTTGGTTTTTATGATCATACATTTGAGGAAACAAGGGGAGGCTACTTTACTTCTCTGTGCTTCTTGGAAGTAAAACAGTCATAATGAGTAAGTCATAGTTATTCCTAACAGAACATCTTGCTTATAAGCAAGTCCTTGACAGATGAATAAATAAATGACTATTCTGGGCAGAATGACTTGTTCTAATAGTTCTCAAACAAAAGTAAAAACAATATCACCTTGTCAGAGAAGAAAAAAGTTGCTTGCTAAGGAATCTCATAGTTGAAAAGTGAATAGATAGTATAGCATTGTTGCCTTGAATCCCCTTATTCTAAAATTATCCACATGTGGGAAATTTTTATTTATGAAATGTATTATTTTTTCACATAACTAGAAAATTGGTTGTACCTTGAGATTGGTTGGAACAATGATTCATTTTGCCAAAGAGTTTAGTTGCTTAATAAAAAGAGTACCAGGAGTAGAATTTAGAATTCGTCTAAACACACAGTAGGACATCTCCTTTCTTGCCTGAAGGAGAGCAAGTGGAGAACTTGATGGATTGGATGAATTTTCCACCTTCAGGAAAAGTACAAAATTTCCCTCTTTAGAGACTCTACTCTTTTTGCCCTTACACTTAATCTTGTTAGAGGATATAAAATTCAGCATTTTGTGGTTATTGACTTTTCCTTTGCATTGGCTAAATTGCTTGAGTCCTGTGGACTGGGGAGCAGCAGTTCACTGAATTGGCAGTGCAGGACTGATAGGGTGGCATGTTTGGTATCAGTGGCTTCTCTGCTGTGAGCTCAGGGAGGTGTTGAGGCAGTTTCTTAGACAAATTTACATTGAACATATGTCAAGCATTTCTTATTAATTAATGAGGTAAATAGTAGATAAAGGATACTAGTTCAAAATGACAGGGGTTCAGGCCTGGCTGCTGTTTTCCTTCCCAGGGTTATTGAAACATAATTTTCTTATCAGTGGACAGGGTTAAATTTGTGACGCAAATGGTCTCGGCTAAATCCCTTCATGACCCATTAATCAGAAATAACAAACAGTCTATCTGTGAAGCAAATTATTAGCAAAGTAATCTGTGAGTATTAATTAGATGTATCTAGAAGAAAGTTTTGAAGCCCTGATAAGGAGCCAGTGCCCTGGATGCCAGATAAGATCAAACAGAAGTCAGCTCACAGAAACTTCAGAGTTCTGCTTTTTTTTTTCCAAGCAAATTCATCCAGCATGAAATTAAAGATACTGAATGTATGATTTGCATACTTCTTATTTTGGGGTCAAATTTTTTTCTTTATTCATAGTGTCTAAAAACCCTCCTACATGGGAAGGAACAGCCTGTAGAAAGACACGTGTTTGAGGACTAGAAAGAGGAAACAGGGAAATAGAGTACCCTGTGCCCTGCTGACCACATGTCTGGCCAGCCTTAGAGTTCTGGAACAGTAGTTGTGGAAGGTCCAGTCCCTTGGAAAACATCGTGACCTGCGGTTTTCCAACTGTGTTCGGGGAAGCCCAAGGAGTCAAGAGGAAGCTGAACAGCTGTCCTAGACCATCGCGTAGGCAGACTGCACTACAGAGGGACACCAAAAAACAAAAACCAAAAAAAACTGGGTAAAATTATTTTCACAGAAGAAAAAAAAAACCTGCTTGAATTTCATACCATATAAATTTTGTGTGTTATAATTTAATATTGCTTTTAGTTTTAATTGCATATTGTAAAGTGGGTGGGTACCCTAATATCTAGTGCGTAGGCTCCTGAGGATATTTATCCTGCCTTGCTGAGTAGGTAGGAACAGTCTCTCTGCATTTCTACTAGAGCAGTTTTACTTTTATTTGTTTTTGTGACTGTGGTTTTAAATATGATTTCATTTGCACAAGAGTAATATTGGTCTAGGATACTGGTTACAGAAAATGTTTCATTTATTCACCTACTTGCTTTGCTTTTGTTTGGTTGTAGTTAGGGACAGTGATATGATCAGATCATGTATTTCGATGATTATTTTGGAAGGAGGAAGGAGTGAAAGTGGTAGGGACCCCAGGATGTCAGTTTCACTGTCTGTAAAACAGGACTGGCTGTAGCTGTAATATTCCATGATCAAGTGTGGATGAGCCTCAAAGCCTGCGTTCCTGTAAATGACAGGTTTTGCTTAGGAAAATCAGTCAGGGAGATTATGTATTCCTGGCATTTGGAGTCCCAGCGACTGTTTGATGTTAATGGATTTACCGGAAAGTGCTTTTGCAGGGTTCCTCTGGCTTAAGGCAGGCTTGCTGCTGATGTAAGTAGGAGACCACAAAGAATGGTTTCTCCCACCCTCATCCTTCTTTAACCATTTGCAGTTTGCTGGATCCTGTGACTCATACTTGTGTGTCTGAGATCTTGGAGAAAATGACTCCATGTCCACCACTGAGTCAGGGCCGGCCTCTGCCTCTCCCTCCTCTGCAGGCCACAGCCTGATCATCCTGTGACCCTGGGGACCCTTGCCAGAGGCTTCTCCTTCATCTTGGAACTTGCCCAGATATGGCCAACCTGGCTACAAGAGCCCCTAGAAATCAGTTCCCAAATCTTAGTGCTAGAAAAAGTTTGAGAGACCTGGGTGATGGCCGAGCCCAGGACCTCCCAAACCTGGCTGCGTATGTAGATTACCTGAGCTATGGGGGAAAATGGGCCTTCCCATCTGCTTTTTTTTTTTTTTTTTTTTTTTTTTTTTAATCAGGGATTGAACTCAGGGGCACTTGATGACTGATCCACACGCCCAGCCCTGTTTTGTATTTTATTTAGACACAGGGTCTCATGAGTTGCTAAGCGCCTCTCTGGCTTTGAACTCGTGATCCTCCTGCTTCAGCCTCCCGTGCACTGGGATTACAGGTGTGCGCCACTGCGCCTGGCCCATTTGCTTTTGAGTCTCATTCACTGAGTCAGGGTTGGGACCCAGAAGTCAATTTTTTAATACTATCCTGAGGTGATTCTCATTTACTATGTGGGCAATGGGGGGAGATGCTAGTCAAAGGGTACACGTTCATTTCAATTAAGCAGGAGAAAAATTGTCTTTGAGGTGAAAAAGATAATTTATTTAATAGCTATTTAAAAGAATCTACATTGGTGAGCTCCAGTGAGATATTAGTGTTTTTAATACCATCCTAAGGTGATTCTCATTCATGGCATTTGGTAATCTTTGATCTAGTCTCATATCTTAATTTTATTTAAAAAGTATATATGTGTTTACTTTTTAAAATATATATATATATATATATATATATATATATATATATATTTTTTTTTTTTTTGGTATTGGGGATTGAACCAAGGGAAGCTTTGTGACTAAGCTATATCCCCAAATCTTTTAAAAAATCTTAAATTTTGAGACAGGGTCTCACTAAGTTGCTTAGGGTCTTGCTAAGTTGCTGAGATTGCCTTGAACCTGTGATCCACCTACATCAGCCTCCCAGGTGCTGAGATTACAGGCATGTACTACCACACCTAGCTTTATTGATTCTTTTTAAATATGAGAATTTTAAATAAAACTCCCCAAATCCCATTTTCCCCTCAGTGGGGTAAAAAGATTAGAATACATACTTATGTTTAGAAAATTCAAATGGTATAAAAACATGAAGAATGAAAAGCAAAAATGTATCTTATATTCCTGGTCCAACTTCCCAGAGGGTAACCACTATTAACCAACCTTCCTTGGGATTATACTCAGAAATATTTTTCGTGGATATGATCTTACCTATCCATCTATTTAATTCTACAAAGTCTGAACCCCCTCCCCCCAAAAAAATCATCCTATGCATTCTATTTATTGTTTTTCCAACTTAAAATATTTTGGAGCTCACCAATGTTAGATTCCTTTTAATAATCATTAAATATTATTTTTTTCACTCCATAGACTTACATTTTTCCTCCTGTTTAACTGAAACATTGCATCCTTTGACCAACATGTTTTCCCCCAACTCCCAAACTCCAGGTACCAATATTTTGCTCTGCTTCTAGGTGATTTTTTTTTTTTTTTTTTAGCTTCCATAGAACATGTAAGTTTTTCTGTGCCTTTTTTATTTCACTTAGAATAATGACCTACAGGTTTGGCCATGTTGTCACAAATGGCAAGTTTTCTTCTTTTTAAAGGCTAAATTATATACCATTGTGTATATTTACAGTGTTTCTTTATCCTCTCATGTTGATGGACATTTTGGTTCATTCTATAACTTGGCTATTATGATTAGTGTTGCAATAAACATGAAAATAAAGATGTTTTTTCCACATATTAATATCACATCCTCTGGTTATATACCCAGAATTAGGGTTGCTGGATCATAAAATAGTTCTGTTTTTGTAAAATGTATGTGGAACATTCCTGGTGTGTACTCAGTACTAAATATTTGTTAAATGAATGAGTGAATGTATGACAATTGCTGCCTGGTATTCCATTTATGGTATTAGTTCATTTTTTATGTTAATAACAAAATATCTGAGGCAGGCTAACTTTATAAATAAAAGATGTTTATTTAGCTTTCAGTTTTGGCAGAAGGGCAAAGGGTGCATCTGGTGATGACTTTCTGGCTGACAGAGTCAAGGTGTAACAGATGGGGTCTCTTTTGGTCTCTCTTCTTATAAAGTAACCAGGATTCAATTATGGGGGCTGTACCTCGATGATCTTATATGATCCTAATTACCTCTAAAAAGCCCCACCCCCAAATATCGAAGTTAGATTAAATATCACCCTCTTAATACCCTCCATTGGGGATTGAATGAACTCATGAACCCTTGGAAGACACACTGAACCTATCTACACCATAGCATATGGGTATGTCTCACTTTACTATTTGCAGACACTTCTGTGTTGGTTATGATAATAGATAATGCAGAATCACCCGTGCATGGGTATCTTGGGTACTTATGTAGGATGGCAACAGTGCGCATTGAGCCAAAGGCATTAGAAAATGAAAGCAGTGACTGAGTAAGAAAAGGAAATAAAACTGGAATGGGGAATTTTTTTTCTGGGACCTAGGCTTACAGAATTACAGAACTTAGGGCTGGGGTTGTGGCTCAGTGGTAGAGTACTCACCTCGAACGTTCGAGACCCTGGGTTCAATCCTCAGCACCATATAAAAATAAATGAATAAAATAGAGGTATTGTGTCCAACTACAACTAAAAAATAAATATTAAAAAAAAAAGAATTACAGAACTTAGGTTTAGAGAGAACAGTAGAAGATTGTTCCTGCCTCTTGCCCTCTGGGCAGGGAAGGGACTACATCTTTGGTTGCCAGGTTCTGCACTGAAGTAGCTTGGGGAGCCACAGTGAACTCCCTGGACCCAGGGAAGGGGTGCTGCAGGATCTTTAATATTTTGGGCAGAAAGACTGATCTCAGACATCATACAAAGTGGTATGTTACAGTTAAACTTGAAACATACTACATTCCTTTTGGTGATGTCATATTTTATGAAGTTAAATTTTTGATGGTTGCCATGATACAACAACTGTTGGGCAAAAATTACTGTGAAATAAGAAAAGAGGATAGCACTGTCCAAAGTTTGAAAAGTTGTACAGAGCCCAACAGTGCACACATTCTGTTAGTAAGTAACTAGTTAAGAATGAAATAATATATTTTTTCTTTTAAATTGTGTGTTTTCCAAACAGCTGCTAAGGTGTTAGGATACAGATACTTATTGAACTGTTTCAACCTAACTATTTAGTATATAGGACTTTTAGGTATTTCTTTTGGCCCAGAATGCTGTGAAAAAATAATTAAGATCCTAAGGTTGAATAAAAGGTGAATAAAAAATAATTAGGGATGACTGATTTACATTCTGTTTTAGTCAGATTTTTCACTGCTGTGACTAAAAGACCCAACCAGACCAACAGTAGAGAAACCATTTATTTGGGGACTCATGGTTTTAGTCCATAGATGGTGGCTTCATTCTTTAGGGGTCGAGGTGAGGCTAAACATCATGGCGGAAGAGTGTGGCAGAGGGAAGCAGCTCACATGATGATTGGAAAGCAGAGAGACTCCACTCTCCAGATCAAAATATATATCCCAAAGCCACGATCCTGGTGAACCACTCCCTCCAGCCACACCCCACCTGCCTCCAGTTAACTACTCAGTGAATCCCATTAGGGATCAAAACACTGATTAGTTTAAGGCTACAATCTAATCATTTCTCCTCCAAATCTTTTGGCATTGTCTCACATGTGAGCTTTTGGGGGACACTACATCTAAACTACAACACATCCTCACTCATCTGAATTATTTTAGCTGCAATGGAGAGACACCAAATGAGCTGTGGGTTAAGAAAAACAGGGAATTATTGGCTCCCACAACTGGGGTGTCCAGGGTTACAGATGGCATCAAATTCTCTGAGTTCAAGGGCTCAATGAGCATTGAGGCTGGTCTGTCTTTCCATATCTAGGACCAACTCTCCAAATGTAAGTAAGGCAGTCCTGGGCCCTTCCTTTCCAGACTCACATCCTTTTATTTTAGCAATCCCAGGAGAAATAATCCTTTGTTCCAAGAGCTTGTGCATGAAAGTACTGGGGAGGACCTTAGTTGACCATCCTGGGTCACTCGCCTACCCCTGAATCCCCTGACTATGGGGATTTGTAGTGGGCAAGGCTAGGCCGCATCTCCATCCCTGTGCTCAGGTAAGGTCCCACCTAACCCACAGGTAGGTTCTCCTTAGAAAAGAGGGAGTTCTATTACAGGATAATGAGAAAGGAACACTGGACAAAAACAACGAATTTTTCACTTCACAGCTCAGGGGAACAGACTGGTAATATGGTGGTTTAATAAGTAAGTGTGGAAACTCTGGAGTGCCACGCAGCTGGGTTCACCCCTTGGTCAAATTAGAAGCGTGTCCTTCTTTCAAGGATTTGACTCCTTCTCTGTAAATTGGGCATAAGGGAAGATACAGGTGAAGAAACAAAACATGGATCGTTAGTACAGTCCCTTCATCATAGGTGGTTGATGTGAGTTCTGAATGAGTAATAGGAAGTCCCTTCAAGACATGGTCATAGGAAGCCTTCAGCAAGGAAGCCATTACAATTACTGATCAAGAAACCATAAGGATGCCAGGCGCAGTGGCACCTGCCTATAATCCCAGCGGCTAGGGAGGCTGAGACAGGAGGATCACGAGTTCAAACCTAGCCTCAGCAATGGTGAGGCGCTAAGCAACTCAGTGAGACCCTGTTTCTAAATAAAATACAAAATAGGGCTGAGGATGTGGCTTAGTGGTCAAGTGCCCCTGAGTTCAATCCCTGGTACCCACCCCCCCAAAAAAATAAAATAAAGAAACCATAAGGATCACATGCTAAAAAGTGACCCAAGCCTCTGACTGCTGATTTTCCTTTCCTGTGTGTTGCAGAGTGAGACGACATGGATGCCATCAGCCAATCCCCCATGGAAGCTGTGCTTCCCAAGCACATCCTGGATATCTGGGCCATTGTCCTCATCATCCTGGCCACCATCGTCATCATGACCTCCTTGTTGCTGTGTCCAGCCACTGCCGTCATCATCTACCGCATGCGGACTCACCCAGTGCTCAGTGGGGCTGTTTGAGAGCCACCCAAAGCCCCAGCAGAAACAAGGATGCAAGTCCCTTGCCCCAGCCTGTTCTCAGCAAGACAGTGGAAGGACTTGGGAGGTTGCATTCTGGTCTTGGTTCTCCACTGGTCAGCTGTGTGGACTGGGTCTAGGGACCTACCTCTGTGAGTTCCGGGTTCACTGGCTTTCAACCAGGGATCGTGATCCCTGCCCCCACTACCTCATAGGGTTGTGAGAACCAAGTGACAAAGCTGTTTGAGAACAGTGAAGCCACCACAGATGTCCAGGGGTCACGCCAAGAGCTGAGAAGCTTTGAAGAAGCAAAGAGCCTAAAAGCTGGAGATGGCCTTCAAGGTGGTGAGGGAGACCCTGGGGACACAGCAGCCTTTTCCTGTGCCCCTCAAACCAAGCAAAGGACACCCTGTCCCCAATCCCAGGGGCTAGAGACACACTGGCTCAGCGTTGGTTTCTTTGAAGCATCACTCCCTTAAATTTTCTCCCTTGTCAAGGAGGGCAGGAGCTGAACATGGCAGGGAGAAGGGAGTTGAGTCAAGCTGTCCAGAATCTCTTCTGTGCCTGAGGTTTGTCCCTGTATACTCTGGAGGAAGGCTCTGCCATTGTTTGGCAATGCCCAGGGAGTTAGGGTTATGGGCTTCTTTCTGCAGGGGAGTCTCATTTCTCTGTAGCTTTGCCATTCAGGCAATGTTGGAAAATGCAAGGTGTCCAATACCCTGCTCAGCTTTCAGGATCTGCAGTCCCCAACCCCTGTGTGTCCCACACTAGAGATGCTATGTCCCTCTGTCCTGGCTCCTGCTGTCATTAACTCCACATATACTCCTTACTCCCTCCCACCAGAACTGCAGTCAAATCCAAGGTATTTATATTTTAAGAGATGTTCTCAAGACTTTTGGAACCAACTCAAGCCAGTGATAATAATTTTAGATGCTATGATTTGTATTTATATAGAGATATTTCTGGACCACTCAAGCTGTTTGATATCCACATCAGGAGCATCCTGGGATTTATTAAACTATGTAACAAGATAGCACAGATATTAGGATATTATTGTGTAAAAATGATGCTTTTACTTTGATCTTATTTCATTGACGTACACAACCAATTTCCAATAAAGTGCTAGAATGACCTTGTCTGATGTCTTTCTTTCAAGAGCACCTACTGAACTCAGAACTCAGATAAAAGGATTCCACTGAGTTTAATGGGCCTTAGTGACTATTTGAATGGAGGAACAGATGAGGAAACAGGAGAATCACATTAACTTCCAGGGTTCTAACTTCAGAAAATGGATGAAGTTATATGGTTTACACAAATAAATAATTCCAGAGGTAAAAACTGATTTTGGATGTAATATAATGGATTTAGGACTGGACATGTTGAGTATGAGGTGCCTGTTATGCAGGTGGATACTTTCAGGATGTAGTGAAAATCTTGCTCTATTCCTTAGGGAAGATTTTGATGTTGGAGTAATGGTTTGGCGGATTGCCATGCTACTCCAGAGGACAGGATCAGAGTATGCAGGCCAAGAGAACTGAGGTGCTAAGTTCAGAATGAAGAGAATGCTAAATAGAAGTGGAAAGGGAGTCAGGGAAATAATTATATCAGTCAGCTTCTTGTGATGGTGTCCAAAATACCCAATAAGGCAACTTAGATGAGGAAAAAATTTATTTTGTTTTATTTTATTTTTTGGTACTTGTGATTGAACCCAGGGGTACTGAACCACTGAGCACATCCCCAGTCTTTTTTAATTTTTAAATTTTGAGACAGTGTCTCACTAAGTTGCTGAGGCTGGCTTTGAACTTGTGATTCTTCTGCCTCAGCCTTCAAGCTGCTGGGATTACAGGAGTGTGCCATCATGCCCAACAGGAAAAGTTTATTTTCAGCTCACTCCTCCCAGGAACAACACCGTAGTGAAGAAGTCAGAGTTAAGGGATTCAGAGAAAGAGCTGTAGAAGGAATTTCCACCTTGTCCATTGGACTTGCTTTAACAAAATACAGTAGACTGAATAACACACAGACAATACAAATTTATTGTTTACAGTTCTGAAGGCTATGATGTCCAAGTTCAGGACACTAGCAGACCCAGTGTCCACTGAGGGTCCTTCCCTCAAAGATGGAGCCTTCTGTGTGTCCTCACATGGTGGCAGGGTACTAAAAAGCCCCCTCAAGCTTTTACAAGGGCACCAATGTCATTCATGAGAGCAGAGTCCTCATGACCTGATCATCTACCACAGGCCCCACCTCTCAAGATCATCACTTTGGAGGTTCTTGTTCAACACATGAATTTTGAGGGGGACACAAACATTCAGACCACAGCAGGGGATACATATTCGTGATGAGATTCTGATTGGTCTGCTCAGCATTTCTTCCAACTCCTGGTGTGCATTTCTGGATGTCACAGGCTGGACAGTGAAAAACTACATCAAGGGTGAAAGCCTGCACGGCCCTCACTGCCCTGTTGCTAGAGATTCCAATGTGCTTGGAGGCTCTGCTGTTCAGAAGCCTGCCTGCCTGCCAGGTTTATTGTGGAGCTCAGTGGAGTTGGGAGGGACGTGATGAGGTGTGAGGCATTCACAGTGCTGGTGGGACTCCAGCTGCATCCGCATGGCTCTGGGGACAGGCTGGTAGCTTTCTGATCCCTGGATGGCAGATGAGGTGGGACAGTTCTGCTGCCCACAGCTGAGACTGTAGCTTTCTTATTCCCTAGGCTCCCAATGGTCACACTGAAATTGCAGTTCTCTGAGATGGCCAGCTTCACAGTGCTGATCTGGGAGGAATTCTGGTAACCCTTGCCTTCTCTGTTCCTCCAATTCTCTCAGTAAATTTAAGCACATATTTTCCTATGCTGAACCTTTTTGCTTAAGCTTGCTAGAGTACATCTTGATTGGTCCAGATGGGAAAATCTATTAATTATTGACCTAGCTGTTCCACTTCCAAGTCCAGCATGTGGTCTGGCATCAGTGAGGAAAGAACTGTGTTAATGAGGGGCAGATGGGTGTGAATAAATAGAGATGCCAAGAGGCATCAGGGTCTCAGAGGGGTCCATGAGTAGTGATGGAATGATAAATTTGCCAACAGTTGCTGGAACGAAGCTTTTAAGAACAAGGAGACAGTTATTTTTGGATCATCCAAAAGTGTGAGACAATATATAGAATCTTTTGACAAAAAAGAGTGAAAATAAAAAATTTAAATCTATATTTGTTAGCTACCTGGAAAAGTAGTCTGATAATAAATAATAATAGAGTTCCAAATTGTTTTATCTATTGATATTAGTGTTTAGTTTGTGTTATTCAGCTCTGAGGAATGATTTATATCCGTAAATGTAGGAAACATATGTATGCTCATAGGTCAGAACAATACATGGATATAATTTTCATACACTCCCAATACATGTTTCCTCATTTAAGATCCTTACTAATATTAGCAGAAGTAAAATTCTGGGGAGAAAAGGATGTTTGGTAAATCAGACAGAATACTACTTATTGCTATAACTAAAGAGCCTTAGTATGTTTTTCTCTAAACTCCCTTCACCACAACCCCAACTCCAGAAATAACCAACTCATTGGAAAATGACTAGAAGGAAAAGAAGAAACAATTGCAACATTTATACAGTCATAGAGGAGTGGTCTGGTAAACATGGCAAAATAATAGGATAAAAATGATAACAATTAAAGCACTATTCCTATAAATGGTAAGCAACAAAACATAAAATTCAAAAATGTACCTTTTCAGTGGCACCCCCAGCATTTTTATATAGTGGGCTAAGAGGGGATAATTTGCTTGGAAAATGTAACATGAGTCTATAATTTTTCATAAACCTTTATGTAAGACTGGGAAAAGGCAAAAATGCTCCTGCAAAAAAATTTTGGGGAGCTACAAATAGAGTTAATATTTTGAACATATATGCATCCAAACAAGAATGGCAAGGAGGGCTGGGGATGTGGCTCAAGCAGTAGCGAGCTCGCCTGGCATGCGTGCGTCCTGGGTTCGATCCTCAGCACCACATACAAACAAAGATGTTGTGTCTGCCGAAAACTGAAAAATAAATATTAAAAAAAATTAAAAAAAAAAGAATGGCAAGGAGCATAGAGGAGATCTAGACAATTTTAGTTGGGGCAGAGAAATTATAGTAACCACTTTTTTTCTTGTTGATATTTCATTAGTTACAATTATCTATAATAAAGTTATGAATGCATATATTGTCACTAGTGAATTTATTCCTGTGATATTTGTTTCATTTATTGTTACATGGTAATTCCTGCTATTGTATTTCAAACGTAAACTGAATTCCTCAGATTTCTTTTTTAAACTAAACCTATATCTTTGGAAACCTACATTTCAAGGGCTTGACTCTATACATACCTACCTAGTCCAAATGAATGCAGTTTGGGAGATTCTGTGTGTGCCTGTGCACTGCTGTGTGTGTTAAGGAGTAACACAATCCACCTGAAATACCCGGCAGCTTTTCACATTATTTGCTTAACTATCCATTTAGTGATAAATATGTTTGGTAATACACATGTTTTATAGTGTTATCTACCAAATGTTCACATAGCAAATCTTACCTTTCTTTTTCTTTTCTAGAAACAGTATTTAGTATTAATTGTCACTAATATGAGTTATTTTTATTTTGCCGATGGAAATGTCATTGATTTTGGTTGATCCTGGACAATCTAGCTATGATGATATCAATGTTTGGGTCACGAGTAGATAGGTAGATGGCTGGAAATTCTTCATGGTTGAAAGCTTCTTTCTCTTTCTTTCTTTCTTTCTTTCTTTCTTTCTTTCTTTCTTTCTTTCTTTCTTTCTTTCTTTCTTTCAGATGGATTCAATATCTTTTACTTTATTTATTGTGTTTATTTTTATATGTGGTACTGAAGATGGAACTCAGTGCCTCACCTGTGGGAGGCAAGCATGCTACCACTGAGCTATAACCCCAGCCCCTCCACCTTTTTTTTTTTTTTTTTAAACGAAAACTTTTTGTAAGAATCTTGTAATCAGAAGTTGATGTCTGTTTTTTTTTTTTTAAACCCATCAAAGTGTTTCTACACTGGTTGTGATCCTTGGTGATCTTATGGGTGACTTTAATTTGCATTCTATATGCCAAGAGTTGATCTGAGCAGATGCTGGTGCCATGCTCTTGGACTTCCTAGCCCCAAGAATTGGGAGCTAAATAAACCTCTGTTCTTTTGTAAATTGCTCAGCCTCAGGTATTCTGTTACAGATAGAAAACAGACTAAGTGCATTGCTGAATTTTTAAAACTTAACAAATGTTTTATTTAGTATTTTGAAACGTGATATGCTTTCTTAATAACAGCTCTGTCACAGAGAATGTGAATCTCGCTCATGTCAGGTGTGGGCGAGGGAAAGGGTTCCCTTTGAAGGGATGGGTTGGCTGAGAAATAAAAGCTATGAAAATTGCACCATGAAATAAACATGAAAGACCAGAAACACAGTTGAAAAAGAGGGCACAGTGATGGGTTAAGCCTACCAGAGGGTACAGCATCTAACAAAAATGGAGCCCTCACTTGCTTTATTTATAGCGGTACAGATCAAAGTGGATTGGTAGGCATAAGGTTTCAGTGTGATGATTCTTGTCTCCGTGCTAGCTTCTTCAAGAAAAACAGGCTATGGGTCGGGGTAGGCAGGTTTTGGCTTTTAGGGTCCTGCCCATCTCCCATGCTGTGCTGAACTTGAGATGGCCCTAGGCAGAATGCCCCAGGAACCAGGCATTCCCAAACCAGTGGGATTGCTACTGGGAGTTCCTGATGCAGGGATTTCCTGCCTAATAGCCTCAACATCGCTTTTAGTTCACGCATAGTTTATGGATGGCTCCCTACACTTGAATATTTCTATTTCAGTACTACACAATTGAGAGAGATGGAGATTCTGGTAGAGATGGCTAATTGACTACCCAATATCCATTATTGTTGAACTTACCAGTAAGATAGCTGGGGACCACCACAGGGACAAAAGGAAACTACATTCTTGGGCCTGTTAGTCATTAAAAAGGTCTCAGTTTAACCCATAATTTGTCAGATACCAAATGTGCTTCATTTATCCACCTTCAGACTGTCTTTCCATATGCATTATAGAGCCAGGGTGCCCAGGCCACAGCTCTTCCAATGCTAAAAGGGAAAAGCCCTTGAGGAGACACTAAAATGGAAAATTCCCAGGCCCTTGACTTGCTAGTTGCTCTTTCACTTAGCTCATCCTTCTCACAGGGCAAAGAGCTTAATGTAGAGCCCCTAAAACCAATTCACACCCCAGACTCCAGCCCACCCCTGTAAGCTCTCAATAAACCTAGCTCGTTTCTTCTGTTTCATCAAGCCAGCCTGTCACTTTTAGGGGGCAAGGGTGCGTTGGGGATTTGACCTAGGGGTCTTTTACCACCAAGCCACATCCAGCTCTTTTTTTTTTTTTTAATTTGCTCTAATTAGTTACACATGACAGTAGAATGTACTTTGACACATCATGTTGTAGGGACAAACGAGGCAAGGCACCAAAGGTAGCAGGAAACAGGGTACAGCCTTTGCTGTAATCAATCAATCTTCTGAACCCCAGTTCAGGGAGTTTCAGAACTTCATACCCATCATGTGAGGGGAGGGGTTCAGAAGTTCACAGTCTGTAGAAGTTTACATAAAAGCAACTTTTTCTCTCACTGTTCTGGGCAAGTTAACCCTTCAAGGACAGCACCTGAGAAGGGGAGAGCTTCTTCTCCCCTTTCTTTCCTCCCCCTGCCAGCTGTTACCATGGAGCCCAATTGGTAACTTCTCTTAAAAATGTAGACATCTCTGTGAAGCCCAGCTCAAGGCCAGAGGCCTTGTTTGCACATTTCTACAAACTACTATACTGGATAAATGTTTGTGAAAAACTAGTAAGGGGGTGTCCAGCACCTGGAGTGCTGATTTCTTCCCAGCCCGTGGCCATGTAAGACAAGGCAACATGAAAATAGGAAGTTTATCTACATTAAACTCTTTTGTAGAGACTCTTTTGCTGACAGTCCCAAAATCAGCCATGGTGAAGATTCTGGAGAAGCCCAGTTTAGACTTTTCTGTGGAGAAAGGGGGTGCCACTACAATCATACATAAGTGGGGTATAATTTCTCATTCTTCTGGTTCTACGTGATGTAGAATCACACTAGTTGTTTGGTCCTATATGTACATAGGGTAATAATGTCAGATTCATTCTGCTATCCTTCCTACCATACCTCTCCCCTCCCTTCACTCCCCTCTACCAATACAAAGTAACTCTATTCTTCCTTAGTGCTCCTCACACCTTAATGTGAATTGGCATTTGTATATTAGAGAAAACATTCAGCCTTTGTTTTTTCAGACTGGCTTATTTCACTTAGCATGATATTCTCCAGTTCCATCCATTTACTGGAAAATACCATAATTTTATTCTTCTTTAAGGCTAAGTAATATTCCATTGTGTATATATACCACATTTTCTTTATCCATTCATCTGTTGAAGGACACCTAGGTCGGTTTCATTGTTTAGCTATTGTGAATTGAGCTGCTATAAACATTGATGTGGCTGTGTCCCTGTAGTATGCTGATTTTAAGTCCTTTGGGTATAAATCAAGGAGAGGGACAACTGAGTCAAATGGTAGTTCCACTCCAAGTTTTTGAGGAATCTTCATATCACTTTTCATAATGGTTGCACCAATTTGTAGTCCCACCAGCAATGTGTGAGTGTACCTTTTCCCCCACATCCTCACCAACACTTATTGTTGCATGTATTCTTGATAACTGCCATACTGACTGGAGTGAAACGAAATCTTAGAGTAGTTTTGATTAGCATTTTTCTAATTGCTAGAGATGTTGAACACTTTTTTCATAACTTTATTGACTAATCATATTTCTTCCTTTGTGAAGTGCCTGTTCAGTTCCTTAGCACACTTATTGATTGGGTTATTTGTGTTTTGATGTTAAGTTTTTTGAGTTCTTTATATATCCTGGAGATTAATGCTCTATCTCAGGTACATGTGCTAAAGATTTTCTCTCATTCTGTAGGCTCTCTCTTCATGTTATTGATTGTTTCCTTTTTCTGAGAAGCTTTTTAGTTTGAATCCATCCCATTTATTGATTCTTGATTTTACTTCTTGCACTTTAGGAGTTTTTATTAAGGAAGTCAGTTCCTAGGCCAACATGATGAAGATTTGGGCCTACTTTTTCTTGTATTAGGCACAGGATCTCTGTTCTAGTTCCTATGTCTTTGATCCACTTTGAGTTGAGTTTCATGTAGGATGAGAGATAGGGGTTTAATTTCATTTTGTTATGTGTGGATTTCCAATTTTCCCAGCACCATTTGTTGAATAGGCTATTTTTTTTCCAAGTGAATGTTTTTTTTTGTGCCTTTGTCTATTATGAGATAACTATATTTATGGGGATTTGTCTCTGTGTTTTCTATTTTGTACCATTGGTTGATGGTGTGTTTTAGTGCCAATACCATGCCATTTTTGTTACCATGGCTCTGTAGTATAGTTTAAGTTCTGGTATTGTGATGCCTCCTGATTCACTCTTCTTGCTAAGGATTGCTTTGACTATTTTGGGTCTCTTTATTTTTCTAAATAAATTTCATAAGTACTCTTTCTAATTTTATAAAGAATGTCATTGGGATTTTAATAGGAATTGCATTAAATCTGTAGAATGTCTTTTCGTAGTATGGCCATTTTGACAATATTAATTCTGCCTCTCCAGGAGCCTGGGAGGTCTTTCCATCTTCTGAGGTCTTTTTCAATTTCTTTCCTTAGTGTTCTACAGTTTTCATTGTAGAGGTCTTTCACCTCTTTTGTTAGATTGACACCCAAGAATTTTGTTTTATTTTTTTTAAGGCTATTGTGAATGGGGTAGTTTTCCTAATTTCTCTTTCAGAGAAATGTCTGTTTAAATTTTAGCTTATTTTTAAGAATTGGATTGCTTTCTTACCATTAAGTTTTACAAATTCTTTATCTGTTGTGTAAAAAGATCTTTTGTTTGATACTTAGTTTGAATATATTTTCTTCCAGTAGATTTCTTCAGTAAATTCATCACGGATATATAGAAACATGTTTGATTTATGGGTGTTGATTTTATATCTGGCTACTTTGCTGATTTTGTCCAGCTATTTTTATCTTTTGTTTTGAGATAGGGTCTTGCTGAGTTGCTGAGGCTGGTCTCTTATTTGTGATCCTCTTGCTTCAGCCTTCCAAATTGCTGGGATTATGGGTGTGTGCCACCACTGCAGGCTCTGACACTTGGAAATGTGTCTCCTTTCCCATGTGGGGGCTCAAAGAAAGGCTTTGCTTGTGTATTCATAGTCACAAGCCTGGATTTTGTTTCTGTCATCATCAATCCAAGTTCTAAGTATCTAGCATCATTAACAGAACCTGAATATTATTGAGACCAAGACCCTCACTGCTTTGGTATCTTAAGATTCTGGGGCAATTAAAGATAAAAATCTAGCACAGTATTTTGACACTAACATTGAATTATTCTTAGGACGTTGACCGAATATATTTTCATTTATATCACTTGAAAAATCTTTAAAAATTTTATGTACAGTATAATTGACTTGTTTGCTATGAGATTTGAAATATGTATAGACTCATGTAACTGTCACTGCCAACAGGGTACAGTGCAGCCCCCACACCCCAAACCACTCTTTTGATTCTATTTAATAAAATCAATTTCCCATTCCCAGGCCCTTGCAACCAATGATCTGTTCTCTGCCAGTATAGTTTTGCCTTTTACATAATGCTAGCTGAATGGAATCACAGTGTGTATTCTTTTGAGTCTGACTCCTTTGATAGCATATTTCTCCTTTGCATCCATATTCTGAGTCCCAATACTCTGCTCCATGTTGTTACAGAAATGAACCACATATTAGTTATCTGTTCACTAATAGGAGGACATTTGGGATATTTTCTTTTTTGATTGCTACAAATAAAGCAACTGTGAACATCTGTGTATAGGGTTTTATATGAACATAAGTTTTTATTTCTCCTGGTAAATACCTAACATAAGAGAATGCTAATTCATGCGGGAGTTAGATGTGTATAAGGGATTGCAAACCATAACCATTTTCCAGAGCAGTCACCATTTTTGCATTCCTACCAGTGTTGAGTAAGTGTATGTATCATTTGTTCAGCATCCTCACACATACTCCTTCCTCGGTTCTAATACACATGCAGTACATGATACGTGATACCATGTGTACTTGCTATGTGAATTTCCTGAATGTTGAACATGTCTTCCTGTGTTTATTAGGTATCTATGTATCTTTCTGGCCAAATGTCTGTTTAAATTTTAGCTTATTTTTAAGAATTGGATTGTTTTCTTGCCATTAAGTTTTACAAATTCTTTATCTGTTGTGTAAAAAGATCTTTTTCTGATACTTAGTTTGAATATATTTCCTTCCAGTCAGTTGCATATCTTCTATATTCTATTAAAATTATTTTTTTGTAGAGCAAAACTGTTAATTTTGCAGGGTTTGGTGGTGCATACATGTAATCCCAGTTACTGGGGAGTCTGAAGTTCGGGGATCGCAAGTTTGAGATTAACCTGGGTAGCTCAGGGACATCTTGTCTCAAAATAAAAAGTAAAAAGTGCTGGGGATGTAGGTCAGTGGTGGAGTTCAACCCCCAGTAAGAGAAAAAAAAGAGTTAATTTTGACAAGTCTATTAATTTTTTTCCCTTGTGAGATTTTTAGATTTTCCTGGTTCTTCACATGAATGGTAATTTTGAGTGGTATTTGGGATGCTTTGAATGTTATGAAACCTTAGGCAGAATGTTGATATCTTTAATTTTTATTTAGTTAGTGAGGTTCAGTTACAGTTTCTATCTGACATCAATGAGTGTTTGGCTCCAATGTCAGTTCAATTTTCAAAACCTTTGCAGTGCTGTTTGGAGCGATTTCACACTTGCACCACCTAGTGGACAGTTCGGCACAGTCTGCCCATACTTCTGTTAACAAAGCTTTTGGTATACTATTTATATTAAAAGACATGTGCCATTAGCTTGGTGTCAATAGACAACTTTATGGGATTGCTTTATTTTTGTATTTCTTTTAATTTTTTAAAAATTTTCTCATTAGTTATACATGACAGTATAATGCATTTTGACACATTGTATACAAATGGAGCACAACTTCTAATGCCTCTGGCTCTACATGGTGTAGAGTTACACTAGTAATGTAATCATACACGTATATAGGGTAATAATGTCCTCCTCATTTTATTGTCCTTCCCATCCCCACATCCTGGGATTGCTATCTTGAGTTCCTTTCCATAGAAAATACCCCAACACTTTCTTATGTCCTTGAGCCCCCCACTTTCCTTTCTTTCTCAATAGAAGCTGAGGCCTTAGTTTGCCCATTTTGTTCTACACTTTCTATAAATGTTCCAATTCTGATACTGAGCAGTGAGAACACACACACACACACACACACACACACACACACACAGAGAGAGAGAGAGAGAGAGAGAGAGAGAGAGAGAGAGAGAAGAAAAAGAATCAGTGTGATGCCTCATAAACTCTTGGCATTATCATATCCCTGGTCAGAGGGAGAGCTGCTATTTCTTGATGGCTTAGGTGCTGCTTTGCCTCTGCTACTACTGGGGTTTGGAGGGGAGAATGGATAAGATTTCCCTCTTACCCACAGGGATCCCCTAGTCCAGAAATGAAGGGCTTCCATTGGAGCTCTCTCTGCCAGTGCTGCTGCAAAGCTCTGGCATTTGGCTACATTTGAATTAGACAAAGAGCCAGAGAGTGAGAGATAGAGATAGGCATAGAGATAGAGATAGAGATAGAGATAGAAATGAGAGAGAGAGAGAGAGAGAGAGAGAGAGAGAGAGAGAGAGAGAGAGAGAGAGAGAAATAGTTGGCTTATTTCTGAGCCCTCAGCTACTGGTGCATGCATTGTTTAAAACTTTTGCTTACACTTGCTTATAATTAAGATTATTTTATCTTCTTGATACATTGACTTTTTGCCATTACTAAATGGCCCTTTATCCCTAGTAGTTTTCTATACTCTGTGTTCCAATTTGATGGGTCTTTAGCATAGATAATTCAACTTTCTTTACATTGACATTTTCATCTATTTTAAGCAATATTTTGTAGTAGGTCTCTTATAGACAGGATTTAGTAGTGTCTTGCTTTTTTTTTTTCAAGATCCAATTGGACAATCTTTGACAATTAGGTCTTACCATGTATATTTAAAGTTACTATTGGTATGTGTGTTTGCTGGATTTCCATCACTGAGACAAAATACCTGTGATAAATCCATTTAGGAAGGAAGGAAAGAGGAAAGCTATATTTTGGCTTATGAGTTCAGAGGTTTCAGTCTGTGGTCCGTTGCTTTTGAACATGTTATCAATCAGAACAGAATGTAGGGAGTGCATATGGATGGAGCAAAGCTGTTCAGGTCAGATTGACTGGGAAGCAAAGAAAGAGAGGAAGTGACCATGGTCCCAATATCTCCTTCAAGGGCACACCCCAATGAAATGATGTCTTCCACAAGGCCCCATCTTCTGGAAGTTCCACCACCTCCAAGAAGTGCCATCAGCAGGGGACCAAGTCTTTAACACATGAGCACCTGGGAAATATTAACAATCCAAACTATAACGATAGGTTTGTTTAACTCTAACACCTTTCTATTTATTGCGTATTTGCCAATTTGTTTTTTCATTAGTGCATTTTAATCATAGAATAATGGGTTCTGATGTGACGTATTTCAACATGCAAATAACATATTTGATCATATTCACCCACATTACCCTTTCTTATGCCCATTTTTACATGTTCTACTTTATTATTATTAGTTATATTTATGATTTTATTTCTTGATGGTTTCTTGGTAGCAAATTATAGTATATATCTTTAACTTATCACAGAACACATTCAGATAATATTATACTTTAAGACAGGTCGAGAATCACAGGATAACATCCTTCCATTTACCTCATCCTTGCATTGGAGCTATTTATTTATTTATTTTTGAATGTGGGGTACTAAGTAGATTGAACCCAGGGCCTTGTATATGCTCGGCAAGTTCTCTACCACTGAGCTATACACTCAATCCAATTAATTTTATTTTTAGACAGTGTCTTGCTAAGTTTCCTAGGCTTGCCTTGACCTTGTGAGCCTCCTCCCTCAGCTTACAGTGTTTCTAGATTACAGGCATGCACAATTGTGCCAGGAGCCATAGTGCTATATTTATATTCTTTTAAAAAATTAAAAAAAAAATTTAAAAACTTTTTTTGCATTTTTTAAAAATTTATTTATTTATATATGACATATTGTATATGTTATAGAACCCACGTTACATTGTTATTTTTCTGCTTTCATCAGTAAGTTACATTCTGAAGAAATTTAAATGTTAAAGGAAACAGCTATATTTGTCTATACATTTGTCTTTTCCATGATAATATTTCTTGTGCACATGTAGAGATCTATCAAAGTTTACTTATGATTACAGGACTTTCACATTTCTTGTTGTGTAGCTGTGTTGATTATGAATTATTTCACTTTTGTAGATATAAAAATTTTTTAACATCTTTATTTTATATTTTATGTGGTGCTGAGGATCGAACCCAGCGCCCCGTGCATGCCAGGTGAGCGCGTTACTGCTTGAGCCACATCCCCAGCCCAATAAATTTTTGACATTTGTTTTAAAAATTTATTTATGCTGCGCAGATGGAAAAGTCACAGATTTATTCTTTTTATAATGGCAAATTATAATTATATGTAATAATAGGATTAATTGTGATGCATTTGTACATGCGCACAACGTCATTTGATCAATCTCATACCTCTTCTTTCCCTCTTCTCCTCCCTCTCCCTGATCCATATGCTTTTTCCTACTTGATTCCCTTATGTTATTATTTTTTAATTAATACATTATAATTATATATGCAAAAGCAGGATCACTGTGGTATTTTCATACATGGACATAACATAATGTAATTTGGTAGATTTTATTCTCCAGTACTTTCCTATGTTCTCCCTTCCTCTCCCTTGACCTCTTTCCTCTTTTCCATTAGGTCTCCTATTTTCATGAGATCTCATTTTTTTATTCATTTAAATTTGCTTTCTAGTCTCCACATAGAAGAGAAACCATTCAATTCTTAACTTTCTGGGTCTGGCTTATTTCACTTAGCATGATGTTCTCCAGTTCCATCTATTTAGCAGTAAATGACATATTTTTATTCTTCTTGGCTTAGTAGAACTCCATTGTGTATATATGCCATAATTGCTTATCCATTTGTATGTTGACATCACCTAGGCTGATTTCATATCTTGGCTATTGTGAATCGTGGTGCTATAGACATTGGTATGCATGTATCACTTATAGCATGCTGCTTTTAGCTTTTTTGAATAAATACCAAGGACTAAGATAGCTGGATCTTAATGGGTTCTTTCCTAGTCTTTTGAGGAATCTCCATACTAGTTTTCATAGGGAGATCAGTTGTATTATTTTGCAGTCCCACCAACGATGTATGTGTGTACATTTCCCCCCACATCCTCGCCAGCATTTATTATTATTTGTATTCTTATTTTTTTATTTTTTTTATTGTTGGTAGTTCAAAACATCACACAGTTCTTTTTTTTTTTTTAAAGAGAGAGTGAGAGAGGAGAGAGAGAGAGAGAGAGAGAGAGAGAGAGAGAGAGAGAAAGAGAATTTTTAAATATTTATTTCTTAGTTCTCGGCGGACACATCATCTTTGTTGGTATGTGGTGCT
The DNA here is from genome assembly GCF_045843805.1 of Urocitellus parryii. NCBI lineage: Eukaryota > Metazoa > Chordata > Mammalia > Rodentia > Sciuridae > Urocitellus > Urocitellus parryii. Next base: position 104,491,572 of record NC_135531.1, read on the forward strand.
GAGGATCGAACCCGGGCCGCACGCATGCCAGGCGAGCGCGCTACCGCTTGAGCCACATCCCCAGCCCCCACAGTTTTTAATATATCATATTTCACAGTTTGATTCAAGTGGGTTATGAACTCCCATTTTTACCCCGTATACAAATTGCTGTATCACATCAGTTACACTTCCATTGATTTACATATTGCCATTCTAGTGTCTGATGTATTCTGCTGTCTATCCTATTCTCTACTATCCCCCCTCCCCTCCCCTCCCCTCCCCTCCCCTCCCCTCTTCTCTCTCTACCCCCTCTACTGTAAATCATTTCTTCCACTTGTATTATTCTTCTCTTACCTCTCCTTTCCTCTTATATGTAATTTTGTATAACCCTGAGGATCAACTTCCATTTTCATGCAATTTCCCTTCTCTCTCCCTTTCCCTCCCACCTCTCATCCCTGTTTAATGTTAATCTTCTTCTCTAGCTCTTCGTCCCTACCCTGTCCTTAGTTACTCCCCTTATATCAATGAAGTCATTTGGCATTTGTTTTTTAAGGATTGGCTAACTTCACTTAGCATAATCTGCTCTAATGCCATCCATTTCCCTCCAAATTCTATGATTTTGTCGTTTCTTAATGCAGAGTAATACTCCATTGTGTATAAATGCCACATTTTTTTTTATCCATTCATCTATTGAAGGGCATCTAGGTTGGTTCCACAATCTTGCTATCGTGAATTGTGCTGCTATGAACATCGATGTAGCAGTGTCCCTGTAACATGCTCTTATTAGGTCTTTAGGGAATAGACAGAGAAGGGGAATAGCTGGGTCAAATGGTGGTTCCATTCCCAACTTTCCAAGAAATCTCCATACTGCTTTCCAAATTGGCTGCACCAATTTGCAGTCCCACCAACAATGAACAAGTGTACCCTTTTCCCCACATCCTCTCCAGCACTTGTTGTTGTTTGACTTCCTAATGGCTGCCAATCTTACTGGAGTGAGATGGTATCTTAGAGTGGTTTTGATTTGCATTTCTCTGACTACTAGCGATGGTGAGCATTTTTTTCATGTACTTATTGATTGATTGTATGTCTTCCTCTGAGAAGTGTCTGTTCAGGTCTTTGGCCCATTTGTTGATTGGGTTATTTGTTATCTTATTGTCTAATTTTTTGAGTTCTTTGTATACTCTGGATATTAGGGCTCTATCTGAAGTGTGAGGAGTAAAGATTTGTTCCCAGGATGTAGGCTCCCTGTTTATCTCTCTTATTGTTTCTTTTGCTGAGAAAAAACTTTTTAGTTTGAGTAAGTCCCATTTGTTGATTCTAGTTGTTAACTCTTGCACTATGGGTGTCCTATTGAGGAATTTGGAGCCCGACCCCACAGTATGTAGATCATAGCCAACTTTTTCTTCTATCAGATGCCGAGTCTCTGATTTAATATCAAGCTCCTTGATCCATTTTGAGTTAACTTTTGTGCACGGCGAGAGATATGGATTCAGATTCATTTTGGTGCAAATGGATTTCCAGTTTTCCCAGCACCATTTGTTGAAGATGCTATCCTTCCTCCATTGCATGCTTTTAGCCCCTTTATCAAATATAAGATAGTTGTAATTTTGTGGATTGGTTTCTGTGTCCTCTATTCTGTACCATTGGTCCACCCGCCTGTTTTGGTACCAGTACCATGCTGTTTTTGTTACTATTGCTCTATATTATTTGTATTCTTGATAATTGCCATTTTGACTGGAGTGGGATAAAATCTCATGGTATTTTTGATTTTTCTTTCTTTGATTTCTGAGAATGTATAATATTTTTAAAATGTATTTCTTGGATATTCGTATTTCTCTTTTTGAGAAATTTCTGCTTAGATCATTTGCCTATTTATTGACTATGTTCTTTGTTTTTTCTGGTATAGTTTTTGAGTTCTTTATTTTTTTATTAATTTTTTTATAGTTGTAGATGGACAGAATGCCTTCATTTTATTTGTTTATTTTTATATTGTGCTAAGGATTGAACCCAGTGCCTCACACATACAAAGTAAGCACTCTGCCACTGAGCTACAGCCCCAGCCCTGAGTTCTTTATATATTCTGGATATTAATCTCCTTTCAGAAGAGTAGCTGGACAAGAGCTTTTCCTACTTTCTGTAGGCTCTCTCTTCACATGCTTAACTGTTTCCCTTGCTTGTAGAAGCTTTCTTTTTTTAAAATATTTATTTTTCAGTTTTTGGTGGACACAACATCTTTATTTTATTTTATATGGTGCTGAGGATCCAACCCAGCGTTCTGTGCATGCCAGGCAAGTGCATTACCGCTTGAGCCACATCCCCAGCCCCTGTGTAAAAGCTTTCTAACTTGATGCTATCCTACTTACTGATTTTTGGTTTTATTTCTTGGGCCTTGGGAATCTTATTAAGGAAGGCAATGCCCGTGCCAATATGTTAGAGTGTTGACCCTGTGTTTTCTTCTAGTAGCTATAGAGTTTCTGTTCTATATTCCTAGGGTTTGATCCAGTTTGAACTGATTTTTGTGCAGGCTAAGAAACAAAGATCTAGTTCCATCCTTTTACATATGGACACCCAGTTTTCCTAACACCATTGATTAAAAAGGCTATCTATTCTCCAGTATAGATTTGGCACCTCTGTCTAGAATCAGGTTACTGTATCTATGTGGATTTTTCTCTGTGTCTTTTACTCTATTCCATTGGTTTTTGTGTATGTTTTCATGCTAATACCATGCTGCCTTTATTTCTATAGCTCTATAATATGATTTGAGATTGGGTACTGTGACGCCTCCAATATAGCTGTTATCGCTTAGGATTGCTTTGTCTGTTCTGGGTCTTCCAATCTTCCATATGAACCTTATGACTAATTTTTCTAGTTCTCTGAAGAGTGTCATTGATATTTTGATGGGAATTGCATTGAATTTGTAGTTCTGTTTGGGTAATATGGTCATTTTAACAATATTAATTCTGCCTATCCAAGAACATGGGAGGTCTTTCCATCTTCTTATGTCTTCTTCAATTTCTTTCTTCAGCTTTCTATGATTTTTATTGTAGAGCTCTTTCACCTCTTTGTTAGATCTATTCCTACACATTTTATTTCGGGGGGTCTATTGTGATGAAATTATTTTTTCTCATTTATTTCTCAGGAGGTTCACTATTGGTATATAAAAAAGCTATTGATTTTTGTATGTCTATCTTGCATTGTGCTACTTTACTGAATTTGCTCTGGACATTGTCTGGTAGAGTTTTCCTGAGTCCTACAGGATTATATCATCTGTAAACAGAGATAACTTATTGTTTTCCTATTTGTATTCCTTTAATTTTTTTCTTGTCTCATTGCTCTGGCTAAGATTTCAAGAACTATATTGAAATAGGAATGGTGAAAGTGGACATGCTTGTTTCTAATTTTAGAGGAAATGCTTCCAGTTTTTTCTTCATTAAGTATAATGCTGGCTTTGGCTTTGCCACATGATGCGTATATGATGTTACGTATATGATGTTGAGGTAATTTCTGTCTCTCCATAGTTTCTTTAGTGTTTTTAACATGAATGAGTGTGAATTTTGTCAAAGGGGTAGTGCAGTCATGTGAATTCCAGAAGTCACCTTCTCTGGGCTCTGAACCTATGACAACTTTTCTTCATAGGCAGAAATTTCCCCTGATTCTGAGCTGATTCCAACTGGGACATGGGCAGGGGAAGCAAAATGTTCCTTTTCCCTTATATATGTGGCCAGACTAAGTTTCTGTGCTGTATAGTATTTCTGGTATACTTTTGCTGCACTCTGGTGCTCTACTTTCATTATTTTGGTTGAAATATAGTTGCTGTTCATTTCTAAATTTATTTTTTTTCTCTGGGAGTACACCTGTAGGAACTTCTAGTCAGCCACCTTCAGTTTTGCCCATTTTTCACTTCAAGTTTTCTTGTGTGTATTGCTGGTGCTACTTTTTAATTTGAAAATATTTGTGCTAAGAATGTAATTGAGAGCATTTTGGTGCAGGCTTGTAATCCGAGTGACTTGGAGGTTGAGGTAGGAGTATTACTTGTTGAGGCTAGGGTGGGCCACTCAGCAAGACCCTGTCTGAAAAAAAAAAATCAGAAGGGCTGGCTGTGTATCTCAGTGGTAGATGAATGTTTTGTTCAATCCCCAGTACTGCAACAAAATATAACAAAAAAAGAAAAAATAATAATTAAAAAATCAGCCCAGTTTGTATTAATATCATTAGATATATCATGCAGAAATAACACTAATAATGATTTAAAACTTTTATACAATTTATATAGTCAAAGGGATTATTTTGAAATTTATTTTATTAAGAATGAAGAAAATAACATTATTAAAAGTGTATATTCAGTTTAAAAGTTTAACATCAAAGAGAAACTACATGTTTTATGATGGTATCATAATTGAAAAATGTAGATGTCATAGATAAATCCAAAATCTTACTATATTGGAAATCAATGGATAAAATTTTCATTGTAGTGAAGAGAAAAATCATATATGTGTATTTATTTTATTTATTATTTTTAATGGTGTTGGGACTTATCAGGGCCTCATGCATGCCAGGCAAGCATTTTATCATTGTAAGTTTATTTAGTATGTTGAATATAATTTTACTGTTTTTTCTAATATTCTATCTTATCTTGTCAATGGTGGTTCTATTTATTTATTTATTTATTTATTCATTCATTCATTCTGATTAGATACATATGATAGCAGAATGTATTTTGATTCATTGTATACAAATGGAGCACAATTTTTCCTTCCTCTGGTTGTATACAATGTAGTGTTGCACCATATGTACAGTCATACATGTACCTAGGGTAATGATGTCTATCTTATTTTGCCATCTTTCCTGCCCCCACACCACTGTATGTTTTTGGCACCTTTGTCTAGTATGAGATAACTGCATTTATGTGGGTTTGTCTCTGTTTCTTCTATTTTGTACTATTGGTCTATGTGTCTATTTTGGTGCCAATACCATGTCATTTTGTTACTATAGCTCTGTAGTATAGTTTAAGGTCTGGTATTGTAATGTCTCCTGCTTCATTCTTCTTGCTAAGGATTTCTTTGGTTATTCTGGGTCTCTTATTTTTCCAAACGAATTTTATGATTGTGTTTTCTATTTCCATGAGGAATGTTGTTGGGATTTTAATAGGAATTGCATTAAATCTGTATAATGCTTTTGGAACTATAGCCAGTTTGTTCATATTAATTCTTCCTATCCAAGAGCATGGGAAATCTTTCCATTTTCTAAGGTCTTCTTAAATTTATTTCTTTAGTGTTCTATAGTTTTCATTGTAGCAGTCTTTTATCTCTTTTGTTAGATCAATTCCCAAGTGTCTTATTTATTTTTTTTTGAGGCTATTGTGAATGGAGTAGTTTTCCTAATTTCTCTTTCAGAGGGTTTATCACTGATGTATAGAAATGCATTCGATTTGTGAGTATTAATTTTGTATCCTGCGGGCTGGGGATGTGGCTCAACTCGCCTGGAGTGCTTACGGCCCTGGTTCGATCCTCAGCACCACATACCAACAAAGATGTGTCCGCCGAGAACTAAAAAAAAAAAAAATAAATAAATATTAAAAATAAAACTCTAAAAAAAATTTTGTATCCTGCTACTTTGTTGAATTCATTTATTCTAGAAATTTTCTAGTGGAGTTTTTTGGATCCTCTAAGTATAGAATCATGTCACAGGCAAATAGTGATAGTTTGAGTTCTTCTTATCCTATTTGTATCCCTTTAATTTTTTTCATTTGTCTAATTGCTCTGCCTAGAGTTTCAATGACTGTGTTGAATAGGAGTGGCGAAAGAGGGCATCCCAGTCTTGTTTCTGTTCTTAGAGGGAATGCTTCCATTTTTTCTCTATTTAGAATAATGTTAGCCTTCGGCTTATCATAGATAGCTTTTACAATGTTGAGGTGTATTCCTACTATACCTAATTTTTCTAGTGTTCTGAACATGAAAGGGTGTTTTATTTTGTCAAATGCTTTTTCTGCATCTATTGAGATGATCATATGATTTTTATCTTTAAGTCTATTGATGTGATGGATTATGTTTATTGGTTTCCATACGTTGAACCAACCTCAAATTCCTGGGATGAACCACATTTGATCATGGTGACTATCTTTTTAATATGTTTTTGTATGTGATTTGCCAGAATTTTATTGAGAATTTTTGCATCTACATTCATCAGGGATATTGGTCTGAAGTTTTCTTTCCTTTGTGTCTTTGTCTGGCTTTTGTGTCAGAATGCCTCTTAGTATGAATTTGGAAGAGTTCCCTTCTTTTCATGGAATAATTTGAAGAGTATTTGCATTAATTCTTCTTTGTAGTTCTTGTAGAACTTATCTGAGAATCTGTCTGGTCCTGGGCTTTTCTTGATTCGTAGGCTTTTGATGGCATCTTCTATTTCATTGCTTAATATTGATCTGTTTAAATTGTTTATGTCCTCTCAATTCAGTTTGGGAAGATCATATATCTCTAGAAATTTGTTGAAGTCTTCAAGATTTTAAATTTTATTGGAGTATAAATTTTCAAAATAGTTTCTAATTATCTTCTATATTTCAATAGTATCTGTGGTGATATTTCCTTTGTCATCACAAATTTTAGTAATTTGAGTTTTCTCACTCAAATAGGTTGTTAGGGTGGCTATGGGTTTATCAATTTTATTTATTTTTTCAAAAAATCTGCTTTTTGTATTTTCATTTTTTTCAGTTGTTTCTTTTGTTTCAATTTCATTGATTTCAGCTCTGATTTTAATTATTTTCTGTCTTCTACTACTTTGGGTGTTGATTTGTTTTTATTTTTCCTATGGATTTTAGATGTCACATCAGGTTGTTTATTTGTTGATTTTTATTCTTTTAATGAATGAGCTCTAGACAATGAATTTTCCTTTTAACACTGCCTTCCTATGTCCCAGAGATTTTGGTAAGTTGTATTGGAGTTTTCATTTACCTCCAAGAAATTTTTTTATCTCATCCCTGATGTCTTCTGCTATTCATGGATCATTCAATAGTGTATTATTTAGTCTCTAGGTGTTGGAGTAGCTTCTATATTTTACTTTATCATTGATTTCTAATTTCATTCCATTATGGCTGATAGAATGTAGGGTAGTGTCTCTAGTTTTTGTATTTGCTAATGTGGGAAGCCGTTCTCGCACATGATTGGGCACCTCCCTGGCTGGGTGTGAGGCGTTCCTGCCAAGCTGTGTCAGAACTAATCCCCACCCTTTTTAGGTGGGAGAGCCCATCTGTGTGGGGGCGTGACTGACCATTGACCCCGAGACCAATCACTGACCCTGACCTTGGAATGCTGTCCCCCTCAACCTTCATTGGATGGAATTTTCCCCTGAATTTCTTGTTCCCCAATAAAAGGCCACTCTCTGGCGTGCCCTGTCTCTCTCTCCTGCTGGTCTCTTGTGTAAACCTCGCTACCCCACTGGGTAACTCTAGGCAGGAGCCAGAGGGGGGGCCGTCTCAGACCTGATCAAAGAAAAAGGTAAGTTGAGTTTATGTGTATTTATTTTGATCTCACTATTTAACTTCTATGCTTAGAACCTCTAGTATGAAGCTAGCGTGCTGGTCTCGTGGCAGATGCTAAGACTTTCTTTGTGGCATAACACATGGTCTATTTTAGAGAAAGATCCATGTGCTGCTGGAAAAAAGTGTATTCACTTCTTGATAGATGAAATATTCTATATATGTCTGTTAAGTCTAGATTATAGATTGTATTATTGAGTTTTATAGTTTCTTTGTTTAGTTTTTGTTTGGAAGGTCTATCCATTGATGAGAGAGGTGTGTTAAAGTCACTGGTATTATTGTGCTGGGGTCTATTTGATTCTTGAAATTTAGAAACATTTGTTGGATATACGTAGATGCTTCATTTTGGGGGGCATAAATATTTACAATTGTTATGTCATGTTGATGTATGATTCTCTTAAGCACTATGAAATGTCCTTCTTTATCCCTTCTGACTGACTTTCATGAAATCCACTTTTGAAGTTTGAAGTCCACTTTATCTGATATGAGGATTTAAACCCCTGCCTGTTTACCTCCCATATGAGTGGTATATTTTTCCCCATACTTTCACCTTCAGTCTGTGGACGTCTTTTCTAATAAGATGAGTCTCTTGTAGGCAGCATATTGTTGGCTCTTTTTTAAAAAAATCCAATCTTCCAGTCTATGTCTTTTAATTGATGAATTAGGCCATTAGTATTCAGAGTTATTATTGAAATATGGTTTGTATTCCCGGTCATTTTGGTTTTTGACTTGACTTGGTTTTTCCTTTGATTGGTTTTTCCTTTAGTATAATGTGGGAGACCAACCTCCCACATGACTGAGTTAACTCCCCTGCTAAGTGATGAGGCATCAGGCAGCAGCCATGTTGCTAGATAGTCACACTTTTCTAGGGTTCCAGTAACTATGTCTTCGTGCATGGCATGCCTTTCTACATCCCCATGGGTGGAGCTATGCTCACCTGTTCCTTTGTAATATTACCCCTTGCCCTGTTTGGGATTGAATGTTCCATGGAAACACCTTTTGTGTGTCTCCTTGTCTTACTGTGCCCTTGGGTGTGGCCTACCTAGGTGTCAGTCAACCTGCTGACAGTGGACATCATGAAGCTAGACTCAGCCCCCTGAAACCTGACCCGATGCCTCATTTGAATAGCTTCTCCTCAATAAAAGGGATCAGCACATGCTCTCTCTCTCTTCTTGCGGACCCTTAAGGTCAGAGGAGGCACCACAGCAACCCCAAAGAAAAAGATATTTCTGTCTCTTGTGTGGTTATTTTGTGCAGCCCAGTTAGCTCAGTTTCCTGGAGTGACCTCTGAGTGTTTTAGTCGTGAGCCACCTGGCAGTGAATATTGTATGCTTGGTGTCTTATAAGCCTCTTGTATTTGATTTTCCAATTCATTCTTCAGGTTTGGAAAATTTTCTGATATTATTTCATTAAAGAAATTGTGCATTCCTTTGGTTTGTATCTCTGTGCCTTCCTCTATCCTGATCTTAGATTTGATCTTTTGATATTATCCCATAATTCTTGGAGGTTCTGTTCATGGTTTCTTACCATATTCACTGTGTGGTCAACTTTATTTTCAACATTATATATTTTGTCTTCATTGTGTGAGGTTCTGTCTTCCAAGTGGTCTAGTTTGTTGGTGATGCTTTCTATTGAATTTTTTAATTTGGTTTATTGTTTCCTTCATTTCAAGGATTTTTGTTTATTTTTTTTCAGAATTTCTCTTTCTTAAAGTAATCTCTTGTTACCTGTAATTGCTCTCTTATGTCATTGTTTGATGGCAGATCATTTCAAGTATGTGCATTCTGAACTCCTTCTCTGACATTTCATCTACTGTGCTGTCAATGGATTCTATTATTGTATCATCTGGGTTTGTTTGGGGCACATGTTTTCCTTGCTTTCCATGTGACTTCCCCTCTAGCAGTGCAGATCCAAGGTGCTACAATTTTTATCCTATAATCTTATAGTGTCCCTGCAGGTGTCTGGTGTCTCAGCGTTAAGAGAGAAGTCAATATTAACAGCACCCAATGCAAATGATATACAGCTTTAAATCAAATAATTCCTGTTTAGGTGTTTACAGTTTTGTCACAATAAACAGAAATGATGTATTCAATTAATATCTGCAATATAAACAGTAGGTTTGCAAAGGGGTCTACAGTTTCTACTGGTGGACAAAGAAAGAAATAGGGGAGTATAGGCTGTGATGATTATGAGGTAGAAGGTGAGAATATAAGGTATAGATCACAGGAAGAGTGAAAGATGAATCAAATGAAGTTGGCTATTAATAGGAGAAAAGAAAGAGGCAACCCCGTGCAAGGCTCTCTCCTATCTCTGCAACAAGATGGTGGCTGTTAGCACACCTAGCAGGGATACTCTGGCATAACCAAGCCTTCAGGGCTCTTGGTGGTGGTCTTCCAGGTCCTGGCTGTTGTCCCTACAGGGAAGTTGCTATGCTCCTAGTTGGTGGCAGTGGTAGTGTCAAACCTGTAAGTACCTTCGTGTTGGGCTTCCAGTCCCTGGCCAGTGTCCCAAGGTGGACATTACAGCAACTAAAGATGGTGGCAGTATAGTGAAGGTAAGTCAGTTGGCAGTGGGGGTGTCCCAAGATGGAGGCAAACACTTTCAGAGATGGAGCTGAAAGGGCAGGTCTTACAATGGCTTTGGGCTGCCTGTTCAGAGAGGCAGTGCTGTGGTGGGAAGCTGCCTCCAGGCTCTGTCTATTGTCCCAAGGTAGGGGCAACTATGTGGTGGGGCTATGTGGCAATGGCTGCAGTGTCCCAAGATGGAGGTGAGCCAAGGGAGCCATGCACTGGTAAATGGGGAGCCACAGCATGGTCCTACATTCTGGGTCGGGGCAGTCCTTGGCCTGTTCTCTCACATAGGTCAGTGGGGAGGGGGGTCTTGGGCCTGGGCCTGGGCTCTGGTGTGGGTCAGCAGTTTGGCGGGTCAGTTTGCATTTAAACAGATTATTTAAAAAGGAGACCACACCAGGAAAAAAATTTTAATGTTTTTATATTTATAGAATTTGAGTAGCTAAAATGTATGTGCTGTAGATGATACTGAACATACAAAATAATCACTCCGATGTGAATGTCCATATTTTCACAAAAGTGTGAGTTTTGAAAGAATTAACTTAGAAGTCAATCTAAGTGATGTTAAGAGGGGGAGCCTGGTGTGAGGTCCTTGAGTCACTGAGGTTTGTCCTTGGAAGGGATTGAGGTGGTTCCCAGGGGACCCATGAATCAGATCTTACAAGAAGATTGTTGTGAAGGGACAAGTCCGGCCCCTCCTCAGACTCTTTGGCTCCCTCTGGTGATGAGATTTTTCACTCTCACAGGGTGAAAAATCACACTCTCTTTTCTGCCATTAATAAGAGAAAAGAGAGAAAGAGATGACCCTGTGCAAGTCACTCTCCTATCTCTGCAACAAGATGGTGGCTGTTAGCACACCTAGCAGGGATACTCTGGCATAACCAAGCCTTCAGGGCCCTTGGTGATGGTCTTCCAGGTCCTGGCTGTTGTCCCTACAGGGAAGTTGTCCCTACAGAGACGAGGCAGCCAAGGGGACCCCTGAAAGAGAAAGTTTGGGCTTTCTTCCTCCAACACTGAGATAAGTAAATCTGATTTCTTTATATGTGCTAAACATCAGATATGTCATTATAGTAATGAAAAATCAGCTAATTCATTGTTGTTAATTTCAAATAGAGATTAAGCATATCTATTTTGCTAATCTAAATGCAAAATGCTGTAATCTGAATCTTTATGAGCACTGGCATGGTGCTACCAACATGTGACCTCATGTGATGGAAAGTAGTCAAATGGTAGGTCCACTAAAAATATCATATAAAATTATCTCCAGCCTTTGTGTGTAAGGTAGACATGAAACATAAGGGAATTGTGCATTTAGCCTTAAGTCCGACCCCCGAATATCTCATTATATATATGCAAATATTCTACAATCTGAAAAGCATCTGACATCTGAAACTTTTCTTGTCACCGTTTATATGTTGGATGATTCTTTAGGGCCCTTGTGCTGAAGGCTTGATGCCCAGGGTGGCTGAGGAGGTAGAACCTTAGGAGGTGGGGCAGAGTATGAGGTACTCAGGTCCATTGGGGGTGGGCCTTTAAAGGGGATTATGGGATCCTATTCTTTCCTTCTTTGTTTCTGGCCACAAGGTGAGTGCTGTGTTTAGCCACATTCTCACAACCATGGCTATCTGGCATCCTCACCAGAGAACTAAAAGCAATGGGCCTGCCTAGTCATGTAAAGGAAGCTCTAAAACCAAGAGCTAAATAAACCTTTTCTCCTTCTGTGTTAATTTTCTCAGGTATTTGGTTATAGTGATGGAAAGCTGACTAATATGTTGTTGGTTCCAAGCATTTTGGATATGAGATCTGCAACTAGTATCTCAATTTGTGTTCAAAATATTTTGAAGTGTTTCATGTTGGCAAATGAGTATCCTGGGTTCTAATAAGAGAGCAACTGAACTAGAGGTGTAACTTGCACAATCCAGCTCTTATGGACTGCCTGTTTCTTTATTTCCCCCAAATTCACATGCTAATAATGTAACAACCATTGGGATCATATTAGAAGGTAGTAATTATGGTCAAGCAGGTCATGAGAACACTGACGCCTTTAGAGAAAGAGGAGGACACAAATGAGTCCCTTTGCATACAATCACCAAGGAAGGCCATGTGAGAACATGACTGGGATGAATGCTTTACCCAAGGACACTACCATGCTGGTACCTTAGTTTTCCAGTTTCCAGAAGTGTGAGAAATAAATTTATGTGGTTTAATCCACCGAGTCTAAGGTGTTATTGTAGCCGTCCAAACTGCACGGACACTGCCACTTATGGGTAAATCATTTTTGCCTCCTTTTGTCTTTCAAAATCAGATACTATATTTCACCTTAAGGAGTATCAAGTGATAGGCTACAGAAGGGGCAAGGAGATTATCAGTTTGTTTTTTTTTTTTAAAAAAAAAAAACCCAACCAACTAACCAAACCAAACCAAGCCAAAAAAAAAAAAAAAAAAAACACAATACAATAATCCATCTGAAGCAATTATGTATTGAAAACATCAAATCCCAACAGCAAATACTTTTTCTCACCAAGCATTTATTAAGCAACTGTTGGCATCAGATATAGCTTACAGCAGTTCTTCACTATCATGACCATCAAAAGTCTCAAACCAGAGAGATCTCATAGGGTTCACCATTCCTCCCAGTTCAGAATCATGGAGTTTCTTCAGTTATCTTCTCAAAAAAAGATTCTATCTAAATAGGATTCATATGAATTGGCTATTAACCATTTATTAGAGTTGGGTTTTGTAGAGTTATGGGTTTCTTTCTACTTTGGTGTTGAGGTCTCCCTGTTGAGAGAGCCAAAAGCTATGGTAGTCACTCTCTTAACACAGGCTTCATGAGGGCACGAAGGAGTCTAAAGATCAGGTGTGTGTGTCAGGTAAGACCATGAAGATGGGAAACTGAGTCCGTGAAACAAAGAGCTGATTATTCCCATGCTCCAGAGAGGACAGGAGAACAGACAGGACACAGAGAGGAATGGCAGAGGTGACAGGGAGCTTGACAATGTGTGTGTGGGAGAGGAAGGGAGACAGGGAGAGGAGGACAGAGAGACAGCAAGGGGGGGGGAAGGGAAGAAGGGGAGAGGGACAGGGGGAAATACACACCAGGATTTTGCTAGAATTCAGATCCATGGGCCTTGTCCCCTAGGAATTCCCATGGGGGTGGTGGATTGGGTTGTTTCAGGATAACAGGTGAGAAGGGAGATGGCTCTGGTGTTGATCATTAGGTTCTATTGTGATTAGAACCTGTGCATTTTTTGGGTTTGAACTGTTTCCCCAAATATGTTTCCTTAAGGAGAACCTTAGCATCATCAGCTACTGTGTCAAGCATAAGAAGTTGCATGTAATAGATTTCCTGACAGTAAAGACCTGCACCAAGGGGGCCTCCACCATTGATTAAAACATTCTTCAAATATCTCATAAACATTTCCCCTGCTGTTTCTTCCTTCTCAGTTTCCAACAAAGTTGGAGATTTAATGCTATCCTTGAGTTGTTCTACTGGCACTCGCAAGTGTTTAGCCAAGGCTTTCAGGGATGGCTCATCGACTCCAAAGAGGACTTGATAGTTGTTTAAGATTTTCTGCAGCTTCTCCATTGTATTGTTACTGATGATTATTTGCAAAGGCATGATGGCGGATACTCCAGCCCTGAGGGCATCTAGCCAGATATACTGCTGCTGAGCATCCCTCTTTCTTTCAATGGCTGCCTCAGTAACATTAGGCAAGGAAAGCATAAAAAGGTGGCGCTTTTGAGCAGGCAGATCCTTCATTAAGGTGTCCATCATGATTGGGAAATCATACTCAGATAAATTGTTGTTGGAAATTAAGAATACTTCTGGTTCATCAATGTTATTATTCTTCATATTTCTCACACAATCCTCTCGGATCTGCTGTAGGACTTTTTCTCTGACAAAGGTAGTTGGCTTAGATACCTCTTCATTTTGTAAATCAGAATCCACCTTGGTTCTTACAAAGTAGAAATTCTTCTTCATAATTTTGATTGCCTTGGCCAGGTCTAGGTCATTTTTCTTGAATCGTGTAGCAGAAACAATGATGAAGAAGTCATACTCCCTAAATTTTACTTTTTCCAGATAATCTTTTGGCTGGAAATTAGGGGATCCAATCCCAGGCAGGTCCCAGATTCTCACATTGGGAAAGTTTGGGTGTTTGTATGGAGTTCTCTTCATGGTCGTCTCCACCACCCCAACAGGAGCTGCATCTTTTCCCTCATGTCCAACCCCTCTCAGGGCATTGATGAAACTAGACTTCCCTGCTCCAGACTCCCCTGTCACAGCGAGGTCCAGTGGGGCATTATCAATTTCTCTTAGTGCAACACTGATTACCGAGGCTGCTCCCTGAATGTCCCCTTTTTGCAGGTGTGACTCTATCAAACTGATGGTGTCTTGAGAAATGATTTTGTTTTCCACTCTGAAGTTCTTAAAATACTTATTGAAGCTGAAAGCTGAATCTTGGTGGTGAGTATCATCAGAAGTACGAGAGAACCACTGACCCATGACTGTGAGCAAGTGAAGTAACTGAAAGAAAGAGAAAAGAGTTACTATGATAGAGAACATTTTAGAACTTTATCTTACCCAAAGCATTGCAGTCTCAGTGTCCTTATGGCCTCAGTTATGTCCTGAGATGCCTCAGTTCTCATGTCTGTCTACTCTTTCTTATTTAAACAATTTATTAGGGAAAGGTTTAAACTGAAACGAAGTTAAGGGAGACATCATAAAAAACTGCATGTGTCTTTTAACCAGCTTTAACAATTGCCAAAACATGGCCAGTCCTAATTCATCTAATCTGATTCAGGACTCCAAAGCCAGCTCAGGACAACATCATTCAGTGTGTTTCTAACAATTATCAGGGATTTTGATTAACATAAGTGTCATAAAGTGACCAAACCGAATGATCAATAATACTTCATAATTGTCCTCACTGCTTAATCAGATCCCACTTCCTCCACAGCCACATAGGTTTTTGTTTGTATTTTTGTTTTGCAATATTGGTTTGAGTCAAGATGTCAACAAAGGTGAGCTATTTTATTTGGTTGATGTACTTCTTAAGTTCCATTGGTTTGCTTTTTAGGTATTTCTCTTGGCTTTGGAACTCATGTTGGTGAGTCCTTGTCTTTCAAGAGCATTATTAACTTGCAATAAGCTGAGCCTTCTTCATCCTTCACATCCATGGTTAAGCCCATTTCCTGAATGAAACATTTCAGCATATTTGAGCCCATGTTTAGCTCCCTTGTTTTCTAAGAGTATTTTAATTATACAGAATCCTTTTTGAAAAGCATCACTTGTTGGGGAATAGTGGTAGAAAAACCCAAACAAGAAGCTGCTACTCTCTACCATGTGAGCTCATCTCTTTTTTATTGAGATATCACTAGCATATAAAAACTGTATATGCACTATTAATGTTTCGATATATGAACACTGTGAAATGATAATCACAGTCTATTTATCTAACAAAGCTAGCACCTCTAAGGTGTGTGTGTGTGTGTGTGTGTGTGTGTGTGTGTGTGTGTATGTATGTGTTGTGTAGAGAGAATGTTAGGATCTATTCACATGCAAATTTCAGGTAGACAGCACAATATTTTTAATTATCATAATTGTATGATACATTAGATCTTCAGAACTTGATCATGTTGTGTAACTGAAACTTTGTATCCTGTGACCAACACTACCATATTTTCTCCTCCTCTCAGCCTGTGGCAACCATTCTGTGCTTCTATGAGTTTGATTACTGGAGATTCCACATATCAGTGAGACCAGGATAATCATTTTTTAAGTGGGCAGCAGAACAAACTGAGAATGTCTAATGTGACTTTTGTGTTCGATCCTCCATTGCTCTTTCCAGATCCATCTGAACCTCCTCCGCCTGTGTGCCAGGTGGATAGCCATCTCAGCAGAGCCTTCTTACCTCCTAGCTGCCAGTCAAGTTCAGCCACTGAGAGGCAGCAGCAAGCTTCTGAGTGTGGGATGAGAGACAGGTGAAGGCCTGGCCTCCCTGCTGTCTCCCTGCTTGGGCTGCATTTCTGACAGTAGCTGCATCTGCCACTAAGAAAATCCCTGCTAAGTGGCTTCTGTCAACTGGTCTCAATCTCATAGGGTTTTTAAGAAAATATATTTCTCCCTGTCTTTCTCCTGCCCTAGGTTTGATAAAGGCTTCTCATACTTCCTGGTTCCTGGTGCCTCACCATCCCTTATTGATCACCTGGGCCAATTTTCTGAAATTTCTCTCTCTGGAATTCTCTTCATTTAAAGTTTCTTCATTTGATGAATTCTCCTTATTACCATAATACATGTCTTATTTTTTTCTTAAGTGAGGTGCTTCAAGGGTATGTGAATCCTTTCCTCCCTAAAGATACCATGTATCTGAACAAGTGATAAGAAAATATAATAGCCGAAAATTCTGCATTAATGTTCTACAACCCAAATATATATTTGATTGTGTCATGCCATATCAAATGGTACTTATCCTATTGTTTCTGAGTTTGACAGAGGGGTGACAATTACATTGTGAAGAGGACTACTAGCCTCATCATCAGAAATTGATGAGTTCTGTTCAACTTGCCCTTGAGAACCTAAGTTGTTGTGGATTTCTAGTTTCTACATATGAGAGGTGCCTAAACATTATGTGTGCTTCAAGACAACTCAGAATTTTCAGAGAATAAATACTAAGTGCTTTCTTACTTTTCCATAGATGATTAGATAATATCATGCTTCACTTCAACTGAGTTCCCAAGGCAAAGTCTTGTGTCTTCCTGTCCTACCTCCAGTTGGTGGATTCTTTCTCTGTGCTATGCTCCCTGGCTACTGGAGTCTACCGAAATAGCATACGGATAGCAAAGGGATGATAGAAGGGAGAAAGAAGACAGAATTTACCACAACTATAAAAGACAGCAGTCCTTATAAGAAGTGTTGGCATTATTCCTACCTCTGTATCTAAGCTTCAAAAAGCCAAAGGGGATGGAAACAAGTGCACTGAGGAATTTAGCTCAGATCCATAAAGAATGAGCAAGAATGAACCCCAAAGAGCAAGAATAAAGACAATAGCAGTGTTTCTCAGTTGCCATACAGGGACAGGGTGATTCACTTACTGCCACTCAAGTCCTACAAAAAAAATCTGAGCTGCTGTATCCACTGCAGAAAGGAGAGTCAATGAAAAGGACAAGGACTCTGGAGGCAATTCTGCAACAGGTAGCCAATCTGAATCCAAAAGACCTCTCCTGTACTTTAAAGGATTATGGGTTTTAGGAGCTTCAGCAAGACTGCTCAGGATACAATCAAACAGATGACATTGGATTTTGTGCTCTCTAGAAAACCAAATCCACCCCAGAATTCTGCTTGCCCCAGTGGTTCAGTATCTCCCATGATTTCCACTAGAGATGTCCTCCTCAGATTTTATGGATCCTTTAATGAATAAAAGAGATCGGATATCTCATCTGACATATAGAGTACAGCCAACACTAAATGGTCATTTGAATCCCACTGGTGACAAATCTGCTGCAGGCCTCCCACTACCCTCTCTAGCTGCTGCCATCCCCAACCCTCTGCCACAGCCTTCAACTCGCATGCCTGTCTCAAATCCTCCTCAGACTTTACAGTCTAACTCCGATTCTCCTAGGACTCCAGGAGGCTGGGGGACTCAAACCCTAGCTTTTGGAAATTTTAGTGGAAATGGTAGTATATATGAGGCCCAGGAAGACAAAAATACCTCTAGGACTTCTCTGGAAACCTTACCTGCTGGTTCAGCTCTAAAGTGCCCACGGCATATGGAAGAAACCATTCAATGTCTCACAAAAAGTCCAGAAAGAAGTCTTAAAAAAAAAAAAAGCTGGGCCCAGTGGCACATGCCTGTAATCCCAGTGGCTTGGGAGGCTGAGGTAGGAAGATCATCAATTTAAAGGAAGATCCAGCAACAGCAAGTCACTAAACTACTCAGTGAGATCCTGTCTTTCAATAAAATACAAAATGGGCTAGGGATGTGGCTTGAGTCCCCCTGAATTCAATCCCTAATACCCTCTTGCCCCCCTGGAAAAAAAGGTCCAAAAAAACACAAAGACCAAATAAAAATTAACACAACGTTGAGATTATGAGAAGGAGGAAGATGTTCAAAGAGAAGAAGAAATTGCCAAGCTGAGTAACTCCAGTCTGAATTCCAGACTTAGAGCAGGCTGCACTGCCTCCACAGAGCCTTCCTCAATACTGAACCCCAGATTATTTGATAACTATATTGCCATCGTCTCCTGTGAGCGATGGTGGAATGACAATGATAACTTCAATGCTGAGTACAGCGAGAACAGGCTCGGCTTGCCAAGATGGAGGTGGCAGCTAGGAGTTTTACCAAACACTATACAATAAAAACACCATCCTCCAGATTTAAAGGAGTATCAGAAGGTTCATGAAGAAGTCTTACAAGAATATCAGCCAATAGAGCACTGCAGTCCTGATTACCAAGCAACATACAGACATGAGTATCTTTGTGACAAATGGCTCACACCAAAAGATTAATGATGGCTTTGACCAACAGCAAGCTGTCATGGTTTCAGCACTCTGCTTGGACCAGAAGATGTGAATTAATTTAAGTTTATTTATTTAAAATTCCAAATGAGTTGTTCTAAATTCTAAAGAGATGCAAGTTGGCCTGGTGAAAGTTTCAGTAGTAGTCAACTTGAGTCCCCACATCCCCATTTTACTTTGCTTCCCTGCATTTGAAGCTGCTTTTTCTGGCTATTTTTTCTTCCTTGAAAAACTTGTTTGTCATTAGAAATGATTTTTAGTAAATATTTTGGGCTCCAATATCCACACTTGAAAGTTGTGTGTGTGTTTATTTTAAAGTAATGTGCGGGTTGGGTTATAGCTCAGTGATACAGCACTTGCCCACCATGTATGATGCACTGCGTTCGATTTTCAGCACCACATATAATCGAACACTGCGGTCCTGATTACCAAGAAAAATACAGACATGAGTTTATTTGTGACAACTGGCTCACACCAAAAGACTAATGGTGGCTTTAAAATAAAGGTCCATTGACAGCTAAAAAAATATTTAAAAAAATGTGCAAGGTGAAATCCTCCTGGATAAACATGAGCCTATTTTCTGATCTTCCTTGAAGTGAACTCTTTGCTTTTAATGGTGTAATATTTAGATATTTGCACAAGATAAAAAAACACATTATTTTGGAGGGTTAAAAACAAAATTGTATGAGGGTTTATGTATATGATTTTTATACATAGCTTTATAGGCTGACTTGATCTGAAATATTATATCTGCCCTGCAGGTTAACCCCCCATTACAATGGTGCTTTAATTAATGGGACTAACTCTTGACAGGGTCTATTGATGTTGATGTGAAGCTAGGAATTATAACTATAGGTGTCTCCATTTGTCTGGGAAAGAAGAGTCCTTAGTAGTGAAGTTACATTAAGGTAACTTCTGACCAGCTACTGACCCCAGTGCCCACATTAACATGGAATTGACTTGTACATGAAGTCCCCCTAAATAGAACGCCCCACCATGATAATTCTGGAGAGGACCAATTATGGTCAAAAAACTCCCATGCTGACATGGAGAAGTTGAACACCTGACTGGCAGAGAGTTCAGAATGTGGTCCCCAGCTCTCCTGGGAACACATCAAACAGTCATAAATCTGGAGATAGTATTATCTCCTTTGTTGTTTTCTGCTCATAGATAACCCACTCTCTCTCTTCAGAGTGCTCTCTGCTTAAGCATCACTTTGCTTTCACTTACTTTCACCCATAATAAAGTTCTCTTTTGCACGTTTTTTTTTTTTGTGTGTGTCTGTCTTTAGAATTTCTTTGATTGGCACACAAGAACTGAGGTTTGAAGTTTCCACTTCCTACTTTCCAATGACAAGATAATTCTGACTGTTGATCAGAAAGATGGGGAAGAAGGGAATAGAATAGTAGAGATGCAAAACCTGCAAGTGACACAGAAAAAAATGCTACAGTCAGATTCACTGAGAAAGGAGACAAGAACACTCTAGGCATGTCCAGAAGGTAACCAAGAGCATATGCTGTTTAATCAGATTTCTCATTTTCAGTTTTCCTCTCTCATCTACTACCAATTCCCTGATTTAATAACACACTCCATAATTTGTTTTAAATGTCTTGTATACTAACCATGAACAGAAGTGACAGGGATTTGAACTATCAATTGTTACAAAGGGTTACATGTGTCATTGACATTATTTTCCCAATGTATTCTGACTTGCCCTACTTTTCATCACAGTAGCATTCCTACTTTCCATTTAAAAAATGAAAGACTCCCCAGTCATAAATGTTAAGTGGCATACAAAGTGTGCCTCTGCTCCAGTGTAGCTCTGCTCAATGGAAGGAATGAAAAATGCTGAATTAGAGGCAAAAGAATAAGAACAGGATAGAAGAGACACAGTGATGTTCCCTAATACACTGTGATTAGGGAACATTTCCAACCATTCTAGGGGGAGATGCTAGAAACAGACACAAGAAAAATGAATAGCCATTTCATCAAGTAAATAATATCCAAAACATTTGGTTTAGATTTATCTGACCTTCAGTGATTAGCTAGGAAGGTCCATTAGCCCATCCTGCCACCCTCCCATTATGGCATCATAGCTCCTAAGTGGAGCTTCCCAGCCCTCCAGCCCATGCTCCCAAATGTTTTGATAACCAAAAGTTCCCCAGAGAAAAGAGACCTATTGGGTCAGAAATCAGCTCTGAACGCCCTTGTTGGATTACCAGAAAATCCTGAGTCTGGTTGAGAACTCACTGCTGTTCAAGGCTCAGGAGTAGTCCAGTCTGCTGTAGTCCAATCTCTTCTTGTGAAATCTTCCACTTCTTAAGTCTGTGCAAAGTAGCAGATACAAGGTGGCTGAAGAGGGTTTCTATACTCACTTGGCTTCTCTGTCACCCCTCTGTGTGTGGCTGACCAATCATGGATGGGGGTGGATCTAGTCTGATTTCAGAATCCACTGTATTTCCAAGAACTGAAAAGTGAAACTCAAATTTGTCTTGCCAGAACTCAGTCAGTTTTGGAAGGAGAACTTGAACAGTCCTGAGATTAAAAATAAGCTGTCATAAATTTACAGCTTGACAAGTGAGGTCAGCACAGAGAAGGAACCTATTAATAAGACTGTTATATATTCCACAATTCCTGAATTGTCATTTTCCCC
Source organism: Urocitellus parryii (assembly GCF_045843805.1). NCBI lineage: Eukaryota > Metazoa > Chordata > Mammalia > Rodentia > Sciuridae > Urocitellus > Urocitellus parryii. Next base: position 104,512,823 of record NC_135531.1, read on the forward strand.
CCGATCCCTGACTCCACAGATGCAGTAGAACTCAGAGTCACGTGAGAGCAGTCTCAACAGAGACACTCCCTACTTCCAGCCTCTGTGACCATAACCTTGTTTCCTGACTTCTGTGGGTTTACTTTCCTCAGATCTCATCACTATTATTGTAGACAGGAGGGAGAGTTGAACTGTGGGAGTTTTCAGTGAGGCTGTGAGAAGACAGACAGGAGGAGGAAGTTGGTATTACTGAAATTGTGTTTCAGTCGAGTGCTCACGGGCAATACATCACTCCCATCAACAAGCCTTGGTTCTCAATAACTCCACGAAAGGATGGTCCTTACCCACATTGCAGTCCAATTGTTTGAGGCACTCTAACAATTAAATCCATTGCCTCAAATCACACAGATGTGAGATGGAAGATTTGAGATTCAAACTCCACTTTGAATCTTTATCATTTAGCTAATGTTTGAAGATCTAGAGGGAAGTAAAGTGTACACGACCACTGATTTTGTTTACTTTGAAATCTCTTGAGGAAGAAGAGGCAAGTCACTAAAAACAACTGATTTGAAAATCTTAAGTCCCGTAAGGAACCTCTGCTGGACAGTATTGAGTAGGATCAGGTGACAAGACAGGAGAGATCACCCAATCCTAATAAAAATATCTATCATGGCCATACTTTCATTTGCTTGGGTCCACGAAGCTCATTCCAGCAGTTGTAATTGTGGTAGATCCTTTTGACTCAGGGCTATGTTATACCTTGTAATAGTGTCTGCACATAGTCCTTGAAGAAGAGTGAAGACTCTTTTGACAGTGTTAGGAACTCAATCTTTGGTCCCTCACCAACATGGCAAGGGAGCGGTCTGTCTGGAATCCACTGCTGGGATTGTGAAAGTGAAGCCATTCCTCTCTCCTGCTCACTAATTAGAAATGAGATATGTAAACTCCAGAGGTGGGAAGAAGTGAAAAGCACTGAAGGGAGGCTCAGTGGACGCTGGGTGAGAAGAAAACGAGCCTCCTTGTCCTGTTTCTCTATCTGATTCTCTCTTTGAATCTTTTCCTATATTACCAAAGCACCCATCCTCTGGCCTTGCCACACTGCAGTCATTGCCCTTTGCTTTCTAAAATGAAACTTGAAACATCAAAAAAAAAAAAAAAAAAGGTAAGATCTTAATAGGCTCTCATGTTAAGTAATGAGTTTTTTAAGAACTAGAATCAAACAGTAATACAAAGCCATAACTAGTAAATGACATAAACAGAAATCTTCAATCTGTCGTAAGTCTGAAGTCTAGTTGTTGAGAATTAACAATCCATATATTATTTTTTTTAAAAAAATTATTAGTTAACAAATCATTTATAAATCACATACTTTTTATAAAATATAAACAGATTTGAAAACTCAAAAATAAGCAAATATGCAATTAAAAATTAACAAAACATATATACAGGCATTTCATTGAAGAGAATAATCAAATGGTACATAAGTATATTAAAAAATGTCTAGCATTATTTATTATTAGAAAAGTTCACATTAAAACCATAATGTGATACCTAAGAGATTGCTTATGATTATATATATGTATAAGTATATATATATATATATATATATATATATATATATATATATACACACACACACACACACACATATATATATATATATTTATATTTGCAAAATAAAAACTGTTAGCAAACAATAAAATGAATCTGTTGCTGTGTACCATATGATAAATAAAAGAATGAACAATTGCAACAAAAGCATTTCAACAATCTTCTCTCTGAGCCTGACAGCAGGACTATTTAACCTTTTTTTCAAAATATTACATCATCAAACCTATTATTTACCCAATTTTCCTCTGACCTTCATGTTAGGTGTTCTTTTTTTTTAAACAATATCAATAATTAATTTAAATACAAATGATTTAGATATTATAATTAAAATGTATAAATATTCAACATGTGTAACAAACAATAAGTATATGCTTTATACATATGTTACACTTTAAATACCAATACACCAATAGGTTAAAAGCAAAAGGAGGAGAAAATAAGAATTATAAATCTAAAGTAGAGCTATTTATATAAAATAAATATCAAGAAAAAGTATTTTCAGAGATAAAGGGGAACATTTCATAACCATAATAGTGTAAATTCCTCAGGAAAGTATAACAATCCTAAATGTGTATGTACCTAATAAAAAATTTCAAAATACATGAAGTAAAAATAAAACTAAAAAGACAAATCCACAATTATATTTGGAGATTTTAAGCCCCCTCACTTTGATGGAAGTAATAATGATTTAGAAGGCTTAAAACATTATTAACCATCTTGACCTATTTATTATTTACAGAGAACTATACACAAAAATAACAAGTAGAAAATTCATAAGGATAGACTATATTCTGTCATAAAATAAGCTTTGATAAATTTTAAAAAATTTAAATCATACAGACTGTGTTTCCTGCATGATTTATTTCAAAACTGAATGGCCACTTATAAAAATATATGATAGTTCAAAGAAGAAAGCACAAGATAAATAATAAAAATTGCTTTGAATTATGTGATAATACAAACTTAAAATATCAGAATCTCTGGAATAAAATAGTGCTCAAATACACACTTATAGCAAAGCATTTGTATCAAAAGAAGCTAGATTAGCAATCAAGATATTATCAAATTAGGTAGTATGAAGGAAAAAATAAGAAATATGTGAAATAGAAAAAATACTACAGCTAAAAGTTGATAAAAATCAAACAAGTTTAATCAAGAAAAAAGTAAGAAAAAATACCAATGGAAAGTGAGCTATCAGAATAACCTTACAGTTGCTAAAAAGATATTAAAGTAACATTACAATTGTATAAATGCAATTAATACAATTATACAGCTTATATAACTTGGTCTGTTTTAGAGGATAGAAACCCCTGCTTGTTTACATGATCCATGTGAGTGATAGGTTTTTCCCATTATTTCACCTTGAGTCTGTGGGTGCCATGCCTATGAGGTGAGTCTCTTAAGAGACTGCAAAATGTTGGGTCTTGTTTTAAGCCAGTCTCCCAGTCTATATCTTTTGATTGAAGAGTTTAGACCATTAGTGTTTAAGGTTATTTTTGAGGTATGATTTGGGTTGCTGGGCATTTTGGTTTATATCTAGTTTTTAATTTAAATTAGTTTCTCCTTTGATTGACTATTCCTTTAGTGTAGTTTTTTCCTTCACTGGTTTTCACTTTTTTAAAAATTTCATCTTCATGGGATATTTTGTTGAGAATATTCTTAAGTGCAGGCTATCTAAATTTTTGTCTATAATGGAAGGTTTTTATTTCATCTTAAATATGAAGCTTAATTTTGCTGACTATAGGATTCTTGGTTGGCATTCATTTTCTTTCAGAAGATGGTGTATGTTATTCCAGGACCTCCTAGCTTTGAGGGTCTAAATCAGCTGAGATCAGAATTGGTTTCCCCTTGTATGTGATCAGATTTTTTTTTCCAGCCTTTAAAATCCTATCATTATTCTGTATGCTAAGCATTTTTATTATAATGTGCTTTGATGTGAGTTTGTTGTTTTTGCACATTTGGAGTCCTGTAAGCCTCTTGTATTTGATTTTCCATTTCATTCTTCAGCTTTGGGAAATTTTCTGATATAATTTCATTGAAAAAATTGTGCATTCCTTTCATGTAAATCTCCATTATTTCACCTATCCCAATAAATATTAATTTTTTTTAGTTGTAGATAGACACAATACCTTTATTTATTTATTTTTATGTGGTACTGAGGATCAAACCCAGTACCTCATACATGCAAGGCAAGCACTCTGCCACTGAGCCACAGTCCCAGCCCCAATAAATATTAAATTTAGTCTTTTCATGTTATTGAATAATTCTCAGAAGTTCTGTTCATGGTTTCTTTTTTTTTTTTACATTTTTTTTTATTGGTTGTTCACAACATTACAAAGCTCTTGACATATCATATTTCATACATTAGATTGAAGTGGGTTATGAACTCCCAATTTTACCCCAAATGCAGATTGCAGAATCACGTCGGTTACACATCCACACTTTTACATAATGCCCAATTAGTAATTATTGTATTCTGCTACTTTTCCTATCCCCTACTATCCCCCCTCCCCTCCCCTCCCATCTTCTCTCTCTACCCCATCTATTGTAATTCATTTCTCTCCTTGTTAATTTTCCCATTCCCCTCACAACCTCTTATATGTAATATTGTATAGCAATGAGGGTCTCCCTTCATTTCCATGCAATTTCCCTTTTCTCTCCCTTTCCCTCCCATCTCATGTCTCTGTTTAATGTTAATCTTTTCTTCCTGCTCTTCCTCCCTGCTCTGTTCATAGTTGCTCTCATTATATCAAAGAAGACATTTGGTATTTGTTTTTTAGGGATTGGCTAGCTTCACTAAGCATAATCTGCTCTAGTGCCATCCATTTCCCTGCAAATTCTATGATTTTGTCATTTTTTATTGCTGCATAGTACTCCATTGTGTATAGATGCCACAGTTTTTTTATCCATTCATCTATTGAAGGGCATCTGGGTTGGTTCCACAGTCTAGCTATTGTGAATTGTGCTGCAATGAACATCGATGTCGCAGCATCCCTGTAGCATGCTCTTTTAAGGTCTTCAGGGAATAGTCCGAGAAGGGCAATAGCAGGGTCAAATGGTGGTTCCATTCCCAGCTTTCCCAGGAATCTCCAAACTGCTTTCCAAATTGGCCGCACCAATTTGCAGTCCCACCAGCAATGTACAAGTGTACCCTTTTCTCCACATCCTCGCCAGCACTTGTTGTTGTTTGACTTCATAGTGGCTGCCAATCTTACTGGAGTGAGATGGTATCTTAGGGTGGTTTTGATTTGCATTTCTCTGACTGCTAGAGATGGTGAGCATTTTTTCATGTACTTGTTGATTGATTTTATATCCTCCTCTGAGAAGTGTCTGTTCAGGTCCTTGGCCCATTTGTTGATTGGGTTATTTGCTATCTTATTGTCTAATTTTTTGAGTTCTTTGTATACTCTGGATATTAGGGCTCTATCTGAAGTGTGAGGAGCAAAAATTTGTTCCCAGGATGTAGGCTCCCTATTTACCTCTCTTATTGTTTCTCTTGCTGAGAAAAAACTTTTTAGTTTAAGTAAGTCCCATTTGTTTATTCTTGTTATTAACTCTTGTGCTATGGGTGTCCTATTAAGGAATTTGGAGCCCGACCCCACAATATGTAGATCATAGCCAACTTTTTCTTCTATCAGGCAAAGAGTCTCTGATTTGATATCAAGCTCCTTGATCCATTTTGAGTTAACTTTTGTGCATGGCGAGAGAAAGGGATTCAGTTTCATTTTGTTGCATATGGATTTCCAGTTTTCCCAACACCATTTGTTGAAGATGCTATCCTTCCTCCATTGCATGCTTTTAGCCCCTTTATCAAATATAAGATAGTTGTAACTTTGTGGATTAGTCTCTGTGTCCTCTATTCTATACCATTGGTCCACCCGCCTCTTTTGGTACCAGTACCATGCTGTTTTGGTCACTATTGCTCTGTAATATAGTTTGAAATCTGGTATCGCTATACCGCCTGATTCACACTTCCTGCTTAGAATTGCTTTTGCTATTCTGGGTCTTTTATTTTTCCATATGAATTTCATGATTGCTTTATCTATTTCTTCAAGAAATGCCTTTGGGATTTTGATTGGCATTGCATTAAACCTATAGAGAACTTTTGGTAATATCGCCATTTTGATAATGTTAGTTCTGCCTATCCATGAGCAGGGTATATTTTTCCATCTTCTAAGATCTTCTTCTACTTCTCTCTTTAGGGTTCTGTAGTTTTCATTGTATAAATCTTTCACCTCTTTTGTTAGGTTGATTCCCAAGTATTTTATTTTTTTTGAGGATATTGTGAATGGAGTGTTTTTCCTCATTTCCGTTTCAGCAGTTTTGTCGCTGATATACAGAAATGCCTTTGATTTGTGCGTGTTGATTTTATATCCTGCCACTTTGCTGAATTCATTTATTAGTTCTAGTAGTTTCTTTGTAGATCCTTTTGGGTCTTCTAGGTATAGAATCATGTCATCTGCAAATAGTGATAATTTAAGTTCTTCTTTTCCTATTGTTATGCCTTTAATTTCCTTTGTCTGTCTAATTGCTCTGGCCAGTGTTTCGAGAACTATATTGAATAGAAGTGGTGATAGAGGGCATCCCTGTCTTGTTCCAGATTTTAGAGGGAATGCCTTTAACTTTTGTCCATTCAGAATGATGCTAGCCTGAGGCTTAGCATAGATAGCTTTTACAATGTCAAGGTAAGTTCCTGTTATCCCTAGTTTTTCTAATGTTTTGAACATAAAGGGATGCTGTACTTTGTCGAATGCTTTCTCTGCGTCTATCGAGATGATCATATGGTTCTTATCTTTAAGTCTATTGATGTGGTGAATAATATTTATTGATTTACGTATATTGAACCATCCTTGCATCCCATGTTCATGGTTTCTTAATGTCTTCTCTCCATTTCTATTTTCAAGATTATAGATTTTTGTCTTCATTGCCTTAGGTTCTGTCTTCCAAGTGGTCTATTCTTTTGGTAATATTTTCTATGGAATTTTTAATTTGGTTTATTATTTACTTCATTTTGAAAATTTCTGTTTTTTTCCCCATCACTTTTTTGAAGTGATTTTTGCTACCTGTATTTGCTCTCTTACATCATCCCTTACTTCACAGATCAGTTTAACTCTGTACATTCTAAACTCCTTCTCTGACATTTCTTCCACTGTGGTATCAATGGATTCTGTTATTGGAGTATCTTGGTTTGCTTGAGGCAATTTATTCCCTTGTTTTTTCCTTGTCATTTCTGTGTCTACCCACCCAACAGTATGGATCAGAGGTAGTAGAGTTTCTACCCTGTGGACCTATAGTATCCCTGAAGGCTTCTAGAAACTCACTTTCTAGGGGGAGACAAATAATAATGACAACTAATGCCCAATCCAAAGTTCTTCCATTTTTCCCCTGGCACACTTCATTATGGATCAGCATCCAATTATCAGAGAAAACATTCGGCCTTTGATTTTTTGGGGATTGGCTTACTTTGCTTAGCATGATTTTCTCTAACTCCATCCATTTACCTGAAAATGCCATAATTTTATTCTTTTTAAATACTGAATAATATTCTATTGTGTATATAGTTTAGTTATCCATTAATCTATTGAACGGCATCTAGGTGGGTTCCACAGTTTAGCTATTGTGAATTATGCTGCTATAAATGTCAATGTGGCTGCTTCACTATAGTATGCTGTTTTTAAGTTTTTGTTTTTTTGATATAGACTGAGGAGTGGGATAGTTGGGTCAAACAGTGGTTCCATTTCAAGTTTTCTAAGGAATCTCCATACTGCTTTCCACATTGGTTGCACCAATTTACAGTCCTACCAGCAATGTAAGAGTGTGCTTTTTTCTCTAATCTTCAACTTATTGTTGCTTGTGTTCTTGATAACTGACAAGAATGTCATACTTATTTAGTTACTGTTTTCACTAGTTTACTTTTGAAAATGGAATTATCAACATAGATACAAAATTAATGCAACAACCTCATCACTCTCCCAATTAGCATTTCTGCATGGATGTAGTTTGGAAGACACACAACCCTCTATGCACTGCTTGCTGAAGCTGGGTGCTATTTTCTGTAGGATACAAAGATGACTCATTTGAGTCTGGTGAGTTACTTATTAAAACCATACAACTATTATGTTTTCAGTATATTGTGGTGATATATTTGGAGAAATGTGGTACTCAGTGAAATACATGGACTGCTTTAAATCATAGTCATCATCATTTTTTTTTTGCATTTAAGGTATTGTAGTGGTTTCTCATTCCTTACCAAAGGTAAGTTCCCAGATTAGAGATTTTAACAGCATTCCAAAGAGAGATACAGATAGACACAGAGATAGAAATCTGTCATAAACAGCTATATCTCTACATCTCTATCTATCCTTCTAATACATGGAAATTTGCTTCCACACAGAATTTTCTTCTCAATATTATATTCCTGATTTCCATCAATTTTGTGGATAGTAGACACCAGAGAGCCCTGAGGATCTATAGCTCTGCAGATATAGTTACCTTCAAGCATTGGATCTACTGAGACCTGTCATAGTCACTGTTATGAGAGGCCTGGGCACTGAGGCCTAGATCCATCAGTCACATTCTGCCCCCTTCCTCAGTGCTGTGCTTCTTATGCTCACCACCATATATAGTAGACCAAAGAGGGTGACTCGAGAAGACATGAGTGGTGTCTACTGGCTTGGAGAAGTTTATCTTAACATAAGTTTGGAAATATAATAAAATGGTTCTAAGTTAGAAACTCAAAAGAGAGGGTGAGAGACATTGTGTTGGGAGACTGAACTTGTGACCAGGAAGTGAGGGGACTGAAGGAGACATAGATGACTAAGAATTGGCTCCTGAACTAAATGAGTAGAACCCAGGTATCTTCTATTCTAGCAGTATGGATCTGATGTTTCATCCACCAATGACTGAATACACTTTTTTCTCAGCAGCACATGGAGTCTTCTCTAATATACACCACATTATAAGATATTACAAAGGTTGGCATACAATTGTAATAGTATCATAATATATATATATATATATATATATATATATGTATATATATATATCTGTAGAATTGTTTTGATAGCTGCCTTTCCACTATATTAATTTTTGTGTTCTTGCTTTTTTTTATTAGACTTGCTTGATTTGTATCAACTTTTAGCCATATTATTTCTTTTTTATTTCATATATTTCTGCTCCTTCTCATATCTTTTCCTTCCTACTACCTAACTTAAAAACAATTTGTTAATCTGGCTTCATTCTGATACAAGCACTTTAAGTTATAAATGTTCATCTGAGTACTGTTTCACCTCAGAGAGTCTTATATTTTAAGCTTTTATTAGAACTTAGCTAAAATCACTTTTTATTTACTTTTCTTGTGTTCTCTTCTTTGATCTGTGAGATATTTATAAGTGTGCCATTTAATTTGGAAGTAGCTGAGATGTGGTTCTACATATCTGAAGGTAATTGATCTCTAATGTAATAAATCACAGAGGAAACAAATGGTTTCAACTAAAAATAATGGAAAATGCTTTTTATTTTGATTGCATTGGATTCATACTGTCAAAACATGTCAAACTGATCAAACTCCAAACTTCAAATACATACATTTTGTTGTATTTCAATTTTACCTCAATAAAGCTATGGGAAAAATTATAACACACTAGTGACAACTAATACTAAATTGTATTTCTAGAAAGAAAAAAAGGTAAGATATACTGTGTGTTTTGTAGTTGACACTACAAAATTGTGTATTGCCAAACATGTTTATCAGTAAGTGGATGGTTAAGCAAATAATGTGAAAAGCTGCATGTCTGTTTCAGATGGATCATGTTATTCCTTCACACAAACAGGTGTGCACACACATATACACACAGACAATCTCTCAAACTTCATTCCTTTGGGCTAGGAAGGTATGTATAAAGACATACCCTGGGAATGTAGATTTTCAAAAACACATGTTTAGTTGAAGAAAGAAATCTGATGAAGATAGTGTAAATTTGAAATACAAGAGCAGAAATTACCCTATAACTAGAAATGGAACAAATGTCACAGATATAAATTCATTAGTGATAACATATGCATTTATAATTTTATTACAGATAATTATAACTAATGAAGAATTGAACAGTGGTGGCCAATATAATCTCTCTGCACCAAATAAAATTCTCTAGATCTCCTCTATGCTCTTTCACGTCCTTGTTTGGATGCATATATGCTCAAAATATTATCTACATTTGCAGCTCTCCCAAGATATTTCACAGGAGCAGTTGACCTTTTCCCAGTCTTACATAAAGGGCTATGAAAAATTATGGTTTAATGTTACATTCTCCAAACAAATTATCTCCTCTTAGCCCATCATATAAAAATTCTGGAGGTGCCAATAAAAAGGTTCAATTTTCTATTTACTTTCAGTTGCTTACCATTTATACCGAACAGTGCTTTAATTTTTATATTGTGTTATTCCATTATTTGTACCATGTTTACCAGACCACTCCTCTATGACCATGTAAATATTTCAATTGTTTCTTTTTTCCTTATAGTAATTCTCCAATGAGTTGGTTATTTCTGCAGTTGAGGTTGGGGTGGAGGATGTTTTGAGAAAAGCATAGTAAGGCTCTTTAGTTATAGCAAGAAATAGTATTCTATCTGATTTACCAAACATCCTTGTCTTCCCCAAATGTTACTTACTTCTACTAACTTCAGAAAGGATGTCAGATGTGAAAACATGAATTAACATGTATTGGGAGTATAAAAATATATTCATGTTCTTACCTATGAGCACACAATGTTTTCAAACTTTCATGGGAAACTAAATAATTCCTCACAGCTAAAAAACAAAAAGTAAGCACTCATTTCTTTTCTTTTTTTTTTGATTTTGATGAAAACAATAACTTTAGTTAATTAATCAATTAATTATTTTATATATGGTCTTGAGGATTGAGTCCAGTACCTCACACATGCCAGGCAAGTGCTCTACTACTGAGCCACAACACTAGTCCTAAGCACTAATTTTATTAGATAAAAAAAAATTTAAAAATTTTGTTATTTATTATCATACTATACTTCCAAGCAGCCAATACAATTTAGACTTCAAAATTGAATCTCACTCTTTTTGTCAAAAGATTCTATATATTGTCTCACACTTTTGGATGATCCAAAAATAACTGTCTCCTTGTTAAAGGCTTCCTTCCAGTAACTGTTGGCAAATTTCTCATTCCATCACCACTCATGGACCTTTCTGAGACCCTGAGACCACCATCATCTTGGCATCTCTATTTATTCACACCCATCTGCCCCTCATTAACACAGTTCTTTCCTCACTGATGCCAGACCACATGCTGGACTTGGAAGTGAAACAGCTAGGTCAATAATTAATAGATTTTCCCATCTGGACCAATCAAGATGTACTCTAGCAAGCTTAAGCAAAAAGGTTCAGCATAGGAAAATATGTGCTTAAATTTACTGAGAGAATTGGAGGAACAGAGAAGGCAAGGGTTACCGGAATCCCTCCCAGATCAGCACTGTGAAGCTGGCCATCTCAGAGAACTGCAATTTCAGTGTGACCATTGGGAGCCTAGGGAATAAGAAAGCTACATTCTCAGCTGTGGGCAGCAGGACTGTCCCACCTCATCTGCCATCCAGGGATCAGAAAGCTACCAGCCTGTCCCCAGAGCCATGCTGATGCAGCTGGAGTCCCACCAGCACTGTGAATGCCTCACACCTCATCACGTCCCTCCCAACTCCACTGAGCTCCACAATAAACCTGGCAGGCAGGCAGGCTTCTGAACAGCAGAGCCTCCAAGCACATTGGAATCTCTAGCAACAGGGCTGTGAGGGCCGTGCAGGCTTTCACCCTTGATGTAGTTTTTCACTGTCCAGCCTGTGACATCCAGAAATGCACACCAGGAGTTGGAAGAAATGCTGAGCAGAGCAATCAGAATCTCATCACGAATATGTATCCCCTGCTGTGGTCTGAATGTTTGTGTTCCCCTCAAAATTCATGTGTTGAACAGGAACCTCCAAAGGGATGATCTTGAGAGGTGGGGCCTGTGGTAGATGATCAGGTCATGAGGACTCTGCTCTCATGAATGACATTGGTGCCCTTGTAAAAGCTTGAGGGGGCTTTTTAGTACCCTGCCACCATGTGAGGACACACAGAAGGCTCCATCTTTGAGGGAAGGACCCTCAGTGGACACTGTGTCTGCTAGTGTCCTGAACTTGGACATCATAGCCTTCAGAACTGTAAACAATAAATTTGTATTGTTTGTGTGTTATTCAGTCTACTGTATTTTGTTAAAGCAAGTCCAATGGACAGGGTGGAAATTCCTTCTACAGCTCTTTCTCTGAATCCCTTAACTCCGACTTCTTCACTACAGTGCTGTTCCTGGGAGAAGTGAGCTGAAAATAACCTTTTCCTGTTGGGCATGGTGGCACACTCCTGTAATCCCAGCAGCTTGATGGCTGAGGCAGAAGGATCACAAGTTCAAAGCCAGCCTCAGCAACTTGGTGAGACACTGTCTCAAAATAAAAAAAAAAATATAAAAGTCTGGGGATGTGGCTCAATGGTTCAGCACCCCTGGGTTCAATCACAAGTACCAAAAAATAAGATAAAACAAAATAAATATTTTCCTCATCTAAGTCGCCTTCTTGGAAATTTTGGACACCATGACAAGAAGCTGACTAATATAATTATTTTCCTGACTCCCTTCCCACTTCTATTTAGCATTCTCTTCATTCTGAACTTAGCACCTCAGTTCTCTTGGCCTGCATACTCTGATCCTGTCCCCTGGAGTAGCATGCCTACCATATTCGACAATCCCCCAAACCATTACTCCAATCACAAAATCTTCCCTAAGGAATAGAGCAAGATTTTCACTACAACCTGAAAGTATCCACCTGCATAAAGGCACCTCATACTCAACATGTCCAGTCCTAAATCCATTATCTTACATCCAAAATCAGTTTTACCCCTGGCATTACGTGTTTGTATAAACTGTATAACTTTATCAGCTGAAGTTAGAACCCTGGAAGTTAATGTGATTCTCCTGTTTCCCCGTGTGTTCCTCCATTCAAATAGTCACTAAGGCCCATAAACTCAGTGGAATCCTTTTATCTGAGTTCTGAGTTCAGTAGGTGCTCTTGAAAGAAAGACATCAGACAAGGTCATTCTAGCACTTTTTTGGAAATTGATTGTTTACGTCAATGAAATAAGATCAAAGTAAAAGCATAATTTTTACACAATAATATCCTAATATCTATGTTATTTTCTTGCATATTTTAATAAATCCCAGGATGCTCCTGAAGTGGGAATCAAACAGCTTGAGTGGTTGTCTGTATAAATAATTTTAAATATTAAAATATGAGATAATTTTTAATCTCTATATAAGTATAATTATGACATCTACAATGATTATCACTGGTTTGAGTTGGTTCTAAAAGTCTTGAGAACGTCTCTTAAAATATCAGTAATTTGGATTTGACTGCAGTGCTGGTGCGAGGGAGTGAAAGGGATACCTGTGGAGCTAATGACAGCAGGAATCAGGAGAGAGGGGAAATAGCATCTCTAGTGTGGGACACATGGAGGATAGGGGTTGGAGATCCTGAAGGCTGAGCAGGGTATTGGACACCCTGCATTTTCCAACACTGCCTGAGTGGCAAAGCTATAGAGATACGAGACTCCCCTGCAGAAAGAGACCCATAACCCTAACTCCCTGGGCATTGCCAAACAATGGCAGAGCCTTCCTCCAGAGTACACAGGGACAAACCTCGGGCACTGAAGAGATTCTGGACAGCTTGACTCAACTCCCTTCTCCCTGCCATGTTCAGCTCCTGCCCTCCTTGACAAGGGAGAAAATTTAAGGGAGTGATGCTTCAAAGAAACCAACGCTGAGCCAGTGTGTCTCTAGCCCCTGGGATTGGGGACAGGGTGTCCTTTGCTTGGTTTGAGGGGCACAGGAAAAGGCTGCTGTGTCCCCAGGGTCTCCCTCACCACCTTGAAGGCCATCACCAGCTTTTAGGCTCTTTGCTTCTTCAAAGCTTCTCAGCTCTTGGCGTGACACCTGGACATCTGTGGTGGCTTCACTGTTCTCAAACAGCTTTGTCACTTGGTTCTCACAACCCTATGAGGTAGTGGGGGCAGGGATCATGATCCCTGGTTGAAAGCCAGTGAACCCATACTCACAGAGGTAGGTCCCTCGACCCAGTCCACACAGCTGGCCAGTGGAGAACCAAGACCAGAATGCAACCTCCCAAGTCCTTCCCACTGTCTTGCTGAGAACAGGCTGGGGCAAGGGACTTGCATCCTCGTTTCTGCTGGGGCTTTGGGTGGCTCTCAAACAGCCCCACTGAGCACTGGGTGAGTCCGCATGCGGTAGATGATGACGGCAGTGGCTGGACACAGCAACAAGGAGGTCATGATGACGATGGTGGCCAGGATGATGAGGACAATGGCCCAGATCTCCAGGATGTGCTTGGGAAGCACAGCTTCCATGGGGGATTGGCTGATGGCATCCATGTCGCCTCACTCTGCAACACACAGGAAAGGAAAATCAGTGTGTGTACCCTCTGCCTGCCTCCCTGGTGGGAAGGAAAGCTCAGCAGTCAGAAGATAGGATCACGTTTTAGCATGTGATCTTATGGTTTCTTGATCATTAGTTGTATTGTCTTTTTTACTGAAGGCATCCTATGACCAGGCCTTGCAAGGGACTTTTTGTTAACTCATTCAGAACTCAGCTCCCTCACCAGCACAATGAAGGAGGGACTGTACCAACCATCCATGTTTTATCCATGTTTTTTTTTTGGTCAGTCTTTTTCTTCCCTTATGCCCATTTTACAGATAAGAAGTCAAAGTCTTGAAAGAAGAACATGCTGCTAATTTCACCAAGGCATGAACCCAGCTGGGTGGCATTCCAGAGCTTCCATGTTTACATCTCAAACTATTGTATCACCTGTTTTCCTCAGCTGTGAAGTGAAAAACTTTGCTGTTGTTGTCCTGTGTCCCTTCCTCATTACCCTGGTAATAGAACTCCCTCTTTTCTAAGGAGAGCCTACCTGTTCCCTTTGGGTTGGTTTGGGCACTCACCCAAGCACAGGGAAGGAGATGTGACCTAGCCTTGCCCACTACAAATCCCAGAGTCACATTCAGGGTTAGGCGAGTGACCCAGGTTCATCATCCAAGGTCCTCCAGTTCTTTCATGGACAAGCTCTTGGAATAGCGGACTATTTCTCCTGGAATTGCTAAAATAAAAGGATGTGAGTCTGGAAGGGATAGGCCCAGGGCTACTTTGCTCACAGTTGGAGAGTCTGTCCTAGAGCTGGAAAGACAGACCGGCCTCAAAGCTCATGTGAGCACCTGAACCCAGCCAAGTTTGATGCCATCTGAAACCCTGAACATCCCACATGTGGGAGCAATAATTCCCTCTTTCTGTTCAAGCCATAGCCCATTTGGTGTCTGTCTACTGCAGCCAAAAAAAAAAAAATGCAGATGAGAAGGATGTAAATCAGTCATCCCCAATTATTTTTATTCGTTTTTATTCAAATTTAGGGTCTTAATCATTATTTCACAGCACCCTGGCCAAAAGAAATACCTAGCATTTATGTATGTTAAGTAGATAGGTTGCATCAGTTTAATAAGTATTTGTATCCTAACAATTTAGCAACTGTTTTAAAATGCACACAATTTGAAAAAATATTGTTTCATTATTAGCTAGTTCCTTACTAACAGAATGTGTACACCTGTTGGGCTCTGTGTGAGTTTTCAAACATTGGAACAGGAACTGGCCAGTGCTATCCCCTTTTCTTATTCCACAGTAATATTTGCCCAATAGTAATATTATGGGAACCATCAAAAAATATAACTCCATTATATATGACATCACCAAAAGGAATGTAGTATGCTTCATGTTAAACTGTAAGCTAGCTACCTGTTAGCATAATGTCTGAGATCATTCTTTATGTCAAAAAATGTTAAAGATCCTGCAACACCCCCTCTCTTGCTTTTCATCAAGATTTTTTTCTTTTCTTTTTTCTTCTTTTCCCTGTTTGATTGTGACCTTGATGGTACATGTACATTTATACATCATCATATTTGTTTTTTTCTCATTTCTAACATTTCTGAAGCTAGTTATTATTCATGGATTTGCTTTTTGTGAACTAGGATGTTTGATTAGTGTATTTTAGTTTTGTGTTGTATTCTTTTATTTTTATTTTTTTTTAAATTTTACTTTATTTATATATATTTTTTCTACTACCTACCTGTTTCCCTTGATTCTCTCTTTTACTATTCCTTTAATATTTTACTTTGATCTTTTCTTCTCCTCTCTCATAACCATCACGTCCTATATCACTTCTGTTCTCTCCCTGTCTACCATTTGAAATTATAAACCTTTTGCAAACATGTTGTTCTACTGTAGAAAATAACTAATCATATCATTCATGTTTATTGTGATAATTAACAGTGACGATATCATAGAATAACTATTTGTTTTAATGGTATATGTCATTTTCATTGGTTGTTGTTATTATTTGTTTCTATCTAAACAATGATGTAATGGAAACCTTCAGGGACATTGTAAGTCTACAGAGTAGAAACTCTACTTCCTCAGATCCATACTGTTAAATGGGTAGAAACACAAAACAACAATAAAAAGCAAGGGAACAAATTGCCGCAAGCAAACCAAGATACTCCAATAACAGAATCCATCAACACTACGATGGAAGAAATGTCAGAGAGGGACTTAGGATGTACATAGTTAAACTGATCTGTGACGTGAAGGACAGTATAAGGAATGAAATCAGGGAGAAATAAGTGATTGAAAAGATCACTTTAATAAAGAAGTGATCATTTCAATAAAGAAGAGATTCTGAAAAGAAGTGAAGCAGAAATCATCAAAATGAAGAAAATAATAGTCCAAATTAAAAATGCAACAGAGGGCTGGCGTTGTGGCTCAGTGGTAGCATGCTTGCCTAGCAAGTGCAAGCCCCTGGGTTCAATTCAGCACCACATAAAAACAAATAAAGGTATTATGTCCAACTACACCTAAAAAATAAATATTAAAAAAAATGCAACAGAAAGCATCACCAACCAGGAGAGATCATCAGGACACAGCCTGGGATGCAAGTGTCCCCAGGCTCTCCCCTTTGAGTATCCTGCCCAAATGATATCACTGGATTCTCTTCCTTAGACAGAGGCTGAGGAGTCTTTATGAAATAGGAGGAGGCCCTTTGGAAGGTAACCCAGGGATCAAGTTCAAGTAGAGAGTGGCAGCAATACCAAGAGAGAACCAGACACCATAGGGAGCATCTTCCTGAGATTACCAAGTGAGAATTCCAAGGAGGATGCATTCCATATAGGGACCAAGTATACACGCACACAAATAGATCAAAGGTGTCACAAAACAATTTGTCTTATATCCACCCCATATCTGTTCTGTTATGTTCTGTTCTCCAGTCTGTTCCATTTCATAAATGTTCTGTCATGTGTTTTTTTTTTTTTTTTTAAATGCTGGACAGAAACTACTAACCTGATTTCATGATAGAAAGACCATGACAGGAAAAATGTCACATCTCAATTTTGGTGTCTTTATAGATAAAACACTAAGGGCTCTCAGTTTACCCATGTAGACACAATTTGAAAGGTCAGGCAAGAGAAGCCAAATTACAAAGTGCACCTTTGCTTTGAATCTGTAGACTGTGGAATTCACACCCACTTAAAGCAAGACCACAGAGCTCAGTATGCAGAGTGCACATTGCAGTGTGGGCTCTTTTGTGAAAGATACTCTTCATTTCATTGGGTTAACTTGTCTCATGGAGTTGATATTGTTCTTGTTTAGACTGTTACCATATAATTCTTTTAAGAAAGGATCTCTGATGCAGGAGCATGGAGGTGAATAACACCTTTGTCACATACCCAGATGTTGTTTATTTAAAATCAGGACCAAACCTGGTGTGTGTATGGGGGGGTGGGGGGTGGGAGGCTGAGGCAGGAGGATCACAAGTTCAAAGCCAGCTTCAGCAACGTAGTGAGGCCCTAAATAACTCAGTGAGACCCTGACTCTAAATAAAATATTTTTCAAAAAGGCTAAGAAAAATTCTTTTAAAAAGGGATGGGGACTAGGGATGAGCTCACTGGTTAAGTGCTCATGGTTCAATTCTGGTACCAAAAACAAACAAACAAACAAACAAATAAAATTAATACCAAGTGTTTATACTTCTACTGCAGACCCTTAGGGAGGAAAGAGGAGAGGAAAAAAGGAGAAGTGTGGTGAAGAGAAGAGAGAGCCAGGGAGGGAGACAGAAAGACAAGGACAGATAACAAGGAGGTCAGGAATTTTGCTTGGGTAGGTTAAGACATTTTTAAGTAAATGAAAATCCCACTGAGAGTGGCTTGATATCTGAAATAGTTTACTGGCTCCGGGGGACTAGCAATCCAGGAGCAAGGACAGAGTGGGCATGATATAGGTGGTTTGACTGTCATTGTTTGAGCTCTCCCCTTCCTGACGTTGGCTTTGACATTGTAAGGACTCTCAGAGCATAAAACTGGCACTACAGTGATGTAGATGCAAAAATCCTTGGGAAAGAAGAGAATCCTGTCTTTCTGCAACATTTCAACAAAATTTATAAATTTTGCAAATGGTGGGTCATTCATCAAACACCCAGTTTAGGAAATTGGATGCGATTATCTTTTCTGGCCTTTACAAGCAAGACAATGCCATTTGACTGAAGGAGTGGTTATTTCCAGCCCACAGGGACGGAGGGGAGTGGGTAATAGGAAGGATGGTGTAATGCCAAAATAAATGCTCAAAGTAACTGAAATAATCTAAAGATCACAAATCCACTGCTTTCTTTGCCCCATTGGAAACTCAGCAGTCTCCTAACCAAGTGCACAAACCTGAAGATACTGGCATTCACAACATAGGAAGTCCTGAAATTCTCATTTTCATAACAAGTAGTTTGCTGGGGCCAGAGAATAGCAGAAAACCTGAGCAGCTGTATTTTATGAAGCTAGAATGATCTGTATTCTTTGGTGATAGGCAATGCAGGCCTATTTGGGAGGATTCTATGTTAGAAATTCTTGTTCAGTAGTTTCCCTGCAGAGGTAGCCTGTTAGTAAATAGTAGTGATGGAATGCAGCAGGTTAGAGGCCTTTTTTCCTTCACACTCCTCCCACGTGGCTGTTACTCCTGGTCCAGAATTTTGTTTTCTTGCAATTACCTCCACAATCCCTTGTCCCTCTACATTGCTATGGCTCTTTCTTGTAGCTGACCTTGAAGGGCCTCAATTCGGTAAGAAAATGAGATTACATTCTGCAGGCAACTTGCTCAACCATTGCTCAGGAGAACTACACAAACCTCATTATCTATTAACTCCTGAAGCCTGTTTCCTGCCCCCTCTCAGTAGATTATTTTTTGTTTCTCTGTCTCACTTAAAAATAAAGGCAGTGTCAGGGATACCTTGAAACATTTGCATTCATATTGAAAACCAAATGCTCCTCATCAAGAAAAGTCAAGAATCTTTCTAGTGCCAATAACAAGAAAACAAGTAGGGAAGGAGAATTGGAGGAGACAGAAGGATATGGAATAACAACCTCCAGGGAGAAAGGATGAGTTCCGAGTGGAAAAGACAAAAATCAATCAATCAATCAACCAGTCATTCAATAAAATAAAATAAATTTAAAAAAAGGGGCTGCAGGCTCTGAACTTTCATCCCAGTAATTATGGTTTTCAAACTTTTACATCTGTTTTCCTGATTTAATCTTTGAACTTGCGCAACTAGTTTTTGGACTGCCCAAGTCTCTAATGACTAAGTCACACTAAACATTCTATTCTGATTATCTCTCATTAAAACCTCTAAAAAACAGAACCCTGTTGAAACCAGTTTCCTTTTTCTTTCCTCAAAATTTACCATTCTGCCGCTGGTTAGTAAAGACAGCTTACTGATCCCTTGAGGTCTGCTCCTGATTCAGTTATTTTTGCTTACAGAGACCATGTGGGAGTTAAGTCCTGGAGTTGGCAGTGGGAGGTGAAGGAGAAGCAGAACTGAAATCTTTCTGGACTCTTCAGCTAATTCCCTTTCTGAGCACTTTGCCTTTAAATTCACCATCCCAGGATAAACAAGGGAAGTGGAGGTGCTGGCTTAGCTTGTCTTCCTGAAAATGTTAGTTCTTAAATGGAAAAAACACACTGCTATCATTTTTACTTTCAAATTCTGGGAAATGCCCTGACTTCTCTGAGTTCAGGACACGGATCAAGAAAGATCTGGAATGTCTTATAGTAGAAGCCAAAGTTTCTCCTAGTCCTCAAGCAGGGCCACAGTACAATATCAGTAGCAAGACACATATGCTGGAACAGCAGCTACCACATCTAACATCTCCCCAAACTGGTGCTCAAGTACCTCCCCCCACCCCAGTCCCACACACTGAGGTTGCTGCTGTCACAAGTATGAGGTATTGCCATTTCCTACACAGAGTTGAAGTCACCTCTGTCCAAATCTCAGAATCTTTCATCTGAATCCAAAGTTTCTAGACAGTACACCTCATGCCCAAGAAAGACTGATACACAGCAACCTAACACACAGGGGACCATTGTCCCTGACGTGAGAATGTCTACTTGTGGCCGTGTGTGGTCCTCAGGAAAGGGCAGTAGTGAGAGCCGGGATGCCGATGCACTTGGCATACATTTGAGTCCTGGTTGCTCCAAACACTGACAGTTTAAACCTTGGGCACTTTTCTTACTACCTCAGTGCCCACTTCTTCCTTGGTGGAATTTGACAGTGTCCCCTTAGTGAAATGACTCAAAATGCTCAGGACACAGGAAAGGTTGTGTGGGTGGTGGTTCCAGATTTCTCCATCTTACAAAGATCTCCACCACTCACCACTTCTGTGATTCCCATATCAATGAGTTCTGACACCAGCTCCTCTCACACTTAAGCCCCAGCCAGTCAGTCCTGAAGCTGGGTTGAGTTTCCCTCCCAAAGATCTCTCTCAACCTGCACATCCCTACTTCTGAAACACAAATCTCTTTGACCCATCTGCCTTGGAATACTGTGACCACTTGGATTAGGCACTGTGTACATTGACACATCACATATAAATGGAGTGTAACTTCTCATTCTTCTGGTTGTACATGACGTAGAGTTACACAGATCATGTAATCACATGTGCACACAGGGTGATAATTTCTGATTCATTTTACTATCATTCCTAATCCCATGTCCCCTCCCCTCCCTTCACACCCATCTGCCTAATCCAAAGTACCTATTTTCTTTCCTAGCTCCCCTATTGTCAATTAGTATCACATTTCAGAGGAAATATTCAGCCTTTGATTGTTTAGGATTGGCTGATTTCTTGTAGCACAATATTCTCCAGCTCCATCCATTTACTGAAAATGCCATGGTTTCATTTTTCTTTAAGTCTGAGTAATATTCCATTATGTGTATATACCACATTTTCTTGACCCATTCATCTGATGAAAGGAACCTAGGTTGGTACCATAGTTCAGCTATTGTGAATCTATAAACATTGATGCTATAAACATTGATGTGACTGCATCATTGTAGTATGCTGATTTTAAGTCCTTTGGGTATAAACCAGGAGTGGGATAGCTGGGTCTAATGGTGGTTCCATTCCAAGTTTTCTGAGGAATAACCATATTGTTTTCCATAGTGGTTGCATCAATTTGCAGTCCTACCAGCAATGTATGGGTGTACCTTTTCCCCCACATCATCACCAACATTATTTTTGCTTGTATTCTTTTTTTTTTAACTTTATATTATTTATTTATTTTTATGTGGTGCTGAGGATGAAATCCAGAGCCTTGCACATGCAAGGCGAGTGCTCTACCACTGAGCTATGGCTTGTATTCTTGATCACTGCAATTCTGACTGGAGATGGAATCTCACTTGTCTTTCTGTTTCCCTCCCTATTTTTTGTTCAACCACATTCTTTTTTCTCTCCTCTTTCTTCTCTAGGGGTCTGCAGTAGA
Source organism: Urocitellus parryii (assembly GCF_045843805.1). Lineage (NCBI taxonomy): Eukaryota > Metazoa > Chordata > Mammalia > Rodentia > Sciuridae > Urocitellus > Urocitellus parryii. The sequence goes on from NC_135531.1 coordinate 104,534,374, forward strand.
AGTACAAACATTTGGTGCTGATTTTAAATAAACAACACCTGATAAGTGATAGAGGTTCTATTCAACTCCCTGCTTCTCCATCAAAAATCTTTTCATAAAATAATTATATGGTAACAGTCTAAACAAGAACAACATCAACTCCATGGGATAAAGCTGACTAATGGAATGAAGTGTATCTTTCATAAGTGAGCCCACACTGGAATGTGCATGCTGCATGCAGAGCTCTGTGGTCTCACTTTAAATGGGTGTGAATTCCACTGTCTATAGCTTCAAAGCAAAGGTGCACTTTGTAACTTGCCTTCTCTTGCCTGTCTTTTCAAATTGTGTCTACATGGGTAAGCTGTTATCCTTCTACAGCCCATGGTGTTTTATATAAAGACATCAAAATAGAGATGAGAGACTCTTTCTATCATGGTCCCCAAGTCCGTGAGAACTTCTCCCCTTGCATTAATTGTTACATTGACCAACAGGACCCAGAATGGAATTGCTTTTAACTTCATATTGAAGCAAAATATGTAAGAAACACACAGTAAATCAGCTCTCTACCTTAGGAGCAGTAGCTGAACAGGAAAGTGTTGATTGAGTTCCAGCCAGAAGGCTCCCAGAAAGACTGTCTGAAAGATTTCTGTGATAAAAGATCCAACCAGGGACTTTGGGTAACATGCTATTTCAGAGCTGGTGGGGGGCTGTTGATCAAAATCAGAAACAACAAAGGGACACATGTTCTTAACGGTATTTCCTAGAACAACTGTGGGAGCAGCATTCAGTTTTCCTCTAGCTACAATTCAATAAATTTCATTTTCAAAAACTGGTCATAAAGATATATCATGTGAAGCCTGAAACAGAACACTTTACAATAGAAATTAAGTTTATGAGAAATAATTGAGCTCCAGTAGGAGTAAGAGACACATGCAGTGCTTTTTGGGCTGCACTCCCACCCCCAGAACTCCCTAAGCAGCCAGCAGCTCAGTTGGTGCCACATGAAGAAAGACCAGTCACCCTTGACACTGCCTCAAAGGGTCCCCAGGATAGGACATTTTGATTTTTTTTTAAATTTATAAAGAATGGAGATTTATTTCTTACAGTCTGGAGTCTGGGAAGTCCAAGTTTGAGAGGTCCACATGTGGCCAGGGTCTTGCTGTGACATTTCCTGGCTGCAGGTGGAAGGACAAGAGAGCAAAGGGGTCAGACACCATTCTTTTATCAGGAACCCCTCCTGCGATAGCCAACCCACTCCACCATCACAGCAGTAACCCACCCAGGAACAGAGCCCTCAGGACCCAGTCACCTCTGAAAGACCCCATCTCTCCACACCATTGCCTGTGTTGAGCATTGAATTTCCAAATGTGAACTTTGTGGACACATTAAAACCACATTGTCCTCCATGCCTTGGGGTTCTTGATTTTCTAGCTGCTTCTTCTTCCTTTTTTTTTTTTTTTTTTGCTTTTAATTTGGGCTTTATAGTTATACATAGTAGTTGGGTTCACCCAGACCAACTCATACACGCATGGAAATCAGTTCAATCTCACCTCATCGGCTCTCGCCATTTCCCTCTGGTCCTCCCTGCCCTCTCCCATTCTCCTTCCAATACTCTACTTGACTTCTTTTTGCTCATCTGTTAATTCATATTTGATTGGTTCTTTGTGGCATCCTCTCCTTGCCTTTCTCTTTCCTCTATTTTACTCTAGCCTCTGTGGACATTTTCATTTTCATGGATACAGCAATAACTTTTTAACTGTTTCCGTGAGGAGGTAGGACATGACGTCTAGAATGAGGCTGAAGGAAGATTCTGGTTGGAATCCCAGCTCCATCAGTGCCTGTCACTGTACTCCCTTTGTTCCTCCTACTAGGTCAGGTATCAGAAGGGGAAGTTTCCAAACAGCAAACTATTCCCAAGCATATTGACAAAGGACACACCAAGGGGGTGCTAGACAGAGCACAGATCTCCTTTCCTCTCAACCTCTATAGGAAAGTTGAGGTTTCTTCCACAGGTATTATAGTGGAACTTATAAACCCACTCCCATTTTTGGTTTTGCTGGGGGAAAAAAAGGTATTTCAACTTCTTACCAATTTCTAGTAATAAAAGTCAACATTTATTAAAAAAACTTTTTTAATGCTTTTTAAGATTTACATGGTTGTTAGAATAATTGATTTGCATGATTAAATTACCAAATAGTAAGTGGTAGAGTGCCGCAGTCTGGCTGGGCACAAATCACGAGCCACTGAAGCAGGAACAAACTTTATTTTTGAACTCCACCAAAACACTTCACACACGCTCCAGGGGAATTCTCCCGAATCACGTGGCTCCTCCAGGAACCAGCCACCGGAAATTATCTTCTCCGGAAAATCCCTCCTCCTGCACTTCCCCAACCCATGGGAACTCTCGGGGAATCCCTGGGAATCCCCAGGAGAACTCCAAAGTAGTGCAAGAACTCAAAAGTAGTGGCCGAGGTGGATAGTAATGCCTTGCCTGTCAACCAATACTGTTGGCAAAATGCCAGGGGCCGTGGCTCTTAGCAGTAGAGTCCAGATAAAAGATTCTTCATCCCCTCCCCCCCCAACCTAGTGTCTATGCCACAGGGTGTTGAGAAACAAAAACCTGGAAATTTGAGAAAACAAATACATTCCCATTATATATATATTTATATATAATGGGAATATATATATATATATATATATATATATATATATATATATAGTCCTCTAAGACTCCTCTTTTCTTCTGGGCTGGAAATCACAGTTTTGATCCATGCTGAAGTCATCCATTTGTAGGAAAAAGGCTGCAAGTTTCTATCATCATGGACACTAAATAAATCTGATGATGTATGCATTTTTTTCTGTTTTAGCAAATATTGGCTGTTGTCACAAGAAGGAGGGAAGAAGGGCTGACAAAACCCTGTGGCCTACTGGGGCTGGTCGGTGGTGGCAAGAACTGTAGGGGCCCTAGGGAGTGAAGCCTGCCTGGGGCCCTTGGGTCACAGGGCACCTCAGAGGTTTTCATCATGTGACTCCCAGAGCCCTGAAGCGTCACTGCTGATTAATATGCAAAGGCTCCCAGGCCCAATGCAGAGCTTATGAATTCCCGATCTCTCCTCAGGTGGGGGTGGCAGAGTGAGCCTCACATCAGATTGTTCTGCAAACAAAGTCAGTGGAAGAGGAAGCCTGTTGTGGGATGATCAAGTGGGAGAATGTTGGACAATAAACAAAGTCTTTGGCTTTTCCTTTGAAAGCCTCAAATGACAATAGGATTGGAAAGTGAAATTAGACCTGTTTTCTTCTTTTCCCAACATAGCAGGTATTTCAAGGAATAGGAAACTGAAAGTTTCTGTGAGCCCTTGTCAGGCCACCCTGTTAGATGGCTCAGGGTCGCATGAAGGGCAAGAAGTCAATTGGACTAGGTCTAGGTCTTTCAATGATGGACAGACCACCTGGCACAGAGCCCTGATAAGAGGATTGTTTTCTGTAAGTGCAGTTTTTATCTGCATGGTTGGAACAGGGTTCTGATGTCAGTGCAAATGCCAGTGAGAGCCTCTTCTCCTGGCTGCTCAGCTCTGGGGCCTTTTTCCTCCAGGAGTGCTGGTCAGGCTGGGATCTCTGTTCTACCCACACTCTTATTGACTAAGGGAGAGCTGCCATTGGGCACTAGGGACGCAGTGAGACAGAGCTGAGGGATCTGCCTAGAGCCACTGCAAGCAACTAGACTCCTCCTCATCACTGCCCTTGCAGCACTGCTGTGTTTATGAAATGCACCCTCCCTAAGAGTTGGCTGAAATATCACCCAGGGAGCATCTCTCTTCATGGTCCACTCAGGGAATCACACATAAGAAATAAAGTGTAGACCCTTGTCCCACTAGAATCTACCTGGCTCAGATTTGGTCCCACCTCACACTGAGAAAGTAGCAGTAGGGATTAGATAAGAGTCAGCTTCTGGTCTTTTTCTTCTTCTACATCTTCTGCTTTGTGGTTCCACAGTTTTGGATCTTTATAAGGGGTATGGACTGTGGACCAAAGGGAGAGGAATATGGAGAGTAGGAACAGCTGTCAAAGGTTGAAAAATCTCACTTGTGTGTTACATGGCAGTCTGGCATGTCAGACCCCTTTAGGAACTGAGCCATCTTTTAATGAGGCCCCAAAACCTGGCTGCATGGGCAAGTGGGATAGGGCCAGATTTTGGGGTGCAGTGATCATCAATTATTTAGTCGCTGCCATGAATAAAAGCAGGACATTTGAGAAGACTTCCTCAATGGCCTCTGGATTTGGGGAGGGTGTGCCACTGCTGGTCTTCAATGAGGGACCATGGGGCCTCAATCTGATATCGTCCATGGAATAGGTAAGGCCCAATCCACAGTCCAAATAACAGTGGATCTCTCATCTATTTCCTCAGTGGGTCCTTTTCTTGCTTCTCAGAGGTGGCCCAGTTTTCTTGGTTTACTCTGACATCTAATAGAAGCCAAATACTGGGTAGGTCTGTTGTCCCAGGTGTGGAGAAGAAAAAATTCTGTGTTCATGTGAGGATGTGAGTATGTGTCACATAAGAGTGTATGGGCATCACGTAACCAAGCATTCAGCTACGTGACCAGCACGCTAGCTTCATATTAGAGGTTTGAAACATAGAAATTAACTAGTGAGTTCAAATTAAAGACACATAACCCTCAAATTACCTTTTTCTTGCCCAGCTCAGAGATGGCTTCCCCCAGCTCTTGCCTCTAGCCACCTGATGCGGTAGCGAGGTTTACACAAGACACCAGCAAGAGAGAGTGAAGCACGCCAGGGAGTGAGCTTTTATTGGGGAACCAAAAATTCAGGGGAAAATTCCATCCAATGAAGGTCGAGGGGGACAGCATTCCAAGGTCAGGGTCAGTGACTGGTTTTCAGGTCAGAGGTCAGTCACATCCCTACACGGACAAGCCCTCGCTCCTGGGGAAGGCTCTGACACAGCTTGTCTAAGCGCCTCACACCCAGCCAGGGAGGTAGCTCAAATCATGTGCAAGAACGGCTTCCCACTAAGCATCAATGAATGTGGATGAGTGAACACATCAGCCTAACGTGAATATGTACAGTGTGAATGTATATGTTTGCACCGTGGATGGGTATGTGTCATCCATGAATGAGTGTGTGAATGAGTGTGTATGAGGAGTAAGTGAACATGTTGCCTACTGAGTGAATGTGTGAGCACATGCAGCAAGATGAAATGAGTGCATATGTAGCAGAATTACATGTGTCAACCTTACATGAGTATGTTAGAGTGTGCAAACATGTGTCAGTGTAAATGAGTCTATATGGATATGTGTATAGAGTGTGAGTGTGCACATGCAGATGCCAATTGTGTGTGGGTGTGAGAGTGAACATGTTGAGGGTGGGTGAGGGCACACACCAAGCTTCTATTCTGCAGGTGTATTGATGTGTCTGAAGCATGGTGCATGTGTATGTATATGTTCATCATGAATGTGTGAAACAGGCATGTCAGACCCCTTTTAGGAGCTGAGCCATCTTTTAATGAGTCCCCAAAACTTGGCTGCATGGGCAAATGGGATAGGGCCAGGTTTTGGGGTGTAATGATCATCAATTATTTAGTCACTGCCATGAATAAAAGCAGAACATTTGAGAAGACTTCCTCCTTCCCTCTCTCACTTTGGCTGGCACCCAGCATGACAATCTAAGGGAAAAAAGTCAAAAGAAGGCTGCTTACTTCATATATAGTGCAGCATTTCAATATTGCCTTGCATGTGTGCTCTCCTGCCTGATGAGGTAGGTTAAGTGTTAAGTGTTAAGTAAGAGAGAGGCCATAGCTTCAAGCAGGCCAAGGGAAGTGGCTGTTTTAGTTTCTTTGGTGCCACCTAGAGTAGAGAAGTGTATAGGTGGCTGTTGCTTGCCTGGTAGTTTCCCAGTCTTGCAGTGAGTACTGAAAATTATGAAAGAGCAGACCTCTATTAGGAGAGAGGAGTATGTTTTTTTTTTTTTTTTTGAGACTAGGTTCATCGGCTGCTCAAGTCCTCTACAACCTCCTTCTCGCTTTAGAGGATGGCTATTGGAGGACCAAGCCTCAGGGCATTCTTCAAGGACTCTGATTTTCTCCCCTCCCTCAATGAATGTTCACCAGGGTGCTTCAGTGAGTTGTTTTCCATTGCTTTGTTTTTATTCCAACTGTCTTGGCTGTGACCTTCTTGGGTAGGTAAAGTCCTGAGTTAGGGACACTGAGTCTGGTGATTCTTTGGTGCTTTGCCAAGCCTATTCATTCTAACTGGCTCATTCTGCTGTTTTTGCAGGTTCTGCTGTTTTTGCTCATCAATAGTACAGCGTTTCTATGGTTTCCTCACATTCTGTCGTCTGCATTCTTTTTTTTTTTTATTTTTTATTTTTTTATTTTTTTTTTGTCGTCTGCATTCTTAACCTCTGTTTGCCACACCACAAGGACTTGGGTAATTTATGAAGGTGGAGGCTGTGAACACTGAGAAAATGTTAGGGGATGGGAATTTGCTGAAAGTGGTTTCTGCCACCCACGGAGACTCTGGAGACAGTATCCAGGACAGTCGTTAACTTTGCTGTAATAGAGTAGGGTAGAGCATGAGAATCAGGGAGAAGGAGGAGAGGAGAGAAAGTGGGAGAATGAGACTGATCAAATGACATTTTTTGCTTATCACAATTAATCTTATTATTATGTATAATTATAATTCACCAATAAAAAGGATAAATCTGTGAATTTGCTATTTGCACAGCATAAATAAATTTTAAAACAAATGTAAATGATTTCCTTATGCCTATAAAAAGTGAAATAATTCATCATCAACAAAGCTGCACTACAAGAAATGTTAAAGTCCTATAATCACAAGATTATGGGATGGGTCTCTGCATGTGCACAAGAAATATTATCATGGAAATGATAAATATATAGACAAATATAACTGTTTCCTTTAACATTTACATTTCTTCAGAATATAACTGATGAAAGTAGAAAAATAATAGTGGAAAATAGGTTTATAACATATACAATAAAATGGATGAGAAAACTTGCACCATGGTAATTGGCACAATGGTGCACACTTGTAATTGAGCAACTAAGGAATCTGAGGGAGGAGGCCAGCCTGGGAAGGCACTCTCTCAAGAGAAAATTAAAAGGACTAGGTGTATATCTCAATGGTAGAGCATTGCTTAGCATGCACAAGGCCCTGGATTCAATCCCATCAACACCACACATTTGAAAAAAAAATCGCACCAACAGAAGGATAGGGTAAATGGAACTATGGTATCATATGGTTCTTGAACTGTCATAAAGTATAACATTATTTGAATTGTTCTGTGATAAGTTAAAGATACATACTATAGTTTGCCACAAAGAACCATAAAGAAATAAAATAAAATCATAAGTATAACTGATAAAAATGAAGTAGAACATATAGAAATTGGCATAAGGAAGGGTTTGAGGGCTGGATATGATCAAAGTATAATTTTTTACTTGTAGAAATACCTCACAACCCATTATTCTATATAGTTAAAATGCACTAATAAAAAACCAAATGGGCAAATAGACAAAAATAGACGGGTATTAGAGTTTAAACAAACATATCTTTGTAGTTTGGACTGTGAATGCTTCCCACATGCTCATGCATTAAAGACTTGGTCCCCTGCTGATGGCACTTGTTGGAGGTGGTGGAACTTCCAGGAAATGGGTCTTATGGACGAAGTCTTGTCATTGAGGTGTCCCTTGAAGTAGATATTGGGACCATGATCACTTCCTCTCTCTTTCTCTGCCTCAGTCAACCTGACATGAGAAGTTTTGCTCCATACACATTTCCTGCCACGAAGTTCTGCTTTATAACATGCTCAAAAGCAATGGAGCCAACTGACCATGGACTAAAACCTCTGAACTCATGAGCCAAAATAAAGCTTTTCTCCTATAAATTGATTTATCTTTGGTATTTTGTCTCAGTGATAGAAATCCAAGAAACACACATACCTATACCAACTTTAAATATAAAAGAAAGAATTTTAAGAAGTCTTTAGATTATGGAAATATTTCACTTATGTTCTTCGTGGAAGTTGACAAGCAGTCACGAAATTCATTTGAAATAAAAAGAGGTCTAGAGTAGCCAAAGCAATCCTTAGTGAGAAAAGTGATGCAGGAGGCATCACAATACCAGACCTTAATTATACTACAGAGGCATAGTAAAAAAATAATTGCATGGTATAGGCACATAAATAGACATGAAGATCAATGGTACAGAGTATAAGACACAGAAACAAACCCACAATACAGTTGTCTTATACTAGACAAAAGTGCCATAAACATACATTGTGGAAAAGATAGTCTCTTCAATAGATGGTGCTGGGAAAACTGGAAATCCAAATATATGAAAAAATATGTTCAACATCTGTAGCAATTAAAGAAATGCAAATTAAAACAACACTGAGATTTCATCTTACTCCAGTCGGAATGGCAATTATGAAGAATACACTAACAATAAATGTTGGTGAAGATGTGAGTAAAAAGGTACACTCATATATTGTTGGTTGAAGTGCAAATTGGTACAACCACTCTGGAAAACAGTATGGAGATTACTCAGAAAATTTGGAATGGAACCACAATTTGACCCAGTTATCCCACTCCTTGGCTTACACCCAAAGGACTTAAAATCAGCATACTACAGTCATGCATCCACATCAATTTTTAGAGCAGCTCAGTTCACAATATCTAAGCTACGGAACTAACCTAGGTGCTCTTCAACAGATGAATGAATAATGAAAATGTGATACAAACACACACACAATGAAATATTGCTCAGCCATAAAGAATAATGAAATTATGACATTTTCTGGTAAATAGATGAAACTGGAGACTATGCTGAGAAAGAGGGAGAGGGCAGAGAGAAAGGAGAAAAGCAGAAAACAAATTCATCAAAATAGAAGAAAGATCAGTGAAGTAAATGCAGGAGACATATGGGGAAGAGGAGGAATGGGATAAGGACAGAACAGTGTAAAACAACAGAACAAATCTGACCTAACTTTCCTAAGTACATAATGGTGAATCTCACCATCATGTGTATGCACAAGATATTAATTTAAAAAAAGCTAGGGATGAGGCTGTGGTTTAGTGGTAGAGCGCTTGCCTACCACGAACAAAGGTTCAATCCCCTGCACCACATTCAAATAAACAAATAAAATAAAGGTATTGTGTCCATCTACAACTGAAAAATATTTTAAAAAACCCCCAAAACTAAAAGTAAATACCAGAAAGATCCAGAGAGGAAGGAAGGAAATAGGTATAGTGAGCAGAGGGGGGAAAGTGGAAGTCCTGGGGACTGAATTAGAGAAAATTATATTGTATGATTTTATAATTATGTCAAAATAAATTCTAACATTACATATAACTAAAATGAATCAATAAAAATTTAAATGAAACATAATAAAGTGAGATATGACAGCAGGGGAAAAAGACTACATACTAAAGTTTCTCAAATCAAAACATTTTAAAATGAACTAAACTTTTTAAATTAAAAAATTAAAATATTTTAAACTATAATATGAATGTAAACTGGATGTCATCATATTCAGATTTTATCAACTAAGCATGAATTAAAAATGGAATGTGTCTACACTGGAGAAAAGGTAGCTTCTTCAAAAAATGATGCTGGGAAAACTGGAAATGCATAGGTAGTAAAATATAATTAAACCTCTATCTCTCACCATGCACAAAACTCAACTCAAAATGTATCCAGGACCTAGGCACTAGGCAGAGAGACCCTGCACCTATTAGAAGAAAAAGTTGGCCCAAATCTCCATTATATCACCTTAGGAACTGACTTCCTCAACAAGACTCCTTAAGCAAAAGAAGTAAAATCAAGAACCAATATATGGGATGGTATCAAACTACAAAGCTACTTCACAGGAAAGGATACAATCAAGAATGTGAATAGAGAGCCTACAGAATGAGAGAAAAATCTTTGCCACCTGGACCTTGGATAGAGCATTAATCTCCAAGATAAAAAACTTAATACCAAAACCACAAATAATGTAACCAATAAATGGCCAAAGGAATGGGACAGGCACTTCACAAAAGAAGAAATATGAATGGTCATCAATATGCAAAAAATATTCAACATCTCTAGCAATTAGAGAAATGCAAATCAAATCTGCTTTAAGATTTTGTCTAAATCCAGTCAGAATGGCAATTATCGAGAATTCAAGCCATAATAATTGTTGGTGAGGATGTGGAGGAAAAAGTGCACTCATACATTGCTGGTGGGACTGCAAATTGTTTCAACCACAAAGGAAAGCAATATGGAGATTCCTCAGAAAACTTGTAATGGAACCATCATTTGACCCAGCTATCCCTCTCTTGGCTTATACCCAAAGGACTTAAAATCAGCATAGTACAGTGATGCGACCACATCAATGTTTAGAGCAGCTCAATTCACAATAGTTAAGCTATTCAAGCAACCTGGGTGCCCTTCAATAGATGAATGGATAAAGAAATGTGATATATATATAGACATTCCATCCAAAAATGGAATCACTCAGCTTTAAAGAAGAATGAAATTATGGCATTTTCTGGTAAATGGATGAAGTTGGAGAATAACATGTTAAATGAAATAATCCGATCCCCCCAAACCAAAGGCCAAATGCTGTCTCTGTGCTTATGCTAATTCACAATAAAGGAGCAGAGTGCTAGGGAAGAATAGAATTACTTTAGAATAGGTAGGGGTGGGTAAAGGGAGGGGAAGTGGTATGGATAGTAGAATGAAACAGTCATTATTACCTTATGCACATATATGACTGCATGACCAATGTGATTCTACAATATGTATAATCAGAAAAATGAAAAATTAAACCCCATTTATGTATGATATATCAAAGTGCCTGAATGAATCCTGCTGTCATGTATAACTAATTAGAACAAATAAATAATTCATTAAAAACTCTCATGTTAAAATTAAAAAAATTTGCATACTGAATCTCATAAACACTTATATAATGGGTAGCACCTCCATTTTCCATAAGAAAAAATGATGTTTAAGTTGGTTATATATACACTGTCCCAAATTACCCAGCTAATAAAAGGCACTGCAGGAATCTTAAAAAAAAAAAAAAAGAATCAGTGGGGATGCTTTATACACTCTTGGCATTACCATTTCCCTGGTCAGAGAGAGGGCTGCTATTTCTTGATGACTTAGGTGCCTGCCTTGCCTCTGCTACTACTGGGGTTTGGAGGGGAGAATGGATAAGATTTCTCTCTTACCCACAGGGATCCCCTTAGTCCAGAAATGGAGGGCTTCCATTGGAGCTCTTTCTGCCAGTGCTGCTGCAAAGCTCGGCATTTGGGCTACATTTGAATTAGACAAAGAGCCAGAGACTGAGAGATAGAGATAGAGATAGAGATGAGAGAGAGAGAGACAGAGAGAGAGAGAGAGAGAGAGAGAGAGAGAGAGAGAGAGAGAGAGAGAGAGAGAGAGAAGGGAAAATATGTGGTATACCTTTTTCTAAGCCCTAAGCTAACTGGTCCATGCATTGTTTAGAACTTTTGCTTATACTTACTTATCATTAGGATTATTTTATCTTGATAAGTTGACTTTTTGTTATGACTAAATGGCCCTTTATTCCTAGTAGCTTTCTATACTCTGTGTTTGATGGATATTTAGCATAGACACTTCAACTTTCTTTAGATTGACATTTCCATCTGTTTTAAGCAATGTTTATTAATGTTTGTAGTGGGTCTCTTATAGACAACATATCATTTTAAAAAATCCAATTGGACAATCTTTAACAATTAGGTCTTATCATTTATATTTAAAGCTACTATAGATATGTTTGTGTGTTGGCTTTCTATTACTGAGACAAAATACCTGTGATAAATCATTTTAAGGAAGGAAAGCTTTATTTTGGCTCCTGAGTTCAGAGATTTCAGTCCGTGGTCAACTGGTTCCCTTGCTTTTGAGCATGTTATGAAGCAGAACATTATGGTGGGAATGTGTATGGAACAAAGTTGCTCACCTCAGGTTGAACGGGAAGCCATGAAAGAGAGAGGGAGTGTCCATGTCCCCAATATCTCCTTCAAGGGCACGCCCCAATGACCTGACTTCTTCCAGGAGGCCCCATCTCCTGGAAGTTTCACCACCTCCAAGAAGTGCCATCAGCAGGGGACCAAGTCTTTATCACATGAGCATGTGGGAAATATTCACAATCCAAACTATAATGATATGTTTGTTTAACTCTATTACTTTTCTATTTATTATCTATTTACCCATTTTTATTAGAGCATTTAATTATATTGAATAAGAGGTTCCACTGTGACATATTTCTACATGTAAATATTATACCTTGATCATATCCAGCTCATTACCCTTCCATTACCCTTCCTTATGCCCACATTTATATGTCCTACTTTATTTTTATTAGTTATATTTATGATTTTATTTCTTGATGTTTTCTTGGGGGCAAACTTTAGTATGTATCTTTAACTTATCACAGAATGCATTCAAATAATGTTATACTTTATGTCAGTTGAATAACTATATGATAACATACTTCCATTCACCCCAATCTTGTGTTGGAGCTATTTTTTTTTTGGCATGTATAGTACAATGGGGAGTGAACCCAGGGCCTGTGCATACTAGGCAAGTGCTCTACCACTCAGCTCTATACCCAGCCCTATTAATTTTATTTCAAGACAGTGTCTTGCTAAGTTTCCCAGGCTGACCTTGGCCTCAGAGCCTCCTTCCTCAGCTCTCCAAGTAACTGGATTACAGGCATGCACCACTATGCCAGGTGTGCTGGTGCTGATTTTATCATTCGTTTTATTGTATATGCTTTAAAACCCATATACCATTATTATTTTTCTGCTTTCATCAGTCAATTATATTCTGAAGAAATTTAAATTTTAAGGGAAACAGTTATATTTTTGTATATAATTGGCATTTCCATGATAATCTTTCTGTGCACATGCAGATATCTGTCAGCTAAAATTTACTTGTGATTAAAGGACTGTAACATTTCTTGTAGTGCAGTTTTGTTGATAATGAATTATTTCATTTTTTGTATGTATAAATAAATATTTGACATTTGTTTAAAAATTTACTTATGCTGTGCAAATAGCAAATTCACAGAATTATTCTTTATTTTTATCATTTTTATTGGTGAATTATAGTTATATGTAATAATAGGATTCATTGTGATGTATTTATACATGCATACAATGTCATTTGATTAGTCTCATTCCTCCACATTCTCTTCTTCCCTCCCTCTCCTTGACTCCCATGATCTACGGTACTGGTCATCCTTATGTTATTATTTCTTTATCAATACATGATAATTATATATAAAAGCATGATTCATTGTGGTATATTCATACATGGACATAAGATAATGTAATTTGGTAGATTTCATTATCCAGTAACTTTCCCATGTTCTCCCTTCCTCCCTCTTGACCTTCTTCCTCTATTCCATTAGTTCTCCTATTTTTATGAGATTCCTTTCTTATTCATTTTTTAATTTTCTTTCTATCCTTCACCTAGAAAAGAAACCATTCTATATTTCACTTTCTGGTTCTGGATTATTTCACTTAGCATGATGTTCTCTAGTTTCATCCATTTACCAGCAAATGACATAATTTTATTCTTCTTGGCTTAGTAGAACTCCATTGTTTATGTATGCCACATTTTCTTATCCATTTGTATGTTGAGGTCACTTAGGCTGGTTTCCTTCTTCAACTTGGTTATTGTGAATTGTGCTATTATAAACATTGGTATGCATGTATCACTTATAGCATGCTGATTTTAGTTTTTTTTAAAAATAAATATGATGGAGCAAGATAGCTGGGTCTTATGGTGCATTCTTTCCTAGTATTTTGATGAATGTCCATATTGATCTCCATAAAGAGATCAGTTGTATGATATTGCAGTTCTATCAACAATGCATAAGTGTACATTTATCCAACACCCTCACCAACATTTATTATAATTATATTAGTTATTATTTTTTAAATTTATTTTTTATATACATGACAATAGTGGAATGTATTATACTCTTTATTACCCATTTACAGCATAAATTTTCATAACTCTGAATATAAAGTTTGTATATTAATTATTATACTTATAATTGCCATTAAGAGTGGAGTGAGATGAAATCTCAAGGTAGTTCAATTTTTCATTTCCTGATTTCTGATGATGTAGAACAATTTTTCATATATTTCTTGGCCATTAGTATTTCTTCTTTTGAGAAATTTATGCTTAAATCACTTGCTTATTTATTGACTGATTTTTTTTTTGGTATTAAGTTTTTTTAGTTCTTTACATATTCTGGATATTAATCTCCTATCAGGAGAGTAGCTGGCAAAGACCTTCTCCTAATTTCTCTAGGCTTTCTCTTCACATGCTTAACTGTTTCCTTTGATGCAGAGAAGCTTTCTAATTTGATGTCATCTTACATATTGATTCTTGGTTTTACTTCTTAGGCCTTAGTAATCTTTTTTTTTAAATGAATTATTTAGAGAGAGAGAGAGAGAGAGAGAGAGAGAGAGAGAGAGAGAGAGAGAGAGAATTTTTAATATTTATTTTTAGTTTTCTGCGGACACAACATCTTTGTTTGTATGTGGTGCTGAGGATGGAACCCAGGCAGCACGCATACCAGGTGAGCACGCTACCGCTGGAGCCACATCTCCAGCTCCTTAGCAGTCTTATTAAGGAGATCAATGCCCATACCAATATGTTGGAGTGTCCAGCTTGTGTTTTCTTTTAGTAGTTGCAGAGTTTCTGGTCTATATTCTTAGGGCTTTGATCCAGTTTGAGCTACAGGCTGAGAAAAAGGGATCTAGTTCCATCCTTTTACATATGGATATCCAATTTTCCTAATACCATTTATTAAAAAGGTTACCTATTCTCCAATATAGATTTGGCACCTCTGTGCAGAATTGGGTTACTGTATCTATGTGGACCTTTCTCTGTGCCTTCTATTCTATTCCATTGGTCTTTGTGTCTGTTTTTATGCTAATACCATGCTGCCTTTATTTCTACAGTATGATTTGAGATTGGGTACTGTGATTTAGCTGTTATTTAGCTCTTATTGCTTAGGATTACTTTGTCTGTCACAGGTCTTGTATTCTTCCATACAAATCCTAGGACTATTTTTTCCTAGTTCTGTGAAGAATGTCATTGATATTTTGATGGAGATTGAATAAAACCTATAGGCATCTTTTGGTAATATGGCCATTTTAACCATATTAATTCTGCCTATCCAAGAACATGGGAGGTCTTTCCATCTTCTTGCATCTTCTTCAATTTCCTTCTTCAAGTTTTCATAATTTTTATCCTTCCTTTTTAGATTTATTCCTAGACATTGTACTTTAGGGTGCTATTATGAATGGAATTATTTTCCTTTTTTATTTTTCAGCAAGTTCATTATTGCTGTATAGGAAAAGCTATTGATTTTTGTATGTCGATCCTCTATCCTGCTACTTTGCTGAATTTGTTTTTCAGCATTAGAAATTCTCTGGTGGAGTTTTCTTGGGTTATTTATGATCATGTCATTAGCAAATAGAGATAATTTGACTTCTTTTCCTATTTGCATCCTTTTAACTTCTCTCTTGCCTAATTGCTCTTGCTAAATTTGAAGAATTATATTGAATAGGTGTGGTGAGAGTTGACATCCTTGTTCCTGATTTTAGAGAAAATGCTTCCAGTTTTTCTCCATTCAGTATGATGTTGGCTTTGTCTTCGTCTCTAGAGTCTTTATGATGTTGAAGTAAGTTCTGTCCCTCCATAGTTTCTTCAGTGTTTTTAATGTGAATGAGTGCTGAATTTTGTCAGATGGGTAATGAAGTCCTGCGAACACCAGAAGTCCCCTCTTCTAGGCTCTGACCTTATGACAACGTTTCTTCACAGGCAAAATTTCCCCTGATTCTGAGCTGATCCCAACTGGGACATGGGCAGTGGAAACAAAATGTTCCTTTCCCTTATATATGTGGCCATCCTAAGTTTCTGTGCTCTCTAGTATTTCTGGTGTACTTTTGCTGCACTCTGGTGCTCTACTTTCATTATTTTGGTTGACATATAGTTGTTCATTTCTAAATTATTTTTTTTTTCCTCTGAGAGTACAACTGTAGGAACTTCTAGTCAGCCATCTTCAGTTTTGCCCATTTTTCCAAGTTTTCTTGTGTGTATTGCTGGTGCTACTCTGCTTTTTCATTTGAAAACATTAGTGCTAACAATCTAATTTAGAGCATGGTGGAGGCAGGAGAACTGCAAGTTTGAGGCAAATTGGGGCCGCTCAGCAAAACCCTGAATGGAAAAATAAATAAATAAATAAATAAATAAATAAATAAATAAATAAATAAATAAAGGCTGCTATGTAGCTCAGCGGTAGAGCATCCTTGGGTTCAATCCCCAGTACTGCAAAAACAAACAAACAAACAAACAAAAAACCATAATAATAATACTTACAAATGAGCCCATTTGTATCAATGTCATTACATATATCAAGAAGAAATAATGCTAATAATGATTTAATACTTTCATACAATTTATATAGTAAAGGAATTATTTTGAAATTTATTTTGTCAAGAATGAAGCCAATTACATTATTAAAAGTGTAAATTCAGTTTAAAAATTTAACACCAAGAAAAACTACCTGTTTTATGATGATATTATAAATGAAAACTGTAGATGTCATAGATAAATCTAAATTTACTAAATTGGAAATCAATGAATAAAATTTCCATTGGCATGAAGAGAAAATCATATGTGCATTTATTTTATTTACTATCATTATTATTATATGGTGCTAGGATTTGAACTCAGGGTCTCATGCATGCCAGGTAAGCATTTTGCCACTGAGATATATGCTCAGTTTGCCATTTAAACAATCTGGAATATTTCACTAAAAAGAAGCCTGTACCAAGAAAATTTTTTTCTTGTTTTTATATTTATATGTGTCAGTAGGTAAAATATATGTGCTGTAGGTAATGTTGAACACATAGAATAATTACTCTAGTGTAATTGTCCCCATTTTCCATTGATCATAAAAGTGTTTGAAATAATTAACATAGAATTCAATCCAAGTGATGTTAAGAGGTGGGTGTGAGGTCCTTGAGTCACTGAGGGTATTTCCTTGGAAGGAAGTGAGATGATCCCAGTGGACTCACGTATCAGTTCTTTTAAGAAGATTGTTGTAAAGGGATAAGTCTGGCCCCTCCTCAGACTCTATGGTGGCTTCCTCTGGTGATGTGATTTTTCATTCTCACAGAGGCTCCTGCCTTTATGCTGCCATCTGCCAAGAGACGAGGCAGCCAAGGAGACCCCTGAAAGTAAAAGTCCGGAATTTCTTCCTCCACTCTGTGAGTTAAATAAGTCTTTTTTTTTTAATATGTGTTAAACATCAGGTATTTCATTATAGTAATGAAAAATCAACTGATTCATTGCTGTTAATTTCAAATAGAGTTTAAACATATCTATTTTGCTAATCTAAAATGCAAAATGCTGTAATCTGAATCCCTTTGAGTACTGACATGATGCCACAGACATGTGACCTTATGGATGGAATGTAGTCAAATGGCAGGTCCACCAAAAATATTGTATAAAATCATTACTTTGTGTAATTTATATTATTCTTTATATTATTTTGTGAAATTATTATATTGTATAAAATTATCCAGGCTGTGGATACGAAGTAGAAATGAAACATGAGAGCATTCTGTATTTAACCTCAAGTCCATCCCCCCAAAATATGTCATTATGCATAGGCAAATATTCTACAATCTGAAAAGCATCTGAAATCTGAAACTTTTCTTGTCATAGTTTACATGTTGGATGATTCTTTAAGGCCCTTGTGCTGAAGGCTTGGTGCCCAGGGTGGCACTATCCTGAGGAGGTAGAACCTTAGGAGGTGGGGCCTGGTGTGAGGTACTCAGGTCAATTGGGGGTATGCCTTTGAAGGGGATTGTAGGATCCTATTCCTTCCTTCTTTGTTTCTGGATGCAAGGTGAGTGCTGTGTTTAGCCACATGCTCACAACCATGGCTATCTGGCATCCTCACCAGAGAACTAAAAGCAGTGGTTCTGCTCAGTCATGTAAAGGAAGCTCTAAAACCAAGAGCCAAATAAACCTTTTCTCCTTCTATGTTAATTTTCTCAGGTATTTGGTTATAGTGATGGAAAGCTGACAAGTATATTGTTGGTTCCAAGCATTTTGGATATGAGATCTGCAACTAGTATCTCAATTTGTGTTCAAAATATTTTGAAGTGTTTCATGTTGGTAAATGAGTATCCTGGGTTCTAATAAAAGAGCAACTGAACCAGAGTCATAACTAGCACAACCTAGCTCTTATGTACTGCCTGTTTTTTTTTCCTACAAAATTCATATGTCAATAACCCAACAATCAATGGGATCATATTAGGAGGTGTTGGGGGTTGCCCTAGACAGGAGCTGTGCACACACTGTTAAGTCCTGAATAGAGAGGAACTGGACTGCTATTGCACCTATTGCAGTGCAAGTGGACTTGCCTCTGCTCAGGACTTGCCTCTGCTCTGATAGAAAGGTGCAGCTCTGGGAATGGGCATTGCCATTGTGGGCTGTCTCCTGTTCATTGGTAATCCTACCCTTTGCCCTTTTTTGGATAGAATATTCCATGGAAACTCCCCTTGTGTGTCCCCTTTATAAGAGTAAAGAATTCCAGTGGCTCTCTCTCTTTCCACAGACCCCTAAGGTTACAGAGTTGTCCCTGGATTTTGAAAAGGTACTTCTGTGTGCTTGCGTGCTTTCTTCTCCATTTTCATAAGTTATTTAAGTAGTCAGATTCTGTGAACCCAGCATAGGTCGCCAGCTTCGATAAACAGCGATAAATGGAGGACCTACTGGGATATTTTGTTGAACCATGACACAAAGAAAAGACCACAGATTCCAACTTAAATCAAATTAAAGTAAGCTTAATTTGTGTACACTGAGTGAGCTGATCAGCAACGGTCTCCCCAAAACCAGGCTAGAGAAGATCCCCTGGTCTGATTACAGGGAAGTTTTTATAGCACAAAAAGTTACAAAGGTGGGGTGTGTGTGTCGGGAACTTACAGCTAATAGGGTTCTGGCAAGCATAATACAAGGGCAGATAGCAGGTTTATGATCTACATTGTTTACATCTCAAGGTAGGGAGCAAACTCAGATTCTAACATCAAAGTTAATGAGGAGCAGCTGGGATTTCAGAGAGGGTTGTTATCTGGCCAAGGAGAGTGGGGCACCAGTAGGTTGAAAGCACAGGCAGGAATTCCAAGCAAGTTTTTAAAAGATCCAATTATGTTCAGGTCACATAGAAATCTTGGTATTTTACAGTAAAACAGAAATGAACTTTTCATGACTTTGTGACGAGCTGGCTCCCAATCTTAAGATGGAATTAGGCTGGGTTCATCACATTAGTAAGGTAGTTAATAAAATGTATATGGTTGAAGTGTAGCCCTCTCTCATAAGCATGCTTTTTATGGCTTTTTGCAAAATTAATGTAGATATTTTGTTTTGAAATATTTTGGAGAAGATTTTTGAATTTATGTGCTGGGAATTAATATTTAGAGAAGGAAGGATGAGAGGAAAACATTGTTTTCACTATGGGACCTTAAAATTCCAGAAGTTTTCTGCTTCTAAAAAGTAAATTTTTTCCCCCATTTTTTTTTGTTTGATTATTACTTTCTGGAATTGTTTGGGAAATTTAAACTGAGCTCGTGGATCTGCTGAACCTCTCTCTACATCCTTGCCAAGTATGCATTATCCATTGGGTGACTATGGCCCAGCTGTTCTGAGGGGGATGCAGGACTCTGGCCAAATAAAGGCTGCCCTGGGGCCAGCCAGCGCCAGCCTCTGCCCCTGGGCCCCATTTTGGGGTTTGAAAAGCTTTTATTTTTGTTTTTAGGGTGCTCTCACGCTACAAGGGGGAGCTAAGGGAGAGGAGAACCACCCATAGATCTACACCTTCCCACCATTCGGAGAGTGCTGACCATCTGCAGAGGCAAGAGCCCAGTTACCTCCACAGCTGGGACGATGTGGATACCCAGCTGCCACTGCAGGGACTCTCAGCCCCAGAGGGATTGGCAGGATGCCCGCGCCCAGTCATAAGGAGATTTGCAATGGAGAGGTACAGGCGGAGGAGCCCGGCGCCCAGAGCCCAGCGCAAGGTGGGAGCCACACAATGCTGGCATGGCCGCGACAAAGGTTCACCCAGATGAGGGCGCTACTAGTGGTGGCCGGGTCTCTGCGGGCCTGAGGTTCACAGAGCAAGGAACAGCGAGGCTCCGGATGGCAGCGACTGGCAGGGGTGCAGACAAAGCTACCACCACCGCCCATGGAATTCCTCCCAGGCAGACAGATGGGACAGAATGCGACCCACTGGGGAAGCTCTGGGAGCGTTTGCCCCAACAGGGCTCGTCCCTGGGACAACTGCTCACTTGTGCCTTTTCCCAGACACAAAGTCCACCCCAGGAGTGAGCCGGCTACACCTGCTGGCTCCAGACTATAGCAAGTTGGTGAAAGTGCAGGCTGGATGGCGCCAAGCCACTGACACATGTCTCTAGGCGCCGGCCCCGTCCCAACAAGACGCAGACAGCCCATGGGGGACTTTGTTATTTTGGTACAAGTGGCACTAAAATTTCCACTGTCCTGATTACCATGGTAGCCCATCAAGGAAACAGAAGGGACTGTAAGAGGCAGTGTTTCCGCATCACTGGGCACTGCAGAACTTCAACCAGGATTGTTATGGTCAAAAGATACAATGCAGGGGGGCAAAATCCTAACATTTCAAGTAAAACTTTGGGTTACACTTTGGGTCCACGATTTTACACCCAGAAATCCTTCAGCTACATGGCTACCAGATAAAACTGTGGAAAAGTCCCTCCTCCTGCTTTCTTGGGCTTTCTTTTGGTCCTTCCCACTGTCACTAAGCAGGACTTCCCGCTCTGCCTCACAGCTACTAACATACTTTTTTCTCACCCAGGCTGACAACAGGAACTACAAGGCCTGCGCTCAGTTGTTAGAAAATTCCTTCATGATTTTAATACACTCCCACTACTTAAAGATATTTCTTTTTCTGGTAAAATTTGATTTGACAAACTCTTTAATTAAATAACCCTATATTTTATCACTCAACAGGTTCCTTTAAAATTCTTCTTCCTCTCAGTGGTTGTTACCAAAAAATGTTACATGATGAAAGGTATCATACTTATGCTTCTTTGTATTTTGCTTTTATTTTTGGAGATTATGAGGATGCATTTTGCTCCTCACAGGAACAAAAGCTGGCAACTCAAGACTGTAATGCCAGATTCGTGGGACCCCAATAGACCTCCAGGAGCCACATCCGATACAATCACACAAGAGTTTTTATTGCAAGCTCAAACCTGGACTCACAACCATTTCCAAAGCAGCGGTCCCAGGGAGTGAGCCCTGGTCCTTTGTTCAGTGAGATTTTATAAGTTTTTTTTGGATACTCTATGCATCACAACATCACACAGCAAATCATTCCACACTGCGGGAAAATCAAACAACAACTCTTAACGTTGATTAGCATATTCACTGGAGGGGGGAAAAAAGTTGGGTAAGGGTGATTGGTTAGTACAAGAGGGGGATTCGTCTGAACTGATTGGCTTAATCCGTGAGGGGTGTATGTGCTAAACTGCATGGTTTCCCAACATGTTATCAATTACCAAGACTACTGGTGGGTTCATCTGGCATCTCAGGTATTTTCCCTGTCTCTTGCTGATTGGTGGTTGCTAGGGGGTTGCTATGGGTCCTCACCTAACCTAATTGAGTCAGGGACACTTGACTGGCATGTTATTTACAGACAAACAACTCAGCAGGGTGGCTATGTGCCTAGGAGTGCTCTGTGGGTTTTTCCAAGGACAAGGGTCAGGCCCCTCCCTTTGGACAGGCCTTGAGGTAGAAGCTGGGTTTTCAAAAATGGAGTCACATCAGTTTCTCAAGACAATTTTCTCACAATGTTCCCGTGATGACCAAGAAATTCTTTTCTTCTCATTTCTGACTATATAAATACAGAAGATAAATAATGTACACACAAGGATCTTATTTTGGCTACACCCCCGTGACATCACATGTAAGAGTGCACTCATAGTTAAAAATAAGTTAAAATGGATCAGATATTTTAAGAACCACGTGGCTTCATAAGATTTACATAAGTATGAGCATACCTTTATTCTTAACGCACATTTTTCCAGTTATTTAAATAATCTATACTTCTAATTGTTTTCCCGAAAAAGGAAACATGTAATTTCTACTTTTACATATGCATTTCTCTGATGCTCTGCCTTTTATAGTTACAAATATTTAGGATAAATGTAATTTGCTATACTTACTACATTATAAAGTTTGAATTATAACCATCAAATGATCTCTAATTCCTAAATCATTATTCAGGATTTTGTAAATGATAGACAGATATAATTCTATGAAGCAAAGATGTCCAGATAAATTCTTACTAAAGAAATAATGATAATTTAGATTCTAAGATTTACAAGAATTATTCCAAATATAACCAATGAATTCTAAAAGGAGAAATTCTAGAAGGAAAAAAGGATGCTTCTACAGAGAGAAAGGATACATTGGAGAGTCATAAGAGGAAGAAAGAAATCATCTTTGGGTAAAAGAAAAGGTCTTTATATATTCTAAGATTTGAATGATAAAAGGATGTAAGCTAAGATTTTTGTCTATATTCTGACATGACAGAACTTATTAAATATTTAGCTTATACCTAATAATTTTTACTGTTTGAACAAGGACTAAATTTTTAGTGAATAAAATTTACATCCTTGATTAAACAATGTTTTTGAATACTACCTTGAGTTCCAATTTTGAAACTTCTGTTGTAAGATTAAGATTTCTATGTGCTGCATGACCAATGCAATTCTGCAACTGGTACACTCAGAAAAATGAGAAATTATGTCCTATCTGATTCAAATGTATGATATATCAAGGTCATTGTACTGTCATGTGTAACTAATTAAAACAAATAAAAAATAAAAAAGAGAAGTGAACATACATGTTTTTGTCTCCAAGTGGGATAGATTCAGTTGGAGAATAAAAGCTGAATCTTGTTTCATAAAAAAAGACTAACATTTAATTGATCTCAATAATTACTGCTAATTTCTTGCATATGTTAGTGTTAAACAATAAATTTGCAAACTTAATTGGAAATTTATTTATATCATGTAGGGTTCTCTGACTGGACTTATTTTCCATCAGATATATGATAAGACTTGTATACTACTCCCTACACTGGGAAATAACCTTAATAATTTTTTTTAAAACAACTGACTCTAACCCATTTAAAAAAATAATATTCTAAAAAATAAGGATAATTTGAGACCTTCTCTCAGGAAGGGATTACAAGTTTCTTTAATTTGTCCATTTTACATGTAACATCAAAATGGATCAGCTAGTCTATATACTTACTGGAAAATTACAATGATTAATAAAAGATGTCTAAATTTTATATCTAGCTTCAACTATTATCATCAGAGAAGGACTTAAAAAAATTGCCTACTGGAAAAAAAGATCCAAGGGGACCTCTCAGACTTGATATAGACGAGAGAGAGAGAGAGAGAGAGAGAGAGAGAGAGAGAGAGAGAGAGAGAGATATTTTTAAAAGGTCCAAATACATGTATTGTAATGTTTCAAACTTTATGCCAAATATCTGACCTCACCTAGAAAGATATTATGCTTAGCTAAATTTTAAGGTAAAAGACCACCCCAAATAATTTTAAAAAGGATTTATCTTAACCATGTCCCAGTAACACAAAGTAGGGACAAACCTGATAGTCCATCTGCAGCACAGACAACTCCCCCAAACAGATTAATATCCAACAGATAAACAAAATGTCACAAAAATAATTTTAGTAAGCCTTTAGAAAAATCCTTCTATTTCCATAGAGAGACTCATAAAGAAAGCACACAGCATCCTAAACTTATAGAGGGCCACCCAATTTCAAAGGATTATAGAAATTGGCATTACCTGAACCAAATTTAGCTGTTATCCCCAAATTTGTACAGAGATTAAATAGAAAATATAGAAAACATACAGACAGAAAGAGATTAAAATGCTAATCTTCGTCCCAATAAAAATAAGCTTCCTGGGTAAAACATTTTAGTCCTCTTCTAAGTTATAAACAGATTTTGGAAGCCTCTAAACATTGAAACAGGGCTTTACTTTGAGCCCCTGTCAACAGTTTATAACTGAGGAAAATAAAAAATAGTTACCCCTAAAGTATTAGACAGACAGCCATGATCAGGTCAGTTCAATAGCCAGTAGTTAGTCTCAACAGAAAGTTTAAAACATAATAAACCCATTCTCTACCTTAACTAAAAACAAGGTAATGACCTATATCACACATTCATATTTTTGAAATTAATAGTCATAAAATATACATAATTATTAGAGTCAATTTTGCTATATTAAGTAAAACTATTAAAGATGTTCATTTAACCATTTCTTTTTATGTAAAGATTATTTTGACATAAGTCCCTCAAAGGTCACTGCTAGCTCAATGTCATATAAAATTCTAAATTAGATCACTGTTTTAAACCATACTGTTGACTTGTTTTTACCCATTAATATTTGAGATACTAACTCCCCATACTTAGGTTAACACTAAGTTTGATAACAGTAATGACAGTTTTTTCATAGATTGATAAACAAAGAACTATTTCATAGATTGATAAACAAAGAACTATTCATTTTTCTATTTCATTTTTATTAATGGTAAAAAATAAAATACCTTTCCTGTGTTTATTAAACACATGTATTTCCTATCCTGGAAAGATGTCTCTTTCTCATATGTGTGTGTGTGTGTGTGTGTGTGTGTGTGTGTGTGTATATCTCATGCCCTTAGTAAAGGCCAAATCTCCTAAATTAAAAACTCTGTCTCTCACTTAATTCTAAAATAAGATAATTATTTAAGTTAATCTAGAACTAGTTTCAAAGTACAGATTTTTATATACAACTTATTATGTTCTTCATTATTGGTAATTCTGTTAAAGTCAAATCAAGTCATACATTTAGTAAAGGCTAAACTTTAAACTATTTAACATGGTTCCTTTCCAATTCATTAATGTTAAATGTAACATAAGTAGTAAGAGACCTTTGTCAACTTTTATGACCACCTAAGGATAATAAAACCCTTCTTATTATTTAAATACTTGTACTATTGTCTATAACTTAAACTAATGATGTTATGGCATCCCAGGTCTCTACTCATTTTTTTTTTAAATAAAGAAAGGAGGAAAATAGGACCCCATAAGAACACATTAGATCTTACAAAATATTTAATTTTTTTCTTAATTGTAATATTGAGAGTCTTACTGCTGCTTAACATGATTTAGTAAGTTGAATCAAATTTCAAAAGGTAGAGTTCAAGTTGGTCATCATAGTATGGCTGAAAAACCTGATACAGAAAGGTAAATTTCCAGCTGCAGAGTTGGCAGCAATGCAGGTTTCACAAGCTTGACAGGTAAGTAAAACTTATGAAGACTTCTGTGGATCCATTTCTCAGGTCCACTTTTAATGTGCTTTGCAATGTGAACTGGAAAGTCCACCCATGTAACTTAGATTGATTATATTGACTATATAGATTAATCATATTGACTATAATGATCAACTACCTATGTTAATCCTATGATACATGCTGGCTGTCTAAAAGTATTTTTTTTTTTTTGAGAAAAAGCATATGAAAACCTAAATCTGCCAACCATTCTGGTCCTTAGAAATTAAGACTATATTTATATATATGAACAATTGTCAAAATAGAAAGATTGTTGAAATAAAGTTTTCCTGTATAGGCCAGTTATTCACAGACTGGTCTCCTAGAATTCACACAAGCAATTACATAAGGATGCCATAACTCTTAGGAACTTTGACCTTCAGTGAGATGGCATCCAAAAGGAAGTTTGATACTTAACTTATGCCTCCAGAATTTTTGAATTACTGACAGACCTAAAACACTCTTTAAATGTGAGGATTAAGAGAAAGGATGATAAATATCCTGTAACCTATAAAAAATGCAACTTGCCTAATTGTATCACTAGTCATAATAGAGGAAAAGGACATTGATCCTTCACGAATGTTCCATTGTCCTATTGTCAGCTGGCATTTCAGAACCGTGCTGTGCTGAAATTAAAATTCAGGCTTTAAAACAGGTACCTGCCAATTAACCAGACCTAGGCAAGATCTTGATCTCATGATCCTTAAAGTGACTACTTAAAATATTATTGTTTGTACAATTAAAGCCATGGTGGCTATGTCTCAAAACTTACAACATGTGAATTTTCTTAATAATTTGAATTAAATTACTTCCAAGATTCTCCATAGTCAGATGAATACTGATGGAAGGATTGGAACAAAGTTGAACACTCTAGAAGCCACTGTAATGAATAATACAAATGAGCCCTCTGCTCTATGGTTTGAGGAAAGGCTTAAATGCCACGCCAATTAATTGTGTCTGTGTTACTGTGGTCAAACACAATGCTTCCCACTAAAATTGGGAAAAGGTTAAAAATCTTCTGATGAGTGTTTGGCAGAGTAATGATAATAACCTGGGTCTTTTTGAGTCAGTTAAATGACTTCAATCCTGGAGAAATACTGAAGCATTCTGCATGATATTATTGGACTGTTATCTTTGCTATTAATCCTCTTTTGTATTGTGACAATATGATGTCATGCCCTCAGAACAAGAATCCAGGAATTCAAGATAACAACTCATCACCTACTCTTTCAAAGACAAAAGGGGGAATATGTAGGAGCCACCTATGCACTTACCTTTAAGTCCTGACTAAAGAGGAACTGGACTGGTGTTGTACCTATTGCAATACAAGTGGACTCGTGTCTGCTCAGATAGAAAGGTGCAGCTCTGGGAATGGGCATTGCCCAACTGGAGTGGGCTGCCTCCTTGTTCCTTGGTAATCCTACTCTTTACCCTTTTTTGGACAGAATGTTCCATGGAACCTCCCCTTGTGTGTTCCAGTGGCTCTCTCTCTTTCCACAGACCTTAAGGTCGCAGAGTCGTCCCTGGATTTTGGAAAGGTACTTCTGTGGGCTTGCATGCTTTCTTCACCATTTTCTTAAGTTATTGAAGTAGTCAGATTTTGTGAACCCAATATAGGCCACCAGCTTGGATAGATGGTGATAAAGAAGTAGTAATTAGGGTCAGAGCATGTCATGAGGAGATCGATGCCTTTATGGAAAGAAGGGAGAAAAATGAGTCTCTTTGCATACATGGACCAAGGAAGGCCATGTGAGGACCAGACTGGCATGAGTGCTCCACCCCAGGACACAACCATGCTGGCACCTGGATCTTTGTCTTCCGGTTTTGAGAAGTGTGAGAAATAAATTTATGATGTTTAATCCATCCAATCTGTGGTGTTATTGTAGCAGTCCAAACTGAACAAGACATTACCACTCACGGGGGAATCATTTTTTGCCTTTTTTTGTCTTTCTAAATCAGATACTGTATTTCACCTTAAGGAAAAGTCAAGTGATAGGCTACTGAATAGTCAAGGAGATTATCAGTAAATAAAAACAGTACAGCAATCCATATGAAGTGTCATGATGTATTGAGAATATAAAATCGCATCAGCAAATACTTTCTGGCATTAGATATGGATTAAAGCAATTCCTTACCATCACAACAATCAAAAGATCAGCAGTAGTCTCAAACCAGAGAGCTCTCCTAGGGCTCCCCATTGCTTTCCAATACAGAATCATAGATTTCCTTTAGTTATTGTCTCAAAAAAGATTCTGTCTAAATAGGATTCGTAGAAACTGGCTAATAATCATTTATCTTGAGTTGTGTTTCCTATGGTTATGGGTTTCTTTCTACTTTGGTGTTGAGGTCTCCCTATTGAGAGTGGCCAAAAGCTATGATAGTCACTGTCTTCACAGGATGGATGAGGGCAGGAGGGAGTCTAAAGCTCAGGTATGTGTGTCAGGTGAGATGATGAGGATGGGAAACAAAATCCATGAAACCAAGAGCCGATTCTTTCCATGTTCCAGAGAGGAGAGGAGTGCCGTCAGGACACAGAGAGGAATGGCAGAGGTGACAGGGAGCTTGAAAATGTGTGTGGGGGAGAGGGAGGAAGAGAGGGAGAGGAGGGCAGAGAGAAAGCAAGATGGGTAGAAGGGGAGAGAGAGCCAGAGAGAGAGGGAAAATGCCCACTGGGATTATCCTAGAATTAAGGCCCATGTGTCTTTTCCCCTAGGATTTCCCATGGGGGTTGCTGATTGGGTAGTTTCAAGATAAAATGTGAGCAGAGGATGGCTCTGGTGTTGATCATTAGGTTCTGTTGTGGTCAGCAGCTGTGTGTGGTTTGGGTTTGAACAGTTTTCCTGAATATTTGGCTTTAAGGAGAACTTTAGCATCATCGGTTACCGTGTCAAGGAGATAAAGTTGCAAATAATATATTTTATTATAGTAAAGAGCTGCACCAAGGGGGCCTCCACCATGTATAAAAAAATTCTTCAAATATCTGAATAACATTTCCCCTATTGTTTCTTCCTTCTCAGTTTCCAATAAAGTTGGAGATTTAATGATTTCTTTGAGTTGTTCTTCTGGCACTTGCAAATGCTTAGCCAAAGTTTTTAGGGATGCATCATCAACTCCAAAAAGGACTCGATACTGGTTTAAACTTGCCTTCAGCTTCTCCACCTCATTGTTACTGAAGAAGATTTTGAAAGGTGTGAAGGCAGATACTCCAGCACTGAAGGCTTCTAGACAGATATACTGCAACTGAGAATCCCGTTTCCTTTCAATGTCTGCCTCCATAAAGTTAGGCAATGAAAACATAAAAATGTGGCGCTTTTGAGCAGGAAGATCCTTTATGAGGGAGTCTATCATGATTGGGAAATCATACTCAGATAAATTGTTGTTGGAAATTAAGAATACCTGTGGTTCCTCAATGTTATTCTTCTTCAGATTTCTCACACAGTCCTCTCGGATCTGCTGCAGGACGTTTTGTCTGTCAAAGGTAGTTGGCTTAGACATTTCTTCATTTCGTAAATCAGAATCCACCTTGGTTCTTACAAAGTAGAAATTCTTCTTCGTAGTTTTGATTGCCTTGGCCAAGTCTAGGTCAATTTTCTTGAATCGTGTAGCAGAAACAATAATGAAGAAGTCATACTCCCTAAATTTTACTTTGTCCAGATAATCTTTTGGCTCTAAATTAGTGGCTCCAATTGTAGGCAGCTCCCAGATTCTCACATTGGGAAAGTTTGGGTGTTTGTATGCAGTTCTCTCCATGGTCATCTCCACCACCCCAACAGGAGCTGCATCTTTTTCTTCATGTCCAACCCCTCTCAGGGCATTGATGAAACTGGACTTCCCTGCTCCAGACTCCCCTGTCACAGCAATGTCCAGTTGGGTATTGTCAATTTCTTTTAAAGCATACCTGATTGTAGAATTTGCCTCCTGAATGTTCCCTTTTTGTAGGAGTGACACTATCAAACTGAAGGTTTTTTGAGAGATGATTAAGCTTCCCATCTCGAAGTTGTTAAAATACGACGTAAATCTAGGGACCAAAGCTTGGTGTTGAGCATGATTAGGAGTAGCAGAGAACAACTGACCCATGACTGCAAGCAAGCAAAGTAACTGAAAGAAAGAGGGAAGAATAAAGTCGAAAGGGTTATTACACCAGAGAACATCTTACAGCTTTGATCTTACCAAAAGTGCTGTAAACTCAGGGCCATTATGTCCTTAGTTATGTCCTGAGCTGCTTCAGTGGTATCATTCTGCTTTTTCTTGTTTAAATTCTTTATTAGGGAAAGGTTGAAACGGAAACAAAGTTAGGGAAAACATCATAAAAAACTGCATGTGTTTTTAACTAGCTTCAATCCTAATTCACCTAATCCTACTGCAGGACTCTAAAGCCAACCCAAGATATCATCATTCGGTATATTTCTCCTAATTATCAGGAATTTTTATTAACTTAAGTTCAATAAAATTACCAAACTGAAGTAACAATAATACTTCATTGTCCTCAATTCTTAATCAGATCAAACTTCCCCGACAGCCACATTTTTGTTTGTATTTTTGTTTTGCAATATTGGTATGGGTCTAGATGTTAACAAAGGCAAGCTATTTTATTTGATTTATGTACTTCTCAAGTTTCATTGGTTTGCTTTTTAGGTACTTCTCTTGGCTTTGGAACTCACGTTGGTGAGTTCTTATCTTTCAGGAGTATTATTAACTTGCAATAATGGTTAAACCCACTAAATGAATAGAACATTTCAGCACATTTGAGTTCATGTCTAGCTCCCTTGTTGTCTTTTAAACAATTTTTTTTTTTATGAGAGTAATCTAACTGTACAGAATACTTTTTGAAATGCAACACTTCTTTGGGAAGAGTATCTGAGAAATCCTGCTACTCTTTAATGTCACTATGTGAGATCATTTCTTGTAATAGGTTTATTAAGATATCACTAGCATATAAAAACTGTATATGTACAATTTAATGTTTTGATATATGATCTCTGTTAACTTATAATCAAAGTCCATTTATCTAACAAAACTAGCACCTCTACATTGTCTGTGTGCATGTGTCTGTGTGTGTATGGTGTACAGAGTGAATGTTAAGATCTATTCACATGGCAAATTTTAGGTGTATAATTAAGTATTTTTAATTATTATAATCATTCCATACATTAGGTCTCCAGAACTTGTTCACATTGTGTAACTGAAACTTTGTATCCTTTGCCCAACACATCCTTATTATTCCCTTCTCCCAGCCCCTGGCAACCACTCTCTGCTTCTATGAGTTTGATTACTTGGGATTCCACATATAAATGCGATCAGGAAGAACACTTTTTACGTGGGTAGTAGAACAGACCAAGAATTTCTAATGTGACTTTAGTGTTAGATTTTCCATAATGTATTCCCAGATCCATCTGAACTTTCTTGGCCTGAGTCTTCAAGTGGATAGCCACATCAGTAGAGCTCCCTCACCTCCCAGCTGCCAGTAAGTTGAGCTATTGAGAGGCAGCAGCAAGTGTCTGAGTGTGAAGTGAGAGGTGAGAACATGGCCTGCTTGCTCTCTCTTTGCCTGGGCTGTATTTCTGATGGTAGCTGCATCTGCCACTAAGAGAATCACGCTAAGTGGCCTCAATCAAGTGTTCGTAATCCAATAGAGTTTTTTAGAAAACGTTTCTCCCGGTCTTGCTCCTGTGCTAGCTTTGATAATGGCTTTTTATATTTCCTGGCTTCTGGTGACTCACTATCCCTTATTGATCTGCCTCACCTGGGCTAACTTTCTGAAGTTGCTCTCGCATCAAACTCTCTTCATTTGAAGGCTTATTGATGAATCCTCCATATACTGTAATACATGTCTCATTTTCTCTTAAGTGAGGTGCTGTAAGGATATGTGCATCCTTTCCTCCCTAAGGATACCATGTATCTGAACAAGTGATACAAAAATAGAATAGCTGAAAATTCTGAAAAATATTCTGTTACCCAAATATATATTTGACTGTGTCATACCATGTTAAATGGTCTTGTCCTATTATTTCTGAGTTTGATAGAGGGGTGACAATTGCATTGTAAAGAAGACTACTAGCTTCATCAACAGAAATTAATAAGCTCTTGCCCTTGAGAACCTAAGTTGTTGCCCATCTCCACTTTCTACATATGAGAGGTGGCTTAAGATTAACTGTGAATTGAGATTATGAGTGCCTCAAGACAATTCAGAATTTTCAAAGAATACTAAATGCTTTCCCACTTTTCTATTGATGATTTGGTAATAGCATGTTCCAGTTCAACTGAGTTCTCAAGTTGAGTCTTTCTCTATGCTTTGTTCCCTGGCTACTGGATATAGAAATTGGATATAGATTGGATATAGATATACAGAGATGATAGAAGGGAGAAAGAAGATAGAAGTCTTTCCATATAGGAAGTGTTGGAATTA
Organism: Urocitellus parryii; assembly: GCF_045843805.1. Lineage (NCBI taxonomy): Eukaryota > Metazoa > Chordata > Mammalia > Rodentia > Sciuridae > Urocitellus > Urocitellus parryii. The sequence goes on from NC_135531.1 coordinate 104,566,287, forward strand.
TTCCTGCCTCTATTTCTAAGCTTCAAAGAGCCAAAGAAGATGAAAACAAATGCACTGAGGAATTTAGCTTAGATCCATACAGAATGAGCAAGAATAAACCCAAAAGAGCAAGAGTAAAGACAATAGCAGTGTTTCTCAGTTGCCATACAGGGACTGGGTGATTCACTTACTGCCACTCAAGTCCTACAAGAAACCTGAACTGCGGGCTCCACTGCAGAAAGGTGGAGTAAGCACTCTGGGAGCCATTCTGACTCCAAAACACCTCTTCTATACTTTAAAGGATTATGTGCTTAAGCAGCTTTGGCAAGACTGCCCAGGCTAAAACCAAACAGATGATATTGGTGTTCATGCTCTCTAGAAAGCTAAATCCATCTCAGAATTCCTCTGGCCCTGGTTGTTCAGAATCTCTCATGTTTTCTAGTAGAGATTCTGCATCCACTCCTCGGAAATGGCCTTTGGATTCAGATTTTATTGATCCTTTAATGAATAAAAGAGATAGACTATCTCATTTGACATAGAGAATACAGCCAACATTAAATGGACATTTGAATCCCACTAAAGACAAATCTTCTGTAGGTGCCCCACCACCCTGCATCTGCTTCCATCCCCACCCCTCCTCCACTGTCTTCAACTCTCCTGCCAGTCTCAAATCCTCCTCAGACTGAAAAATTTGAACTCCAGTTCCCCTAACACTCCAGAAGGCTGGGGAACTCGTGATCTACCTCTTGAAAGTTTTAATGAAAATGGTAGTGTCTATGAAGACCAGCACGACAAAATACCTCTAGGTCTTCTCTGGAAACCTTATCAGCTGGTTCAGTTCTAAAGTGTCCACAGCCTATGGAAGAAACCAATGTCTCACAAAAATTCCAGGAAGAGCTCTTAAAAAAAAAAAAGCTGGGCAGGGTGGTGCATACCTGTAATCACAGTGGCTCAGGAGGCTGAGTGCGGTGACTTGGTGACACACGACTAAACCAGTCAGTCCCTCCAGGAGAAGTGGGCTGGCATGAAATAATCACACAGAGAAATATCTTTTTCTTTGGGTTCTGTGATGGTCCCTCTGATCCAGCTGCCACAAAGGAGGCAAGGCAAGCAAGAAAGAGAGAGAGAGAGAGAGCATGCCTCCAACCCAGGTTTTATTGGGGGAAGCTGTTCCAAAGTACATTCTGTCAAAAAAGGGCAAAGGGTAAAAAGGGTAAGGTTCCAACAAACAGGTAGGTGGGTGTAATTCACCCCATCAGGTGACTGCCCACTGGAGAGCTGCACCTTTCTTATCAGATCAGAGGTAAATTCCATTTGCATTGCACTGGATGCAATACCAGCCCAGCACCTCTTTAATTCAGGACTTAAAGGTGTGTACATAGTCCTGTCCAGGGTGGCTCCCAACAGCTAAGATAGGAGGATCATAAGTTCAAAGCCAGCGTCAGCAACAACAAGGCACTAAGCAACTCAGTGAGACCCTGTATCTAAATAAAATACAAAATAGGGCTGGGGATGTGGTTCCAGTGGCCCCAAGTTCAATCCCTGGTACCCCATCCCCCTGCCAGTCTAAAAAACATAAGGAAAAATACTTAACATTGCAACAATTAGAAGAAGAGGGAAGATGTTTGAAGAGCAGAAGAAATTGCCAAGCTGAGTAACTCCAGTCTGGATTGCTGTGAGGGAGTTACAGCAGGTTGCACTGCCTCCACGGTGCCTTCTTCAACATTGAACTCCCAGGATAACTATATTGTGATCGTCTGCTATAAGCAATGATGGAATTACAAGGACAATTTCAATTCTGAGTATGATGAGAACAGGACTTTGCTGGCCAAGATGAAAGTGGCAGCTAGAAGTTTTATCAAACATTGTGAAAAACAAACAAACAAACAAACAAAAGAACACACACACCGTTCTCCAGATAAAAGAGTATCATAAGGTACATGAAGAAGTCTTACAAGACTATCAGCCAATCAAGCACTGCAGTTGGATTACTAAGGAAAATACAGATGTGAGTATCTTCATAACAAACTGGCTCACATCAAAAGACTAATACTGGATTTGACCAACAGCAAGCAATCATGGCTCCAGAACTCTGCTTGCACCAGAAGATATGAATTAACTTAAGTTTATTTATAGAAAATTACAAATGAGTTGCTCTAAATTCCTAAAAAGATGAAAGTTGGTCCTGGTGAAAGTTTCAGTATTAATAAACTTGAGTCACCACACCCCCCATTTTACTTTGCTTTCCTGCATTTGAAGCTGCTTTTTTTCTGGTCCTTTCTTCAGATTTTCAAAAATTGTGTTTGTTAATAGAAATAATTATTTAGATTTTGGAGCTCCAGTGTCCATAACTCAAATCAATTTATTTCCTTGAAAAACTTATTATTTTTTTTTACTAGAAATAATTTTTAGTACATAGTTGGGGCTCCAATGTCCACTCTTAAAAGTTGTGTGTGTTAGTAAAAAAAATATTGTGCAAGGTGAAATGCTTCTGGAGAAACATAAGCCTATTTTCTGACCTTTTATGAAGTGAACCCTTTGCTTTCAATAATAGAATATTTAGAAATTTTCACAAAATTTAAAGAAATTAAAACATTATTTTGGAGGGTTAAAAACAAAATTGTATGAGTTTTTATGAGTGTTTATGAGTTACATAGGTTGACTTGATATGAAATATCAAATCTGCCCTTCATTACAATGGCTGTCTTAAGGTACTGGCTAGTGTTGTTAATCATCAGCCACACTGCTTCTCAGTGATTAGAGCAATGGGAAGGACATTGTGGTCTACCAGTGTCTGGAAGCATGTGCCCAACCTGTATGCAGAGGTGATGTGGATGTGAGCATTTATGAAAGCAAGAAGATGCTACTCTCTAGTAGGTCAAATGCTCAGGTTAAACAACTGACCAGGGTTACTGTAGGTTTTTTTTTTTCCCTGTCAAATTGCTACTTCTATTGTGAATGACAAAAACATTTCCATTTCAACACATTGTCATATTTATAAATGTTGGGCAAAATTGATATAAAAATAAAACAGATCTATTGTTTGGGGGCAAAATTGTAAAATTAAATGTGTATGTAAACTATTTATATGCTTTTATAAAGCATTTTTTGAAGAGAGACATGCAAAAAACCTATTACTTACATTAGATGTATATTTAAAGATTTTTTTTTTCATCCTAGATGCCAGGAATATAGAAAAGAGCACGTATATTTAAACATAGCATAGTCTTATTCATCAAACAGCATAAACTTTCATAAAACGTGACATGTGGAAATTAGTTGTAGATGAAATACAAAATGACATACAATCTGTAACAAAGAAAAAAATTAAACTTCCTTATTACAAAACAGCTCAGATTGAAATGGTTAAAAAAATTCTACCAAGTATAAAAGTTCAGAAAGTATATATGTCATATAATTGTAAATTTGGAAAGGAGAGTAAAAATGTTTTACCCATGCTTAATTCATTTTAAATATAAAATACACTGATGATAAAACTTAATGAAGAAAAGATGACAGACCAACATTAATTATAATTAGGGTTAGAAAAGTGCTAAATAATAACATTGGATATCTGAAAGCATCATATGTGTGCACACACAATAAAAATAGTAGATATAAATAAATAGGCAATTAGTCATGAGTGTCACATTCTGGAAGCTGGAGGAAACAAGATGATGTTGAGAAGAATTTTCAACCAGCTCAGGATTGGCACCTTTACAGTTACCCTCTCTCTTTGAAGTCTTCCCATGTCACTCATGGACCCCACCATTATTCAAGAAAACAGCAAAATTCTGTAGTAATCCTTGATCTTCTTTCTCTCTTATTCTATTTTAACTCTGTAAGTAAGGAAAAGGGCCCGGTACTTCGAATTATAGAACCAATATTAAAGAACATGGTCAATGCATGGGCCTCTGGCAATGGCTCTTTATCAGGGCAAACTTGAGCCCATAGGGATACTTGGCAGTCTATGTAGAAGTCTCTGGTTGTCACAACTGGGAGGTGAGATGCTACTGGCAGGGACAAGGTATACTGCTTAGTGTCCCACCACACACACACTGAAGTATTATCAGGCCCCAAATGTCAATAATGCTAAGAGATGAGTGGGAATCCAGTCTTTCTTCCTTTAAGCACCTTATAGCACATCACAGTACTAGGATGGGCTGAGCAGGGCAGAACCATGATTTGGAAAAAAATTACTTTCATAGTTATGAAGTCTGGCCAGGGAACTCCTTAATAGTGGTGCCAATTTTTCTGCTTAAAACTAAGGAAAACACCCAGAAATGTGAAGGAATCCATACAGGGTGTTGGACTGAAGAGGGAGGATGGGGATGAGGGCAACTTCTGGGAACTATGCAGACCTCATGTAGCAATCAGGGAATTTCTTCTCATACCAATCCCCAGGGAATATTGGAAGATGAGGAGGATAATAAAGAACATGATGAACCTCAGAAGCATAAAGTAAGCAACTTGGCAACCTGCCCCCTGGGTGGTGCTCGTGAAGCCCATTGAATTCTGTAACCTGGGGGTTGATGGGCCCACATTGACCCCAGAAGGTCATGGGAACCACCTAAGAGGACCTGAGAAACAGACAAGCTGGGGTGGGAAGAACCAGTTGCTGACCCTTGGACCAAGCCCAGGGTGAGATTTGTAGCTGGTAGTTAAGCAATGAGCAATGAAATGCATGGTGAGGTCACAAGTATTTTAAAATTACTTTAGGGTCTTCTTTAAGCTACTTTCAAAGAAGAAGAGAAAGCAAAGTTTGGTATTTAATTTGTAGAAAATAAACAGAAACAAAGCAACTAAAGGGAAAATACATCAAAAGAAATTAATGAGACTAACTCTTGACAGGATCCATTGATGTTGATGTGAAGCTAGGAACTATGGCTAAAAGTATCTCCCTTTGTGTGGTAAAAAAGATTCCTCTTTTAAATTTTTTAGTTGTAGATGGACACAATACCTTCATTTTATTCATTTATTTTTATGTGGTGCTGAGGATTGAACCCAGTGCCTCACACATGCTAGGCAAGTGCTCTACCACTGAGCAAAGAAGATTCATTTAGTAGCAAAGACACACTAAGGTAACTTCTGATCAACTACTAACCCCAGTGCTCACATTAGCATGGGATTGACTTGTAGATGAAGCTTCCCTAAATAGGAGGGCCACCATGACAGTTCTGGAGAGGACCAACTCCCCTGTCAAGGTGAAGAGGAGTTGAACACCTGATTGTGGTACAGAACGTGGTTCCCAGCTCTCCAGGTAAATATCAGATTTGGAGATAGCACTATCTTCTTTGTTGTTCTCTGCTCAGAGATGACCCACTATCTCTTAAGAGTGCTCTCTGCTTATGCCTCACTTTGCTTTTACTTACCTTTCACCCGTAATAAAGTTCTCTTGTATGGCTTTTTGTGTCTGACTTTAAGTTTTTTTTTTTTTTTTTCATTGGAACATAAGAACTGAGGTTTGGAATTTCCACTCCCTACTTTCCTGCAACAAGATCATTCTGACTGTTGATCGGAAAAATGAGGAGGAAGGGAATAGAGATGCAAAACCTGCAAGTAACACAGAAAAAAAAAAATACCACAGCCACATTCACTTGAAGAAGGAGACAAGAACACTCCAGGAATGTTCAGAAGGTCCCTGAGAGCACATGCTGTTTTTAGCAGATTTGTGATTTTCAATTTTTCTCTTAGCCTACCAATTCCCTGATTTAATGACACACTCCATAATTTGTTTTAGATTTTTTTTTTACGCTAGCTATGAGCACAAGTGACAAAGATCTAAATTATTAATTGTTACAAAAGGATACATGTGTCAATGACATTATTTTCCCAATGTATTCTGACTTGCCCTACTTTTCATCATAGGAGATCATTAGTATTCTTACTTTCCATTTGAAAAATGAAAGACTCCCCAGCCATAAATGTTAAGTGGCATGCAGAGTGTGCCCCTGCTCCAAGTGTAGCTCTGCTCAATGGAAGGAATGAAAAATACTGAATTAGAGGTAAGAGAATAAGAACAGGATATGAGAGACATGGTGATGTTCCCTAATACATTGTGACACATGCATTTTCAACCATTCCAGGGGGAGGTGCTAGAGACAGACCAAGACAAATGGAAAAACATTTCACCAAGTAAATAATATCCAAAACACTTGCTGTAGATTTATCTGAACTTCAGTGATCAGCTTGGACTATTAGCCCATTCTGCCTCCCTCTGATCAAAGCTCCCTATGTTTCAAGTTGAGCATCCCAGCCCTGCAGCCTATGCTCCTAAATGTCTTGATGACCAAAGGTTTCTTAGGGAAAGAGACCTTTTGGGTCAGAAGTCAGCGCTGAATGCCCTTGCTGGATTAGCAGAAAATCCTGATTCTGGTTGATGGCTCGCTGTTGTTCAAGGCTCAGGAACAGTTCTCTGCTGTAGTCCAGTCTCTTCATATGAAATCTACCTCTTCTTCATCTGGGCCAAGTAGCAAATATGAGGCTGCTAGACAGGGCTTTTACACTCACTTGGCTTCTCTCCCACCCTTTGTGTGCTGCTGCCCAATCATGAAGTAGGGTGGATTTAGTCCCATTTCAAAATCGACTGTATTTCCAATAACAGAAAAGTGAAACCAAAATTTGTCTTACCAGGAACTCAGTTCTGTGAAGGAAAAGTTGAACGGTCTTGTGATCACAAATAACCTACCTAAATTTTATGACTTGACAAGTGAGAGCACAGAGAAGCAACTTATTAACAAGGCTGGAATATCTTCCACAGTTCCTGAAAGGTCACTTTCTCTGATCCCAGACTCCACAGATGCAGCCTGAACTAAGAGTCACACAACATCAGTCTTACCATCCAGCCTCTGTGATGGTAGCTCAGTTTTCTGACTACTGTGGGTTTATTTCCCTCAGACCTCATGACTGCTGTTATAGACAGGAGAGAGAACTGGATAGTGGGTTTGGGAGTTTGTGGTGAGGTCATGAGAAGACAGAAAGGATAGGGAAGTCACTATTGATAAAATTGTGTGTTTTATTCAACTGTGCACATGCAAATCCTCACTTCTGTCAGCCACCTTAGCTGAATGACAAAAATTCGAAGTGGAGTTTAAGTTTCAATATTGTCCAGCAGAGCTTCCTTAGGGGACTTAAGATCTTGGAATCGGTTGTTTATAATGACTTGTGTCTTCTTCCTCAGTGTATTAGGGAACATCACCATGTCTCTCATATCCTGTTCTTATTCTCCTACCTCTGATTCAACATTTTTCATTCCTTCCATTGAGCAGAGTTACACTTGGAGCAGGGGCACACTCTGCATGCCACTTAATATTAACTCCAGGAAGAGGTGGTGTTTATTCACACTGCGGTTCAAATATTTGAGGCACTCTAACATTTAAGTTTCTTGCCCTAAATCACACAGATGTAAGATGGAAGATTTGAGATTTAGACTCCACTTTGAATTTTTGTCATTCAGCTAATGTTGAGTGACAAAACAGCATGACAAAAATATATTTGTTGCTGTGTACCATAAGATAAGAAGATCTAGAGGGAAATTGAAGTTTGTGAGGAAGAAGACATAAGTAACTATAATCAACTGATTCCAAGACCTTAAGTGCCCTAAGGAAGCTCTGCTGGACAATATTGAGTAGGATCAGGTGCTAAGACAGGAGAGATCACCCAATTCAAATACATATATCTGTCATGGTGATATTATCATTTGACTGGGACCACGAAGCTCATTCCAGCAGTTGTAATTTTGGTAATTCCTTTTGACTCAAGGCTATGTTAGGCCCTGTAATAGTGTCTGCGCATCATCCTTGGAGAAAAGTGAAGACTCTTTTGCCAGTGTTAGGAGCTCAGTCTTTGGACCCTTGGTCAACATGACAAAGAAAGCTGTACATCTGGAGTCCAGTGCTGGGAATGGGAAAGTGAAACCTTTCTGTTCTACTGATCATTAGTCAGGAAAGAGGTATGCAAACTCAGAAGGTGGGAAGAAGGGAAAAACACCAAAGGGAGGTCAGTGGCCACTGGGTGAGGGGGAAACTTGCCTCCTTGTTTTGTCTCTCTCTGATTCTCTATTTGGATCTTTTTCTATCTTACCAAAGTACGCATCCTTTGATCGTGCCACACTACAGTCATCACCATTTGCTCTCTAAAATTGAAATCTTGAATCATCTAAACAAACAAACAAACAAATAAATAAAAGGTGAGATCTTAAATTTATTTAATATGGTATCATGTTAAATAATAAATTTTTATAGAAATATAATTAAAGGAAATGACATAAACAAAAATCTTTCAATCTGATTTCAAAGTCTGACATAAGCCTGATTCTAGTTGTGGGAATAAACAATCCATATATTCTTTTTTCTTCTTTTTAAAAATTTTTAATCAACAAATCATTTATAAAGGAGTGATCCACAGACCGTGAAAAAACATTTGCAATACATGTACTTCTTTAGGAATATACAAAGACTGAAAAACTCAACAATCAGCAAATAATGCAATTAAAAATAAACAAAACACATAAACTGGTATTTCATTGAAGAAGATAATCAAATGGCAGATAAACATATGAAAAAAATTCCCAGCAATATTTATTAGAAAATTTTATATTTAAGCCATAATAGAATACCTAAGTGAGTGCCTATTGTAATATATAAGTGTGTGTGTATATATATTTATAATATGCATATTATATAAATATAATATATAATATATACAAATATAATATGCATATATACAATATTTCATTTGCAAAATAAAACATGTTAACAAATAATAAAATATATTTGTTGCTGTGTACCATATGTTAAATGAGAGAATGAATAATTGCAACAAAAACATTCCAAAAATTTTCTCTCTGAACCTGACAGTAGGACTGTACAACATGTTTTTCAAAATATTACATTATCTTGTGGCATCTTGTGTATACATGGAATATTACTCAGCAATAAGAGAGAATAAAATCATGGCATTTGCAGGTCGATGAATGGAGTTAGAGAAGATAATGCTAAGTGAAGTTAGCCAATACAAAAAAAGAAAATGTCAAATGTTTTCTCTGATATAAGGAGGCTGATTCATATTGGGATAGGGAGAGGGAGCATGGGAGGAATAGATGAACTCTAGATAGGGCAGAGGGATATGAGGGGAAGGGAGGGGACATGGGATTATAAATGATGGTGGAGTGTGATGATCATTATTATTCAAAGTATATATATGAAGACACGAATTGGTGTGAATATATTTTGTATACAACCAGAGATATGAAAAATTGTGCTCTATATGTGTAATGAGAATTGTAATGCATTCCACTGTCATATATAAAAACAAACAAACAAACAAAACATCACACAAAATATTACATCATCAAACCTATCATTTGCACAGTTTTCCACTGAACTTCATGCCAGGTGTTATTTTATTTTTCAACAATATCAATAATTAATTTAAGTATAAATGACCTAAATATTGTAATTAAAAGGTATAAATGTTCAACATGTGTAAAATGCAATTAATAAATATATTCTCTATACATATATTACACTTGAAATACCAATACACCAATAGATTACAAAACAAAAGAAGGGAAAATAAGCATGAGAAATCTAAAATAGAGCTATTTATATAAAATAATTTCAACAAAAAGTATTTTCAGAGATAAAGGGGAACATTTCATAACCATAATAGGGTAACTTCTTCAGGTAAGTTTAACATTCTTTTTTTTTTAAAGAGAGAGAGAGAGAGAGAGAGAGAGAGAGAATTTTTTAAAATATTTATTTTTCAGTTTTCGGTGGACACAACATCTTTATTTTATTTGTATGTGGTGCTGAGGATCGAACCCAACACCCCGCGCATGCCAGGCGAGCACGCTACTGCTTAAGCCACATCCCCAGCCCAAGTTTAATAATCTTAAATGTGTATGTACCTAATGACAAAATTTTAAAATACATGAAGTAAAAATTAATAAAACTAAAAAGACAAATCCACAGTCAGATTTAGAGATTTTAAACCCCCTCACTTTGATGGAAGGAGTTATGATATAGAAGGATTAACATCATTATCAGCTACCTTGACCTATTTATAAAGAACTATGCACAAAAATGTAGAAAAGTATGCACAAAAATGTAGAAAAAAGTAGAAAATTCATAAGGATAGACTATATTCTGTCATAAAATAAGCTTTGAGAAATTTTAAAAATTTGAAATCATACAGACTGTGTTTCCTGCATAATTTATTACATTTGAAATCATTCACCTTAAGATACATAGAACCCCACTCTTATGTCTCCCCTACTTCAAAATTAAACAGCACACTTACAAATATCGACAGTTCAAATATAAAACACACAAAAAAGTAATAAAAAGTGCTGTGAACTCATAATAAAATTTAAAATATCAGAGTCTCTGGGATGACAAAGTACTCAGATATACACTTTTAACTTACAGTATTTGTATCAAAAGAAGATAGACTTACAGTTAAGTTATTTTCTAATTGGGTAGTAGAAAGGCAAAAATATTTGAAATAGAAAAGAAAAAATACAGCTAAAAATTGATAAAAAACTAACAAGTCTAATGAAAGGAAAAGCAAGAAAAAAAAAGTCAATGGAAAGGGAGCTATCTAAACAACCCTACAGACACTGAAAATGTATTAAGGTAATATTGCAATTGTTTGATTACAATTATATAGTTTACATAACTTGGTCTATTTTGAAGAATAAAATTGTTTGCTTGTTTATGTGATCCATGTGATAGGTTTCCCCATCCTTTCACATTCAGTCTGTGGATGTCTTGGCCTATGGGGTGAGTCTTGTGGAGACAATATATCATTGAGTCTTGTTTTTAATCCAATCTGCCAGTCTATGTTTTTGATTGATGGGTTTAGGCTATTAATGTTCAAGGTTATTATTGAAATATGATTTGTGTTCCTGATCATTTTGGTTTATTTCTAGTTTTTAATTTGTATTAGTTTCTCCTTTGATTGGTTGATCCTTTAGTGTAGTTCTTCCCTTCACTGGTTTTCAGGTTTTTTTTTTCTAATTTCATCTTCATGGAATATTTTGTTGAGAATACTTGGAAGTGCAGGCTTTCTGGTTATGAATTCTTTTAATTTTTGTTTATCATGGAAGGTTTTCATTTCATCTTCAAATCTGAAGCTTAATTTTGCTGAATATAAGATTCTTGGTTGGCATTCTTTTTAATTCAGAGCTTGGTATATGTTATGCAAGGACCTCCTAGTTTTGAGGGTCTAGGTTGAGAAATCAGCTGAGTTCCAAGTTTGTTTCCCCATATTTTGTAATTGAATATTTTTCTTTTGCAGCCTTTAAAATTTTTTCCTATTCTAAAGGAAAAAATCTAGGCTAAACATTTTCATTGTAATGTAGCTTGTTGTGCATGTATTGTAATTTGGTACATTCAGGGTCCTGTGAGCCTCTTGTATTTGATTTTCCATTTTGTTCTTTAACTGTGGGAAGTTTACTTTCATAATTTTATTATAAGATTCTGCATTCCTTTGGTTTGTATCTCTGTGTCTTCATCTAACACAATAAATCTTTAAATTTGGTCTTTTCTTGTTATAATTTTTGGAAATTTTGTTCATAGTTTCTGGACATCTTCTCTTTATGGTCAACTCTATTTTCAAGATTATATATTTTGTCTTCATTGCTTGAGGTTCTGCCTTCCAAGTGGTCTATTCTGTTGGTGATGCTTCCTATTGAATTTTTAATTTGATTTATTGTTTCTTTCATTTTGAGGATTTCTTTTTTTTCTATCTCTTTATTGAAGTGATCTTTTGCTACCTGCATTTGCTCTCTTACATCATCCTTTTCTCATAGATCAGTTTGACTCTTTATTCATTCTTCTCTGATATTTCTTATACTATGGTGTCAATGGATTCTGCCATTGGAGTTTCTTGGTTTGCTTGGGGTGATTTGTTCCCTGTGTTTTTCATGTTGTTTTTGTGTTTACCTATCTAATGGTATGGATCCAAGGTAGTAGAGTTTCTACCCTGTGGACTTATAGTGTCCCTGAAGATTTCCAGTATCTCACTGTTTAGGGAGAGACAAATAATAAAAACAACTAATGCAAACAATTTACAGCATTAAGCCAAAGATTTCTACTGTGACATCTACAATATTAATTATCACAATAAACAGAAATGATATGATCAGTTCTGCCTATCATAAAAATAGCAAGTTTGCAAAAGGGTTTACATTTTCAAATGGTGGAAAGTGAGAGAAGAGAAGTGACATAGGATGTGATGATATGAGGGAGGAGAAGACAGAAGTAAAAGATTAGAAGAAGGCCAAAGACAGAACAATAGAGATTGGCTATTAGCACAAGAAAAGAGAGAATCCAGAGAAATATAAGTGAGAGAAAAAATGTACATAAAGCCAAAACTTAAATAAAAAATTAATGATAAAAATAAAAGAATACAAAACAAAACTAAAATATACTAATCAAACATCCTAGTTCACAAAAATTAACCCAAGTAAAATAATTGGCTTAAAAAATGCTAAAGATGAGAATAAAAAAAAATAGGAAACTGTATAACTGTCCATGTGCCATTAAGGTCACAAGTAAACTGTGGAAAAGAATTAAAAAATCTTGGTGAAAAGTTAAAGAATTCTTTCCCTGGAGTTAAAAATATTCTCAGCAGTTTTAGATGGGATCTTCTGGAGTGTGGTGCTCCATACTCGGGATTGGATTGAGAGAGGTAATATCATAGGCAGATTTCCTGGAGGCAGGGTATAGGTCTAGGTGGACTCCAGCATCTTTGCTGAATACCAATTTGTCTGGAGATTTTCAACCAGCACAGCTCCAGTGTCCAGTGCTTTCTGGTCCATGATGGAGGACTTTACCCTAGGGCTTTCCTGGGTTCCATTCTTGTGGTGGGGGAGCCAATTTTTAGTACCCTATAGTCGCCTGCAGCCCCCACGTTTCCTGGTCTTGGGTTCAGTCTCTAAACAATTTCTCCTTTCCCTGCCCTTCTGAGGGTGTCTCTGGCCATATGTGACTCTCACAGCCAGTCCTGCAAGCAGTTGGGTTGGAGGGGGAGGAGTAGAACTGGGTGGGTTTCCCTTGTGTAAACCTGTCTCCATGTTTGATTTTCTTTGGGTCACTTAAACACACTCTATATGATGCAGTGTATGTTTGCTGGGCTTGTAGTTTGGGCCAAACTTGGGTTTTCCAGGAATTGGCTTCCTCAGTAACCAGTCCCTGTGCTGTAGCTGCAAAATGGTTCCTTCCTTTACCCTCTGAATATCACCTGGAGAGATGGTGGCTTCTTTCCCCACACTCGGATATCATGTAGCACAAAATATGTGGGTTCCTTTAATTCCCTTTTTCCTCTACTATACTCTTGGAGGGATGTCTCTGGTTTGTAGTGTGCAGCCCAGCTGTGCCACTGGGGTTTTTTTCTTTATTTTATTATGTCAAACTTCTTGTACCCCAATCTGCTTTGAATGTGCAGTTTCAGTTTCCAGTAAAGTACCCTCCTCCTTTTTATTTGTTCATCAACCTTGTGGAGAAGCTGCCTGTCTGCTTTCCTGGTTTCACCCAATGGAGCAGCCAGGAACATAACCTCTATTCAGCCATCTTGGATCATCCACCTATATATTCTTTCAGTAATTTTAAAACTTAGGTTTCAGAATGGCATACTTATTTAGTTAATGTTTTCATTAGCTTACTTTTGAAAATGGAATAATAAACATAGATTCAAAATTAATGCAATGATCTTCACACCCTCCCAATTGGCATCTCTGTACATTAGATTGACAAAGCCACTGAAGTAGTTTGGAAGACATACAAACCTCCACTATTCCTCCACAGGATACAAAGATGACTCATCTGAGTCTGGTGAGTTACTTATTAAATTAAATCAAATCCTATCATGTTTTCAGCATATTATAGTGATATATTTCAAGAGATGTAGTACTCAATGTGAAAATCATCTATACTCAACTACATGGGCTGCTTTAAATCAAAGTCATCATCATTTATTGCATTTTAAGACATTGTTGTGGTTTCTCACTCCTTACCAAGGGTAGGATCCCAAATTAGAGATTTTAGCATTATTCTAAAGTGAGGTATAGATAGATCCAGAGATAGAGACCTATTTCTGTTTTAAACAGGTATATATCTACAACTGTATCTTTCCTTCTAATACACAGAAATCTTGCTTCCACACAGAACTTCCTTCTCAAGATCATATTACTGATTTCTATAAATACTGAGAACAGACAGTGGACCCCAGAGAGCCATGAGCATCTATAGCTCTGCAGATCTACTTACCTTCAAACATAGGAGGGGTCAGATCTACTGCAGCCTGCCATAGCCACTATCACCTGAAGCATGGGCATTGAAGCCTAGACCTATCATTCAACTGATGCTTCCTCTCTTGGTGCTGTGCCCCTTCATCCCACCACCATATACAGTAGACAAAAGAGTGGTTACTTGGGAAGACATGAGTGGTATCTACTGGCTTGGACAAGGTTCCCAATGTAAGTTTGGGAATATAACAAAATGGTTCAATGTAAGAAAAGGGGATGATTTCATCAACAGGAATGACACCAAAGGCAATGTACCAGGCTGGCATCAAGAAGAATAACACTAGGATGTGCCTTCATGTTTGTGTCAGCTTTTTGTTACTATGTCCCAAATACTTGAACAAGAACGACTAAGAGTAGGAAGATTTATTCTGACTTAGGATTTCACAAGTTTCAGTCCATTGCATGTCCACTCCATTCCTTTGGGCTTGAGTGAGACAGAACATCATGGTGAAGGGCATGGTGGAGGAAAGCTGCTCATCTCAAGGCAACCAGAAAGGAGAGAGGGGGAGGGGAGAGGAGAGAACAAACAAAGAGGGAGGGGAGGGCTAGGGCATAAGAGATACCCTGAAAGAGCATGCTCAGGTGACCTTCTTCTCCCAACTTGGTCCTACATTGTAAAATTTTCCACTGCCTCGTTCCAATAATGCCATCAATTTATTAATCCAATGTTGCTGCATTGCATAATGAGACTTCAACCCTCTTGGGCAGGGAGAAGTGCTAGAGGCTTATGACAAGCAGGCTGCAGGAAGCTAGTGGAGTTGTAGGCCACAGTCCACAGGGACCCTTCTCACTGAGATGGCCTAGATAGGACAGCAATGAAGAGGACAGAGAAAACCAAGGAAATGAGATCCAAGGTCAGCTGCCACTTCATCAGGAGTAACTTAGCAAATACCATTTATCATTTACCCACACAAATACCAGAAAATCCTAAACCATGTGATGGCAAAAAGATAAGAGCTACTTGTCCATTAGCTGAGTATTTATCAGCCCCATAGGCTGAGCAGGGAAGGCGAGTGAATGCCAGAAGACATCTCTACATTCTTCTAGTTTAGTCATACAACAAGAGGAAATGAAGATGGAACTTCAGCAATAAGAAATGACAAAAGATCAATGCTGAAGACCTTAAGTGCTTGCTTTTGGTATATTGACTAGAAAACTAGAATTATATGGCATTGTCTGTTCAGCATAATTTAAAAAATTATTTTGACTTGGGGGGATAGGGAAGAATGAAGAAACTTTGGTTTGTGTAGAGGGGAGTGAGGGGAAGGATGGGGTTGTGGGGATGAGAATGTCTGTAGAATGAGACAGTCATTGTTACCCTATATACATGTATGATTATACTATTGGAATGACTCACCAGGTATAGCCAGAGGAATGAGATGTTGTGTTCCATTTGTGTAAAATATGTCAAAATGCATTTTACTGTAAAATTAAATATTTTTATATAAAGATGTCTCTTTTTCATAATGAAAAGAAGGTTTTTCTTTTTAAAAAGCCTGTTTTTTGGGCTGGGGATGTGGCTCAAGTGATAGCGCGCTCACCTGGCATGTGTGCGGCCTGGGTTCGATCCTCAGCACCACATACAAACAAAGATGTTGTGTCCGCCGAAAACTAAAAAGTAAATATTAAAAAATTCTCTCTCTCTCTTAAAAAAGCCTGTTTTTTTTGCCTCAATATGCACTAATTTTTTAAAAATATTTCAAATCTTGGTCAAGTTGATATTTTTAAGAATTTTATTTTTAGTTTGTAAAGGACCTTATTTATTTTTATTTTTTTTGCAATACTAGGGATTGAACCTAGGTCTCACACATCTTAGGCGAGTTGCTGTTTTGTAGCAATAAAAACTTGAGAACATCCCAAATATCCTCCTATTAGTGAATGGATAACCAATATGTGGTACAATTCTATACAACATGGAACAGAGTACTGATTCACAGAATATGGATACATCTCAAAAAATACACTGTCAAAGGAGTCAGACTCAAAAGAGTATACATTGTGACTCCATTTACCTAGCATTATGTAAGAGCTAAAACTATACTGGCATAGAACACAGCATTGGTCCCCAGTACTGGGGAAGGGGGAATGATTTTATTAAAAAGCAAATTATAACAGTGTTTTGAGGTGTGGAGAATGCATATTATCCTGTTGGCAGTGATGGTTACATGAGTCTATATATATTTCAAATCTCATAGCAAACAGGTCAATTATACTGTTCATAAATTTTAAAAAGTTTTTAAAAGTGATATATATATATATATATATATATATATATATAAATAGATTCAGTCAAAAATTAAGGATAATTCAATGTTAAGGTGAAAACACTGTGCTAGACTTTTGTCTTCACTTTCCCCAGAATCTTAAGAAACCAAAGCAGTAAGAGTCTTGATCCCAATCACATTAGGGTTCTGTTAATGATGCTAGACACTGAAAACTTTGATGATGATAAAAACAAAATCCAGTTGTATGAGTATAAACATACAGGCAAAGCCTTTATTGGGACAACCACATGGGAAGGGAAACATAGCTTCAACAAGCAAATGTCAGGGCCCAGCATGCTTGCACACGACTACATTCCCAGCAACTCAGGAAGCTGAGGCAGGAGGTTCACAAATTTGAGTTGGGGCCAGCTTCAGTAACTTAGCAAGACCCTGAGCAACTCGGCAAGATCCTGTCTCAAAACAAAAAATAAAAAGGGCTGGGTAGTGGCTCAGGGGTAAAAGACCACTAGGTCAAATTTCCAGCACCTCCCACCCCAAAAGCGGCAGGCTGGCTTGCTGAAACAGAAGGAGCTAGGTTTCTTGACATCTTTCAAGAGTGGACTGGAGTCTAGGATGTGAATTGAATTTAGGTGTACTCTAATTTAAACATCTTTAAACGGTGAGATGGATGAACTAAGTGAGAGAACAAGTAGCAAGTTAAGGACCTTGGAATTTTCCATTTTAGTGCCTCTTCCATTAGCATTTTAAAACACAATATGCTTATGTAGTAACATAGTATAGTTTTAGCTCTTACATAATGCTAGGTAAACAGCGTTACCCTTCTAGTATTGGGAGAGATATGGCAAGGTCACCCTAGCTCTCTGTAAAGCATGTGACAAGACCATTTGAGAGTGAATAAATGAAGCACATTTGGTGGCTGACAAATTGTGGGTTAAGCTGGGACTTTTTAATGGCTGTCAAGGCATGTGCAAAGCCCAAGAGTTCATTTGCTTTTTATACCTGTGGTGGTCTCCAACTATCCCACTGGTAAGTTCAACAATAATGAAAGCTGGGTAGTTAATTACCATTCTCTATATCTCTCCATTTTGTAGTACTAAAGTATAAACATTTATGATCTCTGTGACAGAGATGTTACTACATAAGCATATTGTGTTTTAGCTTCTTTCTGATGCAAATATTTTAAGTTATAAATGTTTATCTGAGTATTATTTCAATTCAGGTATTATTATATTTTAAGGTGTTATTATCACTTAGTTCAAACCACTTTTTACTTACTTTTCTTGTGTTCTCTTCTTTCACCTGTGAGATGTTTATAAGTGTGCCATTTAATTTTGAAGTAGTTGGGATGTGGCATTGGGGTTCCTCATATCTTGCAGTAATTGATTTCTAAAGTAATAAATCATGGAGAAAACATAGTCTGCATGATTTGAAATGAAAAAAATAATGGAAATATTTTTTATATTAATTGTATTGGATACATATGTGTTGAAACATGTCAAAACTGATCAAACTGCATACTTCAAATACATGCATTTTATTGTATTTCAATTTTATCTCAATAAAGCTATGCAAAAAACAATACATTAGTGACAATTAATACTAAATACTATTTCTAGAAACATAACAACGGTAAGATGTTCTGTGTGCTTTGTAGTTATTTCTACAACATCTGTGTATTACAAAACATATTTATCACTAAATGGATGGTTAAGCAAATAATGTAAAAAGCTGCACTTGTGTTTCAGGTGGATCAAGTTACTCATTTAAACACACAGGAGTGCACATTCACACACACACACACACACACACACACACACACACACAATCTCCCAAACTGTATTCCTTTGGGCTAGGTAGGTATGTATAGAGATATGCACTTGAAATGTAGGTTTCCAAAGACACAGGTTTAGTTGAAGAAGTAAATCTAATGAAGACAGTTTACATTTAAAATACAATAGCAGAAATTATCCTGTAACTAGAAATGGAACAAATGTCACAGAAATAAATTCATTAATGATAACGTGCATTCATAACCTTATTATAGATAATTGTGACTAATGAAGAAACAAACAGAAAGAAAGTGGTCACCATAATTTCTCTGCCCCAAGTAAAGTTGTCTAGATCTTCTCTATTCTCCTTCCCACTCTTGTTTGGATGCATACATATTCAAAATATTATCTCTCTTTGCAGCTCTCCCGCGTTATTTTGCAGGAGCAGTTGACCATTCCCAGTCTTATATAAAGGGCTATACAATATTATAGATTCATGTTCCATTCTCCAAGTAACTTATCACCTCTTAGCCCATTATGTAAAAATTCTGGGGGTGTCACTGAAAAGGTACAATTTTGTATTTTACTTTTTGTTACTTACCATTTATACTGAATAGTGCTTTAATTTTCACATGATGTTATTCCATTATTTGTAACCATGTTTACCAGATCACTCCTCTATGACCACCTAAATATTGCAATTATTTCTTCTTTTCCTTCTAGTAATTCTCCAATGAGTTGGTTATTTCTGGAGCTGGGGTTTTGGGGAGGGAGTTTAGAGAAAAGCATACTAAGACTCTTTAGTTATAGCAAGAAATAGTACTCTGATGATTTACAAAGCATCCTTATCTCCCCCAGATGGTACTTCTGCTAACTTTAGAAAGGATATTAAATGTGAAAACATGAATTAACATGTGTTGGGAGTATATAAAATATGTTCATGTATTGTTCTTCCCTATGAGCACACTTATGTTCTCCACTTTCATGAATATAAATAATTCCTCACAGCTAAATAAATGTAAAGTAAGCACTAATTTCTTTTTTTTTTTGATTTTGGGTGAACACAATACATTTTTTAATTACACAATTAATTAATTAATTTTTATGTGGTCCTGAGGATCAAACCCACTGCCTCACACATGCTAGGCAAGTGCTCTAGCACTGAATTACTACCTTAAGCCCAAGCACTGATTTCAATAGATAAAAATTTAAAACTCTATTATTTATTATCAGACTATTTTTCCAGGCAGCCAACAAATTTAGATTTAAAAATTTGTATTTTCACTCTTTTTGTCAAAAGCCTCCATATGTTGTCTCACACTTTTGGGATGATGCTAAGATAATTGTCTCATTATTCTTAAACAATCATTTATGGTTCTCTCTAAATCCAAGTTCTATAATTTCCTGACCCCATGTCCCAGGCAAAATTTCGTTTTCTTACTCATCCCTAGATTTTCTTTTCTAATCCCTTTGGCTCAATGCCCCGTGTGGTTACACTGTGTAAGTACCAAAATACACAGGCAAGCATGATTCTGCATTATCTGTTATCATAAACAACAAAGAAGTGTCTGCAAATAGTAAAGTGGGACATACCCAGATGCTGTGGTGTAAGTATGTTCAGTGTGTCTTCCAAGGTTTCTTGAGTTAATTTAATCCCCGATGGGAAGTATCAAATGGGTGGAAGCTTCACTTAACTCAGAAAGTTCTCTTATATATGTAGAAAGTGGGAAGAAATAGAAAAAAAATAAGACTGGGAAGAAAGAAAAAAGGGGATCTCATGAAAATAGGAGATCAAATGGAGTAGAAGAAGCAGATTAAGAGGAAAGAAAGGAAAAGATGCCATAGTTTTGGGGGGATGAAATTTACTGAATTGTGCTATTTTATGTCCATGTATGAGTAGACCAATGTGAATCCTGTTTTTATATATAATTATAATGCACTAATTAAAAATGATGCTATAAGTTGTGTTCCTGGCTGCTCCATGGCATTATAAAAAGCAGACAGGCAGCTTCTCTTTAAGGTGATTGAGCAAAAAACAACAGGCAGTGGGACTTTACTCGAATTTAAAGTGGTCATTCAAAGTAGATCAGGGGCTGAAGAGATTGAATATAATAAAATAAGGGAAAAATCCCCATTGGCACAGTGTTGCCACAGTCAGGCCAGAAGGTGCAGCCAGAAAATTCCCTCATGAGCATAGTAGAGCCATGAGGGAATTAAAGGAATCTGAATAGAGACATGTGGGTACAGAACATTTAGAGATCAAGGACTTTATTGCCCAACAAACCTGAAAGATGTGCTGCACGATGTCTGTGTGCAGGGAAAGAAGCTGCCTTCTCCCCAGGTTTGTGCAGAGGACAAAGGGAGGAACTATTTTGCAGCTGAGGAAGCTGATTCCTGGCAAACCTGAGTTTGGTCTGAAATACAGGGCTCAGGAAACACACGCTGCACAGCATAGAGTGTGTTTAAGTGACCAGGAGAAAATCAAACATGGAGAGAGGTTTACACAGGGGACAACTGATCTCAGAATCCCACCTGGTTCTTCCCCTCCTCCATTCTGACTGCTTGCAGGACTGCCTGAGAGAGACACATCTGTCCAGGAACTCAGAAGGGCGAGGGCTGAGAAACTGATTGGAGAGTGAACCCCAGACAAGGAAACATGGGATCTGCACGTGACACAGATGACGAAGAATGGGCTCCTCCACCACCTGAGTGGAACCTGGGAAAATCCCTGGGGTAGAGTTCTCAATTGCGGATAGCAAGCACTGGGCACTGGAGGTGTCCTGATTTAACATCTTCAGAACAATTGGTATTCAGCAAAGAGCCTGGAGCTCACCTAAGCCTAAACCCTGCCTCCAGGACTCTGCCTAGGGGATTACCTCTGTCACTCCAGCAATCCAGAGGGTGGAGCATCACACCCCAGATGACCCCATGGAAAACTGCTGAGAAGAGAAGCTGAGAATATTCTAAGCTCCAATGGAAAGGTTTCTTTAACTTTTCATCAATATTGCTTTCTTTTCTTTTCTTCTTTTTCTGTTTGATGTGACCTTGATGGTACATGTACATTTATACATC
Source organism: Urocitellus parryii (assembly GCF_045843805.1). Classification (NCBI taxonomy): domain Eukaryota; kingdom Metazoa; phylum Chordata; class Mammalia; order Rodentia; family Sciuridae; genus Urocitellus; species Urocitellus parryii. The sequence continues at coordinate 104,587,643 of NC_135531.1, forward strand.
ATCATATTTGTTTTTTTCTAATTTCTAGCATTTCTGAAGCCAGTTATTATTCATGAATTTGTTTTCCATGAACTAGGATATTTTATTAGTGTATATTAGTTTTGTAATGTATTCTTTTTAATTTTTAAAAAATTTCACTTATGTATTTATATATTTTTTACAATGTTTCTCTATTTTCTTCCACTAACAATTTCTATTGTTCTTTCACTCTTCCTTTTTTTTAAATTTTTTTTAATTTTAATTTTAATTTTTTTTTTATTGTTGGTCTCACTCTTCCTTTAATCTTTTACTTCTCTTTTCTCTCCTCCTTCCTCATAGTCATCACATCTTATATCACATCTATTATCTCCCTGTTCACCATTTGAAATTGTAAACACTTTTGGAAACGTGCTGTTGTATTGTAGGAAATAACTAATCATATCATTTCTGTTTATTGTGATAATTAACAGTGTAGACATCACAGTAGTAAGTGTTTGTCTTTATGTTGTTTGTCTCCCCCTAAACAGTGATGCAATGGAAACCTTCAGGGATATCATAAGTCCACAGGGTAGAAACTCTCCTTTCTCAGATCCATACTATGGGATGAGTAGAAACACAAACATCACAGAAAAGCAAGGGGAAAAAGTGTTCCAAACAATCCAAGATACTCCAATAACAGAATCCATCAACACTACATGGGAAGAAATGTTAGAGAAGAACTTTAGAATGTACATAGTTAAACTGATCTGTGAAGAGAAGCATGGTATAAGGAATGAAATCAGGGAGACAAAAAAAGAAGTGAAAGATCAATTCAATAAAGAGGCAAAGATTTTGGGGAAAAAAACAATTAGAAATCATTGAAATGAAGGAAACAATAAGCCAAATTAAAAATGCAATAGAAAGCATCATCAACCTGGATGTTCAGGAGAGATCATCAGGACACAGCCTGGGATGCAAGTGTCCCCAGACTCTCCCCTTGAGTATCCTGCCCAAATGACATCACTGGATTCTCTTCCCTAGACCGAGGTTGAGGAGTCTTTGTGAAAGAGGAGTAGGCTGTTAGGAATGTAACCTAGGGATCAAGTTCAACAATGCAGCAATACCAAGAGTGAACCAGACACCATAGAAAGCATTTTCTTGAGTTTACTGAGTGAGACTTCCAATAAGGATGCATTTCATAGAGGAACCAAGTATACATGCACACAAATGGGTAACATTTGTCACAAAACAATTTGCCTTATATCCACCCCATATTATCATCTCTTCTCCATTCTTTTGCATTTCATGAATGTTCTGTCATGTGTTTATTTGTTTTTTGTTTTTTAATGTTGGACAGAAGCCACTAACAGGATTTCATGAGCCAAGGCATGCAGAATGAAGAACACATATTAGTGGATTCTACATGCAAGTTTACTTATTCTTCATTCCTTGGCCAATTATCCATATGGCCCCCAAAGAGTACTTAAAGTAGGACCTGGGATTAGCACAGTTGTGGAATCTGGGCATCAGACAACTACATAAATGCAGAACCCATTGTAAACCAAGTCCCAGGGTTTTTGCCATGTTCAATCACTAATATAAAAGGCTGAGGGAAAAATCGGTATAATAATTTATTCAGAAACAGCATAACAAATTTCCATAGGATCAGTGGGGTATGTGCTGGGCAGGACATTTTCTGAACATGATAAAAACTGCCAGGCCCCTTCTGTTAACACACACACACACACACACACACACACACACACACACACACATCCCAAAATGATCTACAAAGGAAAGATTAAGTGCTCTGTGGTAAGGGCAGGACTCTCCACTGCTAATCTGACACCTAATCTCTGAAAGCCTGCCTCCCAGGTGTTACACATTGGTGGTCCTGCCTGGCAAAATGATTGATGTACTATTCTAGTCTACATTGCCTCGTGCTGATCCTCATCTCCAGATGACATCTGTGGGAAGGGTATCAAATGAGGACAGTTTCTGATTTCTATTCTGGAATCAGCTCTGTCTCTGAAAAAGCAAGACTGCACAGGGTTTCACTTTCTCATGGTAGAAACAACAGGAGGCAAATAAATGGTGCAGAAGATGAAGTACCACTGGCCTTTGTCCAGATGCTCAGAGGAGGCATTTTTGAGATTCCTGCTGCCTGAGCCAACTTGCTGCAGCCTCTTTCCCCCCTAACTGTGTCCTTATGTGTTAGTTCTCAGTCCAGAGTGACTGTCAACGTCCAATACCCAAATGAGCTCTGGGGCCACAGATAAGTTCAGACACATGGAGAAGTTTTCTCCCTGGGTCCCTAGTGCCCAATGGCAGCTCTCCCTCAGTCAATAGGAGTGTGGAGGGTACAGAGATCCCAGCCTGACCAGCACTCCTGGAGGGAAAAGACTCCAGAGCTGAGCAGCCAGGGGAAGGGGAGCTGCTCACTGTCATTTGCACTGACAGCAGATCCTGTTCCAAACAAGCAGATAACAACCACACTTACTGAAAACAATCCTCTTATAGGGCTCTGCCAGGTGATCTCATGGTCATTGAAAGCCCTGGACCTGACCCAGTTGCTTTTAATTCCATATTGGAGCAAAATTTATAAGGAACACATAGTAAATCAGCTCTCTCCTTAGGAGCAGTAGCTGAACAGGAAAGTGTTGACTGAGTTCCAGCCAGAAGGATCCCATGGAGACTGTCTGGAAGATTTCTGTGATAAAAGATCCAACCAGGGACTCGGGGTAATAGGCTATTTCAGAGCTAGTGAGGGGTGGTTGACCAAAACTAGACACAACAAAGGGACACATGTGTTTAACTATGTTTCCTAGAACAACTATGGGAGCAGCGTTCAGTTTTCTTCTAGCTACAGTTCAATCAATTTCATTTTCAAAGACTGGTCATGCAAATGTATCATGTGAAGCCTGAAACAGATAGAAGGCTTTATAATAGAAATTAAGTTCATGAGAAATAATTGAGCTCCAGTAGGAGCAAGCGACACATTCGGTGCTTGTTGGGCTGCACCCCCACTCCCAGCCGTCCCTAAGCAGCCAGCAGCTCAGCAGGTGCCACATGAAGAAAGACCAGTCACCCTTGACACTGCCTCAAAGGGCCCACAGGATAGGACTTTTTATTTTTTTTTAATTTATAAAGAATGGGAATTTATTTCTTAAGTTCTGGAGTCTGGGAAGTCCAAGGTTAAGGGGTCCACATGTGGCCAGGACCTTCTTGCTGTGACATTTCCTGGCTGCAGGTGGAATAACAAGAGTATATGCGGACAAGAGAGGAAGGGGTCAGACACCATCCTTTCATCAGGAACCCCTCCTGTGATAGCCAGCCCACTCCACCATCACAGCATTATTCCAAATATTGGCTGCTGTCACAAGAAGGAGGGAAGAAGGGCTGGCAAAACCCTGTGGCCTACTGGGGCTGGTCGGTGGTGGCAAGAACTGTAGGGGCCCTGGGGAGTGAAGCCTGCCTGGGGCCCTCGGGTCACAGGGCACCTCAGAGGTTTTCATCATGTGACTCCCACAGCCCTGAAGCGTCACTGCTGATTAATATGCAAAGGCTCCCAGGCCCAATGCAGAGCTTATGGATTCCCAATCTCTCCTCAGGTGGGGGTGACAGAGTGAGCCTCACATCAGATTGTTCTGCAAACAAAGTCAGTGGAAGAGGAAGCCTGATGTGGGATGATCAAGTGGGAGGATGTTGGACAATAAATAGTCTTTGGCTTTTCCTTTGAAAGCCCCAAATGTCAATAGGATTGGAAAGTGAAATTAGACATGTTTTCTTCTTTTCCCAACATAGCAGGTATTTCAAGGAATAGGAAACTGAAAGTTTCTGTGAGCCCTTGTCAGGCCATTCTGTTAGATGGCTGAGTGTCGCATGAAGGGCAAGAAGTCAATTGGGCCAGGTCCAGGGCTTTTAATGACACAGATTCCACCTGGCACAGAGTCCTGTGAAGAGGACTGCTCTCAGTAAGCGCAGTTGTTTTCTGCGTGGGTAGATGGATTCTGTTGTCAGTGCAAATGCCAGTGAGAGCCTCTTCTCCTGGCTGCTCAGCTCTGGGGCCTTTCCCTCCAGGAGTGCTGGTCAGGCTGGGATCTCTGTTCCACCCACACTCCTATTGAATGAGGGAGAGCTGCCATTGGGCACTAGGGACGCAGTGAGACAGAGCTGAGGGATCTGCCTGGAGCCACTGCAAGCAACTCGACTCCTCCTCATCACTGCACCCTCAGCACTGCTGTGGTCAGAAATGTACCCTCCCTAAGAGTTGGCTGAAATATCACCCAGGGAGCATCCTCTCTCCATGGCCGACTCAGGGAATCACACATCCTAAGAAATAAAGAGTAGACCCTTGTCACCCTAGAATCTACCTTGGCCAGGCTTGGTCCTACCTCACACTGAGGAATTAGCAGTAAGGATCAAAAGGAGTCAGCTTCGGATCTTTTTCTTCCTCTACATCTTCTGCTATGTGGTTCCACAGTTTTGGATCTTTATGGGGGGTATGGAGTGTGGGCCAAAGATAGGGGGATATGGAGAGGAAGAGCAGTTGTCAAAAGGAGGAAAAGTGTCACTTCCATGTTACAGGGCAGTCTGGCCCCAGTGGCCTCTGGATTTGGGAATTGTGGGTCACTGCTGACCTTCTATGAGGGACCATAGAAGCTTAAGTGAGAGGGCTGATAAGATAACAAGTTGGCAAATAAACAGGCTCCTCTGAAGGCCTGAAGCGATGAAGTCCTAGGAACCCACATAAGTGAGCTTTAGGTTCTATCTGACTTGTTTCATTTCAGTGACCAATTCAGAGCTGATCTCATTTCTGACATTTTGTTGCCCTAAACTCTACCAACTTATGAGTGTGGGAGACAGTGCCCCTCCCACCTGGATGGTCCTGGCATTAGTAGTTTTCTGATGGGCATTTCTTTGTTATGCCACTCATGTTCCTCAGTTGCTAAGTTGGAATCTCTTGATATTCAACATATAGATGTGATCTGGAGATCAGGATCAGCACCAGGCAATGCAGCCTAAATAGTACATCAATCAGTTTGCCAGGCGGGACCACCAATGTGTAACACCTGGGAGGCAGACTCTCAGAGATTAGGTGTCAAAGTAGTAGTGGAGAGTCCTGCCCTTACCACAGAGCACTTAATCTTTCCTTTGTAGATGACTTTGGGGGTGTGTGTGTGTGTATGTGTGTGTATTAACAGAAGGGGCCTGGCAGTTTTTATCATGTTCAGAAAATGTCCTGCCCAGCACATACCCCACTGATTCTATGGAAATTTGTTATGCTATTTCTGAATAAATTATTATACTGATTTTTCCCTCAGCCTTTTATAATAGTGATTGAACATGGCAAAAACCCTGGGACTTGGTTTACAATGGGTTCCGCATTTATGAAGTCGTCTGATGTCCAGATTCCACAACTGTGCTAATCCCAGGTCCTACTTTAAGTACTCTTTGGGGGCCATATGGATAATTGGCCAAGAAATGAAGAATATGTAAACTTGCATGTAGAATCCACTAATCTGTGTTCTTCATTCTGCATGCCTTGGCTCATGAAATCAGGTTAGTGGCTTCTGTCCAACATTAAAAAACAAAAAACAAATAAACACATGACAGAACATTCATGAAATGCGAAAGAATGAAGTAGAAGAGATGAGAATATGGGGTGGATATAAGGCAAATTGTTTTGTGACAAATGTTACCCATTTGTGTGCATGTATACTTGGTTCCTCTATGAAATGCATTCCTTACTGGAAGTCTCACTCAGTGAACTTGAACTTAGTAGGATGCTCCTATGGTGTCCAGTTCTCTCTGCGTATGACTGCCACTCCTAGTTCAACTTGGCTCCTGGGTTCCTTCAGAAGGGCCTCTTCCTACTCACAAGGACTCCTTAGCCTCTGTCTAGAGGAGAGAATCCAGGAATAACATTTGGGCAGGATACTCAAAGGGGAGAGCCTGGGGATGGTTGCCTCCAGGCTATGTTCTGGTGATCTTTCCTGAACCTCCAGGTCAGTGCTCCTGCAAATTCATGAACTCAAACCCATAGGCACAGGGGCACTATGTGGCACACACTCTGATCTCTATGATTCAGACCAAACCATGCCTGGAAGTGTTGCATGGGCCTGGGTAGGCACCACCACAGAAGGTCCTATAACTGAAGCTCAGTGCCATCAGTGTGTAGCTGGTAAGGCCCCACCAAGGGCATAGGATAATAGGTTATATTAATAATGACTGAGGGAGAGAAAGTTGGGACTAGGTCTGCAGGTCTAAGGGTCTCCTCTACAGGGATCAGCAGCAGTTAACAGGTGGAAAAATAGGTTTGGGCATGATGTGCTCGTTCACAGACACAACCATAGAAACAGTTTGGATAAGTAAGTCATCCCTTTGTATCTGTGGGGAATTTGTTCTAGAGATCACTGTGAATGCCCAAATCCCTTACCTAACGTGGTATAGTATTTGCATATGACCTATTGCAGCATCCTGTATACTTTAAATTTAGATTACTTATAATTCCTAGAACAATGTCAATGCTGTGTGAATAGTTGTTACACTATATTGTTTGGGGAATAATGACAAGGTCTGACCATGTAATACCTGCCAGCAACAACATAACCTTTATTTGAAAAATATTTTTAATCTGCAGTTGGTTGAATCCACCAATGCAGAACCTGATATGCAAGGATGACCACAGGACTTTACACTGATTTCCACACACATCAATACCCCACAATTGCTGGTACCCAGCAGAGTGTGCTCTGCAATAGGAGGAATACGAGTGGGCTAGAGCCAAGGCCCACATGTGCATTAATATGCCAAACAGTTAATGACAGATGAAGGAATACTTTCTGGGACTATTTAGCTGAAAAAATGGCTCAGCCAAGGGCCTGAGCCCCATCTATACTTTCATGCACTCCCTGTGCACATATTAGGAGTAATGTTGCAGGGGAGGGGCACTTGGCTCTGTACCTTAGCCAACCCACAGGCTATTTGTGCAGACACAGAGATAAAAGCCAGCCCTACGGCTCCTTCCAGGCTGCTGAGGGACTTCCACTCCAACCTGATAACTGTCCTACACACTTTCCTTTACATTCCAAAAGTTAACTTTTGTGGATTCACTAAAAAAACAAACAAAAAAAATCTAAGTAATATTGGATGAGAAGAAACTAGTTGTTATTGTAAACCTAAGTAAACACTGTTACAATTGAGACACTTCCTATAGTCTCAGAGGAAGTCTGACACAGGGAAAGTCCACCTGCAGTTGCTACTCTTGCCATTTTGTGGGTCACAAATCTTTGCCAGACAATGACACACCAAGAAATGGAAGATTCATGCATAGTCCAAAGAACAGCAGCTCGCTAATCCATTTCCTCTGATCCATTTCCTTGCATCTCAAAGATGACCCAATTCTTTGTTTACAGGAACATCTAATAGAAGCCAAATACTGGGTAAATTCATTGTCCCAGGCAGGAGGAGAAAAAACCTGTATTTTTGTGAGGATGTGAGCATGTGTCATATGAGAGTGTGTGGGCATCATGCACACTGAGCATGAATGAATGTGGATGAGTGAACACATTAGTCTACATGAGTGTTTCTGTGTGTGCTGTGTGAGTGTGTATGTTTGCACCAAACATGAGTTTGTGTGAGCATGTGTCACCATGAATGAGTGTGTGAATGAGTGTTTCTGAGGAGTAAATGAACCTTTTGCTGACTGAGCAAATGTGTGAGTGTAGGCAACAAGGATGAAATGAGTGCATATGTAGCAGAACTTACATGTGTCAACCTGGGTATGTTAGAATGTGCAAACGTGTCAGTGTGAATGAGTCTATATGGATGTATGCATGAAGTACAAGTGAGTGTGCACATGAATATGCCAACTGTGTGTGGGAGTGAGAATGAACATGATTGGGGATGGGTGAGGGCACACACCAAGCTTTTGTTGCAAGGTGCATTGATGTGTCTGGAGCATGGTGAGTGTGCAAGTATGTGTTCATATTTGAATGTGTGAAATAGGTGTGCGTCCAGACCCCTTTAGGGGTTGAGTCATCTTTTAATCAGTCACAAATATACAGCTGCATGAGCAAAAGGGAAGGACCAGATTTTGGGAAATGCAATGATCATCAATTATTTAGTTGCTGCCATGAATAAGAGCAGAATGTTTGTGCAGATGTCCTTCTTCCCTCCAATATGACAATCTGATGGAAGCTTCATGAAGGTCAAAAGAAGGCTGATTACTTCACATATAGTGCATTATTTCAAAATTACCTTGCATGTGTGCTCTCCTGCCTGATGAAGTAGGTTAAATGTTAAGCAAGACTGACCATACCTTCAAGCAGCTGTTTTAGGTTCTTTGGTGCCACCTAGAGTAGAGACATGTATAGGTGACTATTGCTTTCCTGGTAGTTTTGTGGTCATGCAATGAGTACTGAAAATTATGAAGGAGCAGACCTATATTATGAGAGAGGAGTTTTAATTTTTTTTTTGAGACTGAGTTAATTCTTCTGCTCTAGTCCTCTTACCATCATGTGCCTTCTTTAAAGGCTGGTTATTGGAGGCCCAAGCCTCAGGGCGTTACTCAAGGACTCTGTCTTTCTACATCCCCTCAAGGAATGGGCATGTTTCTTTCTTTCTTTTTTTAACTGAGAGAGAGAGAGAGAGAGAGAGAGAGAGAGAGAGAGAGAGAGAGAGAGAATTTTTTTAATATTTATTTTTTAGTTTTTTCGGTGGACACAACATCTTTGTTTGTATGTGGTGCTGAGGATCGAACCCGGGCCGCACGCATGCCAGGCGAGCACGCTACAACTTGAGCCACATCCCCAGCCCTGGGCATGTTTCTTGAATGAGTTCTTTTCCATTGCTTTGTTTTTGTTCCAACTGTCTTTGCTGTGATCTTCACAAGTAGATAAAATCCTGAGTTAGGGACACTGAGTCTGATGCTTCTTGTGTGCTTTGCCAAGCCTGTCCATTCTAACTTGCTCACTCTGCTGTTTTTGGAGGTTACCCCACTGCTCACCAATAGGACAACGTTCCTATTGGTTTCCTCACCCTCTGTCGTCTGCATCCTTAACCCCTGTTTGCCACACCACAGGGATTGGGGTAATTTATCCAAGGTGAAGGCTGTGAACACTGAGAAAATGTTAGGTGATGGGGATTTGCTGAAGGTGTTTTGCCACCATGGAGTCTCCAGAGATCATGTCCAGGACACTTGTTAACTTTGCTGTAATAGAGGATTCTGGCAATGATATGTCCACTTTCATCAGCGGGCTTCACACCATAGGTCATCATGGTCCCAGGGAGGACCTTGATCCATTGGGGGGATGGTCAAACTACCTAGATGTGATTTTCCCAAATGTGGTGCTGTGGGAAATGCCTGGCACTGGATCGTTCACTGAAACCCTGGAACATGATCTGGTGGAAATGCAGGTCAATCAGTAAGACTTCTTCATCACTGCACAGGAATAATATCTGATTCAGAACGCATCATGTGATACCTGCCAAAACCATCGGGGACATGAGAAAGAACTTCTGCATTGTCTGGACCCCCAACTGGACATAGACCTCAGCTTGGGTGTTCTCACAGAAAAGTAGATACTGGAGATTATCAGAGAAAATATTTCTGAAAATCTTCAAAGAGGTGGGTATGTGAACTTCCCATATTTCTGGTCTTCAGCTCTAAATGTTTCTCACACGAATGCACCAAAATGCACTTCCCCATAAACTTTTCAAAATATGTCCCACACCTATGAGAATATCACTAATGACAAAGTGACTTCTCCGCAGAAGAAAATAACCACACATTCTCTTCAGAATGCCTTTGGCATTTGGGAAGTGACTGAGTGTCTGACAGCCAGCCAGTTGTTCTTTGGTTTGGATGATGAATCTCTTTGGCAGGTGGGACAAAGAATGGGAGAATGTTCACAGACTATAAGAAAATCATAAGGTCCCATGATGTGCAGGACCTGAGCAAAAGGGATTGGGAATTGACCTGCATGACCTGTAGAGTCCTGAAGGAATTTCTTAGCCTTCCAGGTACCTCTCACTGTGAGGTAACTGTATCACCCACTCCTTGAGATGCTTCTTTGAGATAGATACTCGCCAAGGTCACCAAGACTGTCCTAAGAAAATCCTGAAAGACTCCATTATCCCACAATGAAAGTCAATTTGGAAATAAATCCTCAGTAGCTCCTTCTCAGGTGGCACTAAGGACCCCTGGTGGCTCTTTTCTTAATAGGGTGTGCTTTTCTCCATGCTAAATCAGAGAGGTTTAGGTCAGTATATATTTTAAAAAATTATACTCATTCAATCATATTAATTGTACTAATCAATGGGTTTCACTGTGATGTTTCATACATTCACATATTATACTTGGTTGAAATCTACCCTCCCTATGACCTTCTCTCCCCACTGGTCCTCTTCTCCTTCCTAATAGTCCATCTTCTATTTGTAGATCATCTTTTTTCTTTCCTTTTTTTTTTAAAGTTTCCACATTTGAAAGAAAATGTGCAATACTTATCTTTCTGTGTGTGAATGATTTCAGCAAGTTTGTCATTTCTGTAGGAAAAGTTATTGATTTTTGTATGTTGATTTTGTATCCTGCTACTGTATTTTACTGATATGAAGTAGCAGCATATAAAATCAGTTTCAAGAGTCTATTGGTGGAATCTTTAGGCTCTTCTAAGTATAGCATTCTATCATCTGCCAATGGGAATAATTTCACTTCCTACTTTCTTATGTATTTCTCTTTTAAGCATTGACTAACATTTTAAGTACTGTGTTAGAGAATAAGAGTGGTGAGAATACACACACCTTTTTTCTTTTAGATTTATTATAAATACCTGTATTTATGTATTTATTTATATGCAGTCTGAGGACTGAACCCAGTGCCTCACATGTGCTAGGCATGTGTTCTACCATTGAGCTACAACCCCAGCCCCTTGTTTCTGATTTTAGAAGAAATGTTTTCAATTTTTTCCTGTTCACTGTGGTGATGACTATGGGTTTGCCATAGATAGCTATTATTATGTTGAAGTATGAGTTTTCCATACATAATCCTTCAGGGCTTTTATCACGATGGATTATTGAATTCTGTAAAAGGTTTTTTCTGCATGTATTAAGATTTATCATGTGACTTTTATCACTGACACTATTTTTTACTTATATATTTTAAAAAAATTTGTTCTAATTAGTTATATATGACAGGAGAATGCACTTTGACATATCACACATAAATGGAGTATAATTTGTCATTCTTCTGGTTGTACTTGATGTAGAATCACACCGGTTGTGTAGTCATATATGCACATAGGGTAATAATGTCTTATTTATTCCACAATCTTTCTTACCCCCATACCCCTTCCCTTCCCTTCACTTCCCTCTAACTAATCCAAAGTAACTCTATTCTTCTCTAGCCACCCCCCACCTTATTATGAATTAGCATCTGAATATCAGAGAAAACAATTAGTTTTGGTTCTTTGGGATTGGCTTAGACTGTCATTCACTTAGCCTGATATTCTCCAGCTCCATCCATTTACCTGCAAATGCCATTATTTCATTCTTCTTTGAGGCTAAGTAGTATTCCATTGTTTATATATATGCCACATTTTCTTTTTCCATTCATCTGCTGAAGGGCATCTAGGTTGGTTCAATGGTTTAGCTATTGTGAATTGAGATGCTATAAACATTGATCTGGCTGCATCATTATAGTATGCTGATTTTAAGTCCTTTGGGTAAAAACAATGAGTGGGCTAGCTGAATCTAATGGTTCCATTCCAAGTTTTTGAGGAATCTCCATACTGCTTTCCATAATGGTTGCACCAATTTGCAGTCCAACCAGCAATATATGAGTGAGGGTAGCTTTCCTCCCACATCCTCACCAACATTTATTGTTGCTTGTATTCTTCATAAATTGCCATTTTGAGTAAAATGAGATAAAATCTTTGAGTAGTTTTGATTTGAATTTGTCTAATTGCTAGATGTTGAACATTTTTTCATATATTTGCTCATCCATTATATTTCTTCTTCTGTGAAGTGTCTGTTGAGTTCCTCAGCCCATTTATTGATTGGGTTATTTGTGTTTTGGATTTACATTTTTGATTCTTTATATGCTATAGAGATTAGGGCTCTCTCCGAGGTGTGTGTGGTAAAGATTTTCTCCCATTCTGTAGGCTCTCTCTTCAAGTTATTGATTGTTTTCTTTTCTGAAAAGAAGCTTTTTCATTTAAATCCATCCCATTTATTAATTCTTGATTTTACTTTTTACATTTTAGGGGTCTTGTTAAGGAAGTCAGATCCTATGCCAACATGGTGAAGATTTGGACCTACTTTTTCTTCTATTAGGCACAGGGTCTCTGTTCTAGTTCCTATGTTTTTGGTCTAAATTTGAGTTTTGTGTAGGATGAGAGATAGGGGTTTAATTTCATTTTGTTACAAGTGGATTTCCAATTTTGCTAGCATTATTTGTTGAATAGGCTATCTATTGTCCAGTGAATGTTTTGGGTGCCTTTGTCTAGTAAGAGATAACTGCATTTATGTGGGTTTGTCTCTGTGTCTTCTATTCTGTACCACTGCGCTATGTGTCTATTTTGGTGCCAATACCATGCCATTTTTGTTAAGGTCTGGTATTTTGATACTTCCTGCTTTACTCTTCTTGCTAAGATTTGCTTTGGCTATTCTAAGTCTCTATTTTTTTCCAAATAAATTTCATGATTGCTTTTTAAATTTCTATAAAGAATGTCATTGTGGTTTCAATAGGAATTGCATTAAATCTGTATAACAATTCTGGTAGTATGGCCATTTTGACCTATTAATTCTGTCTATCCAAGAGCAAGGGAGGTACTTATATCTTCTAAGGTCTTCTTTAATTTCTTTCTTTAGTCTTCTGTAGTTTTCATTGTAGAAGTCTTACACCTCTTTTTTTAGATTGAGTCCCAATATTTTATTTTTTTGAGGCTATTGTGAATAGGGTAATTTTCCTAATTTTTCTTGCAGTAGATTCATTACTGATATAAAAGAATGCATTTGATTTATGGGTGTTGATTTTTATGTCCTACAGCTTTGTCAAATTCATTTATTAGTTCTAGAAGTTTTTGGTGAAGATTTTTGGATTTGTTTTTAAATATGTTCTTTAGTTGTAGATGGACACAATACCTTTGTTTTATTTTTTATGTGGTGCTGAGGATTGAACCCAGTGCCTTCCACATTCAAGGTGAGCACTCTACCACTGAGCTACAACCCTAGCCTGATTTTTGGATCTTCTAAATATAGAATCATGTAATTGGCAAATAGTGATAGTTTGAGTTCTTCTTTTCCTATTCATATTCTTTTAATTTCTTTCTCCCATCTACTTGCTCTGACTAGAGTTTCAAGGGTGATGTTCAATAGAAGTGGTAAAAGAGGGCATCATAGTCTTGTTTCAGTTTTTAGAGGGAATGCTTTCAATTTTTATCCATTTAGAATGATGCTGTCCTTGAGTTTAGCATACATAGCTTTTACACTGTTGAGGTATGTTCATACTATCCTGAGTTTTTCTACTGTTATAAAAATGAAGAGGTGCAATATTTTTTCAAATGTTTTTACTGCATGTTTTGAGATGATCATATGTTTCTTGTTTTTAAGTCTATTGATGTGATAAATTATATTTATTGATTTCTTTCCTTTTCTATTTCAGGTAACATTTGAGGATTATTGGTGTTAATTCTTCTTTGAATATCTTGAAGAACTTGGCTGAGAATCTTTCTGGTCCTGGGCTTTTCTTGATTGGTAGACTTTTGATGGCATCTTCTATTCCATTGCTTGAAATTAATCTGTTTAAATCTTGTATGTCCTCCTGGTTCAGATTGGGTAGGTCATATGTCTCTAGAAATTTTTCTATGTCTTCAAGATTTTCTATTTTATTGTAGTATAAATTTTCTGTTTTTTTAGTTTTAAAATGTCTTTATTAATTATTATTTTAAAGTACATATTTATGGTGTAGAGTATGATAATTCAATACATGAATACAATAGGTAATGATCAAATCAGGGTAGTTAGCACTTCCATTTCCTTAAACAAATTTTAAAAATTTATTTTGATTAGTGTATAATAGTTACATTATTTATGAGGCATATAAATATGTAACCCAATTACATATTGAGTTACAAATATATAACTCAATTACATATGTGATGTTTCAATACATGTTTACAATGTATACTGATCCAATCAGGGCAATTAACATTCCCATTTTTTATCATTACACTGTGTTTGGAGCCTTCAAGCTCCTCTCTTCTGGTTATTCACAAAATATGTAATAGGTTATCACGAGTTTTAGTCATCCCATTATGATGTAGAACACTAGAATTTGTGACTTCTAATTGTGTTTAGGTACCCATTAACCAGCCTCCCTCTATTATCACTCCCTTTTCTCTTTTCTAACCTCTAGTAATCACTATCCAATGTTCAGCTAAACATTTTTTAGCATCTACATATGAGAGAGAACATGCAGCATTTGTCTTTTTGTGTCTGGCTTATTTCATTTAACATAATGTCCTTTAGTTTCCATCCACTGTGCTGCAAAATGATATTAATCATTCTTGGAGTATAAATTTTCAAAAATAGTTTCTAATTTACTTCTGCATTTCAGTAGTGTCTGTTGTGATATTTCATTTTTTATCACAAATTTTAGTAATTCAAATTTTCTTTCTCTTCATTTGCATGGCTAGGGATTTATAAATTTTATTTATTTTTTTAAGGAACCAACTTTTTTTTAAAATCAGCTTTTTGAATTGTTTCTTTTGTCTTAATTTCAGCTCTTATTTTAATTATTTCCTGTCTTCTACTGCTTTTGGTATTGATTTGCTATTCTTTTCCTAGGGCTTTGAGATGTGATGTTAGGTCATTTCTATTCTTTTAATGAATGAGCTCATTATAATGAATGAGCAATGAACTTTCCTCTTAGAAGTGCCTTCATAGCATCCTAGAGGTCTGGATATGTTGTATCAGTGTTCTCATTTACCTCTAAGTATGTTTTAATTTCACCCTGATTTCTTCTGCCCTCCATTCATCATTCAATAGTGTACTATATAGTTTTCAAATGTTGGAGTTTCATCAATTTTTTATTTTATGGTTGATTTCTAAATCCATTCCATTATGATCTGATAGAGTGCAGGATATTATCTCCATTTATTTTTGAATTTACTAAGAGTGAAGTGAGTCTCTTGGAGACAGCATATTGTTGGGTCTTGTTTTTAATCCGATCTGCCAGTCCACATCTTTTGATTGATGAGGTTAGGCCATTAACATTCAAGGTTATTATTGAGATGTTATTTGTATTCCAGACATTTTTGTTAATTTATTTTTTTAATTTGACTTAGTTTTTCTTAAATTGACTATTCTTTTAGTGTACTTCCTCTCTTTGCTGGTGTCCACGTTTTTTTTTTTTTTTAAATTTTATCCTCATGGAATATTTTGTTGAGAATGTTCTTCAGTGCAGGCTTTGTAGTTGTGAATTCTTTTAACTTTTATTTATTATGAAAATTTTTTATTTATTCTTCAAATCCGAAGCTTAATTTTGCTGGATATGAGATTCTTGGCTGGTAGCTATTTCTTTTTTTTTTTGAGAGAATTTTTAATATTTATTTTTTAGTTCTCGGCGGACACAACATCTTTGTTGGTATGTGGTGCTGAGGATCGAACCCGGGCCGCACGCATGCCAGGCGAGCGCGCTACCGCTTGAGCCACATCCCCAGCCCCATGAACTCCCAATTTTACCCCAAATGCAGATTGCAGAATCACGTCGGTTACACATCCACAATTTTACATAATTCCCAATTAGTAATTGTTGTATTCTGCTACCTTTCCTATCCCCTACTATCCCCCCTCCCCTCCCCTCCCATCTTCTCTCTCTACCCCATCTACTGTAATTCATTTCTCTCCTTGTTTATTTTCCCATTCCCCTCACAACCTCTTATATGTAATTTTGTATAGCAATGAGGGTCTCCCTTCATTTCCATGCAATTTCCCTTTTCTTCCCTTTCCCTCCCATCTCATGTCTCTGTTTAATGTTAATCTTTTCTTCCTGCTCTTCCTCCCTCTCTGTTCATAGTTGCTCTCATTATATCAAAGAAGACATTTGGTATTTGTTTTTTAGGGATTGACTAGCTTCACTAAGCATAATCTGCTCTAGTGCCATCCATTTCCCTGCAAATTCTATGATTTTGTCATTTTTTACTGCTGCATAGTACTCCATTGTGTATAGATGCCACATTTTTTTATCCATTCATCTATTGAAGGGCATCTGGGTTGGTTCCACAGTCTAGCTATTGTGAATTGTGCTGCTATGAACATCGATGTGGCAGCATCCCTGTAGCATGCTCTTTTAAGGTCTTCAGGGAATAGTCCGAGAAGGGCAATAGCAGGGTCAAATGGTGGTTCCATTCCCAGCTTTCCCAGGAATCTCCAAACTGCTTTCCAAATTGGCCATACCAATTTGCAGTCCCACCAGCAATGTACAAGAGTACCCTTTTCTCCACATCCTCGCCAGCACTTGTTGTTGTTTGACTTCATAGTGGCTGCCAATCATACTGGAGTGAGATGGTATCTTAGGGTGGTTTTGATTTGCATTTCTCTGACTGCTAGAGATGGTGAGCATTTTTTCATGTACTTGTTGATTGATTGTATATCCTCCTCTGAGAAGTGTCTGTTCAGGTCCTTGGCCCATTTGTTGATTGGGTTATTTGTTATCTTATTGTCTAATTTTTTGAGTTCTTTGTATACTCTGGATATTAGGGCTCTATCTGAAGTGTGAGGAGTAAAAATTTGTTCCCAGGATGTAGGCTCCCTATTTACCTCTCTTATTGTTTCTCTTGCTGAGAAAAAACTTTTTAGTTTAAGTAAGTCCCATTTGTTGATTCTTGTTGTTAACTCTTGTGCTATGGGTGTCCTATTAAGGAATTTGGAGCCTGACCCCACAATATGTAGATCGGAGCCAACTTTTTCTTCTATCAGACGCAGAGTCTCTGATTTGATATCAAGCTCCTTGATCCATTTTGAGTTAACTTTTGTGCATGGCGAGAGAAAGGGATTCAGTTTCATTTTGTTGCATATGGATTTCCAGTTTTCCCAGCACCATTTGTTGAAGATGCTATCCTTCCTCCATTGCATGCTTTTAGCCCCTTTATCAAATATAAGATAGTTGTAACTTTGTGGATTAGTCTCTGTGTCCTCTATTCTATACCATTGGTCCACCCGCCTGTTTTGGTACCAATACCATGCTGTTTTTGTCACTATTGCTCTGTAATATAGTTTGAAATCTGGTATCGCTATACCGCCTGATTCACACTTCCTGCTTAGAATTGCTTTTGCTATTCTGGGTCTTTTATTTTTCCATATGAATTTCATGATTGCTTTATCTATTTCTACAAGAAATGCCATTGGGATTTTGATTGGCATTGCATTAAACCTATAGAGAACTTTTGGTAATATCGCCATTTTGATAATGTTAGTTCTGCCTATCCATGAACAGGGTATATTTTTCCATCTTCTAATATCTTCTTCTACTTCTCTCTTTAGGGTTCTGTAGTTTTCATTGTATAAATCTTTCACCTCTTTTGTTAGGTTGATTCCCAAGTATTTTATTTTTTTGGAGGATATTGTTAATGGAGTGTTTTTCCTCATTTCCATTTCAGAAGTTTTGTCGCTGATATACAGAAATGCCTTTGATTTATGCGTGTTGATTTTATATCCTGCCACTTTGCTGAATTCATTTATTAGTTCTAGTAGTTTCTTTGTAGACCCTTTTGCGTTTTCTAGGTATAGAATCATGTCATCTGCAAATAGTGATCATTTAAGTTCTTCTTTTCCTATTTTTATGCCTTTAATTTCTTTCGTCTGTCTAATTGCTCTGGCCAGTATTTCGAGAACTATATTGAATAGAAGTGGTGATAGAGGGCATCCCTGTCTTGTTCCAGATTTTAGAGGGAATGACTTTAACTTTTGTCCATTCAGAATGATGCTAGCCTGAGGCTTAGCATAGATAGCTTTTACAATGTCAAGGTAAGTTCCTGTTATCCCTAGTTTTTCTAATGTTTTGAACATAAAGGGATGCTGTACTTTGTCGAATGATTTTTCTGTGTCTATCGAGATGATCATATGGTTCTTATCTTTAAGTCTATTGATGTGGTGAATAACATTTATTGATTTCCGTATATTGAACCAGCCTTGCATCCCAGGGATGAATCCTACTTGATCATGGTGCACAATTTTTTTGATGTGTTTTTGTATTCGATTTGCCAGAATTTTATTGAGGATTTTTGCATCTAGGTTCATTAGAGATATTGGTCTGTAGTTTTCTTTCTTTGAGGTGTCTTTGTCTGGTTTCGGAATCAGGGTGATGTTGGCCTCATAGAATGAATTTGGAAGAGCTCCCTCTTTTTCTATTTCCTGAAATAACTTGAAAAGTATTGGTATTAATTCTTCTTTAAAGGTTTTGTAAAATTCCGCTGTATACCCATCCGGTCCTGGGCTTTTCTTGGTTGGTAGTCTTTTGATTGCTTCTTCAATTTCATCCATTGATATTGGTCTGTTCAAATTGTGTGTATCCTTCTGACTCAGTCTGGGAAAATCATAAGACTTAAGAAATTTATCGATGTCTTCACTATCTTCTATTTTATTGGAATATAGGTTTTCAAAATAATTTCTAATTATCTTCTGTATTTCTGTAGCATCTGTTGTGATATTGCCTTTTTCATCCCGTATGTTAGTAATTTGAGTTCTCTGTCTTCTTCTCTTCTTTAGCATGGCTAAAGGTCTGTCGATCTTATTTATTTTTTCGAAGAACCAACTTTTAGTTTTGTTAATTTTTTCAATAGTTTCTTTTGTTTCAATTTCATTGATTTCTGCTCTGATTTTAATTATTTCTTGCCTTCTGCTACATTTGCTGTTGTTTTGCTCTTCCTTTTCTAGGGCTTTGAGATGAAGTGTGAGCTCATTTATTTGTTGGTTTTTTCTTTTTTTGAGGAATGACCACCAGGCGATGAATTTTCCTCTTAAAACTGCTTTCATTGAGTCCCATAGATTCCGATATGTTGTGTCTGTAGTTTCATTTATCTCTAAGAATTTTTTGATTTCCTCCTTTATGTCTTCTGTAACCCATTGATCATTCAGTAACATATGGTTAATTTTCCATGTGACGTAGGATTTTTCCTTCCTTCTTTTATCATTGATTTCCAGTTTCATTCCATTATGATCAGATAAAATGCATGGTATTATCTCCACCCCTTTATATTTACTGAGGGTTGCCCTATGGCATAATATATGGTCTATTTTTGAGAAGGATCCATGTGCTGCCGAGAAAAAAGTATATCCATTTGATGATGGTTGATATATTCTATATATGTCAGTTAAGTCTAGGTTATTGATTGTGGTATTGAGTTCTATAGTTTCTTTATTCAACTTTTGTTTGGAGGATCTGTCCATTGGTGAGAGAGGTGTGTTGAAGTCACCCATAATTATTGTGTTGTGGTCTATTTGATTCTTGAACTTGAGGAGTATTTGTTTTATGAATGCTGCAGCGCCATTATTTGGTGCATAGATATTGATAATTGTTATGTCTTGTTGGTGAATGGTTCCTTTTAACAGTATATAATGTCCTTCTTTATCCCTTTTGATTAACTTAGTCTTGAAGTCGATTTTATTCGATATGAGGATGGCCACCCCTGCTTGCTTACGAGGACCGTGTGCGTGGTATATTTTTTCCCATCCTTTCACCTTCAGCCTGTGTATGTCTTTTCCAATCAGATGTGTCTCCTGGAGGCAGCATATTGTTGGATTTGTTTTTTTAATCCATGATACCAGCCTATGTCGCTTTATTGGAGAGTTTAAGCCATTAACATTCAGAGTTACTATTGATATATGGTTTGTACTTCCAGCCATGTTTGATTATTTATCCTTTTTTAAAAAAAATTTAGTTTGTTTCTCCATGATTATCTTTCCCCTCACCCTCTGTCTTTACCGAGGCTCTTCCCTCTGATGGTTTTGGTTATTGTTTTTCATTTCTTCCTCCTGTAGTGTTTTGCTCACAATGCTTTGCAATGCTGGTTTTCTGGCTGCAAATTCTTTTAACTTTTGTTTATCATGAAAGATTTTTATTTCGTTGTCATACCTGAAGCTTAATTTTGCTGGATACAGAATTCTTGGTTGGCATCCATTGTCTTTCAGTGTTTGAAAAACATTGTTCCATGACCTTCTTGCTTTCAGCGTCTGTGATTAAAAATATGTTGTTGACCTAACTGGTTTACCCCTGAATGTAATCTGCCTCCTTTCTCTTGTAGCTTTTAATATTTTCTCTTTGTTCTGTATATTGGATATCTTCATAACAATGTGTCTTGGTCTTGGTCTACTGTGATTTTGTGTGCTCGGTGTCCTGTATGCATCTTCAATTTGTATATCTGTTTCCTTTTTTATTTCTGGAAAGTTTTCAGTAATTATTTCATTCAGCAGGTTTCTTATTCCCTTGGTTTGAATCTCTGTACCTTCTTCTATCCTGATGACTCGTAAGTTTGGTTTTTTTATGTTATCCCATAACTCTTGGATGTTTTTCTCGTGATTTTTTACCAGCCTTTCTGAGTTGGCTAGACTCTTTTCAAGATGATATATTTTGTCTTCATTATCTGATGTTCTGGCTTCTACTTGATCCACTCTGTTAGTGATACTCTCAATTGAGTTTTTAATTTGGTTTATCGTTTCCTTCATTTCTAGAATTACTGTTTGATTATTTTTTATAATCTCTATCTCCTGATAAAGATGCTTAACTTCTTCTTTTATCTGTTTATGTAACTCATTCTCAATGTGTTCTTTCGCTGCTTGAATTCGCTGTCTCGTATCCTCTTTAAGGTTCCATTCCATCTGTCTAAGGTGTTCCATGAGTTCTTTATATGACCATTTTTCTGATGACTCTAGGTCCTCCTGAATATTTAGGCTGTCCTGCATTGTTTGTACTCCTTTTCTTCCTTGCTTTTTGAAGCTGCTCATGTTACTTCTTGTTCTGTTTGACTGCTGAGTTACTGTTTACTCCTATAAATTTATTTGATGCTGTAGCCGCAGGATTCAATGAAGTTATCTCCTCCGCCGCAGTCTGATAACGTCAGTTCTCTGCCATGGTGGTATCTCTTGCAAATGGCGACAGTTTGTTTCCCTTTGCCGGGTGACCAATGCAATGGGTGGGTCCTTACTGTCTCTCCCAAGCCCCGTTTCAAACCTGTGGCCGCTACCTATGAAGGCTCGGTAGGCATTTACCTCTGTAGGATCAGAAGGGCCGACCAGTTGTTTCAGCCGGATGGATCAGTGCTGAGTCGCAGCTGTTTGTCTGCGGGAAGCAGGCGAATGGGAGCTTGAATTCCCGCTGGTAGCTATTTCTTCCAGAGCTTTATTCCACGACCTTCTAGCTTTGAGGGTCTGTGTTGAGAAATCAGCTGAGATCCAAATTGATTTTCTTGTATACATAATTTGATTTTTTTTCAAGTGGCCTTTATGATTCTATTGTTATATTAGTCATTCTCATTATAATGTGCTTTGATGTGGGTCTGCTGTAATTTTGTAGATTTGAGGTCCTGTAAGCCTCTTGTATTTGATTTTCCATTTCATTCTTTAGGATTGGGATTTTTAAAAAATATTATGCCATTAAAATATTGTGCAGGACTGTGGTTGTGGCTCATTGGTAGAGCTCTTGTCTAGCATGTGTGAGGCACTAGGTTCAATCTTTAACACCAGATGAAAATAAATAAATAAATGTCCAAATAAAACTGAAAAAAAAAGAGATTGTACATTCCTTTGGTTTGTATCTCTGTTTCTTCATCTATCTCAATAAATCTTAAATTTGGCATTTTTATGTTATCCCCCAATTTTGGGAATTTCTGTTCATGGATTTTTACTATCTTATCTGTATGATCAATATTATTTTAAAAGATTATATATTTTGTTTTCATTGCTTGATGTTTCAAGGGGTCTAGTTTGTTGATGCTTTCCATTGACTTTTTAATTTAGTGTATTAATTCCTTCATTTTGAGGATTTCTATTTGTTTTTGTTTTCTTCTAAATTTCTGCCTCTTCATTGTAGTGGTCTTTCATTTCCTGTATTTTCTCTCTGACTTCCCTCCTTATACCATTCTTTACTTTGCAGATAAGTTTTCTTATGTACATTAAAAACTTCTTCTTTGACATTTTTTCTATTGTTGTTGATGGCTTCTATTAATGGAGCATCTTTTTGCTTGGGGACTTTTGTTCTCTTGTTTTTTCATGTTGTTTCTGTGTTTTCCCATCTAGCCATATGGGTCTGAGGCAGTACATGTTCTTCCCTTAGTGTATAATTTCTCTGAATGTTTCCAGTACCTCACCTTAAAGGAAGTGATAAGGGGAGATCAATATTAACAGCACCCAATATAAATAATATACAGCATTAACCCTTATATCTCCCATTGAGACCTCTACCATTTTGTTGCAATAAACAGAAATAAAATGTTCAATTATTGTCTACAATATCAATAGGTATGCAAAAGGGTTTAAAATTTCAAATGGTGGACAAAGAGAACAGAAATGGTGTAGAATGTGATGTTTATGAAGAAGGACAGAAGATAGAAGTAAAAATTTATAGAAAGAGTGAAAGAGAAATTGATAGAGATTGGCTGTTAGCAGGAGAAAAGAGAGAAAGAGAATCCAGGGAAATAGATAAGTGAGAGAAAAAATATATACAAAGTTTATATATATATATATATGTATATTATGTATATCACATATATATACATATATATGTATACGTATATCACAACAAAACTATAAAATACTATTCATATATCCTAGTTCTCAATTAACTGATGCATAAAAATACTTAATTTCAAATATGGTAGAGATATTAGGGAAAAAAAGAATGTTGATGGAAAATTGAATGACTGTTTCCTTTGGCATCCAAAGGTTTCTCAGCTTCCCTTCTCTACTGATAGGTGGGGGTTGTCTGGAGTTTGATGGTAGCTCCCATCCATTGGGTGCTGAACTGGCTGGCTAGGTGAGCTGATAGCAAGATGCTGTCTCACCCTCTTCCAACTTTTGGACCCAATGTAGTCATATCCATTCATCCCCATATCAGGGACTCATGGAACTGGGGATAGCATGAGTCTTCAGCCTCTCCAACTTGTGCTTCTCCAATCCCTGGAAAAATGCCCCCAGTCTCCAAGTTTTCATGGGACTGCTAGGCCCAGACCAACCCATGTAGACCCATTTACTATCAGATGGCTCTGTGCTTCAGATACACCAGGATCAGCTATGTTGCAGTCCTAAGATCTCAACACCATTCCAACTTGCCAAGAGACAACAATGGATGTGCACACATAGAGGAGTGACCTTGTGAAGAAGCAGCAGGATGGCAGCCACCAGCATTTCCAGCAGGAAGACTCAGGTAAAGCAAAATTCACAGGCACCCTGACAATGGACCTCTAGGATCTGGATGGAAGTGGTCATGTGCAATTAAACCTGCAGGCATATGTGCAGCAAGCCTCTGGGTGGCAGCCTTATCACTGACTCTATTTATATGCTGTATTACATTTATTGATTTTTATATGTGGAGCCACCTTTGCAACCCTGGAATGAAATCAAATTGTTCATGGAGTATGATCTTTTAAATATGCTGTTGAACTTGATTTTCAAATTTTTATTGAGAAATTTTGCATCTGTGTCCCTCAAGGATATTGATATCTAGCTTTCTTTTCTTTCCTCTTACTACTCTTTCTCCTCCTCCCTTTCCTCCTCCTCCTCCTCTTTCTCCTCCTCCTCCTCTTTCTCCTCCTCCTCCTCCTCCTCTTCCTCCTTCCTCTTCCTTTTTTTGGGGAGGCCTTACCTGGTTTTACTAGCCATCTAATACTAGCTTTGTAGAATGAGTTTGGAAGAATTCCTTCCCTTTCTATTTTATGGAATAGTTTGAGGAGCATTGGTATATGATTTTCTTTAAAAGTCTGGTAAAATTCAGCAATTAATCCATCCAGTCCTGGAATTTTCTTTGTTGGAAAGATTTTAGGTTAAAATATTACATTGTAAACCATTAACATACATAATTGTCAATTAAGATAAATTGTCAATTAAGATAAATTGTCAATATTTGTCAATACATTAATATACTTATTTGTCAATTAAGAAAAATTAATAAAAAAGAAAACTGGAAATATTCTACTCCAGTATTATTACAAATTGTTATATTTCATTCTTTATCTATTGACTCAGTTGGATAAAAATTTAAGTATTTTCTAATTTTAATCCACCTTATTGGTATGTAATAGCTCATTGTCTTCCTTTATGATCCCGTGTATTACTGTGTTATCAATTATAATGTCTCTCCTTTTATTTCTGATTTTATTTACATTGTCTGTATTTTTCTTTGTTAATCTTGCTGAAATTTTGTTGCTTATTTTTTCAAAAAGTGAACTTCAATTTTGTTGATCTTGTGTATTATTCCTCTGTTTTCTATTTTCGTCATTCTAATGTTTGTTATTTTCTTTCTTTTGTTATGTTCATGACTTGGTTTCTTATTTTTCTGTTTTTCTTTTTGAGGCATGATGTTAGGTTGTTTATTTAGAATCTTTCTTTTTTAACACATAGATATTAATATAAATGCCCCTTTGATAATGTCGCAGTCTGGCCACAGAAAAATAACTGGGGGTTGATGAGCAACTTGTGTACTTTGATACAGCAGGAGTGGGAGCCGTTTATTGTAGGACAGGAGGGGTATATATACATTCCACACAGCTTATCTTAATTAACATAAACTAGATACAGCAGTCAACCAATAAGGAATCTCCACACTTAATGGCTCGTTGGCATTACTTCACAAACCACTCCCTTTGCAAAATGCCAGGCACCATCTTGACTTGTTTACAGACTCTAACATTTCCCCCTTTTGTTTAATTTAAATAATGACCATAGTGGTTTTTACACAAACACCATAAATAATCTGCTACAAGTTGAAGGGGAGGATACAAAATGCCACAATACCAAGCCAATTGATGGCTCCATGCAAGAAGCCCTTGGAAAAATTATACCAGCAATGACACTGTTAGCAAAGATACCGAATTACAATTTGTTGTAGATTACAGATTGTTGTCTCAGTTTAGGTAAAGCAGTGTCTCAATAGATTAACTCACAGTCCAGGTAAATCACGGTCTAGGTAAGTTCTGCAGGCAGCTAGCTTAAATCACAGTCCAGGTAAGTTTTGCAGGCAGCTAGCTTGATCCGAAGTCTCGTCCAGTTCTCAGCAACACTGGAAATTCTTCCACCTTTGTTTTCACCAGCACTGGGACGAAGGCAGGAACTCTGGATGGCCAAAGAAAATCCTGTAGTATCCCACTAAGAAAACAACATTCTGAACAATTTAGTACATTATCTCAAGGTTTTTTACATTTGAAATAAGCCTTAATAGTGCTCATTACTCATTTGCTTCCAGGTGTGGGAGAACCATTGTAGTTACTGGCCTTGGAAATGATCAAATTTCAGGGACGTGGGGCGTCTTCCGCCTGCAGCGTCCCGGGCAGCCCCAGATGGCCCCAGAGAGAGTCCGGGGAGTGTCCCAGACTCCCGGGGAGAGTTCCAGGGAGCGTCCCGGACTCAAACTGCCACTGGGCACAGGGAGCAAGAGCCTGCAAGACTGTGCCTCCGGGGTCAGGTCTGGATTTGGGCTCTCGCAGTGGTGTCCTGCTCCCCAGGCGGGGGGTGGGGAAGAGCCGGCTACTGCCACTTGGAAAGTCCTTGCTGCGCCATGACCAGCTCGCACACGTGCACAGCTGCCGCACTGATTCACGCACCCTCCAGTAACGAAAAGTATTCAGTAATAGCCTTTTGCTGCAACTTTTTTCCTGATAATTTTTCCTCCTCTGAACTTTCTTCTTTCTGACTAGAGTTCCTGGGCTCTTATCAACACATGCTCTAACTATTCTTGGTTCCACTGGGGTGCCTTCTTCCCTTAGTAATTTACTTCTCACCCCTTCCATATTTTCGTCACAAAGACAATACAACATTTCAAGACAAAACAAGACACAAACATACTGTATCAATCTTCTCCATTTTCTCAAAATGGCCATTTTTCCTCTCGCCCTATCTGCCTAGGGATGAGCAGATTTGCTCGAGTCCTTATTAGGGACGGGCAGCTTTTTTTTTTTGGTCACTTACCCTCGAGTGTCCCGGGGCTCCCTGTACGGGCCACCATCTGTCGAAGTCCGGCCGCAGCAAAATAACTGGGGGTTGACGAGCAACTTGTGTGCTTTGATACAGCAGGAGTGGGAGCCGTTTATTGTATAACTAGAGGGGTATATATACATTCCACACAGCTTATCTTAATTAACATAAACTAGATACAGCAGTCAACCAATAAGGAATCTCCACACTTAATGGCTTGCTGGTGTTACTTCACAAACCACTCCCTCTGCAAAATGCCAGGTGCCATCTTGACTTGTTTACAGACTCTAACAGATAACAGTTTTGTTGTGTTATAGTTAAAGCTTTATCCCAGGGTTTCATAAACTGACTTCCAGACCACTCACATATAATCGAATCAAGCCTTTATTGAAGCACACCAGTGGTGACTGACCAGAACATAAAGCTGTTCCCCTGATCAGCCCTGAACAATTGCAAGGGTGCTCCTTATAAGCCTGAAAACCGCAAAAGGGATGTTTGGGGGGGTGGGGGGGTCTAGCCAATGCAAGCAAGCCAGGTTAAAGAAGCGGGACAGGGCCATCAAGCAGAGGGAAACCTAACCAATCACAGTTAGCCAAGTCACCCCAGTTACAGAAACAGAGCCCCATTACCCTAGTTACAGAAACAATACCTCATTAGGTAGTTTTGTGTTCTTAAAGGTTTCTATAGCAAAAGGAAAAGAATATTTTGCCCCAGTCATGACTCTTCTACTTGGCAGGGTTGTTATGATGAAGTCATAAAGCAAAATGGAGTCACATTTGCTCCTACTATCACAGTTGTATCCCACAACCTTAGTTATATTGTGCTTCCAATTTTGCCAGTCTCAATATATTTTTGACTCTTTTCCCCATATTTTTGCTTGGGTTCAATTGTTGCTCAGGAATATTGCTTAATGTTTGCATATTTCTGACTGTTCCAAATTTACTTCTGTTTCATTTCTAGTTTCTTTTCACTGTAGTCAGGAAGGTACTTGATATGATTCTATTCTTCTTAAATTACCTAAGATATATTCTCTCATCTAATGTATGATCCTGGAGAATGTTCTTCATGCACTTGAGAAGAAAGTGTGTTTCTGTGCCTATTAGAGAGAATATTCTGGATGTCTGTTAGGTCCATTTGGTCTAAATGTTCTTTAAGCTCAGTGTTTCTTTGTTGATTTTCTATCTAGATGAACTACCCATTGCTGAAAGTAGAGTATTGATATCTATTTGTTCCTTCAGATATTTTATTATTTTCTTTATATATTTTGGTGCTCTGATGTTAAATGTCTATATGTTTATAATTATTATTTTATTAATTAATTAAGCATTTTGTCATTATATCATGACCCTGTTTGTTTTAACTGCTTTTGACTTAATAGCCATTCTTTTTCTGATATAAATATAATTACCTTTGCTCTCTTTTGGTTTGATGTGTGTGGAATTTCTTTTCCTCCCTTTGTTTTCAGTGTCCATACGCTGAAAATATCTTTCAATGTGAAGCAAGTTGCTTGTAGGGAACATAATATTGGGTCTTTTAAAAATACTCATTCAGACACTGTATGGTTTTGATTGAAGAACTTAATCTGTTTTAAAGTTATTATTAATAACTATGCATTTACTACTGTCATATAAGAAAATTGTTCTAGAGGCTGAGGCAGGAGGATTACAAGTTTGAGACTGGCCTCAGCAATTTATCAAGGCCTAAGCAACTTGGCAAGTCTGTCTCAAAATAAAAATAAAAAGGGCTGGGGATGTGGCTCAGTGGTAAAGCCTGGGTTCAAACCTCTGTACCAAAAAAAAAGAAAGAAAATTCATTTTCCTGCTGATTCATAAGTCCTTCATTCCTTGTTTCCTTTCTAGCAGTCTTCCTTTTAATGATTTTCTGCAGTGATATGCTTTGAATCCTTTCTTTTAATCTTCTGTGTATCTGTCAAGGATCCCTTCTTTGTGGTTATCTTTAGGCATCTTATCATAGCACCTGTTAATTATCTTCATATCTTTTATTACTCCCCATTTCATGTCACATTGTTGGAATAACTTTCAGTTTACAGCTAGCAGCTATGAGCAACTCGGAGTGCTGGAAGAATCTACACTCATTCAGGCCTGACAGGAACTCCTGCAGGATGCGGTGGTCCACTCTAGCAAGCTGTTTGTGAAACCACATCCTCAGCACTTGTGGTTAGCATTGCCAAACTACCAGGCCAGGAAACTGATAGCCAGGAGCTTCAGGGAATGAAATCCCTGACTTAAGAAGGCCCCCTCCCCTAGGAACAAAAACCCTTCCAGACTTCTTTCTACCACAACAGCAATATTTAGAGCTTCCTCGTAGTGTGGTTACATTAGGCATAAGATGATTGACTTATGGATATTATCTTGTTTATGTATGATTGGCAGGCATGCCCCACCCAAACCCTATAGCGGTTGTATGCATTCCAAAGATAAATGGGCTGCTGGACATCGACTGCTGTTGTCACCAGCCAGCTTCTCACCAGCTCCTAGTGTCTGTGTGTTGACTCTGCATCTCTACCCCCCACGACTAGCCAAGTGACTAATTGACCACATCAGTAACCAGAATGACCACATCACATTTTACATGTTTTAATAATTTGTATTCCTTAACACATTATTTGAGCTGTAGTTGTTTTAAATATTTTTTCTTTTAACCTTCATATTCAAGATAAATTGGATTTTCATATCATGAGTATTAGATTATTTCTCCTGTTGAGTGTCCTTTGAGTTTTCCATACCATAATTTCAGTTTTCCTCCCCAGACTTACCAGGAAGTTTTCTATTATTTCTTTGAAAATACTTTTGGTCCCTTTCTGTGTCTCTTAGTCTAGAACTCCAGTCAGACATCTTTTCTTCTTCTTGATGATATTCCACAAGTCCCTTCTTTCTTTTTAATTTTCTTTTCTTCTTTCCCTCAGATTTTTGACTTTCAATGAACCATCTTCAAGTTCCCTAATCCCATCTTCTGTTGATCTCACCTGTTGTTGATCCCTTCTGGTGAATATTTGAGTTCTTCAGCTCTTTGATTTGTATTTGGTACTTTTAAATATTTTCTATCTCCTTGGTAAAACTCTTGGTTTGTGTTTACATTGCTCTCCTTTTGGGAAACATCTTTATGACTGTATTACTTACTTTTCATCACTAAAACAAAATGTCTGAAGTGGGCTATTTTAAATAGTTGTCTAATAAATAGACATCCTCTATAAGCTGTAGACTAAATGACAGTGATTTGAAAGTCTAAGAAGTCTTCGAGAAGGTTTAATTTAAAATGTTTGAGAAGTCTTCCATCTCTTTTCTGTCTGATTTTGGGCAAATAACTTAATTAGTTGTTAGAGTGTCTCAATTGCTTTAACTGCAAATGTGTGGAAAAGCACTATGCCCTCCGGAGTTACTGAAAACCAAAGGTCATTGTTAGGAATGAGGGTTTGCATGTGCACTATGGGCTGAGCTGTATGCTTTAATCAATACTGACTTCCCTGTCAATTTTAGTCAGCTTATTCATTCCTTCATTACTGTAACCAAAATACTAGATGAAAATAATGTAGGGGAGGGAAAGTTTATTTTGGTTCATAGTTTCAGAGGCTCAGTCCATGATCAGTAGAGTTCTTTGCTCTGGATCCAAGATGAGGCAGAACATCATGGAAGAGAGGAGAAAAACAGCTCAGGCCATGGCAACCAGGAAACAGAGATAGCTCCACTCATCCAGGACAAAATACAAACCCTAAGGTACATCTCCAGTGACTTACTCCTCAAGCCACACCCTACATGCCTACAGCTACCATCCAGTTAATGCATATCAGTGGAATAATACTGATTAGGTTCAAACTCTCATAATATAATCCTTATACCTCTGAGTATTTTTGTACTCTCACCCAAGAGCTCTTGGGAGATACCTCACATCCAAACCACAACACCATCCTTTCTGTCTTCTGACTGCCTCACCCCAAACTCTCACATCCATTTTACAGCACTCCTTAATGTTTATAAAATAGTGATGAGGTCTGAGTGAAATAAACTCACATTAATCAGGAACAAGGTTACTGTCACAGAGGCTGGGAGTGGGGGGTGTCTCTGGTGAGACAGCTGATGTGACTCTCAGTTCAGGCTGCATTTGTGGAGTCAGGGATCAGAAAAAATGATCAGGGACCATGGAAGGTATTCTAGCCTTGTTATTAAGTTGCTTCCCTGTGCTCTCCTCTCTTGTCAAGCCTTAAATTTCTGACAGCTTACTTGTGATCTCAAGACCGTTCAACTTTCTCTTCTCAGAACTGACTGAATTCCTGGAAAGACAAATTTGGGTTTCACTTTTGTGTTCTGGGAAATACAGTTGATTCAGAAATGGGACTTCCCCAAATTCCTCTATGATTGGTCAGCATCACACAGAAAGGAGGGAGAGAAGCCAAGTGAGTATATAAGCCCTGTTCAGCCACCTTGTGTGTGTTACTTTGCACAGACTGAGAAGAGGTAGATTTCAGAAGAGCCTATCAGAGCTACAGAGCCTTAAACAACAGTAAGCCATCAACCAGACACAGGATTTTCTACTAATCCAGCAAGGCCATTCAGGTGACTTCCGACCCAAAAGATTTCTTTTCTCTAAGAAAATTTTGGTTATCAAAACATTTAGGAGCACGGGCTGGAGGGATGAGATGCTCAACTTGGAAGCTAAGGAGCCTTGATGGAAGGGAGGTAGGATGGGCTAATGAACAGTTATAGTTAATCACTGAAGTTCAGGCAAATTTAAAGCAAATGTTTTGGATATTTTTTTACTTGGTGAAATGTTTTTTTTTCATTAGTCTTGTTCTGTCTCTAGCACCTCCCTCTAGAATAGTTGAAAATGTATGTGTCAGAATATATTAGGGAATATCACCACAGAATATGTGAGGTTGGTTCTGTCTCAGTTCTTTTATTCCCTGTTCTTATATGATTAACTCTAATTCAGCACTTTTTATTCCTTCCATTGCAGCATAAGCTAGACTTGGAGCAGGGGCAACTCTGCATGCCACCTCTGCTATAACTAACTGTAGAACATTTATGACTAGGGAGTCTTTCATTTTTAAAATGTAGAGTAGGAAAGCTAATGATCTCTTGTGAAGAAAAGTCAGGCAAGTCAGGAAAAAAATGGCAAAATAATGTCATTGAGACATGTATCCTTTAAAATGATTGATAGTGCAAATCCTTGTCCCTTGTGTTCATAGTGGACAAGACATTTAAAGCAGACTATGGAGTGTCATTGAAACAGGGAATTGGTAGAAGATAAAAGAGAGGAAGACTGAAAAAATAATGAAGTCTACTCATAACACAATGTGCTCTTAGTGACTTTCTGGACATGCCAGAGGATTCTTGTTTCCTTCCTTAGTGAATCTGGCTATGGTTCTTTTTTTTTCTCTGTTACTTGCTGGTTTAGCATTTCTTCTATTCTATTCTCTTTATCCCCATCTTTCTGGTCAACAGTCAGAATGACCTCACCCTGGGGCTTTGTTCATGAGTCAGCAACTGATTCTTCCCATTCCAGTTTGGCTATTTCTAGATGCTCTGAGACTGCTCCCATGGCCTTCAGGGTGGCTGTGGGCCCATCCACCCCTGAGTTGCAGAGCTCACTGGATACTTTTCAGTGGGCTTCACAAACACCACTCAGGGGCCATGTTGCAAGGCTGCTTGCTTGATGTCCCTGCGGTTCATCATGTTCTTTATTATCCTCCTTTTCTTCCAATCTTCTCTGGGGATTAGTATGAGGAGAAAATCCCTGATTGGCCATGTGAGGTCTGCACAGTTCCCAGTAGATCCTTGCATCACTGTCCACCCCTACAGTCCAACAGATTGGATAGATTCCTTCACATTTCTGGGTGTTTTCCTTGGTTTCAAGCAGAAAAATTGGCACCACTATTAAGGAGTTCCCTGACCAGACTTCACATAAATGTGAAAGTAATTTCTTCCTAAATCATGACTAACCCTGCACAGCCCACCCCAGGACTGTGCTATGCTATAAGGTCCCTGAAGGAGGAAAGGAAGGATTTCCACTCATCCCAATATGGAAATCTGGGGCCTGATAGTACTTCAGAGTATGTTGTGGGACAGTAAGCTACATCCCTGATCTCTGCACAAGAGATGTCAGTACCATTTTACCTTCCAGTTGTGACAACCAGAGATTTCTACATAGATTGCCAAGTGTCTCCAGGGGTTCAAGATTATCCTGATAGGGAACCATTGCCAGAGGCACATTCCTGTCTTTATCTTGACCATGTTCTTTAACATTGGTTCTGTCATGGTGTCCTGGTACCTTCTCCTGAAGATCTGTTCTCTCATTCTGTATTGAAGAGTTCCCAGGGAGCATCTTCCTTGTTTATTCATGTTTCCAATATCCAGGCCTCAATGTCCTAATTTAACTGTAAGGCTGACCCAGTGAGCACTTATTCTTCCTCTTGTAATATTTCACATATGCTCTCCTGATGTTTATGTACTTGTGGGCCTCTGGCCACTGGAAAGTTTTTTTTTTAGACATCATTTGAGATTTCACAGAAGTCATTGAGATGCATGTGGATGCCACCAACCAAACTTAATTTGGTTCAAAACATCCACAGAGGTTTTGCATATCATGTATCTGCTTTTTCCCCATTTTGTCTTATTTTGGTTTTTAAGCAAACATTTAGTGTTGATTTTGGGCAGGTGTGTGGCAGCCCTTCCTTTGAAACACAAGCACCTTGTGTCTGCCATCAGAATGAAGTGTTCTGTGGCTTTCATTTCCTGTATAGCTTTATCCATTTCCCACTTTAGAACAGAGAGGGTAGAGGGGGTGCCTGTGGACTGACTCTCTTTGTCCATGTGTTGGCTCATTTGCATGGTACTTGTTGATTCTAAGGAGAGGCCATGTTTTGTAGCAGGATGTTGTTTGGTTCTCCTAAGAAGCCTGGCACCCACTCTCCATAGGAACTTCATGGCCATGGACCAGTTAGAGCCAGAGAATAGGCCTAACAGTTCATGAGAGCATTTTAGTGATTTCCTCATTTAGTCTATTCATTCCATAAATAGTAAGTCATCATATTTCTGTGGATATTGGTGATGGAGGAGTGAGCAAAGCAAAAACACATCTTGCCACCCTGACGTTTAATTGTACTGTAATTAAGTAAGTACATAAAAATATCAAGTCATTTGGTGATGTGTGTTATGGAGAAAAGGGATATATTAAAAAGAATGATGAATGATGGGGACAGGTGCGAGGTCAGATCTCAATAAGAATATAAAATTCAACCAACCTCATATAAGTTGAAAAGAGCTTAGAGGATGGTGAAGGATTAATGACCCATGGGACAGACAAGGGAAGAGCAATCTAGGAAATGGGAACAGTAAATCACTGCAAAAGTCCTGGGATAGAAACATGGGCCAGGAAAGACAGGGTGGCTGGAATGCAGCAAACAAGGGGCCCAGATGTCGTACCAGAGTTCAAAGCTATGGTGTGTATGGCAGGTGTGCTATGTATGTGAAGTGAGAATCCCTGTAGTGGCTTTAAGGAGAGGAGTGACATGATCTAACTTATACATTTAATGAATAACTCCGGCTATGTTTGAAAATAAATGTTGCTGGTAAGAACAAGGGGATAAAAAATAGTAAAGTGTCAAATGACGTATTCCAAGCTGGAAATGATAGTGCCGTGGACCAGGTCGCGTGGCTGCTTTATGATGAATGATCTAAGTGAATAAACTTGGAGAAATAATCAAAAAGGTTGTTTAGAAATTTAATGGAGGATTAGAGGGAATATGAGGATGAAAATTTACTGAAGGGTTTCAATGTGTTTCCCTAATTAATGATGGGGGTCCATGTGCTGACATGGGAAGTCTTAGAAGATTTAGTTTTAGGGAGAAGAGAATGTAAAGATGCCAAACCTAAGCTAGCTAAATATTGTTTGGAAAACCATCTTTCTTTCTTCTTTTTCTAAAATGTCACACTAATATCAGTAGACTATATATATATTTCTACTGGACTTACATGTATGTATAATATGTATACATGTATGTATGTATCTTTCAGGTAGCTAGTGCTATTATTTAGAAAGATTTTTCAGAAAAAATTAGAGGCAATATGATCTATTATTTTCTCTTATTTATTCAATTTAACCCTCAGTGTTATATCGGATTTAAAATGAATTAAGTAGCATTGTTCTTAGATTTTTTCCTCTCTTTTAAATCTATACACACACACACACACACACACACACACACACTGACACATACACACACACATTTACAGTTTATATCCTCTGATGTTAATTTCTTATAAAACTTTTAAAAGCATTTGGATCTGACCTTTTATTTTTCAATGGGAATATGAAAAAAATCTAAACTTCTATCATGGTCATTTTTTTAGTTTTATTGATTTTTAAAAAATACACGACAGCAGAATGCATTACAATCCTTATTACACATATAGCGTACAAGTTTTCATATCTTTGTATATACAGTATATTCATACAAATTCATGCCTTTGTACATGTACTTTGATTTTTTTTGCATTACAACTCTTATTACACATATATACCACAATTTTTCATATATCTGTTTCTATATAAAGTGTGTTGACACCCAAATCAAGTCTTCATACATGTACTTTGGATAATGATGTCCATCACATTCCACTGCCATTGCTAATCTCCTGCTCTCTTCCTTTCACTCCAACCCCTCTTCCCTATCTAGAACTCATCTAATCCTCCCATGCTCCCCCCTCTGTACCCCACTATGAGTCACCCTCCTTATATCAGAGAAAACAATTGGAATTTGTTTTTTGGGGATTGGCTAA
The DNA here is from genome assembly GCF_045843805.1 of Urocitellus parryii. Classification (NCBI taxonomy): domain Eukaryota; kingdom Metazoa; phylum Chordata; class Mammalia; order Rodentia; family Sciuridae; genus Urocitellus; species Urocitellus parryii. The sequence goes on from NC_135531.1 coordinate 104,622,577, forward strand.
CTTCACTTAGCATTATCTTCTCCAACACAATCATGTATCTGCAAATGCCATGATTTTGTTCTCTTTTAATGCTGTGTAAAATTCCATCGTGTCTATATGCCACATTTTTTTAATCCATTCATCCAGTGAAGGTCATCTAGGTTGGCTCCACGGTTTAGCTATTGTGAATTGTGCTGCTATAAACATTGATGTGGCTGTGTTCTTGTAGTATGCTGTTTTTAAGTCCTTTGGGTATAGTCTGAGAAGAGGGATAGCTGGGTGAAATGGTGGTTCCATTCCCAGATTTCCAAGGAATCTCCATAGAGCTTTCCATATTGGCTGTACCAATTTTCAGTCCCAGGAGCAATGTCTGAGTGTACCTTTTCCCCCACATCCTCTCCAACACTTATTGATGTTTGTCTTCATAATAGCTGCCATTCTGACTGGAGTGAGATGATAGCTTAGAGTAGTCTTGACGTTCATTTCTCTGATAGCTAGAGATGATGAGCATTTTTTTTCATATATTTGTTGATTGATTGTATATCCTCTTCTGAGAAGTGTCTGTTCAGATCCTTGGCCCATTTGTTGATTGCATTATTATTATTAATTTTTTTTTGGTGCTTAACTTTTTGAGTTCTTTATATATCCTAGAGATTAATGCTCTATCTGATGTGTGAGGGGTAAAAGTTTGCTCCCAGGATGGCGGCTCTCTGTTCACCTCACAGATTGTTTCTTTTGCTGAGAAGAAACATTTTAGTTTTACTCCATCTCATGAATTGATTCTTGGTTTTAATTCTTGTGCTCTAGGAGTCTTATTAAGGAATTTGGGGCCTACTCCCACATGATGAAGATTAGGGCCTACTGTTTCTTCTATTAGATGCAGAGTCTCTGGTCTAATTCCTAGGTTCTTGATCCATTTTGAATTAAGTTTTGTGCATGGTGAGAGATAGGTGCTTAATTTCATTCTGTTGCATATGGATTTCCAGTTTTCCCAGCACCATTTGTTGAAGAGGCTATCTTTTCTCCAGTGCATGTTTTTGGCACCTTTGTCTAGTATAAGATAAGTGTAATTTTTGGGTTAGTCTCTGTGTCCTCTATTCTGTACCATTGGTCTACCAGTCTGTTTTGGTGCCATACCATGCTGCTTTTGTTCCTATTGCTCTGGAATGTAGTTCAAGGTCTGGTGCAGTGATGCCACCTGCTTCACTCTTCCTGGTTAGAATTGCTTTAGCTATTCTGGGTCTCTTATTTTTCCAGATGAACTTTATAATTGCTTTTTCTATTTCTATGAGGAATGCCATTGGGATTTTGATTGGAATTGCATTAAATCTGTATAGTGCTTTTGGAAGTATGGTCATTTTGATAATACTAATTCTGCCTATCCAAGAGCAAGGTAGATCTTTCCATCTTCTAAGGTCTTGTTTGATTTCTCTCTTTACGGTTCTGTAGTTTTCATTGTATAGATCTTTCACCTCTTTTGTTAAGTTGATTCCCAAGTATCTTTTTTTGAGGCTATTGTGAATGGGATAGTTCTCCTCATTTCCTTCTCAGAGGCTTTGTCACTGATATACAGAAATGCCTTTGATTTATGGGTGTTGATTTTATATCCTGCTATTTTGCTGAATTCATTTACTAGTTCTTGAAATTTTGTGGTGAGGTTTTTTGGGTCTTCTAGGTGTAGAATCATATCATCAGCAAATAGTGCTAATTTAAGTTCTTCTTTTCCTATATATATCCCATTGATTTCTTTCATCTGTCTAATTGCTCTGTGTCGCGACCCCTTGCCCGCAAGGAAGACGCAACTCAGGAATCTTCTTTCAGCAGTTTATTCAGGTCCTTGATACCTTTTCTTCTTTCAGCAGTTTATTCAGGCCTTTGTTTTGACATGTCTTTTAGCTTCTACTGCTACTCCTACTACTTCTTCTACTGCTACTCCTACTGCCACTACTTCTACTGCTACTCCTACTGCCACTACTACTACTCCCGTGTGCCCCAGCCTTAATAAAGCAGATAAAGCCCCAATGCACAACTGCCACGTGGACTTTTCTCATAGGGTGCCAAGTCACAGCGTGCCAACTCATTCTGATAAGGAGTTGTTTGTCACAGACTACAGGGGAAACCAGCGCCATCTTGTAATGGCGGCCACAGTTCACAGAAACGGCTCACCACAGCTCTGGCCAGTGTTTCATGAACTATGTTGAACATAAGTGGTGAAAGAGGGCATCCCTGTCTTATTTCAGTTTTTTCTTGCTTCAGTTTTTCTCCTTTTACAATGATATTGGCCTGAGGCTTAGTATAGATAGCTTTTATGATGTTGAGATATGTTCCCATTATCCCTAGTTTTTCTAGTGTTTTGAACATAAAGGGGTGCTGTATTTTGTCAAATACTTTTACTGAGTCTATTGAGATGATCATATGATTCTTTAAGTCTATTCATGTGTTGAATTACATTTATTGATTTCCATATGTTGAACCAAACTTGCATCCCTGGGATGAATCCCACTTGATCATGGTGCACAATCTTTTTGATATGATTTTGTATTTGATTTGCCAGAATTTTAGTGAGAATTTTTGCATCTATGTTCATTAGAGATATTGGCCTGAAGTTTTCTTTCTTTGATGTGTCTCTGTCTGGTTTTGGATCAGGGTGATATTGGTCTCATAGAATGATTTTGGAATTACTGTCTCTTTTTCTATTTCCTGAAATAAACTGAAGAGTATTGGTAATAGTTCTTCTTTTAAGGATTTGTAGAACTCGGCTGTGTATCCATGCAGTCCTGGACTTTTCTTGGTTGGTAAGCTTTTCATGGCTTCTTCTATTTCCTCACTTAATATTGATGTGTTTAAATTGTGTATATCTTCCTGACTAAATCTGGGCAAATCCTATGACTTAAGAAATTTATCAATGTCTTCAATGTCTTGTATTTTATTGGAGTATAAGATTTCAAAATAACTTCTAATTATCCTCTGTATTTCTGTAGTGTCTGTTGTGATATTACCTTTTCCATCATGTATGCTGGTTATTTGAGTTCTCTCTCTCCTTCTTTTTGTTAGCATGGCTAGGAGTCTGTCAATTTCATTAATTTTTTTCAAAGAACCAACTTTTAGTTTTGTCAATTTTTCAATTGTTTCTTTTGTTTTGATTTCTTTGATTTCAGCTCTGATTTTAATTAGTTCTTGCCTTCTACTGCTTTTGCTGCTGATTTGTTCTTCTTTTTCTAGAGCTTTGAGATGTAGTGTGAGGTCATTTATTTGTTGACTTTTGCTTCTTTTAAGATGTGAACTCCATGCAATGAATTTTCTTCTTAGTACTGCCTTCATAGTGTCCCAGAGATTTCCATATGTTGTGTCTATGTTCTCAGTTACCTCTAAGAATTTTTTAATCTCCTCCTGGATGTCTTCTGTGACCCATTGTTCATTCAGTAGCATACTGTATAGTCTCCAGGTGATGGAGAAATTTTTATTTTGTCATTGATTTCCAATTTCATTCCATTGTGACTGATAAAATGCATGGTAGTATCTCTACTTTTTTGTATTTGCTAAGAGTTGCTTTGTGGTGTAGTATAGGGTCTATTTTAGAGAAGGATCCATGTGCTGCTGAGAAGAGAGTGTATCTGCTTGATGCAGGCTGAAATATTGTATATGTGTCAGTTAAGTCTAAGTTATTGATTGTGTTATTGAGTCCTATAGTTTCTTTCTTCACCGTTTGATTGGAAGTTCTGTCCAGTGGAGAGAGCGGTGTGTTAAAGTCACCCAAGATTATTGTGTTGTGGTTAATTTGATTCCTGAAATTGAGAAGAGTTTGATGAATGTAGCTGCACCATTGTTTGGGGCATATATATTTATGATTGTTATGTCTTGTTGGTGTATGGTTCCCTTGAGCAGTATGTAATGTCCGTCTTTATTCCTTTTGATTAACCTTGGCTTGAAGTCTACTTTGATATGAGTATGGAAACCCCTGCTTGCTTCCACAGTCCATGTGAGTTGTATGACTTTTCCCAAGCTTTCACCTTCAGGCCTGTGTATGTCTTTTCCTATCAGATCTGAGTCTCCTGGAAGTAGCATATTGTTGGGTCTTGTTTTAATCCAATCTGCTAGCCTATGTCCTTTGATTGGTGAGTTTAAGCCAGTAACATTTAGGGTTACTATTGATGCCTGGTTTGTATTTCCAGCCATAGTTGTTTATTTTGGTTATTTTACTTGAATTGGTTTTCCTCTTTGATTAGTTTTTCCTTAGTGTACTACCTCCCTCTGCTGATTTTCATTGCTGCTTTTCATTTCCTCTCCATGAAATATCTTGCCAACGATGTTTTGTAGTGCCAGTTTTATAGATATAAACTCTTTTAACTTTTGCTTACTGTGGAAGGTTTTTATTCTATCTTCAAATATAAGGCTTAATTTGGCTAGATACAAGATTCTTGGTTGGCACCCATTATCTTTCAGAGCTTGAAATATGTTGTTCCAGGATCTTCTAGCTTTCAGGGTCTATGTTGAAAAATCTGCCTTTATCCTAATTGGTTTTCCCCTATATGTAATCTGATTCCTTTCTCTTGTGGCTTTTAAAATTCTCTCTTTATTCTGTATGTTGGGTATTTTCATTATAATGTGCCTTGGTATGGGTCTGTTGTTATTTTGTACATTCAGCATACTGTAGGCTTCTTGAATTTGGATTTCTAATTTATTCTTCATGTTTTCAAAGTTTTCTGATATTATTTCATTGAATAGATTGTTCATTCCTTGGGTTTGGACCTCTATGCCTCCCTCTATCCACATAACTCTGAAATTTGGTCTTTTAATGCTATCCCATATTTCTTGAATGTTCTGCTCATGGTTTCTTATCATTTTTGCTGTGTGGTCTATGTTCTTTTCAAGATGATTTATTTGATCTTCAGTGTCTGATGTCCTATCTTCTAAGTGGTGTATTCTGTTGGTGATGCTTTCATTTGAGTTTCTAATTTGGTTTATTATTTCTTTCATTTCAAGGATTTCTGTTGGTTTGTTTGTTTTTAGAACCTCTATCTCCCTGTTGAGGTGATCTTTTGCTTCTTGAATTTTTTAATGTAGCTCATTGTGGAAGTGATCTTTCACTGCCTTTATTTGTTCTCTTATGTCTTCTTTGAGATCCCAAAACATTTTAACCATGTATATCCTGAAATCTTTCTCTGTGCTTTTTTCTGTTCTAGCTGCCAATCCTTCTAATGATGTGTTATTTTGGTTTGTTTGTGGTACTTGCTTCCCTTGTCTTTTCATGTTGCTCATGTTTCTTCCTTTCCAGCTCTGTGGATCTGGTTTGTTATTGTTTTTACCCTATAGATTTTTAGTGCTCTTGTAGGATCTTAGATTTCTCCTTTGTGGGGAAAGACAATGTTAATAGATCCCAATATCAACAATACATCATCTATGAACAAATTGTTGTTATTAAGACATTTACAGTTTAGTTTCAATGTCCATAAATGTTTGATTCAATTATTATTTAAAATATAATCAGTAGTTCCTAAAAATGTTTATAGGTTCTGGCGGTGGACAATGGGGTCAAGTGTAGGATGATATGCTGCTCAAATGGTGTTTTGATCTGATAGCCACACCCACAAAAAATGTTGAAGAAGGTTTTTGAAGATGGAGTTGGACTGCTTCCAGCAGGTTGGTCAAGTAGTACTTTAAAGTTAGATGGGAATGATAATTTCTGGTGTTCTATTGCACAATCAGGACAAATAGTGTTAGTGTACCATATAATGCAAAAAGCATTTGTAATGCTTTACTCACAAAGAAATGACAAATGTTTGAGGAGATAGATATGCTTACCTTGACTTGGTCATTTCATAGTTTGTACATGTATCAAAATGTCACAGATAGTCCCAGAAATTATGTTCAATTTTAACATATCAATTCACAAATGTAAACTCATCTTCCTATTAGGGATCCAGGTCTACTTCTACCCTCACGTTTCCATGCTTATTTGGAGGAAGAGGAACTGGAAGACCATTCCATAAAGACATTCACTGAAGAGAAATTTGAAACTGTGGAGATTTGTAATCTCATTCTCACCCTCAGTGTTTCAAAAGAGCCTTTCTCCCATCTTTCTCCCATTTTCTAACAACACACCAGGAGGAACCCCAATTCTCACTGTGCCTGAGAATGAATTCTAAGCCCATGGAATAAATTTTTCTGGGGAGCTGAACCCAAGTCTTGTGATTACCTCCTCATCACCATATGTGTAAAGTTTCCTTGAAGTTGAAATACCTTTTAACACTTGGGTGACTTTGCTTCTTTCTAAAGCCAAAGAGGTGAGACTAGAATTCCAAGAGACTAAGAGTTTTATATTTGCTTCATTTGTTAAAAATTGTAAATAATGCCTATATCTTTCTTGTACTGCTTCTTCCCAGAGCGTTCACTAAGTCCAAGCAATAATCAGAATTGAAACGTACCAGAACTGGCTTAATTAAACCTGTTTGCCAATTCGAGAAAACAATAAGTGCTCATCTCTTCCTGTTTTTCTTCTGTCAAGGGACAAAGAATCTGTATCAGTATGTCAAGAAAGATGTTGTCAAGAAATGCTTGTTTTGCTCTCCTCAAGTCAGGAGATGTGATCCAGGCAAATAACTAAGCACAATCTTCTTTCACCATTCAAAATTTCAATAGGTAGGGTTTTTCCTCAGGAAAATATCTCAAAGAAAGATTGCCAGTTTGTTGAACAAGTTAGATGCAACAGGCTACAAACTAGGAAGAAATTTATTTTTTATTTTATACATATCCTTTAAGCCTCTTCTATTAAGTTTCTTTTCCCCAATCCAAATATTATTTTTGGCCATTATACCGTTTGTGTTTCTATTTGTGTGTTTAAACAGAAGTCTGATACATATCCATAAATCAATGTATCAAAGTACTGAGTAAATTGTACTTCCCTGCCTAAACATTTGATCTGCAGTGGACAAGGAGAGTATATTTAGATGTTTTACTCTTGCTTCACAATTTTCTCCATTCTTCCTTCCCAAAATATTATTTTATATTTGTGCACGGGTCTTAACTCTGATGTTTGAAATCAATGCTGGTGACCTTTAGGACCAGTTTCCAAAATCTGTGTCTTTTTGTAATGACAAGCAGGTTAAGACTTCTTACAATGGCTCTGTTCTCAAAAGCAGTTGATGAATTACCAATGGATTCCAATGGTTCACTCTCTCTGTCCTTTCCTGTGGCCTCATTTTAGCAGGAAGTTTGCTTGGGCATAGTTAATTGAGATGGCTTAGTCCCAACCACATATATAAGATTCGCTTTGGCTCTTGCAAAATATTATGAACCTCTGGAACTATATGTTCCTTAAATACTTTTTAAAAATGCATACTGAGCAATATCAAGAGGCTTTAGTGTTAGTTCAGTAATGCAAAAGTCACAAAGGTCACATTAGAAGCTCTGGTCTGTTCTGCTAACCACATAGAAAATGATCTTCCTGATCTCACTTACATGTGGAATCTTGAGTAGTCAAACACATAGAAGCAGAGAATGGTTGCCAGGAGCTGGGAGGAAGGAAAATGTTGGGCAAAGGATACACAGTTTTAGTTACACAAGATGAACAAAGTTCTGGAGATCTAATGTACAGCGTGATTATGATAATAAAAATACTGTATTGTACACATGAAATTTGCTAAGATACTAGGCATTCTTTCTACACAAAACAATAACACAAAAAATACACACATAGAGGCACACTCACAAATGGTAACAACATAGAGGTGATGGCTGTGCTAGGTGGACTGTGATTATCAGGTCATCATGTATTCATATATCAGAACATGAAGCTGTACAACTTAACATGTAGTTGTTATATGCAAGTGGTATCTCAATAAACTTGTTGAAAGAAATGACCTTCATATCATTAAGTTAGAAAGTATAGCAGTTTGTGAGTTTTTCTGAAGCTCTTCCCAAATTCTAATTTTCCAAAAAGACTTTGTACAATTAAATTACTTTTATAAAATAAGACATTTAAAAGAAAACAGGGTACTAAAATAAAAGCTCAAAATGCTGAAACATTGAGTTAATGGGCTTAAACTTGGACCTGAAGGATGAAGAAGCCTCATATTATTGCAAGTTAATAATGATTCATGAACAAAGACAAGAAAAGGACCCATGAAAAGTAAACCAATGCAACTTTACAATTATATCAACCCAATATAGCATCTGGCCTTTACTGACATTTTAAGTCAATGGTGTAAAACAATAAACACTAAAAAAATTCTACATGGTTATTGAGGAATTTGAAACTGGTTGTGTTCTGATGATGATTATGTGGTAATGTGTGGTAATGTTATGAAATTTGATAATCAAAATTCTTTATAGTTTGAAGAAATGTACTGAAGTATTTATGCATGGAATGATGTGATGTCTTGGATTAGGTTGCATCCTCTAGTAGGATTAGATGAATGATGATTAGCCATGTTTTGGCAAATTGATTCTAAAAGACACTTGCAGTTTTTTTGGTATTATATTTCTTAACTTTAAGTTTAAATATTTCCATAGTAAAGAGTTCAAATAAGAAAAAAACAGAAAGATATGAAAAATTGATCTGTTTCAGGGCATAATTGAGAGAAATGGCAAAGTCTGCAGCACTTTGGGTAAGACCAAAGCTCAAAGACATTCTTCTGGCATAGTAACCCTTTCAACTTTCCTCTTTCTTTCAGTTACTTTACTTGTACACAGTCATGGGTCAACAGTTCTCTGGTACTCCTGCTCATGATCAGCACCATGATTTGGCCTCCAGCTTTACTGCACATTTGAAGAACTTGGAGGTAGAAAACAAAATCATTTCTCAGGAAACCATCAGTTTGATAGAGTTGCAACTGAAAAAAGGAAACATTGAGGAGGCAACCTTTGCAATCAACAGTGTAGTGGAAAAAAATAGTAATGCCCAACTCAACATTGCTGTAACAGGGGAGTGTGGGGCAGGGAAGTCAAGTTTCATCAATGCCCTGAGAGGGATTGGTCATGAAGAAAAAGATGCAGCTCTTATTGGGGTGGTGGAGATGACCATGAAGAGAACTCCATACATACACCCAGATTTTCCCAATGTGATAATCTGGGACCTTCCTGGGATTGGAATCACGAAGTTCCAGCCAAAACATTATCTGGAGAATGTAAAATTTAGGGAGTATGACTTCTTCATTATTGTTTCTGCTACACGCTTCAAGAAAAATGATTTGGACCTGGTCAAGACAATCAAAATTAAGAAGAAGGATTTTTACTTTGTGAGAACCAAGGTAGACTGCGATTTAAAAAATGCACAGATATCTAAGCCAACTACCTTTGACAGAGAAAAAGTCCTGCAGCAGATCCGAGAGGACTGTGTGATTAATTTTAAGAGTAATAACATTGATAAACCACAAATATTTTTGATATCCAACTGTGATCCTTCTAAGTATGATTTCCCGATCTTGAAAGACAAGCTACTAAAGGATCTGCTTGTTCAAAAGCACCGTGATTTTATGCTTTCCCTGCTTAAGATTATTGATAGGGCTATTTTAAGAAACCGGTGTTTTCTGAAGCAGTTTACCTGGCTAGAAGAATTGAAGTCTAAAATATTGGCCACCTTGCCTGTGGAGGGCATCACCAGTGACAAATGATGTGGAGAAGCTGAAGGCAGGCTTCAACTACTATTGAGACCTTTTGGTTTGGGATGATGCATCCTTGCAGATTGTGGCTGAGAATTTGCATGTTCCTTTGGAACAATTCCAAAATTTGTTGAAAATATCCAAAAATACTTTTGAAATATTTGAAGATGTTCTGTTCAACTAATGGGTGTGTGGGTGTGTTCTTGCTCTGGTCTTTACATTAGACTATGACTTTTTTTTTTTTTTTTTTGCATTACTAGGAGTAGAACCCAGGGCCTTTTACAAGCAGAAACAACTGATCTATGAGATAAACAAATATCAAAGTAGGGACACAAAATTATGAAATATCAGGTGAAATGGAACATAATAATACTCTAGCAACAGGCCCCAAAGAAAAGGAAATGGACAAAATTCCTGAAAAAGAATTGAAAAGAACAATCCTAAGGAAGTTCAATGAGAATCAAGAGAATTACACAATCAGGAACACAATTTATGTTATAAATGAGAAATTTTAAAAGGAGATAGAGATCATAAAGAAACCCAAAAATCTGGAAAGTAAAAAACTCAATAAGGCAAATAAAAGAAAACATAATCAAGAGCCTCAACAACAGGACTAAATGGAGTGGAAGAAAGTATTTCTGAACTTGAAAACAAGTCTTCTGAAATTACTTGATCAGACAAAGGGAAAAAGAAAATAAATATGCTTAGAAATGAAGAAAGCCTCTAAGACTTATGGAACACTATGAAAAGGCCAAATATCTGAATTTTGAGGATTATAGAAGGCCAAGGGAAGGAAAAAGGCATAAAAATCCTATGCAATGATGTCACACAAAAAGTATTAAAACACAGGAAAGACAAGGATATCCAGGGCCAGGAAGTTCAAAGGACACAAAATAGAGTTGACCAAAAATGGTCTTATCTGAGCATATATACTAAAACTTTCTCAAAAACCCAAGACAAAAAAGGAATTACAAAAACAGTAAGAGTAAAGTGCCAAGTCACATTTAAGGGAACGCCCCCCACTAGATGGACAGTAAATTTCTCAGTAGATAAAGATAAAAGATAAAACAATACAAAAGAGCAGGCACACAAAAGAGAAAACACAAAAGCAGACAAGAGAATCAAAGCTTTTCAATACACAAAACCACAAACCACAAAGATAACACTAAGAAGAAAAGGACAAAGGATATGCAAATAAGAAGAATAAAAATGATAAATGACAGGAATAAGTCTTTACATATCAATAGTAACCCTGCATATGAACAGATTAAGGTCCCCAATTAAAACTTATGGAATGGCAGGATGAATTAAAACAAAAGACCCAACAATATGCTGCCCCAAAGAAACTCACTTTACTCACAAAGACATATACAAACTAAAAATTAAGGAGTGGAGAAAGATATCCCACAAAACAGAAACAGAACCAAGCAGGAGTACCCATATTTAGATAAGATAGACAAAGAAAAAAGTGTAAAAAGAGAGAAAGGGCACTATAGAATGATCAAAGGATCAATACATCAAGAGGATATAATAATTGTAAATGTATATATATGCATCTAATGCCAGAGCATCCAAGTTCATAAGGCAAACATTGGAGCTAAAGGAGAGATAGGCTGCAATATAATAACAGCTGAGGATTTCAAGACCCCTCTTTCACTAATGAACAGGCCATATAAACAATGATTCATCAAAAGAATGAGAGTTAAACTATACTATTAACAAATGGACTGACAACAAAACATTTACAGAATATTTCATCTAACAGTTAAAAAATATACATCCCTCTTGTCTGCATATGGAGCACTTTCTAAGACAGACCATTAAGCCACAAACTAAATCTCGGCAACTTAATATATCTTCTTTGACCACAAATGAGTAAAACTAGAAATCAATAATGAAAGAATTTTTTGTACTAATTCATGAAGGCTAAACAACATAATATCAAATCAACAATGGGTCATTGAAAAAGGAAGATTTATAAATTTCTAGAAACAAATAAAATGGCAACACCACACACTAAACCTCAGAAGATACAGCAAAATCAGCACTAGGAGAGTTTTATAACAATATGTGCTTACATAAAAAGAGACTTCAAAGAAATAACCTAACATAAACCTCCAGAAACTAGAAAAACAAGAACAAACTAAACCGCAACATAGAAGAGAGAAATTACAAATATCAAAGCAGAAATAAATGAAATAGAGACTAATAAAAATGCGAAAGATCAATAAAGTGAAGGACTGTGTTTTTGATTGGAATAGACAAACAAAATCAACAAATCTTTATCGTTAGATTAATAAAGAAAGAAAGAATATCCAAATAAATAAAATCATAGATGAAGAAGGAGAAATTACAACTGATAGCACAGAAATGCAAAGGATCATTCAGGACTATTTTGAAAAACTATATGCTAACAAATTAGAAAACTAGAAGAAATAGATGGATTTAAAAACACATATAAACTACAAACACTGAATCCTGAAGACATAGAAAATCACTGAGTAGACCAATAACAATGGTATTGAATCAATAATAAAAAGTTTCGAATCGAAAAAAAGTCCAGGGATCTGGGGCTGTGGCTCAGTGGCAGAGCACTTGCCTGGCATGTGTGAGGCACTGGGTGTGATCCTCAGCACAACATAAAAATAAATAAACAAAATGGAGGTATTGTGTTCAACTACAACTAAAAAATATTTACAAAAAAAAAAAAAAGAAAAAAGAAGAGAAGTCCAGGACCATATGGCTTCACTGCAGATTCAACTAAACTTTAAGAACAAGTACCAGTTCTTCTCAAATTATTATAAATAACTGAAAGGCAAAGTGCTCTTCCAAATTCATTGTATGAGGCCAGAATTACCTTGTTATTAAAATTGGGACACAAAAACAAAAAGAAAGCTATTGAATAGTATCTGTGATGAATATGCAAAAATGATCAACAAAATACTACTAGCAAAAGAATCCAACAGGATATTAAAAAGATCATTCACCACAATCAAGCAGGATTTGTCCTGGAGATGTATGAATGGTTCAACATAGAAAAATCAAACAATAAACACAATACATATCACACCAGCAGAACGAAGGACAAAAGTCAGATGATTATCTCTTAGAAGCATAAAAATTATTTGATAAAATTCAATATATCTTTGTAACAAAAAATTCTGAACAATTCAGGTATATAAGAAGCATACTGGAACATAGCAAAGAATATGAACAACAATACCACAGCCAGCAGCACACCAAATAAAGGAAAAGCTGAGATCATTTTCTCTACTATCTGTAACAAGACAGAGATAACCACTTTTATAATTTCTATTTAATATAGTACTTGAAGTCTTACCTAGAACAATTAGGCAAGAGAAGCAAATAAGAAGCCTACAAATAAGCAGGGACAAAGTCAATTTGATTTTGTTCACAGACAACATAATTGTATGTATAAAGAAACCTACACACTCCTTCAAATACTGTTAGAAGTGATAAAGTAAGTCAGCAAAGTTTCAGGATATGAATTGACACACAAAAATCAATTACATTTTGAACACCAATAATGAACTTGCTGAGAAAGAAATCACAAAAAATTTACTCACAATAGTTGTAAAAAAAAGTACCTAGGAATAAACTTAAAGAAGTGAATGACAACTGGACATGGTGTTGCATGCCTGTAAACCCAGTGATTTAGGAGGCTGACCAGGATGATAGCAACTTCATGAGACCCTGACTCAAATAAAAAATAAAAGTGGGCTGGAAATGTAGCTCAGTGGCAAAGTACCCCTGGGTTCAATTCCCAGTAACAGGGGAAAGCAGGAGAAAAAAAAATAGAAGAAGAAAAATGAAGAAAAATGAATTACCTCTATGATGAATTACAAAACACCAATGAAAAAAGTTGAAAAAGTATGTGAGGGCTGGGGTTGTAGCTCAGTGGTAGAGTGCTTGCCTCTCATGCATGAGACCCTGGGTTTGATCCCCAGCACCACATAAAAATAAATAAATAAAAATAAATATATTGTGTCTATCTACAACTAAAAAATATTCAACAAAGAAAGTACATGAAAAAATGTGACCTATGAATATGGATCAGAAGAATTAGGGTTGTTAAAAAAAAATCTACATTACACAAATATATTTACAGGTTCAGTAGAATCCACACCAAAATATCAATTACATTTTCCATAAAACTAGAAAAAAAATCCTAAAATTCGTATGGTAGCACAAAAGACCCCAAACAGCCAAAGTAATCTTGAGCAAAGAGAACAAAGCAGAAGAACAATATCCAATGTTAGGATATACTAAAGGATGATAGTAACCAAGACATCATGGTATTGGAATAAAAAGTGAAACAAGACCAGTGAAACACAATAGACATCAGGAATAAATCCACACATCAACAGCCATTCTCAGCAAAGAAACCAAAAACATACATGGCAGAGAGGACAGCCTCTTCAATAAGTGGTACTGGGAAAATTGGATAGTGATAGGCAACGATGAAACTTGACCCTATCGCATCATATAAAAATAACCTCAAAATGAATCAAAGACCTAAATATAAGACCTGAAACCATGAAACTACTAAAATAAAACACAGGGAAAACATTTCAGAACATAAGTATAGGCAATGATTTTTTTTTTTGAGTAATAACCGAAAAGCATAGACAGTGAAACGAAATTAAAACCAAGAAGCTTCTTTGCAGCAGAGAACACAATCAGGAGAGGAGAAGGGGAGAAAACATTTGGAAATTATTATACTGACAAGGAATTAAAATCCAGAATATATAAGATACTGAAAAAAAAGAAGAAAGAAAACCAGTTTAGATTGAAAATTGGTTTTGATTATTTAAAAACATTCAGTTTGGGGCTCTGTTCCCATACATGTCACTCAGATGCTGCCTATTCACAGCACAAGGCCATCGCCAACAACACACCACCTCACCAGACACCCGTGATGGAAGCAGACCAACTCCATCTTGGAAAAGCTTCCTCATCATTTTTGGTGGGTGTGGCTATCAGATCAGATCAGATCACTATTTGAGCATCTTATGGCCCTATACTTGACCAGCAGTTCATTGTCCACCACCAGAAACTGAAGCATTTTTATAAAACAACTGACTACATTTTAAATAATTGAATCAAACATTTCTGGACATTGAAACTAAACTGTAAATGTCTTAATAACAACAATTTGTTCATAGATGATGTATTGTTGATATTGGGATCTATTAACATTGTCTTTCCCCACAAAGGAGAAATCTAAGATCCCTACAAGAGCACTACAAATCTATAGGGTAAAAACAATAACAAACCAGATCCACAGAGCTGGAAAGAAAGGCACATGAGGAACATGAAAAGACAAGGGAAGCAAGTACCACAAACAAACCAAAACAACACATCATTAGAAGGATTGGCAGCTAGAACAGAAAAAAGCACAGAGAAAGATTTCAGGATATACATGGTTAAAATGTTTTGGGATCTCAAAGAAGACATAAGAGAACAAATAAAGGCAGTGAAAGATCACTTCCACAATGAGCTACATTAAAAAATTCAAGAAGCAAAAGATCACCTCAACAGGGAGATAGAGGTTCTAAAAACAAACAAACCAACAGAAATCCTTGAAATGAAAGAAATAATAAACCAAATTAAAATCTCAAATGAAAGCATCAACAACAGAATAGACCACTTAGAAGATAGGACATCAGACAATGAAGATCAAATAAATCATCTTGAAAAGAACATAGACCACACAGCAAAAAATGATAAGAAACCATGAGCAGAATATTCAAGAAATATGGGATAGCATTAAAAGACCAAATTTCAGAGTTATTTGGATAGAGGGAGGCATAGAGGTCCAAACCCAAGGAATGAACAATCTATTCACTGAAATAATATCAGAAAACTTTGAAAACATGAAGAATGAATTAGAAATCCAAATTCAAGAAGCCTACAGTATGCTGAATGTACAAAATAACAACAGACCCATACCAAGGCACATTATAATGAAAATACCCAACATACAGAATAAAGAGAGAATTTTAAAAGCCACAAGAGAAAGGAATCAGATTACATATAGGGGAAAACCAATTAGGATAAAGGCAGATTTTTCAACATAGACCCTGAAAGCTAGAAGATCCTGGAACAACATATTTCAAGCTCTGAAAGATAATGGGTGCCAACCAAGAATCTTGTATCTAGCCAAATTAAGCTTTATATTTGAAGATAGAATAAAAACCTTCCACAGTAAGCAAAAGTTAAAAGAGTTTATATCTATAAAACTGGCACTACAAAACATCGTTGGCAAGATATTTCATGGAGAGGAAATGAAAAACAGCAATGAAAATCAGCAGAGGGAGGTAGTACACTAAGGAAAAACTAATCAAAGAGGAAAACCAATTCAAGTAAAATAACCAAAATAAACAACTATGGCTGGAAATACAAACCAGGCATCAATAGTAACCCTAAATGTTACTGGCTTAAACTCACCAATCAAAGGACATAGGCTAGCAGATTGGATTAAAACAAGATCCAACAATATGCTACCTCCAGGAGACTCATCTGATAGGAAAAGACATACACAGACCTGAAGGTGAAAGCTTGGGAAAAGTCATACAACTCACATGGACTGTGGAAGCAAGCAGGGGTTTCCATACTCATATCAAATAAAGTAGACTTCAAGCCAAGGTTAATCAAAAGGAATAAAGACGGACATTACATACTGCTCAAGGGAACCATACACCAACAAGACATAACAATCATAAATATATATGCCCAAAACAATGGTGCAGCTACACTCATCAAACAAACTCTTCTCAATTTCAAGAATCAAATTAACCACAACACAATAATCTTGGGTGACTTTAACACACCTCTCTCTCCACTGGATAGATCTTCCAATCAAACGGAGAAGAAAGAAACTATAGGACTCAATAACACAATCAATAACTTAGACTTAACTGACATATATACAATATTTCAACCTGCATCAAGCAGATACACTCTCTTCTCAGCAGCACATGGATCCTTCTCTAAAATAGACCCTATACTACACCACAAAGCAACTCTTAGCAAATACAAAAAAGTAGAGATACTACCATGCATTTTATCAGTCACAATGGAATGAAATTGGAAATCAATGACAAAATAAAAATTTCTCCATCACCTGGAGACTATACAGTATGCTACTGAATGAACAATGGGTCACAGAAGACATCCAGGAGGAGATTAAAAAATTCTTAGAGGTAACTGAGAACATAGACACAACATATGGAAATCTCTGGGACACTATGAAGGCAGTACTAAGAAGAAAATTCATTGCATGGAGTTCACATCTTAAAAGAAGCAAAAGTCAACAAATAAATGACCTCACACTACATCTCAAAGCTCTAGAAAAAGAAGAACAAATCAGCAGCAAAAGCAGTAGAAGGCAAGAACTAATTAAAATCAGAGCTGAAATCAAAGAAATCAAAACAAAAGAAACAATTGAAAAAATTGACAAAACTAAAAGTTAGTTCTTTGAAAAAATAAATGAAATTGACAGACCCCTAGCCATGCTAACAAAAAGAAGGAGAGAGAGAACTCAAATAACTGGCATACATGATGGAAAAGGTAATATCACAACAGACACTACAGAAATACAGAGGATAATTAGAAATTATTTTGAAATCCTATACTCCAATAAAATACAAGACATTGAAGACACTGACAAATTTCTTAAGTCATATGATTTGCCCAGATTGAGTCAGGAAGATATACACAATTTAAACACATCAATATTAAGTGAGAAAATAGAAGAAGCCATGAAAAGCTTACCAACCAAGAAAAGTCCAGGACTGGATGGATACACAGCCGAGTTCTACAAATGCTTTAAAGAAGAACTATTACCAATACTCTTCAGTTTATTTCAGGAAATAGAAAAAGAGACAGTAATTCCAAAATCATTCTATGAGACCAATATCACCCTGATCCAAAACCAGACAGAGACACATCAAAGAAAGAAAACTTCAGGCCAATATCTCTAATGAACATAGATGCAAAAATTCTCACTAAAATTCTGGCAAATCAAATACAAAATCATATCAAAAAGATTGTGCACCGTGATCAAGTGGGATTCATCCCAGGGATGCAAGGTTGGTTCAACATATGGAAATCAATAAATGTAATTCAACACATCAATAGACTTAAAGAATCATATGATCATCTCAATAGACTCAGTAAAAGCATTTGACAAAATACAGCACCTCTTTATGTTCAAAACACTAGAAAAACTAGGGATAACGGGAACATATCTCAACATCATAAAAGCTATCTATGCTAAGCCTCAGACCAACATCATTTTAAATGGAGAAAAACTTAAGCAAGAAAAAACTGGAACAAGACAGGGATGCCCTCTTTCACCACTTCTGTTCAACATAGTTCATGAAACACTGGCCAGAGCAATTAGACAGATGAAAGAAATCAATGGGATATATATAGGAAAAGAGGAACTTAAATTAGCAGTATTTGCTGATGATATGATTCTACACCTAGAAGACCCAAAAAACCCCACCACAAAATTTCAAGAACTAGTAAATGAATTCAACAAAATAACAGGATATAAAATCAACACCCATAAATCAAAGGCATTTCTGTATATCAGTGACAAAGCCTCTGAGAAGGAAATGAGGAGAACTACCCCACTCACAATAGCCTCAAAAAAAAAGATACTTGGGAATCAACTTAACAAAAGAGGTGAAAGATCTATACAATGAAAACTACAGAACCCTAAAGAGAGAAATCAAACAAGACCTTAGAAGATGGAAAGATCTACCTTGCTCTTGGATAGGCAGAATTAGTATTATCAAAATGATCATACTTCCAAAAGCACTATAAAGATTTAATGCAATTCCAATCAAAATCCCAATGGCATTCCTCATTGAAATAGAAAAAGCAATTATAAAATTCATCTGGAAAAATAAGAGACCCAGAATAGCTAAAGCAATTCTAACCAGGAAGAGTGAAGCAGGTGGCATTGCTACACCAGACCTTGAACTATACTCCAGAGCAATAGAAACAAAAGCAGCATGATATTGGCACCAAAACAGACTGGTAGACCAATGGTACAGAATACAGGACACAGAGATTAACCCACAAAAATTACACTTATCTTATACTAGACAAAGGTGCCAAAAACATGCACTGGAGAAAAGATATCCTCTTCAACAAATGGTCCTGGGAAAACTGGAAATCCATATGCAACAGAATGAAATTAAGCACCTATCTCTCACCATGCACAAAACTTACCTCCAAATGGATCAAGAACCTGGGAATTAGACCAGAGACTCTGCATCTAATAGAAGAAACAGTAGGCCCTAATCTTCATCATGTGGGAGTAGGCCCCAAATTCCTTAATAAGACTCCTAGAGCACAAGAATTAAAACCAAGAATCAATTCCTGAGATGGAATAAAACTAAAAGGTTTCTTCTCAGCAAAAGAAACAATCTGTGAGGTGAACAGAGAGCCCCCATCCTGGGAGCAAACTTTTACCCCTCACACATCAGATAGAGCATTAATCTCTAGGATACATAAGGAACTCAAAAAGCTAAGCACCAAAAAAAATGATAATAATAATGCAATCAACAAATGGGCCAAGGATCTGAACAGACACTTCTCAGAATAGAATATATAATCAATCAACAAATATATGAAAAAAATGCTCATCATCTCTAGCAATCAGAAAAATGCACATCAAGACTACTCTAAGCTATCATCTCACTCCAGTCAGAATGGCAGCTATTATGAAGACAAACATCAATAAGTGTTGGAGAGGATGTGGGGGAAAAGGTACACTCAGATAGTGCTCCTGGGACTGAAAATTGGTACAGCCAATATGGAAAGCTCTATGGAGATTCCTTGGAAATCTGGGAATAGAACCACCATTTCACCCAGCTATCCCTCTTCTCAGACTATACCCAAAGGACTTAAAAACAGCATACTACAGGAACACAGCCACATCAATGTTTATAGCAGCATAATTCACAATAGCTAAACTGTGGAGGCAACCTAGATGACCTTCACTGGATGAATGGATTAAAAAATGTGGCATATATACATGATGGAATTTTACACAGCATTAAAAGAGAACAAAATCATGGCATTTGCAGATACATGATTGTGTTGGAGAAGATAATGCTAAGTGAAGTTAGCCAATCCCCCCAAAACAAATTCCAATTGTTTTCTCTGATATAAGGAGGGTGAATCATAGTTGGGTACAGAGGGGGAGCATGGGAGGATTAGCTGAGATCTAGATAGGGAAGAGGGGTAGGAGGCAAAGGAAGAGAGCAGGAGATTAGCAATGGCAGTGGAATGTGATGGACATCATTATCCAAAGTACACATATGAAGACTTGATTTGGGTGTCAACACACTTTATATAGAAACAGAGATATGAAAAATTGTGGTATATATGTGTAATAAGATTTGTAATGCAAAAAAATCAAAGTACATGTATAAAGGCATGAATTGATGTGAATATTCTCTATATACAAAGATATGAAAATTTGTACGCTATATGTGTAATAAGAATTGTAACGCATTCTGCTGTCATGTATTTACAAAAGTCAATAAAACTTAAAAAAAACATTCAGTTTGTTATCATCCTTATCCTTCCATTTTCCTTACATATTTTTCTTTTATTTTCCTGAATTCCTTTTTTTATCACTGATTTTAAACAATTTGATATGATATCCTTCATTGTAATGTTTCTCATAATTGTTAGGCTTGGGGTTCACTGAGCTTCTTAGATTTATGGGTTTGTTTTTTATCAAATTCAGATAATTTTTTTTGGTGTATATGTGTGTGGTGCAAGTGTCCAGAAGACACTAACAGTAGAGGCAGGAGGGCAAAGACAGGGAAAGCATTGTTGACTGAATTGCTCTGTCAAAATGAATTCTAATGTTGGGCATAACTAAAAGAACCAAAAAATGTTTTAAGAATTTGAATAATTTTTTTAAAAGATATTTTCAAATATGTTTTCTAGAACTATATTGATGCAAAATAATCACAGGAAAAGTTGGATGAATGGGTAAAGCTCACAACTTCAATGCATTTAATTTGCATACTTTAATCATATCACCTGAAATGATACAGTAACAGAGTACTCATTATTCAACTAAAAATCATGATTACTAACATTAATGGTCAGAGGAAAACAGTTAAGAATTTATATAGGAATTAATTATATGCATAAAAGCGCATATAATCTATGTATCCATTTAAGATTTTTAAAAGTATTGTCATTATACTCTGCCAGATTTATACTTTTCTCCAAAATTTCTATACCTGTCACTGAAAACTGGAAACTTTTTTATCTTGGGAGGGGCCTTCTGGGACACAAAACTTTCATTAGTAGAATGGGGATGGTCCCAAACAAAGAAATAATACTGTCCACCCTATTAAGAACTATCAGAACGCCTTTTTGATCATTTCTCTAAGCCTGACCTCATCCAGCTAAAGTAAACATGTGAATTTTGGCAATAAAGTACTCTGCCAATAAGGAGAGGAGTTCAGTAAAATAATCTATATGGGAGTGTGTGTGTGTGTGTGTGTGAGAGAGAGAGAGAGAGAGAGAGAGAGAGAGAGAGAGAGAGAGAGAGAGAGAGAGAAGAGAGAGAGAAGTAGGGGAGGGTGAGGGAGAGTTGTGTGTATGTGTAGATATAGAAGCCCATGTACCACCCACCAATTGGAATCAATAGTTATAAAAATACTCATCATGGGGCTGGGGATGTGGCTCAAGTGGTAGCGCGCTCGCCTCGCATGCGTGCGACCCGGGTTCAATCCTCAGCACCACATACCAACAAAGATGTTGTGTCCGCCGAGAACTAAATAAAAAAAAAAAATCTGTAAAAAAAAAAAAATACTCATCATGTACTTTTTCAATTAGATTTCTGAGTTTGAAAATCATCTATGATTATTTTCTCAATGGAATTAATTACTACACTTACTAGAAAGCTAGCAATATCAATTTAACTCTCAAATAGCCTTTCAGGTTTAACAGACTTCTCACAAAAACATCAAAAACAAGAGTGAAGGTGTGAGGTGGCCAGCACCCTGCCAGGATAGGTTCCTGCTCAGGAGGTGTGAGCCTCCTTGGAAACAAAAACTCTGAAATAATTAATAAGAAATAGAGACAGATCCAAAAATTAAATATAAAACAGGGAGTGCCTGATAGGTGTTCCACTTCTGATAGGAGCTGGAACTGAACAACTAAAGAAGGGCACCAATTCTTTGTCAGGGATAATGTTTCAGCAGGAGGAGTCTTGGGAGCTTGCTTCTTGGTGTGGCAGCGGTCTTGCAGTAAATAGGTTAATTGGCATTTTGGCAAGCCACACCCATCTCTAAGAGATTGTGTGGCTCCAGTGGGTCACCCCATCTCTGGTGCTGTGCTGAACTTGTGATGGAGCCCCATTTGTGTAGGAAGCCACACGAACCAGGCATTCTCAAACCATCAGGATTGCTGCTGGGAGTTCCCGATACCAAGCTTTTCTGTCCAATTGATTCAACATCATTTTAGTTCATGCACAGTTCAAGAATGGCTTCCCACACATCCATCTTCTTTATTTTTTAAATGCAAGTAATGGGCTGTTATTTTGAGTTCCCAGATCCTTTTTCTGAGGGTATGACAACCTATTATCATTATATAAAAAATAATTAGTAGCAAACATATTATTCCAATAATGTACCATGCATAATGTTTCAATATGTTTCCATGATCAAAGCCAATTAATTCACAAAGTATTTTATCAGCCAGAGATGCAGGGTCCATGAGATAGATGCTGCTTTTCTGAATATCCTGGATGCTATGATGGATCTCCATAAAGTTGAAGATATTATTATCATTATACCACATGCCCATTAGATGATTTTAATTTTTTTCTCAATCCCACTGGGAAGCATGATATTTGGTTACAGTAACACAAACATACTATAGTCAGCATGGCATTTAAGCCTTTGCTCAAATTAGAGGGCAAAAAATTCATTACCAATATTTGTAACAGTAGCTCTTAAAACATTTCATTTAGTTTCAATCTTTTTATTAATACTTACATAACTGTATAGGGCTTTGGAAATATTTTGAGCCAAATTATTAAGACATGAGCTTAGTTAGATCACATTTCTTACAATTTACACAATATCTATCATTTTTTTCTTACACTTACATTTCCAGTAATTAAAGCATAAGAGGATTGAATGTTGCAGGCTACAGAGGAACCCTTCTTTTAGTTCCTGCCTATAAAGTTAAGTAAGGGGCCATCTGTGAGATGGAGAAAATCTGAGGCAACAATTAAATGCCAGAAATCTTTTTGAATATCATCCTCTCTGAAAGTTAGAATATTATCAACAAAACTTCCAGGGGTCATAGCATCGAGAAAGAATGGATTATATCCATAGATATAGCGAATATGGGAATAGATACAAGCCTAAAAGAATACATTAAGATATATAGAATCTGAATTATTATCAAATAAGAAATAGCTGCTATCAATCCAAAGATAAATTACCAATATTTCTAGTTTGCATGGCTCTAATTTGGTCTCCTTTACATGGTTATTAGTAGGGCAAAGTAATAGCCAAACAATAGGGAATAGTCTGAATCATATGGAGTTTCAAAAAATTAGAATGATGTATATATAATCTTATTTTTCCAAAAGTATTTTCAAAATGGTTCTAGATAACTCAATTATTTTCCTAGCTTCTTAGATCCTCTACTATATTAAAAATTCAAATTAAACATGGTTACCTGAAAATTCTTTTCAAAAGAAAGTAAAAGCAAAACACATTTAGTGGCAGTGCTACCTCCTGGCTTTGGACTTTCTGTAGGAAGCAACATCTTGATATAATTGTGTTTTACCAATTTTTGAAGATCAATCCAAATCTTATCCACCACTTCTAGAGATTTTATGTGGCACAGGCAAGGTGTTTGCACATTTCATCCATTCGGCAAAGGTGCCAAATTCTATTGCAGAATGATTATGGTAGTAACATATTGGTGGATATTCCATGGAAATGACTGGCTTATTATGGGAAAATTTTATTTTAATAACTGTCTGGACATATAATCTCAGTATGATTGGCTGGCTTAGATCCTCCCTATGCTGTTTTTTCCTCAAAAGTTACCTTTTTTTTTATGTGGATATCACTTTATTGTCCATTGTAAATTAGCCAACATGTTTAAAATGGGACCAATATATAGGTTACATTTCCCCTGTAGCTAGTATAATTAAATCTGACAGCATAAATAAATGTAATATGTTTACCTATGAAATATCTCATCATGTAAGTATCATTAATACTGGCATGGTTTTCCCAGTCAGCAGTGCTGGATGCATTAAAGGTGGATCTGGGAAATGGGTCCAGTGAGTCTCTTCATGGCCTCTACTTACCTGACAGCTCAAAGTCAGCATGTCTGTAAACATCATAGTTGGAGTCTTATTATCTCCCTGTTGTTGAGCTATCGCTTCAGTCTGAAGTGTTAGGTTCTTCAGTTGTCTCCACAATGATAGATTGGTTTTTCTGAAAATATATAAATATAGCCTCTACTCTGTAGAATTATGGAATCTGGTTTATTTATTGTTCCATGTGTTGCTCAGCAGCAGTGAGACTTTTTAAAAAGTTTTTAAAGTTGTAGATGGACACTGTACTTTTATTTTATTAATGTATTTTTGTGTGGTTCTGAGGATCAAACCCAGTGCCTCACACACACAAGGCAAGCACTCCACCACTGAGCTACAGCTTCAGTCCAGCAGTGAGACTTTTAATATCACAATGTAAAAAATTCTTCAAAAATAATTTTGTGATATTTAATTGAAATAATTTTGTGAAAAGTATTGGGGATATGTATGGTTCTGTTTTATTATTATTATCATTTAAAAATGAAGAAAAAAAGATATAAGCAGGAGCATCATTAGCCTGAAATTCCTAATTAACCTAATATCCTACAAGTATTTAAACAATAAGAAGTGATTTAGTAAATATTTTTATTTGGACAAAAAATTAGTAAAATTACTTGGTAAGCATGTGAGATCATTAAAGTCAATGTTATTAAGCTGAAGAGGGCATTACAGTAAAAGAAAGCATAGTTTTTACCAAATGTATGATTTGATTTTGTCTGTAGTAATAGGCTGAGCAACAGAATTATAAAATCGGGTCATTATAGATATTGAAAGTCAGTTTTACAACTTGTCTTATTATCTTATTATCTTATATTAACTTGTTATATTAGAATTGGTACTTGTGTAAGGCATTAACAAACAATAGTTGTAAGGTTTGTAAGGAAAATATAAAATTAACAAGAGTAAAATATATTTAATTATTATAATAGCTGTGTATTAAGGAATATAAATTTGTATAATTTTAAATCTTTAATTAGTTATATATAGTATTTTTTAATATGAGTAATATAGCAAGTTGTGTAATAAAAATTTATCTTTTGAACTCAACTTTAAATTAACTTGAATGATTATCTCAACCTGGAATGAGCTGAGAGGCAGACTTTGAAGAGGGGTGATTTTTATAGGGAACACAGAAGATATGAATAGATACCTTGAAAAAAAATAAGAACTACATATGTTTAGGGAGCACAGGAAAAACATCTTCCATCTATTAGTAATAATAATAAAATGAAATAAAAAAATAAGTAGCTTTTTACCTACCATTTAGGTAAAATTTTCATTATCACCAAATATAGTGTTGATCCAAGTATGGGGAATGAGCAACTTCAAATATTCAAATATAGGACAGCAATTAGTAAATTATTTAAAAAGTTTTAGAACTTTATATGCCATTGATTTAGCAATGATATTTTAAGAAATTTATGCTAAGATATTTTTATGCATAGAGATAAAGCTGTGTGAATATTATTAATAGCTGTTTTTAGGTAGGAAAAATAATTTAAATACTCATCATAGGGTTTTAGACAAATGAACTATGATAAAAAATCTGGCATTAACAATGATATTGTAAAATAATATTAATTATGTGTAATTTAAATAATTTTATGAGTTTTGAAAATAATATAATATGATTCTATATTCATAAAATATGCTTATCTATAAATACATGCATAGAAAACAAATACATGCATAGAAAAGGCTATATGCTAGATGTTAATAGTAGTTATCTATGCATAGTAGAATTTTAAGAGATTCTATGTATACTTCTTAATCTTTCTAAATGGGTCTCTTGACAAAAGTTAGGTAAGGTGTTTTAATTTTGAAACTAATCTTAGTTTCTTATTTGAATATTATTCTATACATTTTTTATATATAATTAATTTTTTGATCAATATAAATTAGTTAACAGAATTTAATATTATATTTGAAACATTAAACAGACAAGAGAACTTTTAACCCTTTCTTGAGGGAAGGTGTCAAAACATTTTTATATTTTATATTGCTAACCTTTAAATAAGTTAGTGTCTCTTAATTGCCTTTTAGAAATATAGTTAAGTTTACTTCTCAGAGTATAGAGCAACATAAAATTTTATAACATATTTATTTAATTATAAAATATTAAATGACAATTAAATTTCCAATTAATTTGTTATTATTATATAAGTTGGTAAAAGATCATTGTTGTAAAAACTTTAGTTTGGAGAGCATCAGCTTAGTAAAATGTTCTTGTAAGTCTTATACTTTAAAGACATATTTGGGAAATAGGAGATACAATTGATATATAACAACTTAATAATGATTGTAATTACATATTTTCATATTAATCAAGTTTAGCTTTTATTATTTTTTTATTTTTAATATTTATTTTTTAGTTCTTGGCGGACACAACATCTTTGTTGGTATGTGGTGCTGAGGATCGAACCCGGGCCGCACGCATGCCAGGTGAGCGCGCTACCGCTTGAGCCATATCCCCAGCCCCTAAAGTTTAGCTTTTAAAGAAAAATTTAAAATCTGGAATGTTAAGGTGGTACTTTAAAATAATAGTTATTGTTTAATCAAATTTGTATAAGACTGAATTTCTTGAAGACTAATTGTTCTAAAGAATAAAACTTAACAGACACAATGTTTTGAGTAGTTTAATGTTTTAAGAAGTCCTTTCATCTCAGTGCATAGATTCAATTTTGGTTCACAACAGCACATCAGTATTTGATCTTAGAGAAAGTAGCTTTAACTGATTGTTTATATATATAAAAGCAACTTAGTTCTTTATTTATACCATGTTGTTAGCACTCAAACTTTCTTGTATTTCACCACACTAAAAGTTTTAATCCATAAACACTGTCTTTTTCCTTCTACTAAATATAGTTTTATACCTAGAACCTTCTAATTCCTCTTTCCTATCTGTTGACCCCTCTTTTTGTTCACATTCTGAAACAACCCTTGTAAATTTCTGAATTTAGACACATTACTTCATTTCAATAAGATGAAATCTGTAATTGAAATGCAGTTAAAACTTTGGACCCCTTTGTATACAGAATTATACCTGTTGGGACTTAACTCTTACTAACCTTGTTTTCAGTGATGACATAATGCAATTTTAAATCTTTCTTTTTTTTTAACAATTTATGAAAACACCAATAATGTTTAAGTATGTTACCCCATAGAATTCAAGGAGTTGAGAGTATTTAATGTTCTATTTAACAGTATTCTAACTTTGTAGATCAATTAATGTCATGAGCCATCCGTGGGTCGCATGTGGGTCACTGTGCACTGAAGTCTAGTGGATAGAAACATCTGGTATCTGGGAATTACCAGTGGACATTTTCTCTGGTCAACTGCCCAGGGACAGTGTGAATTTCTATCCCACTCTGTGGTGGCCAACACAGCACCTGAGATGGGTGTGACCTGCCAAGATGTCGATCAACCTGCTGAATGCAAGACATCGGGAAGCAAGACTCTGCCCTTGAAACCTTACCCCTGATTTTGATATACTCCCTTAAATAAACCACCAGAGCCATCTTTTCTGTGTCTAGTTCCAGCACCATGTGGATTAGATCTATCAGGGTCTTCACTTGTATAAATATATTTCTGAATATTTGTGTTTTGTTCTTCACTAATTATTTGAGACTTTAAGTTTTAGGGTGGCTTACTCCCTTCTTGGCAGAAATAAGAACCCCCTACAATGAGATGCTGGCAATCGCTCCCGTTAAATAAGTATCTCCTGTAATATTTATATAATTAATTCCATTTACCTTAAATTTAATTTACTTATTCTTAACTGTAAAATTTAGGACATCAAGCAAATGTAGATAACAAATTAGTTATCTTTCCTGCTGAAGAAAATTGTTAGAAGTAAATGGACATAAGTTTTAAATATTAAAGAAATTAGCAACTATATTAAATATTTAACCAGCTGGAAAAATTTGCATTAATAATTTTAAAGGCATATTTATTTTCATATGATTATCCAGTTTAAATTAAACCTTATTAAATCACATGAATTAAAGGCATTTAGGTCCACTTTTATTTTAATTTTAAATTATGAGTGCACTCATTAATTTATGCCGATTTTGATATCATGTAATGTAGTCATAAAGTAAATATAACCATTATATATACACATTTACAAATCAGACAAAAAGAAAAAAATTTAATAACTTTTGTAAGTGGAGTTCAAAATGTTGTAAGAAGGGGTACACATACTTATTAAAGCTTTTATTTGATTTAACTTATTTAGGAATTTAAGGCACAGTTAATTAAATTTTTATTTGATTTAATTATAAGGCAGGTCTGCTTTGATAGCTAAGCCAGGTTTGTGATCTGACAATTTCGAGAATACTGAAATAAAATATTTCAGATTGCCAGCTTCTTAACCTAAAAATTGCAAGATTTACCCCTGGTATCATCCCTAAAAGGCAAAAAATAATCCATTAAAAGGTATAATTAAACCTTCAAATCCTTTGTTTAATTTTGGATAGATAATTTAATTATTGAAAGAGTGGGAGAGAATGAGAAAATTCCTTAATACAACCTGTTGGTAAGACAGTGAATCACACTTTGTCAACCCCGGCGGAGAATCAGATATCAAGAGGGAGTATTTGGCATAATGGTTATAGGCATAAGGTTGCTGGTTCAAATTCAGCTTTTAATTGAGGAAGTAAAAAGAAAAAAATGTAGCGGAGTGCTGTAGAATTAAAGGCTAGTTGTTTTCCTTCTTTGCCTGCTTGGGAGCATGGGGAGCCAGAGCGGGAGGGGCGGGGGCGGAGGGGAGCTTGAGGCTGCGGCACACCTAGAAGGCCATCAGGGAGGGACTAAAGGAAAACTCGGCCAAGTTGTGTCCTTGCTCTTCATCTGTGCACTCTCGGGACGCAAAATTCCACCCGTGGCATCCTCGCCTTTGATCCATGTATTATTTTTCCCTTTCATTTTGCTGGCCTGACTCTCTGGGGCTCCACCTGTGCGGGGAGTTGGCATGTCCCCTTGGGGCAGGTAATACTCTACTTTCTGGCTGCTGGCATTGGCTGCCATCCAGGTTGCCTGGGGTTATAAACCTCTTGGCTTGGGGGCTCCCTGGGAGAGGCAACACATTCCGTGCCTTTCTAGTGCATACATTTGTCTGTGCATAAGTTTACAAATCATAATCCAATTGTTGTTCCAAATCAGTGACTTGCCCTGCCTCAGCTAGCATTTTTAAGGTAATATTTACTCCATATAATTAGTTAGTTTTCACCTGTTTGGAGCAATATTTTACCTAATTTGATTCCCATAGCAAATAATCCCCACTGGAAAGGTAGGCTCTAGTTAGCCTAAGGTCAGTCATGAGACTGCAAGAGTAGGCAGGTCAGAGTCTACCTTGGTTTAGAACAAAAAAAATATGAAGCTTTTACTGGTTCAAGACTCAATAAGGTGTGGGTGGGGTAGGGAGTGTGAAAGAAGGAAAATGTTTAAAACTTGGTTCATAAATGGTTTATTCGATGTAGACTATTAAAATTAATCTGTTGAATTTAAAATATAAAAGCAGTGATTGGAAAATGTAGGAAACAAATTGAAACTCAGTGAACTTTCTAAAGAGTTGACTCTGAAATCACTGATGGCAACAAGGGGAAAATGTTGGAGAAACTGGGTTGAATAAAGAGAGGATTAGGGAAACATGGAGATCAGGGTGGGCAAGAGCTCTCTAATCCAGCTGAAGATCTGCAAATACATTCCGGTCTTTAGGTGAGGCAATCCCACTGTAGTGGAGGATTCTATAAAACTGAAGAAACAGGACAAAACCAGAGAAAGGATTGCCAAAATTTTTGGGAAATTAAACTTCAGGAAAGATACATTTTTTTTTACCATACGATTTATTTTTATTTTTTTTAGTCATACATGACAGCAGAATGTATCTTGACATGTAATACATACATGGAATGTACATACATCAATCATATTGTCTATTCTATTCCGCTGCTCTTCCTATACCCCCTGCTCCTCCCCTCCTCTCCCATCCTTTCTCTCTATCCAATCTAATGTGACACACTTTTTCAGAAAGATACATTTTTATTCAAGGAAAAAGAACAATTTCTGAATAAAAATTACATTTCAAATATTTGAAATGTTATGTTTTATTACTTTATTTTCTCTTGAAGTGTAAGTGCCATAGGGAGATTACACCACAAATTGCTCCTGTCATTATTTCTTCATATGTAAGATATTTTGATAAGTAGTGAGTTATCTTGCTATATTGAACAATGAAGTCCAATGCTGTCTGGAAAACTTTTCCTAATGGGCAATGAGTGCCAAAGCCAAGCCATGCCCTCCTGGGTGACCATCAAGATGACCTCACCCGCTTCTTTGTTGTCACTCTGAACAAACAAGTCACAAGTTGAAGGGGATGGATGCACAGGAAATGTATTTAAATATAGGAGGAAGAGAGATTAAGAAATAGCAGCATTTTGAAGGCTAATGTATGCAGGTCACAGACGGAACAGCATCTCAACTACAAGAAAAACATTGTCAACATTAAATAGGGAATACAGAAATATAAAAGAAATTTAAAAACCTCCCTTAGAGGGCTGGAGTTATAGCTTAGTGGTAGAGCACTTGCCTGGCATGTGTGAGACACTGGGTTCAATTCTCAGCACTGTATATAAATAAATAAATAAATAAAATAAAGGTCTATCAAAAGCCAAAAATATATTTTAAAAAATTTCCCTTAGAGAACAGAACTTTGACACATTTCTTTCTTCTTAGATATACATGACAGTTGAGTGTATTTTGACGTATTATATGTACACAGAATATAGATTACTCTAATTAGGATCCCATTCTTGTGGTTAAACATGATGTAGAGTTTCACTGGTCATGTATTCATATATGAACATACATTCCATTCATTCTAATGTCTTTCCTAATTCTATCCTCCTTCCTTCCCTTCATTCCCCTTTGTCTAATCCACTGAACTTTTATTCTTCCCCTCCTCTCCTATGACTCTGTTAGCATTTGTGTATCAAAGAATATATTTAACCTTTGGTTTTTTGGATTGGCTCATTTCACTTAGCATGATGATCTCCACATCCATCTATTGACTGCCAAAAGTCATAAAGTAATTTTTTATGGCTGAGTAATATTCCGTTGTGTACATATATCACATTTGTTTTTACCCATTCATCTGTTGAAGGGTATCTAGGCTCATTCTATAGTTAAGCTATTATGAATTGAGCTGCTATAAACATTGATGTGACTGTGTCCCTATCATATGCTTATTTTAAGTCCTTTGGGTATAAGCCAAGAAATGGGATAACTGAATCAAATGGTGGTTCTATTCCAACTCTTCTGAGGAATCTCTATACTGCTTTCCAGATTCTTGCACCAATTTGCAGTCCCACCAGCAATGCATGAGTGTACCTTTCTCCCCACATCTTTGTGAACATTTACTGTTACTTGTATTCTTGATAATTGTCATTCTGATGAAATCTCAGTTCTCTAATTGCTACAGATGTTTAATATTTCTATATATATATATATATATATTTGTTCACCATTTGAGTTTCTTCTTCTGTGAAGTGTCTGTTCATTTCCTTTAGTCATTTATTGAATGGATTTTTGTTTTATTGGTGTTAGGCTTTTGAGTTTTTTATATATTCTGGAGATTAATGGTGTATCTGAGGTGCAGGTGGAAGAGATTTTCTCTTGTTCTGTGGCACTCTCTTCACATTCTTGATTGTTTCCTTATTGTGAAGAAGGTTTTTAGTTTGAATTCCTCCTATTGAATGATTCTTGATTTTCCTTCTTGTGCTTTAGGAGGTGTCTTGTTGAGGAATTTGGTTCCTAAGCTAACATGATGGAGATTTGGGCCTACTTTTTCTTCTAGTAGGCCCAGGGTCTCTTGTCAAATGCCTAGGTCCTTAATCCACTTCGAGTTGATTTCATCTTGCTATGCATGGATTTCCAGTTTTCCCAGCACCGTTTGTTGAAGAGGCTATCTTTTCTTCAATGTAGAAACATTCCATTTTTATTTCATGCTTAATTTATGAAATCTGGACATGATGACAGCCAGTGGTATTAGAGATTCACAATTCATATTATAGTTTAAAATCTCTGTTGATTTTTACTTTAAAAAATCCATTTATTTTAGTATGTAGTCAGATTTGGAATCCTTTAGTATGTAGTCTTTTCCTCCTGTTGTCAGATCTCAGTTAATAATAATAATAATAATAATAATAATAATAATAATATTACATTAATATTTTTAGTTGTAGGTAGACACAATATCTTTATTTATTTATTTTTATGTGGTGCTGAGGATCAAACACAGTGCCTCACATAGCTAGGCAAGCACTCTACCACTGAGCTACAAATCCAGGTCAGTTTATTAATTATTATTTAATGTTTTATTGGTTTATTTTAGTTATACATAACATTAGGATTCCTTTTGACATAATTATAAAAGCAGGAAATATAATTTGCTCTAACAGTCCCCAGTACTTCCCCTTTCCCACTCCTCCTCTTTCTGCCCATTCCCTTCCCTCAACTTTATTGATATTTCTGCTATTGACTTCTAGGGTTTTAAAAAATTAATAAATTTGTGTATATACATGATGGTGAGATTTACTGTGGTATATTCATATATGCACACAGGAGTGTTAGGTCAGATTTATTTCACTGTTCTTCCCTTATCCCATCCCTGTACCCTCCCCCTCCCCCCTCCCCCACATCTATTCCACTGATTTTTCTTCTAACTTGATGGAATTCTCCTCCCTTTCCCTTTCTCTCTCTTTCTTTATTTTGGATTACCTTCCATATCAGAGAAAACATTTGACCTTTTACTTTTTGGGTCTGGCTTGTTTCTCGTAGCATGATAGTCTCCAGTTCCATCCATATAACAGCAAACGCCATAACTTCATTATTCAATGGCTGAGTAACACTCCATTGTGTATATATATATATCAAATTTTCTTGTCGTTTTGTCTGTTGAAAGGCATCTAGTTTAGTTCCATAGTCTGGCTATCGTGAATTGTGCTGCTACAAGCATTGATGTAGCTGCATGTCTATAGTATGTTGAGTTTATATTTTTTGGATATATACTGAGGAGTGGGATAGCTGGGTCATATGGTCATTCCATTCCCAGTTTTTTGAGGAACCTTCATACTGCTTTCCAGAGTAGTCACTAATTTGCAGTTCCACCAAAATTTATTATTTGTATTGATAATTGCCATTCTGACTGGAGTGAGATAAAAAAAATCTCAATATAATTTTGATTTGCATTTACCTATTTGCTAGAGATGTTGAAGATTTTTTAATGTATTTGTTGGCCATTTGTATTTTTCTTTGAGAAGTGTCTGTTTAGTTCTTTGGCCCATTTATTGATTGGGTTTTTTGTTTTTTTTAGTGTTGAGTTTTTTTTTTTTTTTGTAGGTTCTGGATATTAATGCCCTCTCTGAAGAATAGATGGCAAAGATCTCTGCCAATTCTGTAGGCTTTCTCTTCATGCTCTTGTTTCCTCTGCTGTGCAGAAGCCTTTTAATTTGATGTCAGCCATCTCACTTATTGATTTTTGGTTTTACTTCTTGCACTTTAGAATCTGGTTAAGGAATCAGTTCCTGTGCTGACATGTAGGAGGTGTTGGGCCTACGTTTTCTTCTAGCTGTTACAAAATTTCTGGTCTAATTCCTAGGTCCTTGATTCACATTGAGTTAACCTTTGTGCAGGGTGACTGATAGGGGTAAAGTTTCATACTTCATTATGTGGTTTTCCAGCACCATTTATTGAAAGGCTATCTTTTCTCCAATGTGTGTTTTTGGCACCTTTGTCTAGTATCACGTAACTATTTATGTGGGGTTTTCTCTGTGTATTCTATTCTATTCTTTGTCTTTGTGTATGTTTTGGTGCCAGTACCATGTTGTTTTTGTCACTATAGATCTAGTATAATTTGAGATCTGGTATTGTGATGCCTCCAGAATCACTCCTTTTATTCAGGATTGCTTTGGCTATTTTGGGTCTCTTATTTTTCCAAGTGAATTTTTAGAATTGCTTCTTTTGAGTTTTTTGAGGAATGTCATTGATATGTTGATGGGGGATTTCATTGAATCTGTATAACACTTTTGGTGGCCTAGCCATTTTGATAATATCAATTCTGTCTATCCAAGAACATGGGAAGCCTTTTCATCTTATAAGGTCTTCAATTTCTTTCTTCAACATTCTATAATTTTCATTGACAATGTCATTCACCTCTTTTTTAAGATTAATTTTCAAGTATTTTTTTTCAGGATATTTTGAATGGGATAGTTTCCCTAATTTCTTTTTCAGCAGTTTCATTATTGGAGTATAGATAAGAGACTGGTTTATGTTTGTTGCTCTTGTATCCTGCTACTTTACAAAATGTTTATCAGCTATAGAAACCTTCCAGTGGAGCTTTTTCTTTTTTCTTGGAATTCTAAATGTAGGACCATGTCAGCAGACAACAGAAATAATTTGACTTCTTCATTTCCTATTTGTATTACTTTAATTTTCTTCTTTTGCCTGATTGCTCTGGTTAGAGTTTTAAGGACTATGTTGAATAGGAAAGGTGAGCATGGGCAACTTTGTCTTGTTTCTGTTTTTAGAGGAAATACTTTCAATTTTTCTCTGTTGAGTATAATGTTGCTTTGTGTTTCTCATATATAGCCTATACAATGTTCTGCTATGTTCCTTCTATTCCTAGTTTCTCTAGTGTTTGAATAGATGTTATATTTTGTCAAAGGCCTTTTCTGTACCTATTGACATAATCATGCAATTCTTATCCTTAACTCTATTCATATGGTGATTTACGTTTATTGATTTCCAGTGTCCAACCAACCTTGTGTTTTGGGGATGAATCCCACTTGATCATGGTGCACTATCTTTTTAATGTATTTTTTTATGTTGTTTGTCAATATTTTATTAAGATTTTTTGTATTTATGTTCATCAAGAATATTAGCCTGAAGTTTCCTTTCGTTGATTTGCCTTTATCTGGTTTTGGTATCTGGATGATCCTGGCTTAATAAAATGGATTTGGGCAATGTGTCCTCCTTTTTTCCTTCTTGGCATAATTTGAAGGGAATTGGTAATAGTAATTCAACTGAGAATCCATCTAGTCCTGAAATTTTCTTTGTTGGAAAGCTTTTTCTATCTGCTTCAATTTCATTACTTGATATTGACATGTTTAATTTTTCTATACCCTCATGGTTCAATTTAGGTAAGTCATATGCCTCTAAGAATTTGTCAATATCTTGAAAATTTCTAGTTTGTTGCAGTATAGATTTTCAGAACAGTTTCTGATGATCACCTGGATTTCACTGTTGTCTGTTGTAATATTTCCTTTTCATCTCTAATTTCATTAATTTGAATCTTCTCTCTCTTTTAGTTGGTTTGGCTAAATGCTTATCAATCTTGTTTGTTCTTTCAAAAAGCCCAATTTTTTGTTTCATTGATTCTTCGTATTGTTCTTTAACTCCCAATTTCATTGATTTCAGCTCTGATTTTTTTTATTTCCTGTCTTCTACTGATATTGGTGTTGGCTTTTTTCCCCCTAGGGCCTGGAGGTGTGTTAAGATCATTTTTTTTTAAATATATGAACTCAGTGCTATAAACTTTCCTCTTAGCACTGCTCTCACACTGTCCAAGAGATTTTGTATGTTGTATACTCATTTGTGTGTAAGAATTTTTTATTTAACCACTGATTTCTTCTGCTACCCATTAATCACCCAACACTGAATTATTTAATCTCTGGGTTTTAGAATGTTTTCTTTTTTTAGCTAGTCAGTGATTTCTTATTTCGTTTCATTATTTCGTTTCTTATAGGATGCAAAGAATTACCTCTATTTTTTTTGTATTTGCTAATATTTGCTTTATGCCCTAAAATATGATCTATTTTAGAAAATGTCTCATGTGCTGCTGAGAGGAAAGTGTATTCAGTCATTGACGGATGAAGTATTTTATAGATATCTGTTAGGTCTATTTTAATATTTTTGGGGGGAAGGGGTACTGGGGATTGAACTCAGGGATACTTGACCTCTAAGCCCTAGGTTCATTTGATTAATAGTATTTTTTAGTTCTGAACAATTGTTTAGTTCATGTCTGGATGACCTGTTTTGTTGTGAGAGAGGGGTGTTGAAGTCACCCATTATTATTATATTGTTGTCTATTTGATTCTTATTATTGAGAAAGGGTTTATTTTATATATGCAAATTCACCAATATTCATATATATTAACATATACATATTGAATTTTTTAGTTGTAGATTTTTTATTTAGTTGTTGATGGATACAATACCTCATTTTATTTAATTATTTTATGTGGTGCTGAGGATCGAACCCAGTGCCTTACACATGCTAGGTGAGTGCTCTACCATTAAGCCACAACCTCAACCCTGGAGCATAAATATTTATAATCATTATATCTTGTTGTTGGATGACTTCCTTAACTAGTTTGTTTCTTCTAGTTAATTTTGGCTTGAAGTTCACTTTGTTTATTAAAAGAATAGCGACCCCACTTTTTTATGGGTACCATTTTCATGGTATATTTTTTCCCTTCAATCTGGGGATATCTTTGTGAGTACCCTCAAACAACATATTATTGGGTCTTGCTTCTTAATCTAATCTGCCAATCTATGTTTTTTTTTATTGAAGAGTTTAGACTCTTTACATTCAATGTTATTATAGAGGTGATTTTTTATTTCCTGCCATTTTGCTTTATTTCTAACATTTATTTCATACTTTATTTTCCTTTAATTAACTATCTTCCAGTGTAATTTACTCCCATGCTAATTTTCATTTCTTCTTAATTAAACATTTCATTGAGTATGCTTTGTAATAGAGGCTTTGTGGTTATGAATTCATTTAGTGTCTGTGTATCTTGGAAGGTTTTAATTTCATCTTCAATTCTGAAGCATAATTTTGCTCGGTATAGTAAACTTGGTTGGCCCCCATTTTATTCAAGAGCCTGGTATATATTATTCTAAGTTCTCCTGATTTTAGGGTCTGGGTCAAGAAATCAGTTGAAATCTAAATTGATTTACCTCTAACAGTGATCAGCCATTTTTCCCTTGCAGCTTTTAAAATTCTATTCTTATTCTTCATATTAGACATTTTCATTATAATGTGTCTTGAAGTAGATTCATTGTGATTCTATTTGAAGTTCTATATGTTTCTTTATTTGGATTTCCATATAATTTCTAAGATTTGAAAAAAAATGTAATATTTTTCATGAAAAGATTGGGTATCTCTTTATTTTATATTTCCGAGCCTTTATCTACCTGGATGATTCTTAACTTTGGTTTCTTGATGTTGTCTCAGATTTCTTGAGTATTCTTGACATAGTTTCTTAACATCTTTTTTTCCTATGGTCAGTTTTAGTTTAAAGATTATATATTTAGTCTTCAAGGCCTGAAAATCTTTCCTAAAAGTCATCTAATTTGGGCTGGGGTTGTAGCTCAGTGGTAGAGGGCTTACTTTACATGTATGAGGCACTGGGTTTGATTCTCAGCACCACATAAAAATAAATAAGTAAAATAAAGGTAATGTGTCCGTCTACAACTAAAAATTAAAAAATTGCCTAATCTATTGGCAATGCTTTCCATTAATTTTTAAATTTGGTTCATTTAGTCATTTCTGACATTTCTGTTTGATTCTTTTTAAGATCTCTATCTCTTTATTGAAGTGATCTTTCATCTTCTGTAATCTCTTTGTAATTTCATTCCTTATGTCTTCTTAAAAATGAATTTTTAAAATTCTTTCTCTGACATTTCCTCCACTTTGGTGTTGGTAGAGTAAGTTGTTGAAGTGTTATGAGCTATTTGGCGTTGTTTGTTCCCTTGCTTATGTGTCTTCCCATTCATTGGAATGATTATTGCTCCTTCTTTTAAGCAGGGGACACCTTCATGAGATTCTTTCTCTTAAGAGCCCTAGGTTGGGAAAACATGCAGGTATTAGTATTTTAACACAATGCTGATCCCTGTACTAGCACCACTTTGAGAGAAGCCACTAAGCCCTATTTACCAAATTATTTCAGAGCAGAGCCATATACTATTCAACCTTGTAAAAAGTCAAAATTTTGTTGATATTTTCCTCCACAGTTCCTCTAAGTCAGATATAGACATATAGTAAAATTCTGGAACAGGTAAAAATTTAGTTATTAAATATAGTATGATTGCTATGACTTTACATGTGGGCTAAAAGAGAGAAGATGAAATATTGGGCAAAAGATATAGGAAAAAAAATAAAGAAAAGACAGAAAAGAAGAATATACTCCAGAGTAAAAAGGAGAAAAAGATGGATGAGGAGGGTATTTGAGGTAATAGCCGATAAAATAAGAGGAAGAATTGGGGGATGGGTAGGAGAAATACATGTAAACTAGGGCTAGGAAAGCAAACATAGAATGATTCCAATTAATGCTTTAAACCATTAGAAGAAATATATTCAAATGTGTTGAAGCTACAGTGTTGGCTATTAAGGTAACAACTATCAATCAAGATAAAGAACAATACATATAAATTAAGTTGTGATTAGAGTTATTTATAGTAAACAATGCCAAGTTGAAGAAAATTTCTTGTTGTATTTTGGTTTGAATATCATTAGGATTTGGAATGTAGAAAATGTCTGTCATTCTTTGGCCTTGGATCCCTCCAGATGTGCTGAGGCACAGGAGTCACTTCCCTTGTTGCTATGGGCCTCCCACCAGCTAGTTTTGGTTAATCAGCTCAGGGGCCTTTGGCTGACTGTGTGGGAGGTACAGTCTTGTGTCTGTTGGTTGTTTTTATTGTGTGCTGGAGTTCAGGATGCAGGATTCTGGGCTATTGCTGTGATTTCTGTGGGTCACTGTGTACTACAGGATCGTTTTTCAAAGTGGCTTAGAGCCTGGTGACTGGCTGTAGACACAGATCCTGTGGTTGTGAATTATTCATGGAAGATCTGTGGTGCAGAAACATTCCCCCTGTTTGACACAGCTCATTGGAGTATCATTCTTACTAAAGAGATTCAGCTGGCTCAGCTGGGTTCTAGCTTCTAGTGCCCCAGGTTGTGAATGGCAGGTGGTGATTGTAGGTATTCTGACTGTAGAAATAGACAGAGAAGCATTCATCCAGTGAGCAAACTCCTGGGGGGTAACTGGTGCCTTGATTCCCACAACTGGAATGCCCAGCTATTCCCTGATGAGGCTATTAAGATAACTATGCAGATGCACTACCTGGTTTATATTGTGACACCCTTTGAAGGAGAGAGGCTTTATGTTTGCATTAACCAGGACCTTATCTCAGTTAGCTAGCACTCAGGATTAAATGAGTACTGGTCAAAGTGTAGTGAATAATATGTAACTTTTTGGGTTATTAAAGATGACGGCAGAGAGGGTAGGCATCATTTTGTCTGCCATCCTTCTATCCATCTGCACCTGCCCTATGTGTGTGTCTGTACTTTGTGCACCTCCTCCACAAGTCTCCCCTTACAGATGTTCTTAACAGGTGATTTCTTTTGTTGACCATGATTGAGGCAGGGTCCAGCCAACAGTGTCCTAACACTTATCAATTTTGACAATGGGTCAGGCTAGTAGCTAGTTCAGGCCTCAGGCCATTGCTCTCTGCTGCCTTTGATCCAGGCAACTTTCAACTTGAATGACCTCCCACTGGCTATTGTAATAATCTGGGCACCTTCCCTTTAAAGCTTCCTGGGGACCCAGGGATTATGACATTCCACTGTCACAATCTGGGAACCATCCCTCCCTCTATGCTGCTGGTTTTTCAGGGAGCTTCCCTCCAAGAATGGGACCCACTGAAGCTACAATCAAGGGGATAGTCCTTCTAAACTTCTTAAGACTTAAGAACTTCCCACTATTCTCCTTTCCAGTGTCAGTGGTCATTGATGTTCATCCTCAGTGGTCCTAATGTTCCACTATCTTCTGCTTAGGGACAAAACCGCCTTGCAGCTCAGATTTGACCACTCGCTTCCTTCCTGTGAAGTGTGTACTGGTGAAGGCGTTCCTGCACCCACTGTCTGACAGGGTCACAGCGTGGAGGATGCTGCGGCAGGGCCACACCATCTGGAAACCGGAACCATGAGGAATGTTAGGTGTTTTGTTTATGATACTCATGATATGGATAACAGGGCATACATCAATCAATAATAAAAGTACACATTGCCTGAGATTGCAGGAAAATTCCCAGAATGAGATTAAGGATACAATTAAGACATGCCCCAAGATGTGTTTCAATCTCTCTCAGGAAATAAACGATGATGTTATTCCTGAAGCCTAAACAAGAAATGTTTATCCCATGGTTAAAAATTTACAAACATCACCCCCCATGGCCTACCCCCACCCACAACCTGTGCAACAGCCTAGCTACAGAACAACAATTGCTGTGCCAACTGTACAAGGACCACCTTAAGTAGCTTACTTAATTAAAGGAAGATTATGGTATCCCCCTCGAGAACAAGAGGCCAATAAAAATACATTTCCCCCACTAACGGACCCTCCTTTGCCTTACACAGGAATTTATGATGAAATTGGGAAACACATAGTTAATATTAATAGTAAATGGGTTGAGGTGCAGAGCCTGTCCTTTAGTTGAAGAATACAAAGACGTAAGACTTGGTGTACTTTGACCAAGGATCAAAGAATCTCTTTTAGAAGGCAGTTACATGGGTCATATGAAAAAAGAAATTACTTTGGAAATTAAAAATAGAATATAAAATTAACATAGATTTATTTTAGAGGCACTTTAGAGTAGTAGGCTTTGAAGTAATAGACTTTCACTATTTTAAGGGTGTTTTATTGGGATTTTAGTTTAGAAGTAAGAAATCTTACTAATAGTTATAGGTATGCTTTAAAGTTAAAGATTAATGAAATAATTATGGGTATGCTTTAAAGTTAAAAGTTAATAATAGGTCCGGAGATATGTAGTCAAGTTGCAAAGCCTAGCACCTAATGATTGAGGTAAAAACATAAAAACTTAATCATAATTGGCAAAGGTTACAGGAAAATATTTTAAACGATGTACTCAATATCTTAGGTAATCAATGTGTGTCAGAAAAGATCATAACTCTTGAAAATTTTGTAAGTCAAAGAAGTTTTGGGCTTTGAGGCTATTCATTAACTACCTGAAAAAACACCTGTAAAAAAGCTATAAAAAATAAATGCCCCTCTAGGGGCAGCAGATTTTTTCTTGGAGGCTGCTCCTAACTTGCAACCTGTCATCCTGTCTCTTCTTCTTTTGCTTATGCCATTCCTCCTTCAGGACCCCTGGATCCCTGCTTGGGCTGGACCCCTGCAGTGGGGGCATCTGTTCTGTCCCTGCTTGGGCCCCCACAGAAACTTTGTAGATCACTGAGTTGGGTGAGCACTTCCTGAGGGCAGCTCCACCCTGCTCCCTCTGTTTGCAGTGAAAAGAAGGGGTTTCACTGACTTTTGGCTAGTAGTGATTCCTCTACAAATTGCTCATCGATGGATTCTTAAGAGACCCCCCTGCAGAGGTGGTCTCTCTGGCTTATTTGCTGCTCTCTGGAGTGGGGAGATTCTGTCTTGATTTACAGAGGTGACTGGTCAGCTGGGGGCTCCACAAATGGCTGCAGAGTTTGGCACAGCTTTCCATTCACAAATTGGTCTTAAACTGTTTGATCTGCTTCAAGGATGCTGCTGCTCCCATCATGCTTTAATTTTTTTTTTCTGCCTTTGTTTCAAGAAGAG
This sequence comes from Urocitellus parryii, assembly GCF_045843805.1. Taxonomy (NCBI): domain Eukaryota; kingdom Metazoa; phylum Chordata; class Mammalia; order Rodentia; family Sciuridae; genus Urocitellus; species Urocitellus parryii. The sequence goes on from NC_135531.1 coordinate 104,664,243, forward strand.
GTGGGGGGAGTTTGTGTGTTTTTCTCTCCCCTCTTTCTTTCTCTGGTCCCAACCCCCTTCCCCTACCCTGGTCCAGGTTAAGGGTTGGGTGACTCTGTGCTTATTTTCTACTCTGATAATCAATCTTCAAGTCTCTTCAGGTCTCAGACTTTGTAATATTGGTTCTTAGAGCATTTATTTTGTCACCCACCTCTCAGATCATTTGTTCTTTTGTTACCTCCTTTCTGTGTTGTGGGTAAATCAGGAATCACTGCCCAGCTCTGTTCCACCATCTTCCTAGTCTCCTCTGTTGCTTTCTGAAGATAAACACATGTCTTAACGTAGTAAGTATTCCTCAAGGATCTCCTAATTAGCAGTTGGGAAAACTGTTCTTAAAAGAGAGTATTTCAGAAAGTCTGAATTAGTTAATTGAATTTCCTTCCTTTTCAAAATGCTTCTCTTGCTTTTGCCTTCTAATTGTCTTATTCCATGTTTTTTAAAATTTTTATTTATTCTTTTATTTATACATAACAGTAGAATCCATTTTATATATTTATACAAACATGCAAATTCTAATTAACATCCCAGTCTTGTGGACCTTCACGATGGTGGGATCTACTATGATGTATTCATATATGTACATAGGAAACAAATTGCACATTAATTCCACTATTTTTTCCTATTCCTATCCATCCTCCTTTCCTTCATTCCCCTTTTGTGGGAAGCCATCCTGACACGTGACTGGGCGGCTCCCGTTAAGGGTCTGAGGCGTTCTGGCTGTGTCGGAGCTTTCCCGGCCCTTTCCTGATGGGAGAACCCATCCGTGTGGGGGTGTGCCTGACCACTGACCCCGGGGGCCCAATCACTGACCCTGACCTTGGAGTGCGGTCCCCCCTCAACCTTCATTGGATGGAATTCTCCCCTGAATCTCTTGTTCCCCAATAAAAAGCTACTCCCAGGTGTGTTCATTCTCTCTCTCTCCTGCTAGCCCTGAGTAATCCTTGCTTCCCTGCTGGGCGGTTAGAGGAGGGAACCAGAGAGGGGAGCCGTCTTGGACCTGGCAATAGAAATAAGGTAACTGAGTCTGTGTGTTTTATTTTGATCTCTTCTATCTTACTTTTATGCCAAGAACCTCATTAATGAAACCATTGGCAGGCCGCATGGTGGACCCTTTGTTTAATCCACTGAACATCTATTCTTCCCTGCCTCCCCTTATTGTGAGTAAGCATCCATATATCAGAGAAAACATCAACATTTGTTTTTTTGGGATTGGTTTATTTCACTTAGCATGATAGTCTCTAAATGTGCAGTTGTGGAGTTTCATCGGTCATATATTCCTATAGGAATATAGGAAACTTATGTCTCATTCATTCTACTGTCTTTCCCATTTCTATCCTTCTCCCTTCTCTTCATTGCCCTTTGTCCAATCCACTGAACTTTTATTCTTTCTCTCCTCCTCTTGTGTGTTAGCATCTACATATCAAAGAAAATATCTGACTTTTGTTTTTTTGGTATCAGCTTATTTTGCTTAGCATGATACCCTCCATTTCCATGCATTCACTGGCAAATGACATCATACCATTCTTCTTTAAGGCTGAGTAACATTTTATTGTGTATATATGCCACATTTTCTTTATCCATTCATCTGTTGAAGGACACCTATGTTGGTTCCATAGTTTAAGCTATTGTGAATTGAGCTGTTTAAACATTGATGTGGCTATGTCACTATAGTATGCTGATTTTAAATCCTTTGGGTATATACCATGGAGTAGGATAATTGAGTCAAATGGTGGTTCCATGCCAAACCTCCTGAGGAATCTCCATACTAATATCCAGAGTGGTTCACCAATTTGCAGTCTCACCAACAATGTGTGAGTGTACCTTTCCCCCTTACCAACATTTATTATTGCTTGTGTTCTTGATAATTGCTGTTCTGACTGGAGTGAGAGAAAATCTTAGAGTAGTTTTAATATGCATTTCTCAAATTGCTAGAGATGGTGAACATTTTTTCATATACTTATTGACCTATCATATTTCTTCCTTTGTGAATTGTTGAGTTCCTTAGCCATTTATTGATTGAGTTATTTGTTTTTTTAGTGGTATTTTTTTTAAGTTTTTTATATATCCTGGAGATTAATGCTTTTTATCTAAGGTGCATGTGGGAAAGTGTTGGGAGGTGCCACAGAGGAACTGAGCACCCCCTAGCTTTGAGTGATGAAAATGTGGAGACTGGCTTCCCTGAAGGGAAAGCAGGTGGATCCCCATCTCCAATCAGCAGAGGAGAAACACTTTGGGAGTGGGTGTTAACCAATGGGAGTGGGCTACCCCTTGTAATATTACCCCTTTGCCTTATATGGATAGAATGTTCTTTGGTACACCCTCCTTCAATAAAACCAGGATTTGAGGCATGCTCTTTCTCTTTCCAACAGACCCCTAAGGTGGAGAGCCATCACAGAACCCAAAGAAAAAGGTATTTTATGTTTGTGTGTAATTATTTTGTGCCAACCCAAATTCACTTGGAATGACCCTGATTGAATTAGTTGTGTGTCGTGACAGGAAAGATTTTCTCCCATTCTGTAGACTCTCTCTTTATGTCTTGATTGTTCCTTTGCTGAGAAAACAGTTATTAGTTTGAATTCATCCCTTTTAAAAATTTTTGATTTTATTTCTTTCCCTTTAGGAGTCTTGTTAAGGAAGTCAGTTCCTAAGCTGACATAGTGAAGATTTGGGACTACTTTTCTACAATTAGGCACAGAGTCTCTGTTTTAGTGTTTAAGTCTTTGAGTTAAGTTGAAATTTAAGTTGAAATTCAACTTCACTTTGAGTTGAATTTCATGCAGGTTTAACTTTATTCTGTTACATATAGATTTCCAGTTTTCCTAGCACTATTTGTTGAAGAGGCTATCTTTTCTCTAATGTATGTTTTTGGTGCCTTTTTCTAGCTTCAGTTAATTGTATTCATGTGGGTTTTTCTCTGTGTCTTCTATTCTGTACCACTGTTCTCTGTGTCTGTTTTGGTGCCAATACCATGCCATTTTTGTTAAGGTGGCTCTGTAATATAGCTTAAGGGCTGGTATTATGATGCCTCCTGCTTCATTCTTCTTGCTAAGGATTGCTTTGATTATATTTCGTGAATTTCATGATTGCCTTTTCTAGTTCTATGAATAATGTCATTGGGATCTTAATAGAATTGCATTAAGTCTGCATAGTGCTTTTGGTAGTATGGCCATTTTGATAATATTAATTCTGCCTAGCCAAGAACATGGGACAACTTTCCATCTTCTAAGATCATCTTCAATTTTTTTTTGTGTGGTGTTCTGTAGTTTTCATTGTAGAGGTCTTTTTTGAGACCTTTTTGTTGATTGATTGATTTGATTGATTTCCAAGTATTTTATTTTTGAAGCTATTGTGAGTGGGGGAGTTTTTCTAATTTCTCTTTTAGTGGATTCATCACTAATGTATAGAAACATGTTTGATTTATGGATGTTGATTTTATATCTTGCTACTTTGATGAATTCATTTATAAGTTCTAGAAGTTTTGTGTGGATTTTTTTTGAATCTTCTAAATATAAAATTATGTAATCAGCAAATAGTGATGGTTTGAGTTCTTTTCCTATTTGTATCCCTTTAATTTCTTTCATTTGTCTAATTGTTCTGGCTGGAGTTTCAAGGGTGATGTTGAATAGAAGTGGTGAAAGGGGGCATCCTTGTCTTGTTCCAGGTTTTAGAGGGAATGCTTTCAATTTTTCTCCATTTGAAATGATGTTGGCCTTGGGTTTATCATATAGAGCTTTTACAATTTGAGGTATGTTCCTAATATCCCTAGTTTTTTCAGTATTTTGAACATGAAGAAGTGCTATCTTTTGTCAAATGCCTTTTCTGCATCTATTGAGATGATCATGGTATTTTTTTTCTATTGATGTGGTGAATTATGTTTATTGATTTCTGCATATTGAACCAACCTTGCATACCTGGGATAAACACCACTTGATTGTCATACACTATCTTTTAAATATGTTTTTGTATGTGATTTGCCAGAATTAAAAAAAAATAACTTTATTTATTTATTTATGGTGCTGAGAATCAAAACAAGTGCCTCACAAACTGGTTTTGAGAGTTACTAGTCTTAAAATGAGTTTGGAAGGCCTTCCTCTTTTCCATTTCATGGAATAATTTAAAAAGTATTGATGTTAATTGTAATTTGAAGGCCTTATAGAATTTGGTTGAGAATTCATCTGGTCTTCAGCTTTTTTTGATTGGTAGGCTTTTGATGCCATATTCTATTTCATTGCTTAAAACTGATCTGTTTAAATTGTGTATGTCTTCCTGATTCAGGTTGGGTAGGTCATATATCTCTAGAAATTTGTCAATATATTCAAGATTTTCTCTTTTATTAGAGTATAAATTTTCAAAATAGTTTCTGATTATTTCCTGTATTTCAGTAGTGTCCATTATGATATTTCTTTTTACATCATGTATTTGAGTAATTTGAGTTTTCCTTCTCTTTCTCATCATTAGCATGGCTAAGCATTTATCAATTTTATTTATTTATTAAAAAACAACTTTTTGTTTTGTCATTTTCTTGGAATTATTTCTTTTGTTTCAATTTTATTGATTTTAGGTCTGATTTTAATTATTTTCTGTCTCCTACTGCATTTGGTGTTGATTTGTTCTTCTTTTTTTAGTGTTTGAGATGTAATGTTAGGTCAGTTACTTTTTGACTTTCTATTTTTTTAATGAATGAGCTCAATGCAATAAACTTTCCTCTTCACACTGCCTTCATAGTGTTCCAGAGATTTTGATATGTTGTATTGATGTTTTCATTTACCTCTAAGAAGTTTATTATTTTATCCTTGATTTCTCTGTTATCCATTCATTATTCAATACTGTATTATATAGTCTCCATGTGTTAGAGTAACATCTATTTTTTATTTTATTTCTAATTTCATTCCATTATGATTTGGTAGAAAGTGGGGTATTATCTCTATTTTTTTATATTTGTTAAGAGTTGCTTTTTGGCAGAAGATATGGATTATTTTAGGTAAGGATCTGTGTGCTTCTTTAAAGGAAGTGTATTTGCTCATTGATGGATGAAATATTCTATATATGTCTCTTAAGTCTAAATTATTGATTGTATTATTTAGTTCTATAGTTTTTTGTTGTTTTGTTTAGTTTTTGTTTAGAAGACCTATTCAGTTGTGATAGAGGTGTGTTAAAGTCAACCAGTATTATTGTACTGTGGTCTATTTGATTCTTAAAATTGAGAAGGGTTTGTTGGATGTACATAGATGCTCCATTGTTTGAAGCATATATATTTAAAATTTTTATGTCTTTTTGATGTATAATTTCCTTAAACAGTATGAAATGCCTTTATTTTTCCCTTCTGATTAGCTTTTGCTTGAAGTCTACTCTATCTGATATAATAGAAACACCTGCTTGTTTATGTGATCCATATGAGTGATATTTTTTTTCCCATTTTTCCAAATTCAGTCTGCAGATGTCTTTGCCTATGAGGTGAGTCTCTTGGAGATAGCCAATCTTCATTCTATGTCTTTTGATTGATGAATTTAGGCCATGAGCATTCAAGCTTATTATTGAAATGTGATTTGTATTTTGGTTTTTAATTTTATTTAGTTTTTCCTTTGATTCACTATTCCCTTAGTGTAGTTCCTCCCTTTGCTGATTTTCATTTTTTGTTTAGAATGTTCTTTAATACAGGCTTTATACTGGTGAATTCTTTTAACTTTTGTTTATTGCTAAATGTTTGTACTTCATCTTCAAATCTGAAGCTTAATTTTGCTGGATATAAAATTCTCAGTTGGCATCCATTTTCTTGGTAGATGTTATTCAAGGACCTCCTAGTTTTAAGTGACTGGGTTGAGAAATCAGCTGAGATCCAAATTGGTTTCCCCTAAATATAATCTGATATTTTTCTCTTATACCCTTTAAAATTCTATGCTTATTCTGTTAGGCATTTTTATTATAATGTGCCTTGGTGTTGTGTCTGTTGTAATTTTGTACCTCTGGGGTTTTATAAGCCTCTTGTATTTGATTTTTTTATTTCATTCTTTAGGCTTGGGAAATTTTCCGATATTATTTCATTGAAAAGATTGTGTATTCCTTTGGTTTGTATCTCTGAGCCTTCATCTATCCCAATAAATCTTAAATTTGGTCTTTTCATGTTATCACATAAATCTTGGAAGTTCTGTTCATGGTCTTACCATCTTCTCTGTGTGTTCAACTTTATTTTCAAGATTATATATTTTGTCTTCTTTGCCCGAGGTTCTGTCTTCCAAGTGGTCTGTTAGTGATCCTTTCCATTGAATTTTTAATTTGGTTTATTGATTCCTTTATTAGAGGGTTTCTTCTTGATCTCTTTTCTGAATATCTCTTTAAGTGATCTTTTAGCTCCTGAAATTTATATCTGATTTTACTTCTTACATCATCCTTTACATCTAAATGCCTTACCTGACATTTCTTTTACTGTGTTTTCAATGAATTATACCATTGGAACATCTTAGTTTGTTTGGGGTGTTTTGTTCCCTTTGTTTTTCCATGTTGTTTGTGTGCCTTCCCATCCAGTGATGTGGATCTAAAGCTGTACAGTTTCTATCCCATAGACTTATAGTGTCCCTGAATGTTTCCAGTACCTCACCTTTAAGAGGGAGACCAATATTAAAAGCACCTAATGCAAACAATATACAGCCTTCAACCAAATAGCTCCTACTAAAATGGCTACAGATTTGTTGCAATAAACAGAAATTATGAGTTCATTCATTGTCTATAATATAAATAGTAGGTTTGTAAAAAGGTTCAGCATTTGAAATGGTGGACAAAGAGAACAGAAAACAGAAGTGGTGTAGAATGTGATGTTTTTAAGGAAGGAGGAGAAAAGATAGAAGTAAAAATTTATAGGAAGAGTGAAAGAAGAATAACTAGAGGTTGGCTATCAGTAGGAGAAAAGAGAGAATCCCAGGAAACAGATAATGAGAAGAAAAATATATATAAAGCAAAAATTAAAAAGAAAAAAGCCAAAATAAAAGCATACACAACAAAACTGTAATGTATTATCAGACATCCTAGTCCTTAATAAACTTATGCATAAAAATACTTGGTTTCAAAAATTGTAGAGATGTGAGAGAGAAAAAAAGAAAAAAAGAGGAACTCAATGAAAAACCAAGCAATTGTTTTCATTGGTATTCAAAAGTTTCTCAGCTTCCCTTCTCATCTGGGGTTGTCTGGAGTTTGATGGTAGCTCTACCATTAGGACAGTGAGTTCGAGTGTTAGTCCTGGAGGTAGAACTACTGGAGGTGGGGCATTAGCTAAATATGTTCCAGTTTCTTCACTGTGTGCCAATTCTCTGGAGATTTTATGTCTGTGCACTTCTAAGGCCCCATAATTGCCAGTCCATATTGAAAGACTGTACCCCAGGAAGCTCCTTTGGGTTCCGCTCATGCGGTAGAGGAGCCTGATCTTAGCCTTTTAATTTGCCTGAGGACTCCACATTCCTGGTCTCTAGTTTAGTCTCTAAACTCAATCTCTTCTGCCCCAGCCCTTTAAAATTCCTGGTCACACACTTCTCTCCCAGGCAGTCCTGAGGGCTGAGCACCAGGACCTGTGCTACTGGTCATGAGAGCTGTTCTGTATCTGGCAGGTGATCAAGACCAAGTGCTAAGACCTGAGGGCCAGCTGCATAGCTGCAATTATGGGCTGGGTTGGGACCTATTGAGGGGTTGGGAGACTGGGGATTGGAAAGCCAGAGGGCCCCTTTGGGTGCTGGGTTGATGCTGGACCTGGTGGGATGAGGGGATCAGTGGATGCCAGATGGGGGAGGGAGTTAGGGACCAGGCTGGTGCTGGGACCCAGGTAGTTCTGGGTGAAGTGGGCCCCTGGAACCTAGAGGGTGCTAGACTGAGCTGAGACTAAGACACCATCACTCCCTTTTTCAAACTTCTGATTCATTATAGCCAGCCTGTTCAAAACCTACTTCTGACTTTCCACAGGATTATTAGGCTCAGACTGGCCTACAGAGTCCTAGCTGCAAACTGATGGATCTGGGTTTCAGTTACCCTACAGTAGCTCTGCCATACTGCAATCCCAAGATCCTGCTGCTTGAATCTTGAACCACGGAGCCACTAGGAACTCAGCTTTCTCTTACTTGGCCATCTTTTTATCTCTCTCTTCTTATAAAGCTACTGGGATTCAATGATGATAAATCCACCCTATTGACCTTATGTAATTCTAATCACCTCCCCAAAGCTTCATCTCTAAATACCATAGTCAGATTAATAGCACATTATAGAGATGAAATCTCAATACATGAACTCTTTGGAGACATTCAAATCATATCCAAATCATAGCACCTTGACGTGCTTTTTTGAAATGTTTGTGTTATTGAAATAATCTATTGATAAAATTTACTGAGTTATTCCTCATAGTACCTGTCCTGGGTTTATGCTAGAGAATAATGTTTATGCAGACACATAGGAATAAGGTCCAATATGGACAGGAAAGTGAGTCTACCATCCAGATCCCTGGAAACTTTCTTTGATCCTCAGGCTGTGGCCACAGTTGCCACCAATGTTGCTTCTGTTTCTGCTGTGGGTCTCCCCTAACCTCAGTGCCCCTGCATACAGACAGGTGTCACTAGGGCATTTGCTTAAGGTCTGTGCTACTTGTCTTGCTCACTGGTATTTTAATGTTATTTAACCTAGTTCTTCTTCCTTGCATCTCCTGTTAACTAATTGTGAGATCCAGAGAACTGATTAATATATAACTGATATATATATATATATATATATATATATATATATATATATATAATTTAGTTGTTGATGGATCTTTATTTTTTTATTTATTTATATGTGGTGCTGAGGATTGAACCCAGTGCCTCACACATGCTAGGAAAGCACTCTACCATGGAGTCACAACCCCAGCCCAGAGAACTAATTTTCTAAAGAGAATATTACATATATTATATTCTTTAAATTTTATTATATTATGAGCAAACAAACATCTTGTAAGGATTTTAATTTTGGTCAGTGGTTGGTATCAGTCACCCATAATTTGTGGCTTCAGTCAGCCACAACCCTTTATCATAAATCTGTGGGTTACCTGACTTCACTGGAATCATTCTATATATGGTATGAAGCAGTTATTTCAAAACTTAACTGGTTTGGAATGTCCAGGATGACTCACTGGAGGTTCAACTGATTTGGAATGTCCAAGACGGTGACAGTTAGTCCTTGCTATAGGCAGGGATTTTGTGTAGGGCTGTTATTTGGAGCACTTTGGTTCTCTTCTGTGTGGCATTTCCAAGGGTATGATTCAGCCTTCCTAAAAGTACTGCAGCTTCAGGATAATCATAGTTCTTCTGTGGTGGCTGCATCCTAGGAGTGCAAAATTGGAAGCTGTCAGGCCCTTTAATACTTGGAGCAGGAACTAGCACAAAATTTCTTCTACAGCTTTCCATTGTTTAACTAAGCCACAGAGCCAGCTCGGATTCAGGAGGAGGACACAGATAAGGGGCACAACAGAAATTGTTCATCAGTGTCATCGTTGTAAGAGATAACCATAGATTCCCATTCTTTTTCCAAACAAGTAAGTTCATAGTAGTTATCCTATTTCTGTTCCTTCACTGAATGTTGGGTGTGCAGGCAGAAAACTTGTAATTTTTTAATTCACAGGTTTCTAGATTAAGAAAAAGTGCATTTAAAACTTATATAGAAACTAGCCTGAGGTCCTGGACTCCAATCATTATGCCAAGATGATAGAAATTTTCAGAGTGGGTGAGAATATTTTATATGCCAAAGGAAGGGGATGGGGAGATTATTTGTGAACCTCCAGAAATGTAGATTGTGTAGATTAAATTATTTTCCAAAAATATTTTTTATACTTTCATACCATGACCCTCGAATATGTGTGAATTAATTATTGCTGTATAGCAAATAACCACAAACTATGGATAAGAAGTTCAAGTATAAATCATCTAATTCCTTTGTTTGGATGATTCTCACAGGCTATAATGAAATTCACACCTGGGGTTAGGGTCTAATTTGAATGTTTAACTGGAAAAGGATCTGCTTACTAAGCCTTTTGAGATTATTGACAGAATTAATTTTCTTGAATATTTTTCCCATTTGTCAGCTGAAGCCATGCTCAGTTCCCAGAGATGTGGTACCCTTTCCATAGTGCAGATCTTCAGTGCTGTAAAATGCTTCATCAGAATCAACAAAGAAGAGGATCTAAAAGTAAGAGAAGATATAGTCTTATATAATAGTTACAGAAGTTGCCATAGAACATTGGTCAGAAACAGGCCACAGATCTATCCATGCTCAAGGGAACTGAGTAAGTGGGGACTATCAAGAGGTGGAATAATTGAGAACTGTCATAATGTCTGCCACAATAGGCTCCTCACTAAGGGACTTTGCACCCTATACATTTCAAACCTGACCATAAGATTTATTTGAGCTAATGGAATGTGGTAGAAAGTGATATGAACTGGAGCTTTAAGAATTGTCACCTGTTGGGCTGGAGATGTGGCTCAGCGGTAGCGCGCTCGCCTGGCATGCGTGCGGCCCGGGTTCGATCCTCAGCACCACATACCAACAAAGATGTTGTGTCCGCCGAGAACTAAAAAATAAATATTAAAATTTCTCTCTCTCTGTCTCTCCTCTCTCACTCTCTCTTTTTTTTTTTTTTTATTGGTCGTTCATAACATTACATAGTTCTTAATACATCATATTACACGGTTTGATTCAAGTGGATTATGAACTCCCGCTTTTACCCCGTATACAAATTGCTGTATCACATCAGTTACCCTTCCATTGATTGACATATTGCCTTTCTAGTGTCTGATGTATTCTGCTGTCTGTCCTATTGTCTACTATCCCCCCTCCCCTCCCCTCCCCTCCCCTCCCCTCCCCTTTTCTCTCTCTACCCCTTCTACTGTAAATCATGTCTTCCATTTGTATTCTCTTGACTTACCCCTCCTTACCTCTTATATGACATTTTGTATAACCCTGAGGATCGCCTTCCATTTCCATGCAATTTCCCTTCTCACTCCCTTTCCCTCCCACCTCTCATCCCTGTTTACTGTAAATATTCTTCTCAAGCTCTTCGTCCCTACCCTGTCCTTGTTTACACCCCTTATATCAAAGGAGTCATTTGGTATTTGTTTTTTAAAGATTGACTAGCTTCACTTAGCATAATCTGCTCTAATGCCATCCATTTCCCTCCAAATTCTATAATTTTGTCATTTTTTAATGCAGAGTAATACTCCATAGTGTATAAATGCCACATTTTTTTTATCCATTCATCTATTGAGGGGCATCTAGGCTGGTTCCACAGTCTTGCTATCGTGAATTGAGCTGCTATGAACATCGATGTAGCAGTGTCCCTGTAGCATGCTCTTGTTAGGGCTTTAGGGAATAGACCGAGAAGGGGAATAGCTGGGTCAAATGGTGGTTCCATTCCCAGCTTTCCGAGAAATCTCCATACTGCTTTCCAAATTGGCTGCACCAATTTGCAGTCCCACCAGCAATGAACAAGAGTGCCCTTTTCCCCGCATCCTCTCCAGCACTTATTGTTGTTTGACTTCCTAATGGCTGCCAGTCTTACTGGAGTGAGATGGTATCTTAGGGTAGTTTTGATTTGCATTTCTCTGACTGCTAGCGATGGTGAGCATTTTTTCATGTACTTGTTGATTGATTGTATGTCCTCCTCTGAGAAGTGTCTGTTCAGGTCCTTGGCCCATTTATTGATTGGGTTATTTGTTATCTTATTGTCTAATTTTTTGAGTTCTTTGTATATTCTGGTTATTAGGGCTCTATCTGAAGTGTGTGGAGTAAAGATTTGTTCCCAGGATGTAGGCTCCCTATTTATCTCTCTTATTGTTTCTTTTGCTGAGAAAAAACTTTTTAGTTTGAGTAAGTCCCATTTGTTGATTCTATTTGTTAACTCTAGCGCTATGGGTGTCCTATTGAGGAATTTGGAGCCCAATCCCACAGCGTGTAGATCATAACCAACTTTTTCTTCTATCAGATGCCGTGTCTCTGATTTAATATCAAGCTCCTTGATCCATTTTGAGTTAACTTTTGTGCACGGCGAGAGATAGGGATTCAGATTCATTTTGGTGCAAATGGATTTCCAGTTTTCCCAGCACCATTTGTTGAAGATGCTATCCTTCCTCCATTGCATGCTTTTAGCCCCTTTATCAAAAATAAGATAGTTGTAGTTTTGTGGATTGGTTACTGTGTCCTCTATTCTGTACCATTGGTCCACCCGCCTGTTTTGGTACCAGTACCATGCTGTTTTTGTTACTATTGCTCTGTAGTATAGTTTGAGGTCTGGTATCGCTATACCACCTGATTCACACTTCCTGCTTAGTATTGTTTTTGCTATTCTGGGTCTTTTATTATTCCATATGAATTTCATGATTCTTTTATCTATTTCTACAAGATATGCTGTTGGGATTTTGATTGGCATTGCATTGAACTTATAGAGAACTTTTGGTAATATCGCCATTTTGATGATGTTAGTTCTGCCTATCCATGAGCAGGGTATGTTTTTCCATCTTCTAAGGTCTTCTTCTATGTCTTTCTTTAGGGTTCTGTAATTTTCATTGTATAAATCTTTCACCTCTTTTGTTAGGTTGATTCCCAAGTATTTTATTTTTTGGGGGGATATTGTGAATGGAGTAGTTGTCCTCATTTCCGTTTCAGAGGATTTGTCGCTGATATACAGGAATGCCTTTGATTTATGCGTGTTGATCTTATATCCTGCCACTTTGCTGAATTCATTTATTAGCTCTAATAGCTTCTTTGTAGACCCTTTTGGGTCTGCTAGGTATAGAATCATATCATCTGCAAATAGTGATAATTTAAGTTCTTCTTTTCCTATTTTTATGCCTTTAATTTCTTTTGACTGTCTAATTGCTCTGGCCAGTGTTTCGAGGACTATGTTGAACAGAAGTGGTGAGAGAGGGCATCCCTGTCTTGTACCAGATCTTAGAGGGAATGCCTTCAATTTTTCTCCATTCAGAATGATGCTGGCCTGTGGCTTATCATAGATTGCTTTTACAATGTTGAGGTATGATCCTGTTATCCCTAATTTTTCTAGCGTTTTGAACATAAAGGGATGCTGTACTTTGTCGAATGCTTTTTCTGCATCTATTGAGATGATCATATGGTTCTTATTTTTAAGTCTATTGATGTGGTGAATAACATTTATTGATTTCCGTATATTGAACCAGCCTTGCATCCCAGGGATGAATCCTACTTGATCATGATGTATAATTTTTTTGATATGTATTTGAATCCGATTCGCCAGAATTTTATTGAGGATTTTTGCGTCAAGGTTCATTAGAGATATTGGTCTGTAGTTTTCCTTCTTTGATGTGTCTTTGTCTGGTTTCGGAATCAGGGTGATGTTGGCCTCGTAGAATGAATTTGGAAGTTCTCCCTCTTTTTCTATTTCCTGAAATAGCTTGAAAAGTATTGGTGTTAGTTCCTCTTTAAAGGTTTTGTAAAACTCTGCTGTATACCCATCCGGTCCTGGGCTTTTCTTAGTTGGTAGTCTTTTGATGGTTTCTTCTATTTCCTCTATTGTTATTGGTCTGTTTAGGTTGTCTATATCCTCCTGGCTCAATCTGGGCAGATCATAAGACTCAAGGAATTTATCTATGCCTTCACTATCTTCTATTTTATTGGAGTATAAGGATTCAAAGTAATTTCTGATTATCTTCTGTATTTCTGAAGTGTCTGTTATGATATTGCCTTTTTCATCCCGTATGCTAGTAATTTGGGTTCTCTCTCTTCTTCTCTTCGTTAGCATGGCTAAGGGTCTGTCAATTTTATTTATTTTTTCAAAGAACCAGCTTTTAGTTTTGTCAATTTTTTCAATTGTTTCTTTTGTTTCAATTTCATTAATTTCAGCTCTGATTTTAATTATTTCTTGCCTTCTACTTCTTTTGCTGTTGTTTTGCTCTTCTTTTTCTAGGATTTTGAGATGAAGTATGAGATCATTTATTTGTTGGTTTTTTCTTTTTTTGAGGAATGAACTCCAAGCAATGAATTTTCCTCTTAGAACTGCTTTCAATGTGTCCCATAGATTCCGATATGTTGTGTCTGTGTTTTCATTTAACTCTAGGAATTTTTTAATTTCCTCCTTGATGTCTTCTAAAACCCATTGATCACTCAGCAACCTATTGTTCATTCTCCAGGTGATGCTTGCTTTTTCCTTTCTTCTTTTATCATTGATTTTCAGTTTCATTCCATTATGATCAGATAAGATGCATGGTATTATCTCTACCCCTTTGTATTGTCTAAGAGTTGCCCTGTGACATAGTATATGGTCTATTTTTGAGAAGGTTCCATGTGCTGCTGAGAAAAAAGTGTAGCTACTTGATGTTGGGTGGTATAGTCTATATATGTCAATTAAGTCTAGGTTGTTAATTGTGTTATTGAGTTCTATAGTTTCCTTATTTAACTTTTGTTTGGAAGATCTGTCCAGTGGTGAGAGAGGTGTGTTGAAGTCTCCCATGATTATTGTATGTTGGTCTATTAGACTCTTGAACTTGAGAAGAGTTTGCTTGATGAATACAGCTGCACCATTATTTGGGGCATATATATTTATGATTGTTATGTCTTGTTGGTGTATAGTTCCCTTGAGCAGTATGAAGTGTCCTTCTATATCCCTTTTGATTAGCTTTGGCTTGAAATCTATTTTATTAGATATGAGTATGGACACTCCTGCTTGTTTCCGCGGTCCATATGAGTGATATGATTTTTCCCAACCTTTCACCTTCAGTCTATGTATATCTTTTTCTATCAAATGCGTCTCCTGTAGACAGCATATTGTTGGGTCTTGTTTTTTGATCCATTCTACTAGCCTGTGTCTCTTAATTGGTGAGTTTAAGCCATTAACATTTAGGGTTATTATTGAGATATGGTTTGTTCTTCTATCCATATTTGTTTATTGATGTTACTAAACCTGATTTGTTATCCTCTTTGACTACTTTCCCCCCTTTACTGTCCTACCTCCCATTGTTGGTTTTCAATGTTGTTTTCCATTTCCTCTTCCTGTAATGTTTTGCCAAGGATTTTTTGAAGAGATGGTTTTCTAGCTGCGAATTCTTTTAACTTTTGTTTATTGTGGAAGGTTTTAATTTCATCTTCTAACCTGAAGCTTAATTTCGCCGGATACACGATTCTTGGTTGGAGCCCATTGTCTTTCAGTGTTTGAAATATGTTATTCCAGGATCTTCTAGCTTTCAGAGTCTGTGTTGAGAGATCAGCTGTTATCCTGATTGGTTTACCCCTAAATGTAATCTGCTTTCTTTCTCTTGCAGCTTTTAAAATTCTCTCCTTATTCTGTATGTTGGACATCTTCATTATAATGTGTCTAGGTGTGGATCTCTTATGATTTTGCACATTCGGCGTCCTGTAGGCTTCTAGGATTTGGGATTCTGTCTCAATCTTCAATTCTGGGAAGTTTTCTCGTATTATTTCACTGAATAGACTGTTTATTCCTTTGGAATGGAGCTCTGTGCCTTCCTGTATCCCAATGACTCTTAAATTTGGTCTTTTGATATTGTCCCATAATTCTTGGATGTTCTGCTCATGGTTTCTTAGCAGACTTGCTGAGCTGTCTATGTTCTTTTCCAGTTGAAATACTTTGTCTTCATTGTCTGATGTTCTCTCTTCTAAGTGATCTACTCTGCTGGTAGTATTCTCAATTGAGTTTTTAAGTTGGTTTATTGTTTCCTGCATTTCTAGAATTTCAATTTGTTTGTTTTTTATTACCTCTATCTCCCTGTGAAATTGATCTTTTACTTCCTGGATTTGTTTGTCAATGTGATCTTTCACTGTCTGATTTTGCTGTCTCATGTCTTCCTTGAGACTCCAGATCATCTGAAGCATATATATCCTGAACTCTTTATCTGATATTCCATCTGTTGCAGCTATTACCTCTTCTAAAGTTGAGTTGACCTGCATTGCTTGTGGTCCTTTCTTTCCTTGTCTTTTCATACTGCTCGCGTTTCTTTCTGCTTGGTGCAACTGTTGTGTTTTGAAATTTACCCCCTATTTATTTATGTTGCTCTTGTATACTTGAAAAGTCTCCCTTGCAGGTGCGGGCGGCGGCTGTGCCCCTACTCCTATTGGGGTGACGTGTCTACCACGCTGGCGGCTCTCTGGGCCTGTTCCGGGAGTGGAAGGCGGCTCTGCTCTGTCCCTATTCCAATTGGGGTGTCGTGACTACAATGCTGGCAGGACGCTGGGCCTGTTCCGGGCGTGGGCGGTGGGCTTGGCTGGCGGGATTCCACCTAATGGCAGTCCCTAACCTCCCTGCTTGCTAATTAATGGCTTCTCTGAGGCGCCACGCCTTCTGTAGCTGCGGGGCAGGCCGCGCGAATCAGTTGGCCTGGATCTCCGGGGTCCTGCTGCTGGCTGTTTTGATGTTGCAAGCTGTTGGAGAGTGGTGGTGTATTCTTCAGCTTTCCCGGATGGTGGCCGCTGACTGCCTGGATGGAGTGTCCGCTGTTTTGATGTTGCACTCTGAAGGAGAGTGGTGGTGTATCCTGCTGCAGGCTGCTGGGATCCCTGGCACTCTATCACTTTGATTTTTTCTGCTTGCCCCTCCCCCAGCGCTGGCTAGCCAGGTTTCCTTTTGGCTGCTACTGGGAGGAGGGGTTGGAGGTCAGGTGTCTCTGGTTTACCCCTAGCCTGTATGGAGGCTCAGCTTGATACTCCCTCTCCCGGCAAGCCTAGGAGAGATTTTATGCGAATTCCCGCTGTCTGGGGGGTGAGCTGAATGACACCGACCTGTTTTGATGTCGCACTCTGAAGGAGAGTGGCGGTGTATCCTTCAGCTTTCCCGGATGGTGGCCGCTGACTGCCTCGGCGGAGTGTCCGCTGTGGGGGATGGGACTGTACCGCTTCCTTCCCCTTCTGAGAACCCGTGCTCGGCCCAAGGGTCCGTGTGGGCTTGGCTGGTGGGATTCCACCTAATGGCCTTCCCTAACCTCCCTGCTTGCCAATTAATGGCTTCACTGAGGCGCCACGCCTTCTGTAGCCGCAGGGCAGGCCACGCGAATCAGTTGGCCTGGGTCTCCGGGACCCTGCTGCAGGCTGCTGGGATCCCTGGCACTCTATCACTTTGATTTTTTCTGCTTGCCCCGTTTTTTTTTTTTTTTTTTTTTTTTTTTTTTTTTTTTTAAAAGAATTGTCACCTGTAAAAGCCAGGCAGGTGGTGGGTACTTGTAGTCCCAACACTTGGGAGGTTGAGGCAATAGGATCACAAGTCAACACTGGCCTGGGCAATGCAGTAAGACCCTGTCTCTTATAAAAAAAATTAGGGGGTTGGGGGTGTTGCTCAGTGCTAGAGTGTATGCCTGAGGCTCTGGGTTTGATCCCTGGCACATCTGTTTGCCTTCTGCCTAGCTTATCTCTTTAATTCTCTTTTTAACCTTCCATAGCATCTGTGTGGATCATGAGAATTCTCCTGTAACCTGCATGAGTGCAGTCAAGAATCCAGACTCCTCCCTCAAGGAGTCTGAAAGGCAAAGTTGCATCTGAACATCAGGATAGAGATACCAACCAATTGGAATGTTGTACAAGTTAAGCATGAACTGCATGCAGAATGTTGAGCCATACCAGCTGAAAATAAGGAAATGTTACTTATGTAACCTCTTCTGGCTTCAGTTTCCTCCTAACCTTTGTGAAATGGAGAAGAAAATAATGCTCTGTTATTTTCTATCTGTTATGCGGTCAAATTCTACTCTAGACATTTGTGACTAATGGGCAGGTCTCTCCTCTCAGAAACTCAAGCCTTCCCTCCTGCAGTGCACTGAACCCCAAGCAACAGGATAACAATTGAAAGGGCACGTTCAAAACATGCAAATTGCTAAGTAAGTGCTTGCTCTTCAACACATCCAAATATGTAGATTTGGACTGTTAATCCAGCCTGCCATGATATTTTTACACAGCATAGTTTGGTATTTAAAGAATATGACTCTGGATTTAGAATTTCTGGTTTGAATCCCAATTGTTTACTGGCAGCATGACCTTGCTAAATAACATGAATCCTATGTCCCCTGGTTTCCTCATATGTAATATTGGGACAATACTACAGGATTGTTGTGAAAATTAAATGAATTAATACAAAAGGCATAGAAGTATGCCTAGAAAAATTAAAATCCCTCAAAATATTGTTAGAATCCTCCAAAATTGTTATCTTGGAGCATAACAGCAGAGGTGATCAAAGGGAATGACTGGAAGCTTACTTCTTCTAGGGAAGATTCTATGTCCTGGGGAAAAAATCTGATATTTTGCATTTTACAAATTTTATTAGAGTCTATTATTGTATGAAAATTAGTCATGATATATCCTAAACATATTTTCAATTTCTATAATTTCTATTTCTGAATAATAATTCTTAAGAACAATTTTAAAACACAGTGCCTAGGAATTACTAAAAATTCCTGGGACATCTTTAGATCTTTAGGTCTCCAAAAGGCTCTGGGCAAGGCAGGGTCAAAGCTTACATCTCCAAGGAGGAAATAATGATAAATTTGCATGCATATATGTATGTGCATGTACATATGATGTGCTAAAAAGTTGTAAGTAGAAAATGGAAGAATTCGAGAAAGAGGGATCTAAGGGACTTAAAGGGTGGTAGGATCTGCTGGGGTGATGATGAGGGTCAGGGCTTTAGTTTTTAATTTCCTCTTTTTGTCCCTTCCTCCTATACTCAAGAAGTCTCTGTTTCTTAGCTATGTTGTGTGGGTCTGGAACTCTAGAATGGAGTGGGTATTCTCTGTGCAAATCTGCCTGAAGCAGCAGTAAGCTTCAGATAATGGAGACCTTTGGCTGATTGCTTCTGCATTTCAGTGAGCCCTGGGACATTGATTCCACCTTTTATCTTTTGTGTGGAATTGGAGTCATCTTTCTGTCTTGTTACTGCATTCACTGGTGAACATATTTCTCAGTAGCTGGAAAAAAGAAACATTGATTAGGTAAGGGAACCCTCAGTTCAGTTTTTTTTTTTACTCCCTTTATTCTAAAGTAAGTATTAGAATAGAGAGATAGCAGGAAGGAGAATTCCTCAGGAGAGATCAGGACATCCTTCAGGAGAATGAGTTGTGTGGGCAAAAGATAGGGCGGGGACAAAGGTTTTTATTCAAGAGTTCACAGGTCATCTGCTTAGTTGCGGTAAGAAGATCCAGAGTAAAATCTCAAATATTGTGATTCATGGGCCATGAATTGGTTTTATAAAGAGAACTCAGAAAATCTAAGGAGAGTTTGCCTTCAATGCTCAGCAGCTGCCTTACCATCATAGATGTCTCTGGGACAAGCCTCTCCTTATTAGGTTTAACCTGGAGAGCAATGCTGAGCCTCTGAAAGCCTACTCCTGGTATAGAATTAAACAGTGGAACATACATATTCCTGATGATATGGGATTCTATGTCCTTTACAGTAGAGGACTACCATTTGAATAACAGTTGAGGACTATAAACAGTAAACCGTTCTTTGAGTATACAAAGAATCGGTAGGAAATATATCAACTTTAAAAGTGAATAATGGAAGAAATATAACCCAAATCAACATAATGTCACATTATTAATACTGGATGTCTGCTGCTTGCTTAGATTGGAGAGAGTGAGAAATGGGTTCCACCTCTCATTTTTTTTTCCTTTCAGTGGCAGGAAGAGAAACAAAGCGAGAGCTTTCAAAGATTTCACTATTCAATCCAGGGCTCTCCCAGAGATAATCATATGTTTCTCTTTATAAGGTCTCAGTTACAGAATTGCTGAGGGTATCAGTTCCTAAAGTTAATCCTCAAAAAACCCGGCCCTTTGAGGGGAGGCCTTCAGGAAGTAAGCCAGAATCGGAGACACTTCTCATTCTCAAGGGAATTCTTCAATCCTGATGGAGATGGGCTGTGGCTCTTGCCAGTGAGGTGGTGGTGTGAGATTTAGTAGAAGCATAGGTTATCGTGGAGGCAAATTGTGGGTCTTGACTTTGTACAAGTTAAATTCCCTAATTTTCAGACTCATCCTTTGAAAGAGCATCTGGCTTGCTATCCTCTGTTGTGATAATCTCCCTTGTGGAATCCTTTTCTAATGAGACAGCCTTATACATATGTTAGCCTTACTATTGTCATTAACTTTCTGATAGTAAGTGCTAATTCCTGAGAGGTTCTCAGGGACAAATTTCGAAATGGTCTTTTCCTAGTTGAACATTCTACAGAGACTCCTGAAAGATCCCTTGTTACTTTCTTCAACCCATTTGTTATTTCCCTAATAAGAGCTTTCCTGAAAAGCATCAAAATGGCCATAGACCAACTTTCTCTTCGGAAATGATGATTTAATCTTTACAACTTCCCCTCATATCACACTTCCAGGCTTGCTCCTTGGAATTCCAGGATCTCATAGCAGCCTAGGGGATGGCATGAAAAGGAGACCCACGGGGGAGTGAATTATGAAAGGAAGCCTGGAGTGGAGGGATAATTGGAGTATCATGAAGTCAGGAAGGTGTAGAAATGTACATTGTCAGACCTCAAGGCAAAACCATCCCCACTCTCTCCTGGATGCCCTTTTTACTTTGTCTTTTATAGGCACCTACACAAGCTCTCTTGAGGGTAGCTTTCCAGAGAAGTTAGAACAAGATCCATTTCCAAGGATCTTGAGCAAAACTATGGAATTAGACATTCTGTTGTAGGAGGATCTGGGGAAAATGCTGTTCTCATTCTCATCTTTGGGATTCACTGAGTTGTGATTCACTCTGGTCTCCAATCACCTACTAGAATGAACCATCTTACTTTTCTTGTTTTCACTGTCCATTCTGGGTGCCTTTTTTCCATCAGAACTGTTCAACATTGTTCGTTTGCCCTGTCACACTACCTCCTGATTTTTCCTCCTATACCCCTAAAGACTACTCAATTACTGGATCTTATCCCTCAACTAGTCCTCTTTTCTCTCTGGGCTTTAACTCCTCACTTGGTCCTACATTTTCCCAGTACACTTTTCCTCTTTGGGTATGCATATTGCAAAGGCAGACTTCATGGATGGGGCCTCATAGCTCCTTGAAGAAAATCCTTAAGGGAGGATACCAGAAGAAAAATTCAGTATCTGGCCTGCGTAGCTCACTTCCCAAATCCTTTTCTCTGTGTTAAGAAGGATGGATGGACATAAAGTAATTGTCCTAAATTTTTTCTCATACCTCATGGTCTCAGGATAAAGAAGAGAGCAAACAGGATAAGAATCTATCGCCAATTTAAGAGAGAAAGGGCCATAAAACCTCAGGTGACCTGAGCTAAAGCATGTCAAATAGGGAATGCAAGATTGGAGATCTTCTACCTAAAAAAGATTCTTCTTAGGGGAGACTGTCAGAAGAGAACCCTGTAAATAAGTCACCCTAGTTCCTACTATAGGACCTGCCAAAGAGCACTTTAGAAGTGTTTGTTGCAGTGCCTTCATCCATTATAAAGAGCGAAGAGACAAAAAGATCATTGCACGAAACCAAGACTGCTGCTGTGCAGAGCTCAGATCCTCTAGAAATCAGACTTGCCTCATTGGACAAAGGGGACATTGAAACTCAGAAGAACAAGCCCAGTCATTGGCCAGATCTTCCAGGAGAAAACCAGTTTAGGTATGAAATCAATGTAAAGAGAGCAAGTCCACCTGAGGAGAAGCTTAAGACTAAGGCAAATTTCAACAATACATTTTCCCGTGATTACCAGGTTTGCTCCATTCTTGAGGAAATGACATCTTGACACCTTCAAGTATACTCTTAAGCTTCTGAACAGTCTAAACAATACTAGACAAGTAACAGAATAATTAAACCTATGAAAAATAAAGGTTCCAGGATGAGATACTATGACTGAAGCAACCCAACTTCATTTTCTTCAGGGAGGTTTCTTCTGGGTAAAGTCTTCCTTCACTCCTGCAAACCCTGCAAAATTCTCACATTAACACTTCTGAAGAAGATGGGTTCGGTTTCAAATAATAAGCAGTTTTGTTCTTAAATATATTTTTCCACTAAAAGGAGAATGGTGTCTTTGTTGTATTTGGGGGGAAGTTTAGAGTACCCCAAGCACTGGGGCTTAGAGGGAGAAAAGGTAAGTTTGTTTCTAGAGCTGGCCTTGACTTCTTGTAGATGAGGATTAAGGAAAGCAAGTTTGTTCCATTTTCTGAGGAAATCCTATTTAAATTGGTCATTAGAATGCTTTTCTTACAGAAACCAAAAAAACCCCATAAATTTAAAACTGATTAAAGAATATACCCCTGGAACTACTGGATTCTTAGTCTTTCCCCTGTTTTATCACAGTTTTGAAGTGTCCACCACCCTAGGTTTGAATAGCTGGAGTAGAGTTACACAGGCATCATAGGGCCAAAATTTCCCACTCAGACAAGAAACTTCACATATCTCAACAATTGATAATGGAGTTTGAACATCTTGGGGTCTTTAGTACAGGAAAGTAAGGGCAACTCTCCATGACCACAAATTTTGGTAGAGAATAACTTCCATCTCTTCTCAGGATCCCCTGACATTTTTGATGGTAGCTGGAAGAATGAGCACTGCTACTGAATTTGTAGCTTTTCCTTAAATAAAACGTAAAAGTCACAACTGTTCCTTCCTCTATGACAAGCTCTGGATTAGGAGGAGACAAAGAACCCTTGGCTGTGTTTTAGTGGGTAGGGGACAACAGGCTGACAGAAGGGTTAGGGTCTTAGAAAACCTGAGTTGAACATATTTTTATTAGGCTAGAAAATAATTTTCCATGTATCTTTTAATTTGTTCTCAGTTCTCCCTCCAGCCAGTACAGAGCTGAAGCATAAAAGTTGATCCATACTGGGTCACCTTTTCCCATCCAGCAAAAGATAACATCCCTCTGAAAGCACCTGGGAATAAGAGTGTTTTCCAAAAAGCTATGGATATGAGTGTTAGAAAAAGTGTTTTCTGTCCATTGGACATAGAGCTGGATGACCTTCAAGGTGGCAGATGTTTGGGAGCTATACTGAGATAGACCATCAAATGGATGTGGCAAGACCAAAATATGTAAGCACTAGTTAAGGAGCTACTGTGTCTATGGGGCTCAATGATCTTGAAATAAAATTTGAACTCAATTCTCCTTGATGAGTGTGTACTATGGGAAAGGGAACCTCCCTCCCATTGTGCCTGATTTAATGACATTTCAGGGCAAAGGGATTGCACCATTTTTCATGATGTGATGGTTCAAGTACAGCCACTCAGCATCTACAGGAAAATGAGGTCAAGAGTTGGGAAAGGTTGGGGACTGAGAGGGAAAGGAGGAAAGTCAGTGTGAAAAGGAAAGAGTAACCCAGCTAGTGGGAAGGAAGGAATGGTCATCACTGGCCTCCCAATGACAATATCTGGACCAAGATGTCTTTCCTTCCCATGGTGGCCTTTGTGAATTGTGCCTGGGGAAGCCATGTTCATCTCTGCTCAGTTCTCATTTGTGTCAAACTTCTTCCCAGATTCCCCTTCCTTAAAGACGTTGAGAACAGAAGCACTATTCTTAGATGGCAGACAATGGTCACAAATGGCTCCTGGAATAAAACCACTGTTGAGAGGAGGGCTAGAGGTGTGTTCTCCTGGTCTTCCTCACTGAGGTCTTCCATCCTGAAAAGAGACTTCTGTCCACTGGCTATGAGTTTCTGGCTTGAGGGCAGGACAGTGGAATGAGTTGGTCTAGCCAACTCAGGGAGGTTCTTTTTTATAGGTCCTATGGCCATTGAGGACATTGTCCACAGGTTGAGCAGAAGATTGAGGGACAGTCTAAAAGGCCGAATGAGTGGCCCTCAGGTGATCCTCAAGGTCCTGGAGAGCATCGATTTTTGATGGCCATGATGAACACATGAAAGAAAACCCATGTCACCAAACCCAGACTTTATAAGAACATGAATATATTTGAAACTGGGACAAAATTCACAGAAGGACAGAAAGGAGGATAGGGAGGAGAAGGGACGGGGAGGAAATAGGGGCCTTGCAAACCTATTTTAATATCAGCAAGGACTCAGAATAACACATGGTTCAGTCTGTGGCTTATTGGCCAAATGAAAAATGTTAGGGGAAAAAAAGGGAAAATACAACTACCACTTCTATAGAGAAGTTTTATACTGTAAGAAAAAATGTTTTTAAAAAGCACACAGGAGTTATCACCAAAGTAAAACTTGACTACATGTGTTTGGTTTTTGCTACTCATATTCTTTTGGAATTTTTAGTTCTCTCAATCACATGAGGTGTAAGAGTATGGTATTTTCCAAAATAAATGAAAACTGAGATTCAAATATAAAAACAATGGAATGAAGTCAAGGTATACTGTCACACAAATCCCTTCTTCCTAAATTAAAAAGCACACTTATTGAGTTAGACAAGCACATTTTTTAAATACCCATGTGAGAATTCCAATAAATTCATTATTAGCAACATTCACCATATTTAAACTTTGTATTTCTCAAGCTGGAGTCTACAGAAAGCTTACTAGCCAAAGAAGACAACTTTTGAAAACAAAATCTTTAAATATCTTGAAATTCTCAACTGTCTTCTGGGGACAGTGGATGACAAGGATTTTTAAAAACTTTCACACTGGAAATTTTTATTTTCACACAACTTTGTTACCCTAGAAACCAAATCAAATATATAGCTAAACAAAACAAGGCAAAACAAAAAACTCCTAGGCATTCACAAGATATTTTCTCTCCATCCCAGAGCCTTATCCTTCTCTCAAGGACAGAGTGGGCAAACATAGTCATTGCTTGGTACTCTAAGAAAGTGAGTGTATAATTTTTTTTGGAAATCAAGTGTCTTTGGACAAGTCTTCTGGTCTCCACTGACACAAAATTTCCATGATGCTAGTGATCCTGAAAACCTGCACACAATGAATTGTATGAGCAGCCACTCACAGGGGAAGCCCTGCATGGCAAAGAGGGAAGCTCAGGCAAGTGTGTCTAGACCAACCAGAGCAGCAGCTGCTCAGTGTGAGGACAAGGAGGGGCACAGATCTGACAGATGTTCTTCTCTGCCCTCAACACTCCCAACTAAAACAATCTCATACCTCATCCCCAGAAACAAGATCCATACTATGGTATCGCAGCTGTGGTATCAGCTTCATACTCTTGGGCCAATGACTCTTATGTGGGTAAATCACATAGTTAAATAGTTCATGTTTATTGGGACTTACACTGTGATGGACCAAATAAGTGCTCATTATAACCACAACACTGTGATAAAATGACTTATCATAATGAAAGAGTAAAAAGATTGCTCACAATTACAGGTGTCACATCAACATTATGGTTTACACTGACCATTTACTGGAAGCCAGAAATTGTGGTGAGAGCTATGCAGGTATTAATTTGGTCTTACAACAATTCCACAAGTAGGTGTTATTACTATCCCCTTTCCAGAGATGAAACGACTTCACAGAGAGGGGGAGGAGCCTGTCCAAGGTCATATCAGGCTTGAAGTCAGTGGCATCTGATGAGAGGTTGCAAAACCTGTAGGGCTGTGGCTTCACTCTGCTACCTATGAAGTGCTTTGAATGATTACCTCAATATTTTTAGAATTTCAGGAGTGATGTGAATAATCATTGAGTGGGGATTCTTTCACTTTGCACTTTTGCATAGTTCTAGCTTTTGAGTCTTTAAATTTCATTTGCTCTCTTTTTGTTGATTTGTTTAAATCAATTTAGCTTCTTATGAAAAACAGACCTAGTTTTTCTCAGAGCCCTGGAAATCAACAGGTATATTCATATCAATAGCTAATATCAATAGCTACTTATTTCTTGTTTGTTGAAAGGATCCTGAGAGTAAAACAAAAGAAATACAGACCAGGTCTGCAAATCCTAGCAAAATCAAGGCTCAGTTTAGGCGAGAAAAATGCCACTGATTTTAGGAGGCTTAATATTTTGAAATAGCAAACTTTTTTATCAACCTTTTCTTATTATGTGAGTCAAGAGAGTAAAAAGAGTAATTACTGCCTCTATGATTCAGCTTCTTGATCTGTAAAATGACAGTAATAATACGTCGTGGGGAGACATATGTAAAGAACTTGAAAAGGGTTCTCTGTGTTATTGTTATGAATTTTTCACCACCATTATCATCTTCAGTAGTGAATGATCCTCCCTTTCTTCCCCTTTTCTTCTATTCCTTTTCCATTTTCTCCTTTCTTCCCCATTATTCTTCTCACCTTTTAATTAAAAAATTTTTTTTTACCATAGTTTGGATCTAATGTGCCCCCCCCAACCCCTGTGTTAAAGTCTTGTTTCCCAGCCCGTAGTCCTCCTGGGAAGTGGTAGTCAAGTTTACTTGGCTGTGCCTGGGGATAAACATGATGACATAGAGCTGCAATAAGAAAACAAATATGATGCCTAAAATATGAAAGCTTCAAATTAGGAATCAACACAGGGAAATAAGCCAAAGATTCACTTGCAAAGATGACTTAAAGACAGGATATTGGGGTTGGAAAGAAGAGGAAGTTGAGCTTTCACAGAACATCTGATCTATATGCTACACTTCTTTGAACTTACATATTTGTGTTTGAGCTTGTTAATGTTATCATTTTCAACTTGGTTGAATTTCTATAGTCATTCAACATATGATTTGATTTTTAAAATTTGTTTTTGTTTACTGTTACCCTAATATTGACAATCTGAGTTTGGTTAGGTATAAGATAAAATAACTATATATTTGTTAATGTGAGTGGGAATCATTTTGTGTGATACCAAAGTGATACTTGCAAAGATCAAAGATTTTATGAAAAATATGAATATATATTTTATGAAAAATATGAATGTATGGTCAGAGTCCTCAACCTGTCCTTTGAAGGTGGCCTATATGCAATGATATCCCTTTGGTTGTGAACACCCAAATACCTTTCAAATACCTTTGCCCACCAAAAGTAGCAGTGTTCCATGGAGAAATGATTGATTCTGTGTCTGACAGAAAGACTATGAAGGACAAATCCAGAGTATTTCAACTTCATAACAGTTTATTTTGAAAACCAGATATAATCATAATGAACCATTTTTCAATGCTTTGTGATTTTTGGTCTTGTGTGAAAAGACAAAGCCACAGTTTTCTTTTGGATCTTTGTAGTTTCTAGCTTCATATTTATGTCCATGATCTATTTCAATTTGCATACCGCATGAGTGAAGGGTTAAATTTAAAAATAATTTATTTTGGTATATGGAAACTCTCTCATAGTTGTTTTTCCATTTTTCTAGAATTATTTGTTGAACAGACTACCTCTTGCCAATTAAATTGTTAAAAATCAGTTGCCATATACGTATAGCTTGTCTCTTCTTATGCCAAAAGTAGTCTTGGTTATTTTAGCTTTATAAGCTACAGGTAATGTGAATCTTTCAACTTTGATCTTTGTTTTTAAAAGTTGTTCTCTCTATTCTAGGTATTTTGTATTTACATATGAATTTTTAAAACAGCTTGTCATCCTTCACAAAAATGCTTTTTTTGTGTGTGTGAATTTAGTATACAGAACAATTTGACAGGAATTGACATCTTAACAATACTGAACCTTTTAGTATTTAAACAGTTTGTCTCTCCATTTCTTTGGATATTTTGCAAAACCTGCTTATTAGGTCTAGTAAGACTTTTTGTAGAGTTCTTGGGATCTATGAAGAAGAATATGGTGTCTATAATTAAGGACACTTTTATCTCTTCCTTTCTAGATTGCAGGATCTGCCAACTATCTATCTTTTTGCTTTCCTTATTGTACTGGCAAAGACAACCATATAATGTTAATTAGAAATAGTGAAAGCAGAGCAGATACTCTTGCCTTTTCTCCAATTGGCAACAAGCATTTAGTATTATTAAGTATGATATTAATTATAGATTGTCTACATAAGCCTTTTAACAGTCTGGAGAAAGCTGCCTTTTGTCTCTAGTTTGAGTTTTTACTAAAAATACATGTTGAATTTTTGTCAAATATTTCCTGTTTCTATTGAAATAATTAAATGATTACTTTGTTTCAGGCTACTGATATCATGAGTTATACTCACTGATTTTGTATGTTGAACAAACCTTCATTCCTGATCTATTAGGTCATGATGTATCTACTTTCAAAATAGAGCTGGGTTTATCTGCAATATTTTTTTAAGATTAGTATCCATGTCTAAGAAAAAGTTTGGTCATTTTTTTCTGTATAATATTTCTGACTGTTTTAGCCTCAATATAATCCTCTTCTCTTTCCTGGAAGAGACATTGTAGAATTAGTATTTCTTTTACTTAAATATTTGGTTGTACTCAAGTCTTCCTCATGTCTTTTAAGTATCTTTAACTGAACATGTTCTCCTTCATTGCTTGTATTAGGCATTCATATTGTTCATTATTATGTACCTAAAATTTATTTATTTTGATGTGTATTATCATGGGATTACTAATTACATTATTTTTTGAATCAACATTTCTGTTTTGTGGGTCCCTCCCCGCCACCCCATTTCTTTATCTTGTTATCTTTTCTTATCATGTTATTTTTAGTTTCTTGGAGTTTTATTCACAATTTTGTATTCTCATCTATTGAGAAAGATGCTTTGATATTTTCAGTCTTTCTTCTTACCCAATCTCTACTGTTGCTATATATTTTCCTTTACTAAAGATTTAAGTGGAATTGGTTTTATAAATGATATGTGATAAATTTAAGATTTTTTCCTTTGTTTTACATAGATAATTGAGTCAGAAATAGTATGGAAAAGACTATTTTTCTCCTACTGCTCTAGGGTGCCATCTTTATCATAATTCAAATGTCTATGGCTAAGAGTTTTTCTAGATTCTCTTTTATCCTTGGTTTATTTGAGTACTCATACATAATACCACATTTTCTTAAATGCTATCATTTTATAGTAAGTCTTAGTTTGATAATTTCCCCAATTTGTCCTTCAAAAGTGTCTTGAATATTCTTGCCATAGACTGTTTCTATACATAATTTTAGAATCAAATTTTAAGATAAAGAAAGCCTATTGGGATTTGGTATGGAATGAATTAAATATTGTAGGAAATTAAATTGATCTAACTTCACTGAGGACTGATAAGGGACATGACAAAGCATATGTGTTAGGTAACTGTCAGGAGCAACAACAACATGTGTTGATAAAGAAAGATGAAAAGCATTACATGTTATACAAAACAGAATATCAGAGTAAACTCAATGTAACTACTGGCAAAAATGAATATGTGCTATTTGCTAACTAATAGCAGATTTATAAAAATTACAGCTTTAATTACATATAACCACAGTTTATTGGAATTTGGTATGGAATACATCAAATATTGAGATAAACTAAACCAATCTAACTTAATTGAGAAATGTTGAGGGATATGATTAATGACATCCACTAGAACTTTGCAGCCAGATGCTGGCTACCTGATAGCTATATGATATTTTTATTATTCAGTAATAAAATTAACTAATTCTATATAAGTGGGCTGTTCCTTTGGATTTTCTTTCTCCACCTTTAACAATAAATACTTAGGGGGAAAACTAACACCCTTAACATTGAGTTTCTATACCCATCATTTAAGCCTGACCTTTATGGAGGTTCTCACCCAGATGAGTCCAACTTTTTCATCAGACATTTCAGCCATGAGGATCAGCTGTGCTGGAAATGTGAAGAAGGTAAGCAGAATTGTACACAGATACTGGCCTAACCCAAAGACCATTTCATCTTTGCCAAAACTGCTCTCCTGCAGGTGACTTTCAGCAGGCTTGCTTGTCTAAAGCTGCTCAAGAAGGCGTAAAAGTTAGGTAGGAGACATTTGAGAGAGATCAAGTTCTCCAGGCTAGGTAGGCATGTCTCTTCTCTTACCCCAAGATTTTTTTTCCTGTAAACTGTCCTCAGTTCCCAGATAAGACAATTGAGACTGCAGGGTAAGGGTGAAAAAGGAGCTAAAGAGACACAGGAATAGTTTTTATGTTCAATCACCTCCTCATATATGTTAATGTAGAAAATAAGTGTATTTTAAAATACCAATATATCATAGCAAGAACATAGCCAACAGGGTCAGAGACAGTAAAATGAACCAGTTGCAGAGGTGGGCAATCAAAAGAGGAGTGTTGAAAGTGTAGAGCAAGTTCAAATGTGAAGATGCACATTTGTCTTAGGATTCTGTTGTGTGGGAATAGAAAAAACAAAAATTAACTGAAAGTGTATTCTACATTGTACTTTTATTTACTGATAAGAAAAACATCCAGACAAGTGAAGTAAGCTTGTCTGAATTCACATAAGCTGTGAGCAGCTGATCCAGGACTAAAACCCAAGACTGCATGGCTTCAGTACAAAAGTCTTCCACCAAACTAACTTCCCAGTTAGGGAGAGTAAAGGGGAGAACTTGTCAAATCCAAGACTTGGGGTCCTTTCAGAGATGCAGTTCAAATTATATGCTTGAGATAGAAAATGCATAAATGTCAACATTACTGAATCAACTCAACCTACCTCTGTAATTTTATATAGGAGTTTTACATGCAGTTTTAGGGCTTAAACACGTTAATATAATACAGGTTCTAGGAATTGATGTTTTGTGTTATTCTTTTTTACTCAAATGTTCTTCCATGTCCTTTATAAAGAATTACTGTGTGGTCATAATTATGCCAACCAGATATTAGTGATTTCAATTTCTGATTACATTATGCGGTATAATAAGGAATATGTAAATCAATGCTATTCTGTATACATACTTTATTCTACTGATCAATGAGTTCATAACTTCAAAAAATTTTCACTCCATATTAAAAATGCCTTCCCATACATAATTATATTTGTTGAAAAAGGTATTACCATACTAGAAACATTTATTCCCTAGGAAAATTTTATCTATAAAGATGTTATAAAGATGTTGTTCCATACTCATCAAGTTAATCAGGTTCCTGGTTATTATTAAGGCTAAAGCTAATATTGAAGGCTTTTCTGTGGTAAGTTCATTAAGATTTTATGGCTGTATGAATTCTCTGATGTACAGTGAGTTGTGACTTCTGAATGAAGGCTTTCCCACATATCACACATTGATAGGGTCTTTCCCCAGTATGGATTCTCTGATGTAAAACAAGGTCTGACTTCTGGGAAAAGGCCTTTCCACATTCAGCACACATATAAGGTTTCTCCCCTGTATGAATTCTCTGATGTCCTGGGAGGTGAGACTTCTGAGAGAAGGCTTTCCCACATTCAGTGCACACATAGGGTTTTTCTCCAGTGTGAATTCTCTGATGTCCAATGAGATGTGATTTCTGACAGAAGGCTTTACCACATTCACTACACGTATAGGGTTTCTCTCCAGTATGTGTTCTCTGGTGTATGATGAGCTGTGACTTCCGGGAGAAAGTCTTCCCACATTCAGTACATTCATAGGGCTTCTCCCCAGTATGAATTAACTGATGTGTAATGAGTTCTGTCTTTCTGCTGAAGGCTTCTTCACATTGAGCACACTTGTAGGGTTTCTCGCCAGTGTGAATTCTTTTATGTATAATGAGGTGGGACTTCTCACAGAAGGCTTTTCCACATTCAGTACACTCATATGGCTTCTCTCCAGTATGAGCTCTATGATGTATAATAAGTTGTGACTTTTGGGAAAATGCTTTCCCACATTCTCTACATTTATAAGGTTTCTCTCCAGTGTGAATTCTCTGATGTATAATAAGGGGTGATTTCTGGGAGAAGGCTTTCCCACATTCACTGCACTCATATGGTTTTTCCCCAGTATGAACTCTCTGATGTATAATGAGGGATGATTTTTGAGAGAAGGCTTTCCCACATTCAGAACATTCATAAGGTTTCTCCCCAGTGTGAGTTCTCTGGTGTACAATGAGATGAAACTTTTCACTGAAGGCCTTTCCACATGCACCACAATCATATGGTTTCTTTCCAGTATGAATTCTTTGATGTACAATAAGCTGTGACTTCTTAGCAAATGCTTTTCCACATGTAATACAGACACAGGTTTTCTCCTTAGTTTCAACATTCTGATATTGGATAAGGGATTGTTTATTGCTGAAAATGTTTTCACATTGATCATCATCACAGAGTATTATCCCATTGTGAATTCTCTCAAGATCAGAATTGGATGCACTGTGACTAGATAATTTTCCAAAGCCCAAACTCTCATTAAGGTTTTTTCTTGAATTACCCTTATAAAAATTTGGTAGGCCAATATTTGGTTTTAAGTTCTTTTCAAATGTATTATATTTGTGAAGTTTTTGTTCTGATGTATCTTGTTCTATGTACTCATCAAATACTCTTCCAAATGCATTATATTTATGACCCGATGCCTCAGTTGCTATATTGCTACTGACAAATGTGACTTGCCTGAAAAGTTTGTCTTGATTTCCCTGACAACTCTGCAGCTGGCTATCTCGTTGGCAGACTTTTAATATGGAGTAAAATGATCCATCTTTTGTGACTCCTCTCAGTATCTTATTATGGAAGGAAACAGTCTTCAAAATATATGATTGAGAGTTATGAAGGTTACTCTTCCTTTCTAAAAGAAGGAAAGATAAAATCAAAAAGTCATAAAGAACAATTAAAAGAGTCAAAGTAGCAGAACAAATGGATAATCCAACATAATGAATTTAGACTATGAGTTCATGGTCTGGCATCTCAGAAAATAGTCCAGCATGATTGAGTGAATAGATAAAGTATTGAAGAGAAAGTATTCATATAAAACCTAGACTTGAAGGAGACAGAAAAGAGACTTTGATCTTGAATTATTCTTCCAGGATATTCCTATTTCCCCTGTTTTCTGAATAGAAATTATTTTCACTTTTTGTATTCTTTTTCTTATCAACTATTTGTTATTTATAAATTAACCATTATTCTGCCACCACTTCAAAGAAACTAGGTCTCTTATGTATTTAAAATACTTTAACTCTCCTCAGTTTTCCTGACTAACAACTAAAACAAACAACAGAGAAACCCAAGTACTGCTATAGATTCAGTATCAGATTCATACCAAGAATAAACATGTGAATTTAACTACTTTCAATAAAATGCCTACTATATGCATCAAGTGAAACTAGCGAAGTTCTCCCAGAAAAGCCATATCTTATTAATTCCAAGGTTTTATGAACAGCTCTCTTCCACAGCTTCCCTTCATCCTCTTCCTTCAATCTCAGCCCTTATGTCATTCAGAGCAATCATAGCTGCATACTCAAAAAAATGCCTTTTGAAATTCTGCCACATCTCTTTAGATTCTAAATTTTTTCAGAGCCTTAAAATATAGTAGCTGTATTTGTTATTTAATTGTGTATTCATGTACCCAGAGGTCTTACCTCTTAAAGTACTTAAACTACTCTTACATACTTGTAAGGGCTTTGTTTTCTGTTGCCTGTATAGCTCTTTCACATCATAAAAGGCATAATTACATTATTTACACACAAATAACCATATACATGTTTATAAATATGGGGGGGGGGTTAAAGAAGAAATAGCTTTCCACAAAAGGCTCACATTACTTTTAGTTATTTCTTAAATGCTTACTAAATGCCTATAATTATTGGTTGAGTAAATATTAAATTCTCAGCATAGGAGCAAAGAATAGATTTCAATAAGAATAATATATAAGCCTCAGTCACCAAACAATTAAAATCAAAACAAACTGATATTGCACTTTCCTTGTCTCTCATGTGCATGATTTCCATCTGGATAGATCCAATTTGGTATTTCTCTCTTTATGATCCATGGATCTTCTCCTTGTTCCAACTTTGAGATGACATCTGGTTTGGAAACTGGATGTCCTATTAAATGGAAATCAGGAAGGAAATGGATTGACTGCACTGAAGGAAGAAGAGAAGGTACAATTTCAGGTGTTCTAAAATGAAGTTGTCTATTTAGCCCTCAACAAAGTGATGACCTCCATTTGCAAACATATGAAGGTCATGAAAATTCATATGTATCAGGAACCAACTAAACACAGTAACTGATAAAGAAAGGCACTTGATTATACAACTGGATTATACAGGGAAGCCATACTTACCCATTGAGGCCAGATGGCTGAAGTTCTCCAGCATCACATCCCTATACAGGGTCCTCTGAGCAGGATCCAATTGCTGCCACTCCTCCTGGGTGAAATCCACAGCCACATCTTTGAATGATACTAACCCCTGTAACAGTACATTCCTATTCAATGTGAAGTGATCATTTTCATCATTACTACTATAGTATACAAAACTATACCCACATCATAGTTTTTGAGAGAAACAATGTAAAGCTCTATTTTTAGCAAGAAAAATCAGATCAGGAAAATGAAGAGATAAACCATAAAATGCCTATCTAATATATATATGGTAATTTAATAAATGATAAAGATAGCATTCAAGTAACTGGGAGGAAAAAAGATTATTCCATGAATGCTACCGAAATGGCTGGTACAATCAATAGAATAATATTAAAGCAATATGTTATTGGTTGAAATGTTTCTCCTAAAAATAGATATGCTGAACTAACCCCTAATACTGCAGAACATGGCTTTACTTAGAAACAGAGTCCTTGTAGATATAACTAAGTATATGAAGTCATTAGGGTTGGATCCTAGTCCAATATATTTTATGTCCTTGTCAGAAATAGAAATTTGAGCAGACAAGGACAATGGGAAGATGATGCAAAGAGATGCAGAAAAAAAATGGCCATGAAAAAGTAAAGGAAAGAAACCTGGAATAGATTCTTCCTTCACAGTCACATAAGGAAATAACCCTGAAGACATCTTGATTTTGGACTCCAAGCCTCCAAAACTAAGGCAATAAATTTATGTTATTTAAGTTAACAAGTGTGTGGTGCTCTGATATGGCAGCCCAGGAAAACTAATACATTATATCTTATACCTTAGAAAAGACAATAAAATAAATTGTGATGGAAAAAAATTTAAACTCTAAGATGTCCTAGAGATCATAAAGTCAGAAAAAAGAAAAACTTTTTATTTACAAGTATAGGGCAGAGAAGTCCTTTTGAAATACCAACATAAAAAAATAGAAAATAAAAGAAAAACCACATTTACAGAATCATACAAGACCAGTGCACTAGACACTAATTAACTGAGTCTCATTTTTGTGGGAAAAAGATCTTAGCTTCCTCCAAACCTAACTGTTCTTTTATAGACATGCAACAGCTAGCAATATAATGAAATATACCAATTACAATAGTAACAAAAGATAAGATATCTCAAATAACAGGTACAACAAGAAATGTGCAGAAAACATTTATGAAGAAAACTACAACAAAGTTGCATGCCATCAAAATAAATGATTTAGGTAAGTAGAGAGCAATATAGTGTCTCTGGAGGGAAAACTGTAACTTATGTCACCATTATTTTCACAATAGTTGTCATCTAATAGTGAAAAATAATCTAATAGTGGAATGATTTGTTATTATTTTAAGCTACTTTTCAGGATATTTCCTAAATATTTATTTTCTAAATACTCCATTGTTATTAAGTGTTGCTTTCAGAATGAAAACAAATGAAGTATTGTTTCAAATATCAACACTTCCCTTCTTCAAAGCCTCGGTGGTTTCCCTCCTAGCACATGGAATTAGTCTCAGCCATCTCAGTTGTAAACTTTTTCTCCTCCCACATATGGTTCCCTATGCACACCGCCAAGCTGCCAAGCACTTTGCCCATGACAGCCCCATTTAGTTTCCTATTGTACATATGAGAAAACTGAGAACTGTAGTCATTAAGAAACTACTGGCCAAAGATTATATACAGAAAATATGATTGATTGATTAATTTTCAGATTTATAAGATTTACTCTGAGTCACCAGCTTGGTTCTTTACTATTCACTTCAGACTGCCTCCTTGATATGGAAAACATCATCTTTCAAGTTCTATCACTTCAGTCCCATGCATAGGCAACCTCTCCATGCAGCTCTTACCTCTTCAGTTTTCCTCAAATCCTCAGCTTTCCTAAAATTATTTTGTACCTGCTACTTTCACAAATGCTGCCTCCCATCCTCACCCCATTTCCTTCATAACTCAGAGGTCAATAATCCTTTAAGCCTCTTACCTGCCTCCTTACAAAGCTGTTGGCTCCTCCTCTCTGTGATAACAGCACACTGCTTGTTCCCTGCCTGTTACAGAGCTTTTCTGTGTTAACCCATCTCTTCATGCCACTTTTCTTAGAAGTGCTATC
Source organism: Urocitellus parryii (assembly GCF_045843805.1). Lineage (NCBI taxonomy): Eukaryota > Metazoa > Chordata > Mammalia > Rodentia > Sciuridae > Urocitellus > Urocitellus parryii. The sequence continues at coordinate 104,700,372 of NC_135531.1, forward strand.
AGTAAAGAAGAATGCCTAAATTTTCTTGAGATATTCAACAGCTACCCAGTGCCTATGGCATAAATTGAGTGCTTGAGAAAAAATGTGCTGAAAATGAATGAAGATTATAAAATTTAAAATAACTAAAACTCATGGTCAGTTAAAAGTAGTTTTGGGGCTGGGACTGTAGCTCAGTGGTAGCGCACTTGCATCACATGCATGGCCCTGGGTTTTATCCTCAGCACCACATAAAAATAAATAAATAAAAATAAAGATATTGTGTCCATCTCCTACTTAAAAAAAATTTTAAAAAGTAGTTTTGTACAGCAGTCTGTCATACTCTTTTGATCTGAAAAGTAGTAACTTGAGAAAGATAGAATGTAGAATATAGAGGAAATACATTCTTATAGCAAAATGTATGTTATAATTCTAGCATTCTGATTGTGCTTTATTAGTGTTATTCAAGTGCTTAATATACTAAATAGATATGTATTTTGTTAATCATGAGAAAAATATGGTGTACAATTGGTGAAAATTTATACTTTTGTCATGTGTAAATAATTTTTACAGCTTGGGTGGCTGGGAGAATGGAAATGCCATTTAGAGAAGAAAAGCGGCAGAGAATTGGGGCAAGTGTTAGAGGGAGAAAGGAAGGGGAGAGGCAGAAGCAATGCCTTCACTTCTAGATGGTACAGAAGATGAAGCCCTCTTCCTGAAGGAACAAGCACTAATTCAGCTAATTAGCCAGGGTAGTTGGATTTATTGGGCTAATAAAAAAATCTATTCTTATTCTTTAAAGCAGTGCTAACTAAAAGGAATATAAAACTAAAGAGAAAAACTATTTTAGATTTTCTAGAAGTTATATCCAAAAAGTTATTTTTAATATTTTATATTTATCCCTGTATACTGCCTCAAATATCATTTCAATATATAATTAGCTTTAAAAACTATTAAGTGGGTTTTCTGGAATTTTATCTTCAAATTTCAGTACATATTTAACACTTAAAGCATTTTAATTCAGACTAGCCAATTTCAAGTGCTCAATACTGAAAGGTTAATAAAATAGGTACTTGTCACTCCGTTTTTCTGTATGCTTAACAAAACACTGTTGAAATCCTGAGAACTGTTTGCTAATCTTGTTCCCAAAATGTGCTGTCCCCAACTGCCAAACTGCAGAATGCACTCCCTTACTCGGTTGCAGGCAAACTGCCCACTCGCCCTGACCCGTCAATGAACTTCCCTTCCTGCCCTCTCCAAGAAAAGTATATAAGCTCTGCTTAAGCTCTTCTCAGGGCTCTATCTCTCTTTGCTCTAGTGAGCTCTGAGCCCCAGCATGCTGGTCCCCAAATAAACCCTTTGCTGTTGCATGAGGCAGTCTCTTGGTGGTCTCTTCCTCTGACATTTTGCCGGTCCCTTACAATACCACATGTAACCACTAATGGCTACCATATTGAACAATAAAACTCAGTGCTCCTGACATCTAGGAAGAAAAATGAACTCATCTTTTTGCAACAGAACTCAGTTGTTAAGTTCTACCGTAAAATACGCAAAAAGACTACTAATGTAAAAGCTGATTTCAAGATTTGACAATCACAATGATGAGATAATAACAGCTAATGCACACAGTAGTGTGGGAAGCCATTCTAACACGTGATTGGGTGCCTCCCGTTAAGGGCCTGAGGCACTTTGGCTAAGTCGAAGTTTTCCCGACCCTTTCCTGATGAGAGAGCCCATCCGTGTGGGGGTGTGCCTGACCACTGACCCCAGGGACCCAATCACTGACCCTGACCTTGGAGTGCAGCCCCCCCTCAACCTTCATTGGATGGAATTCTCCCCTGAATCTCTTGTTCCCCAATAAAAGGCTGGTCCCCGGCGTGCTCACTCTCTCTCTCCTGCTAGCCCTGAGTAATCCCTGCTGCCCTACTGGGCAGTTTGGAGGAGCGAACCAGAGAGGGGAACCGTCTCGGACCTAGCAATAGAAATAAGGTAACTGAGTCTTGTGTTTTATTTCGATCTCTTCTAACTAACTTTATGCCTAGAACCTCATTAATGAAACCACTGCGCAGGCCGCATGGTAGACAGTAGAAACCACGTTCCAGTTATAGTTCCAGGCATGCTGCCTGCTTACTTAATTCTCACAACCCTATGAGGACTACCATCTCCATCGTTACAAATGAGGAAAAAGTTCCAGGCTACCAGGCCAGAAGAAATATTATGCATCTGATAAAACAACAAAGAAGAATGCTATGTACTGACATGGGCAGATAAACAAAATGTATGTGAAAATCTTATACTGGACAGAAAGTCGAAAACCAGGTTGTGAACAAAATGTTCACTATAACATCATTTTTTCAAAAGGAACATACAAGAAAATAGGAGGCATTAAGATTTGCAGGATTAGAAATAATAACACTGAATATTTCAGGGAAAGGAGGCACTAAGTTAAATAGACTCTGTTTTTAATTTTTATTTTCTTATATAGTTTAAAATTTTTATACCATGCAGAAGGCGAGTGTTGATAAAAAATTAACACATATTTTTAAAAATGGAAGAGCAGAGAAGAAACAATCAAACTGGAGAGTAATTCTACAAATTCTGAAACCACAACAAAGAACACAGAGCACAGGGAGTTCTGCCCTCCAAACCTTTGCCAGTTAAATATAATTTAAGAACTATTTTTTTTTTTTGAGAGAGACTTAAGTATTTTGGAAGAACATTCAAAATGTGTCTATCTTAAATTATCTAGATTCTACCTCTGGATAAAGTTAGACTCTAGAAAGTCTTTATAATCATTTTCTCCTTTAAGGCAGGTGTTGACAAATTTTTTGTAAAGATAACATTTTTGACATTGTAGGCTATCCAGTCTCTGTTGTAACTACTCAACCCCACCACTGCAGCTGGAAAATAGGTGTGGATAATATATCAACAAATATGACTGTGCCTCAGTAAGACTTTGTTTGCAAAAAAAATTGGAGTACTGGATTTGGCCACAAAATAAAATCCAAGTGTTTGGCTAAAAAATTATCATACCTCCCATTCTAAAAAACATAATTTTAAGACACATGTATTGGTATATTTACCAAAGGAGTGTTGAACACTGTGTACCTAGAGACAGACCCAAAAATAGCCTTTTTTTTCTTTTTGTCTCACACAGCAAGAAATATTTTCTTCCCATAGGAAATTGATCTGCTTTAGTGAAATGCAAATCATGAAATCATATAACTTATGATGTCTATTTCTGTAAGAAGGGACAGAAAAATTGATATGAATTTAGAAAAACAGTTTTGAGCCAGGTTTCTACATATTACTCAGCAGCTCTTTCTAGGTCTTGATCTTTATTATTCCTACCTTTACCCTAAGCTAAATTTTAAATACTTGTGCTTTTCCATTTGACTGTGTAGAAAACCAAGGTGGTAAATGTTTAAAAAGCAACTTACCTGGGACTTCATTTTCTGCTGTCTTCCACAAGAGCAGATGCCTGAAAAAACAAAACTGGTGATCAGAGTCAAAATTTCACAGTCCAAATCCAGAATGTAGCACCGCATTCAGCATTCTAGAAACCACCACCATGAAAAGTAAGGTGGGTAATGGTCCACCTTGTGGGAGAAGGTTGAAGGTTATTTGAACCTTACAGAACTATCAGCAAACACCATTTGGAGAAGGTATTAACCATTAACTTTTATTTGTTTTGTGACTTTAATATGATCAGAAAAAACTCAAGACACTTTTTTTTTCTTTTTAAAACTTCATTTCATGTAAGGATATGTGTTCAGTTGATTTACTAAGAGTATATTGTTCCTCCTGGAAACCAGCAATTCTACTTAATAATCATGGGTAGTTATTTCCTAAGGGTTCAGATATTTTTCCCAAACCTAGCAAACCCTCTTGCCAAATCAATATTGATGAACTAAAATGTTAATTTTAAGATATTTTCTGCTGAAATTTTTATTGCTGATTTTCAACAGTGTGTACAAAAATGGTAATAAGTTGGATCCACCGATAAAAGGAAATATTCCACAATGCAGGATGGTACAAACCTGGTAAATAAGTATCAGTCCCAGGAAGAGTCATGAGTACAGGGCTAAACTGGTTCAGAGCAAGTGGAGCTTCTATGAGAGGGAGACTATTTTATATAGGGTATCCCAGGCTTTATTAAAACAGACCTGGAAGGAAACAAGACAGCTATTCATATCCTGAAACTCAATGTCTCTTGAGTAAAATATAAGATGATTTCAATGAAAGAGGGGAGCTGAAATTACACTTTTCATAATAATCCTCTCTCTTCAGGTTTCTTTGGTTTCGCTAAATGACCATTTCTGAGGAAAGGCATGAGATTATGGGGGACAATGGGAGACTGAGAAGAGGTGACCAGAGCTTGACTTCTACTCAACAGCTGCCTATGATTGGAAATTTAATGTAAAGGAGAGCCTTTCTTAGTAAATAGCGGCTACTAGGTCGCCCTGACTCTATCATTGTTTCTTCCAAATTTCTGAACCCCTAGCAATCACATGCTCCATATTGACTCCCCCATCCTTTAGTCCATAGCCCCCCACCAAACAGATTCCTCAGAGCGATCTAAGTCATTGTACCCTGTTAGCCCTCCTTCACATCATTCCTGACCCCACAGACACCCCGTCATTCCCCAATTGTTAATCAAACAGCTCATCCATCCCTGACTCAGAAATGAACCCGACACTAACCATACGCACCTCCCACCCCGTGATTTCATAAACCTCCCATCACAGACCCGGACTGACGCGTCCCTTCCCATTATCAATCCCACCGACTCACTCATCACTGGACACGTTCCTCTTCTGACCCCCAGCTCGATTATCAGGTCCCGAAACGCTCATCACGGCTTAACCGGGATGGCTGTCACATCCAAAGTAGCAACTCTCCCGCATCCTGTCGGTGAGCACCTAGCCGGGCTGCGGAGCCTGCGCCTTTCCGTACCAGGCGGCTTTGTTCAGCAAGCAATATGGCTGCTCCCAATTGCTCTTTGGCAGGGAGCCGCCATCATGAAAGTCAGATAGGTTCCGTACAAACACCGGATTGGCCTGGAACTGGGCTGTACCACCACGCTAGAGAAGGGGGGGAAGAGGGTGAAGAAGACTACCATAAGAACAAATGAACTGCGCATTTGTGCAGAGAGATTTTAAGCGGACACTAGGAAGGAGTTTGATTCTTTTGTTGAAAGAGGAATAATTTGGAACGGTAAAATATTTTCTTTAGCGCATCTACACATACGTGTTTGGTGAAGTCCTCTCCCGGGTGATACCACATTTGGGACCAAAATCTGGGTGGAGAAGGGATAAATAGTCTCATCAAGACTTTAGTTATTCTAATACTAATGATAGGGAATTGTTCTAGGGGAAATTGCAAGTGCAATTTATAGTTATATATTTATTTATCATAATAATAAAATTTGGGGGGCAGAATGAAGGAGAAAGAGGATACTTGAGAGAGTTAGGGAAAAAGAGGCTGAAAAACTAGGACAAGGAGAAGCAGAGAATTTGACTAACCAGCAAAGGAGAGGGAGGCTAAGAACAGATTGGCAATGGGGGGGGGGGGGGGAGAAGGGAGAGGAGAGAGGAGGGGGGAGGAGAGAGAAGAGAGAGGAGAGAGATATGCAGGGCAAAAAGAAATAAAAGGTGTAGGAGATAGATAGGTGTAGGAACAGAAATGGGAAGCTAAGGGAACAAACTGCAGGAGACTGGGAGAGAGATTGCGATTCAAAATAGACACTACAAAATAGGGAAAGAAAATGAAGGGAAGTATTGTTGAGAATTTTAACAAAATTTTTAGAAAATGTGATTTAAAAAAGAAGAAATGAAACACTTGATGCAAAAAGAAAATACTAAAATTGTTATATTCACCGTTAGTCCTTACATAGAGCATTTATACGTTTTAGAGATTCACTGTTAGGGGACAGATAGGTGAGGACGGTGGGAACATGAGATTAAAAGAATAATTTCATAAAATGGGCCTGCTATGCTGACCCCTGCATGCTTTCTTTTCTAAGAAGCAATCAACCTGCAGCCCTGCCTGGTGTAAATGGACAGTCTATGTCACATTCCTCAGCAAGCTACCTGTTATCTGTAGGAGAAATGCAGGACCCAAATAATGTTGATATTAGGACCCCAAGTAACCCTGAAGGGAGAGACTTTTGGGACTCTTTCATAGACCAGATCCTGAAACTCAGGGAGTTGAGGATAATCCTTTCAACCATAAAGCTTGTGAGACTTTGTTTAAGAATCAGAACCAATCAGCATGAGCCAAGGTGACCTAGAGTTGTCATGGCAGCAGGTATTTGAAATTCTGATGTCATCCTGCTTTGAGTCAAAAGTTGAAAGGTGGACCTGGGCAGGACTCAGGAAAATTATCCTGGATTCCCAAAAAAACTGGAGTGCAGGCGAGGCAAGGTGACTTTCCTTTCTGAGAGGATCCAATCTTTTCCTTGAAAGTGTTCCCTTTTCCTATCCATTCAATAAAGTCACTGTCTGGTATTTTGAGCAAAATGTCTAAAATATTTCTGAATTGATGGCAAGAATCAGGGTTTGAAGTGGGGGAGGGGTCTTTGCTCTTCCTCAGTTTCCCTGAAGGCTTGAGCCCTGTAACAACTTGAATAGACATGTTTTCTAGCTTTCATATGGGCCACGATTTTTGGTATGTAATTAAATAAGGAGCAAGTTTACATTTAGCAATTGTATTTCTCATGTCCAATAAAAAATCTGAACTTAGATAAGAAAGACTTTATTTAGAACGACATGGAATAGGAAGAATGCTCCAATTTCAAAATTCTGAAAGCATCTCAATATCAAACAAAAATGCTTTTTTATGGGGATGAGTAAGAAGAGTTAGCAGGAACTTTGTGGGGGAGGAGGAAAAGGTGGAGGTGTGCAGGTGGCAAAACCAGGGCATTTCAGTGGGAATGGTTGTTATGGTTGTGGGATTCTGAGCATAAGCAGTTAAGGGGAGGCAGGATGTTCAGCAGTCTAATGCTTTGGTGTGTCTTAAAATTCTCATGTGAGCCAAAGCTAGAGAGAGAAGAAGAAGCTAGAGGAGAGAAGCCTGACTAAAATTTGGTCACGATGGAGAAGAAGATAAGAAATGTCTGATTGTGAGCATGTGATCACTCACTTCGATTTAAACTTCCATAGTTCTATTGATAGTTACTGATTGCTTTTTGTTTAAGGCAATATATATTTGGGAGCACTTCTGTCCAGCTGGATCTTTTCAAAGGATGAGCCCATCTGAGTCTCTGTGACAGGTTTGCCAAACTTTGTTCCACTGGCTGAATCTCAGTCCCAAACTGTCCCAGTTATATACTGAGAACAGTTCTGTTTATCAAAGGAGCCGAAGAGAGCACAACTGGCAATTCCCCTGAAGGCTGAGATCAGAGTTGACTTCAATTCCATTGTGGATTTTGAAACAGCCTCTAAATTACCTCTGGTTCTTCTCAACTGAAGTTTCAGAGCAGGCTTGTTCACCCAGGAACCCACCTAGAGGCAAACCTATCTCATGTCCCTGAATGAATACAGGACTGAAGATTTAATTTTCTGTCATGAACACTGAAAAAACCCTGAGTCTTAGTTTTAGACCCCTTTAAGTCACAGACAGGCAGTATGGCCAGTCCAAGGACCTACCCAGAGACCCAGAGGAAGCCTCCCTATCAACGCATCTGGTAACAGACCTGCCAAAATCTGAACTGTGGAGCCTCATCCCAGAACCAGTCCCACAGATTAAGGTCTCGGAGATAGTTTAGTACATCCCCAAACCACACAGAATCCATGCCCGCAAGAGACCCCTAGTAATTATGCTGTACACTCAACATCAGCACCAACTGCAAACCCTGGGTATAACCCCATCAATTGTAATCCTGAAGATAATTCTAACAGGACATGACTTCAACTAGCCAAAATCAGTCTGTAAAGACCAAAAGAGGGGTTTGCTCCTTCAAATGCACATATATCAATGCAAAGCTATACAGAAAACAAAGTATCAAATAAATATTATACTACCAAAGGAAAGTAAGAGATCTCCAATGTATTATACCAAAGAAATGAAAATATATAAGTTGCCTGAAAAAGTGTTCAAAATGATCATCTTAAGCATAATGATTCGTAAGAAAATAGAGATAACTAAAGGAAATTAGCAAAAAAAATATGAATAAAAGGAATTTAGTAAGCAAAATAGAAACTATAAAACAAACCAAACAGAAATCCTGGAGCTGAAGAAATCAATGATGGAATTTAAAAACTCAATAAAGAGCTTCAACAGCATACTTAATCAGGCTGAAAGAAAGAATTAGTGACTTAAAATCAGGACATACGAAATTAGCCACTTAGAGGAATAAAGAGAAAAAATGTCAAAAAAGGTGAAAAAAGCATAAGAAACTATTATATTTTAGATATGACATGTCCCCTAAAAGATTATATGAGACAATATAAGAATGTTCAGAAGTTAAATGGTTGGGTTATGAGAACCTTAACCTAATTAATACATTAATCAACTGATAGGGGTTAACTGGGTGGTAACTGTAGGTAATTAGGGTGTGGCTGGAGGAGGTGGTTCACTGGAGGCATGCTTTTGGAGCTTACATTTTGTCCTTGCTTAGTGGAGCTCTCTGGTTCCTAATTGCCATGTCCTGAGCTGCTTTCCTCTGTCACATTCTTCTGCCATAATGTTCTGTTTCACCTTGGGCCCAGAGCTATGGAGTTGGCCATCTATGGTTGAGACCTCTGAAACCATGAGCCAAATAAAGTTTTCTATCTCCAATTGTTCTTGTTTGGTCTTTTGGTCACAGTGATGAAAAGGTTGACTAAAACAGGGACTTATGGGAAAACATACACTGTATGGATGGATGAACTATGGGAGTACCAGAGATAAGAAAGTATAGAAAGCTTACTTTATGAAATAGTGTCTGAAAATTGTCCAAATCTTGGGAGGGATATAGATATTTAAATCCAAGAATATTAAAAGGACTTAAAGAAGGATTAATTAAAAAACAGAACCCCAACAATGAAAAACATTTAATTGAATTATCAAAGTGAGAGACAAAAAGAGACTCTTAAAAGCAGTGAGAGATAAAAAATTTATTATACACAAAGGATATAATATATATATATATATATATATTCAATATATCAATATATATTGATATATTGAATATATATTATCAACAGAAACCTTGAAATCAAGAGGGAGATAACATATTCAAGAGCTAAAAACAAATCTGTCAACAAAGAATACTATACCCAGCAAAGCTATCATTTTTTTAAAAAAGGTGTTACAAAGACATTCCAAGAAAAATAAAAGCTGAGCAAGTTTATCACAAGAACAGGTTTATAAGAAATGCTTAAAGGAATTCAAGTTAAAACAAAATGGCTGAGGCTGGCTGTATCTCAGTAGCAGAGTGTGTGCCTAGATCCATGAGGCACTGGGGTCCATCTCAGTACCAATAAAAATAAATAAAATAAAGACATTCTGTCCATCTACAAGTATAAAAAAATTTTAAAAAAAGATTTGAAAAAATTATCAATAAAACATATGGATGTATAAAGCTTACTTTAAGGAATAATAATAAAGAGGAGACAAAGACAAGATACAGAGGCAGGGAACGTGGCAGAGTGGCTCATTGTTCAAGCGGCCACCTTTATTTATACCAATAAGTTACATTAGGTCATTAGTAACATAACTACATTATTGTTGAGAGTATCAGTAAGGTTGCTTATTGTGCAGGTACATTTTAGAGTATGTAATGTTAGTGTAAAGGTCAGGCGAGCGTCGGAGGAAGAGACCACCAAGAGACTGTCTCATGCAACAGCAAAGGGTTTATTGGGGTCCAGCATGCTGGGGCTCAGAGCTCACTTGAATAGAGCAAAGAGCCCTGAGAACAGCTTAAGCAGAGCTTATATACTTTCCTTGGAGAGGGCAGGGAGGGAAGTTCATGGACGGGTCAGGGCGAGTGGGCAGTTTTCCTGCAGCCCGGTGAGGGAATACATTCTGCAGTTTGGCAGTTGGGGACAGCACATTCTGGGAACAAGATTAGCAAACAGTTCTCAAGATTATTAACCTTTCATTAGGAGCTTTGTGTAGCTCTCAAGAAAGTCCATTGTCTGAAGTTACTGTTAGGTGGGCAGATCCAGGAGCACCAGAGCTTGGTGAAACATTGTAGTTATCAAGCAAGCAAGTTCCTTTATTCCCAGGAGTTATATGCTTAAGATTAAGGTTGAAGGCTGATAAGACTCTAGCATGGAGAGCATTCCCATAGCAACCAGGCATCCTAGACACCAAGCATGCCACAGCCATGAAGTCAGCAGGGACCCAGTCCCAAACACAGAACTCCTACACTTACTGGTATACATATATAGTCAGAATATGCTAATAGTCAAAAGGTTGTCTATTCTTAGGTATTAACTATAGTATAAATATTAAAAGATGGCTATATTAAAAATAACTATAGTTATATATAATTGTTTAATAGATATGCATCATAGAAAGATACAAACTGAGACATCAATAATATAAAATGTGGCAGGCAAATTTGTAGAGTTTTTATATGCAAATGCAGTTAAAGTGTTATTTAGTTATGTTATTTATGGTTATATTTTTATTTAAGCCTCACATTAGCCACAAAGCAAAATTTCTAATAGATATACAAAATGTAAATAAAAAGGAATCAAAGCATCCCACTATCAAAACACAACAAACACTAAATAAATAAATAAATAAATAAATGCAAGACTGGAAGAAAGTAGCAAAATAACTATAGTCAGTAAAGAGTTAAAAAGTTGTCAATAGTAAGTGATTTTCTATCAGTAATTACCTATAAGGTTAATAAATCACATTCTGCTAATCAAAATACAGAGTGTCTAAAAGGATAAAACAAAACAAAATTCAACAATATACTGCCTGCAAGACACCCATTTTAGCCTTATGAGAACGCCTAGAGACAGAGAATGAAGGGATGGAAAGAAATTCCCAGGTAAGTATAAACACAAGACTAGTGGTGGCTATATTAATATCAGATAAAACAGACTCTGAGTAAAAAACTAAAAATAATAATAATAATAATAGACAAAAGAAATCATTGTATAAGGATAAAGGGGTCAATTCAAAAGGAAATACCAACCACTAAGCTGTCATTTATAAATATATACAGAAAATATCAATAGATTTTAAAGGAGAGATAGATTTTTAACAGAATAGTAGGGGATCTTAATACTGCCATCCCAACAATTTCTAGGAATTTCTTTCCATCCCTTCATTCTCTGTCTTTGGGTGTTCTCATAAGGCTAAAATGGGTGTCTTGCAGGCAGTATATTTTTGGATTTTGTTTTGTTTTATCCTTTCAGACACTCTGTATTTAATACAAATTATACAGGCAGAAAATCAATAAGCAAGCATCAGCTTATATTCCTGCTGGGATTCTCCAACTGTTTTTTCATTTCAACAATATTTCAATAAATATTTAAAAATCATTATTTGCTAGTTCCATTTTCAGTCTTAATTTGGTGGTTATTTCATGTTATTTTATTTCTTGCTATTAGAATCTTTCTCAATTCAGAACTCTACAGTTTCTATCTATTGATCAAAGTTGACACTGGAAGAAAATTCTATCTTTTATTCCAGAGTGTTAAGGTAAAAAAAGTAATGTGTCAAATATGCAGAACTTTCTTTGTGAGTGTCTTGGGTCATGGATAAATGACCTCAAGATTTTTTTTTTTTTTTTGGTACTGCTTTCCACCCATGTCCCGTGTGGTGGTGGGAATGAGGCTCCCCTTGGTGGAATGGGCTGGCTGAGAAATAAAAGTTAAGAGAAATAAAATGGAGAAAAAAAACACAGTACACTGAAAGTAGTTTCAAAAGAGGGGCAGGACGGGCAAGCTGATCAGATGGATTGAGCTTCTGGATGAAGATGGAGCCTCCACTTGCTTTATTTATATTGAGAAATATCAAAGAACTTCCATAGAATATTCTTCATCAAAATAGGATAAAGGTGGGCTTTCAGTTCCTAAAATGAGGGCTCTTTCTAGCAGAGTGGAGGAAAAGGTCATGTGCATTGAGTGATCTCTTGCCACAGGACAGCCATGGAAAATTCCCAATGCCAGGTCTAGCCCTCCCTGGCTTCCATGCTGAAAAGGTCCTCATGTATTTTATAGATGGCTTCCTGCAACTGTATGTTGAACCCAGGGGTGCTTAACCACTGAGATGCATCCCCAGCTGCTTTTATTTTTTGAGACAGTATAACAAAGTTGCTTAGGGCTTCACTAAATTTGTGTCAAGATCTGTTGAAGTCTGTTTCAGATCAATTTTTCTCTTTCCCTCACTCATTTTTATGTATTTATAAAAATGAAATCCAAGTCCATCTTAAAATAAGACACAGGACAATAATGAAAAGTAGGTTATCAGGGAAAAAAAACAGCTTGTGAGAGCTGGCCAAAGTCTTTGAGATCACCTTGTCTAACTTCCCCAAATGACTTATGGGAAAAATGAGGCCCAGTTTGTGGTGACTTGCTTAGGATCACCCAATGAGTAGGGGATTCACATAACCCTGGTGTTCTTTCAATGATACCACAGAGCTCCTTTCCCTATCTGACAGCCCATCTGAGACTTGTTAGCCCAGCACGTATTAAGCACTTGTATCAATGGCAAATAAAAATGAAGGATACTAGGGGCTTAAATAACATGCTATGAATTTGGCCTGATTTTTCTCCTGTCTTGGCTTTTTATTGGTTTTTAAGACTGGTTGGATTGACTGGTGTGTGCCATGTTGAAGCTCTGACTGTGTTCTGGTCTCTTTGAAATGTCCTAATACATTCTTCCCACCTCAGGGGGAACTAATAGAAACACATACAGGAAACTAAGATGGGAAGTTACCAAAAAGCAATTAAGATAATTTTATATTGTAAAATCTGGAAGAAGAAAATGAAACAAGGGAATGAGAGAGAGAATGAATGGAGAATGAGAGTTGCTATTTTAGCAAGGTGAGTCTGGGAAGACTTTTCCAAGGACAACTATATGTTCCACATCCTGTTGACTGTTTCCTCTTACTATAATACTCTTCCTCCAAATCTTCACCTGGCTGTCTCCTTCTCAATGCTTCAGTGTCTAAGCTTCCAGTGCAAATGTTATCCCCTTTTAATTTTTATTCATTTTCCTCTCATAATTTCCATAACTAAGTATCATTTCCACTTCACAAAATTTTTGTATGGCCTTAACATATAATCTTATCTTCCAATGCCTCTGTAAGAGTTAGATGGGGTTACCCTCTATGAAGACTCTTCAGAGACCACTGAAGATATGCTTTCAGGTGTTATTTCTAAGATCCAGTTATAGTTGGTATCAGTGCCCTCAACTCACTGTTCATAATGATGCAAAGAATTTGCTTATATGGGTTTGCACATCTTTTTGAGGTGTGGTCTGTTCTATTCAGAGGTTCTCAAGCTGGGAAAGTCTCACTTTAGAAAGTAAATATTGGGACCCTGTATGGAAGAAGTTAAGCAGGCAGGAAATATGGGAAGAAATTTATGTGCAGATACCATATTTAGACACATAGGCCTCAGTACATCCCTGACAAATGTGACTTTTTATTAGAGATGCTTACTGAAAGTTCTCATAGAAGAAGAGTTGGGCCCATAGCAAAGAATGCAATAGCATTTTAGAGAATATCAGGCAGAATTTTTATGTTCTGATATAATACTTTGTATACAAATTATTTTAAAGATGTCTTCCCTACTCCCCAAAGGTCTTTCTCTGAGGCCTGCTTGATTCTCAGTGAATATAGTTCAGGTTTTATGGAGGCAATAAAACAGGAGTTCTAGAGATATAGTAAAAGGTTGCAAATTTGTATGTCTTTGCAAGATAAAAAAAATGAAACATAATTAATGTCACTAACATAGCTTGAGTTAGGCCAGTGACATAATAAGGACAGTGAAATTCTAGAGAAGAGGATAGAAATCCTCTGTACAATCAGAGGCAGAGAACCTGCTATGCAAATGAAGTTTAAATGCATGAATGTAGGAATTAACAGCCTACAGCTGGAAAAGAGAATGATAAAGGGGACATACATTATCTAAGAATACACTGTCAGGATTTCATATATAGTTGAAGAAACAGAAATTGAGGATTAAAATAGGCTTCTTAAATTCATACAATCTGTAAGCAATGGAACTAGGATTAAAACCTAAGAAGATCTGGATTTAGACTCAGTTTTCCACAACATCAAGCTCTTGGTGAGGTAGAGTAAAAGGGTGAAATGGGCAAGAAGAAGAAGTTTCAATTCTGACATCCTGGATCCATTCATAGATAGGTCACTTTATAATCCTGAAATGCAAAAAAATAAAAATAAAAATAAAAAAATAAAAGGCCACATTTATTCAACCTAATCAACACATCTATCTTTATATATGAGAAATTTTACATCTAAATTTAGGAGTAAAGGTCAAGTTCCCTCCAAGTTCAGTCTCAGGATATTGATACTTTAAGTCTAAGTTCTCTTCATTTCCTCTACAGGGAATGAATACATGGCAAAAGTTATGTTAGTATAACATTAACAATACTACCATATGTCTGATTAAGTAATAAAGCCTAATATGTATTATAACCAGGAACACAGAACTTCAAAACAGCCTGTATATGTAAATTGTAAATTGATTAGGCTAATCATTTGGTTCCCAATTTTAAAGTGTTTATATGCCATAGTGAAAATGCCTATTATTTGTATATTAAGACTTTCTATTTTCCTTATAAAAATTATAACATTAGGGGCATGATATTTCTTTAAAAATTTTTGTTTTTGACTGAGATGTACTATGAAAACTCATCAAATCAATGGAATATCTAATATGGCTTGAACTGACCCTGAAGGCTTTTGAGCCCATTCTTATCATTTCATTACTCTATGAATTCTCTTGTATGCTGTGAGTTGTGACTTCTGAATGAAGGCTTTTCTACAAATAGAATACCGGTAGGGTCTTTTCCCATGGATTCTCTGATGTAAAATGAGGTATGACTTCTGGGAAAAGGCCTTTTCACATTCAGCACACATGGGGTTTTTCTCCAGTGTGAATTCTCTGATTCAATGAGATGTGATTTCTGACAGAAGGCTTTACCACATTCACTGCATTTATAGGGTTTCTCTCCAGTATGTGTTCTCTGGTGGATGATGAGCAGCTACTTCAGGGAGGTCTTCCCACATTTGGTACGTTCATGGGGTTTCTCCCCAGTATGAATTATCTGAGGTATAATGAATTCTGACTTCCTGAGGAAGGCTTCCTCACACTGAGCATAGGATTTCTCACTAGAGTGAATTCTTTTATGTATAATGAGGTGGGAACTTCTCACAAAAGTCTTTCCCACATCCAATACATTCATATGGCTTCTTTCCAGTATAAGCTTTATGATGTACAATAAGTACATCCTGCACTGATTACACTCATATGGTTTTTCCCCAATGCAAATTCTCTGATTTACAATGAGGGATGATTTCTGAGAGAAGGCTTTTTCACATGCACCACAATCATATGGTTTCTCTCCAGTATGAATTCTTTAATGTATAATGACCTGTGATTTCTTAGCAAATACTTTTCTACATTCAATACATACACAGTCTTCTCCCCTGTTTCAATATTCACATATTGAATACCAATTTTTTTTTTAACTGCTGAGAATCTTTCTGTACTAAGTACCCCTGCAATGTTTCACTCCATCATACTCAAGAGCAGGGAGGAGTGTAGCTGGGTGTTCTCCAACATACTCATTGGTATTTTTTCTGATATAACTTCTATTAAAACAGAGTAAGTTCATATTAGGTTTCAAGATTTTTCCAAGTGAATCATTTATACAGTCTTTGTCTTGAAGAATCTAAGTCTGGGAAGTCATGAAATCATTTTCCATATGCATTATATAAATGGCTTGATGTTTCAGTAATTGTTTTGTTATTAATAAGTGTGACTTACCTGAGAAGTCTTGATTTTCCCTCTCTTCAGCAGGTCATCTTCTTGCCAGACTTCTAAAAGTGAATATAATGCATAATCTCCTGTGACACTTTCTAATGTCCCCTATGGAAGGAAACATCTGTGAATACATCCAGTTGAATGGAATCAAATTTACTTTCCCTGTCTGAAAGAATGAAGAGAAAAAATAAAACATACAAAATTGAAGATGTGAGGCAGTACAAATGGATTGTAGGATAGACCAGGAGTACAATGAATTGGGAGAGAGCAGGACTATCTCAATTCCAGTAAAACACATACATGTTTCAAGTGAATAAATAAGGATGGATGTTATTTTCATTAATGGTGGTATGAGGTAGTCACAGAATGATTCTCCTTAGAAAACAAGTACAAAACTGAATAAAATAATATAAAAAGTTACAAAAAGCACACAAATTGAAAAGTGTTTAATTATTAAAAACATTTCTTGAGTAAGAATAGAAGAGTTCATGGCATTATTTCTTAGGATTTTCCCATAAACAAACAAACAAAGATATCAACAAAGACAAACTATGGGGGGTGGTGGGGGGACAGAGATGTTAAATTTGAGTCCAAGTAATTTTCTCTAAAACAAAAACAACAATCATTATAAGAACAAGAAGAAACAGATACCACAAAATGTTTTCTTAAATGCACCCCCAAATGCAAAATGACATGAAAATGTGATCATACCCAGAAACAAAATCAGTCCATAGAAAAAAAAATTCAGGAAGGTTTATATTGGTTTTAGCAAACAGCAACTTCAAAGAAAATATTGTGAATATGCATGAAAAAATATACAAATTTCAACTAAAGAGGCAGTAAAGAAGAAATTTTGAGAGTAATAGAATTCTTCCATATCATTATTGTGATGGTACTTAAATGAGGCTGTGCCTTTGTCAAGATTTAAAAGAGCAAAAATTTGGGCTGGGGTTGTAGCTCAGTGGCAGAACACTCACCTAGCATGTGTGAGGCCCTGGGTTCGTTCCTCAGCACCACATATAAATAAATAAATAAAAACAAAGGTACTGTATCCAACTACAACTAAAATAAATATTAAAAGATATATAGCTAAAAATAAAAGATAGCAAAAATTTATGTTAACATAAAAATAAAAGAACTAAATGGAAATTTTAAAGCAGAAATAAATTTTTTGCCACATGAATTAATATAAAGTTTCTATGTTCTTCCTGGAAAAAAGTCAATATTAACTTGAATTAGGTTACAGGAAATTAAAGATCATATGGAGAACACACACCCCACATGGGGGTGAGGGGAGAGAATTACAGCTAAAATCTCCTGAGAAAAGTTAAAATGGCATGCTAAAATATTATTTTAACACAAAAGAAGCAGCAGCAAAATCAGAATGAAAACCAACAGAGATTAAATAAATAGCAAAATGGCAAACATAAATCAAAACAATAATTATATTAATTGGAAATGCAGTAATACCTCAATAAAAAGAAATTTCAGGCTGCATAAAAAAGTAGAAATTAACTACATTTTGTAAAAAGAATTGTTTTAAGCTCACAGACAAATAAAATAAAAAAAGGATGGAAAAATATTCTTGCAAATTGTAACATAAGAGAGTTAGTATAGTTATGTTAATAGCAAATATATACATGTAAAGAAAATAAATAATATTAGAAACAAGAAGGAACATTGCAAGATTGCAAAAGAATGAATACAGAATACAGCAAAAAGATATAACAATTATAAATGTATATTTACCTACTAACAAAACCTCATAACACATGAAGCTAAAACTTACAAAAATGAAAGGAAAAATACACAAATAAACATTATGAGTGTAGATTTCAATACCCTTCAATATATTTTATTAACCATGCATGAAGCAAGTATAAAAAAGTAAATATCAACAATCCTGGTTTAATCAATGTCTATATACATATAGCAAATAATAACAAAATATACAGTTATTTCAAGGAGACATGTATCATTCACCAGAATAGACAATAAGGTGGGTCAACATGTAGCAAAACTTTATATGGATGGAAATCATGCAGAGTGAATTTTCTAACCATAGTAGATTTAAATTAGAAATAAGACAAAATAAATATCACAAATTTTCCCCAATATTGGAAATTTAAACAAAATACTTACAAATAACCTTTGTATCAAAATGAGTTAAAAGAGAAATTAGAAGGTAACTTGAATTTAATAAAATCAAAAACACAAAATATCAAAATTTGTGGGATTGAGCTGAATTAACAACCATAGGAAAAATGAGATGTGGTTAATTCTTGTAATTTTGAAATGCAGGAATTTCAGTTGCCATATCACAGTTTACAACATCAGCTTTCCCATTACATAGTTCAAACTCCAATATTGTGATATGTAATTTATAAATAATTACATAAAGTAAAAACTCATTGTTTGCTTTTCAGTCTAAATGTTACTATATAAACAACAGATACATCAGGATTGGTGACCTGTCATTTTATTTCTTCCAAAGTCTATTGGTTATAAATAAGTGCCTATTTGTTACTCATTATGGCCAAAGACAGAAAAGTGCATAGTTATGTTTCCTCCTTTTCTTCCAGTGGCAAAAACCCATGGGCATTTTACAGAAATGGATACTTAAAAGATGGAATTGAACAAGAAAGATAAGAATTCAGCCAAAACCCCACATTCAAAAAATTGTATGGGATTAAAAGACAGCTGAACATGAAAATAAGACATTGCTGCCATTCAAGAGGCTTTAGATATGTAGCTGGAGGAACTCAGTGAAGATGAATTTGTCAAAGTAAATGTGGATAGTGGTTGTGATGAAAAGGATAACATATCCCAGAGAAAGTCATGCCATCAAAAATATTCACATTAAGGAACTCTTGGATATATTTTACAGTATTAAAAAGGCAAAAGGTGAAATGTTGGACATGGATCCATACTTTTAAAGGTGTATGCCAAATTCTCAAGGCATAGAAATCATGCTGACTTTATAACATAACTTTTATAATGATAAGGTGGCTAGCACTATTCAAACTGTCCTTCACAATTTTTTTGAAAAGAAATATAACATTCAAAATGCTGCCAATATTTAAATTTCAGGATAGTAAATAAATATCTTCATTTATTATATATATAATAAATTATTTATTATATATAAATATCTTCATTTCCTTGAACAATGACAACCAATAGTAAGATAGTTTTTAATGTTTTCAAGCAAAAATCTTAATGATCACACAATTTTAATTTATTCCCAGTGCCTATGAAGATTACAATGTTCCAACTTTCATAGTCATTGTTAAGGTCCATCATTACTATACAAAATGAGGACGACCCATATTTGAATGCTTATATTGAAAACAAAAATGGTCTAAAACCAATGATCTAAGCTTTGACTTAGTAAACTAGAAATATAAAAGCCAATTAAACTACAAATAAGTATAAAATAGGAAAAATAAAGATCAAAATGAAACCCAATAAAATAAAAAGTGGAGAAAAATAGAGAAAAATAAAAAACTAGTTACCTGAAAAATTAATAAAATGGCTATTTGTATCTAGTAGTGAACAGAAAAGGAGAGAAGATATAAAATAACAATATCAGTAATGAAATACAGAACGTGTCTAAGGATTTTACCAACAGAACAATAAAAAGGGAATATTATTAAACATTTTAAGCCAGTGAATTTGACAATTTGGAGAAAAATTTTCAAAGTTTCTTGAAAGACACAAATTACCAAAACTGATGTAGAAGAAGTTGATAATCTGAATCAATCCATATCAAGGAAGGAAATTTAGTAAACAAAAACCTTCCCATAAATAAACATCTAGATCTAGACTGTTGAATTCTGTCACTATTCTGCCACAAATCTAATAGCTTTTCTGGGTTCTGTGAGTTCTTTCTGGAAATGAGCAACTTTGTAAGCCCCATGATTGGTCAACCAGATCCAGTGCTATAGTTTGGATTTTACATGTCTGCTGAATGTCCATGTGGTAAAGTCTTGGTTCCCATTGGCACTACTGAGGAGATGTGGAATCTTGAGGTGGGACCTAGTAGGAAGTCTTTAGGACACTGAGGGAATGCTCCTAAAGGGGATTGTGGAATCTTAATCTCTTTCTTTTTCTCTTGGTTCCCAGCCAGGAGGTGAGCAGTTCCACTGCATACTGTCAGGAGCTGTGCATGGGCTGCGTGTAGACGGTTGTGCATAGTGGCCTCCTCAGGATAGGTCTGGCTTTGTGATCTCCTTGTAGCACCTTGTCAGTCAGGGATTGATCACCTGATGCAAGTGAACCTCCCCTTCAAGTTCTGCCTAAGATCCCACAGCACCTGAGATGGATGTTGCTGGGATTCTGTTTTCTCAACTCAAAGGCTCAGGGGTCACTCCAGTTAAACTGGGCTAACTGGGCTGCATGAAATAACCACACAAGAGACACAAATACCTTTTTCTTTGGGGTCACTGTGATGGCTCCTCTGACCTTTAAGGGCCACAGGAAGAGAGACAGTGAGAGCACGTGCTGACCCGTTTTATTGAGGAGAAGCTATTCAAATGAGGCAAGGGGTCAGGTCAGGGGGCTGAGTATCTTCATGAAGTCCACTGTCAGCAGGTTGACTGACACCTTGGTAGGCCACACCCAAGGGTACAGTAAGAGAAGGGGACACACACAAGGCACTTCCATGAAAGATTCTATCCTAAACAGGGCAAGGGGTTAGATTACAAAGGGACAGGTGAGCATAGCTTCACCCAAGGGGCTATAGAAAGACACACCCATGCAAGAGACACTGATAACATTTCTGTGACTGAGTGCCTCGGCACCCAACTGGGGAGTGTGACCCAGTCACGTGTAAGGTTGGCCTCCCACAGGATGTGACCTGCCAAGATGTCAATTAATCTGTCAATTAAGACATCACAAAACAGGACTCTGCCCTTGAAACCTTATCCTCAACTTTGATGTACCCATTATAAAATAAACCAAATGCAGGCTCCCTCTCTCTCTCCTTCCTTCCAGTGTGGAAGCAGGACCCCTAAGATTGCAGAGCTGTCCCACCCTTAATTCCAAAATTATTTCTGTGTCATGTGGTTTTTCATTGTATTTCACAGCCAGCTCACTACACATAGGGGAACACAGACTTCTTGACTCCCATCGCAATCTAGCATCTGCCCCCACTTCAACAGACCTAAAAGCAAATGAGCAACAAAGGAAAAAATAAACATGGTTTTATTGAAATTATAGATTCTTGTGCTTCAGAGTACACTATTAAAGTAAAAGGACAATGCACAGAATGGAAGAAAGTACTTATAAATCATACATGTGATAAGGGACACATATTTTGAATATATAAAGAATTTTTTTTACAACTCAACAATAAAAAGACAAATAGCCCAATTAAAAACTGAAGAATCTGACTAGATAGTTATCTAAATAAGGAATATAAATGGCTATCAAGCACATGAAAAGATGCTCAGCATCAGTGGCCATCAGGGAAACGAAAATCAAAACCATAATGTAATATCACTTCAGACCCATTACTAGAATAAAAAAGTCAAGTCCTAACAAGCCCAGGCAAGGGGATGGGAAAACTGGTATTCTCATATACTACTGCACTGGCAGTCTGATATGAAATACAAAATGGACCATCCAATGTGGAAAACACCCTGCAATTCCTCAAACAATTAGATATAGAATTACTATATAATCCAGCAAATCCACTCCAAGTAATCAAAAATAAACAAAACATGTCCACACTCATACATGAACGTTTGTAATAGTATTATTCATACTAGCTAAAGGTGAAAGAACTCCAAATGTCTATCAATTGAATAATAGGTAAACAAATGTGGTATATTCACACAATGAAATATTTTGGGCCAAAAAAGAATATAGTATGTTACATGCTATAAAGTAGATGAACCTTGCTAATATTTTTCTAACTGAAAGAAACAAGTCACAAGAGATCACATATTATATGATTCCATTTATATGAAATGTTCATAATCAGTAAATCTATAAAGACAGAATGTAGAACAGTGGTTGCTTAGGGGTACTCCTACCCCTAAAGTCAATAGAGAAGTGATAGCCAAATGGTATAGGGTTTCTCTTTGAGATGATGAAAATTTTCTAAAATTGACTGTCATAATGGTTGCACATATCTGGAAATATACTAAAAGTTACTGAATTATTTAAGTGAGTAAATTAATTGGCATGTGAATTATATCTCAAAGCTATTTAAAATATAATAAAAATTTTAGTGTATGGCTGAAGAGACATTAACTATCTACAACCATTCTGAACATACAAACTTACACTCTACTCCTCTCCAGTAAATATCACTATGGAAGTCAAGCAAGCCTAGCAAATTTCTGTCAGAAAAAGATTCCTAACTCTGAGGATTTGTACAAATCCTACTTAGAACTTTCCCTCCTCCTTGCTCTGCCTAACCCACACTTAAGGTATGCTCTAGGGCAGGTGAGGAAGGGGAATACTCCAGGGGCAGTGTACTTACTTAGCATGCCCAAGGCCCTGGGTTGGATCCTCAGTTTGGAAGTGGGGGAAGATATCTTTCAAAAGAGATTTTATATCCTCTGAAAAATGCCTTCTTAAATTTTGCCCCATCTTTCTATACTGTAATTTTAATTGAACATCGAAAGAAGTAACTATGTTTGCCATATAATGTTATACAGCCACAAATCTTGATGATGTGTCTTTAAGTACAGTCTATATTCCTGAAAAGAAATTGCTTTCTATTGTCTTTGAATTTCTCTTAGAATACGGTTATTGAATAGATCAATAAGCAAAACCTTTCTGTGAATGGCTCACTATCAAAGGATGGGTAGTTGAATGCTTACCACATGCTCAGCACGTGAGCAGAAAAGACTAGCAGATATCAGTCTAGGTGGAGATCTAAGCCTCAGCCACCAGTTAAAAATAAAAATAAAGCAACTAAGCTTTTGCTTCCCTTTTCTCTCTTGCACCAGATTTTCACCTGGATGCCGGGTTTCTGTTCTCACGACTAAAAGGCTCAGGGGTCACTCCAGTTGAACTGGGTTGACTGGGCTGTGCAAAATAACCACATAAGAGACACAAATATCTTTTTCTTTGGGGTTGCTGTGAGGGCTTCTCTGACCTTAAGGGTCCGCAGGAAGAGAGAGAGCACCAGATGACCCCTTTTATTGAGGAGAAACTATTCAAATGAGGCAAGGGGTCAGGTTTCAGGGGGCTGAGTCTATCTTCATGATGTCCACTGTCAGCAGGTTGACTGACACCTGGGTAGGCCATACCCAAGGGCACAGTAAGAGAAGGGGACACACACAAGACACTTCCATGGAAGATTCTATCCTAAACAGGGCAAGGAATTATATTCTAGCTTCGCCCTTGGGGCTGTAGAAAGATTCACCCGAGACACTGACCCTTGAACCCAAGAAGGGTGGGGAAAGCTCTGCCACATTTCTGTGACTGAGTGTCTCAGCACCCAGCTGGGAAGTGTGACTCAGTCACATGTAAGGTTGGTCTCCCACACCTGGATAGATCTAAATTGGCATGGCTTACTTTATTATCCATGGCTCTTCTCCTTGTTCCAATTTAGAGACGACATCTGGTTTGGAAACTGAATATTCTATTATAGAAAAAACAGATGAATTGGGTTGGGTATACTGGATAAAGATGAGAAAGTGCAGTTATAGGAGTCCACACTAAAGTTGTCCAGAAGCCAATTAACAAAGGAGAGGGGAAACAAAACATAGTCACTGTTCAGAAACCCACCAGACCCTATCAGATGAGAAAGAATAGAGTGAAATGGATAACACTGTTATGCAGGGAATTCATCCTTACCCATTAGACCATGTGACTGTAGTTCTCCAGTATTACATTCCTATACAGGGTTCTCTGAGCAGGATCCAGTTGCTGCCACTCCTCCTGGGTGAAATCCACAGCCATATCCTCAAACAACACTGGACCCTGTGACAGTACATTTCTGTTCAATCTGAAGAGAGCATTCTTGTCATTTTTACTGTAGTAGACAAAACTAATGGGTCCAGTTCTACATCATGTTTTTTTCGAGAAAAGTGAAGTAACAAAAAGAGTAAGACACAGCAGGAGAACAGAGAGCAAAAGGAGACCTAAACACAAAAGGGAATTTAATAAATAATAAAGTCAACATTTCTTTCTTTTTTAAAAATTTTTTAGTTGTAGATGGATACAATACCTTTATTTTATTTACTTTTATGTGGTGCTAAGGATCAGTAGAACACTCGCCTCACACATTGGTGCCCCACATGTGTGAGGCGAGTGTTCTACTGCTGAGCTATCACCCCAACCCCTCAACATTTCTTTTTAAAATTTTTTAGTTCTAATTTGTTATATATGACAGCAGAATGCATTACAATTTTTATTACATATGTAGAGTATAATTTTTCTTATGTCTGATTATATACATAGTATATTCACATCAATTCATGTCTTCATACATGTACTTTGAATAATGATATCCATCTCATTCCACCATCATTTCTGACCCCATGCCCCCTCTCTTTCTCTCCCACCCCATTGCTATATCTAGAATTTGTCTATTCTTCCCATGCTCCCCCTCCTTACCCCACTATAAATCAGCCTCCTTATATCAGAGTAAACATTTGGCATTTGGCTTTTTGGGATTGGCTAACTTCACTTAGCATTATCTTTTCCAACTCCATCTATTTACAGGCAAATACAAAGACATTATTTTCTTTTATTGCCAAGTAATATTCCATTGTATATGTGTGTGTGTGTGTGTGTGTGTCTTTTTTTTAATCTATTCATCTACTGAAGGGCATATAGATTGGTTCCACTGTTTAGCTATTGTGAATTGTGCTGCTATAAACATTGATGTGGCTGTGTCACTGCAGTATGCTGTTTTTAAGTCCTTTGGGTATAGTCTGAGAAGAGGGATAGCTGGTTCCATTCCTAGTTTTCCAAGAATCTCCATACTGCTTTCCATATTGGTGGCACCAATTAGCAGACTCTATAGCAATGTATGAGTGTGCCTTTTCCCCCACATCCTCACCAACATTTATTGTTGTTTGTATGCATAATAGCTACCATTATGATTGTAGTGAGATGAAATCTTAGAGTAGTTTTGATTTGTATTTCTCTAATTGATGAGATGATGTAGCAGGATATAATATCAACACCCATAAATCAAAGGCATTTCTGTATATCAGTTACAAATCCTCTGAAAGGGAAACAAGGAAAACTACCCCATTTACAATAGTCTCAAAACAACAACAACAACAATAACCACAACAACAAAAAAAAAAACCTTGGAAATCAATTTAATGAAAGAGGTGAAAGATCTAAACAGTGAAACCCCAACTTGGGACAAATGCAGCCTTGGAAGAGTTTGGAGACAAGGTCTTGCTAAGCTGCTGACCTGGAACTAGCTATGCATCTTCCCAAAATTTGTTGACTCCTGTTAATAGAAAATGATAGTTTCTAGTTTGTCATGACACCTGGCTCCAGAACCTTCTTTCTGCTCCAGTCAAGCCCCTGAATCCAATGTGTTCTGGAAATCCCAATAATGGTGCTTCTCCCTGCTCAAAAACAAAAACAAAAACAAAAAACAAACCAAAGCAAAACAAAAACAAACAAAAAAACAGTGAAAACTATAGAAACCTAAAGAAAGAAATCAAAGAAGACCTTAGTAGATTAAAAAAAAAGATTTATCTTGCCATTGGTTAGGCAGAACTAATATTATCAAAATGACCATACTACCGAAAACACTATACAGATTTAATGAAATTCCAATCAAAATCCCAATGGCAATTCTCATAGAAATTAAAAAAAAAGCAGTCATTAAATTCATCTGGAAAAATAACAGACCCAGAATAGCTAAAGCAATTCTTAGCAAGAAGAGTGAAGCAGGTGGCATCACTATATGAGAACTTAAACTATACTACAGAGCATTAGTAACAAAAACAGCACGATATTGGCCCCAAAATAGACTGGTAGACCACTGGTGCAGAATAGAGGACCCAGAGATTAACCCACATAATTACAGTTATCTTATATTAGACAAAGTTGCCAAAAACATACATTGGAGAAAAGATAGCCTCTTCAGCAAATGGTGCTGGGAAAACTGGAAATCCATATACAATAAAATGAAATTATGCACCTATCTCTCACCATGCAATAAACTCAACTCAAAGTGGATCAAGGACATAGGAATTAAATTAGAGACCCTGTGTCTGATACAAGAAAAAGTAGGCCCTAATCTCCATCATGTTGGATTAGGCCCCAACTTCCTTAATAAGACTCCTATAGCACACAAATTAAAATCAAGAATCAATAAATGGAATGAATTCAAACTAAAAATTTCTTCTCAGCAAAAGAAACAATCAGTGGGGTGAATAGAGATCTTACATCTTGGGAACATATTTTTACCCCTCACACATCAGATGGAGCACTAATCTCTAGGGTATATAAAGAACTCAAAAAGCTAAGCATCAAAAACAAAAACAAAAACAAAAACAAATAACCCAATCAACAAATGGGCCAAGGATCTGAACAGAGATTCTCAGAAGATGATATATAATCAATCAACAAATATATGTAAAGACAACTAACAATACTGAGAAAATTAGATAGAGTTATGCAATAAAAGCTGGAACTTTACATTTTAAAAACAGTAAAATTGATAATGTCCAGATACAGAAAAAAGTATCTAAAGAGAAATGATTAACACTGAATATCCCAGGAGGAAGCAAGAAATTTAAGGCTCTTACCTTATTATATCTACATTTATATAATATGTTAATGTTTTTCTGCAAGTATACATAATTTGGATCAGGAATAAAATAGTAAAACATCTTTATTAAAGAACCAAGAGAACTGGAGTTGGGGAATAGACTCACAAACCCTAAGGTCACATCAAAAGCTACGGAGAAAATATTCCTGATCTTCAAGCCTTTGTCAGTGAATTCTAGGTAAAGAACTGCACAGTTGAGAAAAATATTGGCTTTACAGACCAGTGGAAACTCATCATTCCATCTTATTCAGGTACCATCCCTTGAAAATATTATCACTGAAAGCCTATATAGTACACTAAAGAATAATGATTATGAAGAAGGTTCTAACATTAATGATAACTGCCCTCCTTAAAAGAAATATTTTAAGACACAAACAAATTTAAAAAGTAAGGGTGCATTTATGTAGGGATATGTACAAGGAAATCACCTATAGGAAGAGTAAAAATGTTTTTATTTGAATACAAATGGCAGGAAATATTTTCTTATTATCGAAAATTCAGTTGGTTTCTCTTTGTGGAGAATGTTAAATGTAAATCATGTATACCATGTTCTCTACCTTTCTACTGTGATTGCTAGAAAGATTAGACAAATTGATATTGTAATTTTTACACATAGACAACATAAGGACTAATAGGATATTCCTATATTTATGTATAATTTATAGTTAACAAGTATATATGTTCATATATTTGTCCTCTACTTTACTAGTGGTTTGATATGGCTTAAATCCACATACAATCTTCATATTACATATCAGCTCCTTGCAAGTCTTTACTTCTGTTCTCTCTACTTTTTCTTAATCCTGATTTTTAGTTTTCTGCACTTTTCCATTTAAATGTATGGGAACCAAGTACAAAATAAACAAGCAGTTAACCTGAGATTTGATCATTTTCTATTTCTCTTCCAACAAGGCAGAAGTCTGAAGAACCAGAACTAGAGGAGAGAATGGAGTCTCCAGTGGCCAGAGCTGACATTCACCAGTCTAGAGACAATCTTCTCCAGAAGTCAGGTGGGTAATGGGCCATCCTGGGGGAGAAGGCCATTTAAGGCTCACAGAAATATTGGGAAAGACTGTGTGAAGGGGCCATCAACTCCTTCCTTGACTATAATATGATCACATAAAACTTGAACAAGGTATATTTTTAACTGGATAAACACAGAGATATGTTTCTGATGGATTTAAGAAAAACTTATTGTTCCCCTTTGAATAAATGATTTTATTCAATTTTATGTTTTGTTTTTGTAGCATTCTATCTTAAAACAAAAATCATGAATATAGAGGTAACTGGAATGGGAAAATGACCAAGTGGAAGACTGAGGAATATATTTCCATATTCCCAGCACTGAGCTCTGTTACTGTTGGTCCATCAAAAAATTCAAAAGTTGACCTGCAATGTGATAGTACTAGGAGGTGGAGTCTTTAAAGAGTCCTCATCAGTAGGATTAATGCCCTTATAAAAAGAGACACAAGAGAGAAGAATTATCTCTCAGGAATGGGAAGATAATATGAGAAGACAGCCATCTGCAAACCAAGAAGAGTGCCCTCACTAGATATGAGATCTGCCAGCACCTTGACCATGAACTTGCCAGCTTCTAGGACTATGAGAAACAAATGTTTGTTGTTTAAACTGTCCTGTCTATAGTATTCTCTTATGGAAGGTCTAAGATAAGTTCTTTCATGTTTATCCTAACCCTGCAAATTCTCTTGGTGCATCACCATTCATGCATTAAAATTATTTAAATTGGTTTTGTTTAGATTATTATTAATGATTTTCAACAGAATAGATGTCTATATAAGAACTCAAAAAGTTAAACAACAACAAAAAAATGACCCAATCAACAAATGGGCCAAGGACCTGAACAGACACTTCTTAGAGGAGGATATACAATCAATCAACAAATACACGAAAGAATGCTCACCATCTCTAGCAATCAGAGAAATGCAAATTAAAACTACTCTAAAATACCATCTCACCCCAGTAAGAATGGCAGCCATTATGAATTCAAACAACAACAAGTGCTGGAGAGGATGTGGGGAAAAAGGTACACTCATACATTGCTGGTGGGACTGCAAATTGGTGCAGCCAATTTGGAAAGCAGTATGGAGATTCCTTGGAAAGCTGGGAATGGAACCACCATTTGACCCAGCTATTCCCATTCTTGGACTATTCCCAAAAGACCTAAAAAGAGCATACTACAGGGACACAGCCATATCAATGTTTATAGCAGCACAATTCACAATAGCTAGACTGTGGAACCAACCTAGATGCCCTTCAATAGATGAATGGATAAAAAAAATGTGGCATTTATACACAATGGAATATTATGCAGCACTAAAAATAATAAGATCATGGCATTTGTAGATTATGCTAAGTGAAGTTAGCCAATCCCTAAAAAACAAATGTTGAATGTCTTCTCTGATATAAGGGGGGTGACTCAAAATGGGGTAGGAAGGAGACCCTCATCATTATACAAAATATATGTATGATGATGTGACGGAAAATAAAAAGAAATGTGTCACATTAGATTGGGTAGAGAGACGTGATGGGAGGGGGGGAGGGGGGATGGGAAGGGCATCAGAATAAGATAGACACTAGTATTGCTGTATGTATATACATGGTTGTATAACCAATGTGATTCTGCAACCTGTACACTTGGAAAAATGAGAAATTATACCCCATTTGATTCAAATGTATATATATATATATATATATATATATATATACACACACACACACACACACACATATATATATGTGTGTGTGTGTGTGTGTGTGTTTGTGTGTGTGTATATATATATATATATATATATATATATATATTCATTCTAGAGTTTCTTCAAACAAAGAAAAGTTTGATCTGGACAGCTGAAAAAAAGATATTTTGAATAAACATTTACTTAAAAAAATAGCGATAGGTTGGAATCACTGATAAACAGGAGTATATCACAATACAGGCAAGGTATTTAGTTGGTAAACTTTTCCCAGTCTAGGATGGGTCACAAAGACAGGACTGAGCTCATTCAGAGTAAGTAGGGCAGCCCATAATAGGGATATTGGTTCACATGTGCTATGCCAGGCTGTGTCAAAATAAATTTGGTAGGAAACAATCAAATAGTCATGCTTGTGTTTGGACACCCAACCCTGAATCAAGCAAACAGCATGTTCAATAGTATTTGTTAAACAGAAGGTAGAATGATTTCAATAAACTTAGGAAAGAGAAGAACTGAAATCACAAAAATTTCCCCTGACATCTGAGAATTGGCCTGGCACACACAACTCTTCTATCCAACATAAACACTCACCAAGAACATCAACATCAGTAAGGTCACTTTGTGACCAAGATAGATCAAAACAAAACCCATGCGGCCTGCACAATGGTTTCATTAATGAGGTTCTAGGCATAAAGTTAGTTAGAAGAGATCGAAATAAAACACACAGACTCAGTTACCTTATCTCTATTGCTAGGTCCGAGACGGCTCCCCTCTCTGGTTCGCTCCTCTAACCGCCCAGCAGGGCAGCAAGGATTACTCAGGGCTAGCAGGAGAGAGTTTGAACGCGCAGTGGAGTAGCCTTTTATTGGGGAACAAGAGATTCAGGGGAGAATTCCATCCAATGAAGGCTGAGGGGGGGCTGCACTCCAAGGTCAGGGTCAGTGATTGGGCCCTTGGGGTCAGTGGTCAGGCACACCCCCACACGGATGGGCTCTCTCATCAGGAAAGGGCCGGGAAAGCTTCGACAGAGCCAAAGCTCCTCAGACCCTTAAGGGGAGTCACCCAATCACGTGTTAGAATGGCTTCCCACACAAGACCACTCTGAAATCATGTTTGAATACAGAATATGTAAAGAAGACCAGGTACTCCCACCCAAAAGACCCTTGCATTAATTAAGGTTCCCTTCTTGTCAGAAAGATTTTTAGGAAGGGTGTCAACAGGATATCAGCAAAAATTTTTGTGGTTTGTAACTTTCTTTCTTGTAAATGCCAGGTTTGGGGACAAAATTCGTGAAACCTTTGTCTAGCCTAAGAATATGAGACAGAGTAACTGTTCCCACCCACTTCCACGTAACCACCTGAATAAAAATCTAAAAGAATTTCCAGACGCGAGGTCCAGAGATTTTTAGGAGTTAGCCCCTCTGGAAGGCTGCAGCCTAAATAAACCTGCTTCCTGCTAATTCCTCAGGTGTCCATCTTCATCTGTCCTATATCATGTCAACACCTTTTAATCCATAAAATACGAAAAATCCTGCTCTCCTCTCGACTGCTACTGCTTTAGTTATTTAGCTATCCAATCTGGTCATTTCTCCCTTTAGATAAGATTTATTAAAATGTAACTTCCCAGTCATTGAATTACATTTCCTGACTGTATCCAAACCAGAGCAAGGCCCACTTTCTTGATTTCCTGCCTCAAATTACCTGTCACAAACTCAAGTTCTACAGAAGTTCTGAGCCTCCTTGTTGATACTATTCTCCGTGGTTCCTCACTTCAGGAACATTAGATCTAACTTATTCAACTACAAGGCATTCCCGGTGTTTTTTGGCTAGAGGAAATAGACAATCTTATTCCTTTATATTCATTTGGTCTTATGTTTGCAGAACGTTTTCTTCTATAAGAACACAAGTGATGGCCAGGAGATACTCTGAAAAAATTTATGAAAAGGGTCTTCAACTTAAGGGTGGTCTGTGCCCCGCAGAAATTGTGAAGTGAAGCCTTTCCCAGGAAACTGGGACTGAATGTTGTAAGCCCCTGTCCTCATTAATAATTCCTACAAATCAACGGATCACCAAATCCAGAAATCGCGAACCCCACAGGGCACATCCACTCCCCATTCCCATCATGGCACTAGCCACACAGGTCCACAAATCAGTAGCCACAGAGACTCCACCCCCGACCCTCAGATTATAACCCCCTCTTTACTAAGGGCAGCTGCAAGTCCCCAGTTCCCATCCCAGAGACTTCCAGTCCCTGACCTCATCGTTCTCCAATCTCTGACCCTCAGGAATTCCTACCCCAATCCCAAACTGCCCAATGACTCAACCCATAAATTCCTCTTCTAACCCCCAGCTGGATTATCAGACCGTGAAACGCCCCTCAAGGTTTAACCAGGAAGCCTGTCACATTCATAAGACTCTTCCGTTTCCTGTAGGTGAGCACCACCTGGGCTCCCGAGCCTGCGCAGTTGCTTAATCTGCCGGTTTGTTCAGGAGACAATATGGCTGCTCCCAGGCTCTCGTTCGCAGGGATGCGCCATCTTGAAAGTCAGGTAGGTTCCGTACAAGCGAGGGATTTGCCCAATTCCTCACCTGGGAGTGGACTGTACCGTCGCGGCAGCGAAGGCAGTGGAGCATGATAAAAGGATGCCCACGATAGGAACCAATAACCTGCACACTTTTGAAGAGAGCTTTTTTTTTGGGGGGGGGTAGGGGGCGGGGAGAAGTGGGAGGTGAGCGTGGAGAAGGGTCTGTAGTGATATTGTCTTTATTGGGAGAATGCATGTGGTTTAATGAGGAAGAATTGGTAATGTTACGATATTTTAGCGCTTCCACACAAAAGTATTTGTAAATGGTACAGCCCTACAGGAGGCAACTCCTCTGTGGGAGCCGCCAAGTGATGGAGAGAGGGAATGGCATAATAATGAACTTTAATGATGTTTTAATTAAAAGAAATACTCCAAGGCGAGGGGTGGGGGCGGTTAAAATACAGTAATAAGTTGCAAGGAGGACTGAGAAAAAGGAGGAAAATTGAAAGGGAAGAGGAGACTGAGGCCCAAAGTTAACGAGAAAGTGAGGGACTGAGAGACTGGGGAAAAGAAGACTGAAGACAAAGGAACTGGGAATCGGAGACTAAGGAACCACGCATCACCCATCAGATGGAGGCCAGGGAACAGTGAAGGAGAGGGGAGAATGGAGGCCAGGGAACAGTGAAGGAGAGGGGAGATCAAGGGGCGGGATAGGGGGAGGATCCAGGCGAAAGGGAAGGGTGAAACTGAAGTAGGGTGGCCAACAATCCGGGTTGGCCTGAAACTGTCCCAGGGTTTGTGATGAAAATCCTGCATCCCAGGAAATACCCTCCCGAGACTTGGAAAGTCCGAGTTTTCAGGGATGGGGAGAAAAGTTGGAGGGAAAGTACAAAACTCATAACGTGGATCAAAAATAGAGCCAAGAAGATTTTACTGTCAAGTGGATTAGGCATTAGACAGGAAGATCAGGATAGGTTTTGTGCCTTTCCTAATCTCTATTACATTTCTCCTACCCTTCACGTTGGCGGTCACAAATTGGGGTTTATGATAATGGTTGTGTTACTCCAGAGTATTGCAATTTATGTAACAAGTGCCTTGCAACGATAAACATTAACAATCAGGTTTTGTTTATGGATTAACTGTTGTGCTTTGTAATCATTATAGTGTTAATTTAGTTTTTTTTTCACATTAAGAATATTCTGACTGTGTTTCTTAGAGTTCAGATAATAAAAATGTGTACCATTTTAATACTGTTAAAACCTTAGACAAATTAAACAGAATTTAGTTAATGAGAAAAGAAAAATTCACAAACTGGGTGACACAGAGGAAAAACGCCAGTCATAGAGCTCTGCTTTATAACCTGCAGGGAATATTTATAGCCCCCCAAAAGAAGGGCTGTTCAGATGTCAGGACCGTGGGTTACAGTTGTTTTTGCGTTATTGGGAGATGGTTTGGAATTTTTGCAGCCAGTGATTGGTTGGAAGCTCAGCTGCCATGATTGACTAAGAGTTGGTTACTTGATACCAAAACATCAAGTTATTTTGCAGTTTGTTTGCATATTAGTTAGGTTATTGCTTTCCAGTCTGGAGTATTATCAGGTGGGATGTTTAAGAGGTCATTAGGTTATGAAAGCTGTGCCTTCATGAACATGTTAATGCATTATTGTGATGGTGTGTCAGTTATTGTGGAGTAGGCTCCTGATAAAAGGATGAGTTCAGTTCCTTTTTTCTCTGTTCATTTTCACATACTCTCTTTCCCTTCTGCCTTCCATCATGCAGCAAAAAGATGGTGTGGCCAGATGCTGATATCATGCTCTTAGACTTTCCAGCCTTCAAAATTGTAATTTAAATAAACTTCTGTTGCACACAGACCACTCAATTATAGCAACACAAAACTGAATAAGACAACCATATGTGAATGGGTTTATTTCTGGTCTCTATTCTGTTCCATTTTCTTATGTGTTTTTTTTATGCCAATATCACACTGTTTTTATTATTGTAGTTCTTTAGTATATTTAGAAATCAAGTAACTTGATGCCCTCAACTTTGTTCTTCTTAAATTTATGTTTGCTATTCAGAGTCCTCTGTGGTTACATATAAGTTTTAGTGTTAATCGGAGTATTAGTCATTGGAGTTGATATGGATTTCATTCAATGTGAAAATCACTTTGTGTAGCATGGACATTCTAACAAAAGTTCTTCCATTCAGTAAACATGGAATTTCTTTTTATTTATTGTGTCTTCAATTTCTTTCACCGGTGTTCTATAGTTTTTCTTGTGTGAGTCTTTCATCTCCTGGTTAAATTTATTCTTAATACCTCAGTTCTTTGTAGCCAGCCATTATAAATGGTGGTTACACCATTTCACAATAGATAAACTTTGGAACCAACCTAGATGCCCTTCAATAGATGAATGGATAAAAAAATATTACTTAGCCTTAAAGAATGAAATTATGGCGTTTACAGGTAAATCGACGGAGTTGGAGAATATCATGCTAAGTGAAGTAAGCCAAACCCCAAAAAACAAAGACCAAATGTTTTCTCTGATAAGTGGATACTGATCCATAATGAGGGTGGGAGGGAAGAATAGAGGAATTTTGGATTGAGCAGAGGGGAGAGGTGTGTATGTGTGTGTGTGGGAACATGATAGAATGAGATGGACATTATTACCCTATGTATGGGTATGATTACATGAATAGTGTGATTCTACATCATGTACAACCAGAGAAATGAAAAATGATGTTCTTTTTGTGTAAAAAATAAAAAATAGTGTTCTTTTCTTGGTTTCTTTTTGGATAGTTTATTAGTAATTTTTATATAATAATACAAAAACACAACTTAATTGTCTAAAACAATAATCACTTAGAATTATCATTATTGTCATTGTTATTTATGTGACTATGAGTTGGCTATGAGCCAGGTGACACCCATTTGTCTTAATTATGTGTCAGCAGCCTGGTTGGAAGTCTCTCTGTAGTCTGGCCTTGATGGAGAAGGCTCTCAGGGTCAGCTGTAGTATATGTCTCCAATCCTTCTCATAGAGTCAGAGGGATAGCCTGAGCATATTTTCATGGTGCACAAAAATGGAAGCCCAGCCATAAACATACATTGGAAAAAAGATAGTCTCTTTATCATATGATGCTGGGAAAACTGGAAATCCATATGTAGCAAAAAGAAATTAACCCCTATCTCTCAAGCCTGCACAAAACTCCACTCCATGTGGAATAAGGACTTAGGCATTAGAACAGAGACCCCGTACCTACTAGAAGAAAAAGTGGGCCCAACTCTCCATCATGTTGGCTTAGGAACTGACGTCCTCAATAAGATTTCTACAGCCCAAGAAGTAAAATCAAGAATCAATAAATGGGATGGTACCACTAAAAATCTTCTCCACAGCAAAGAAAACAATCAAGGGTATGAATAGAGAGGCTATAGAATGGTAGAAAATCTTTACCACTGGAAATTCAGATAGAGCATCAATTTCCAGGATATACAAAGAACTCAAATAACCCAATCAACAAATACACAAAGGAATTAAACAGGCACTTCACAGAAGAAGAAATATGATCAGTCAACAGCCATATGAAAAACGTTCAACATCTCTAGCAATTAAATGCAAATTAAAACTCACTAAGATTTCATTTGACTCTAGTCAGAATGGCAGTTATCAAGAATGCAAGTAACAGTAAATGTTGGCAAGTATGGTACACTCATACGTTGTTGGTGGTACTCCAAATTGGTGCAGTCTAGAAAACAGTATGAAGTTCCTCAGAAGATTTGGAATGGAACCACCATTTGACCCAGGATTCTCACTCTTTGGCATATACTCAAAGGATTTAAAATCAGCATTCTATGGTGATGTGGCCACATCAATGTTTATAGTAGCTCAATTCACAATAGCTAAGTTATGGAACCAAAGATGAATGGATAAAGAGAATGTGGTACATATACCAAATGGAATGTTATTCAGCCATAATTAAAAATGAAGTTATGACATTTGCTGGTAAATGGATGGAATTGGAGAATATTATACTAAGTGAAATAAGCCAGTCCCCCAAAACTTTAGGTCAAATGTCCTCTTTGATATGTGGCTGCTAATACACAATAAGGGTTGGGTGAAGGAAGAAGTTTATTGAATTAGACAAAGAGGAATGAAGGAAAGGGGATGCAAATAGAAAAGACACTAGAACAAATCAGACATAACTTTCCTATGTTCATATATGAATACATAACCAGTTTAACTCCACATCATGTGCAACCACAAGAATGGGAAATTATAATACATGTAGGTATACTATGTCAAAGTACATTCTACTGTCATGTATATCTAAAAAGAACAAATAAAAAAATGGATAAAAATAAAAGGAAAACAAAATGGAAGCCCATAAATCTTATGGAGCCCTAGAACTGGCAACCCTTTAATTTCAGTCTCTGAACAATGCAATCAATATGGCTGATTGTCAGGAGCTGCCACATAGGAACTGAGCACCCCCTAGCTTTGAGTGATGGAAATATGGAAACTGGCTTCCCTGACTAGGAAGCAGGTGTATGGAGACAGGTGCATTTAGTACTGCATACATGGCATACATTAAGGGCGTCTGAGTGACAGGCCACTCCCCTCATGCTAGGCATGTGAGGGGCGGGCACTTACCCCATAGGCACAGCCTTGGGTGTCAGGCCATGTGCTGCAATCCCTGCACTTGCTCCATGACCCACTCCTCGATTGGTTGCTGTAAGGATGGTTAGCAAAAATTGCATCAGTGGCTGTCTGTAATATGCTTAGCTACTGCCTGAGTATATATACATGGTAACTGCGCAATAAAATCAGGCCTGCTTCCTGCTTGGTCTCCCAGTGGTCTTGATTAGTGACTCTGAGGCCACACTCTCCTCTACTATGTTCCGTAGACCTCCTCAATTGGATGAGAGAGAGCCCATGCACAGGTAGATCCCCATCTCCACTCAGCAGAGGAGTAAAGCTTTGGGAGTGGGTGTTACCCAATGGGGGTGGGCAGCACCTTGTAACATTACCCCTCTGCCTTATATGGATGAAATATTATTTCAAAGATTCTTCCTCACCATTAAAACCAGGGTGCCAGGCATGTTCTTTCTCTTTCCAAAGAACCCCTAAGGTCACAGAGCCGTCCTGGATTTTGAAAAGGTAATTCTGTGTGCTTGCATGTTTTCTTCGCCATTTTCTTAAGTTATTGAAGTAATCAAATTTTGTGAACCCAGCATAGCTCACGTAGATGGCAATAACTGATCTCAGAGTCAGAGTTGAAATTTGCTATAAGTTGACATGGAAAAGAAACTGGGGTAGAAAATGTATAAAATGAGCATATTGCATTTACCATCACACAAAGTAAAAAGGTCTCAAGATTCATTAATATTCTTTAGAAGCCAATTTTAAAAGGCCATCACTGACTAAAGATGGGATAATTTTAGCATACAAATTAATAACTGCAATGGATTGAAATCCACAGAACTTTTAAATACATGAATATATAAATTCACCAGAAAAAGAACCAATTAATTATCACTGCAGGATGCCAGGAAGTTTGTTCATTATTTTAAAAATAAGGGAAAAAAAAGCATTACCCTATTTCTTTCTATATGAACAACACTATGGAAAACAAAAGAATAGCAAAGGAAAAACTCCTTTTTATAAGAATAATGAGTGATTAAGTTGGAATGTTACTATTTTGGAAGCACTAATGAACAGATGCATCTAGTCATTTATTATAAATAGCTTCCAGCACAATAAAGAGAGAGTGTGTCTTCTGCTGGAAAAACTTAACAGAACATACAACTTCATCTTTCTCAAGTTAGCAAACCTGTATTTGTTCAAACCTTAACATACAATTAATAATTTACATAAAGTTTAGGAGCAAAGGAAAACATCAAACATCAGGAATGCAGTAACTGACAAATTCTAAACCATGGGAAATTACTGGAAAATTAGTCTGGTGTCTTCCGTAATTTCAAAAAGTAGAAAACAATGGCAGAGAGTCCATGGGTTAAAAGAAACTTAAAGATATACCCAGTGTTCACATGGTGTTTCTTATTGAATCATGGTACAAAGAAACAATGTGAAACCAGCATTTTTGAGAGAACTGAAAAAATTGAACATGAACCAGATATTATTTACTATTAAGAAATCATTGATAATTTTAACATATTTTTATGTTAGTCTTCATTATTATGGATTTATCATGACATGCATATGGATGAAATAATATGATGGATGGGATTTTCTTCAAAATAATATAAGCAGAATTAAGTTTTTGTGGAAACATAGCCTCATTTTGACAACTTTGAGTGCTGAATGATGAATGATGTTAACATTGAATCTTATTGTACCAATCTACTTTTGTATATCTATTAAATTATTCAAAATTTAAAGATAAGAATATAAGAAATGCTTTATTTAAGAAGTTTAGTAAATCATGCAATTCTGCCTTTTGCCATGTAAAGGACATGGAATAATACAGTCCTTTCAAGTTTATATTGTTAATATATTTCTTTTCTCATCTATTACCTAAATTAAAAAAATAAATCTTTTCCTGACACAGAAACAAAATATAAGATTGTATTATTTCTGAATAGAGGGTTTGATAACAAATAACAAGTTATATTTGCCTGTAAATGAATTAAAATATGATGTTGTAATTTATCAATCTTGTTAGAAAAGGCATTATTTCATAATCTAAAATGCTCTCTATTATCTGGAAAAGTTTTAAGGATAAAGTGATGTTGTTTTGTTTAGAGGTTGTTAGTTTGTATTATTTTATATTGTACCATTTCTATATAAATTAATATTACATTCATACCAACTATCTCCATGTAGTGTACTGATAGTACTATATTAATGGAGATAATCCTTGTGTCTGTTTGGGATAGTCCTCAGATTTGATTTGTAATTATGGTATCTCAGATACTTAAAATATATCATAATAGAATTTCTAAGTTACCTTCTATAGAAATGTTTGGTATCAGGTCTTAAAAGCATATTCCCTTGTGACAATGTATCTACGTAAACATAATTTTTCAAATTCATTAAATTTTCATGACTTATTCTCCATACAAATCATTTGTTTAATTAGCCTGGATGCTACAATCCATCCATGGGCTGTGTGTGTGAGCTATGCACATTTGAGCCACATGAGGGGACCAGTCTGGTGTTGTATGCTAATTGGGCCATGCAGTGCAAGTGTGCCTTCCTTTTGCTCTGCTTGTGATCCCACACAGCACCCGAGATGGGTGTGACTAGCCAAGATGTCAGTCAATCTGCTGACCACAAGATATCATCAAGCAAGACTCCACTCTTCAAAATCCTACCCCTAGCCTTATCTGGGTGGAATATTCTATCAAATGTCTTCTCTCCAGTAAATAGTGGGGGTTTCAGGTGTGCTCGCCCTCTTGCTTCTTGCCTCCCTTGCTCCCCTTGCCCTTTAGTGTGGGAGCCATCCCTGACCCCTGAAAAAGGCATTTCTGTGTTTGTGTAGTCTTTTAGTTGCCAGCCTAATTCATGCAGAGTGATCCTGGATCTGTTTCATGTGTGGAATGTGAGCAACACCTGGACATCATGTTGAAAGTTCTCACATTCAGAACTTTGGTGGATTTTCTTCAGTATGAAATATCTAATTTAGAGAGGGTTGTGAGTTGTGGGTAGTCACCTTCTATGCCATTTCATATATATAGTGTCTAATGATGTCTAAGTTTGGCCAAGTTTCTCCCATTTCATTATATATATTGATATTTCAACAGTATGAATTATTAGATGTACAATAAGATGTGATTTATTGGTAAAGAATTTGTCACATTCAGCAAATTCATATTTAAGAACAGTATGAATTCTCCATAGACCACAAGTTGTGATTTCTGGATGAAGGTTTTCCCATTTTCCTTCATGAGTTTTTTCTCATGTATGAATCTTTGCAAGTTTTTAAAGTTCTGAGTTATGTCTAATATTTTGTCCATATTCATTGCATCAAAAATCTGTGAAGTTCTGACTTCTGGATGCAAACTTTTACACATTCATTGCATTTGTAGAAGACTTTGCCTGAGTGAATTCTCTGTTGTCATGTTGGAATAGAGTAAGACTGAAAACATTTTTATGTTGTTTATAAAAATAGGGTTTATCTTCAGTATAAATTCTCTGATATATGATGTTGGTCTTCTTCCTAAGTATTTTTTTCACTGTCAGGGCATTTATAGAAGTTTTTTCCTATGTGTGTTTTTTGATGTGTAATGAGGTGCTGTCCTAATAAATGCTATGACACATACAGTACATGTACATTGTT
This sequence comes from Urocitellus parryii, assembly GCF_045843805.1. Taxonomy (NCBI): domain Eukaryota; kingdom Metazoa; phylum Chordata; class Mammalia; order Rodentia; family Sciuridae; genus Urocitellus; species Urocitellus parryii. The sequence goes on from NC_135531.1 coordinate 104,740,610, forward strand.
TCTCTCCTGGATAATATCTCTGATGTACAATAGAACATGACTTTTGGGCAAAAGTTCTTCCATATTCATTACATTTCTAGGTGTGTTGGTCAACTTTGTGTTGCTGTAACCAAAATACCCAACAAGATCAGGGGAAGAAAAAGGCCTTTTTTTTTTTTTTTTTTTTTTTTTTGGTTAATGATGTTAGAATTTCAGTTCATCGTTAGGTGACTCCATTGCTCTGGGTCCAAGGCAGGGCAGAGCATTATGGCAGAAGGGCAGTGTTGGGAAAAAATTACTAAGATAACAGCAGAGTTAGGAAGCATAGAGGGAGGTGGAGAAGGGGATATAGGGAAGATAAACCCTTCCAAGTCACACCCGCAGTGAGTCACCTCTTCCAGTCATGCCCCACCTGCCTATAGTCATCATCTAGTCAGTTCTTTCAAACTAGTATGGACTGATTAGGTTATGGCTCTCATAATCTAATAATCACACCTCTGAGTATTCCTGCATTGACAGAGGAGCTTTTCTGGAACACTTTTTGGGGGACATTTAATGCCCATAATGCCCTTATAAAAGACATTCTGGAAAGCTATGTGAAGGAAAGGAGCTATCACCTTCTTCTGTACAAGGACAAAGAGTGAAGCCAGCCATCTGCTAGCCATCTGTGAACCAGAGGATATGTTCTCATCAGACCGAGCAGCATCTTGATCTTGGACTTTCTAGCTTCCAGAACTGAGTGAAGTAAATTTCTATTGTTTATAAGCCAAACAATCTACAGTATTCTGTTATAGCAGCCCAAATGAACTAAGACAGAAGAGACCCACTTAAATTCCCTGTGAATATGCATAAGAAATGTGAAAGAAGAAAAATATTGAACTATCAAAGGACATAATGTAGTTCTGGAAATAATGGAAAGACATTACTCATTTTGTCATAGGAAGTCTCAATGTTTTAAAGATTATTATTCTTCCCTAAACCAGAAATATATTAACAAAGAAAAATATTAACAATGAGTTAAAACATATTGCTTCCAAAGTCCATGCTTAACATTAATGTGGGAGAATGCCAAGAAACCTATGAAAAAGTAGTGCAATGAATCAACATTAACTCTACCAGATGTTAAAATGTTTTATAAACCAACAGTAATTTAAAATAATATCATATTGGCACATGCCCAAGGGGACCCTCTCTGAAATAATTAGCCATCAAATCAGTTCTTTCTTCATCAGCTAAGACATTTCCTAAGGGCCCAGTCAGATCCCAGATTCTTGGGAAATAGTTTAAAGTCCTCCATATATCACCATGACACACACAGATTTACACAGCAATATCTTTTTCATCTATTGAAAGTCAAGACTGAGGGCATTCAGTCAACTCAATGTGGTCTTACAGGCATACAGATTAGTTTGCCTTTTCCAGATTATAACTGCAAAGTAAAATGAAGAGAAATTGAAAAAAAACTAAAGTAAGAGAAGGTCAGATGCCACAGTTTTCCGAACAAGTCAATAGTATACTCTGTGCCTTCGACCATTGTATATATTAAAGATATGACATTGAACAGACCATACAATTCCACACAATTCTGTCCTCTTGAGGTTACATGGGGATGGTCATTGGTGATCAGACAATAAAAACACATAAATAAGTACATAGTAACATATGTAGTGATTAGTGCTAAGTAGAAATAAATTTAGTTAGGGTGATGAACAAGACACTGACATTCAAGAAAAATACTGAAGAAAGTAAGGGAATAAATTATGTGGATATCTGAGGGAAGAACATTCTAGGTCAAGGGAACTGTTAAAATCTTGAAGCAGGGCTGGGGATGTGGCTCAAGCAGTAGCTCGCTCGCCTGGCATGCTTGCGGCCCGGGTTCAATCCTCAGCACCGCATACAAACAAAGATGTTGTGTCCGCTGAAAACTAGAAAATAAATATTAAAAACTTCTCTCTCTCTCTCTTTCTCTCTCTCTCTCTCTCTCTCTCTCTCTCTCTCTCTCTCTCCTCTCTCACCTTTCTTTAAAAAAATCTTGAAGCAGAAAGATGCATGTTTGAGAAACAACAAGGAAGCCAGTATGGTTGTGAAGAATGAGCAAGGAGGAGAGTCACAAAAAAAGAACAGCATGATGAGGCAAGCAATCATTGACTTCAATGACTGACTCCCTGAGACACCCCCAATCAACACCTGGAGCCAGAAAACTCCACAGTGGAAGGGGCAATCATCCATCTGGATACCCTGATCATAGACCACCATGGGACTCATAAAAACGATTCCAATCACAAGGGCCCACTAAGTGTGTGAAAACTGATTTTAGAAATACCCAATTAGGGGGAACATCAAATACTTAATCACACACATAACTCCACAATTATAGTATTCAACATGACTTCCCAAATTAATAATCTCACAGGCCCCAGAAACTGCTCCTACAGACAATCTCATTACAGACTCCTAATACTGGCACATTGGCCTTAAACATCCCCATGCGAGAACCACACATACATACCAGCCCAGTTCTGCCCCCACAGAACCCTTCATCCCTGACTCTAGGACTCTCACCCATCACCAAATCAAGCATCCCCTGATGCTTCCTACAGACTCTCAGTATCAACACCATAGAATCCACATGGATCACCTCATAACTCATGATTGCTATCCACAGCATATCCCACTGCAGCCACCATGAGTTTTTCTACAAACCTCATCACTGTCTCCATGCTCCTCACTATCACCACCTCCTTTGAAGCCTCAACCAGTGACCCTAAGTCACTAACCCTTATAGAAATAGGAACACACTCTATTATCTTCTGCCCATAGATTTTCTTTCTAGTGACCTGGACTGTTCTTCCTTTTATTCACATCATATGTTTTTCAATACAATTGGACATCTGATAAAGCTCATTCCTAAGTATTTTGAGGTTTATACTACTACTATGAAAGAAATAATTTCAACTACTCTTATTTGTTGATGTTATAAAAAATGTTATTGATTTAAAAAATGTATTAGCTTTCATAATTAACTAGCAATATTTTCCCAAGGTTAAACAGCTGAACTGTACATAAAAGTATACAAACAAAAAAGCAGAAATAAAAATTGCTCTATCTGCACTCTCAACCCCAGAAATTCCCCTCAAAAGTAATCATGTTCTCAAGTTTTTCCAGAAAATTTTACAATTTTCCAGAATTATACTTTATGAAATGGATCATTCTATATATTTGTGCAGCTCACTTCTTCCATGTATTTTTTTTTTCTTATTAAACTTTTGTTGTAATGGGTCTCAAAATTCTGTGACAGATTTTTGGTAAAGTTATTTCCACTAAAAAGTAATGATTTTAAAAACTAATAACTTAAAACTGCCACATATGAAAAAACAAATGGTTCACAAAACATTCTCTTTTCCTTCTGAAATTTTTATGATGCATTGTTATCATTAACCAGTTTTTTACTATTAAACTTAAATTGCCAATTGAGACAAATAGTTCTGAGACTGGGGTGTCAGGCATTAGGGGTAATATTCACTTAGACTTCTGAGCTTTCTTTCTTTCTTTTTTTATTTATGTATGACAGCAGAATGCATTACAATTCTTTTTTTTTCTTTTTTTAAGAGAGAGAGAGAGAGAGAGAGAGAGAGAGAATTTTTAATATTTATTTTTTAGTTTTTGGCGGACACAACATCTTTGTTTGTATGTGGAGCTGAGGATCGAACCCGGGCCACACGCATGCCAGGCGAGCGCGCTACCGCTTGAGCCACATCCCCAGCCCTACAATTCTTATTACACATATAGAGCACAATTTTTCATATCTCTGGTTGTATACAAAGTATATTCACACCAGTTTGTGTCTCCACACATGTACTTTGAATAATAATGATCATCACGTTCCACCATCATTTCTAACCCTATGCCCCCTCCCTTCCCCTCCAACCCCTCTGCCCTATCTAGAGTTTGTCTATTTCTCCCATGCTCCCTCTCCCTATCTCACTATGAATCAGCCTCCTTATATCAAAGAAAACATTTGGCATTCGGTTTTTTGGGATTGGCTAGCTTCACTTAGCATTATCTTCTCCAACTCCATCCATTTACCTGCAAATGCCATGATTTTATTCTCTTTTATTGCTGAGTAATATTCCATTGTGTATATGTACCACATTTTTTTTATCCATTCATCTATTGAAATGCATCTAGGTTAGTTCCACAGTTTAGCTATTCTGAATTGTACTGCTATAAACATTGAGGTGGCTGTGTCCCTGGAGTATGATGTTTTTTAAGTCTTTTGGGTATAGACTGAGGAGGGGGATAGCTGGGTGAAATGGTGGTTCTACTCCCAATTTTCCAAGAAATCTTCATACTGCGTTCCATATTGGCTGCACCAATTTGCAGTCCCACCAGCAATGTATGAGTGCACCTTTTTCCCCACATCCTCACCAACACCTATTGTTATTTGTTGTCAAAATAGCTGCTATTCTGACTGGAGTAAGATGAAATCTTAGAGCAGTTTTGAGTTGCATTTCACTAATTGCTAGCAATGATGAACATTTTTTCATATATTTGTTGATTGATTGTATATCATCATCTGAGAATTATCTATTCAGGTCCTTGGCCCATTTATTTTTTGGGTTATTTGTTTTTTTGGTGTTTAATTTTTTTGAGTTTTTAATATATCCTATTATACACACACACTCTCTCTCTCTATATATATATATATCCTATATTATATATATTTATATACCCTATTAAATATATTTTATATATTCTATTATATAAATATATATTTATATAATAGAGATTAGTGCTCTATCTGATGTGTGAGGGGTAAAAATTTTCTCTAAAAATGTAAGTTCTCAGGCTGGGGATGTGGCTCAAGTGGTAGTGTGTTCGCCTGGCATGAGTGTGGCCCAGGTTTGATCCTCAGCACCATATACAAACAAAGATGTTGTGTCCACCAAAAACTAAAAAATAAATATTAAAATTCTCTCTCTCTTTAAAAAAGATGTAGGTTCTCTATCACCTCACAGATTGTTTCTTTTGCTGAGAAGAAATTTTTGTTTGAGTTCATCCCATTTATTGATTATTGATTTTAATTCTTGTGCCAAAGGAGTCTTATTAAGGAAGTTGGGGCCTAATCCCATATGATGGAGATTAGGGCCTACTTTTTCTTCTATTAGATGCAGAGTCTCTGGTTTTATTCTTAAGTCGTTGATCCATTTTGAGTTGAGTTTTGTGCATGGTGAGAGATAGAGGTTTAATTTCATTTTGTTGCATATAGATATCCAGTTTTCCCAGCATCATATTTGAAGAGGCTATCTTTTCTCCAATGCATGTTTTTGGCACCTTTGTCTAATATAAGATAATTATAATTTTGTGGGTTAATCTCTGTGTCCTGTATTCTGTACCATTGGTCTACCAGTCTATTTTGGTGCCAATACCATACTGTTTTTGTTGCTGTTACTCTGTAATATAGTATAAGGTCTGGTATAGTGATGCCACCTGCTTCACTCTTCCTGCTAAGGATTGCTTTAGCTATTCTGGTTCTCATTTTTCCAGATGAATTTCACGATTGGTTTTTCTATTTCTATGAGGAATGTCATTGAGATTTTGATTGGGATTTCATTAAATCTGTATAGTGCTTTTGGTAGTATGGTCATTTTGAAAATATTAATTCTGTCTATCCAGGAGCAATGTAGATCTTTCCATCTTCTAAGGTCTTCTTTGACTTCATTCTTTAGTGTTCTGTAATTTTCCTTATATAGATCTTTCACCTCTTTCATTAAGTTGATTCCCAAGTATTTTTTTGAGGCTATTGTAAATGGGTAGTTTTTCTCATTTTCATTTCTGAAGATTTATCACTGATACACAGAAATGTCTTTGATTTATGAGTTTTGATTTTATATTCTGCTGCTTTGATGAATTCATTTACTAGTTCTAGAAGTTTTCTGGTGAAACTTTTAGGGTCTTCTAGATATAGAATCATATCATCAGCAAATAGTCACAATTTGAGTTCTTTTTTTCTTATGTGTATCTCTTTAATTTCTTTCATCTGTCTAATTGCCCTGGCCAGTGTTTCAAAAACTATGTTAAATGGAAGTGGTGAAAGAGGGCATCCCTGTCTTGTTTTAGTTTTTAGAGAGAATGTCTTTAGTTTTAATCCATTTAAAATGATGTTGGCCTGGGACTTAGCATAAATAGCCTTTATGATGTTGAGATATGTTCCTGTTATCCCTAGTTTTTATAGTGTTTTGAACATAAAAGGGTTCTGTGTTTTGTCAAATGTTTTTTCTGTGTCTAGTGAGATCATCATATGATTCTTATCTTTAAGTCAATTGATGTGATGAATTATATTTATTGATTTCTGTATGTTGAACCAACCTTGCATCCCTGGGATGAATCCCACTTGATCATGGTGCATGATCTTTTTGATATGTTTTTGTATTCAATTTGCCAGAATTTTATTGAGAATTTTTGTATCTATGTTCATTAGAGATATTGGTCTGAAGTTTTTGGTTTTTTTAAATGTGTCTTTGCCTGGTTTTGAAATCAGGGTGATACTGGCCTCATAGAATGAGTTTGGAAGTGCTGCTTTTTTTCCCTCTATTTTCTGAAATACATTGGAGAGTGTTGGTATTAGTTCTTCTTTAAAGGTATTGTAGAATTTGGCTGTGTATCCATCCAGTCCTGGACTTTTCTTGGTTGGTAGACTTTTGATGGCATCTTCTAATTTGTCATTTGAAATTGTGTATATCATCCTGATTCAATTTGGGCAAATTATATGACTATAGAAATTTGTCAATGCCTTAAATATTTTCTATTTTATTGGAGTATAAGTTTTCAAAGTATTTCTAATTATCTTCTGTATTTCTGTACTGTCATGATATTTTCTTTTTCATTACATATGTTAGTGATTTGCGTTTTCTCTCTCCTTCTCTTCATCAGCATGGCTAAGGGTCTATCAATTTTATTTTATTTTTTCAAAGCTTTTTGTTCTGTCAATTTTTTTTCAATTATTTCTTTTGTTTAAATTTTATTGATTCCAGCTCTGATTTTAATTATTTTTCCTGTCTTCTACTGTTTTTGGTGTTGATTTGTCTTTTTATTCCTAGGGCTTTGAGATGTAATGTTAAGTCATTTATTTGTTGACTTTTTCTTCTTTTAAGTAATGAACTCAATGCGTGAACTTTCCTCTTAGAACTGCTTTCATAGTGTCCCAGGGATTTTGATATGTTGTGTCTATGCTCTCATTACCTCTAAGAATTTTTTAAATCTCCTCCTCGATGTCTTCTGAACTCGTTCTCTGACATGTTATCAACTTTGCTGTCCATGAGTTCTGTTATTATAGTATCCTGGTTTGTTTGGGGCACTGTCCTCCTTTGTTTTTTCATGTTGTCTATGTGTCTTCCTTCTGGAAGTGTGGATTTGAGATATTACACTTTCTTCCCTAAATTCTTTTAGTACCCATGCAAATTGTCTGTACCTCACCTTGATGTTGGGCTTCCAGACCCTGCTGGGGTCCCTCAGTGTATGCTACTGCATCTAAGGTTGGTCGCAGCAATAACAGAGATAACTTGAGATAATAGTTAAGTGTTTCAAGATGGAAGCAATGTCTTACAGAGATGGGGCTGCAAGAGTGGGCTTCATACTCCATTTGGGATGCCTGCTCTGAGATGCATCTGCTTGTAGACCTTATCATCAAAAAGTTAGGAGTTACTGTGTGGGGAAGGCTATGGTAATGACTGCAGTGTCCCAAGATGGAAGTGGGTTAGGCTTAGGCTTCCAGGTGTGTGTGTGGGGGTGAACTTAGACCTACCCTGGACCTGGTTGTTCAAGGAGGTGTGGACAGATCTGGGCTGGGCCTGACTCCTGCTGTAGTCTGCTAGTCGGAAGAGGTGGTCTTGTGCCAGAAGATGGGCTTCAGCAGGTGCCTGCTAGTGAAGGGGTGGATCCAGGCCTACTGTGAGCCTGGTCCCCACACAGGCTGGTATGGGTGTATCTGGGCTGCTGGGCTTGACCTCGTGGTAGTCTGCTTGTCAGAAGGGATGGTCCTTTGCTAGAGGCTATGCTCTGGCTGGTGTCTGCCCCACTGGTGGAGCAGTGGACCAAGGCCTACTGTGAGCCTGGGTCCTGCACAGGCTAGTGTGGGTGGTGGTCTGAGCTGGGTCTCAGCTCCTGTGGTAGTCTGCTGGTAGTTAGGGGCAGTCCTGCATCAGAGGTTAGGCTCTGGTGGATATATGACTTCTGAGCTTTCTAGGCTGCCATCTCCAGTAAACTTCTTGTCTCCTCCTTTGATGACACCCACAGCAACTGTCTGCTTCATATCATGAAAAGCAAAACAACTCAGAGGAGGAAAGTCATAAAATCTCTCAACAAACATGGGCTTTCCTGTTACCACATCAATTATGGTAGCATCACCAGATTTCAAGAATTTAGGACCATTTTTCAGCTTCATACCAGAACCATGATCAATCTTTTCTTTCAGCTCATTAATCTTGCAAGCAGTGTGAGCCTTGTGACAGTCCAGCACAGTGGCATAGCCAGCACTAATTTGTCCTAGATGGTTTATGATAATCAACTGAGTAGTGAAACTAGCTGCTTCTATTGGTGGATCATTTTTGCTGTCACCAGCAACATGGCAATGATGGAGATCTTTGACAGACACAATCCTGATCTTGAAGACTACATTATCCCCAGGAAGAGCTTCAGTCACACCTTCATGGTGAATTTCCATCATCTTTACTTCAGTTGTGACATTGACTGAAGCAAAGGTGACCACTATGCTTGGCCCACTGGGACAGTACCAATACCACCAATTTGTAGACATCCTGGAAGGGCAGATACAAAGGCTTGTCAGTTGAATGAGTTGGTGGCAGAATGTAAGCTATAGCTTTGAGCAGAGTGGTTCCACAGGCACTGCCATCTTTATGGGTGACTTTTCAAAGCAAATTAGCCCTTGTCTCCAGAATGTTGTCACCATTCCAACCAGAAATTGGCACAAATGGTACTTTTTCAGGATTGTAGCCAATTTTCTTAATGTAGAAACTAAAATAATTTCCTCATATCTCTTCTGACTGTAGGGTGTCTTAGTGGAATCCCTTTTGTCAACACCAATAATTACCCAGTGTGAAACCCAGAAGGGCATGTTCATGGGTCTGCCCATTCTTGGAGATACCAACTTCAAATTCACCAGCACCATTAGAAACAGTCAGGACAGCACAGTCAGCCTGAGATATGTCTGTAATCATGTTTTTGAGAAAGTCTTTATGTTCTGGGACATCAATGATGGTCACATAATACTTGCTGATCTCAAATTCCCACAGGGAGATGTCAACAGTGATTCTATGGTCAAGCTTAGCTTTCAGTTTATCCAAGACCCAGACATACTTGAAGAAGCCCTTTCCCATCTTGGTAGCTTTCTTCTCAAAGTTTTCAGTGGTGTTTTGTTGATCCCACCACATTGTAGATCATATGGTCAGTAGTGATGGACTTGCCCAGATCTACATGTCTAATGATAGTGCTGTTAATCTGAATCTTTTCCTTTTCCATTTTGGCTTTGCTTTAGTGGTGTTTTTTATAACACTTGTGTTCTGGCAGCAAGCACATTGTGGCAGTTTAGGAAAATCTCTTTATCTTTCAGAGCATTTCATAGTATCATTTACAGATTCACCTCATTTTTAGTGATCTCATGGTATCCTTTCATGTAAATATATTCAAGAAGTCTCCTAATAATAAACTTTGAGATGACTTCCTGTTTTGTTTGGTTTTTACAAACTGCTGTTAAAACAGCCTTGTAATGTATATTTGGATGGAGTATTTTAGAAAATATATTCATAGAAAAAATTCTAGTAGTGTAATTGCCATATTAAAAAATTTGAAAAACAATTTTCTATACTTCTGTACTAAATAAAGCATGTATAAAGCTTTGGTCCTATTTAAACTGACTTTTTTTCACATTTTCTGTGTAAATAACCATACTTTAAAAGATAACATTTTTTCCAATAATTTTATCTATTATTTTATTTCCTCATTTTTTGCTTTGGTTATAATTAGGAAATATGACTACAGTGTATCTTGCCATAAATTTCTTTCATTTTATCCTGTATGAAATTTACTCAGCTTCTTGAATCTGTAGGTTTATTCTTTTCTTTATGAAAGCCAAGGACATGAATGTAAGATCTCACATTTCCATGAGACATTGTTCATTCTTTATCTTTCTGTTGTTCAGATTGGGCAATTTCTACTGTTCTTTCAGTTCACTGATACTTTTCTCTGTCCCCTCTAATCTGCTTCTGAGTCCATCCACTGAATTTTTAATTTTCAGTCACTTTACTCCTATTCTAAAATTTCTGTTTTTTCTTTATATCTTCTATTTATTTGCTGAAACTTTTAATTTTTTTCATTTGTTTCAAGCACATATGTAATTGTTTCTTAAAGATTTTTTATGATGGCTACCCAAATAAACTTCTTTTTTTTCCAAATAAACTTTGATAGTTCTGATATCTCTGTTATCTCGATTGGCATCAAGATTGTCTTTTTTTCCCTTTAGTGTGAGATTTCCCTGCTTTTTAGTGAGTTTTTTTTTAATTGAGATGTGAACATTTTGGGCATAACAAGGTGAGGACTTAATGATCCTTATGTTTTATGAAAATACTTCAGCAGCAGGGTGGGGCGGGGTAGAGTACTACACTGTTACTTCAAGGCATAGGTAGAAATCCAGTTTTCTCTATCATAAGACTACATGACTCTTGAAATGTTCCCTTAATAGGACAATGAGTTGGATTAAAAATATAAGAAATAAGAGAAATAAACAAGCAGAAATAGATAAAACAGGAGTTGGTTTTCATGAGCTATCTGTGGGCTGTATGTGGACTATGTTGCACATTGTAGCCTAATGAAGGAATAAGTCTGGCATTGGGAACTTCTGTAGCACCTCCCATAAGGATTTACCACCTGATGAACTTCCCCCTCAAGCTGTTCCAGAGACCCCACACAGCACCTGAGATGGATGTGACCTGCCAAGATACCATTCAACCTGATGGCTGCAAGACATCATGAAGCAAAATTGTGCCCTTGAAACATTATAACCCTGCCTTTGATGTACACCCTTAAGTAAACCACCAGAGAGCCACCTTTTCTGTGTCTAGTTCCAGCACCGCGTAGACTAGATCTATCAGGGTCTTCACTTTTGTAAATATATTTCTGACTTTTATTTGTTTTTTTATTTGTTCTTCACTAATTATTTGGAACTTTAAGTTTTAGGGTGGCTTACACCCTCCTGGACAGGAATAAGAACCCTTCTATGAGATGATGGCCATCACCCCAATATTCAGTGGGAACCGTGATTGGGTCTGATACAACAATAAGCAAGGCTCCATGAGTTTATTTTGTAGGATTTAAACATCAAAGGGATTCACTATGAAAAGTCTGGTTTGAGGAAAACAGAATGAAGTTTGTGAGGAAAACAACTTAGGGCTTATCAGTTCATGCCCATCTCTTCTACCTCTGAGCAGCTGGGATTTGAATTCAAAGATTTTGAACTAGTATATTCCATGATAAGCACAGAACCCTCCCTATCAACAGATGTCACCTGCAGTTAGGTGTTTCCCTTGGCAACCTGGTACTAAAGGATTACTAGAAAAGGTGTCTCTATCCAGGATTGCATAATTCAAAGCAATGATTAATTTGCATCTCCCAACATCTCCCCTTTTAAATTTTTGAAGCAAAAGTGACTTGCTATTATTTGGAGTTCCTGGATATCTTCTCTTCTTCTGAGGGTATGGAAACCTATTATGACAACACAAAAGAGAATTAGTAGCAAATATAACATTCCAAAAATATATCATGCAGAATGTTTTAACATATTTCCAAGATTTAAGCCATTGAAATCACGAAGCATTTGTTCAGCTAGGAATGCAGTATACATGAGATTGTTTCTGCTTTCCTGAATATCCTGAATGTGATTATGTAACTCCATAAGATGCAGGTTGTCAATATTTATATGTTAAATGTCCATTACATGGTTTTTAACCTTTTTCCAATCCCATTGGGAAGCATTATATTTGGCTGCAGTAATGCAGATGTATTTATAGGTGGCATGGCACCTAAACCTTATATGTGAGAGTGGAAAATTCATTCCCAATATTTATGACAGTCGTTTCCAAAGCATTTAATTTAGTCTCAGTCTTTTCATCAATATTTATATGATTATGTAGGGCTTTGGAAGTATTTTGAGCCAAATTGCTAAGAAAATGTGTATTTTGAATGTTTTTTTGAGGTAAGATTATAGAAGCTGTCATGGTAGAAGCCAAAAAAGATATTAAAGTGACTACTCCAACTACAAGAAGACCAACAGCCTGCTGCTGGGGGCTTCTTAGTTGGGCATGCATCTGTCATAAGACTCAAACTCCAGCATCATCATACCATGTCCCTGAAATGTTAGCTGGGGGTAAAATAAAGAAAGGCTGATACAGTATAAGTACTTCTTTTATCTTATTATATCTAGTGATGCAGTTGGTTAAATTACATCTCTTATAAGTTACATGATATTTTTGTTCTTTTTACTTTTACATTTTAAGAAATTAAAACATAGGGAGATTGAACACAGACCTGTAGATCATAGCAGGAGCCCTCTTTGCAGCTCCTATCTATAAAGTCACGCATGGGGCCATGTGTGTAATGGATAAAATCCAAAGCAGGTATTAAATGCCACAGATCTTTTTGCATGCCATCACCACTAAAAGCCAGGATATTACCAACAAATCCTCCAGACTCATGAAATCCTGACACAAATGTCTCTTATCAATTCTTGGAGACCAATCCAAGATATATCCACCACTTCTGGAGACTTCATGCTGCACTGGCAAGATATTTTAACATTCCATCTATTTATAAAAGGCACAAAATTCTATTGCAGAATGATAAGGACAGTAAGGTATTGGTGGATGTTCCATGGATTGTGTGGCTTGTTATGAGACATTCCCACCTTCATAACTGTCTGAATATATGATATTAATTCCCAGGGGCCAGCACAATTAGCTATTCTGGGGTTACTCATATTCCATCTCTTCCTCCAATGTTACTTTTTTATCTTTATTTTGTTTATTTATTTTTATGTGGTGCTGAGGATTGAACCCAGGTTCTCACACGTGAGAGACGAGTGCTCTACCACTGAGCTACAACCCCAGCCCTCAAATGTTACTTTTAAACAGCTGACAGGCTTATCATAGCACCAACATATAGGTAGATTCACACTATATCCAGTATAGTTAAGTCCAGTTGCATGAATAGTTGTAATGTGTTTGTCTTTAAAACCTCCATTTATATGAGTATCATTAGTAAATACTGGGATAGCTTCTCCAGTCCACACAGTGGGGTAATAAGGTGGTTTGGAAAATAGGTCCAATAAGTATTGCCATGAACTCCACTCATCTGACAGCTCAATAGAGCCAGCATAGCCACTGACATAGTGGTTGGAGACTTAATACCTTTCTGTTGTTCTATTATCTGATCAGCTTCATGTGTCAGATTCTTCATTGTCCCCATGTTAGCATGTTGGCCTTCTGGGTTCATGGAGTCCTGTTATCCATCCTCTTCTTCTTTATCAGCTTTCTGTTCTCACTGGAGATAAGAATTGACACCTCTGGTCTGTTCTTCAGTCATTTAAAACTTTGGCTCCAGGTCCTCCATGTCAATGTCATATGGCACATTCAGGTACCCAAATGGGACTAATTGCACTTTCTGGAAAAATACAAGCATTATCTGTACCTCACATTATCACCACATCTTTTCCTTTCCATTGTCCTGTTTATAAGTCTTTTCACCAAATTACACCAAATGGGCCTGTTGCAGTGGAAGATATGTTGTTCAGCGGCAGTGAGACCTTCACAGTCATAATTTTAAAAATTTAAAACAAATATAGCACAATTCAAACAATTTTGTGGAGTTGTATTCCCCTCTTTTTGTTTTTGTAATTGTAATTTAATGGAAAAATAAGCTCGTTCCACAATAGCCTGACCTTGGGGATTATAAGAAATTCCTGTTCAGTGATCAATATGAAATTGATGAAAAACTGTTGAAAAGAAGAACTATTATAAGCTGGAGTATTATCAGTTTTAATCTGTACAGGGAAGACCAGCATCACAAAAGTAGCTCAGCAATGAGAAATAACTTGATGAGTATTTTCTCCTGTATGAGCAGTGGCAAAAATAAAATGAGAACAAGTATCAATAATAATATGAACATAAATAAAACTGTTTGCCAAATTGAGGGATGTGAAGTACATCATTCTGCCACAGTTGATTTGGCCAAAAACCATAGGGATTATCCCCAGTGGGTGAAACTGGAGTGTGAACCACATAATGAGGGTATTGATGAACAGTTTGGTGAGGTTGTTCTCAAGTAATATAAAGTTTCTTATGCAAAGTGGAAGCATTATGATGATGAAGGAATAAGAAGCTTGAGCATAGTCATATGAAGACAACTGTGGTTGGCTGCAACAAGATAATCAACTTTAGTATTACCTGATGCCAAAGGACCTGGAAGTTTGGAATGAGCTCTAATATGACCAATAAAACAAGTATATTGACTCATGTGAATTGTCTTATGTAAAGTATGAATGAAATAACTCTTCTGACTATGCATGTCCAACAGTAGCTGTTTTGATGTACATAGTGACTCCTACTGTACAGGCACTGTTACTGTAGATATTAACTGGCTCATTAGCAAAATGAAGTAAGACATAGATAAGACCTTGAAGTTCTCTCACCGTGCAGAGCTGTAGGAAGTTTGCACCACCTCAGTATAAGCAAGGCTGTAAAAGCCAGCTTTTCCTCAACTGGAGTCATCAGTGAAAACTGTGACTGCCCCAGCTGAGTACATACAATCTTTGGAAAAATAATAGAGGTTAAAGTAACAGAGAGAACAAGTTTATTATGAGGATAATAATTTTGTAACTGACCAGGAAAATTAGCAAAAGCTATTTGCCAAGTATTTAAAGTTTGTCAAAACTAATTTTATTTTTGAGCAGAGAAAGGAACTACAAGAAGAGAGGGCTCAGATCTTAACAATTGTATAACCTGGGTTCTGCCTTTAATGACAAGTTGAGCAAAAAAAATCATAAAATGGGGTCTGTTTAGATCCTGAAAGTCAGCTTTATATATCTTTTGTCCAATAGGTAATGGCCTTATTATCTCAAATTAACTTAGGCTGTTATATTAGAAATTATACTTATGTAAGGTATTAACAGACAATAGTTGTAAAGTTTGAAAGGAAAATACAAAATGAAATTATCAAGAGCAAAATTCGTATAAGAGCTATGAAACAGGAGACATAATATTTTGTAATTTTAAACCTTTCTCTGTGTGTGTGTGTGTGTGTGTATTTAAGATTATAGTAATCCCTACAACAAAAATATATCATTTGAACTTAAATTTAAATGAAATTGAATGGTTACCTTAACATGGAATAAGGTGAGAGGTAGAGTTCTAACTCATGTAAGGTGGCTCCCTAACAAAAACCTTTGAATAGGTGTTTTACTTTTGAAACTAATCTTTGTCTCTTTCTTAAAGTCCTTTGTTACCATTTTGAGTCAATATGAATCAGGTAACATAATTTAACATTACATCTAAAATAGGAATCAAACAAGTTAAGAGAGCTCTTAACTCCCTTTTGTGGGAAAGTGGCAAAATGTTTTTATTTCTCACAATGTTAACCTTTAAATAAACCAGGCTTACTTTATTGTTTTTAAAAATGTATTTAAGTTTATCTCTCAGTGTGGAGAATAACACAAAGTTTTATAACTTATGGCAGATCATTTTTATCTCATTACAAAATATTAAATGACATAAATACATTTTAACCAAATTTGTTATTTTTATATATGTCTCTAAAATCACTATTACAGAAAACTTTAGTTTGCAGAGCATTGACTTGATAAAATATCTTTTTAAACTTTTAAATATTATACTTTAAATACTTATATACTTGGGAGATAATGAATACATTTAGTATAAAAAAAGTCAGTAGCAGCATCAAAATTACACAGTTGTTTTTACATCAACCAAATTTAGCTTTTAAAGAAAAATTTGGAATCTGGACTATAATGTAATACTTTAAAATAGCAGTTGTTGTTTAACCAGAGTTGTATAAAACTTAATTCCTTTAAGACTAGTTTCTCTAGGTAAAAAACCTAACAAACACAAGAGTAGAATGAGAATGAGAGTAGTTAATGTTGTAAAAAAATCCTTATTACTTTAACATATAGAGGGTTAAACTTTTGTTTTATATCCATATATTAATATTTGACCTGTGTCTGCAGAAAAAGCCAGTATTTCTTTTTTCTCTCAGCTTTTATTTAGAAAGTCCAATTAGCATTCTGAAATGTGACAGGGGTCTGCTAAATGATCTTATTCATTTTTGTATACAGGCAATTAGAATTTTTTTTTAAAGAGAAAAATCTTTGAATAACTTTAGTTGACTATGTTAATTATATATAGCCAATTTAATTACATATAAACTTTTTAAAATTTCCAATTTATGGAAACATTCATGTTTAAATATATTTTAGTTAAGAGTGCTTGATTTTATATTTAGCAGTAGATGTTTTAGCATTTTAACTTTGTAAATTAATTAGATGTTTCCTTTAACAAACACATTTTTGAAGATTAGTCCCATTTATGTTAAAACTAATGTACTTTTTAAAAATTGTAAAAGCCAAGATATCAAACAAATATAGTTAACAATATTAAGTACCTCTTTCCTGTTGAAAGGAAATTGTTAGAAGCAATGGATACTACATTTTAGCATTTTATAGAAATCAGCACTTTATTAATTATATGGCCACCTAGAAAAAACTTTTGAGTTAGTAACTTTAAAGACATCCTTATTTTTATTTAATTACCCAATTTAAACTAAACTTTTTTTTATATCACTTAAATTAAAAAAAAACAACTTGGATCCATTTAAAAAATTTAAATTATGAGCACTTATTTATTTATATGTCAATTTTAATACCATGTACATAATATATAGGCACAACAATACAATACAAGACACTGTGTACACACATAAACAAAACAGGCAACAAACAAAGATTTATAACTTTTATAAGTGGAGTTCCACAGCTAGGAGGTAACATTATAGATTTCTATTAAAGCCTCTATTAGATTTAACCTGTTAGAAATTAACATAGAGCCAATTAGATTTTTCATTATAAGTTAACTATAGAGCAGCCTTGTGTAGATGGAAATTCCAGGTTTGCAATCTATCATGAGGACATAAAAGGTGTCAGATTGCTGGCTTTTGTCCTGATGATTGTCAGATGTCCTAACATCATCCCTAATAAATAAATAAATAAATAAATTGGCCTTTGAACAAAGAGTGTAAAATAAAATTTATTGGAAAAATAAGTTAGTTTAGGCATGCAAGATCAAATACAAATTCGCCATAAAATCATGAGCTTAAAGCCATACTCTGGTAAAGGATCAGGTAAAACATCTTTATCAACTCAAAGTTCACTTTTAACTTAGTTCAGATATATAAAGAATGTGGTAAACAGTAAAATCTTTAGAAAAGGTTTTTTTTAAAAAGGAAAACTTGTACATTTAGAATCTCTCTATTCTTCTCTCCCAGTGCTGCAGGATTAGAGAGGGGCTTGTTATCAAAACAGTGTGTTAAAGACAGCCAGCAATTATTTTTATTTTTATTTTTTTATTTTTTTACCAGCTTGAGACAGAAACAGCTTGAATTTTAAAAGAACACTTTTTCCTGTGGTCTTAAATAATGCTTATCATGACGCAGCATGAGCACAGCTCTGGTTTGTATTTATGACCAGGCTATGGCCAGCAGTTTCTGGCCAAATGTCCAGGCTTGTCACAGTTAAAATATCTTCTTTTGGAGTTTTTCTTTTTTTTACATTTGCAGGGAGGCTGGAGAATTTTTCTGAAAACTGTGGCTAGAGTTTTAACTTTTTCCTCTCCCACCCACTGCCTGTTTCAGAAGACAAAGACTGCTGCCGAGCAGGCAGGGGAAGGGTTGGACGAAATGTGGCTGCCTGAAGACTCTTTGTTAACTGTTTGCAGATTTTTAAGGGTGATTTTAAAACCAGAAATTAGGTCATAAGCCAAACATTTTACACGGTTACAAGGTGGATCAAGATAATTTCTTATTAAGTACTGCAAAGTAAAAGTTCCCATGGGGCTTTTGTCCTGTCTCTCAGCTGCATAGTTAACAACAGCTGTTTACCAAGCTCCAGCCATGACTCTGTATCTAATGCTTCCTTCTCAAGGAAACAGAAAAGTTTTAATAACAAATTCTAAAAGCTTTACCAACTCTGCCTTCTTCATCTTAGGTATCTTATAACACAAAGCTGTATTTCTTGTAGTTCAGTTTAATTATTGACTATCCTGTTTTATTTTACACTGAGCTATAAAAATATTCACTCCTGTCCCCTTTCTTTAATTGACATGTGCCTCTTTTTGAGGAGTGTCCAACTCACCTTAATATTGCAAGTAACCACAAGCATCTGGGTCTCCTGTTTGAAGACACCACTTACCACAAACATGTGTGACTGTTGAACCATTCCCCAGACAGGGCAATGAGTTGGATTAGAAATAAGGGAAATAAAACCAAGAAGCGGAAGTAGATGAAACAGGACTCAGTGGGTAAATCAGCCCTGATGGGGTCTGATTCAACAATGAGTGAGGCTTCATGTGTTTATTCTACAGATTTTAAACATCAAAGGGATTCACTTTGCAAAGGCTTCTTCAAGGTAAACAGGATGAAGCTTGTGAGCAAACAGCTTAGCTGAGGCTTATCAGTTTGCCCCCCACTCTCTTTCACCTCTGGACAGCTGGGATTTGAATTCAAGTCTTTTGAACAAGTAGATTCTATGATAAGCACAGGAGACACCTGCAAATGGGCATTTCCCTTGGTGGTCTCACACCAAAGGATTCCCAGGAGAAGGGTCTCACTATGGGGGGGGGGTTACAGAGTCCAAAGTAATGATTCATTTACATTTCCCAACATTTTCCCTTACCAAAGGTAAGGGCTTCTCATTCCTACTGAGGAGAATGACAGCTTCGGCTCCCTGTAGGGCCTCTCCTGGTACCTCTCTGGCTAGGAGCGGTGTTATTGCACCCCATGATGTCTACACTGACATCAGGGGAAGTGCCTTGTTACTGTTAGGCAGTGGTGGGAGTCTGAACTCTGTACTCTGTTCTCGGATATCACCCTGTGGAAAGGAGAAGGCCATCTCATTATTGCAGCACAGATGTGAATGTAGAGCTCTTCATTTGCTCTCCAGTGATACCATGGAGGAGGAAGGGCTCTTTACCTCTCATTAGGGATAAAATTTCTCACTCCATGTTCTTACTCCAAGCCTTCTCTGTTGCAGCTTGGACAGATTGAGTCTAGATTTCCTACACAGACTTTCTGACATCAGTTTGTGCTATGATTTGAATGGATTTCCCAAAAGTTCATGTTTTGAAACTTAATCCCCAAATGCACCTATTAACGGTATTTAGAGATTTGGCATTCAGGAGGTAATTAGGATTTGAAGGTCATGAATGTGGGACTCCCATGATGGTATTTGTGCTTCATAAGAAGAGTGAGATCTGAGCTAGTATGCTTGCTCTGTTTAGCCATTTGATGCCCTATATCATTTATAATGCAGGAGGAAGTCCTCGGCTGTTGCTAGTGCCATGTGCTTATACTTCTCAGACTCCAGAACCATGAACCAAATACATTTATAACTTGTTCTGTCTATGGTAATCTGGTATAGCAATAGAAAACAGACTAAGACAGTGTGTACCCTAGTCTTCTTAGGTTACAACAACAAAGTTTTACTAACTGAGTGGCTTAAATAACAGAAATTTATTTTCTCTCAGTTCTGGGGATCAACATTGTCTGAGATCAATGTGCCAGAAATTCTGGTTTCTGGTGAGGACTTTTTTCTTGGTGTGTGGATGGTTATCTGTTCTGTGTATCTTCATTTGACAGAAAGAAAGAAGGGGAGAGGGAGAAGCAGCACACAATTTCTGGTGTCCTTTCTTACAAGGATGATAATCTTATTGAATCAGGTTTTTGCCATTATTATCCAACTTAAGGTTAATTACCATCTGAAGGCCTTATCTCCAAATACATTCCCAAGATATGGCAAGAGAACAGGTTATTATAAAATAAATCCACCTGCATGCTTGTCTTATCTGCATGTATTTGTTCCCTTTACATTTCTCTGCCATATTGTAATGAAGCCAGGGACACCTCATCAGGGTTCTGGCACAATTGTTTTGGACCTGCAAAAACTGTGAACAGAATTAGAGATAGCAACTTTTTTTTAATCATAAAAGAAATCAGCTTATTTTTTTAAAAAATAAAGTATGCTGCCTCAGGTATTTCATTATAGCAATACAAAACTGTCTGATATATAAGCCAACAACACTGGAGACTTAATTACCTTACTTTGGCTCACTCATAGAAAGGAGTTTATGTGCCAGGAGAAGTAAGTGAAGAGGACTAGAGGCTATTATTCCAACTCAGTTCTCTGTTATCAAACAGAGGTAAAGAAGCAGGTCACAGTTCCTGCTCCTATCTCCAGAAGACTTGTATAAAAGTTATTCCCAAAGATAGAGTCAGGTCCGAAGAACAGAGAGGAGCTTTGAAGTTCTCCCCAAGGAAATTAATTTTATTTGGGAAAGAGATTGGAGAATGCCAAGTGTAAGGGAACTTTCAAATACAATGGGGGTTTTCATGGTAAGCAGTTGCAAGGAGGCTGGTAATGTTATGAGGGCAATAAGCTAGATTACAGTCCATATAGAAATTTACCAGACCAAATGAGGAAAAGAAATATTTAAAGAGTCTTTTTGGACTCACAATGAACCTTAAGTTCTAGACTCAAAAACTACTTCAGCAATGGTCTCAATTTAATTAGGTCAGACTGTGGAGCAGTTTTTCCTCTGGATATTGTTAAAAACTATTGAATCAGTCAGTCAGTAATTAGTAAGGGCTAAGGTGTGATACCAACAGATGAAGAGAGCTTAACAGAGAGATCAGGGAAAGAGATAGCCAAAGAAAGCACTGTTAAACTCATTGCTGACCAAAAGTGACTGTGTCCATGTTCATGGCTGTGTACTCTGAGGAGTGGAAAGAGTACAGAGAGAATACAGACTGCAGGGAAATATGCTTCATTTAAATAGGCCAGCCAAGTCGCTAAATAAAGAAACAGACAAATGATAACAACAACAAGACCTCCACATACCTCCAGGAAGGGGAAGGTGATCAATATTCAGATAGTAAAAATATATTATCTAAAAAGAATATATTATTTAAAAACAAAACAAAACATAGTATGAAATACGCAAACCTGAAAGTGTGGCCTATGCAGGAGAAAAAGGGACAATAGAAAATGCCTTTGAGAGGATACATGTGTTGGACATCGCATACAAATACTGCAAAGAAACTGTTAGAAATATGTTCGAGGATCTCCTGAAAATCATGATTGAAGATGTAAAGGACACTAACAAAAACAGCGAAGGAAAGTCTGGTGACAATGTGATATCAGATAGAAAACATCAAAGAGGAAATAGAAATTATAGGAAAGAAACAAATGGGAATTTGAGAGTTGAAAATTCACTAAAAAGAACTCATAACATATTTGAATTTTTGGAAGAAGTCATTGAACATGAAAAGAGATTAATGGAGATTTTGCTGTCTACAGAACAGAGAGAAAAAAATAGGAAAAATGAACAGACTCAGAAATGTGGGATATCATTAAGCATTCATAAATGTGGAATACCAGACACAAGCCTAATGGTAATTCTTGATGGAGAGGAGAAAGAGAAAGGAGCAGGAAAAATATTTGAAAAATAATGGATAAAACTCCTTAAAATTGATGAAAATCATTAATCTATTATCCAAGTAACTCAATGAGTAGAAGGATATTCTCACACAGACACATCAAAATCAAAATGTTGAAGAACTGAAGCAATTTTAAAACCAGCAAGACAAAACAAAGTTTTTTTTTTGTATACAAATGAACATCAATGAGATTAACACCTGACATATCATCAAACTAGAAGACAGTGGAATAACTAATTTATAGTGCCCAAAGGTAAAAATAAACTGTCAAGCAAGAATTTTATGAAGTTTTCTTTGTAAGATGCGAAATGTTTTTTTTTTAAATAAAGGCAATATAAAGACATTCTCAGGTGTAAATATAAAGTCATACTTATTATAAGCAGACCTGCCTTACAAGAAATATTGAGCTCTTTAGGCTGAAGGAGGTGCTATGTTATAATTCCAATTCAAATTTTAAAAAGCTCCAGCTTAATTATAAAGATACTACGTATTCATATTTCTTCTCTCTCCTTTTAACTGATTTAAAGAGCAATTGCATAAGACAATATGTATGTGATTATATTATTGAGATTATAACATATTGAAGTGTAATAAATTTAACAATAAGAACACAGAGGAGACCTGTGTTTGCAGAATTGTATGGAGTAGGAAAATGACACCAGATGATAACTCAAAACCACAGGAACAAACGAAGGACATCAGAAACTGTAAATGAAGATTATTATAACAAAAGCTGTCTGTATATTTGCCTCACTTCTATGTTTAACTTCTTTAAAAGACATAGAATTATGGAAAGTAAAAATTATAACAACAAAATAAAAAATTATTATACCAAACACCATTGTTATAATTACATTAATAATAGTGATCAACTAGGGAAGTCCAGAAGTCCTGTTTTCCACAATAGCAACAAACAAACTGTCAAAATGAATGTGTTAGAAGCCTAGAAATTAATCATGGACTTGCAACAACCAGGGAAATATGTAATCAAGAAAGAAAAAATCCAGCTGAAGTTTTGTAAAAGGACTTTTTGTCATTTTGGCTTACTCTGTTCCCATTCCTCATTCCCCAGTTAGCAGTAGCCTTGAAGACAACAGCTCACATTCCCCAGTACCATATCAAAAGGAGCAGAGAATGTATTCTTAAAATTCTGTGATTATCTCTTTAACCTATCTGGTGGATACATGAAGGATTTTGCATTTATGAATGTACCAGTTCATTATATAAAATGGCATTGCTTTTATATAACCTATGCACATCCTTCCATACACTTTAAATCATCTCTAGATTACTTATAATACCTAATGCAATGTAAATTGTTGTTATACGTATTGATCAGGGAATAATAATAAGGAAAAATTCCATACATGTATACTATAGACACAATTTTCCTTTCTGAATATTTTCATACTGTGGTTGGCTGAATCATGAATGCAGAACCCAGGGACACAGAGGCTCAAATAAAAATAGTTTTATTACAGAAAAAGGATATAAATCAGAACCATCTAATGGGAGAGATGTAGAACTTGAAATCTGAGAGAGTCCCCAAAGAGAACTCTTCTTTACCTACCCCACTGAGTCAGGACATGCTATTTTCCCAGAACGTGTATATGTAACAAAAAATAGAGAACTGCCAACCAAGGAAACTCACCTGAGCTTTAGTCTCCAGAGTTTTTATTGAAGCTTCATCACCTAGGCATGATTGAGATTGTACTCAGTCATGTGAGACTGGAGAACACCAGAGACAGACCATAAAATAGTCATAGAGAAAAAAAACCAAACACCTAAAATAAATATTGAATAAAATAAGATCAAAGTTTTGATAGCAGCAATTATGGAGAAGAAAGAGAGGAAAGAACACTATGCTCATTCTTTAATAAGAAAGCACTATGCTCTTCATTTTTATAAGAAACCAACTCCAATGATATTAGCTCCATTACCTCAATAATGTCATTAATCAATTTAGAAGGCCAGTACCTCCTTGACTCAAAAATCTATTTCTACCTACTAACACCTCTAACACCATAAATTTCCAGCACTTGAATTTGGGGATACCCATCAATTCATAGCACTATACTTAACACAATACATTTAAACTACAGAAAATCAATGACAAGGAAAAAAGTCTTGAAAGAAGCCAGAGAAAAAGAAAAGCATTTTATGTGCAGAGGAACAAGGATAAGGATTACATCAGACCACCACTTGACCCAGCTATCTCACTTCTTTGATTATACCCAAAGGACCTAAAATCAGTATACTACAGTGACACAGTCACATCAATGTTTATAGCAGCTCAATTCACAATAGCTAGACTATGGAACCAACCTAGGTGTCTGTCCCTCATTAGATAAACGGATAAAAAAATGTGGTACTCAGTGGAATATTACTCAGCTTTAAAGAAGAATGAAATTGTGGCATTTGCCAGTAAATGGTTGGAGGTGGAGAATATCATACTAAGTAAAATAAGCCAATCCTACAAAACCAAAGGCCAAATATTTTCTCTATTATGAGGATGCTGATTCATAATAAGTTTGGGGGGCACTAGGGAAGAATAGCATTACCTTAGATTAGGTAGAGGGAAGTGATGTGATGTGAGGGGAGGGGATATGAGGATGGAAAAGATAGTGGAATGAAACAGACACTATTACTGTATGTATATATGTGACTGCATGACCAATGTGATTCTGCAATACGTACACTCAGAAAAATGAGAAATTATATCCCATCTAGGTATGATATATCAAAGTGTATAAATGCATTCCACTGTCAAGTATAACTAATTAAAACAAATAAAAAATAAAAAAGAATTATATCAGACTTCTCTTTAGAAACCATGCAAACTGGAAGAGAGTAGAATGAAATATTTAAACTGTCAAAGGGCAAAAGAAAAACCCACCAACCTAGAATTCTGTGTCTATCTTATTATCCTTTATGGTAAAATAAAAAATATATTTGGTTTTTCTTCCTGATTCCCGGCACAGCATTCCTAAAATGCTTGTAATTTTCTGAGTGATCTCAGAGTCTTTTTGTTATTTGTAGTGCATTGCTTGCCACCACACTTGAGTTTATACTACTGAGGTGACTCAGTGTGGGAACTAGATACCTTTAGGATGAGGCTTGGTCTGTTTCCAGAAACACTAATGATGTGACTAGAAGGTGGGAACTTTCAGTTCTACTTCCTGACCTCTGCAGGGGGAGGGCAGGGAGCCCAAAAATTGGGTTATAAGGCCTCTTGAAAAGTCTTTCAAGACTGTACACATCAGAGTGCTGGGAGGGCAATACCACCAGAGGGGCATGGAAGCTCTGTGCACTCCCTGCCCACCCATATTTCTTGCCATATTTATCACTTCCACGTAACTCTTCCTGAGTCGGAGCTTTTTAAACACAAGAAAAGTGTTTTCCTGAGTTCTATAAGATATTCCAGCAAATTATCAAATCTGAGGGGCAGGTAAATTTGTGGCAACTCCTGAACTTTTATTTATCCAGACAAAAATATGGGTAGCCTATTGGTGGCCAATTGCTGAAGTGTGGATGTTCTCATGGGAATAGGCTCTTAACTCTAGGAGTGAGTGTCAGCATTGAATTGAATTGCTGCACACCTGGTGCTGTTGAAAAATTGGAGAAGTGGTTTAGAAAAACCATATTTGTATCATTTTAGAAGTGGTGTCAGCATAAAGATACACACTCTTCAAAAGTGAAGGAGAAATACTTTCTCAGGCAAAAATTAAGGGAATGTATCAACAATATATATGTATTGTAAGAAATGCTAAAAGAAGTTCTTTCAAGAGAAGAAAAATAATGTAGGTCGGAAATTCAGATCTGCAAAAAGCAAGGAAGAGTGTTGCAGAAGGAACAAATAAACACAAAATAAAAATCTTTTTTTTTCTCAGTTTTAATTGATCTAGTCCTTAAGTTTGTTCAAAATAACAATGACAGCAATATTTTGGCTGACTAATTATAGCCTAAGAATAAAGTGAATGACAGCAATGGCATGAGGGATGGGATTCTCTTTTAATCTCTCTTTACACATAAGGGGGTTTCTGTGGACAACATGCATAGCTGGTGAGAATGTAAAATGATGTGATCACTTTGGAAAATACTCTATCAGTTTCTCAAATGATTAAGCATAGAGTTATTATTGTACCTAACCACTGTGTTCCTATGTATATACTACAGAAAAAATAAAACATATATTCATACAAAAACTTGTGCTTAAACACTCATAGCACCATTATTTACAATAGATAAAAGACTGAAATAGTCCAAATGTCCATTACCTGATGAATGGATAAATAAAATGTGGTGTATTTATATAATAGAATATTCATCCATAAAAAGTAATAAAACACAGGATACAACATGAATGCATCTTGAAAATGCACTGAGTCAAAGAAACCAGTTACGTAAGACCACAGAGTAAATGATTTTGTTTATTTGAAATGTCCAGAATAGGCAGTTCTAAGGAGAAGAAGTAAGTTAGTGATTGCGTATGGCTAGAGAAGGGGAGGAGGAAATAGAAGAATATTAGTTAAAGGATATAGAATTCCTGAAGTTATAAGAAATTCTAAAATTGTGGCAATGGTTGCACTTATCTGTGAAAACATAGAAACATTGGATTGTACAATTTAAATGGGTGAATTTAATGGTACATAAATTATATCTCCTAAAATATCTTTTTAAAAGTTGAATTGCTGAGTCTATAGCATATAAAGATATGCAAAATATGACATACAAAAAGAGTACAAAAAGTGGGCTAGGTAAAGAATATTTGGGGTAGAAAGGATGTGACATCAGATGGTAAATTGAAATCATGGGAAAAATAAAAAGTATTAGAAATGGGAAAAATGTTGTTTAAAAATTATGCATGCTGTGTGTGTGTGTGTGTGTGTGTGTGTGTGTGTGTGTGTTTTCTTGGTTTCTTAAAGACATAAGAGTATATAAAGCAACAATTATTACACTGTATTTTTTTGGTACCTAACATGTAGACATGTATGATAGGAATAGAACAAAGGCTAGAAGAATGGAATAAACTTCTTATATCTCACTGAAGTTATTATTAATCTGAAGGAGATTCTGAAAAGAGATATTCTCAAAACCTAGCACAATCTGACAAAACAATGAATAGTTTAAAAATCAGTAAAGTACTTTGCCCTCAAGGAGAATGAACATAATTTCCTTTCTTTAAGTGTGTACTATAACAGTGACTTCCAAAGTGGTTCATATGGAAAGAGAAGGGAAAGCATGATTTATGCAATGGAAAACATGACAAACATTACCTTAGGTAATCAGTACCAATAATATTGGTAAGTAATGTTGATAGCATGGACTGTTGATAAAATATGGTAAAAAGGCATTTTGTGTGTGTTGGTTATCCTCTCAGAAACACATAACTGCAGCCTAAACATGAGAAAAAACTTTGGAAAAATCTCAGTAAGAGAGAACTCCACAAAATACCTCACCATTACTTCTCAAAAGTATCACAGTCATAAAACCATGAAGAGTCATAGAAATTGCCTCAACAAAGAGGAACCTAAGGTGATACAATGGCTAAAGGTAATGTGGTATCTTGGATGGAATTCTGAAATAAAAAAGGATACTGGGTAAAAATGAAAGAAAACTGAATAGAGTAGGCACTGTATTACATCATATTTCTGCCAACAGTATATGAGAGTGTTCCTCTCCATAAATCCTTGTTAGCATTTTTTTCATCTTTTTAATGATAACTATTCTACTTAGAATGAGACATCATGGTTTTGATTTTCATTTTCCTGATGATTAGGGATGTTGAGCACATTTTCATATACTTCTTGGTCATTTATTTATCTTCTTTTGACAAATGTCTATTAATATCACTTGTCATTTTTTAATCACTTTTTTGATTATGAATTTTTAAATTTTTCATATGTTCTCAATACTGATAACTTGTCAGATAAGTAGTTTGCAAATATGCCTTTTTATTCTGCATGCATTTTTACAAAAAAAAAATCCAAAGAACTAGAATCCAACAAACCACAGTTTGCAACAGACACACAGTCTGAAATTTAGAGAGTTGAAAAAGATATTCCATGAAAACAGCAACTATGAGATATCTGGAGTAGCTAAATTAAAATCAAGAAAAATAGACTTTAAGTCCACAGGAAGTTGTTAGCTATGAAAAGAGACATTTGTCACTATAGAAATGTCACTTATGTTTGGAAGATATAATAATTATAAAAAATATGCATCTACAATAGACTTCAAAATACATCAAACAAAGACTGAATGAATTTAAAGGAGAAATAGATAATAATAATTTAAGACTTCAATACACCAGATTCAATAAAGGATAGAATAGCTAGACAATGTAGGAGACGTGGGCAATACTGTTGAACAACTAAAACTAATGACATCTCTAGAACACTCCACTCAACTGTAGCACAAGAAACAAATGTCCTCAAATGCATATAGAATATTCTCCAGAAGAGACAATATGCTAAGATATAAAACAGATCTTAACAAAGTTAAAAGAATTAAATTATACAAAGGATGCTTGCAAACTAAAGACTAATGCCCCTCAGAAATGTAGACTCACAAATCTGCAGCCTTTTTTGATTATTTGAATATCCTATATTTGCAATTTATTTACTAAAATTTATTTGTGCTTCCAAAATCAATACTTGCAGAGTTTTACCAGTCATTCATAGAACATATGCATTTTCAGAAACAAGGAGAAATTGGAGTCAATTTGCACATTCCCAGCTGAGGTCAAAGAAGGTGACATTCTTCCTTCTTATTTTAGTCTGTTGTAAAGAAATATCCTCTTTGTGGTATATTTAGTACCACATTTCTCACATTATTAGACTTTTATTGTTTATTTCATGATTTAAAATGGGCCCCAAGCACAGTGCTGAAGTGTTCTTTTATTGTAGATGTAAGGTCAAGAAAGCTGTGACATGTCTACCAGAGAAAATGCATGTTAGCTAAGCTTTGTTCACTCATAAATTACAGTGCTATTGGCTGTGAGTTCTATGTTAATGAATTAAAGTTATATTTTAAATAAAATATATTTAACCAGAAACACATATAAAATAAGCTTATGTAATGAGCAATTACTGAAAAACGCTATGAGCTGAGGCTTTCATACACCCAACCCTGCATTCTCTAGCAGCAATGATTTAGTATTTACTAATACAGTATTGGTGGCAGATTTATAGAACATAACTCCTAAAAATAATGGAATAGACTATATAAAAAATTTTGAGTATACATCTACACACCGAAGAATCCATAAATGTTATTCTCCACAGAAAGAATAAACCTGTGGAAATTCCCAAGGAAGGCTGTGTCTAGAATCAAGGAGACAGGGTCGGAGGTTCCTGGCCCTTGTAAAGAAATAATAATAAGTAGACAGAGACAGGGTTCAGAGACAGGGAAGGTGGCAGACTTGTCCAAGTGGCCATGTTTATTTATACCAATAGGTTACATTAGGTCATTAGTACCATAGCTACATTATTGTCTAAAGTATCAGTAAGGTTGTTTATTCTGCAGTTAGATTTCACAGTTACAGTATGCAATGTCAGGAGCTTTGCACAGTTTTCAAGAAGGTTCATTGTTGAAGTTACTGTTAAGCAGGCAGATCCAGGAGCACCAGAGCTTGGTGAAACATTGTAGTTATCAAGCAGACAAGATCCTTTATTCCCAAGAATTATGTGCCTAAGATTAAGGTCAAACTTGATAAGACTCTAGCATGGAGGAAATTACCATAGCAACCGGGCATCCTATGCTTTTGCAGAGAAACTTTCCCAGGCACCAAGCGTGCCACTACCATGAAGTCATCAGGGACGGCAATCCCAAACACAGAACCCCCACAGCTCCCCTTTCTTGGTTTTTAAGGACTTTCAGATAAATAATGTTTCTTTTCTTTTTTTTAAATGTTGGTGGGGGCAAAAAAATGGGGTAAACATTGGCAACAGCAAGCACAACATAATAATCCCAATATTAATAAACATCTACCTATAAATAATTAACCCAAGTAAAGTTGGTAACCATGAATTTAGCCAATACAATAAGTCTAAACCTCTATCATCTTGTTGGACCCTTATAATGATATCTTCAAAGGAGTAAAATTCCTTTGAGATAGAATTACTATTATCACTTAAATTGAAGTAACATATATTATTAAACTCCTGACATCTTTTATGATGTAATAATAAGAAAAAAATCAATTGCAACTCAGTTGTCAAATATGGCTTGATGATGCTCTTGTTCTACATTAGGCATATTAATTGCCATACAGGTATGATTAATATTTTTTTTTACCATAGCACAGGACAGTTTTATAATTGTTTTGGACGCCCTGACAGCTAGTCCAGGGATACTCACTAAGGAAAATGTTAAACTTTGCTTTAGAGAGAAGGTTTATTGAATTATCACAGTTTTTATCAAGGGGAATAGACCTTTATGGATACATTGCACAGGATGGTGACCTATTAAATACTGTGGGGATGGTGAGAACACAGTTAGTCTGCTAAGACAATTTGTGTACCATGAGTCATTTTTGCAGGTATATAGCAATTTTAGCCAAGTGAACCCAGATATTATAATGGGTTTTAGAAGTCAAGGAGTCTGACTGTACTGAATTTCCCACGGCTGGGGTACAATAAGAGAACAATGTTCTTATTAAGACCAAAGCATTTACTAAGTTTTGTGTGAATTTATCAATTAAAGCAGTAACTAAGTTTTCTGGAGTACATTTTAATCCCATTTGAGCCAACAGCTGTTGAGCTGATGCTGTTAATGATTTTATAACCCCCCACGTCACTGGAAGTCTGGTAGCTTGGGATCCTCTTTCAGTGTATCTTCCTTTTCTAGGAGAGTGATCATTGTCCTTTTGTTTAGTGGGATTTTCCTGAATCAAACAAAACTTGGGGATCAGGTTGTGAAATCCCTGATATCCATTTATAATTGATAGGTCTCACACACTGAGCTGGAATCCAAACTGAACTTGTTGGTGTAAGCACAGCAGTCTATCCTTTCCCCCATGTGATCAGAGGGATAGGGCCTTGTAGTCCTGGGTCTGGTGGAACCCTATATACTACATAAATTTTTGGTAATGGCTGTTTGGGTAGATAAAATGTCTATGCAAAGCAGATGACCCATTGTGAGTCTTAACTTTGTATTGTATATTGAATGCATAAACTGTAAATAAAACAATATTTAAAGCATTATTTATACAAGAGAGGCTAGATCTTTTTTTTGTTTGTTTGTTTTAAAAGGCAAGTTTTAAGTGTACAATGTGCTCATTTAACCAAGGTTTGTCCGGTAACATGAGGAATTTCATGATTTAAAATTATATTTTATTGATTACAAAATTGTGCAAAAGCACGAGATGTATATGCAGGGGCATTATCCATTTTTAAAGGAATAGTTTTCCCATGGTGGTAAAACAAAACAATAAATGAGAAATGTAAGTAGATATCTTATCAGACCTTTGGGCACTAGCCCAAATGAACCCAGATGATTATCAATAAAAACACGAAGAAAGGAGTAAGGATGAAAAGGAGGAAAATGGGGTAACATCTTTGTTTTAATACACTTTACCAAAGTGTATTAGAATGTAGGTCTTGTGGATTTACAGACTTCCACATAGGAGTCTGGAGAGGTACAGTGAGAACAGTTGTTGACTATAGCATGAGCCTGTTGAGAAGAGATGGAAAACATTTTTTATTAGTGATTGGGCATTTTGATGAAGATATCCATGGGATTTTATAATATCTGAAAATAAAGGACAAAGGGATTTCATAGCTTTATCTGTGTGAGCGTTACCTTCTGTCAAAAGTTCAGGAATTTTGGTGTGGCCGTATATATGAATGAAAAAGATAGGAGACGTATGATGTTGTAGAAGAGTTTGAAGCATTAAAAAAATAGTAAATTGGAATCCAAACAAGGGCATAACACAGCTATAAAAATATGAGGAACAAGTTTAGTTATATATTGAGAATCTGTAATAAGAATCCTAAAGACATTTATATTTTTATTTGATTACTTGATTTGAGTTGTTATTTGGATCCATTATTTTATTTAAATTTTTATTTGTGAGTGCTCATTTGTCTAAATGTCAATTTTGATATCAAGTACATAATATATAGATACAAGGCAGGCCTGCATAATTGGAAATACCAGGTATAGAAATCTTAACAGGTATATGGATGCTGAAATCAAGAGTTTCAGGTTAGATGGCATTTTTGTCTTTGATACTTATCAGACTCATTCCCAACATAACCATACTTATATCCTCCTAAGGATTTATTAAAAGAAATTTTTGAATATATTTGAGAGTTAACTCTGGAGAAATTGGTTTTTGGATAAAGACAGAATGTAAAAACCTTTATAGTTAGATAAAACAAGACTGATCAGAAAAAAATACATCAACTTATATAGAATATTTAAAAACTTACATCACCATAATACTAACATTTTAAAAATCAGGTCAGAGTGTACTTTTAGCTAAGATAAGAGCCAGTTAGAACCATGTGGTATTTTTAAGAAAGAACTTTTTTTCAAAAAGAAAGCTTGTCCATTTAGAGTGTTTGTACTTTTGTCTTTTTGTGCTGTAACATTAGGGAGGAACTGGTCAAGAAAGGCAGCTGAACACAGATAAGACAGTCAGCAAGCAGTTTGGATTTAAAAGGGACACTTTTTTCCTTTTGTCTTAACTGGTTTTTCATAAGCCTAGTAAATCTGGTAGGTTCTGTAATTTACATTTTAAAATAAGGCTAGGAAAGTTAGAGATTCAGCAGAAGTTAAAAAGTAAGTAAGACTATAGTAATCATTTTTTTTCTTTTCTATTAAAGCATGATGTTGTAGTTTACATACTTTGTGGAGAGCTCTTTTTTATTTCTTTTTGTTTTAAATCTTGCAAATCTTGTAACAGTTTCCACATATGGTTGAATATAAGTAATAATTTGTTGTGGATTGGAAAGGGTCAAGCATAGTAGCCACAGGGAGTTTTCGGACACTTGTTTATTTTTGTTTTCTTTGTCCCAGACCGGGGTGGCCTCTTGAGGCCATGCATAAAGCCATACCATAAAAGTATTTATCACCATGACATTAGTGTTGGTGTCCAATAACCCTGTAATTGACTGCTCATTTAAACAAAGAGTTAATTTAAGTCTACTTACAGTAACTGATAAATGTGTTTCAATGACAGTAGAGTTAAACCTTGTATTTCCCCTTTCATTTAAAAGTTGTAACTCTTTAAATACAGCAAAAGGTAACTGTCCATATTTTGGTTGCTTAGGAGAATCTATCTTAATAGAACAGACAGGTAAGTTATGAGACGCCCCCTCCTCCACAGCTTGTTCCAAACACTCTTTTAACTGGGATCTAGCTGGGGGCAAGGTGGCTGGCACAGTGGGCCACAGAGGCAATGGTAGTGAATTAGAGGAGTCACATGTATGGGAGGCTCTGGGACAGCTCTGAGCACAGTGTTCTTGTTAGGGCTGTGCCACCTCTGAGGGGATAGCAGTGGGGAATTTAAAGGGGCCACATAGGCAGGCACAGAAGGAGAAGAGCAGGCAGGTTGAAAAATAAAGGTTTTATCAACTGCATCTTTACAAAGAAACCAAGTTTGAAGCTCAGTAATAAAATTTTGTGGCTTCTCATATAGTATTTCACCTATTTTCTCCCAGCCTTTCAAATGCAGTATCCCACTTTCTGGATAAAAAGGACAACAAGAGCTTATCTCTGTCAGCAAGGCACTAAGACCATTGTCACTTACAGCATGTCCAGCCTTGCTAAGTAGGAGAGAAAGCTCGGCCTGATGACATCATTGAATGACAGATAGAGATAGAGATAGCCTACTGATTAGGGATTGGTACCAGCTGATAAGAGACCCAAATCGAAAGCCTGTTCCAGGTATACGTAAGCCACACACCCCTCCTTACCTGTCAATGTTCAGAAGGGTCTTTATTAAGGTGGATTGTGTTGTCCCAAACTCTCTGTGGACTGGGAGGACTTTTGGAGAGAGAACTCTTCTCATGCCCCAAAGTTGGTCACCAGCTGTAAAGAAATAATAATAATAAGTAGACAGAGACAAGGTACAGAGACAGGGAAGGTGCCAGAGTGGCTGTTTGTCCAAGTGGCTATATTTATTTATAACAATAGGTTACATTAGGTCATTAGTACCACAATTACGTTACTGTTTAGAGTATCAGTAAGGTTGCTTATTCTGCAGTTTTATCTCACAGTTACAATATGCAATATCAGGAGCTTTGTGCAGTTCTCAAGAAAGTCCATTGTCTAAAGCTACTGTTAAGCAGGCAGATCCAGGAACACCAGAGCTTGGTGAAACATTGTAGTTATCAAGCAAGCAAATTCCTTTTTTTTTTTTTTTTTTTAAAGAGAGAGTGAGAGAGGAGAGAGAGAATTTTTAATATTTATTTTTTTTAGTTCTCAGCGGACACAACATCTTTGTTGGTATGTGGTGCTGAGGATCGAACCCGGGCCGCACGCATGCCAGGCGAGCGCGCTACCGCTTGAGCCACATCCCCAGCCCCAAGCAAATTCCTTTATTCCCAGGAGTTATGTGCCTAAGATTAAGGTCAAAGCTGTTAAGACTCTAGCATGGAGGGCATTGCCTCTGCACAAAAACTTTCCCAGACACCAACCATGCCACAGCCATGATGTCATTAGGGACCCCAATGCCCAACACTGAATCCCCAAAGACCCTTTTCATTTTTCCTTTCACAGAAATTGCTTGAGAAACATCCTGACTCCATGATACACAGAGTGTGGTGGAAAAAGACAGTGCTGGAGGGTTTGGGAAGTCCTCAGGTATGACAATGTAAGCAGGATACACATGAAAAAGATGATGTGAAAAATGATAATGGCTTCTCAGCAATATTTTTAAGAAGAGGATGTCCATAATATGGGACTGTGTGTCTGGGTGAGAAAATGAGGGAGAATGTACACCTGCAATGCATTTCTGTTAGATTAGCAGACAGATTGCACATGGGAAGATGGAGGAAGAAAGTATGTGGCAAAATGGGTACATGAGTTTGGGATTAGAGAGATCTTAGAAAGTATTTGGAGCCCATTCTTTCACCCTCTATTTACCTCATAGCACAACAAAATCCCTTGGGTAAGGCAAATTCTTGGGCTGGGGATGTGGCTCAAGCGGTAGCGCGCTCACCTGGCATGCGTGCGGCCCGGGCTCGATCCTCAGCACCACATACCAACAAGAATGTTGTGTCCGTCGAGAACTAGAAAATAAATATTGAAAATTCTCTCTCTCTCTCTCCCCTCTCTCTCTAAAAAAAAAAAAAAAAAAAAAAAGCAAATTCTTCTAGATGAATAGTTTCCTTCTGGAACTGGCTAGTCATGATTAGCCAGAAGATAGAATTATGTTGTTCTCTTTTTCTTTTCTTCTTTAATATTTATTTTTTAGTTGTAGTTGGACACAATACCTTTATTTTATTTATTTATTTTTATGTGGTGCTGAGGATCTAACCCAGGGCCTCACGTGTACTAGGTGAGCACTCTACTGCTGAGCCAAAACCCCAGCCCTGTTCTCTTCTTTTCTGCAAAGTTATAAGATCGTACAACCTTGGGTCCCAGAAAGAGTTGCCATTGTATTTTCTAAGATGGGTTCCTTAAAAGTTTATACTGACTACTCTATCCACACTTATAGCTCTCTGCACAAAGACAACTGAGTCTAGTGGCCAATGGATATCTCATTTTATTAAACAAACAAACAAAAAATCTACCCATGACACTTTTCATGTCTTCTCTCCTCTCTGGAACTACCTTATGAGTCACAATCATTGTGTTTGTGGTTGCCTTCTCTTTATAAGGTAAGTCACATAGACCCACAAATGGGATATATAAATTTTAAGAATGAGCTGTCACTTAGCTTGGAAGTGTCAGTCAACCATATCTGAAGTCTCAGCAGAAGACCCCAGAGAAAAGGGTGAGGCTTCCTGTGAGTATCTTTGCAACACATCAACCCATGGATTAGAATCTTAAAATCACAGCACCAAGAAAACACAGAATCACAGATGTTGGATCTGGGTGGTACTAAAGAGCTCACATAATTCAACACCTTAACAGAAAACCCCCACTTCCTGATTAGAAGTTTTCATGCATATACCCTTCACAAGAAGAGAAGGGAATAGCTTCTCAGTTGACTGATGAAAACATAAAATAAATCCTAATATACAAGAATATTTGTGACAAAAGAAAACTACTTGATGGTGAGAGTCAGGAGGATTTAATGGATCAGAGTTTCAAAATGCTCAAAGTAGAGGATTGAAAGTGAGTGGGGTAGGGGTGGAGGGTTGAGAAAGTTTCTTCCCTTGAAATTTCCCCATAATAAAGATTAATTTTTCTGATTTTGGATTTAACATATACACTATGGACTTTAACACAGAAGTATGAATGCTGGTACTTCTCAAAGTAAGATTTCATAATTCCCAGCTTAGTGATAATTCGCCTGGGCACTAAGTACCTTAAGTTGGTAAGTAACACTGACTGCTGGGACTAATTAACTCACTTCAATTTCAAACTTAAAATTTGAATATTTTAAGCACCTCTTATTCTGAAAAAGAAGCAGGAATGCTGAAGCAGAAATAAATTCTGCTTTAGATGACTTTAGGAATCTTTTGTAAGCTATAGAATTAATTTTTTGATCCTTTGGCTAGAATGGACTTCTAGAGAAACTGTGGACTGGGGTAGGGCTAGTCCAGATTTTGGTAAAGGAAAAGATATAGAAAGAATTGTTAAATAAAATGTATGAAATAGAAGGTATAAAATAGTGTGGAGTGGGGTGATGAGGGAATCCCAGGGGACAAAAGAACAG
Organism: Urocitellus parryii; assembly: GCF_045843805.1. Taxonomy (NCBI): domain Eukaryota; kingdom Metazoa; phylum Chordata; class Mammalia; order Rodentia; family Sciuridae; genus Urocitellus; species Urocitellus parryii. Next base: position 104,777,268 of record NC_135531.1, read on the forward strand.
TGTGGAAATGGGGTTTGATGATAATGGACGAGAAAGTTTTATGTTTTTGTTGTTGGGTAAAGTGAATAGGAATTTGAGACACCATGGGACTAACCCTGGTGCTCTCTGGGATGTAAGTGATCCCCTGGGATTGCCTTACTCTCCCTGATCCTCAGGGGCTTCTTTTCCTGAGTGAGAGGGCTTCTCTCAGAACTCTTATATTTCTAGACTGTACAGAATTCTGGGCTTTGGGAGGCTTTTGAATCTAAAGTCAGAAAACAGTGGAGGAAAAGGGCAGAAAACTCACAGGTGGATTAAGCTTTGGGTTCTGTTTGCCCCTCCCCCCAAATCAGCCTAATATCATTTACTTTTTAGAGTCCTCAATAGTACCCCAGGCAGTCTATGCAGGGATTTTAGTTTCTGTCAGTGGATGAGATAGCCTGCTATCTTCATCTTAACTGGAACCATCCTCTGGCATCATTGTCTTTTAAAAAATCAGTTGTTTTACATATTGTTCTTCCAGAGACCATTTTGCTTAGTTAACATAGAGCCCGAGTTATTCCTTTTTCCCTTAGCTTTTTAATCCATAAACATAGGGTGATTTTTAAAAGATGCACATGTATTTTCTCTTACATGTGGGCATAAGACACTAGAAACAGAGGGAACTACTTTTTCAGTGCATAGGCATGCACTTTAAGACTTGTGGAATTTCTTAGAAAAAATTCTTCATTCATTGCACATTTAAGTTTTCGGATGAAAGGAGAATAAACTAAAGGGCATTCAAGCAGCAGGACTCTTATTGTGAAACTTCATGTCTTGGATGTCTTTGTCTACAATTTTGCTCTGAAAGCATGGGGTAAGTACCCCAGGCTGTATGCACCTGGCCAGGCACCTTTCAAAGATTGACGACAGGACTAGCACAACACTTAGCAGTTAACATGGCATGGTCCACAAGGCTGACCTTTATTTCGAAAATGTTTTTACAGTTTCAGAACACATCTAGAGAGAGCTTATAGTATATTCTGCAGTTAAAAGCAACAAAAGGAAAAATCCCTCTCATTTCCAACAGGGCATGACTCTTGTGAATAAAAAATTCAAAATTTAATAAATGGAACTAGAAGGATTTTTTTCTACATGTGTACAAACACAATAAAAATAGTCTTAAATTTGGCACAGCAAAATTTCTTAGGACACAGTCACCACCAGCACTATCACCACTATCAACAATGACAGAAAGAGGAGAGAGGGAGAAGGGAGTGAGAGAGAGAGGGAGGGATAGAGAACACACTATTTAGTAAATTGGGCCTTTTTTAGTTTTAGAAACAATTATTCATTGCAGTTTACTTTTAAAACAGCAGGTGGCTCTTTAGACCTGAAATGGTTGAGAATGTTTTGTAAAGACAGTGCAGGAATATAATTTAAATAGGAAAAATCCATAATTATATAGGAAAAATCCTTTTATTAGGAAAGCAATCTATTACTAACATTTTGAGTTCTGGTCCAAAGAACTCGAAATGTTAGTAATAAATTGCTTTCCTAATAAAAGTCACAAATGTATTATCCAAACTTCCCAGAATTGGTGTTGTTGTTGAGAGAGCATCAATGATAGTTATAAAATCCAATTTTGTTATCCTTTTGCTATGGGATCTAGCATCGTATTGTTGGGATTCTTGCCATAGGTGCAATCATCTCTAGGGTCAGGAGATGCTTCAGTGAGCACAAGACACAGCAGCTATAACAGATGTAACAAGAAGAATTGCCACTGAATAAGATATTTTGAAAGAAGTCGAATTATATTGGGGGAGGGGAGTGGAAGAGAAAAGGAGGATGCAGGATTTGACAATATTTATAAACAAAATTTTCCCTGTGACACCAATAATTTATTCTAAATCAGAATGAAGACAGTGAACAAAGTCTGGTGTTAAAACAAATGCCAGTGAATTACTTTGTAATGGAATCTTGGAAAGCACCCGTTTACTCCCTCTGTGATGAGAAGATCAATACAAGTGGTAGATTCACTCAAACAGAGAAGAGTAGTCAAGCCTCTGGAAGATCAGGGACAGGAGGGTGAGGCTCTCAGCAAAGCAATAAGGGAGTTCTGGGCTAAGTCTTCAATTCATTTTGCCTCTGTCTTTGCTCTGATAAAGATCTCCTTGGTCCTCTGCTTTGTGTTTTTTCATTACCTTCTAATTTCCATTTACTCTGTTTTGTTTCCCTCATAATTTCTGCTTGAACGTGGTCTGCCATGGCTTCCTTATCCAATTTCTATAATAAGACTATCTCATTGCTACTTCATTTTGATAACTGTCTTTTATTTTTCTTGATTAAAATTCCCAAGAAAGAAAAATCAATTAGCTTGAGTCAGGTGTCCCCCACGTGCCTGTCAGGGTGAAAGAATACCATGGCTGCATAAAGCATGCTGCTTTGGGTGGGTAAGGTGGTTCAGGCAGGGAACCTAGAACTAGAGCTTGGTTTCCCCAAAAGCAGGGTGACTGTGTGTCTCAGTTTTCTAGGAAGATTCACAATTTAAATCTGTTGTCTTGCTTTCATTGCAGTTTAGCATTTGCCTCAGGTTTTTCTTTCTTTTTTATGGTGCTGGGGATCAAATCTAGAATGTTGTGCATGCTAGGTAAATTCTTTACCACTGAGCTACATCTTTTCAGAATTTTTTATTTTTGTTTGTGGTGCCTGAGAGCAAACCCAGTGCCTGTGCAAACAGGGTGCTATACCACAGAGCTACATTCCCAGCCCTTCCTTTTTAAATAAATTTAAAAAGTAATACTGTTGTGCAAATGGATGCATACTGTCCAGATTTACCTTCACGGAAGAACTTACTTTCCATCTGTGCCAGTGCAGTCAGCAGACATTTCCAGCTGTCAGCACTTCCTTAGAATCTGCCTGAGCTGCAGAGAACAGTGTCTTCCAAAGTCACACCCTTTTCAAGGCAGTATGCGTCCAGTAACTGAGTGAGACGGGAGCATAGAGGCCTGGCCATTGCATCCTGGTGGTACGTGTGTGTGTGTGTGTGTGTGTGTGTGTGTGTGTGTTTGTGTGTGCGCTGCATTGTGACTGGTAGTTATTTGCTACAGAGCTCTCTGCCATGTTAACCAAACCTTTGTTAAGCATGCATCACAGTTTAATTCTGCCCAGTCTGCTTTCTTAATCTTCTCTTCGTAGGGATGGATCCCTACTGAACCACCATGCACTCTGAACTTCAACTCAGCATCTCCTTCCAGAGAAACTAACTGGTGGCAGTTGGTAGCAGGAGTTGTCTAAAAAAACCAAATGATAAGGTTTTGGATCTCTATGATTCACTGCCTGACTGGTAGAGAAGAACCCATTCTGGTGGTGGATGGAGCACAGTATTTACCGCAACGGTCCAGTAGTGAATTGTGAGGTTCTGCCAAATAGGAAGCACTTGCAGATACAATGTATCAAATGTTTGAGAATTATGAAGAAAATAATAAATATAGAGAAAATGAATTGATTGGCTATTCCTCACCAATTTTTTTTTTTTTTTTTTGGACTGGCTATTTCTAAGAACCACAGAGCTTTGCAGAAAGAAAAGGATGTTGAGTATAAGTAACATAGACTTGAAATCCTGGTGTGAAAGCCAGAGTGCTTCTTTGGTTGCATATAAAAGTGTCTCATCTCCTACAAAGGTAAATCAAAGCTGAGGACTAAGCCAAGATCTGGTGATAGTACGATGGCATTTTGAAGAAGGATACAAACCCCATACGATGCATTATGTTATGTCAATGTCAGGCCTCTATTTGGGAAGTCCTGAGAATCTGACACATTCAATAGAGATATCTGAGTGTATGACCTCAAAGATTATGACTCTTCAGATGCTTCTGAACCTTTTGGATTTACAGAAGATGTCCACCTCTTTATAGTCAAAGCTAGCAATCCCCTGTGCTAGAAGACAATACCAGGTTCTTTCTTTTGAAAAGCAAAGGAGTCTTCTAAGGATCTGTCTCCATCTTCCTTTCTAACGATGAGATCCTTAACTGGAGTTAAATCTTAAGATATCCCAGCTAGGGATGTGCTGGACCTGATAAAGGGGAAAAAATGAACTGTATCCCAAAGAAGCTATAAGACGTAGCTAACATATGCCAGCAAGAACCTAGGAATATGCGTAGGTCTGGATTCTGAGAGTGATTGATTCAGAACATAAACTTGAATAGGAAAAAGTGTATTGATTTAAAAGGGCTCTCCCAAGATCAGGATTTGATGTCCTGGTAAAGTTCCCAAGATGGTAAAAACTTTCTACTAGAATGTGTGGATAAAACAACAGCCCACTCCAAACAAAAGATGAAATTCCAGGATTTCTGTGGCACGTGGTGGAGGAAGGGATTGCAAAGCTCAAGGAGAGGGCAAGCTGGAGTGGATATATGGTAGGCAGCTGGAAGACTACTGGAGAATTATGTTCTGTAGTTGCTAGAAAATAAAAGGATATGATTAATTTTTTTGTTGTTGTTGTAAGCTATACATGCATGAAGTTTACTACTTTAATCATTTGTGGGTGTACAGTTTAGGGGAATTATGTGCACTCACTTCACGATCCCTCACCATGATCCCTCTCCAGAATTTTTTTTGTCTTCTCAAACCAAATATTTGTGCCCATCTAACAAAGCTTGCCATTCTCTTTCCTACTTCATCCACACAAACTACCATTCTATCTTTATCTTGTGAATTTGACTTCTCTAGTATAACAATCTCATAAAAATGGAGTTATACAATGTTTGCCCTTTGTGACAGGATAATTTCACCAACACAATATCTTTTTCTTCTCTCCTATTATTCACTGGTGCATTCTAGTTGTACTTAATGGTGGGATTTGTTGTTACACATTTGTACAAGCACACATGTAACAATATAATCTGACCGATATCATTCCATAGTATTTCCCCTTTCCCTGATCTCCTCCTTTCTCCCAGTGCCTTCCTCTACTCTATTGATATCCCTTTAATTTTCATGAGATCTTCCTCCATCTTTCTTTTCCCTTTTCCCCTCTAGCTTCCACATATGAGAGAAAACATGCAACCCTTGACCTTCTGAGTTTAACTGACTTTGCTTAACATGATGTTCTCAGTTCAATACATTTTCCTGCAGATGACATAATTACATTCTAATGGTTGAATTAAACTGCATTATGTATATATACCACATTTTCTTCACCTTTTCTTCTGTTGACAGGCACGTAGGCTGGGTCTATAGTTTGGCTCTTGTGAATTGTGCTGCTATAAACATGGGTAGGCATGATCACCATAATATGATGATTTTAATTTTTAGGATGGATATTAATAAGAGGTAAAGCTGGGTGATATAGTGATTTCATTCCTAGTCTTTTGAAGAAGCTTCATACTATTTTCCATAGTGGTTGTACTAATTTACAATCCCACCATCAGTGTAAACGTGTTCTTTTTTCCTCTACATCCTCTTTAGCATTTATTCTTGTTTGTATTCTTGATGGCTCCTTTCTAAATGGAGTGAGATAAAATCTCCGTTAAAACAATGTCTTTGACATCATAGTAACATGTGTCAGAATTTCCTTCCTTTTTAAGGCTGAATAATATTCCACTGGGTATACATACCACATTCTTTTGTCCAATCATCTATTGAAATACAATTGAATTGCTATTGTGAATAAGACTTTATGAACATGAGTCTACAAATATCTATTTTAAGTAATTCTTTCAATTCTTTTGGATGTAACCCCAGAAATGGAATTGTTAAATCATATGGTGATTCTACTTTCAATGTGCTAAAATATGCAGAATACATAATTTGTTATCATTACCATGTTTAAGTGTATAGTTCACAAGTATTAAATATATTCATTGCGTTATGCAACCATTATCTGCATCATCTATCTCCATAATTTTTTTCATCTTGGAAAACTGAAACTCTGTATCCATTCAACAATAACTTCCCATTAACCACTTACCTGAGCCCTGGGAGCTACTTGTCCACTTTCTGTCCCTGTGACCTTGACTGCTCTAAGTATATTCTATAAATGGAGTCGTACAGTATTTGTCTTTTTGTAACTGGCTGATTTCATTTAACACAATGTCCTCAAGGTTGATCCAATGTTGTAGCATGTTTCAGTTTTAATCTGGAATGTCCCCCAAAGGCTCATGTGTTGAAAGCTTGGTACTCAGTGCAGCATTATTTAGAGGTGGGGCTTTGGGGAGTGATGGTATTATGAGTGGCCTAACCTCGTTAATGGATTAATCCACTGATGAGTTCACAGTTGAATGGGCTTTAGGAGGTGGGGCCTAGTAGGAAAGGATGGGTCACTGGGGTTTTTCCTTTCAAGGGTTCAACTTGTCTCTGACCTCTCAACCCATTTCTGCTTCTTTGTCGACATGAAGTAAGCAGCTCTGCTGCACACACCCTCCCTTCTATAATGATCTACCTCACCACAGGCCCAGAATCAACAGAGCCAGAGACCATGCACTAAAATTCCTAAAACTGTGAGCCCAAATAAAACCTCCCTCTAAGTATTTTGCTCAGGTGTTTTATAACAGCAACACAAAGCTGACTAACACATAACATATATCAGAATGTTCTTCCTTTTTAAGTCCGAATCATATTTTATTATATGTACATACCCCATATTTCTTGCCCATTCATCCATTGATGGACACTTGAATTACTTCCAACTGTTGTGAATAATGCTGCAAATCAACATAGGCAAATGTATTTCAGAGGCTGTCCATTTTTGTTTGTTTGTTTGTTTGTTTGTTTTTTTTGGTGCTGGGGATTGAAACCAGGGCCTTGTGCATGCAAGGCAAGCACTCTACCAGCTGAGCTATATATCCACAGTCTAGAGGATGCCCATTTTTCTTCCTGCATTTTCCATTTTGTTACTCAGAATAGATAATATCAAATTCACAGATTCCTCCTTCTGTCTGGTGAAATAAGTGGTTGAGCCTTTCTATTGATTTCATTTTAAACTCTAGCATTCCTATTTGGTTATTTTAAACATAATCTCCATTTATTTATTGGTATTCTTTTTGGTTGGATCATCATTCTCATACTTTCCTTTATTTCTAGACATAAACCGCTTCACCTCCTAGAACATACTGAAGCATGGTTCTTTTTTTTGTTGAAGTGCTACAGATCAGACCCAGGACCTTGTATGTACTAGACAAGAACTTTGCCACTGAGTTACAGTCCCAGTTATCCTTAAGACATTTAAAGGAGCCAGTTTAAAAGAGCCAGGTCTTTGTCCAACAACAGTGTCTGGGCTTCTCTTAGGGACAATTTCTATGGATTTTTTTCCCTGTATGTGGGTTATAATTTCTCACTGCTTTCCATGATTCATAGGTTTTGTTAAAAGTGGACATTTTGAATGTTATAATGTGTTATCTCTATATTCCTTCCCTTTGTTTTGTTTTTGTTGCTTGTTATAGTTTCTATTCTAGTTTAGTTAACATACAGCTATGTTACTGGAACACGTGGTAATACTGGTTTTACAATATAAGCATTCCTTCTCTGATTTATGGAAGCTAATTCAAATTAAGGAGGAATAAAAAGAATAGGAGATCAGAGGAGTAGACAAAGAGGAATGAAGGGAAGGGAGCAAGGATGGGAGGGAAAGTCAGTGGAATGAATAGGACATATCTTTTTTATGTACATATGTGAATATACCACAGTGAATCTCACCATTGTGTACATACACAAGATACTAACTTAAAAAAATACTCTAAGTAAATAGCAGAAAGACCAGTAGAATATAGGGAAAGGAATGGGGAAAAAGGGAAGGGGAGGAGAAGGGGAAGTATTGATGATTGAAGTGAAACAAATCATATTCCATACTTTTATAATTATTTCATCAATGGATTAATCCATTGATACATTAAAAATTTGTATATTCTAAAAATAGTATATTCTATTGTCATGTATAACTTAGAAGAACAAATAAAAATAAAACAATAAATTAAAAAGAAAACGATTGTGTTTGTAGGGCTTGGCATTATTCTAAAACTGATGTGGACAGAATGAGTAACTGGGTGATATTTACTTCCCTTAGTTTAAACTACTTTTACAATAACTTTTCTCAAAATGCCAGGGTTGTATTCTATCAGGTCATGTTTCCACTGATTGTGCCATGATGGACCACGTGGTGGTAAGTGTGCAACTTATCATTAGCTATCTAACCAGATGAGGGCGTACCTGAACATGTCTGATGCAAATGAAAAGTTCTAGCTCTTTAGTTCTCCAAGAGCTTTGCCCTGAAAATATCTTGGAAGAGAAAAACATGAAGTTAAGACTAACATAAAAATTGGGGTAGTAATAGACCCTGGGGACAAATTAATGCTTCTATGACTATGGACTGTTTTGTTTTTTTCCTGATTTTAATAGGTCCAATGGGGCCAGTTCTAGGAGTTTTTTTTTTTTTTAATTAAATAAAAAAAAAAAATCTTAGGCCAATAAAATGTGGCTTGGAAATTTGAAATAAAATCAAGAGTTGTTGGATTGAACTGAATTATGTACATTGAGTATATTTTTTTATGGATTAACTTTTTGTTTTTTTGTTTTTTTATTGTTTCTAATTTTAATTTGTTATATATGATAATAGAATTAATTGCAATTCATATTACACATATAGAGCACAATTTTTATACCTCTAGTTGTACACAAATTAGAGTCACACCATTCATGTCTTCATACATATACTTAGGGTAATGATGACCATCGCATTCCACCATCTTTCCTAACCTTATTCCTCCTCCCTTCTGCTCCCTCCCCTTTTCCCCTTTGCCTTATCCAGGGTTCATTTAATCCTCCCATCTCCTCTCCCCTCTACCTCTGTGGCATATTATGAACCAGCATCCTTAAATCAGAGAAATCATTCAGCATTTATCTTTTTAGGATTGACTAATTTCACTTAGCATTATATTCTCCAGCTCCATCCATTTACCTGCAAATGCCATGATTTTATTCTCTTTAGAGTATTTTTAATGTTACTACTAAAATGCTTTTTCATTATGTACAGTTTCTTCCATAGTAAGTTCTCAGGTTTTCACATTTTGTTGTCTTCCTGACATTGTTTGGATCTGGAGTGTCTCCGCAGGCTCATGTGTTGAAGGCTTGGTCCCCAGTGCAGCTATGTTCAGGGGTGGAGCTTTCAGGAAGTGATTGGATTGTGTGGGTTCTGACTTCATCAATGTATTAATCCATTGATACATTAAAAATTTGGTGGTATTATTGGGAGGTGGTAGAAATTATAGGAGGTGGGGCCTAAGTGAAGGCAGCAGGTCACTGGGGGTGTGCCCCACCCTCTATTCTGTCGGTCTGCTTCCTGGGCATGGTGAGGTGAGCAGCTTGGCTCTGCTGCTCCCTTCTGCCATGGTGCTCTACCATTTCTTCAGACTGATTTGCTGAGGTAGCTCCATCTAGTCAGAAGTTTTATATTGTGGATTAAAAACAGAATTGACTTCAGACAGAGATGTGCTCAAATGCAAACTTTTCTTCTTGCTATCTTGTTGACTTTGATCAGGTTATTTTACCTTTTAGTTTTTCACTGTTAACAAGCATTTTATTACTTGTGAATTAAGACTTGAAATTTACCTTTAAAATAAGAGCTTAATTTCATTTTTTTAATTAAAATAAAACAAACAAAAACTTCTTAATGACATAACCTTGTAAAATCTACTAGGATTTAATAAAACTCCATTTGCTTTTCTTTCCCCCAAATTATCAAGCTGAAAATTCAACAAGGAATCAGAGCCTTTCAACTCCATCAGTTCCTAATGCTTGACAGTAACTAAAACTTTCACATTTGTGAGGCTTGTCTGCTAATTGTGTTCCATACATGTTAAGCTTTTAAGAAAAAAAATACAGTAGTTTCTATTTTAATTTTTGTCTCATATATTTCTAATAATAGGTACATTTGTACACTGAATAAATCATGTCTTTTTGTTGTTGTTTTTCTTGAAGGTGTTCAATGACCCTGAAGTTTTTTTCCAATGATGTGAGAACACATTTTTAAATGTCAATCCCAAAGGGTATGCAGTTGGATTTGTTAGTAGAAGTCACTGCTTTGTCACATGTGCTTTAGGAGATTTGCTTCCAGCGACCAGGCTGTGCCCACCTCATATAAAGTTCACTGTGGATAATGATGTTCTGATGAGATTGTATATAGTTCCCTTTTAAGATCTGTTTTTAGATCTATCTTTAATGCTGGGAAGAATACAATTTCTGTTCTCTGTGATAGCGGCGGCAAGAAAACCTGCTCCATGTTAGGCATGGGAAGCATTGTCAGGCACACTAGAAATGGTGACCTCTGTATATTTCGAGAAAGTTCTGAAATCATCCCAGCGAATGCAGAGGATGGCCAGTCTGCTTTCTTTAACTGGTGTTACCCTGCCTTATTTACTTACAGTAATACACAAAAAGTTAACATACTTACCCTTTTAGTAATACATTAATTTTTTTTCTCCCATAAAGAAATATTTTGTGAGAGTCAAGAATAAAAAATAATTGAAATAGAAATTTTATTCAAACTTTTGAAATGAAGATGATTTGGATCATGAGATATTAACAAAGACCCTTCATATTAACAAAGACCCTTCCTTGGAAATGTCCCTTTACAGAGAAAAATTGCAGCAGTTTAAACTGTAATAGCTGGTACATCTGAAAAATTACTTGTCATGTCATGTAATTTTAATAGCTATGAGGAGACTATAGAATCATGGACCTTTTGTCAAATCTTTCTAATTTCTAAGCGTCACCAGAAACTTCCACAAGTAAATTAAGTCACTTTGGTTACTAGCTCTGGGAATTGCTATCCCAGGTACTGATAGAGAGTCATAAACTTTGAAAATTTGCTGTCTTTTGGAACCTGTTCCCTCATCTCTCTAAATAAGAAAGAATAATATAATACCTTCATAACTCGTGATGATATTATAGAAATAAATATTTATAAAGTGCTTTGATGGAGCACAAAGAAAGATGCTATGAAGTGCCAACTGCTGGTATTATTTAATCACATTCAGTTCCTAAATCAGAAAGATTAATGGTTGGCATGACAGCTATTCTGCTTCATCTCAGTAAATGACTTTTGTGAGGTGTTGATTGGTGTGTTCTTAATACATATTAATTTAGCTTTTAATTGCTACATTGGCGTGGATAGGAAACAAAGCTCTTTACAAAGCTATATAAAGGCATAACTTGAAAGGATGGCTACAGATCTTTCAAGTTCGTAACCTCAAACATTCTAAATTTAAATTAATCTTATATTTATTTGGATCTTTATACCTTCACTCCTACTACTTTAGGAAGAAAGTAGGGTTCATGCTATATCTATTTTTGTTTCTTGTATTTTTATACTTGATTTAGACATTGAATTTGAGGCATTTGAATTTGATAAAGTGAAGTAATTTAAGTTTAGAATGAAATCATCAGTATTTATAAGTTTATTCACTCAATTTGTTTTTGTTTTAGTGCTGGGGATCAAACCCAGTTCCTAATACATGGTAATCATGTGCTGTACTAGTGAGGTACACCCAACCCCTATTTAATCTTTTAAGTGAGGTAATTGATACTTAATGTATTTTACATTCTTTCACCTACATGATTTTAATTTTTTTCCTTTAATTTTTTTTTCCATGAGTAATATGTACAATTTCCACAAGAAGACTAGGCACAAAGCTAATGATACCTGGTCACTAGAGTTTCAGGGAGTGTTATACTATTAAATTTCAAAATTTTCAATATATATTAAAATTGAAAACTTTATAAAGTTTTATTAATAAAGTAACATTTATTTATTTATTTTAAATTTTTTTTAGTTGTCAATGGACAACTAAAAAAATTTAAAATTTATTTATTTATTTATTTATTTGTTTATATGTGGTGCTGAGAATCGAACCCAGGGCCTCACACATGCCAGGCAACTGCTCTACCACTGAGCCACAACCCCAGCTCAAAGTATTATTTATTTTAAAATTATTTAGTTGATTTACTTAAAATTATATAGTAGTACTTATGCTATCATTTTTAAAAATGTACTACTACTGAGGAAGATAAGTGGAGTAGAGAAGGAGAGAGGCCAGGGAAAAGTAAGGTACTGGAGAAGGAGATCCATCAAATTCTGTCATGTGGAGCTGGGGTTGTGGCTCAGTGGTAGAGCGCTTGCCTAGCACACACGAGGCCTTTGGTTTGATTCTCAGAACCCCATATAAATAAATAAAATAAAGGTCTATTGACAACTAAAAAAATATTAAAAAAAAGAAAACATTTTTTTAAAAAAATGCTGTTATGTGCATGTTCAAATATGGCATAATGGTCTCACTATTATGTAATTATAATGCAACAACCATTGTAATATTTATGTATATCTTTTCAATTTTCCAAGCTAAGATTGCTTATGAAAACACACACACACAAAAAAAAATTTAAAGAAAGTAGTTGTTGGGGCTGGGATTGTGGCTCAGTGGTAGAGCGCTTGCCTAGCATGGGTGGGACCCAGGTTCGATCTTCAGCACCACATAAAAATAAAGGCATTGTGTTAAAAAAAAGAAAAAGAAAGTAGTTGTCTAGAGCTCATTACTATTAGTTTAGGTATAATGAATTTTTATAAAACAAAGCTTGCCTTTTTTCCAAAGGGCAGATTTATTTATTTATTTAGTATATAAAAATAACCATGCTACTTTTAAAAGGGACAATTAGTACACTTGCTGTGGTCCATCAGGAGAGCTGGTTCAAGAGCTTGCTGAGGGGCACCATGAAAGGGTTACTCAATTGCATTTCCCTTTTGGAAGTCTGAATGGCATACATAAAATAGAGACGTGTTATCCAGGAGGAGGGTAAGGGTAACTCACAGATGGAATGGGTGAGGATGCCTCATGAGACAGCAGGGACGAAACTGGAGCAGTACGTAGAACATGGCAAGGGAAGCAGATGTGAGGGAAGCTGCTACAGTGTACCATAGTGGAAGTACCAAGCAGCAGATGGATGACAATAGACTGAATAACGTCAGAACTTCTGTGACCTTAAAAACATATCAATCCTCTAGGAATCCAGCTGTGCACCTTTTGAAAGTGTTTTCCATCTGTCTCATTTTTTTTTTGTCTGTAAAATAAATCCTACCACGTAAGGTAAATTGGCATGTCTTTCTTGAAATCTGAGAATGCCTAGCACACCTTTTAATCACTGTTTCTATCTGACCATGTTCGTTCCAGAATATATTTCTAGTACTATCTGTTGGAATAGCTCTATAGGTCCATTGGCAAAGAACTTCCATACTCTTGAGATCCTGGACAATGATCAGATATCCTTCAAACGTGTATGGTCTTTTTTTCTAAAGGGCCATGAGTAGGAGAAGAGCAAGCAAAAATTAGACACTGAGTTGCAGTAAAAATTGCAGTTATTAGTAACTGGTTTGAATTTATTCAGTTGTCCCATATCTTCTCCATTCTTTCACCTACATGATTTTAAATTTTTTCCTCTGGATCACTCTCATCATTAATATGTCATTCCTCCCACCTGAAGAAAACCCTTCTCTTGAACCTGTTATCCCTCCTACTACAACCTCATTCTTTACTTCCCTTGGGAAATTGAAGTCTTTGTTTATATTGGTTTGATTCTCTTTTCAGTCTCCCATAAACTCCAAGTTTTCTTGTGTACACCACTCCAAGGAAACTGCTCTCCATAAGGGCATCACTGACTTCCACATTGCTAAATCCAGTGACTAAACTTCCATCTTTTTCTTAGTTGAATTAGCAGCAACATATGACACAGACCATCTCTCCTTCTCTTTGACACATACACTGTTCATTTGCTGCTGCAAACATTTAATTTCTCTCTTTTATCTTCTACTTAGTAAGATTTGCTGCTGTTTTATCAGTTTTTTTTCTTTCTGCCATTGTGACTAGAAGACTTGGCAAGAATAATTTTAGAGGAGTAAAGGTTTATTTGGGGCTCATGGTTTCAGAGGTCTCAGTCCATGAACAGCTGACTTCATTGCTCTGAGCCAGAGGTGAGGCAGGACTTCATGGCTGAAGAGTGTGGCGGAGGAAAGCAGCTCAGGACATGACCATCAGGAAGCAGAGAGGGATGGGGTTGGGAGAGACCGAGCTCTGCTCATCAGTGACAAAATATAAACTCCAGATTCCCCAAGTGACCTATCCTCACCAGCTACACCCTGCCAGCCTTCAGTTATTACTCAGCTTATCCATTCAGCTGGATTAATGCACTAATTAGGTTAAAGCTCTCATAACCCAACCATTTCACCTCCAAACTTTCTTGCATTGTTTCACAGATGAGCTTTTGGGTGACATCTTATATCCAAACCATTACTGCTGCTTTCTCCCTTTCTTCAAAATCTTTTACATTTGGGAAAGTACAGTTCTTGCAAAGAGAAGCTGTGAAGTTGCCATGTCATACAATTATCATCAGTTCCCCCCCCCAACAGTACATAAGAACATATAGTAAAAATGAGCCCCCCACCCCAGACCTTCAGTTCTACTTTCTTTGATTTTTAAATTGCTTCTGTGACTTTGGATGTCCTATGAGAAATTTACTGTGAATTGACAGATATAAAAAGATAGATAGCCTTTCTAATAAAAAACCCCTTTAATATATGCATAAGAGGATTACATGATATTCCACTCCTTTGCATGGGTCCTCATAATTTATATAGACAGTGAGTTTTTAGCTGTTTTCCATTTTTATTAGAGTATAACATTGCTAAGGATAACCTTATAAAGGCAGTTTATGTGTACATGTAAACATAGCCCAGGGACACATTTTTGTAGCTGAAATTGCTGGCTTAAAGAGCATATTACAGGTGATCTCCATTTGCAGATTCCATATTTGTGAAATCACCTGCTTGCTAAAATTTATTTCTAACACAGCAGCCAATACTTTCTGTGTCCTCTCGGTCATTTGTGGACATGTACAGAATGGTAGAAAACATTTGTGTATTTGCTTCCAGCTGAGACTGAACAAGGTGACATGCTGCCTTCTTGTTTCACCCTTATACTGGAAACATGCTTCCTTTCCATGATCTGTTCAATGCCACTTTCACCTTATTTTTATAGGTGATTTTGCTCTTTAAAATGGCCCCCAAGCATAGTGCTGAATTGCTGTCTAGCCACAGTAAGACTGTGAGAGATACCTTATGGAGAAAATATTTGCATTAGATAGGTTGAGTTCAGGCATGCGTTGTAGTGCTCCTGGCTGTGAGCACAATGTTAATGGATCAGCCATGTGTATCAGATAAGGCGCCTTTAAATGGAAGCACATATTTTAAAAGGTTATGCATTGATTGCTGGTGAAACTGTTGCGACCAGAGACTTGTAGAAACCCAGCCCTGTATTTTTGCTGAAAGCAGTGATTCGATATTTACTAATACAGTGTTTCTGCAAGTTTATAGATCATTAACTATCACAAATGATGAGAATCCAATTGTATTTGTAATTTTGATAGTAACAAATTGGCTTTCAAAAGGAAGGCAATGATTTATACTCTAACCAACAATATATGAGTTTTTGTTTATTTATGCTTTTATCATCAATGTGTAGTAGGAAATTTTAAATCTTTGCTAGAGAAGTTCAAACAGGTACCTGGCTGCTTTTTTTTTTTAATTAAAGCTACACATCTTTAATTATGCATATTTTTCTGTATGTGTGAATGAAATGTTTGCTCACACCGTTTCTCAGTATTTAGAATTAGGTTTTTGATATTTTTTTGTAAAGATGCATAAGGGTGTCTTGTATGGAAGAGAGTTATCTGTAGCCACATTGATTGAAGATTGTTTTCTCAATATGTCATTTGCCTTTCAATTTTATTTATTTACTTGTTTAACACAAAACACTTTCATTGTTTGCATAGAAAAATTTATTGCTCTTTTCCTTTCAGCCTTTGACTTTGGTTAAAAAGGCTTTCCTCCTATGTCAAAATAAATTTTAAAAGTCTTCTGTCTTTTCTTAGAGTTTCTTTAAGCTTCATTGTTTAATATGTAAGTATTGGGTTCACCTGAAATTTGTTGAATGATAGATCCATCCTTATTTTTTTTTCCTTTTTTTAATGGTTGGCTGTTTGAAACAACCATCTTAAAATAAAATCCAATGTTTATTAGTTTGACTTAGGCATTTCACAATGTACACACATATCAAAACATTGTTCTGTATACTCTGTGTGTGTGTGTGTGTGTGTGTGTGTGTGTGTGTGTGTGCAGGTACATTTATACATACATACCTGCAATTTTTGTCAATTAGTAAATAAAGTAAAAAAAGTAACAAACCAACCCATTTTATCCATTAATTTGATTTGCCATTCTGGTATCAAGTATTCTTATAGCTATATTTTTGTTCCTCATACTTCCAGTTTTGTAAAGTCTACTTGCCTAGAACAGACAAGACTGAGGAAAAATCAGCAACATGTTTTATAAGGTAAACAAAATGGAGTACAAACAGTAAGACTAATTGGACTGGCCTCTGTTGTTTTCCAGATGTTTTAACCTATCATTTCTGTGGCAGATTCTGAAACCAAAATAAAATTAATATCAGATGATACTTTAATCCTTAAGGCTCTTGGTTTAAAGTAAAAGAAAAGTTTGCTGACATAGATTTTTTTTTTTTGAAAATTCCTGCATGCTGTCACTTCTAACAGGTCAGTTTATAGTGAAATATTTCAGCCTGACAGTATTAGTATGACATCCAAGTTGTTTGGAACGAATTCACTTTCGCTAGTTAAATCTCACATTGTTTGGAAATGTTAGTTTATTTCTCAAAACTCCAGGCTAAACTACAAAGCAAGTAATAACCTACTAAATATAACAGACCCCACACATCCCTATAATTCTACAAATTAATGGTTTTGTACATAGAGAACCCCTGCCATGTTCAAGAAATCCAAATTGTTATTTTTGCCTGCTTTCTAAAACGGAGTCCTAGAGAAGGCTGTAGAGGGTAGAGATGTGAAGCACTAATAGTACTTATCCCACTGACAGCCCTCCAATTTTAAAAATAATTGGATCCTTTTACTCAGTTTTCTGTGTGGCATTAATGGTTCACAGCTCCTTAAATAACTCTGTGACATCATTCTTGGGGGGAACGTCAAGAGTAACCCTCCCTACTCCCCAAACCTCAGAACCAAACCACAAAGGAAACAGTAACAGAAGTTAAAATCCTATGGTTTTATAGAGAGGCTTCAGTAGAATTGAGGCTAGGTAACACTTTAGTTCATTTTTGCT
Organism: Urocitellus parryii; assembly: GCF_045843805.1. NCBI lineage: Eukaryota > Metazoa > Chordata > Mammalia > Rodentia > Sciuridae > Urocitellus > Urocitellus parryii. The sequence continues at coordinate 104,794,459 of NC_135531.1, forward strand.
GCGCAGCTAAAGTTTTTAAGGTGACTCAAAGTTTCCATCCACTAAGTGATCTTTGTTTTTACCAGCAAAGGATGCAGCAGGACTGAAAGCAGATCATCCGCCCAAGTGCTCTCCTTGTTAATGCCTTGGCTAGGAGAGGAATTCATTAACTGGATCTTTACACACACACACACACACACACACACACACACACACACACACAACTCTTAGTTTGGAGAGGTAGATCAGTAGATCTTGGTTGCTTTTTGTATCAAATTCGATGGGCCTGAACTCTATCTGTACACCAGTATTTCTCAGGTGGGTATCTGGTGGTTCCCTGTGATTTTGTCAAAGGCAGTTGTCTTCAATAACTGAAGATATGTACATTCCTCTTTAGTTATCTTCAATAACTAAAGAGGAATGTACATGTTGCCTTTTGGTTGCATCAAATTCAACTGGGTCTCCTGTTGCTGATAATGTATCAGTGACTGCTGGAGATATTTGGTACAGAGGATATTCACTGAATCTGTGTAATTGTTGAGGTACAATATTTCAAATTCTCTAAATATCCAATGGAGAGTTGTCATGTTTAACGCAAATCTTTCCAAACATCATCTGCTAGACTATATCTGTTATGGGTTTTGGTACAGAATAATTAGACAAGGTTGAAGCCAGTGTGTACTCTTTGCTCCCAAGAGTGAGCTATACATAGCATTTCAGTTATCTACTGCTGTGTAACAAGCTACCCCAAAATATGAGGGTTTGAAACAGCTATCATTATCTCATAGTTCTGTACATGGAGGGTGCTTCTCTAGGAAGTTTTCATTTGTGGCCTTTCATTCAATTGCAGGCAGATGGTGAGTGCAGATGATGTCATCTGAAGGTTAATCGAGGCTGGACATCCAAGAGTGGGCCTCTTTTCTTACAAGTATGGACCCTCCTTGGTGTGGCTGAAACAGTTGTTGTCCACTGGTCAGGCAAATCTCCAAAGGGGCAAATTAATGAAATCCACAAATTAATAAAATTAATGAAATCTGTCTTTAGGAAATTTCTTTTTATTTATCTGTGATTTCCATCCTCCCTACCAGTTTTGTGCACTTGAAAGCCAAAACATTTTATGAGGTTTGTAGTACCTTTTTAAAAGATTAGAAGAGATGCACCCTATAAATGCAATGTGTGATGTCTTTTCTCATTGTTTAGAATGGCATATACAAATTTTTACTGATACTGAAAACTCAAGCCTTTGGCAGGATATTGTTCAGTGTTTAGAAGTTTATGTTTCTGTTTCATAAAGAATTAACAAAAAATTTTATGGGCTCCAGATGGATACCCTTTAAAAATTTCTAAAAATAAAAATCATAGTCCAATTTTTTCCTTTGGTATACTGTTGTAGCTGTGTAGAACTTAATTTTTTTCATATTCAATTTTCCTCCTAATTATCTCAATTTTTGTTTGCAAGGAGCCATCTGTATACAAATTGCCTGTTTTCTCAGGATCCTAAAACCCAGGTTATTTGTGTTCTTTCAGACTCATTTGATTTGTTTTTGAAGGATTACTAAAAAACACCTTATGGTTTTCATTGTAACTTTTTCTTCACAATGCAAGAAAACTGCTACCTGGAGGAATTAAAGAATTCAAGATGTATGTGTTGCATTATAAAGTGCAGATTTAATGTCACGGCTGGTTTTGAATCATCTGGAAGGAGACATTTTTTTGTGTCAATCAAGCTGGAAGTTTCATTTGAATGTTTTATTCTCATGTCACCTTTACTGCATTTGTTTTGATATGGTATTCAGCAGATCCAATTTTAACACCTGGAAATTGAAGACCTTAACTAGAAAAAAAATAACACTCCAGCTGCATCTTCAGGCTTTGTCAGATGGGGGAGCCCTTGCGGTAAGAAATGTTTACTAAAGAATGAAAAATTCCAAGGACTTATTCTTAAATTAGCTTCTAATAATCATGTTTCTTTTCCAGGTCATAGGTGAGATTTTTCTCCCCAGATTTGAGCACTTCAGTTAAAAATAAAAATTTTAAAAAATTAAAACAAAACATGGATTGTATCAAGATTTGCTAGCCATTTTATTCTGTGGCTAACATTTTCTTGGCTGCTATGTCATTGCAAACATAACAGATAAAATAGTAATATTTTTTAAAAAATGTTCTTTATAAGATAATGATAGCACCAAATTTTGAGCATAGGTTTCAGGCAGAGCTGAATGCTAATCTTGACTCCTTTACTTAACCATTGGACCTTGAACTAGCTAGTTAATCTCTCATCTGCAAATGTGAACAATAAGAGTTCTTATCCAATGTTAAGTGTGTACCAGAGAACTTCATTTGCCTCTTCAGATCTACTTCCACACTTTTCCTCCCTGGCCTCCTTCCCAGGCTCTATCCTGCATGGACCACAGGAGGCCCCCTTGTACTTTGTTCCATGAGGTTTGGCCAACAGGGACCCCAGATGGAACATCAGAGGGCGGCTTGAGAGTGAGGTTGGGGACTGGCTCTGAACCTTTACCTTGCAGCACGACCTTAGGCTGTCTCTATTCCTTCCTCGCTTCTGTGTTCTGGGTAAGGGCTCCCTCCTTGTTTCCCTTTATATTTAAGAATGGGTAATAGCACTATCCCTACACACTGCTGAGTGTTAGCAAATAATCTGAAACTTTCCTAGAAAAATCCTAATTTGACTGTCTTCTCTTTTCTCCTGGGATGCTGATGGATACTGTATGTGCTTGACATAGTGCCTTGCACATAGTAAATGTCCAACACGTTGATACTTACCATTAAAAAGATTTAAAGCATGCAATCCATCTTCTATACACAACTGCTATGCTGAATAAACACAGTTATTGGATTGTGGTACAGACACTGATTAAATAAATAATTTACCACTTATACTTCATTTAGTGGAGAAAAGTTCCTCTATCCTGGGAGGAAAACCAGCAGTCCTGTGATTTATCTGCTTACTCTTAAGTGACAAAGCCACAGTCACTTTAGGACACAAACACATTCACAACTCAGTAATTATAATGTCCTGACCATGAAGTAATAGAGACCTGACCTGGGTCACCTTCTCTGTTTCTCAGGTTATAGCTGATTCAAGCTGGTGCCTGCAGAGGGGTGGGGTTAGTTTCTGGCCTTCCACAGTCTCATCTCCTCCCTCTCTCATTAGCTTTTGCTTTGAATTGCCCTTGTTCAGGATAGGAGGGAAGAGGGGTGTGGAGGACGACATTGCTTGACTTGGAGGTTTCGACTTCTCAGGACTGAGCGGATGATTAAAATTGATGCTGCAGGGTGGGCTTGGAGAGGAATGAAGCTGCTGCTTCTCTCTTGGGTTCTTCTTGAGCTCTTCAGAGGTTCCCTACTTTGCTGTTCCCTTGACTCAGCTGGATTCCTTCCTGGGTGCCCATCATGCCCCTCCAGCCTCTTGCTACTCTGCCTTCCTCCAAGAAGCCCTCTTGGCTGAGAAGGATAACCTATAATCCAAGCTTTTCCCCCTGGAACACCTTGTGAAACACTGAGGCATCCCTGGGCTCAGTCCCAATGCAGCAGCCCTATTTTGGCTTCTCCATCCCAGCAGCTGGTCTGCTTCTAGACTTCTAGGCAGGAGGCCGTCCTAGTCTCCAGCCTTCTTAGGCCAGTCAGGCACCAGCCTTTTGGGCCTTCAATAGCAAGGGGCATATTTTCAAACCCTTGCAGGGATACTCTGAGGCTCTCAACTAGGCTTGAGGGTAGAGGCAACAGAGTTCAATTCATGCACCAAAGTATTGGGGGTGAGGAGAGGCATGTGCTCTCCAAAGAGAACTTGTTGCCAATTCTCAGCTGAGCAGCTTCTCCAGCCCCCTTGATATCCTCAGCTGAGCTGAGGGAGCCCAACAGCCGGGAACAGGTTATGGTAGGGTTCTTCCATGGTAAATCTGCACAAGGTGGGTATTTGATGTATGGTACCCATCACATCATTTTTTTTGCATAACAGATATTTTAAGATATTATCCAAAGTTGTCAGTGTTTCTTTATTTTTATTTGTTAGAACAAAGGCTTAGTAATTGGGAGTGGCTAGAAGAACAGAACTTTCTGATTGGTAAACATCTGGTCATATGTGCTGTAGCGGAGTCAAAGACATAGGCATCTTGCATTCTGGAATTTATATATGAAGTGAGAGATGAGACACTTATAGGTAGAAGGGAATCAATGATATAATAAGTAAGACAAAGTGAGAAATTTGAGGGGAAAAAAAAAGTTCATTTAGTCTTGGGATTCTGGCACCAGAGCACACTATTGTTATGAGAGTCTAAATCAGAGAAGATAAAAAGAAATTGCTGACAGGTTCTTAATGCAAAACCTGACTTTTTGTGGGAATTTAGCTGATAAAAGAGCCTCCCCTCAAACTCCTTCAGGCTAGAAGTCATAATTTCTGCATTTCTTTTTTTCTCCAGTGACTAAGCAAGGCTGGGGAAAGGCCTGTCTTTCCTCTTAGCTGGATGATGCACACAATGAACTGGTAAAAAGATGAACTTAGACCACAATTCTGGTGATTGCTGAGTCTGTCTGTCTTCCTGTGTTGTCAGTAGAAGCAGCAGGGTTGTTGCAGAATAAGACAGGAGAACAGCTCAGAGCTCTTACCATTCTTTGAAGGTGACACTCAAGTGTTCCAGAAAACTGAATGCTTTTAGGGACAGACTGAAGGCTGCATCTGTTAAGTATTGAAGTGAAGAGGCCTGAATCATTCCTGTCTTATAAGAAGAGGGTGTCTTCTCAAAGACATTTTTTCTTATGTAGTCTTTAAAATATATACAAAATGCAATAGAATAGTGAATCCCCATGCAGCCATCACCCTGAGAAGAGGATTCCATAACAGTTGAAACAACTATGATTTATCCCTGTACTCTCCAAAAATAAATATTCTAAAATAAACAAACTGTACTATGTAATATTCTGGCATAGATGCCCATTTTAATTTCAAGGATTTATATTATAACTGAAGTAAAACTGATATTCAATTTGAAGATACGATGTCTTTAACAAAGGTGATCAGGTAACTTTATTCTCTTGTTTATATATTATAAAGTTTTAAGCATAGGGAATTAAATGTATTAGTCTTATAGCATTTTTGTTGAGTTGCCCTGAGACCACAAGTTTAATATCATAAAAAGACACCACAAGTAATTTTCTCAGACTTCCCATTTTATCAGTGTGTAATACGTTTCCTAAATTATTCAAGAGTAGGTTATACAATTTACATCATTCTTCCTTCCTGTTACTTCCCTCTGAGCTTTTAATTTAGTAATTAATTCACTAAGGAACAACTTTGTCAAGATTTTAAGATCATTTTGAACTTAATTCAAGACAATCTATTTTGCCACTCTCTTTTTCTTTGATAGCAGAGATTGAACCCAGGGGTGCTTAACCACTGAGCCACATCCCCAGCCCTTTATATTTTTTTAGTTTGAGACAGGATCTCATCAAATTGCTTAGGGCCTGGCTAAGTTGCTGAGGCTGGCCTTGAACTTATGATCCTCCTCAGCCTCCTGAACTGCAGGGCTTACAGGTGTACACCACTGTGCCTCGCTCAAGTTAGAAGCATTTCTATATTTAAAAAGTTGTAAATAAACTTTGAAGCTCATCTAATCATATGGCATTAAGCAAAACCCTTGCAATTTGGAAAATCCTATAGGGGTCTGAAAAGCAATCCTTAGTGAGGGTACTCATTCTAGAGTCTTGTAGTAATAAGATGGTATTTGGATAGGGCTACCTGTAGGGAAATACCATACAAATCCTCATTGCAAAATATAAACAATTTCAGGAGAAGCAAGAGGCAAGAACTACCAGCAACAATTACACATTTCTAGGAGTATCAGTCTTCTTAAATTGTTTTCTTTGGTAGCAGGGATTGAATCCAGGGGCACTTAACCACTAGAAAAGAAGAGGGAAAGGAAGAGGGACAGGGAAAAAGAGAGGAGACGTCCCTTTTAACAGTAATTCCCAGGTCTTCTGATTCTGTGTGCCTAAAGAAATCCTTGTTTGTCCACAGGACTCAGAAACACACAGCCACCACTCCTGTAGACTGGCTACATTCCCCTTAAGTAGAGACAAAACCTGGAAGAAACTGCAGGCATCCTGGAGAAGTCTTCCTGCTTTTGGTTGCTGGAAATGAATATGAGAATAATTTTGTGATTACAGAATTGGCTGACGGTAATCTACTTTTTTTCCTAAGCATTTCTTTCATTGTGGAGTTTCAGAATGGAGCCATTTAGAGACTCAAATGTGGCTTCCTCTAGCAGGGAAAGGAAAAGAGTCATTTGGCTGACCACTGAAATAACGGGATACTGCAGAATGCAGTCTTTAGAGATTCAAATTGGGGGATAAGTCAGAATCTCTTTTTATTTTGTAAGGTTCAATTTCTTGAATATGTAAACTTTTTATTTTAGGCCTCTGAAAAATTACAAGACAAGACCCTCTCTTTCCTGAGTCTTCCTTCTTTATTTCTTTTTCTTTTCTTCTTTTTTTTGGGGGGGGGTATACTGCTTTTTTTTTCTTCTAATATTTTGTAAGGGTGGGCTTGGGAGAGGGAGAAAGCAGTCATGGAAGGAAAACTCATGTAAGCAATTGTTTAGCATGTTTCACCTATTATTATTTTCATATTTAGGCCCTGTCCTTGGAGACATTCTTTTGTTTCACTGATTCCTAAAAAAATACGGAAAAGAAGGCTGAGTCGGCTCATGGAGGTTGAAGTGGAGTTGATGACCTCACTGCTCATGTCCTGCTGCAGACCACACCCAGCTCTTCTGGAATTACAAGTGGTATTTAGACAGATATCTTGGGCCCTAGATGTGTTCCATGGACATTATTAGTAAGCTCCACTCTACCTTAGTGCTCATTTCTCCCCAGAGAGGAGGAGGATTGATGGAGCTCATGGATCAGGCAATTTTACTAGTGGATGGGATCAATATGCCTCATTGGGGAAGCTGGCTCTTTGACTCAGGCTCTGCGGTCCTCCCACCCTCTGGTCTCTTAGTTTAGCTCTCTTAATTGCTGTATTCTCCAGGTGGTCACCTGTGGGAGGCCAACATAGCATGTGACCAGTGTTTGCTTCCCCTCTGATTATGTGGCACTGTCTGTCACCCTGTGATCTGGTTGCTTAAGTAACCAAAGATGGTATCCCAGATCTTGAGGGTAGAGAAAACACAAATGTGTCTTCGTGCATGGGCGTGCCTTCCTACAGCCCCATGGGTCGAGCTATGCTCACCTGTTCCTTTGTGATATTACCCCTTGCCCTGTTTGGGATAGAGTGTTCCATGGAAACGCCCTTTGTGCATCCCTTTCTCTTACTCTGCCCTGGGGTGTGGCCTACCTAGATGTCAGGCAACCTGCTGACAGCAGACATCATGAAGCTGGACTCAGCCCCTTGAAACCTGACCCCTTGCCTCATTTAAATGGCTTCTCCTCAATAAAAGGGGTCAACACACACGGGCTCTCTCTCTTTCTGTGGACCCTTAAGGTCAGAGGAGCCATTACAGCAACCCCAAAGAAAAAGGTACTCCTGTCTCTTGTGTGGTTATTTCGTGCAGCCCAGTAGTAAGCCCTGGAGTGACCCCTGAGTGTTTTAGTCACGTGCAATGTGACAAATGGTGTCTCTGGGTGGGCAGGTTTGGGTGTTTAAGTCTCTGGGAGTGTGCATCAGGTTGCTGTCTTCCTGGATGAATAAGCGGGATGTATGAGTGGCGTCGATTTGCTCTACAGACAGCTTTCTCCAGAGTCTGGGCCAAGATTTGGGAAAGGTCAGGAGCACCAGGGTGTCTCAAGCATTAAGTTTTATTCTTCCTCTCAGTTGACAACTGAGCCCATCATAGGGGGGAGTTATTAGGAGCAGGCCTGGCCATTAAGTTGATACTATGACTACTGTTTGTCACCAGTTCTTAAATATATATATATATATATATATATATATATATATATATATATATATATTTAATAAGCGTATATATATTTAATAAGCATATATATATTTAATAAGCATATATATATTTAATAAGCATATATGTATATATGTATATGTATGTGTGTGTGTATATATATATATATATATATATATATATATATAGTCCTTTACTTAGAACTTTGGTGGGGAGAAGAGAAAGCATTACACTCCTATGGGTAAATGTTGGTAATTTTGGGGTCCTTCCTCCTCATTTATTCAGCTTATCAGTGGGTGAACTGCTGTGTCCTAGACAATGTTTGGTCAATCTTTAGCTTCAGTTTTTCTATTTAATTCACATTACATTTTCTTGAAATACTATTTTTTAAAAAATTAAGTAACAAGGGAAGAAAATTATATTTCATACTTTTATATACTCTTCACATCATATAGCTTATTACCCATAATGACATAGTGAATAGGATACTTATGTGCCCAGTTTACAAACAACAAAACTGAGATACAGGGAGGGAAACTCGCAGAGGCTTTCAGAACCACTCAAGATCATTCTTGTCTGTTTGATTCCTATTAAGTGCCAGGCATGCACCTTAAGAGACTGACAGACAGTGTTCTATTTTAATATTCACCATAACCTTGCCAGGGAGTTATTATTATAGTCTCTGAAAAATTAACAAGTTGCCAAAGCGTATATATCTCAGGAGGGATAGAGAAGGATTGAACCCACACTTTTTTGGCTCTAAAAAGTTAAGAACTTTCTAACATTTCATGCTGCCTTTCTTTTCCAAGTACTCATTTTTCAAATAGTGTTTTGAATCATTAAGAGGACAACTGTCATTGTTTCAGGCCTGCACAGAATTGATAGTACAAGTTAGAGTTCCATTTCTCTGCCTTCCCAACAACTTTTCTTTTGTTTCTGGGAGACAAGTGATAGAGCATTTAGGATGTTTATGGGTACACAACATAATTTTGGGGGGTAAAGTCCTTCCAAAGATTGAAGCTTCTTAAAGGAAAAGACTGGACCTCCATCTCTGAGATTTCTGCCTAATGATAAGATCTACAGCTTCCCATAAGCTCTTGCTGAGAGTGGGCAGTGGCTCTTGGGTTCCTGGAACATGATCCTGCCTTGATTACCTTTTGGTCTCTGGTTCTATCTGCTGGTTCACTTACAACTCCCTGGTAAAAGACTAGGTCACCAGCCAAGAAGCAAATTATTTGATCAGGCAAATATTTATGTGAAATTTGTTACACTTATAAAAAGCTCAAATTACCAGCTGCACAATTTTTGCTCTTTGTTTTTGCATTTTGCCATGTGTCTGACCACATCAAATTTGGAGGAGATAAAATGGGCAGTAACAATATTTCCATTTTGAAGAAATATTTCTGAAGAGCTTATATAAGGAGGTGAATGTGAGGGACAGGGTGTTTCTTATACTTATCTGTTAGTAAGCAACAAATCTGAAGGGGTGGTTAAGTCAGCAAACATGCTAGAGAGGTTGAGGGATTTGGGTTATCTTCAAATATAAAAATGGGAAGCCTGAAGATGAATTTGAATGACCCTGGAGTCCAAATGTGAGGTATGAGAAACATGCCTTGAACTACAATAGATCCCCAATGAAGTGACAGATGAATTTGGCTTCTAAAAAATAAAAATAGAGACTGGCAGTATAGGTACATTAGGGGCTATTTATTTGCTTATTTGTAATAAGCATGTCAATTGGCAGTGGGACAAATACTAAAAGAAAATATCCTACATGGCAAATCATGAGGTGATAATGCCAATACTCTTATTTTCCTGGAATGAACAGTAATTTCTTTTTAGAATTGTAAAGCTGGTTTACTGAACAGTCTGGACTGGGTGTGTTTGGGGTGAGGCAAGTAGTTTAATTTTTTCCCCTAATTTCTGCCTTGATAAATACTCTTTATAGTCTTACTTTTCTGACTTTTTTTTTTTTGCAACATCTTGGGCAGGTGCACAGCATTCTAATTGCTTTCTGCATTTGAAAAATTTAGCACATGCCAATGTAAGCCTCATGAAAACTGTACGTTCTTCCTATGTGACTCTTTCCTCCATGGTTGAAAGTTCCTGCACCGGAGATTGGGATGCTATCAGTGCTCTAGAGAAACTTCATTTACTTCTTGGCTCAGCTTCTTTGTTGTGTGTGGGAGCCAGGGAGGAAGGATGGAATCAGTGGGGCCCAAAGTCTTTTTACTGACTAAAAAGACTTTTTGGGCTGGCTGGGTGGCCATGGTGTTGTGCTGGTAAATGTTAACAACCAGTGCTCTCAAAACAAAACAAAACAAAACAAAACAAAACAAAAAGACAAAACAAACAAAACTCACCATGTGTGCATTCTAGTCTTTAGAGATAATGTCATCATATTCTTATTTGATAATATTCATTCTAAATTTTACTGATAAAAAGATTTTGCTGCTATCAAGGATAAATAACAAAACATATAGTACTTTTTATTATAAATTTCATAGAGCTAATTTGATTCTCAGGGAATGTCTTAGTTGTTTTATGCCCAGCCCATATTTGTAATTAACTTATATTTGGAACTAAAAAATGAGGATAGTTCTGGTATACATGTTGGCTGGCATTTTAATTTATGTTAACAAGATGAAGTCATGATGAAGATGTTTATTGGAACTTTACTCACTCATCAATGACATGAATGAATTCTTTGCTGAATTAGGTAATAAATGTTGGATACTAGAAAGATTATTTCCTCAATTTCTGGTGCTATTCACCAAAAATTCACTATAGGTCTACATTTAAGTTTAATATGCATGGTTAATATTTTCTCTATCATTCTCTTAAATCTAGACGGAGTCAATAATCTTTTTCAATAATGAACCAGATAGTAAATATTTTAGGCTTACTGGGCTCTGTTGCAAAGACTCAGTTCTACAGTAGTTGCAAAAATAGCTATAGACAATATGTAAATTAGCAAGCATGGCTGTGTTCCAGTAAAACTTTGGAAAGCATGTGGGCTGTAGTTTTCTGACACCTCCTATAGATAATCAATAAAACAATAAACAAAGACTTGCTTTGTAATGTGTGCCAATTTTTCTGATGTATATACTCTGACTGTGACTGATTTCTAGCTGACAATGTGAAGTCACTGAACATAAAACAGGTAGAGTAGATGTAAATGACCTCACAGAAGACATAACAGCAAAATGTAGTAAAATAATTAATTAGTAAATTATGGGTATTGAGTCTTTATTACTTTTGTCATTAATGGAGTTTACTTAATTGTAAGCTTATGTAGCTTAATTTTAATAATGTCCACATCTAACAACTGGCTGGAAAACTTAACAGCCAACTTTTGTGAGCTGGCGTGGACTGGCTCTAGCATACACTAGTGGCAGATGTCCAAAAGAAGTTGTTTCATGGAGAGCAAGAGTTGGATTTTTATGGAGGGATAAGTGGGGACCTGCTTGCAACCCAGTTCCTTGATATGGGAGAGCTTGTTTTAAATGACATCTGCACTCTTTTATTTCCATGTCTTGGAGGCTCTCTGAAGGCTTTGCAGGATGGAGTTTTATATGATTATTTATTTATTTATCTTATCTGATTATTTAGTCCCTAAGAGGTTTAAGGCCTAGCAATATATTTATAGAAATTACTAAATTTTAAAATAAAAATTTTGTTGAAGCTAAAGCAAAGCATTTCATAAGAATTGCTTTCTGGGGCTGGTGATGTGGCTCAAGCGGTAGCGCGCTCGCCTGGCATGTGTGCGGCCCAGGTTCGACCCTCAGCACCACATACAAACAAAGATGTTGTGTCCGCCAATAACTAAAAAATAAATATTAAAATTCTCTCTCTCTCTCTCTCAAAAAAAAAAAAAAGAATTGCTTTCTGGGCTGGAGTTGTGGCTCAGTGGTAGAGTGCTTGCTTAATATATGTGAGGCACTGAGTTCAATCCCCAGAACCACATAAAAAAGTAAATAAATAAAATAAAGTTTAAAAAAAAACCCCAAAACAGGAAGCAAAGAGAGGGCTGGGGTGTTAGTAAGCTGTAGAGCACTGGCCTAGTATGTGCAAGGCCCTGGGTTTTGTCCCTAGAACTGCAAAAAACAAAACAAAACTGCTTTCTAGGAGTGAGGAGAGTAAGGCTATTGGACTTGTTGTGACTTACACACATGGAAAACTCTCCTTATAGATGACTTATCACAAGTAAAACCACCCTAGCCACAATCAGACACCAAAACAAAAAATAAATAAATAAAAATTAAAAAAATTCATAATGATTCCCCAGTCAAACACTGTGGTGCTCGATGATGTACTTCACCAAGTCGCTGTGAAGGGCAAGTCCACACACACCACAAGCTCCATCCAACCCTTCCTCACTGATGGCTGAGGAAACCCAGGGTTGAAATCTGACCTAAGCCTTCAAAGGAAATGAGATTCTGATTCGTGTTACCACAGGATGAAACTTGAGATCGTCATGTTGAGTGAAATAAGTCAGGCACAAAGGGACAAGTATTGTAAGTATTCCAAGGAATCGGAAAGTTCACACTGGCAATTTGTTAGGTAATTAAAAGTACAGAATCAGAATCCAGTGATTCATTTTCTGATACAAGCAAAATAAAGCATGGAAATTTGAAGAAATAAATACAATTTAATTTTTTATATTCCCTCTAAGAAAACTTTATATGTAGACATGGAATAATTCTAAGGAAACAAAAAATTCATCACAGTGATTGTTGCTGTTGAGGGAAGCTGGATCTCTATGGTTTAGGCTGGAAGTTAGATTTAATTGTCACGGCATTTCATTTTGTGAATTTTGGATTTTATACTGTATATGCATTTGCATATTTTAAAATCAATGTCACCTTTTCTTTGTAAAATTTTAGAAAAATGGTTAAGTAAAAAGAAGAAATTTTAAATCACCCGGGATTCAAACACCCAGACATCTCCATTGTTGTTATTTTGTAATGTAGTTCTTCAACATTGAAATCACTTTCCTTAGTCTTACACTGCTGTTGATCAGAGATGATTAAAGATGACAATTGAAAGAAAATAACAATGCCAAGTTTAGTCTCAGAAGAGGGAAATCAATGATTATGGCATTTCTTTCTTTCTCTCAGGAAAATGAGTAAAAGTAGAGACATCTATTTGGACTGATTGTAAGAAATTTAGAAAAGGTTTGAGTTTATCATGATTATTACCTCTAAAATATATATCTGTGAATGTGGGGCAAAAACCACATTAAGCTGGGCACAGTGGTGCATGCCTATAATCCCAGCGACTCAGGAGGCTGAGGCAGGAGGACAGTGACTTCAAAGCCAGCCTCAGCAAAAAGCAAGGCACTGAGCAACTCAGTGAGACCCTGCCTCTAAATAAAATACAAAATAGGGCTGGTGATGTGGTTCAGTGGTAGAGTGCCCTGAGTTCAACCCCTGTTACCAAATAAAACAAAACAAACAAACAAAACCAAACAACCCCCCCAAAAAACCCCAGCCAAACAAAAAACCATACACACACACACACACACACACACACAAAACATGTTAATATTTTTTACCCATTTAATTTCAATAAAATTAAAATATTAACATTGGAATTTATTTAAAATCTTGTATTAGGATATTTAATTTACATACTTATTAACTGTATCTAAAATTCACTGGGGAAAGTGTCTGATTGAGTATTGTTTATCAAACTCCTACTAAGTTCCAGGTTACAACAGGGTTTAGACACAGATTCCACCACCAGGGAACATTAACAAAGGATTGCTTATTGGCCTCAAAGGTATAGAGGCCCAGTAAGACACTGAGGATGTGTTAAGACATTTAAAGCCAGGCACAGTGATACACACTTGCAGTTCCAGTGGCTCAGGAGATTGAGACAGGAGGATTGTGAGCTCAAAGCCAGTCTAAGCAAAAGCCAGGTGCTAAGCAACTCAGTGAGGCCCTGTCTCTAAGTAAAATACAAAATAGGGCTGGGGCTGGGGCTCATTGGCAGAGCGTCCCTGAGTTCAATCCCTGGTAGTCCCCCCCGCCGTGCCAAAAAAAGATGTTTAATAAATTTGACTTTAAAATGTAACCACAGAGAGTAGGATTAGGGTTTAGGAAGCCAAGACAATACACGAAAGGAATCATTGCCCGTGAAAAATGTGGCAAGCATTGTGCAAGGTGATCATCCTCACTTTAGAGATGAGAATCACCCTGGAAGACTAAGAAGCCATCAAAGAGCATGACAGACAGATGAGAGTGTCAGATATGTTAGTAATTACACAAGGAAACAGCAGGATGTTTTCATCCAAACAGGAGCTGAAGATGAAGCTGCATGGCTTGTGTTACTACCTGCCTTCTGACTGCATTGTGGCTTCAGTCTGCGACTCTTCACCCAATGTTAAGTAAGGTTGTAGGTCTGTAGAGAATCCTTGCAGCTATCCTTTGTTACAGGTAAAGCATGGGTGAATGGCTAGGCTGACTGACACAGACAGTGCCTAAGAGACTGCTAAGGACCATTTCCTGGAAGTCTTGGCAGTTGTTATGCAGAATCTCGCACTGTGCTAATCTACTTTTTACTAAAGAGTTGATTATTTAAAGCCTATGTGCACTTTCATAAGCTCTAGTAGGCAGGCAAAGGTGTGCCTAAGATGGAGCTATGTGAAATCAGTGAAAACAGCGCAGTGTTATGTGTGCAGGTGATGGTTTGGGATGGATGCCGACAATCAAAACGTTCATAGAAGCACATGCCAGAGGGAAAGGAGTGTTTTGACACTGGAGTGAACTTAGGCCATGTTAAGGTATGGCTGGGGGGGGGGGCCTAAACAAAATATGCCACACTGGTTTTCAGTTTGAGCTATTTATTTATTTAATCTCATTGGATGAAATGATCTCTTCCTTGGGCGTTAGCAATCACTATAAAGAACACGTCTAATACTTAAAACCACAATGAGAGATCATTGATACCCATTAGGTGAGCTATTATTAAAAACCAGAAAACAACAAGTGTTGGTTAGGAGAAATTGGAACCCTTATACATTGAATGGGAACATAAAATGGACCAGTCACTGTAGAAAACAGTACAGTGGTTCATCTAATACTTAAACATAGCTTTACCACATGATCCAGCAATTATGCTTCTGTATACATACCCCAAAACTTTGAAAGTAAGGACTCTAACAGATATTTGTTTGCCAACTTATTATTCTTATGAATAATATTCTTATGAATAATAGCTGCATTATTCATAAGAACTAAAAGACAGAAGTAACTGAGTGTGTCCATTGATTAATGAATGGATAAACAATATGTGGCATTTACATATCATGGAATACTACTCAGCCTTAAAAAGGAATGAAATTCTATTACATGCTACAACATGGATGAACCTTGGGGGTATTATGTTAACTGAAAAGCCAGTCATAAAAGCCCATTATGTTAATTGAAAAGCCAATCATAAAACCCCACATGCATTAGATATCCTAAGTTTCCCTAAGCAACTTAGAGAGACCTGGAATCAATTATCCCATTGATACAATGTATCTAAGGTAGTCAAATTCATAGACACAGAAAATAAGATGGTGATTAAAAGCTAGGAAGAATGGGAGTTATTATTTAATGGGTACAAAGTTTCAGTTTGGACCCTTGATGAAAAGTTCTGGAGATAGTCATATTGTTCCATAACAATATGAATGCTTTTAATGCCATTTTGTGCCAAAAAGGGATAAATGATAACATTTGTGCCATATATATATATGCAATAAAACTCATGCTCTATAATATTTATTTCCAAATGTTATCATAGTCTATGATTTCATAACATCATACTTGGATTTGGGGTCACAAACTATCCCATCTGGTCTTTCTTTTATGGTAAAAAAATGGCTTATGTTTGCAATACAAGACAATAGTGGGTATAAAGCTTATGTAAGAAGAAGGTGCTACATCAGTATCATATGAAAGATCTTTCTCCTTGAAAGTGCCTAGAGCCTCTTTGAATAACCAGATCAAGTTTTCTTCATATAGACTTTCAAAGGAGCTACAATAATGCTTAGAAGGCAAGTCTTTGCACTAGTGAAGAAATCAATTTGAGGGCAGAAATGGAAACATCTGCTTAGCCTATAAAAGTAATTATCTGATATTTTTAAAGGCATGCTATTTTCTTGTTTTATATTTTTGATATTTTCCACATTTAAATGTTTCACAAAAGGTGTATTAAAATAAATTCAATAAAATTATTTGTAAAGTTCTTACTCTAAATATTTTTATTTTGGAACTCAGAACTGATATAAATTATTTATGAAATTAGTTGAGTACAACAACATATTTACAATATTTAATGTGTAAGTAGAGATATCCTGGAGTACTGCCAAGTCTAACTTGGGAATTAGTAGAACACGAAAAACAAAAGAACTAACTAGAAATTTATTTTCTTTAATGATTTATATTTTCTGTGAATGGCTTTGAGAAACAGTCTCTCTATTCTATTGTTTCTTTGGTAAACACTCCTGTAATCTCTGTAGTTCAGGAGACTGAGGCTGGAGCCAGATCACAAGTTCAAATTCAGCTTCAGCACAGAGGGTCTTCAGTCGGTCCTGAGCCTTGGAGATTTAGGTTATCTCTTGGGAACTATCCTGGCTCCCCCACATGCATTAGATATCCTAAGTTGCCCGAAGCAATTTAGTGAGACCTGGACTCAAAATAAATAAATAAAAGGGGCCACTGATGTGGCTCGGTGGTGGTTAAGCATCCCTGGGTTAAGTCCCTGGTACCCAAAACAAAACAAAACAAAACAAAACCAACCACTCCATGAAATCTGAATATTTGCTTTCTAGAGCCATTGATGATACTCTCACTGAGGTTATACTCAAGGTTTGTAATCTCAAAGGGACAGAAAGCTCCTGTCTTCTCTTTGGATCTTCTCTACCATTTGTGGTGGTCACAGCCTCTGGTTCCTTGTGGGTGCAACAGAGAGGTTGTCCTGGGTTGTGTGGTGTCATGGCGATGCAAGCAAGCTCTGGATAGAGATCACCTTGTTTCAGATCACAGCTCCACTAACTAACTGTGTGATCTTGGTCAAGTTAATTATTCTTTCAATGTCTGCTTATACATTTGTAAAAGGGGGGACTAATGAATCTGCTTTTTCTTGCTGTGACCCACTATCTGACAAGAACAACTTAGAGGAGGAAATGTTTATTTTGGGCTCATGATTTCAGAGGTACAATTCATGGTTGGCCAATTTCATTGTTCTGGGCTTTGAGAAAGAACATTGTGGTAGAAAAGCATGACTGCCAGGAAGGAGAGAGAGAGAGAGAGAGAGAGAGAGAGAGAGAGAGAGAGAGAGAGAGAGAGAGACAGCGAGAGCGAGTGAGCAAATGAGGATCCAGGGACAAAATATAATCTCCAAAATAACCTGCTTCCTCCAGTCATGTCCCACCTACCTATAGTTACCATCCAGAGTCCAGTCAAATTATTAATTCACCAAATGGATTAATCTACTATTGAAGTTACAGCTTTCACAGTCTACTCATTTTGCCTCTGAATACATGAGCTTTTCTGGGGATACCTCATCCAAACCATAACAGACATGAATAATTTATAGAAATAGTATTATAGAAATAATAGAGTGTTCTGTGAGAATCACATAAAAGTCATAAGAGGAAAGTGTTTAGAACAGTGTCTGCACACAAGAAACACTCTAAGTTTGAATCATCCGCATCGTTATCATCTTTTATATCCTAAAACTGACTCTGTTAGTGCACTAAATGTAAACTGAAGATGGAAGGAATGAATAAAGACCATTAGTGTCCATAAACAAATGTAATTACCTTTGAAGTCTTATGGTTCATCATTTTATAGTGACGAAGCCTAACTCTCTCAGGTACCTGTCATGATGATGAAATGGCTCAATATTAAAAACAGTTATTCTTGAGAATAAATATAAAGCCTTTTCTAACCATTGTCTGTGGAGAGCCACCCATGAATTACTTGAGGGTCTTCAGTGGGTCCTGAGCCATGGAGATTTAGGTTTTTCCTTGGGAAATATCCTGGCTCCCCCACATGCATTAGATATCCCAATGCACATAACCTCTACTTCTGCTCTGCTAGGGAGACCCTCTTGTAGCTTTGTAGTTCAGCATAACCCATTGGGAACTGGAAAACCCACCTCCTACCTTATTTGGCAAAGAATATTCCATGGAAAACCTCTGATGTTCCCTGATATAAATAAAGCAAGCACAGACTGTTTAGTGTGGAAGCTCTATCCCTAAGATTGGCTAGCCCAATCTAGAGTTCGACTATTCCTCCCATGCTCCCTCTCCCTACCCCATTATGAATCAGCCTCCTTATATCAGAGAAAACATTCTGCATTTGTTTTTTTGGGATTGGCTGACTTCACTTAGCATTATCTTTTCTAAATCCATCCACTTACCTGCAAATGGCATAAGTTTATTCTCTTTTATTGCTGAGTAATATTCCATTGCCACATTTTTCATCCATTCATCTGTCACTTATAAACTAAAAATAATTAATTAAAAAAAGATTGGCTAGCCCATCCCACGACGTTCTAAAATTACTTTCTGTGTCCTGTGTTCTTTTTGCTGCTCAACCTTTCTTAGCCTTTGTTTCACAGCCAGCCCATTCCACTAGGAGGAACTCCTTTCCACTGCCCATGGGGCATGTGGGCAGGAATTGTCCTTCTGATGGCCATCACTGCTCTGGCATGAGGGAGGAAATCATATGGTCTCAGCAGATTGACCCAGGCTTGGTGATAAACTCAGTGGCTGCACTTACCAATAATTTATGACCATTAGCAAAAGGATGATTTGGGCCAAATTAAATTCTTCTGGTAGAAATGAGGTGTGGGAAATGAGAAGGGCACGGGGAGTGGAGGCTGTGTTGAGGTGCCACTAGGTAGAGAAGCAAGCTGGTGGTCACAGTGTGAACTCTAGGGCAAGATTAAGTTCAAATACTAAATGTTCCTACCAATAGCTTTGCTAACTTTGACAAATTGCTTTTCTTTCCTTCAGCATTCCCATCTTATATACTGGAATAAGTTTCTAGTTTCTAGTATTAAGGATTAAATAAGTCAATTCCCTGTCCAAAAAGCAGCAGTGGCATGGTCCCACCTTTGGGTACTCTCTACCATTCAGGCTTTTCTTCTTTAAAGTTGTTCTCAATATTCATTTCAAACTGATTTTAGGGTTTGTGTTGGTCAACAGAGTGTCAATTACTCTTGAACTCACTTTATTTTAGGGAATAACCTTGGTTTTGGCCATTAAGATCAGTGTCTTTAATTTACTATCTCAAAAAAATTAAGACTCTACAATTTACATCAACCCAGACAAGGCTGTGACTATTTAAAATTGAGGAGAATATTTATAATGTAATAAAGTGTGAGAAACAGTGATATCAAATTCAGTTTAATTGATATGAGAAACATGTTATCTGAATGATAATTTAGAATATAGGAAATGTAGAGAATAGGAGAAGGTTTCTATCTATGGTTTGAGAGTGTGTTAAAAAGGATTACGTTAGATTGATACTAGGTAGATTAAGCTTATTGTTTCAGTTGTTTGAAAACATGTTAGACTTACTTAAATTATTATTTTTTTAATATTTGTTTTTTAGTTTTAAGTGGACACAATATCTTTATTTTATTTTTTATGTGGTGTTGAGGATCAAACCCAGTGCCCCACATGTTCTAGGTGAGCGCTCTACCACTTGAGCCACAACCCCAGCCCCTTAAATCATTTTTATGAGAATAAAAATTTGTTGCATTTCTTTCCAACTTCTGCATAAAAAAACTAACAACTGAATGATTGCTACTCCAATGCTAAAAAGTACAGGATATTAGAAGAACGGCACCTCTTAATGCTGTCAGGGCAAGGTCGAGTGACTATACATGCATGTGTGGTAGGAAGTGAAGGCTTACGGTTGACATATGCCAGGTGAACAAAAATTTTATTAGGCTTAAAGGAGCTGTAAGTAACAAGAGGGTTTACAAAACTAGCCATGCAACAATAGATGAAAATATTGTGACACTTCTGATGTAAGAGAATTTGACTTTCAGGAAATATTTTTTTTCAACTAGAATTTCCAATAACTTGCATGTATTTCCTTCAGGTGAACATCTTTTAAGTGAACATAAAACTTTAATCACAGAATAGAAGTTCTTTGGATTGGACAAAAGAGAACGAAGGGAAGGGAGGTAGGATGGGAATAAAAAGTACAGTAGAATGAATTGGACAGAACTTTCCAATGTTCATATATGAATACAGTGAAATATATATGAATATATATATGTATATGAATACATATATGAATACAGTGAAACTCTGCATCATGTACAACTGCACAAATGGGATCCTAATTAGAATAAGTTATACATACATATGTATGTAAATATCTCAAAATATACTCTACTGTTATGTATATCTAAAAAGAACAAGTAAAAACTTTAATCATTGCTTAATAAAGATACACACACATTGCTTTGCTAGGTTGAACTTTCTGTCTCTGAAATGCCTCTATCTCCATGAGGATTAGTGAGATATTACCCCTGTCAAGCAGTGATAGGTGGGTACTCTTCAGACCTTTGTGTGCTGTTCTGCATCTCTATGGATGCATATAATTTATTTTAATGAATGGAAAAATGGCAGAAATGTTGTGCCATTTCTATTTAAAACTTTAATAATTGATTAATAAAGGTACATAACACATTTTTTGTACTGTATTTCAGGAAGATAGATGCAGTAATGGGTTGTAGGACTCTAGCATCAAAACTGTATTTACTGTATGATTTCAATTTTGCTTTTAAAATTGTCATTAAATATCCATGCCCATACTTACATTTTCAAATATAGATTGCAGAAGTTGGTAAGAAATGCAACAAATTATTCATTGTGGTTTTGTTAGTTGAAGTGAAAATGGTAATAGAAATGATAGAATATCTATTTTTATTAAGAATTAATTTATTACATTTAATTTTAAAACATGTTTTATAGTTAGAAAATAAGCAACAAATGTCATAAAAGAAAAGTTTAGAAAGATAAAATATCCTCCAAAGAAGATATATAGATGAGAAATTAAGTACATGCAAAAATGTTCAGCGTCATTAGCCATTGGGGAAATGCAAATTAAAACCACAAAACAATATAACTAGGCAACTATTAAAGCGGATAAAATTTAAAAAAAATACTAACATAATGACAATGATAAGTGCTGATTTTATAGAACAAGTGAAATTCTCATATATTGCCAGTAGGACTGTCAAATGGTATAGCCCTTCTTGAGAATGAAATTTCTTATAAAGTTAATGTTAAACTTACCATATGACCCAGTAATCCCACTCCTTGATATTTATCCTAGAGATATGAAAATCTATGTTCACCCATAAACCTGTAGAGAAATGTTTATGATGAGTCTATTCAAAATAGCCCAAACCTGAAAATCATCCAATGGACATTCATGGGTCAATAGATAAATAAATTGTGGTACATATATGGAATGCAATACTTCTCTACTGAAAAAAGGAATGATGGCTCAAACAACACAGAGATATCAAAGGCCTTATGCTGTGTGAAGGAGGCCAGTATAACCAAAGGTTACATGATATAGGATTCCACTTATATAAAAGTCTTGCAAAGACCACTGCAGAGACAAGAGAACACACTGGTGGGGGGATGGGAGGACTACAAAGGCCCAGCTGAGTGGGCATTTTCAGGTGATGGAATTTTTCAGCATCCTGATTGTGGTGGTGGTTATAAAAATCTATACTTGAGTTAATATTTGTAGAACTGCATACCAGAAAAGTTAAATTTCACCATGTTAAAAATAAAATAAAAAGATCAGAAACAAAAATGGTGGCCATCATTTAAGCTCCACTGTTTTTCTCATAACTACTTTTCAAGCCCAGAGTCCACATTGAGTTTTCCTTTTTTTTCCTCTGAAAGGGTATTACTAAGCACACCATTTATCATTTGGTTCTTATCACCAATGGACCTCACTTCCTAGATCAATAATTGTTCTTAGAATAACAGTATTTGCTGCTTACATCATTTATCACTAGGCGCTTATCAGTAATTGCTTTGCAATGTTGCTTCTCTCTCTCTCTCTCTGGTGGGCCTGTCTTGTTTTTCTAAATGAAACTGCCATTTATTGTTACACAGAATACTCTTTCTGCTGTGTATACTTACTACTTCATCTTTTATTCAAAATGAACCAGTGAGATAGTATTAATATGCCCTTCTTTTTTCTTCTTCATGAGGCAATGAAAGCTTGTAAAGTTATAGGGGATATTGGTGTCACACTGAAAGTAAGAGGAGAAGCTGGGGAAGAAGACTACTAGGTCTGGCTAATTCTGAAGTCTGTGATCAATATCTACATAGACCCCAGGAGCTCTATAGCCAGTCATTATATTATCAAAGGTAGACCCTGTCCTACACTTTAGGATACCCATAAGCCTCATTTAATAAAAAACATTAGTTAGTTCTGTTCCATAAAGGAGTTTTAAGGTGCTTGAACATTCTGGTTGAATGCACACTTATCTCTCAGAATTGACAAGGCCAGGTGTGAACACCTGAGAAAATGTGTATGAACTCAGGAGACAACACTGTGCTTATTTTTGGATTTTAGTTCTGGAAATTGGGAATCATTTAGAACTCTAAAGAATTAGAAAATATACCCAAGATCTCTGAGGATAAAGCCTAGTGCCTGATGGCATTTGTTGTACGTACAGTCAATTCCAGTCTCTTGTCATGCTTGTGGAAAGTTACCAGTTAGCATCATCCTGATGAAAATAATTGCTCAGATTAGTTTTCTGTGTTCCGTGGTCCAAAGGGGATCCCTGGCCAAGAAATGGGAGACACCGGGAATGTGGGGTGGCAGGTACAAGGTTCCTGTTATTATATTCAGAGAAAGGGAGTTTTGAATAGATAGAGGGGGAAGTTCTGTGAATGGAGTTGGGGAAGGTCAGTACCAGTCCTAACCCGTTGTTGGTGTGTGGTGGAGGATAGAGCTCTGATCCTGTTCGCCCACAGGTGCGCCCGTCGCCAATAGGCAAGGAAAGCCCCGCATAGGGATGTGCTCCTGGATACAGCCTCAGGGCTGGAGTTCTCAGGTCTCACAGGTGTCTATTTTTCTGGAGTGTTCTCTAAGGTAAGGATAGAACCAAAACCACCTGCAAAGTTGTACTTCTAATAAAGAAACCTTTACTGATGGATCAAGTCAGTTTTTTTTCTAAAACACTTCCTCTTCATTTTTAAAATACTGAATATTGAATATTCTTTTAAAAAATTAATTAATTAATTAATTTCTTCTAATTAGTTATACATGACAGCAGAATGCATTTCAATTCATATTACACATATGGAGCACAATTTTTTATGTCTCTGGTTGTACACAAAGTAGAGTCACACTATTTGTGTTTTCATACATGTACCAGAGTAATGATGTCCATCTCATTCCACCTTCTTTTCTACTCCCATTCCTCCTCCCTTCCCTCCCTCCTTTTTTCCCTATCCAAGGTTCCTCCATTCCTCCCATGCTCCCTCCCACCCCCATTATGAATCAGCGTCCACTTTTCAGAGAAAACATTTGGCCTTGGGTTTTTTGGAATTGACTTACTTCATTTAGCATTATATTATCCAACTCCATCCATTTACCTGTAGATGGCATGATTTTAATCTCTTTTAATGCTTAGTAATATTCCATTTTGTGTATATATAGCGCAGTTTCTTTTTCCATTCATCTATTGAAGGGCATCTAGGTTGGTTCCAAACTTTAGCTATTGTGAATTGTGCTGCTATAAACATTAATGTGGGTGCATCACTTTAATAGGCTGATTTTAAGTCCTTTGTGTATAAATTGAGAAGTAAGACAGCTGGATCAAAAGGTGGGCCCATTCCAAGTTTTCTAAAGAATCTGCATACTACTTTCCAGATTGGTTGCATCAATTTGCAGTCCCACCAGCAATATATGAGTGTGCTTTTCCCCCCACATTCTCGATAACACTTATTGTTGTTTGTGTGCATACTAGCTGTCATTCTGACTGGAATGAGAGTAGATTCGATTTTTATTTCTCTTTTTTAAAATTGGCTTTATTTTTAAAATACATGATAGTGTAATGCATCACAATTCTTATTACACATATAGAAAAATTTTCATACCTCTGTATATAAAGTATGTTTACATCAATTCATGTCTTCATACATGTACTTTGGATAATGATGTCTATCACATTCCACCATCCTTGCTAATCCCCTGCCCCCTCCTTTTCCCTCCCACCCCTCTTCCCTATCTAGAATTCATCTATTCTTCCCATGCTCTCTCTCTCTCTACCCAACTATGTGTCAGCCTCCTTATACCAAAGAAAACATTTGGCATTTGTTTTTTTGGGATTGGCTAACTTCACTTAGCATTATCTTCTCCAACTCCATCCATTTACCTGCAAATGCCATGATTTTATTCTCTTTTATTGCTGAGTAATATTCCATTGTATATATATGCCACACCTTTTTTTATCAATTCATTCACTGAAGGGCATCTAGGTTGACTCCACAGTTTAGCTATTGTGAATTGTGCTGTTCTAAACATTGATGTGGCTGTGTCTCTGTAGTATGCTGCTTTTAAGTCCTTTGGGTATAGTCCAAGAAGAGGAATAGCTGGTCAAATGGTAGTTCCATTCCCAGGTTTCCAAGAAATCTCCATACTGCTTTCCATATTGGCTGCACCAATTTGCAGCAGTGTATGAGTGTGCCTTTTCCCCCACATCCTCGTCAACACTTATAGTTGTTTGTCTTCATAATAGCTCCCCTTCTGACTGAAGTGAGATGATATATTAGAGAAGTTTTGATTTGCATTTCTCTGATTGATAGAAATGATGAGCATTTTTTTCATATATTTGTTGATTGATTGTATATCCTCTTCTGAGAAGTGTATGTTCACGTCCTTGGCCCATTTATTGATTGGGTTATTCATTTTTTTGGTGCTTAGCTTTTTGATTTTTTATATACTCTAGAGATTAGTGCTCTATCTGATGTGTGGGGGGTAAAAGTTTGCTCCCAAGATGTAGGCTCTTTATTCACCTCACAGATTGTTTCTTTTGCTGAGAAGAAACTTTTTTAGTTTGAGTCCATCCCATTTATTGATTCTTGGTTTTAATTCTTACACTATAGGAGTCCTATTAAGGAAGTTGGGGGCCTAATCCCACATGATGGAGATTAGGGCCTGCTTTTTCTTCTATTAGACACAGGGTCTCTGGTTTTATTCCTAAGTCCTTGATCCATTTTGGATTGAGTTATGTGCATGGTGAGAGATAGGGGTTAAATTTCATTTTGTTGCATATGGATTTCCAGTTCTCCCAGCACCATTTGTTGAAGATGCTATTCTTTCTCCATTGCATGCTTTTAGCACCTTTGTCTAATATAAGGTAGTTGTGATTTTGTGGGTTGATCTCTGTGTCCTCTATTCTGTACCATTGGTCTACCATGCTGTTTTTGTTACTATTGCTCTGTAGAATAGTTTAAGGTCTGGTATAGTGATGCTACCTGCTTCACTCTTCCTGCTAAGGATTGCTTTAGCTATTCTGGGTCTCTTATTTTTCCAGATGAATTTCCTGATTGCTTTTTCAATTTCTATGAGGTATCCCATTGGGATTTTGATCAGAATTGCATCAAAACTGTATAGTGCTTTTTGGTAGCATGGTCATTTTGATAATATTAATTCTTCCTATCCAAGAGCAAGGTAGAGTTTTCCATCTTCTAAGGTCTTTTTTGATTTAATGCTTTAGGGTTCTGTGGTTTTCATTGTATAGATCTTTCATCTCTTTTGTTAATTTGATTCCCAAGTATTTTTTTTTTGAAGATATTGTAAATGGGATAGTTTCCCTCATTTCCATCTCAGAGAATTTGTCACTGATATACAGAAATACCTTTGATTTATGAGTGTTGATTTTATAACCTGCTACATTGCTGAATTCATTTACTAGTTCTAGAAGTTTTCAGGTGGAGCTTTTTGGGTCTTCTAGGTATAGAATCATATCATCAGCAAATAGTGCTAATTTAGTTTCTTCTTTTCCTATACATATCCCTTTAATTTCTTTTATCTAATTGTTCTGCCCAGTGTTTCAAGGACTATGTTGAATAGAAGTGGTGAAAGAGGCATCCATTTCTTGTTCCAGATTTTAGAGGGAATGCTTTCATTTTTTTTCAATTTAGAATGCTGTTGGCCTGGGGCTTAGTGTAGATAGCCTTTACAATGTTGAAATATGATCCTGTTATCCCTAGTTTTTCTAGTGTTTTGAACATGAAGGGCTGCTGTATTTTGTCAAGTGCTTTTTCTGTGTCTATTGAGATGATCATATGATTCTTATCTTTGAGTCTATTGATGTGGTGAATTACATTTATTGATTTCCTTAAGTTGAATCAACCTTGTATCCCTGGGATGAATCCCACTTGATCATGGTGCATGATTTTTTGATATGTTTTTGTATTTGATTTGCCAGAATTCTATTGAGAATTTTTGCATCTATGTTCATTAGAAATATTGGTCTGGAGTTTTCTTTTTTTTTTTTTTGATGTGTATTTGCCTGGTTTTGGAATCAGGGTGATATTGGCCTCATATAATGAGTTTGGAAGTGCTCCATTTTTCTATTTCCTGAATTAAATTGAAGAGTATTGGTAATAGTTCTTCTTTAAAGGTCTTGTAGAACTCAGCTGTATATCCATCCGGTCCTGAGATTTTCTTGGTTGGTAGGCTTCTGATGACATCTTCTATTTCATCACTTGATATTTGTCTGTTTAAATTGTGTATATCTTCCTGATTCAATCTGGGCAAGTCGTATGACTTAAGAAATTCATCAATTCCTTCACTATCTTCTATTTTATTGGAGTATAAGTTTTCAGAATAATTTCTAAATATCTTCTGTATTCCTGTAGTGTCTGTTGTTATATTATCTTTTTCATCAAGTATGCTGGTAATTTGAGATCTCTCTCTCCTTCTCTTCATTAGTCTAGTTAAGAGTCCGTCAATTTTATTTATATTCTAAAAGAATCAACTTTTAGTTTTGTCAATTTTTTCAACTGTTTCTTCTGTTTCAATTTCATTAATTTCTGCTTTAATTTTAATTATTTCTTGCCTTCTACTGCTTTTTCTGTTGATTTTTTCTTCTTTTTATGGGGCTTTGAGATGTAAAGTGAGGTCATTTATTTGTTGACTTTTTCTTCTTTTAAGAAATGAACTCCATGCAATGAACTTTCCTCTTAGAACTGCTTTCATAGTGTTCCAGAGATTTCCATATGTTGTGTCTATGTTCTCATTTATCTCTAAGAATTTTTAAATCTCATTTTGAAGTCTTCTGCAATCCATTGTTCATTAAGTAGTGTATTATTTAATCTCAAGGTGTTGGAGTAATTTTTATTTTTTATTTTGTCATTGATTTCCAATTTCATTCCATTATGATATGATAAAACATGGTAATATCTCTACTTTTTGTATTTGCTAATTGTTACTTTGTGGCATAATATATGGTCTATTTTAGAGAAGGATCCATGTGCTGCTGAGAAGAAAGTGTATCCACTTGATGCAGGTTGAAATATTCTATATATGTCAGTTAAGTCTAAGTTATTGATTATATTATTGAGTTCTATACAGTCTTTATTCAACTTTTGTTTCAAAGATCTATCCAGTGGTGAGAGATGTGTGTTAAAGTCACCCAAGATTATTGTGTTGTGATTAATTTGACTCTTGAACTTGAGAAGAATTTGTTTGATGAACATAGCTGCACCATTTTTGGGGATATAAATATTTATGATTTTTATATCTTGTTGGTGTATGGTTCCCTTGAGTAGTATGTAATGTTCATCTTTATCCCTTTTGATTAAATTTGGCTTGAAGTCTACTTTATTTGATCTGAGGATGGAAACCCCTGCTTGCTTCCACAGTCCATGTGAGTGGTATGATTTTTCCCAAAATTTCACCTTCAGTATGTGTATGTCTTTACATATCAGATAAGTCTCCTGGAGGCAGCATATTGTTGGGGTCTTTTTTTTTTTAACCCAATCTGCTAGTCTATGTCTTTTGACTGGTGAGTTTAAGCCATTAACATTCAGGGTTACCATTGAGACATGGTTTGTATTCCCAGCCATTTTTGTTTATTTTTGTTACTTAACTTGACTTGATTTTCTTGTTTGATTTGTTTTTCCTTTAGGTTACTACCTCTTTCTGGTAATTTTCATTGTTTTTTTGTTTCCTTTACATAGCATATTTTTTCCAAGGATGTTTTGTAGTATTGGTTTTCTTGCTATAAATTCTTTTAACTTTTGTTTATCGTGAAAGGTTTTTATTTCATCTTCAAATCCAAAGCTTAATTTTGCTGGATACAAGATTCTTGATTGGCACTCATTATCTTCCAGAGCTTGATATATGTTGTTCCAGGATCTTCTAGTTTTCAGGGCCTGTGTTGAAAAATCTGCCATTATCCTAATTGGTTTCCCCCTATATGTAATCTGATTCCTTTCTCTTGTGGCTTTTAAAATTCTCTCCTTATTCTGTATGTTGGGTATTTTCATTATAATGTTCCTTGGTGTGCATCTGTTGTGGTTTTGTACACTCAGCATCCTGTTGGCTTCTTGAATGTGGATTTCCAATTCATTCTTCATGTCTGGAAAGTTTTCTAATATTATTTTATTGTATAGACTGTTCATTCCTTTGGTTTGGACCTCTATGCCTTCCTCTATCCCAATAACTCTTAAATTTGCTCTTTTTATGCTATCCCATATTTCTTGAATATTCTGCTTGTGGTTTCTTATCATTTTTGCTGTGTGGTCTATGTTCTTTTCAAGATGATTTATTTTATCTTCATTGACTGATGTCCTGTCTTCTAAGTGGTCTACTCTGTTGGTGATGTTTTCATTTGAGTTTTTAATTTGGTTTATTTATTTCTTTCATTTCAAAAAATTCTTTTTTTTTTTCAGAACCTCTACCTCCCTGTTGAAGTGATCTTTTGCTTCTTGGATTTGTTTATGTAGTTCGTTGTTGAAGTGACGTTTCACTGCCTGTATTTGGTCTCTTATATCTTCCTTTATTTCCCAGAATATTTTAACCATGTATATCCTAAATTCCTTCTCTGTCATTTCTCCTGCTGTGGCTGCCAATGATTCTAATGATATAGTGTCTTTATTTGTTTGGGGCACTTTCTTCCCTTGTCTTTTCATGTTGGTCATGTGTCTTCCTTTCCAGCTCTGTGGGTCTAGATTGTTATTGTTTTTACCCTATAGGTTTGTAGTGCTCTAGTAGGATTCCAAGACCTCTCCTTTATGGGGAAGAACAATGTTAATAGATCCCAATATCAACAGTATACCATCTATGAACAATTTGTTGTTATTAAGATGTTTACAGTTTAGTCTCAATGTACAGAAATGTTGGATTCCATTATTTTCTAAAATATAATCAGTATTTTTTAAAAAAGGTTTACAGTTTCTGGCAGTGGACAATAACCAGGGGTGCTGCTTAGGATGATATGCTGAGGAGGTAGGATGTGAGGATATAGAGTCAATATATCTTAGGAATTATAAAGGAGAAATCCAGTGAAGAGGGTTAGTAGGAAGAGAATAGACAGGAAATAATTTAGAGTAGGTAAGTACATGGAAAGACAGTAGAGTACATAAAACAAACACACATATGTATTTAGAAAAATACATGTGTTAAAAGAGTAAAATTTGGAGGGGGAAAGAAAAATAAAAGAATAAAAAGGAAAAGAAAAAAGTGCATATACAACACCTATATATTATATTTTTTAGATGACTCAGTTCTCATTTCATGCAAAGTTCTTGGTTTCACATATGTTGGGGATGTGGGAGCCAGAGGATGGAGGGGTAGAAGAGAATAACCCAACCAACCAACCAACCAACCAACCAATAAACAAATAAAAACTCAAAGGAAGAGGCCAGGGTTTTAGCTAACTTTAAAGATCCCTATCTTTCCTGCTTCTCTTCTCCTCCAGTAGGTGGCATCATCTGTTGTAAGCTAGTGTCTCTGCCCTCCGGATGGTGGAGGTAGCCAGGGTGGGAAGGCTGGTCCTGGTGCAGGGCACCTGGATGCAGGGAGTGTCACCCACCAGTCCCCTGCGGAAAGATTGCACCTCATGGGTCTCTTTTTGGGACCACTCACTCACATAATGTGAGCACACAATACTATCTCCCTCTCTTGCCTGGATGTTTCGCAGTTCCAAGTTTCTCCCTCTCCCCTAGCAGTTCCCAATTGAGGAAACTTTCACCCCAGGCTCCTGTGGGCAGCTCCCTGTTCGCACTGCACACCTGTGTTGGACTATTAATGGGTTAACACTACTGGGGAGGGGGGGAGGTTGGAGATCTGGTACCTGGGCACTGGAGATTCGATCTGGGAATTTCCCCCAGCTAAATGGTGAGAATATTGAGTCAAGATGGCGCAGCCTGCTTTCAGCGCTGGGCTGTCTGCTGAGGTGGGGTGAGCCTGGTGAAGTGGGAGGAGCTGGGTGATGGCGTTGTGCTGTGAGTAGGTAGCAGCTGAGTGACTTGCATGGGAGCAGAGTGAAGACTTGGAGATCTGCAGATCTGCAGGTGATTCTGCTAAGGTGCTCCCTGAGTCTTGTGTGGACTGGAACTTAGGGCTTTGAGTCCTGCTCCAATGCCAGACACCCTACTCTAAAGCTAAGGCCTGGAGCCCTATGTGGGGTGGTCACAGTGCTGATGATTCAGCAGAGAGCAGCTGGGTAGGGGTTCTCTAAAACTCTCGAATAGGGGAGATCTGCGGGTCTGGCTGCAGGGACAGCTTATTCCCTTCCTGCTGCCATGTTGGATCACTGTTTTACCCTGATTTTTATTTCTCTAATTACTAGAGATTTTGAACATTTTTCAAATATATTTATTGATGAACTATATATCTTCTGAGAAGTGTCTGTTCAGCTCCTTAGCCTGTTTATTGATTTGGTTATTTATTTATTTATTTTTTGGGTGTAAAGTTTTTTAAGTTCTTTATAAATCCTGGAGATTAATGCTCTATCTGATGTGCGTGTGGTACAAATTTGCTCCTATTCTTTAGGATTTCTCTTCACCTCACTGATTGTTTCTTTTTCAAAGAAGAAGCACTTAAGTTTGAATCTATCCCATTTATTGATTTTCAATTTTATTTCTTGAGATATAGGAGTCTTGTTAAGGAAATTGGGGCCTACCCCAACATGATGAAGATTTGGGTCTGCTTTTTCTTCTATTAGACACAGGGTCTCTCTTATTAGGTAATTGATCCACTTAGAGTTGAGTTTTGTGCATGGTGAGAGATAAAGACCTAATTTTATTCTGTTGCATATAGATATCTAGTTTTCCTAGCACCATTTGTTGAAGAGGCTACCTTTTCTCCAATGTATGTTTTTGGAGCCTTTGTCTAGTATGAGATGACCATATTTATCTGGGTTTGTCTCTGTGTCTTCTAGTCTGCATCATTGATTTACCAGTCTGTTTTGGTGCCAATAGCATGCCAGTTTTGTTACTATTGATTTGTAGTATAGTTTAAGGTCTGGTATTGGGATGCTACCTGATTTACTTTTTTTTTGCTGAGAATTGCTTCAGCTATTCTGGGTCTCTTATTTTTCCAAATGTATTTCATGATTGCTTTTTCTGTTTCTATGAGGATTATCATTGGGATTTTGATTGGAATTGCATTAAAACTGTATAGTGCTTTTGGTAGTATAGTCATTTTGAGAATATTGATTTTGCCTACCCAAGAACAAGGTAGATCTCTCCCTCTTCTAAGATTTCTTTAATTTCTTTCTTTAGTGTTTTGTAGTTTTCATTGTAGAGGTCTTTCACCCCTTTTGTTAAATTAATTTCCAAGTATTTTATTTTTTGAGGCTATTATAAATGGGGTAATTTTCCTAGTTTCTCTTACAGATAATTCATCACTGATGTACAAAATCGCCTTTGATTTATGGGTGTTGATTTTATATTCTGCTACTTTGCTGAATTCATTTATTAATTCTAGAAGTTTTCTGGTGGAATTTTTGGATCCTCTAAGTATAAAATCATGTCATTGGCAAATAGTGATAGTTTGAGTTCTTCATTTCCTATCTGTATTCCTTTAATTTCTTTCATCTGTCCAAGTGTTCTGGCTAGACTTTTAAGGACTATGTTAAACAGAAGTGGTGAAAGAGGGCATTGCTCTCTTGTTCTAGTTTTTAGAGGAAGTACTTTCAATTTTTTCCTATTTAGAATGATGTTGACCTTGGGTTTATTATAGATAGCTTTTACAATGTTGAGATATATTCCTATTATCCCTAGTTTTTCCAGTTTTTTGAATATGAAGGGGTTCTGCATTTTGTCAAATGCTTTTTCTGCATCTATTGAGATGATCATATGATTCTTGTCTTTAAGTCTTTTGATGTGGTGAATTACATTTATTGATTTTCTTATGTTGAACCAACCTTGCACCATTTGAATGAACCCCACTTTATCATGGTGCACTATCTTTTTAATATGTTTTTGTATGTAGTTTGCCAGAGTTTTTTTTTCTCTGAAATTTTTTGCATCTATGTTCATCAGGGATATTGGTCTAAAGTTTTCTTTCTTCCATGTGTCTTTGTCTGGTTTTGGAATCAGGGTAATATTTGCCTCATAGAATCAGCTTGGAAGTATTTCCTCTTTTCCTATTTCATAGAATAATTTGAGGAGTATTGGTGTTGTTCTTCTTTAAAGGTCTTGTAGAACTCAGCTGTGTATCCATCCAGTCCTGGGATTCTTTTGGTTGGTAGGCTTCTGATTGCATCTTCTATTTTATCGCCTGAAATTGATCTGTATGTCCTCCTGATTGTATGTCCTCCTGATTCAGTTTGTTTCTGTTTTATTGTAGTACAGATTTTCAAAATAGTTTCTAATTTCTTCTGTATTTCTGCAGTGACCACTGTGATAATTCCTTTAACATCACAGACTTTAGAAATTTACTTTTCTCTCTCCTTCTCTTCATTAGAGTGGCTAAGTGTTTATCTATTTTACTTATTTTTTCAAAGCATCAACTTTTCATTTTATCAATTGTTTCTTTTGTTTCAATTTCATTGATCTCAGCTCTGATTTTAATTATTTCCTGTCTTCTACTGCTTTTGGAGTTGATTTCTTCTTCTTTTTCTGGTGCTTTGAGATGTAATGTTAGGTCATTTACTTATTGAATTTTTCTTTTTTAAAGGAATGAACTTCACCCAATGAACTTTCCTCTTAGTATTGCCTTTATAGTGTCCCAGAGATTTTGATAAGTTGTAGCAGTATTCTCATTACTGCTAAGAATTTTTCAATATCCCCCCTGATGTCTTTCACAATCCATTCTTCATTCAGTAGCATATTATTTGGTCTCCAGGTGTTGGAATAGCTTCTATTTTTATTTTATCATTGATTTTTGAATTTCATTCCATTATGATCTGATAGAA
This sequence comes from Urocitellus parryii, assembly GCF_045843805.1. NCBI lineage: Eukaryota > Metazoa > Chordata > Mammalia > Rodentia > Sciuridae > Urocitellus > Urocitellus parryii. The sequence goes on from NC_135531.1 coordinate 104,827,785, forward strand.
TGCAGGGTAGTATCTCTACTTTTTTGTGTTTTCTAAGACTTTCTTTGTGGTGTAATATATGGTCCATGTGGTGCTGAGAAGAAAGTTTATTCACTAGTTGATAGATAAGATATCCTATATATGCTTGGTAAGTCTTAATTATTGATTGTATTATTGAATTCTATAGTTTCTTTGTGTAGATTTTTTTTGGGGAAGATCTATCCAGTGGTGAAAGAGGTGTGTTAAAGTCACCTAGCATTATTGTGTTGTGGTTTATTTGACTCTTAAATTTGAGAAGAGTTTGTTTGATAAACTAGATGCTCCATTGTTTGGGGCATGTATATTTATGATTGTTATGTCTTGTTGATATATGTTTCCCTAAAGCAGTATGAAATGTCCTTCTTTACTCTTGGGACTAACTTTGGATTGAAGTTTACTGTATCTGATATGAAGATGGAAACCCTGGCTTTTTTATGAAGTCCATGTGAGTGGTAGGTTTTTTTCTAACATTCAACTTATTCTGTGGATGTCCTTTCCTATGAGATGAGTCTCTTTAAGGCAGCATATTATTATTTTTTTAATCAAATCTGCCAGCATATCTCTTTTTAAAAATTAACTAATTAATTTAAATTAGGTGTATATGGCAGCAGAATGCATTTTGATTAATTGTACACAAGGAGTACAACTTTTCATTTCTCTGGTTGTACATGATATAGTGTCATACATTAAGTGCTATCATACATGTGTCTTTTGATGAATGAAGACATGAATGGTGTGACTCTACTTTGTGTACAATAACATGAAAAATTGTGCTCTATATGTGTAATATGAATTGTACTGCATTCTGCTATCATACACAACAAATTAGAATAAAAAAATTAAAAAAATTTCTCTCCTTATTTTGTATGCTAGGAATTTTCATTATAATGTGCTTTGGTGTAGATCTGTTGTGATTTTGTACATTTGGTGTCCTGTTAGCTTCTTGTATTTGATTTTCCAATTCATTCTTCATGTTTGGAGAATTTTCTGATGTTATTTTATTGAATAGATTATTCATTGCTTTGATTTGTAACTCTATGCCTTCCTCTATCCCAATAATTCTTGTATTTATTCTTTTTATGTTACCTGGTTTCTTACCTCCTTTCCCTGGGTGGTCAACTTTATTTTCAAGATCATGTATTTTAATTGTCTGAGGTTTTGTCTTCCAAGCGATCTAATCTGTTGGTAATGTTTTCTATTGAGTTTTTAATTTGGTTTATTGTTTCCTTCATTTCAAGTATTTCTGTGTTTTTTTTTTCAGAATCCCATATTGAAGTAATCTTTTGCTTTCTGTATTTGCCTATCTATTTCTTTATCAAAATGACCTTTTGCTGCCTGTATCTGCTCTCTTATATCATCCTTTAATTCACAGAACATTTTGATTATGTACATCCTGAACTCCTTCTCTGACATTTCTTCTGCTGAACTGGCCATCAATTTTAATAATGTAGTATCTTGGTTTGTTTGGGGCACTTTCTTCCCTTGTTTTTTTTTATGTTGTTCATGTGTCTTCCCTCTAACATTGCAGATCCAAGGTGTTACAGTTTTTACCCTATAGGCTTATCGTATCCCTGCAGGGTTTCAATACCTCTTCTTTAAGAGGGACATCAATATTAACATATCCCAATGCAAACAATATATAGTCTTAAACCAAATAGCTCCTATTAAGACATTTATGGTTTTGTCATCATATACAGGAATGGTGAGTTCAATTATTATCTATAATATAAACAATAGGTTTGCAAAAGGGCCTACAGTTTCTGATAGTGGGCAAAGATAGAACTGGGGGGTGGGATGTAAGATGAGATATTAGGAAGCTAGGAGGGGAGGATGTAGAGTTATTAGATCTTACGAAGCATGAAAGAGGAATCAAAAGTTGGCTAGTAGCAGGAGAGAAGAGAGAAAGAGAATTTGGGAAGATAAGTAAGTGGGAAGACAATAGAGACAGTACAACAAATAAACAAACACAAAAATTAAGAAACTATAAAAACAGATGATAAAAGAATACACAATACAACTATAATATACTATTCAGACAACTCAGTCCTCAGTAGCCTAGTGCATAAAAAGTACTTGGATTCATAAATGTTGGGGATGTGAGGACAGGAAAAGAAAGAAAGAAAAAAGAGACAGAGAAAAAAATCTGGAAGGAAAATTAAAGGATTGTTTCTGTTAGAGTTCAGTGTCAGTTTTTTCCTGTTATCCTCAACCTCAGGATGGTGAAGGTTATTAGAATGGGAGGGTTGGTCTTGGGGACAGAGATCCTAGAGGTGGAGTACACACTTGCTGGTCTCTGTTGGAAGACTGCACCCCAAGGATCTTTTTTTCAGGCCCCACCTGGTCTTATCTCCTTATATTTCCTGTAGACCAGTCTCTAAACTCTATCTCACTCACCCTGCCCCGTTTTACTTCCCAATCAGGAACTTCTCTCTCCCGAGGTCTTGTGGGCTGCACTCTGGGACCTGCCCACCTGTTGCAGAAAGCTGTTTTGTATCAGTCAAGGCTTTGCAAGCTACTGACCAGTTGCATAGTTACAATGGTTGCATAGTTACATAGTCACATAGTTACAGGTTAGTGGCTGTGGGGGAGAGGGGAGAGTTGGGGGACTATGGGTACCTTTAGTTTTCTTCTAGGCTCCATACAGTGTCCCAAGCTAGAAGTTGCCCCAACTAAAGATGGCAATGGTGGTAATGTTGTCCCAAGATGGATATGGCTGCTTTCAGCGATGGGGTATCAGGGCAGGCCAGGTGGTGGCAGTGGGCAACGTGTCTGGAGGTGCAGCTCTGGTGTGCAGTGTTGTGGTGGGTGGCTGCCTCCAGACCCTGTCCGTTGTCCCATGGTGCAGGCCACTGCATGAAGGGGACTAGGCCCCCAGTGATTGCAATGCCCCAAGACGGAGGCCACTAGGTGTTAGGAGCCACAGCAAAAATATTGATACAGGCACCTTTGGATTTAATGACTGCCAGCCAGCAATTCACATTCATATGGTAATTGGACTCATGCTGTTTAGCTGGGCCCATTTCAGGACTCAGGTTACTCATGTCACTCTTATAATGGGAGAGTTCCCATTGGTTGGGAAAGGATGGTAGGAGGGTGTTCCGGGGGAAGGGGAAGTCCCCCGGCTCAGGTAGAACACACGTGTGGTGGACCCACTTGTTAGGGGACGCACACGGCCTCTCTCTAAATAAAACTTTGTCTCAGTTTGACTGGCTTGTGTTTTTGTGCCCAACTGGGTTGTAAGATTGCAAGCCCGCGTGCACTGACAGCTCAGCAGGGAATCGCTCAGCAGGGGTGCTGCAGGCAGTGTTCGGCGATAGCAGCGGCAGGAACGGGGCTCAGCCAGCTCGCTTGGCCCGGGCCGAGAGAAGCCTGCGGCACTAGGGGAGCCCCATGCTGCATATTCAATACTCTAAAGCCTAAAATAATAGTATTTTGTGATTTGATGTTTTGTTGTCAGTGTTAAAACCCTCTTTTTTTTGACACCCCTATCCCCAGCACTATTTCATTCACCTTGCAAATGGCTGATTAATAACCTGTTTATTTTTTCTTTTCTTCAGTATCTGCTTTTGGTTCTAAGCTTTTCTGGATTTCCTTTACACAGAACCCTTATGGATTTGATGGGGGGAACCTGGGATTGAACCCAGGGGGAACTTCACCACCGAGCCACATCCCAAGCCCTATTTTGTATTTTATTTAGATACAGGGTCTCACTGAGTTGCTTAGGGCCTTAATTTTTGCTGAGGCTGGCTTTGAACTCACAATCCTCCTGTCTCAGCCTCACAAACTCCTGGGATTACAGGTGTGCACCACCATGCCTGGCTTGACCTTAATTTCTATTTAGAAACTTTGTATTCTTTTTTTCTGTCCATCATTTTAGTTTTAAAAGGTATGCATCTTAATTTATATCATTGGCACATGGTAATTAATTTGCTGCTTACATTTTTTTATTCATTACATTTAAACAAATGTATCATATGTTGCAACTTATTCTGTAGCTTTTTGTTTTTATTCCTTTAACTCTTCTTGACTATTCTCAAATTTTAATAGTAACATTTTGCTTTGTTTTATTTTGTTTTGTTATTAGGGATTGAACCCAGGGGTGCTTTACCCCTGAGCTCTATGTCTCCAGCCCTATTATTATTTTTTTTTTGTGAGGGGTCTTCCTAAGTCTCTCAGTGCCTCACTCTGTTACTTAGGCTGGCCTCAAGCTTGCAATCCTCCTGCTTCAGTCTTCAGACTTGCTGAAATTATAGGTGTGTAACACCATGCCCAGCATCAATATTCACTTTTAAAGACCTGTATGTCTATAAGTCCTTTAATGGAAGTGTATTCCTGCCTGCTATGTTAATGTATTTGGGATAAATAACTGACATCAGAATAGCTCCCTTTTGAGTGTTACTTTTGCTTTAAAAATTGCTTGGGATTCTTCTACTGAAGAACTAGATGTGTATATGAAATACACTTTTTATACATAAACTGCTCTTTGGTGCTTTAAGCTGTTTTATATATTTGAAAATTAACATAGTTTGATAATATCTTGAAGTTTCAAGAATACTTGAGGAGAAGTGACAGTTACTTTAGGAACTGGGGTGTGGGGAAACTGCTATAAGGGAGAGGCAGCCCTGGGCGCCATGTGCTTGTAAGAGAGGAGAGAACAGAAAGAAGAGAGGAGATAGGAAAAAAAAGAATCAATCAATCAATCAATCAATCAATCACGTTAGGGGGGAAATGGAAGTAAGAGGGTACCAAAGATGAATATTCTGTTATTTTTTTTCCTGGGGCTCAGAGTACAGCATGGCCAGATAGAGAAGTGTTGTTCTTTCCATGGCTCAAAGAGCAAGGGGGTAGCCTCAGGCTTCAAGATAAAAATTTAGTGAGGGAAACTTCCATTTTGAGCAATATTGCAGACAAGATAGTTTATAAACATTGGAAAAGCTTTATACAGACAACTCATACTTACACGTACACAGGTTGGCAAAGATGTAAAGGAAATTCTGAGTTCAAAAAGATAAGTATAAATCCTCACAGTCAGCAGCACCGAAGCCAGCAGCTGCCCTGGGCAAATCCGAAGATTCCTGGTGGCCTAGAGCTTCAGTTTTAATAGGTCAGGGATAAGAATGCAGAGATATCAGTGAATTCATAAGAGACTCCAGGAGAAATCAGGATTCCCATAAAGTGACCTCTTCTCATAAAAAGGGAACCAGAAAAAAGTGTCCAGAAATGGAGATAGTAAAGAATCTTGCCTGTCTTGGCTTTGGCTCAGATAGAAGAAAAATTTCTCCCATGAGCATATTTAACTATAAGCCCTCCCACTTATTTGGAGGCCAGAATTCACTACCTATGTGGCACAGAGGGACCACGGGCCAAGGAACCACCAGCCGAGTGCTGAGTTTAACCTGGGTGGACAAACTGAATCTCTCTTTTAGATACACACACACACACACACACACACACACACACAGATCACCAACAGACACAACCTCAGCATTATTTAAAATGCAGATCCTTTCCATGTATGTATGTATGATTTGCCATTATACATTCTACTGACATGTATAACTAAAATGAACAAAAAAATCTCTGCCATTAAAAAAAAAAAAGATCCTGGCAACTGACAAAAAAAAAAAAATAAATAAATAAAATGCAGATCCTTGGGCTTCACCACAGCAATGCTTAATCCAAATTTCCCATGGTTTTCACTATAAGGAAAAATATCATGATTGTATGATCAGACAGGTTTTGAAACCACATGCCAAAACAGTGATTCTCAATGTGTGGTTCCTCAACCAGCAGCCTTAATATCATCTGGGAATTGTTAAACATACAAATTCTCAGACCCCCTCTCAAACCTATTGGATCAACAGTTCTGAGAGGTGAGTTCCTAAATCTGTGGTGTAAGACCTAGAAATAATTCTAATGTGAAAACCATATCCTAGATTACTCCCTGGCCCAAGAATGAATGAAAAATTAGTTTTGATAGTGTAGAAATGAAAAACAGAAGCGAAGAAATGAGAAGAAATGGACGTAACTTTCTTGATCTCTGTACTCAAAAAATAATTTGTTAATCTCTGAAATTCCATAGAAATTTTTGTGTCCTTTTAAAACTCTCTACCTCTGCTTTTCATGTTGTTTTTTTCCTGTCAATTCCTATATGTTTTTCAGATTTTGATGTAGTGCTATTTAAACTTTAATGTGGGGACCTCACTTTGACAACCAGTGGTTAAATGTTCCTTTTACAAGATGTTTTGTCTAATCCATAGCCTCAGCTAAGTCTTCCATTTCATCTTGGGTGTGGTGACAAGTGCATGGAGTACTGCTTACATGGCATACATTAAGGACATCTGAGTGGCAAACCACTCCCTGGTGCTAGGCGTGTGAGCTGCAAACCGCTTACCCCATAGGCACAGCCCTGGGTATGAGGCTGCATGTTACAGTGCCAGTGCTTGCTCCATGGCCCACTCTTCAATTGGTTGCTGAAAGGACAGTTTGCCAGAAATTGTATTGGTGGCTGCCTGTAATCTGTTTAGCTAGAGCCTGAGTATATATACATGGTAACTGCGCAATAAAATCAGACCTGCTTCCTGCTTGGTCTCCGAAGGTCTTGATTAGTGACTCTGCAGCCATACTCTCTTCTACCCTGTTCCACGGACCTCCTGGCTGGAAGAGAGAGAGCCCGCACACTTAGGCCAGTGTTTTGCTATTATCTTTCATAGAATTAAGACAATGTAAGTAAAATGTTTATTTTAATGTCTTATAATTAAATATCTTTCATTATTCTAGAACCATAGCTGGTGGTGCTTTCTGAAGTGTCAGTTTTAATGTCCCTGACAACGTATGAGTGTCAATAAGACCTGCTGTTATTCATACAAAAGCACATTTATTTTTGCATCCAGGATTTATTAAGAATACACTTGATAGGTATCCAATGCTAACCATTTCCTAATTAATTTTAAGAGCTTTTCAATTGTAGAAGAAGAATAGTCCTTTTTTGAAAACAACAATATATAAGCCAATCAAATATTTTCCATCCTCTTTTGGGTAAAATCACATTATGGTAGGAAATTAACTAATATAGTTTTTTGACTTCATTTTAGAAAATATTTTGTTTGCTTTACAGTTGAATTCATAGATTAAGAAACAGACTTAAAACTATGACTTTTGGATTAGAACCCAATAGGCAAAACTGGTAGAATGACTGCTTTCTTCCTTATTTTATAAATTTTACCTTAGTGAAAGGGAAAAAAAGATTCTAACAGCTGTTTTCCTTTTTTCATTTTAAAAAAATTATTGCTCAATAAAATAGATCATAGAAACTTTGTTGTTTCTAGATATTTCATGAGCAGGTATGGAAACATTTTCTAGCATAATGCTAATGCCATTGGGAATATCAGTTTTTCTTTTATTTAAAATTCACTTTTTTTCCTTTGTAACTGCAATTGAGTTACTGACAATAAGAAAATTCCCTTCTGTATTTCCCCATAGTCCTAAATTTAAGAAATGAAAATCTTAATGAGAAAGATTATGTTGTACCTTTCTCATCTTCTTATATTGAAAAGGACAAATAAGGTCTTGGCTAAGACTTCAAAACTGAAAGATTGCTGACCTCTATTGTTTATAAAAGAAAGACCAGCTGATAATCCACCACCTTCAATAACATTGCAAGATCAGCAGATGCTACACCCAAACAAATCAATTTTCTTGCTGGATCACTTAGACACTTGGAAGGAGAGTTCAGAATTTTATATATGGTTTCTTATTATCAGAGGTCTAGCTGAGACCAAGGAAAGAAAGGAAAATTTTAATTTCTGGATGGATGGATGTGGTGTCTTTATATCTTAAGCCATTGAGTGAGAACTACACTGTTCTAAATCCTCTTTTGTTCAAGAAGTTCTATAAAGAAGGTGGAAATATATATTAAAATAAAAATGACTGGCTATGCCTATTTAGATTTAGTTAGAAATATTAAGTTGTTTTCTCTCTAACCCTTCTAAAATGGGATTTAATTTGTTTTTAGGTGAATTCATACAAATGTCTTCTTACATTCTGAAAATCATTGCAAATATTCCAAATATGTATGAAACATTTTTTCTTTCCCTTAATCAGTTTAAAATGTCATAGATATTTAGAGAGATAGATAAAAGGTATTCAAAGCAGTAATGGATATAATTTCTAACTAGTAACAGTGCTTTATTAAAATAACTTTTAAAAAGATCATGAAAAAAGATGATTTGTCTTTTTTTCTGATTCCAATTTTTGAACATTCACACTTGTACGTTTAACTCCCTGTTTCATAACTCCACCAAAATTTCTCATGAGCTCCTTGATTTTTAAAATGCCCACAATAGAACTTTTTTTTATTTCCTACTTCCCCTAAACTTTCCTCTCCAAATCTTTCCAATTTGAGTAAATGGCTTGACCAATTTTTTACCTGCTTATACCAAAAAGTCGGGAGCATCCTTGATTTTTCTCATATCTTATGACCCATGTCCCATTGAGTCTTTCAGTTTTTATCTCCAGAATTTATTCTCACTTTTCTCTCTCTGTCACTTCTCAAGTCTAAACCATCACCATCTCCTGCTTTGATTAAGGCAGAGCCCTCATGACTTTATACATTCTTCATGAAGAATGAATTATTTCTTTCTTTACCCTGAAGCCAAAATGATGTCTTAAAAATGTAGACCATGACATGTCACTCATTGCTCAGAACATGCTATAACAGTTATCCCCAATGAACTAAGAATACAATCTAAACCCTTTACCAAGGTCTTCAAGGGCTCACAAGCATTGCCCATGCTTTTCTACTAACCCTCCTGCCTTTACCTCACAATGTTCCTGCCACCTTAGTTTCTAATGCTTCCTTGAAAATTGCAAGTCATTTCCAGTTAGAGCCTCTCCATTTACTCTGCATTGGTTATATTCCTATTCTGTTTTCTACTAGCCCCAGGATTGTCAGTAGCTGGATAAGATAAAAGAGGTTATATTGGCTTCCTATTGCTGCTATAACAATTTACTGCCTCAAAAACACACATTTATTACAGTTCTGGAAATTAGAAGTCCATATAGTTGTACAGGCTAAAATCAAGGTGTCGAAAGAGCTGCATTGCTTTCTGGACACAGTAGGGTAAAACCTGTTTTCCTGCCCTGTCCAGCTTCTAGAGGCTACCTGCTCTTTGACTTCCTCCATGTCAAAGTGCATTCCTCCAACCTCTGCTTACCTCATCAGAACCCCTCTCTCCCTCTGGCCTTTGCCTCCCCTTTATAAGCCTATATCTTTCTTCCTTCTCCATGTAAGCAGAATTGGGAATTACCATGTTTTTACTGCACTGAATTTGCTGATTCTTCTTATTCTTGTGATTATCAGACCCCCCTCAGAGAATACAGAATTATATGCTCATCTCAAATCTTTAATTTGACCACACTTTCAACATTCCTTTTGCCATATAAGCTAACATATTCATAGGTTTGGGGGCTTAGGATCTTTGAGGGGGCATTAAACAGCCTACCACAGAGAGCTTGTGTTGTTCTCTCCACTCCCCTCCTCCCCAACCTTACTAACAACCAGAAGAATGGGTTCTGGCCCAGAAAAGTGAAAAATCCAATCTGGATTATTTCAGCCCTGACAAATGAAGCTCTACTAAGTTTGGCTGAAGTTTAGTGAGCTGGATGAGCGTATCAGTCCCCATCACTTCAGAGTATTTATGGAGTTAGTTTCTATGGATGCACCCTGTCCCTGGGCAGCACATCTCTTGGATGTATTTCACCCCTATTGCTAACCCACAGTGGAATGCACTTTCAGATGGTTTTTCATTCCATCCTATCTTCAAAGAAGTTATCATGTTTATTATTTGGCTGTGACATATGCTTTTAAATATATCAGGGCTTCTGCTTATTTATTTTTCCATTTATTTATTTATTTATTTGATGTGAGCATTGCCCTGCAGGTGAATAGCTAAAGATGCACAATAATCAACTGAAGCCACCAATAATCAAACCACAGGGACAAATCAAGTCTCCTTGGCCTGGTGTCTGTGACACACAAGACAGTGATAGTCCCTCTTTCTCAATTTATGGGCAGGACAAAATGATAAGATTGGATATGTTTCTGTGAAATAACTACTAAGTTTCAGCAATATCCAGTATTGTTTTCCCTCTAGTTTTTAAAACCCAGGAGTTGTGTTATGGTTTATCAACTTGTCGCAGCCACTGGGATGTAACACTGGAGAGGTATAAGGTGTTTTTCTTTATTAGAGCAGTGCTTCTACCGCACTGGCCCGTTCTCTCATCATGCCTCAGTTCCTCAGTATTCAGTGGAGACTGTAAGCACAGGAACATATATCCAGGCTGTCCCCATGTCACTTCCTGATCCTTTTGTCAGAAATATAAAGTCTCAGGAATTGAAAATGGCATAGAAGCATTCCCACATCTCTCTTCCCTTTTAATTAAAAAATCTTCCTTTACCCTTTTCCTCTTTGCCTTTTCTTTTGAATAACTTCTTGATTCAAAACTTTTAGGGCAGAAACAATGCCCATCCTTCATAAGTGATTTGTATTTTAGTGTATTACTAGGAGAGGCATTTGATTTTTTTTCTCACTCTTCTGTCCAACTCCTGCTAACTTTTAGTTGTATTTGTGATGGCTAGTGCAACACTGAGAATGTGGTAGGACATTAAATACACTTAAGGGGTATGCAAGAGGGAGAAAAGAGAGAGAGAAATGCCCCCTGTAAACATAAGGAACTTTAATTTGTTGCTATTTCTTAGCATAGTCTATATAGTTCTCATTTAGTTACTTTGTTTTCATTCAGTGCTGTGGATTGAATTTAGGGCCTTGTGCATCCTAGGTCTGTGTAGTTTTATACAATACAGCCTGTATTTGGCAGCATCGATTTCTTGTCAGCAGCATTTTTGTTAGCTACTTAACATATCCTGAATATTTCTCCTCATATCCTATAAGCTCAGAATATTCAGCTACTTTCATTTGGGTAAATATGTTTTGCTTTTCCATATCTTCTTGCTTGGGGACTTGCTATACTGTGTTTGCGATATTCCTCTTCTCCATGGCCATACAGGAAATTTCTGTGCTTTCCTTGAGACTTAGCATATATATTTTTTAAAACAGCCTATATCTTTCTTCCTTCTCCATGTAATCAGAATTGGGAATTACCCTATTTTTATTGTACTGAATTTGTTGATGCTTCTTTTACTTCATGATCATCCTGCAGAGGTGATTATTTGCCTATTTGTATTCCCCTTGCACTGAGAGACCATGCTTGAAGGAAAGGTTTCATCCTCTTCATACAAAGCCCTTAATCAGAAAGAGGCAGTCTCACTAAATGGTGAAGAAGAGAGAACTGGTATGTAATTTTCTTTTCTGTAGTTTTTGGAGCAAGGACCTTTCAAAATATAAACATCATTTTTTAAAAGAGGAGAAGGATAGACTTCTGAGAAAAGCAATTGGAGCATAATTGGACACATTTGGAAAAGATTGCCACTCATTGGTGTTACGAGATGAAATGGTTTCCTGTGTAGTTCCAAGTTAGCAAAAAAAAAAAAAAAAAAAAACCCAAACAAAAAAACAAAACAACAACAATAACAACAACAAAAAAAAAACAGATCAAACATCCTTTATCCAAATAATCAGGACACTGGGGTTATAGTGCTTCTTTGTTATTAACTAGTTCTGTGATTTTGACAAAATAAAAATTAGGAATTTGATTCAACACCTCTACTAAGTGGAAATCCTGTTTACTGGACGGTTTTCTGAACTTCTGGTGATCTAAGCTCTACTTTGTTTTCCTTCTAGAGGTTTACAGGGGCACTTTCAATTTCCTCATGATCTGGTGTCAGGAAGGAGGGCAACACTGGATGTTACTAGGTTGAGCAACCTGAGCACCTGATGTTACTATTGGGTCTTAGCGAGGGAGAATGCTCTCCAGAGGACCTTTGGCCTAGTCATGTAAAAGAGGGAGTTTATAAGGTCAATCTATTGCCATGTCTTTTTTAGAACCAACTCTCTTGGAATGACCACAAAAGAGAAGTTACTTTACTGTGCGCAAAAGCCAAAGCCATTGGAGATGGATTTAATAACAGCTGAAGCTGCAATGACTGCCATGAGATGACCCTGGTCAAAGGTTTATTGACCTCTCCATGCTGTGTGGAAACAGATGGTGGTAGCCAACCTGGGAAGACTTAGAATGGGAGATTCAAACTTACCATAAGCATAGGAATTATAAAAGAGGAGACAAAAAATAGGGACTTTTTTTGAACTGATCAGTTTTTTGAGAGATGGAAAGTTCAGTTTCTCTGATTGTGCAAGGGGCACATGACAGTAGGAAGTCAAGAACCTCAGGGTATAGAAGAGTTCGGCAGAAGAATGTATATCACAGGGTTTTCTTGAAGGCTGTGGTCATAAACCTCACCAGGTAAGTGTTTTGCCCTTATTATTTTATAACACTGTAGTTTAGTGAAGTTTGATTTTTGCATTTTGACTGTAGAAATTATTTCATTTTCAGGGCAGAATTTCTGGTAGTTTTCTTAACTCTTAAAAGTGAAACCTTACAAGAGGTTAGTTAATTAAAGCAACCTGGAGATGAGGCTGATGGTATGAATTATCTAGCACTGTGAAAGGATGAGGTTTTCATGACCATTAGTTTGTTGGCCATAAATACAGCATCAGTTCTCCGGATCAATGAGTACACTCCAGTGAAAGGCTTTCTTGATTGAAAGACTTCACCCAAACAAAAAGGTGGAGTTTGGAATATATATATATATATATATATATATATATATATATATATATATATATACACACACACACACACACACACACACACATACATACATATATCTCACTACTTTCTAATTGATACTATGAAAGATTTTAAATGATAGAAAATATATTTCTGGAGATCTTGAGCCAAAAGGAGTGCTTAAGGAGACAAGAAACATATATTTGGTCTATAACCACGTTTCCTGTAACAGAGCTCATAAAACCCTTGGAAACTTTGAAGCAATGCATATATCATTTTGTATACTGATAAGATGGCTGATGGCTGGGGTTCCTGGATAACGTTGGGGTGCGGCGTAGTTGCCAGTGAAGGAACCCAGTAATTAGAGGTTTAGAACTCTCAGTCCCTCTTCCTATCCTTTGAGGAAGAGTTCATCTCCAGTGGTCAATGATTTAATCAATCATGTCTGTATAGTGGCGTCTCCATGAAAATCCATAGATTAGTGGCTCAGAGAGCTGATGGGTTTGGTGAGCACTTGGAGGTGCTGGGAAGGTGGTGCACCTGAAGAGGACATGGAGCTCTGCACCTCTTTCCCCAGACTTTGCCCTGTGTATCTCTCTCATTTGCTGTTCCCGAGTTGTATCCTAATAAACCAGCAATCAAGTAACTCTCCTGAATTCTATAATCCATTGGGAAAAACTATCAATCCCAAGAAGTGGGTTTTGGGACCCTGATTTGTAACTGGTTTGTCAGTAGCCTAGGTAACAATCTGAATTTGCATTTGGGGTCTGAAGTTGGGAGCAGAGCAGTCTTCTAGGACTCAGCACTTTAACCTGTGCTATCTGATGCTAACTACAGGTACATAGTATCAGCATTGAATTGAATTGGAAGACACTTAGTTCCTGTCAGAAAATTGGTATTGTGGGAAAATTTCATGTCCAGACGGATTGATTGACTACAGAGGTAAATGGTTTGATAGAAAAGCAGACCAGCTATTATTGGTGTGTAGGTAGTTTAAGAAATCCATAGAAATATGACAAAGACTTACAGATAGGGAGAAGTAAGTTACAATGGGTCCCACATTTGCAATAGCAATCTCCGTAACTATAGAGGTCAACCCAGCAGGTTAGAATTTAGACATTCCTTGCTACCTTCTTGCACACACTCTGTTCATCCATGCAAATCAGAATTGAGTACCTGTAGTACTAAGTTTCCTTTTAGCACCAGTCATTTTCCCAACTTTATCCATTTGCTCATGGAAATTCCTGACAGATTACAAGGTCTTAATTGCTGTGTAATCAAAAAAAAACAAAAACAAAAACAAAAACAAAACACTACACACCTCACTACTTAGGAAAAACTTCTTCAATTTAATATTTTTTCCCTAAGATTAAACTAACACATACTAACAGAAAAGGTGTTTAGCCCCTGATTTCCTCCCACATCTACCATCCTTATCACTACTGATATTTCATAGATTGATGATTATGTATTTCAGAGCTTAGGAATTTCTAGTAGTCACTTACATTAAGACAATCAGAGTAACTTGTCCTCAAGATACTTATTTGATGGTATCTTATGTTTATTAATTCTTTCTTCTTAGGAATATGATTTACTGTGTTGCTACCATCTATGGTGATTCAAGATTGACAAGTTATGTGAGCTACTTGGGATGAAGGTATATAAATATTAATAATTGTTTGCTTAATCTGCTTAATTTGATAGGCATTTGGATATCATTTCACTGGGACCCCAAATCTACTGATTTTACCACTCATTCCATGAGCCCCAATTTCTGGTATGATGCAAAAAGGGCTAGGTGTCACCTAAACACAGTGTGATATGTTACAGAGAGGAATCCTAAGCACTGGAATGCTCATTGTGTGTGTGTGTGTGTGTGTGTGTGTGTGTGTGTATAAATAAAATTTAAAAGCCAGTGAGTCTTCATGTCCTTTTCTTTGGAGGAGGACACTATCTCTGTTAGTTTTACAACTAGGCTGTTTCATAAACATTTTTTAAAGATAGTCTAGCACAGACCTCTGTTAGCAAGCTGTGCAGAAACATGAGATCCAGAGAGAATCCCAATATGATTATCTTAATATTTCTATTTCTAATTTTTATATTTATATGCTCTATGTGGTGACATGCTTATTCAGTAATGAAACAATGATTTCATTTCAAACAATTGGGGATATATTTTTATCTGAGTTTGCATGACCATCAGAGATTTTGGTTCATGCTTAACTGAGTTTTTTTTTTGGCAACTTTGACTGTCTCAGTGGAAAGGTGATTGGCTCCCACAAGAGGTGATCTCACAGCTAATGTGCGCTTAATTCAAGTCGCCTGGTGTACAATCCCTGTATTAAGGCACCACACAGTTCCTGCTCAGGTGGCTGTGTCACTGAATTGGATTTTGTATTCTTCTGACTCATAAGGAATATAAATATTTTCCTGTTGATGTCTAAAAGACCTTTGAACTTAATGCGATCTACCATTTTCCCTCTCTTATATTACCTTTTGGCTCTCTAATGCTAGACAATAAAGGCTATCTGAAATTTGAAGTTTTCTTATAATTCATACATAGTTTGACCTACTGTCATGTCTTCTGAGAATATTTGTTTTCAAAGTCCTAAAACTAAAAACTTCAGGAAATACATACATATATATATATATATATATATATATATACACACACACACACACACACACACACACATATATATTTTACTCTAGAGTAGCTTAGTAAAATGTACATAAAAAGAAATGATATTAATTGATATTGTTTTCTTTACATGAGTGACAGCTTTTCTCTCCCATCTTTCATGAGAGTATAAATCTAAAGTGTAGTCAATAATCTCACTGAATGCTGAGTTGGTATTTTCCCGTTCATCTTTTACCAGCTTTTTGGCATACTGCATATAAGATTTGTTTAACATGGCTTTACAAACTCCTCGATTTCACTGATGAGTGTCTCTAAATCACTTACTGCTACCCACAGTTATTGTAAATCTAAAAGAAGCTCCTTTAAAAACCTCAACTTTCTTTTTTTTTTCAGTAGCAGAGCTGCCATATATTGCTATGAAACATAGCTCCTGATCGACAGCATCTATTGCCTTACCCACAGTAAACATTAAACAAAACTAAGGGATGTAGTGAGAAAGCAGTCTCCTCCAGCAATGGATCTTTTTTATTTTTGTAATCAACATTCCCTTAAGTAATAAAGAACTGTATGTGTCCTTTCAGAAACTGTATATACACACACACCCTTTTACATTAGTGTTGTAAAAATTCTAAACACATACTTCTATTTTTTATATTTTTGTCTTAATGATTTGGGATTTTTAATTATGATAATTTATCTATAATAAAATGCACTGATATTGAGTATAAGGTTCAATGATTTTTCAGAAGTTTATATGTCCTTAAGTTTTAATATAACACCCAAATCAAGATAAAAAACACTTTTTGTAACTTCAGAAAGTTATTTTACGATCTTTTCTCATCCGTTACTCTGAATCACTAACCACTTTCTAATTTCTTAAATTTTGCCTGTTCTTGGACTTCATATAAATAGAATCAGACTCATCTAGAGATATTATTTTTTAAACACTTGATTCTTTAAGCTTCTGAGTTTTATTAAATTTTGTGTATAAGTGGTAGGATTCTATTACAAATTTAATATGCATATATTATTGAGTAGTTTATCCTTTTCCCACTGATTTATTGGAGCATACCAATAAATCCACGTTGTCTTTCAAGTTTCACACAGTTCTTTTTCTGGATCCTCGGTCTTGATAGTCTATCTCTGTATCTATATCACAGTGTCATAATTACTACATTTTAAAATAAGTCTTTTATATGCTATGACAAATTTCATGATCTTATTTTACTTCAAAATTACTTTTGCTTTTTTTTACCCTTTGTCTTCAAGATGAATTTTGAGACATTTTGCCAAATTTCATTAAAAAATAACTTTAAAAATAGATTATTTGAAGAAATGTAGCATCTTTACTATATTGAGTTTCCTGTACTCGAACACCATATAGCTATTCATTCATTCAAATCTCATTTTATGATCTTTGAAAACATTTGATACTGTAAAAATATTGTACATCTCTTGTTAGCTACATCCTTGGTAATTAATAGGTTTTATTTTGTGGTAGACAGATCAATAGACTTCCAATGATATCTGCATCCTAATCCCTGGGAACCTGTGTCACTTAGTTTGAATGTCTTCATTCTCCTTGATTCTGAAAATATGCTTTTGATGGATTTAATATTCCGAGTTGACCGTTTGTTTCTTTCACTGTTTGAAAAGTATTATTCTTCTTCCGTCCTCCATGGTTTCCCATGAGACCTCTACTGTTATTGTTGAGGTGTGATGCCAGTATGGTTTGGATCTTAAATGTCCTCCAAAGCTCCCTAGGATAATAACCTGGCCTCCAGCTTGTGGTGTATCGGGGCCTCTAAGATGTGAGGCCTAGTGAGAAGGTGTTAGGCCATGGGGGGTGGGGCTCGTGCCCTTGATGGGGATATTAGGATTCTAGCCCCTTCCTCTCTTTCTGTTTCCTAGCTGCAAGAGATGAGCATCTTTGCCCTGCTGTGCGCTCCCTGCCATGATGTTCTGCTTTGCCACAGGTCCAAAAACAATGGCGACAACTGTCCATGAACTGAAATCTCTGAAACTATGAGCCAGAATAAATCTTTGCTCCTTTTAAGTTAACTTACTAGTCACAATGATGCGAGTCTGACTAACACAGGTATCTTTTTTTCTCATTGCTTTAAAGTTTTCTTTTTCTAGTGGGGGGCAGAGGGAAGAATAGAAGTTCGGTGGATTAGACAAAGGAGAGTGAAGGGAAGGGAGGAGGCTTAGGAATAGGGAAGACAGGAGAATGAATTGAACATGACTTTCTTATGTTCACATATGAATACACGACCAGGGAAACTCCACATCACAAGAAGAGGATCCTAATTGGAATAAGTTATATTCCATATATGTGTAATATGCCAAAATATACTCTACTGTCATGTATAAAAAGAACAAATTAAATAAAAAATAATATGGAATTTCTCAAAAGTTGACTGATATGTCTTGGTGAGGATTTTTTTTGGGTTTATTCTGTGTGAAGTTCACTCATCTTCTGGAATCTGTAGGTTTGTATATTTTTAACAAATTTGAGAATTTTCCAGTCATTATTTATCTGAGCACTTTACCTGCCCTGCTTTCTTTGTCTTCCTCTTTTAGGATTCTGATGATAGGAATGTAGATCTTTTGCTATAGTCCAAAGAGCCCCTGAAGTTCTTTATTTTTCCTCTGTTGCTCACAGTGAGTCATGTATTGTTCTGTCATTCAGTTCACTGATTTCTTTTTTTTTTTGTCCCCTCATTTCTGTTGTCGAACTTGTCCACTGAGTTTTTATTGCGGTTATTTTATTTTTTTTTTCACTGACTCTTTTTCTGTAGGAGGTAAAATAGTCCCTAGAAAAGAAGGAGGCAGTTGAAGGATTTTATGACCCTTAGAGGTAATTTCATGTGTTTGAGATGTGGGGACAATCAGTCCTAAAGAGAAATATGAAGGTAATGTCTAGTCAGAAACTGGAGATAATTTAGTGTGGCATATTCAGTAGCAAGATCCGACACTGGGTGACTCAACAGAGACCTGTTTGATTCTTTTCTAGTAACACCCAGAATACATGAGAGGGCTGGAGAACTATTGAAGGATCTGAGGATCCTTCTTGCAGAAAGTAGTTGAACCATAGAATCAGTACAATGAAAACCATACAGATCACACCAGAGGAGAGCAGTGTTATTTAAATGACTCCTTAAAGTCCCTCTACGCACAGAGGATATTCATAAAAGGATCAACCTCATGGGTCACCTCCTATTTAAAAAAGTAGAACTCAGAGGTGTACAATTTCTGAGATCCTCAAGGATATGCTCTTGGGAGCATCTATTAAAATCAGTATTAGGTTCAAGTTCTTGTTGGCAAACTAATTGTGGGCTGCTGGAGTACAAAAGATTTTATGAAACAATCTTTCTGAGGTGTCAGGTAAGGGTTTGAATCAAAGAAAGGTAATAATTCCACAAGAGAAAACCAAGATCCATCACTTGGCACAATAGTTACAGTGATAAAATGAGATTTTTATCCTCTTGTAGCTTTGTGGTTATTGTAGTCTATAGAACTGAAAGCACAGAAAGTCAAAAATTTGGGAGGGGCTGGAGTTGTGGCTCAGTGGTACAGCGCTTGTCTGGCATGTGTGAGGCCCTGAGTTCAATCCTCAGCACCCTGTATGAATAAATAAAATAAAAAAATCCCTTGACAACTAAAAAAAATATAAAAAAATTTTGGGAAGAAATTTGAACTATGTTTTTAACAATTTTATTTCAGATGCTCAAAATCTACCTGCTAAGTTCCAAGCGGAATATTTCTGTAACAGTTAAGCAATCTCTATTAATGCATATTTTCGTTAAGGGGTGAATAATAAGCTGCTTTGTATTATAGCAGTTCTTTGGGTATTTATAACTATCTTATTCAAGAGAAGACAGAATGGAAAGCAATTACATTCATGGTCCAAGATACTGAAAATTAATGTATTTTCATTAAGAGGAAAAGTGAGCTATTTTTAAAGTCTTTCAGTGTAACCTTCCTCATCTATAGACTATGATGAGCCATTCACTCTTATTTTCAGATTTTCTTGAGAAATCTAAATTCCAGAAGTATGATGCATGACTTTTTAACTAGTCAGGACAGGTGAATAAGATTTAGCATTTGTTCTAACTTCTGATATTTTATGAAAAAAGAATACTAAATTATATACTTGTTTTGTTAACCTCTGTGATTGACAGAGCAATTTTGATGTATTACAGCACACGTACCGACTGGCATAAAGGATAAGGACACAACCAAGTTTGCTTCAAAGAAAACATTCTTGGGTAGGTCACTCTGAGATTTAGCTACATCTTTTCAAAAAGAGGTTAATAGAATCTGGCCACCCCTCCTGTAAAGAGTGAAGGGTAGGCGTGGATGCTGAGTAATACAGCTTTGGAATAGCTCGGCAATGTATCTTGCGTATAGCCTTGAAAGTAGTGCTTTGTGTACATGGCAAATGCATCCCTATTTTTTTTAAGACAACGACATCATTAATATTGCTCTCCCAACATTCATTTTCCCCCCTTGGCTTTATGTTTGACAATGGTAACTATTCTTCACAAGGTTATATGGGGGCCACACTATTTGGAGAGAGTCATTGTTCACCATCTGTACAGAGAGTAACAATGAGGAGTTTTTGTAAGAGTTATCTTTTAGCTTTTTTATTAAATTCTAGCTGACAGCACTTGTAGAAAAAAATCTAACTTTATTATTGAATGGTCACTTAAAGCATTTTCTGAGTAGTTTTCAATTTCTGAGCATCACTGTAGATCCAAATAATGTTTATGTAGTTTAAAATAGAACAATTACTAACAGTAATAATAAGACCAATACTAATGATAAATGACAGGAGTATTAATTCAGGTTTTAAAAAAGAGCCTAAATAACAAAAGTATCAGAATGATTTAAAAGGTGATTACTGAATAGTAAACTTTGGCAAATTGGATTTTACAGTAACATGGAGCTTCTGCTCCAATACGCTATTTTCTGTACTGGAAAAAGGGTGGCAAATCTCTGACAAGTCCATTTGTTTCCCTGAAAGGAGTCTTCCCTTTGTGTCTTCGGTCACATCCCAGCTCCTCTCTTCTCCAGCAGCCCATCTCACCATCCTTGTGTGTAATCTCCCAGCCCAGGTGACAGATGCTGAAGTAGGCCTGGAAAAATGGGTCCTATAACTCCACTAAACAACTCCCATTTCCTTCTCCCACAGTCCCTGAAATCATCATTTTACTTTCAGTTTCTGTGAATTTAACTGCTTAGGGTGCTTTATATAACTGAGAACTTTTTTTTTGGACAGGGTTATTTTAATTACTGTAATATATTCCAGGCTCATCCATATTGTAGCATGTGACAGGATTTTTTTCTTACTTAAAAATAAATAATATTCCAGTGTGTGTATACCACCTTCTGTTTATCACTCATCCACTGATGAGCATTTGGGTTGTTTCCATTTGGCTATTGAATAATGCTGCAGTGAACCCGGGAGCACAAATCTCTCTTTATGATTTTTTTTCAGTTCTTTTGCATATATAACCAGGAATACGATGGCTGTATCAAGTAATAATTTAATTTTTTTGAGGCACCACCATAGCATTTTCCATAGTGTATTAATTTATATTTCCACAGACAGTGCACAAAAATTCTAACATCTCCATATTCTCACCAATACTTACTATTTTCTTTTTTCCCATAATGGACATCCTAATGGATACATGGTAACATTTCATTGTGGGTTTTGATTTGCATTTTGCTCATGATTAAAGATGTTGAATATTTTCATAGGCTTGTGGCAATTATTATGATTATTATAGAAAGCTAACTTTTAAGAAAGTATATATATTTTAGTTGTTGATGGACCTTTATTTTTTTTTATTTATTTATATGTGGTCCTGAGAATTGAACCAGTTCCTCACACATGCTACAACCCTAGGCCCAAGAGCTGACTTGTTTTAAAGACTTTATCTCATTTTAAAAATTGTTTTTCAAATAATCCAATCAAGGGGCTGGGGATGTGGCTCAAGTGGTAGCATGCTCGCCTGGCATGTGTGAGGCCCGGGTTCGATCCTCAGCACCACACACCAACAAAGATGTTGTATCCGCCGAGAACTAAAAAATAAATATTAAAAATTCTCTCTCTCACTCTCTCTCCTCTCTCACTCTCTCTTAAAAAATCCAATCAACAAATGGGCCAAGGACACAAACAGACACTTCTCAGAAGAGGATATACAATCAATCAACAAATATATGTAAAAAATGCTCATCATCTCTAACAATCAGAGAAATGCAAATCAAAACCACTGTAAGATATCATCTCATTCCAGTAAGAATGGCAGCCATTATGAAGACAACAATAAGTGTTGGCTAGGATGTGGGGAAAAAGGTACACTCATACATTGCTGATGGGACTGCAAATTGGTGCAGCCAATATGGAAAGCAGTATGGAGATTCCTTGGAAACCTGGGAATGGAACTACCATTTGACCCAGCTATGCCTCTCCTAGGATTATACCCAAAGGACTTAAAAACAGCATACTACAGGGACACTGCCACATCAATGTTTAGAGCAACACAATTCACAATGGCTAAACTGTGGAGCCAACCTAGATGCCCTTCAGTGGATCAATGGATAAAAAAAGTGGCATATATACACAATGGAATTGTAGTCATCAATAACGTAGAATAAAATAATGGTATTTGCAGGTAAATGAAAGACATTGGAGAAGATAATGCTAATTGAAATTAGCCAATTCCCCCCCCCCAAAAAAATGCCAAATGTTTTCTCTGATATAAGGAGGCTGACTCATAGTGGGGTAGGGAGGGGGAGCATGGGAGGAATAGGTGAATTCTAGATAGGGAAGATGAGTGGGAGGGAAAGGGAGGAGGCAGGGGATTAGCAAGGATGGTGGAATGTGATGGACATCATTATCCAAAGTACATGTATGAAGACTCAAATTTAATGTCAACCTACTTTATATAGAGAGATATGAAAAATTGTGGCATATATGTGTAATAAGAATTGTAATGCAAAAATACAAAATACATGTATAAAGACATGAATTGGCATGAACATACTTTATATACAAAGATATGTAAAATTGTGCCCTATATATGTAATAAGAATTGTAATGCATTCCGCTGTCACGTATTTAAAAAAAATAAAATCAATTAAATAAAAAAATAAAAAATTTGTTTTTTTTTCTTGTTTCCTTTTCTATTTTTTTATTTTTATTTATTTTTTATTTTTATTGTTGGTTGTTCAAAACATTACATAGTTCTTGATATATCATATTTCACACTTTGATTCAAGTGGGTTGTGTTGTTGAGATGCAAGAGGGTTTTTTTAAAAAAAACTTTTAAATTTTCTTTTTTTAACGTTTGTTAACTTTGTTGTAACTAGATGATTTGCAAATCTGTTTTCATGTTCTGCAGGCTGCCTTTCACGCTCTTCATTTATTTGATGCACAGAAGATTTTGAGTTTGACATATTCCATTTGCCCATTTTTGCTTTTGTTGCTTGTGCTTTTGGTGTCATGTCCAAGAATTTATTGTCCAATTGAATGCCATGAAGTTTTCCCTATGTGTTTTTTCCAGAATTTTAAAGAGTTTTAGTTCTTATATTTAGTCTTTAATTTATTTTGGGTTAATTTATGTATCTTGCAAAGACCCAGCTTCATCTTTTACATGAGGATATCCAGTTTTTTCAACACCTCTTGTTCAAAAGATGATGCTTTACCCATTGAATGGTCTTTTAGCCAGTACCATACTGTTCTGTCTATGATAGGTTTGTATTATGTTTTAAAGTCGGAACTATATTACCTCCATATTTGGAATATAAGGCTTCAGATTTATTCTTCTTTTCCATGATAATTTTTGGTTATTTGGGGTCTTTTTTAAGTGTGACTTTTCTCTTTGCAGGGTAGAGAGAATGGACACTGCCTTTAATGAGAAGCAGATGGATCAAATCAAAGGGAGCTATGCCTCCTATAGAGGTATTTAATGTATGAAATATGATGATGTAGGCATTTGTTGGAAGGAAAACAGCTACTACAACCTTGATAAAAATCTGCTTCCAACACCAGCCTTGGAACCTGTGGGCAAGAGCTTTTCCTTGAGTATGTAACCATGTCTATCATTGTGTTTTATTTTTTGCTTTCACAATTTGGGTATACTGAGGGCTCCATATTGGAATTCGAAGTAAAACAAAAACTTCTTAGACTTTCTAAACTTTGAGGATTTTAATGGGTGTTTTGCCCTTTCACACATGAAGTGACCCTATGATGTGCTGTGGGCCCAGGGATGGGTCCATTTGGGATGGGCCACAGGGATGGCCACGTGATCCCTGCATCACACAGCCTGATGCAGCACTGTCATAAATGGGAACAAATCCTGCTGTGTGTCAAGGTGAAGGAAAACTCCAAGTTTGCTTTTTCAGCTAGAGAATGTAATTTTCTAATATTTTGAAGATCTATATTCCTGGTGAGTTTTCATTAAGGGGAAGAGATGCTATGGATTTTTTTTTTTGGTAGGAAGTTCCAGCACTCCATAGCTTTGAAATAACACCCTTGCCATTCTATAACTTTTAATGAGAAATCAGGTCAGGCTGGGTGACATGCACCTGTAGTTCCAGCTACTCAGGAAGCTGAGGTGGCAGGATAATTTGAACCTAGGAGTCATAGGTAAGCTTGGGCAATATAGGGAGATCTTATCCCCAAAATATATATTTTAGGTTTTTTTTAAAAAAGATTATTTCCTTCCCTAAAGCCATGAAATATCCTGTCATGCTCTGTGGATTAGTGAGAGCCAAGACATTGACTATCAACGTGGCGGGGGGGTAGCAAAATGGAAGTTGTGGTCTTCTGCATGGAGGAAGGGGCCAAACTGTACCCAGCTTTTAATGATATGAGAATGTGTACTTTCTGGGAAATTCTATGACCTGGAGTTGGGAGTTAACTCATTAAGACATTTGATATTGTCTAGAGGATGTTCACCACCTAGATACATTTTTCTGCAGAGGAGTTAAAAATATTGAGCAACTACTTAAGGCCCCAGTATACATAATACATATAATATAAATGCTAAGAAATAAATTTGAAATGTCCATAGCTTTAAGTGCTCCTTCTGTTTTATTTTATTTGAAAAATTTGAGGCTTATAGCAAAGATGGAGGGAACTTAATTCAATTTAATACAATTTAATGGAATTGGGGGGATGTATATATAACACAGTAAACTGAAGTTTTTCTAGGAAATTTTTAAAGAAGACATAGCAACATTATAAATTGTACACAGCTGTTTTATTGTTAAAATGCAATTTTTGGACCTTGATATTAATTTTTTTATTTTCTGATATTTTTTTTCCTGGTTTTAGATGATTTGGGTAATGCTTAACTGAAATGCTGGATCTCTATTTGTATGTTCATGAGCTTCTGAGCAATTAGAATTAGGTTCATGATTTTATTATGAGGTGCCCAGTGTCCTAGAAAAATCTTTTGTCTCTGGTTTGGTTCACATTCTGCAAAATCTCTGGGCATTGGAGTAGTGACAAAATTATTTAGAGAAAGAGATAGTGCTTAGAGCCTATGTTATGAAATATTCTTTCTTCAAATCAATCTGCATATCAAAGGTTGGAGACAGACCTCCAAAAATGTCAATCACTTTCAAAAAATGGAATATGCCATTTATTCACAGGATTATTTGTTCTTTCTATAGGTATGACGTTTTAGCTATAAAACATTTACACATTAAAAACTCTTATTAAATCTATGAAAATATTCTTAAAATGTTTTCATGCCAGTTTCATAAAATGTTTTCATCCAGGTGTAGTAGCTTGTGGAAACACCGGACATTATATTGTAATGGCAAAATGGAAAAGGATCTATGAAATATCCCGAAAAAGCTTAGAGTGCCAAAGTTTTGTCAGTGTTAGTATGAGAAAGACATATTTGGCAAAAAGTAGAACTTCAGACTTGGGAAATGCTTCTGATACTGAAGCTGCTGTCTTTGATTTTATTTTCTGGGTCATTGTTTCCGAAACTAGATGCTGAATCCCAGTGAGACTGTGAAGATATTGTGAGTGTTCTTGGAGATCAGAGCAGAAGAGATCCAACAGGAGTAGGTGGCAGTGAGGGACTGCAGGCAATTATATAAATGAACCAGATGCCCTCTCCCTCTGGTCCCTCTCACAGAGCTCCAACTCCATGAGCTTGCTTACCCTTGTTTTCAGTTCTCCTGCTTTTCTAAAAGAGAAAAGGGTACCAGTAACCTTCTCTTCCTGTCCTTAGAAAGTATAACTAAGGCTTACTGAGCAATTATTTTGTGTCCTAAGTATATTAGATAGATCATTTCACTGAAACCTCAGCATAATTTCATAGATGGAGAAGCTGAGATTTGAGGAGTCTTAGTGATTTATATAAGGTCATCAGTTAAAATGAGAGTCTACTGATTTTGAACAGAGACAGTCCAAATGTAGGGCAAAAGTTTTTCTTTTTGTGTGTTTTTTTTTTGTTTTGTTTTGGTTTTTTTTGGTACTAGGGATTGAACCCAGGGGTGCTTAACCACTGAACAATATCCCCAGCTCTTTATTTTTTATTTTGAGACAGGATCTCACTGAGTTAATTAGAACCTTGCCTACTTGCCGAGGCTGTCTTTGAACTTGAAATCCTCCTGCCTCAGCCTCCCAAGCCACTGGGATTACAGGCATGTGCCATCACACCTGGTTTCCTTTTGTTTTTAACATTAAAGTTTTTCAGACGAAATGGTCTGAGAACCAGTCTTCTATCATACCTTCTGGGCTGAGATGCGGAGTGAGCTACTTTTAGTGGGGCATCTTGGACAGAACATTTTGAAAGTCTTTTCCAAAAGGGAAAAAGCATCCTACAAAATTAAGAAACGCCTTTAAGCACCCTCAAACTCTGCTTAAGAATTGCATTGCTTAATAAGGGAAGGAGAGATTACTACTTAAAACTTTTTTTTTTTATTTGATGTGAAGATGGCATAGAGGATGACAAAATTTGAGAGGCTTGCTCATTAGTTCTCTAACTACTCAGACTACTTTGACTACTTTTCATATGGAGGACATGATAGTATAAAAATATTTTAGTCTCTTTTTGAGAAAGGTGCTTAGGTGTTTTCCTCTTGCCCTCTTTGCTTTCTTCTGCTGAAGATAACTGTGTAACACTGGTCATTGTTGAGAATTAAGAAACATTTAACACCTGAACTCTCCCAAATGAATTCCCAATTTAAATAAAAATGGACTTCTGGCAATGGTTATCTTGAAAAGCTGGGGCAATTCCACGCACAGCAATTTTAAAACAAGACTGGACAATATTATTAAAGACAGCTGGTTGGAGGCACTGGAAAATGTCTAAAGACAGAAATTGAGAAAAATATATTCTTAGAAGACTGTTACTGCATTGGGTAAGAACTGCAAATTTGTTCCTTTCTTGCCTAGGCATGCTCTTGAAGGCCCATCCTGGCACAAGAAAACCTCAGCCTCACTATTGTGAAAAGGGAGGTGTCAGTGTCCAGAGCAGTGGAGGAACTGCAACCTTCAGGGGATTTTGGAAGTGAGAAAGCCACATTTACCTGACTGGTTATTTTGTTTTTCACCTCACATATGATAGACACATAACTCCTACTGATGGTCCATTTTCTCAATGCTCTGAGATAGTCTCTAATCTCATATCTTGTGTTCCGTTCTCTCTCCCTGATTTTTAAAAATTGAAATTTGTTAAAAAATATTGAACACGTTGGGATATTTGGGGGGCAGAGCAGACATGTTAGGAATTTATATTTAACGTTGGTGGTGGGTTAGGCCTTCTTTTTGGAGGAGAAGAAGTCTGGAGAGAAGCAGGCGCACATTCTTCAAGAAAAACTTGCTTTTCTCATTGTTACTGTCCTTTTAGTTCCCAGCAAAGTGTCCTTTGGGATCCATTGTGTACGCAAGAGTTATGATCCCTTAATTTGAATAACCCCAGGAATAAGCTGAGCTGCTACACATGCTCAGGATAGGACAATGGCTTAGGCCACTGCCACATGGGAGTGGCCTTAATTTGAGGCTTTCTCTGGATTTAGGTATACCTAGAGGAGGAGGGAAACAGGGTCTTGTTGGGCCTGAGCTCTTGACTCATCCTTTGTACTTCAAGTCATTAAATTGACTATTGATCCATGCTTGTCACTCTGGAGACCAACTCAGTCTCCCCTGGGTAAGATTTTATGAATAGTTTCTCACACAATTATGGAGTATGAGAGGCCCCCAAATCTCCAGTCTGAAGATGGAGACTTGGGAGAGTCAATGTGTAGTTCTGGTCTAAATCTGAAAGCCCGAGAGCCAGGAGAGTCTGTGGTATGAGTTGCAACCTGAGTACAAGGGCAGGAGATGAGCAATGTCTCTGTTCAAAGACAGAAGGATAATTCTTCCTTATGCAGCCTTTTCATTCGATTCTTGCCATCACTGGGGAGGACAGTCTCCTAAGTGTATTAATTCAAACATTGGTCTCATCCCAAACACCCTCATAGACACCTTCAGAATAATTTAACCAAGAATCTGGGCATCCCATGGCCTAGTCAGGTTGACACATTCTGTGTCAAATGAGTATTAAGTTGACACATACAAATAACCATCACAGTGATTCAAAGTGAATTAAGTCAATCTGTTCAATATTTTGATCAGAGTTGACCTTGGTTATAAAAGAACATCCTATCATCTTTTACTTCTGATGGGCATAAGTTGGACTAGGACAAATTCTTGTTACCTGAAAGTTCAACAACTCTACTACAGAGCAGATAGTACAAAGCTTCCCAGGCAAGAAAAAAAAATATGTCTTAGAGATAATTGTCCTTAAGCACAATTAAAATCTGTTTGGAGAACTACAAAGCTAACTATAAATAAAGACAACCTTGGTAAGGACCAGAATAGACCAGAATAGACAAAAGAGCGCTGTGAGAATACAGGATGAGGAATTGAGGATGGCATTTTAGTTGTGTCTTAATTTTTTTTCATTATTTATCTTTACCTTTGTTTCTATTGAGATATCAGTTATATTCTATAAAATTTGCAATGTTCAAGTGCGCAAACTTAGTGACTTTAAAAAAAGTTAGAAAATTGTGCAACCTGAGTCACCACTATATAATTCCAGAATATTTTCATTATCTTCATGATAATATTTTTATAGCAGACTTTTTCCCCCAATTCACCATCATACACAATCTCATAAATGCTACATCATGAATTTATTGATGAAATTTGTTGACTCATCATCAACCTGGGTAGAGAAGAAGTTGTTTTTAATTTATGACCCAAAACTTTGGTGTCATGTGGCATGTCATCAGTATTTATGAGTTTTATTGTCTGAGAGGGGAACCTTTTAGTTTCTCATCTTCTTTACCCAACATTTTACTATGATGTAATATAGGTTAGTGTTTTTTTCCTGTTTATTTTATTATTATTATTATTATCATTATTATTATTATCATTATTACTATTATTATTATTTGCTGTGCTAAAAATGGAACCCATGGCCCCAGGTCTCAATGTGTTCTCACCAACATACAACTTTTCCTTTTCTAGAAAATAAATTCTCTTACCAGAAAAATGTTTCCTGAGTCTTTTTGTTGAAAACTTTATTCTGTTTTGGGATTCCAATTACCATTTAAAATAATCAGCTTCTTTATTTGTTAAACGGCTATATGGTTTTGTGCTTTTTTATTTACCAGAGCTGTCATTGCAGTTGGATGTTTTCTTCTCCCAGACCATATGCAATGAAGTAGCAACATGGATTACCAGCCCATGTAAAATTCATTAATATTTAGCTTTCATTGTAAAGACAGATTGGTAGGGGAACGTTTGTAACTCTTATGGCATTAGAGAAGCCAAAAGAAAATTATAGTTATTTATCATTAACCTTATCAGAAATGTCTGTCGACCTTAGCCTGAAAACCTCTTTTCCATTCTTACAGACATGTCAGACATGTCTATAAAATCAAAATACTCCATGAATCAGGAGGCCATAATCCATAACCAAAGAAGGGAATAAACAAACAAACAAAACACAGTAGCTTCACAGTGCAACTTACTTCTACTGTCCCCATGTGCGTTTTTCAATGTTTACAATAGCCCTGTCAGGGAGAGAGTTGACCTATTCGTACAAATTCCCTTCTGGAACCAAGATTCACGTTTGATTTTCCATCACCGCAGTAGACATTGTTGACATTGGGGAACAGGAGGCTCTGACGGAAGGAGCATGGTGCCAACCGTCCACTGCTTCCTGCTTGTGACTGCTCACCTTTTCTTGTGGTATTACCTGAAGTGGACCCAACTCCGAGTCTGGTTTATCTAACACCATTACCATGTGTTGTATTGACTACTCAGTGCTGATCTCTTGAGCCAGTATCAGTGGGAGATAACATTTGAGCTATGTTTTTCTGCAGGCTCATCTGGGTTACAGAGTTGTATATACTCTGTGTGCTCAGTGGTGTGTAACCTAGATGGAGTCTTTGGGTCTCTGTACAAAGGTCAGATGAACAAAAAGCTCATTAGGACCTGGCACTAACTTCCTTTTAGTACTTATCAAGTCTAATTGTTTGTTTATTGCCTCTTTTCCCTGACTGGACTGCATGTTCCATGAAGGAAAGGCTTTTTAAATTTACTTTAATTCCTCAGTATGTTGCATAACATCCTGCAAAAGACAAATGTTCCATAAATGTTTATATAGTGAGTAAATGCTGAATTCCCCCAAACATTTTGTGTCTGTCTGCTCCATGCTTATTTGTGGAGACAACTTCTCTGACAAAATGTTCAGAGTGGTCTAATTTTAATAATAGCAAGCCCCGGCAGGCACTGAGAAACAGCCGAACTCTTAAAAATGTATTAAATTTCCCAGTCACTCTACTGATGGCGGAATGAATGTAATTTTTCCTGATGCAATATAAGCAACTCAAGTTAACACTCAGTATTTTTTTTTCATATACTTTGGCCATGGGCTATAAACAAATGAAAAGTAATTTTATCCTAGCTAAACAATCACCTTTGGAGAATCCTGGAGCCTATAACATCTCCAATTGCTGAAAATATCTCAACTCTGCTTTCTCCTTAAGACATACATCTGTAGCTCGTGCTCTGCCAATGGGGATTAGTTTGTTATTTGTGATGATGCATCCTAAGTAGGTACAGAAGGCAGTGTTGTCCTTCTGCTGCAGACTCTGGGGATATTTGCAGGAAATGAGATACTTTCTTCTGAGAAAATTCATTGGCTCTAGTTATTTGTTTCCCAGTTCAAAGCATTCCTTTGTCTCTGACAAGGGATATTATGAAAATCCCCAGGGCATTTTGTAAAATTAGAGATACCACCTGATGCCTTTTGCCATCAAGCACAAGTCACGCTATAGAGATGAGAGTTAAGGGTCAGGTAAACTCCTCTTTGTCATTATATAAGTGACATCCTCCACCTAATTGTGGCTTTACTTGGTACTTAGCCCATTTGTTTTTCTTTAATGTCTCTGATATCTTGCAGGTTAGATTATTAATAAAATCATTACTGCTTTCTTACAAGACACTATCACTTTCTCTTTGTCACTATTTCTTGCTTTCCTGTCCTGTATTGATATCCTTTAGGCTCACTATTTCTATTCTGATGTCTTTAAGACCCTTTTGTCCATCTCTCCTGCCTTTTGAATTTTTTCTTCCTTTTCATGATTTATTCTTTGAATAAGCTCTCAAGTCAAGTTGACTTACTTCTTGCCTGAGCTCTTGTTTAAGATCCACTTGTTTGAGATACTTTTCCTGGACACATGACAACTAGATTGCGAGGATGAACAGTAAAAATATTTCATTGAAGTGTTCAGTTTTTTTTTTTTTTTTAAGTTTGCTGTCACTATTTCTGTTCCCTGAAGCTACCATCATTTGCCAAGCCATTTTCTTAGCTCCGTGTGAATTTGGCCTTGCTCAGAATGGTATTCAGGATAAGAAGGAAAGAAACACTCATCTTTTACCTTCAAAATGATTTATCTTTCAATGAAAATAAAGTGAATGATCCTCCAGCAACCCTATCACATAGTTATTATAAATAATAAAATTGAACAAGTGAGGCAACCAGATTCTACAATGCTTAAATAACTTATCCAGTCTATGCAGTGAAAGTCAGAAGGAACCAGGATTTGCAACTGGGCATTCTAGTGTCACTCTGAAACCATTAGATGTGGTCTCCTTTCTTGGATAGCCCTTAAAATGAACACATTTCCAATTTTATACTTAAGAGAAATAATTGGGAAATGAGGTGAGAGAAAGAATTAAGATACATACTAATCTCTGAACTATCTTCTTAACTACTAATTGGGTCCTGTAAAGTGCCAGCACTATTACAGATGCTGGGGACAGAGCAGTGGATCAGTCTTGCTCTGTGGGAGTTTATATTCTAGAGGAAGAGGCAGATGTTCACAGACAAGCAAGCAAATACCAAAAACGGAAGTGTCTAATAATAGTTAATGTTATGAGGGAAATAAACCAAGGGGACTTGATTGTGACTGCTGAGGGATGATCCTTTAGCTGGATGACCTGGGAAGGCCTTTTGGAAAGGTGGCATTGGAGCTGGGAGTCAAGAGGAGAAATTTTAGTCACTATTATTAAGAATTAGAAACAAATGACTTCAACTGTGTCAACAAATTTGGAAACAAAAGAAACCTTATTAAAGTGAGTAAAAAGCAAAGAAGGATGGAGGCAAAAACATCCCATTATTTCACTAGACACACGTATCAACATGACTTTCAAATCTCCTTTCTCTCTCAAGTGTCCTTTTTTAGTGGTTTTTTTCTTTTCTTTTTCTTTCTTTTTTTTTTAGTTGTAGATGGACACAATACCTTCATCCTTAATTTTATTTATTTATTTTTTTTGTGATGATGAGGATCCAACTAGTGTCTCACACATACGAGGCAAGTACTGTACTACTGAGCTACAATACAACCTCTCAAGTGTCTTTGAATACAGATCCAAAAAGCATATAGGTTCTGTTTTGAAATAACAAAAGCTTTTTATTGGGCATTGATCATTTTCATTTTACTTTTATTGAGTTACAAAAATACGTAGTTTTTTTTTACATCAAATAATTCCAAGGGGCTTAAAAAGAAAGACTGTTGTCTCATGTTGTATTGGCTCCCACCTACAGTTTCCACTCCTCAGAGACAGCCACTCTCAATACTTTAGCACCTTTTGCTTTTGTATATTTTTATTGGTGCTTTAAGTTGTAAATAATGGTGGGACTTGTTACATATTCATACAGGCATACAATATAACAAAATAATTTGACCAATCATCCCACAGTATTTCCCCTTTCCCTCCTCACTTCTCATCCCTGGTCTCTTTGCTCTACTTTATTGATCTCCTTTTGATTTTCATGAGACAGCGCCCCCTTCTGCAGTTTTTCCCCTTTATTTCTCTCTAACTTCTGCATATGAGAAATAAAAATAAAATAAATCCTCTTAACCTTCTGAATTTGGCTTATTTCACTTAACATAATATACTCAAGTTCTATTCATTTCCTGCAAATGGCATAATTTCATTCTTCTTTAGGGCTGAGTATAACTCCATTGTGTGTATATACAACATTTTGTTTATCCATTCATCCATTGGTGAATACCTAGGCGATTGCATAGATTGGCTATTGTGAATTGTGAATTGTGCTGCTTTAAACACAGGTATATATGTATCACTATAGTATGCTGACTTTAATTTTTAGGATAAATATCAAGGTGTGGTAACCTGAGTTGTATGGTGGTTCCATGCCTAGTCTCTTGAGGAACCTCTATGCTGAATTCCACAGTGATTGTACTAATTTGTAATCCCACCAAAATTATAAAATTGTTCATTTTTCTTCACATCCTCTCCAGCATTAATTATTCTTTGCATTCTTTGATGACTGCCATTCTGACTGGAGTGAAATGAAATCTCAGTGTAATTTTTATTTGAATTTTCCTAATTGCTAAAGGTGTTGAACATTTTATATGTTGTTGAACATTTCATATAATGGTTGGCCATTTGTATTTCTTCTTTTGAGAAGTGTATTTAGTTCACTTGCCCATTTATTAATTGGGGTTTTGTTTTTGAGTTTTCTATATATTCTGGATATTAATTCTCTGACAGAGAGTAGCTGGCAAAAATCTTCTCCCATTCTGCAGTTTCTCTTCATATTCCTAATTTTTTGCTGTGCAGAAACTTTAATTTGATGCCATCCCATTTATTAATTCTTGGCATTACTGAGAAAGCCATTTGCTTGTGTGTATGTCATAGTGTTGACTCTACATTTTCTTCTAGGAGTTGCACAGTTTCTGGTCTAATATATAGGCTTTGGATCTGTTTCTGAGTTGTGCAGGGTGATAGATAAAAACCTAGTATCATTCTTCTGCATATGGATAACATTCAGTTTACCCAGGATGTCTTTTTTCTAGTATGTTTTTGGCACCTTTGTCAAGGATCGGATGACTGTATCTGTGTGGTTTTGTCTCCAGGTCTTCTATTTTGTACCATTGATTGATATGCCAGTTTTTATCCAGTCTTTTGTTACTATACCTCTGTAGTATAATTGTGATGCTTCCAGCATTGCTTTTTGGGGTTAGAATTGCTTTGGCCATTCTGGATCTTTTATTCTTCCAAATGAATTTTAGGACTGTTTTTTTTCTAAGTATGCAAAGTATATCATTGATACTTTGATGAGGATTGCATTAAATCTCTATAACACTTTTGGTAATATGGCCATTTAGAAAATATAAATTCTGCCTATTCATGAACATGGCCGGTCTTTCCATCTTTTTATGTCTTCTCACTTTTTTCCTTCAAAGTTCTGTAGTTTTCATTGTAGAGGACTTTCACCTCCTTAATTAGATTTATTCCTAGAAATTTTTTGATGCTATTCTGAAAGGGATATTTTACTGATTTTTTTTCTCAGCAGATTCATTATTGACTTAAAAGGAAGTTATTGAGTTTTGTATACTGATATAACCTGCTACTTTGCTGAATTTATTTACTAGTTTTAGTAGTCTCCTGGTGAAGCTCGTATCTGCTAACTACAAGATCATATTATCTGCAAATGTGTGATAAGTTGACTTCTTCCTTTCCTACTTTTATCCCTTTAATTGCCTTCTCTTTTCTGATTGCACAGCTAGAATTTCTAGTACTATATTGAATAGGAGTGGTGAGAGTGGATATCCATTTCTTGTTTTAGATTTTAAAGGAAATGCTTTCAGTTTTTTTCGCATTCACTATGATGTTAGCTTTGGATTTTTTATATGTAGCCTTTGTGGTGTTGAGGTAGGTTCCTTCTGTCCCTAGTTTAGTGTGTTCTTAAATTGTTTGGTATGAGGGTGATACTGAGTTCATAAAATAAATTTACAAATAAATTAAATTTCTATTTCATGGAATAATTTGAGGAGAATTGGCATGTTAGTTCTTCTTTAAAGGTCTGGTAGAATCTAGCCAAGAATAATTTGGTCTTGGGCTTTTCTTTTTTGGAAGGCTTTTTATTACTGTTTCTATCTCATTGATAGTTATTGGTTTAGTTTTTTTTTCAAATAAAAACTTCTTATTTATTATTTAAGGCAGTATGTACCATGTTCTCCTAACTCACCCAGAAACAGAAGTTCAGGAAAGTGACATGACTTTTCCAAGGTCATATGACAAGTTTAAACTGCTTCTCCCTCAATGAGCTTCTATTTTTTAAAATTGTTCTAATTAGTTATACATGACAATAGAATGCATTTTGACACATTATACACAAATGGAGCACATCTTCTCATTCCTCTGGCTGTACATGGTACAGAGTCACATCAGCAGTGTAATCATACATTTATATAGAGTAATAATGTCCATCTCATTCCACCATCCTTCTTATCCCTGCACCTATTCCCCTCTCCTCCTCTCACTCCCCTCTGCCCAATCCAAAGTTCCTCCATTATTTCTTACCCCCTTCCCCCAATGTGGATCAGCATCCAGATGTCAGAGCAAACATTTGGCCTTTGGTGTTTTGGGTTTACCTTATTTTGCTTAGCATAATATTCCTCAACTCCATCCATTTACCTGCAAATGCCATAATTTCATTCTTCTTTAAGGCTGAGCAATATTTCGTTGTGTATTAACACCACATTTTTTTTATCCATTCATCTGTTGAAGGGCATCTAGGTTGGTTCTGTAGTTTAGCTATTGTGAATTGTGCTGCTATAAGTACTGATACGGCTGCATCACTGTAGTATGCTGATTTTAAGTCCTTTGTGTACAAACCAAGGAGTGAGATAGCTAGGTAAAATGGTGGGCCCATTCCAGGTTTTATGAGGAATCTCCATACTGCTTTCCAAAGTGGTTACACCAATTTGCAGTCCCACCAGCAGTTTATGAGTGTAACTTTTTCTTCACATCTTCATCAACACTTATTATTGCTTGTATTCTTGATAATTGCCATTCTGACTAGAGTGAGATGAATTCTTAGAGTAGTTTTGATTTGCAATTTCTCTAATTGCTAGAGATGTTGAACAGTTTTTCATATGTTTGTTGACCAATTGTATTTTCTCTTCTGTGATGTGTCTGTTCAGTTCCTTAGCCCATTTATTGATTGGGTTATTTATTTATTTATTTTCATGTTAAGTTTTTTGAGTTCTTTATAAATCCTGGAGATTAGTGCTCTATTTGATGTGTGTGTGGTAAAATTTTCTCCCATTCTGTTGGCTTTCTCTTCACCTTATTGTTTCCTTTGCTGAGAAGCTTTTCAGTTTGAATCCATCCCATTTATTGATTCTTGATTTTACCTCTTGCGCTTTAGGAGTCTTGTTAAGGAAGTCAGGTCCTAAGTTGACATGATGAAGATTTAGACCTGCTTTTTCTTCTATTGGGTACAGTGTCTCTGTTCTAGTGCCTAAGTCTTTGGTCCACTTTGAGTTGATTTTTGTGCAGGGTGAGAGATAGAGGTTTAATTTCATTTTGTGCATATGGATTTCCAGTTTTACCAGCACCATTTGTTGAAGAGGCTATCTTTTCTCCAATGTACGTTTTTGGCACCTTTGTCTAGTATGAGATAACCATATTTATGTGGGTTTGTCTCTGTGTCCTCTATTCTGTACCATTGGTCTACCAGTCTATTTTGGTGCCAATACCATGCCAGTTTTGTTATTATTGCTCTGTAGAATCGTTTAAGGACTGGTATTGTGATGCCTCCTGCTTCACTTTTCTTGCTGAGAATTGCTTCAATTTTTCTGGGTCTCTTATTTTTCCAATGAATTTCATGATTGCTTTTTCTAGTTCTATAAAGAATGTTATTGGGATTTTAATAGGAATTACATTAAATCTGTACAGTGCTTTTGGTATTATGGCCATTTTGACAATATTAATTCTACCTATATAAAATCATTCCATCATCTAAGGTTTTCTTCAATTTCCTTCTTTAGTGTTCTGTAATTTTCATTGTAAAGTTATTCACCTCTTTTGTTAGATTTATCCCCAAGTATTTTATTTATTTTTTGAGGCTATTGTGAATGGGGTAGTTTTCCTAATTTCTCTTTCAGTAGAGTCATTACTGATGTATAGAATGCATTTGATTTATGGGTATCGATTTTATATCCTGCTACTTTGCTAAGTTAAATTATTAGTTCAAGAAATTTTCTGGTGTAATTTTTTGGATCTTCTAAATATAGAATTATGTCATCTGCAAATAGTGATATTAAAGGGATATGATAAGAAAAGAACAAAAACTTATGGTTTAGGTTCTTATATCCCCTTCATTTAATTTTAGTAAGTCATATGTGTCTAGAAATGTATTCATCTATTCTAAATGTTTCCATTTATTGGAGTATAAATTTTCAATATAATCTTTAGTGATTCTCTAGATTTCTCTGATTTCTGTTATGATTGCTCCTTTTTCGTCTGTAATTTAATTAGTTTGGGTCTTATCTCCTTTTTTGGTGAATTTTGCTAGGGCTTATCAATTTGTACCTTTGTATCTTTACAAAAAATCAACACTTCATTTCAATGATGCTTTGAATTTTTTTCTCAATTTCATTGATTTGGCTCTGATCTTAATTATTTCCTTCTGATCTAAATTATTTCCTTCGTCCTACTGGTTTTGTGATTGGCTTGCTGTTATTTCTTATGCACCTTGAGATACATTATTAGTTTTTTATTTGGAAACTTTCTGATTTTATTACAGTGGCAGTCATATCTATAAACTGTCCTTTAGAATTGTCTTCATAGTGTCCCAGGTGTTCTGGTATGCTGTATCACTATTCTTGTTTGGTTCAAAAATCTTTTAAATTTATCCCCGGATTTGTCCTGTTACCCATAATTATTTAAAAGTGTATTTGTTCACTGTCTACATGTTATATAAGAACCAGAGATTTGAACATGTCATGCTGCCAACCATGAAAACAGCAAGGTACCATAAATCTAGAACTCAGGGAAACTTCTTAAAGTTGGAAGGAAAGGAAACAGAATTTCCCCTAGATTCTCCAGCAGGAGTGCAATCCTGCTGACACCTTAATTGAATTCTGATTTCCAGAACTATAAAAATAATATATTTGTGTGATTTTTATACCACTAATTTGTTACAGCAACAACAGAGAACTAATATGGTGTGTTATACTCTAATTTTGATATAGTAACTATTCTGGTATCTTTTTGTCTCAAATATTGATAAATTTTATAACATGCTTTTTTTTTTGCACGGGAATGTGTGAATCATTTTCTATCTATTGCATTAAGCACTCTACCAATATTTCAGTTCCAAAACACTTTTTGTATTACATATTTGATAATTTCCTTCACTCCCTTTCCTCTAGTCTCTGTTTCCAGAACTCTTTCTTCCTGGATGGTGGACACACTTTTTTCCCCCCTACTTTCTGGAGATTGCCTTGACCATATTCTCCAATTCTCCTTTCTAACTTCATAATTTGTTATCTTATTTTTAGGTTCCAAGAGCTTTTTCTTGCTCTTTGGGTCTTTATTTAAAATTTCCCATTCTTCTTTCATGAACTTGCTTCAATTCTTTCTTTTAAAAGAAGATAAAGTATCTGGCTCCCTTTATGACCTCTGTTTCTGCCTTCCTGGTTCATTTTGGTCTTTGTTTCATG
Source organism: Urocitellus parryii (assembly GCF_045843805.1). NCBI lineage: Eukaryota > Metazoa > Chordata > Mammalia > Rodentia > Sciuridae > Urocitellus > Urocitellus parryii. The sequence goes on from NC_135531.1 coordinate 104,866,270, forward strand.
CAGCAGGCTTTATTATAGTGTCTGCTTCTATTTACCTACCCACTCACAATTAAGAGTGGGGTAATAGTAAACTGATCAGAAGCTTTGTGTATCAACTTAGAAGTGTATGTGTGTGTGTGTGGGGAGGTGGTAAAAAAGTAGGTTGCTGATCAGTGGTCCTCACTGAAGGGTTATCTGGCTTGGGTCTTTCAGGAATGAAATTTCCATAGTTATTGTAGTTTTATTTTCCCAAGCTTGTGTTGATCAATTTCTTCAGAGATGATTCCTTTAGATTTTTGTCTGGGAGATGTAAAGTGTTTGCCAGTATTCTTGGAGACAAATAAGAGCCCCATTCATCTTATTGTTAAGTATACAGATATTCTCTTGATCCTCCTGTTTTTAAACATTCCTGGATCCTTTATAGAGTCCCCTTGATTTAATCTCTCCAAGTCTTCTGTGGGAGGTGAAGTAAGGAATCTGTTTTCAGTAGCATCTGTTAAAAATTCTTAACCATTCTATTGTCAGTTGCATCTCTATGATGACTCCAATTTCTGAGAATTTTTTGAGTTCTAAGTTCTAATAGAGTCAACTTCTTATTTTCCATTTGGGGCTTTTCTTTTCTCTCATTCTCTTTCCAGCTTCTGAAATTGAATAATTGTCATTCCTTCTTGACTTGACTTGGGTTTTACCTCTTTAATTCTTTTCATTATAATTTTAATTAATTTCAGGAGACAGCAGTATAAAAATGTTGTTTTTTTATATTTTACGGAGAGTTCAAGAATTTATCTATTTTTTATAGTCACATATTGATTTTTAATATTTTGTGAGCTATAGTGTTCAGCCTCTAAATCTGGAAGTTACTTGTTTCCCCCTGAGGTACATGACAGGATAATTGATGAGTCTATAAAATTATGTAGTTTTCCAACCAAATTTTTAGTTATGTTGGCACTTGGTGATTTGTGTCCAGGGAAGCATTGAGGGTATATTTTTCTTTTCATTGTCACATTCACATGTCTTATAACAGTTATTGAGAATTTGTGAAACTTTTCTAAAGGTGTACTGATTCAAAGACTATAAAAGTTGAAACTTGCTTTCATGGTGTTATAATTTAGATCTGGAATGTTCCCCAATGTCTCAGGTGTTGAAGTCTTGGTTCCCAGCATAGCAAGGTTCAGAGGTGGGGCTTTTGGAAAGTGACTGCATCATGAGGGTTGTGACCTCATCTGTGGATTGATAGTTGGACTGTGAGGTTGTTTTAGTTAGCTTTTTTTTTCTTCTTCTGTGAATAAAGTTCCCCCCAGCACAATTGTAGAGGAGGAAAAGTTTATTTAAGGGGCTCACAGTTTCAGAGGTCTTAGTCCATAGAAAGCCAGCTTCATTCTTTGGGGCTCAAGGTGGAGAAAAGCAGCTCACATCATGATCAGAAAGGAAAGAGGGAGAGAGGAGAGAGGGAGGGAGGTAGACACACACACACACACACACACGCGCACACACACACACACACGCACACTCCACTCTCCAGATACAAAATATACATCCCTTAGCCACGCCCTCAATGAATCTCTTCCTCCTGCCACACCCCACCTGCCTCCAGTTACCACTCAGTTAATCCCATCAGGAATTAATTAATGGATTAGGTTAAGGTATAACCCCATAATTTCTCCTCTAAACCTTCTTGTATTGTCTCGCACATGAGGTTTTGGGGGCCACCACATCTAAACCATAACAGAGGTGGTGGAGACCATAGACAGGCAGGCATGGTTGGAGGAAGAAGGACACTGGGAGCTTGCCCTTGGTGACTGTATTTTGGTTCTGGCTCCTTTTTTTTACTCTCTTCCCCCTTCTTCAAAGCCCCCTGTCAACTTTCTGCTTCCTCTTGCATGCCCGTTCACTGTGATGTTGTTGCCTTGGAACCAACTGCTCATGGAAAGATACTTCTGAAACTAAGGTCTAAAATAAATCTTTCCTCCTCTCAGATGTTTTTCTCAGGTATTTGTCACAGTGATGAAAAACTAAAACGCAGTGTTGAGAGAGCCATTTCATTGTTCTCTCCCTACCTCAGTTGTTTTATATTTATTTCTGAGGATTCCTTTAACTCAATAGTAGCACAGAATTTGTTCTGTTGGCTTTTTATTCCATTTATTTTTTAAAATCTTTCTTTGTTGTTGTTGTTTATTTTTTATTAATGGAATGTGGATTGAACACAGGGCTTCATGCATGCTAGGTGAGTGCTTTACCACTGAGCTGTCTCCCCAGCCCTTACATCCTTTTAAATTTGCCAATTAAATGGAGCTACTTTTCATATTCTACCACTATATAAAGTATTTGTCCTAAAATTCTTTTTTAAGTTTCAAGAGAATGTCTTATTATAAGACTGTATGATAAATAGAGAAAATCTATGTTTGTCTTATCTATAGTTTTGAAGACTTTTATCTTTATGGCTTCTCAGTCTTCATCTTTTCATAAGGGAAATTCCTAATTATTTTGTGTACAAATTGATATCTTTTATCATTTTAATTTTGTGTCTTTGGACCTGCTCCAGCTTCATTATGTTTGTTTTGAGGTTCATTAACCAGAAAGTCATATGGCACTTGTGTCATAATTTCCTTATGAGTTTTTAATACAGATACGTTTTTTAGTTTTGGTTTGGTTCAGTATGTTCCTTAATGACCCCAAGAGATTTCTTGTGAACTTCACCCCAAAGTCTTTAGAAAATTTGTAGGTGTTCTAGATTAACTTCTGATACAAAACAGTGATTTTTATTTTGTCATTTTTATTTAGAATAAAAACTGGAAGTTTCTTTAAAGTCAAAGAGCACAGTTCTATGTGAAGGAACAAACCCCCAAAGAAGCTCACGTGTCTACAGTATAATCTGCCTGAGAAACCTGGCCTCTTGCATCAAACCATAATTGTCTTACTCCGTAATGCTGCCTGCTGAATTGTGTCAAGTGTACCTAAATTTAGATGAGTTCATGACTTAGAAGAATAATTTAGAGATTTCTCTGTATTCAACACTTCTTTCTTTCCCTAATAATTACTTCATTATTTTTTTATTGGTTGTTCAAAACATTACAAAGCTCATGATATATCATCTTTCATACATTTGACTCAAGTGGGTTATGAACTCCCATTTTTACCCCAAATACAAATTGCAGAATCACATCGGTTACACACTCACATTTTTACATAATGGCATATTAGTGACTGTTGTATTCTGCTACCTTTCCTATCCTCTACTATCCCCCCTCCTCTCCCCTCCCATCTTCCCTCTCTACCTCATCTGCTGTTGTTCAATTCTCTCCCTTGTTCCCCCCCCTTTCCCCTCACAACCTCTTATATGTAATTTTTGGTAACATTGAGGGTCTCCTACCATTTCCATATGATTTCCCTTCTCTCTCCCTTTCTCTCCCCCCACTCGTCTCTGTTTAATGTTAATCTTTTCCTCATGCTCTTCCTCCCTGTTCTGTTCTTAGTTGCTCTCTTTATATCAAAGAAGATATTTGGCATTTGTTTTTTAAGGATTGGCTAGCTTTGCTTAGCATAATCTGCTCTAATGCCATCCATTTCCCTGCAAATTCCATGATTTTGTCATTTTTAGTGCTGCATAATATTCCATTGTGTATAAATGCCACATTTTTTTATCCATTCATCTATTGAAGGGCATCTAGGTTGGTTCCACAGTCTAGCTATTGTGAATTGTGCCTCTATGATCATTGATGTGGCAGTATCCCTATAGTACGCTCTTTTAAGATCCTCAGGGAATAGTCCGAGAAGGGCGATAGCTGGGTCAAATGGTGGATCCATTCCCAGCCTTCCCAGGAATCTCCATACTGCTTTCCAAATTGGCCTCACCAATTTGCAGTCCCACCAGCAATGTACAAGTGTACCTTTTTCCCCACATCCTCGCCAACACTTATTGTTGTTTGACTTCAGACTGGCTGCCAATCTTACTGGAGTGAGATGGTATCTTAGGGTGGTTTTGATTTGCATTTCTCTGACTGCTAGAGATGGTGAGCATTTTTTCATGTACTTGTTGATTGATTGTATGTCCTCCTCTGAGAAGTGTCTGTTCAGGTCCTTGGCTCATTTGTTGATTGGGTTATTTGTTATCTTATTGTTTAATTTTTTGAGTTCTTTGTATATTCTGGATATCAGGGCTCTATCTGAAGTGTGAGGGGTAAAAATTTGTTCCCAGGATGTAGGCTCTCTATTTACCTCTATTATTGTTTCTCTTGCTGAGAAAAAACTTTTTAGTTTAAGTAAGTCCCATTTTTTGATTCTTGTTATTAACTCTTGGGCTATGGGCATCATATTAATGAATTTGGAGCCCGACCCCACAGTATGTAGATCGTAGCCAACTTTTTCTTCTATCAGACGCAGTGTCTCTGATTTGATATCTAGCTCCTTGATCCATTTTGAGTTAACTTTTGTGCATGGCGAGAGAAAGGGATTCAGTTTCATTTTGTTGCATATGGATTTACAATTTTCCCAGCACCATTTGTTGAAGATGCTATCCTTCCTCCATTGCATGCTTTTAGCCCCTTTATCAAATATAAGAAAGTTGTAACTTTGTGGATTAGTCTCTGTGTCCACTATTTTGTACCATTGGTCCATCTGCCTGTTTTGGTACCAGTACCATGCTGTTTTTGTTACTATTGCTCTGTAATACAGTTTGAAATCTGATATCACTATACCTCCAGATTCACACTTCCTGCTTAGAATTGCTTTTGCTATTCTGGGTCTTTTGTTTTTCCATATGAATTTCATGATTGCTTTATCTATTTCTTCAAGAAATGCCATTGGGATTTTGATTGGCATCGCATTAAACCTGTAGAGAACTTTGGGTAATATCGCCATTTTGCTGATGTTATTTCTGCCTATCCATGAACAGGGTACATTTTTCCATCTTCTAAGATCTTCTTCTATCTCTCTCTTTAGGGTTCTGTGGTTTTCATTGTATAAATCTTTCACCTCTTTGTTAGGTTGATTCCCAAGTATTTTATTTTCTTTGAGGATATTGTGAATGGAGTGGTTTTCCTCATTTCCATTTCAGAAGTTTTGTTGCTGATATACAGGAATGCCTTTGATTTATGCATGTTGATTTTATATCCTGCCACTTTGCTGAATTCATTTATTAACTCTAGCCATTTCTTTGTAGACCCTTTTGGGTCTGTTAAATATATTATCATGTCATCCGCAAATAGCGATAATTTAAGTTCTTCTTTTCCTGTTTTTATGCCTTTAATTTCTTTTGTCTGTCTAATTGCTCTGGCTAGTATTTCAAGAACTAAATTGAATAGAAGTGGTGATAGAGGGCATCCCTGTCTTGTTCCAGATTTTAGAGGGAATGCCTTCAGTTTTTCTCCATTTAGGATGATGCTGGCCTGAGGTTTAGCATATATAGCTATATAACTCCAAATGTTATCTCTTGAGAAAGATCTTCCCATGCATTGCTCCCCATTTGTTACCCTTTTCTTGGGTTACTTGGACATATTCTAAGATTTGATATTGACACAGTTTTAGTGTTTTTGAGTATATCTGTTCATACGGTTTTCTTAGTGGCTGTTCTGAACATTACAATATCCCTGTGTGATTAATCACAATCTATTGGCATCAGGGCTTTACCACCACTTCCAGCATGGTGTCTTTACCCTTCCAACTTTTAAATATTATTATCTTGCATATCACGCAGTGTTATGATTTTTATTTCAATTATCACTCATTGTTTCTATTTGAAAAATGCATGAGGGAGGATAGTCTATTGAATTTACCAACATATTTATCCATTCCCACTGTTCTTTCCTCATTCCTAATGTTCTAAGTTTTCTTGATGTTTGAACAATTTCCTTTACCCAACTTCTAAGGTCAAGCCTATCAGCGAAAAAACATATTTTTATTCTTCATTTTTTAATTTAAAAATGATCTATTTCTCCTTCCTAAAGGATCCATTCCTAAGGGATCATTTCACCTGAAATAGATATAGTAGTTGACAGCTCTTTTCTTTTGGTTGTTGAAAAATGTGTTGTTTCCTTTTAGTCTCTGTTATTTTCACATGAAAAAGCTTCTGCCATTTGAAATGATGTTTTCCCATAGGCAAGGTGGTATTTTAAGGTTTTTGCTTCATCTTTAGTTTTTAAGGTGTTTCAGGATGGATTTCTTTGAGTTTATCCTATTTAAGGTTCTTATAATTTGAATGTATCAGCTTATGTCTTTCACCAGATTTGGGGAGCTTCTAGCTGCTATTTCTCTGAATACTCTTCTGCCCCCACTATCTTTCCTCATTCCTCTGGTAATATGATTACTGGATCTTTTAATAGTCCTGTAGTTTCTTGGGACACTTTTTTTTCCAGTTTATTTTCTCAGTTTGGGTAAATTCTTCTATATTTATCTTAAGTTTATTGATTATATTTTCTGTGACCTTCACTCTCCTATTGAGCACACCCAGTGCATTTTTATTTATTTTTCCAACCTATAATTTCCATTTATTAATAATTTTAATTTCTTTGCTGGTTTTTCTATTTTTTATTTTTTAAAATATAATCTGTAATTCCATATTAGATGATGGTTATTTAAAAATATTTTTCAGATAAATTCACCCTCTGATTCATCTCATTCTTGCTGTCAGTTGTTCACCTTTTCTCATACAAGTTGTGATTTTCTTGGATTTATATCTTGGACACTTTATTATTTTAGGAGACCTTGAATAGCCTTTTAATTTTTAGATAGTATCCCTGTTTAGGTTTAGCATGCAGCTCTTGGCATACTTTTGAACTTCTGATTCCAATGATGGAACTTTAGTGAAGGTATTTTTATCTGCTTTATTTCTCTCTTGCTGCTGGTGCTCCTTCTAGTCCAGGGTGGTTCTCCCTGAGGGTCTGGGAAGAGGTTCTACAAGCTAAATTTCAAAGTGCCTGCATGTGTGGAAAGGAAGTATCTGGCTCATAAGGACAAAGAGCACATTCTGGGCCAGACATTTATTGTGGAATCCACCACAGGGGGATGGAATGGCTTTCCAGTTTGCTAACTTTCTTGAGAGCTGCAACATTTATTGACTTTTCTAGTTGAGTGTTTAGGATAGTGTATAGTATACATTAGATCAGCAATATCTTTAAATTAATGAATTGTTACTTCATGACCCACCATCTCAGATTATGAAATGAAAACATGATTCATGTCAGGTGATTAATTTTTTGCCTAAGAACTCAAAATTGTAATCCGGAACAGCAGATCTATATACAAATGTGTTTGCAAGTTGCAAAGTGTATACTAAAGAGTTGTGAAGCAGTTACACTCACCATATGGACTGAACTTCAGAAAGACTATCTGCAGAAAAGGATGAAAGAATAAAACAGATACTCTGAGATGATTAGGGAGTGGAATTGGAGAAGCCACGTTACTTCTGGAATTCTTTAAAGGACTCACCTATATTCTCATGACTTGGAATTGCATCAAACATTATGTATCCTTATAATAAACTTACTTTCTGTGCTTATGAGAGTTTAAATTCACTTATGTTACCAACCACTAAATTGATCTAGTTGATGTTATATGTTTAAATAAAATGATAAACTATTTTGTTTTGTTATGGGTTGAAAAGAATTTTATGAGTTTTTCTTTACATCTGAAACACCATTTCCCGTTGCTTCTGTGGAAAAATCCATGTCTGAATTTTGTAAATGATTTCTTAATCAAGTTCTATGTTAGGGTTCACTGAATGTTAATTTCTATCAATTATAGTTTTAAAAATACATATTTTCATGACTATTTCCCTTTTGCTTTATGTGCTTCATAAACTGGAAAGTAGGCAGAATATGATTTGTCCTAGGAAGTAATCCTTAGCTGTTGTTGACTATCAAAAATTTCTCCCTTGGCTATCATTGCATTACAATAAAACTACTAACCCTTTTAGTCAGAGGTTTTGGAGGAGGATTTTAATATAAGTTAAAAATCTTCAATGCAAACATGAAGAAACACAGGACAATGCTGAAGGATAAAATGTTGTTGTAGCATCAACTTCTCTAAGAAGAAAAATTTACTAATCCAAAGATTCATTTTGTCAAAAAGTTTTTAAAGGCAAAAATGAAAGAAGGTAAAAACAGGTCTTTAAATTAAATTTGTTCAATTAGTAGACTGAATGATTAGCCATGTTTTTATGTAGCTGAATTTTATGGTGTGTTTGTGTGCACGTGTGTGTGTGCCTGTGTGTGTACGCACGCGTGTGTGTGAGCATGCATGTCTACAATAGGCTTTGAAGTGCAAGTAAAGTCAGACTAGGAAAAAACAGATAATTGCTGAGGAAATATCCAGCAAACATCAATTAAAACTAGAGGTTTTGAAATCAGAGAAAAATAATTTTTAAATGATCATTGTTTTTCTTAATTATAGAGTAAGAATGAAGCTGATTCACAGCTTTCCCCTGCCCCTAACCATAGAGAAGGATTCCTTAGTATATTATTCAGTGCAACAATTTTAGCATCAGTTTTATTCATCAATAAAACCAAAGAAACAATTGTAGGCTGTTCTCTATTATTTAGCATGAAATGCCTTTATCACTTTATGTCCTTGCTGACATTCTTTCTTGTTTGTTGCCATTAAATGCTTGGCTTTTAGTCACACAGTGCAGTGCCCAATATGTCCAGGCAGAGGATTTTATGTTAGGTTTTTAGGCTATGTTCACCAAGAATTTTAAGCCATGTCATTTCTTATTTCAAATACTTGGTCAGGGTCTGGGGTTGTGGCTCAGTAGTCGAGTGTCTGCCTAGCATGTGTGAGTCACTGGGTTCAATCCTCAGCACCACATAAAAATAAAATAAAGGCATCATGTCCATCTATAGCTAAATATACATATTTAAAAAATACTTGGTCAACACAGCCTAACAGGTTGAGTATAGTGGAACCCTAATACAAGGCCATGTTGATTACCATGAGAGGCACAATAAATAATTGACTAGGTAAAAGTAACATCAAGAGTGAATTGTTTGGCAGACTGTTTGATCTTGTTAATGTTTTCATTTTTCAAAGATTCAATAAAGCTTGGCACAGTGAGGCAGCCTGTAATCCCTGCAACTTGGGAAGCTTAGGCAGGAAGATCACAAGTTCAAGGACAACCTCAGCAACTTAATGAGATCCTTTCTTAATAATAAAAAAAGGACTTGGGATGTAGCTCAGTGGTAAAATGTCCCTGAGCTGAATCCCCAATAACATCCTACAATATTTGATAGTGATTAAATACTAAATGTAAACATTTTCTTCCCCTTCATCTTTGTGCCCTAAAGTAAAGGAGAATGCTGTTTTGAGGAGTGTGTTCATTATTTTTCTTCCTTATATTAATTTGTTGATTTTTTCAAATAAATAAAAAAAGAAATGACCACAGATGATAATAAATTTATTGTCATTTTCTAAATTATTCTGTGATTTTTCATAGCTTGGTTGTACTATAGGCAATTTATTCATTTGATAGTATTGCTTATGGGAGCAGATAAGTTAGATTTTGTTATGTAGTTTTGTAATATATATGAACAATTTGGAAGTTATAAGTGTGGATGATTTACTAAGACATTTTAGCTGTCTTCTCCTCTCCACATGATGAGCCTAATTTTCTATGTCTTTCAAGTCACTGGGTTAAATCTTTTGCTTTGGTGATATTTTCTGGATGTAGTACAAACTGTACACCTTTGAAAGATGATGCTGTGAACTGTTTGGCAGCAATTCTCTTTGCTTCTCTATGGGTTCTAAGTTGAATGTTCTTAAAATAGTAATAATGCATGACTGTCTTTTCTACAAGGTCCAAGATATGCCTGGTGGTTTTCTATTATATTATTTTTGGATTCATGTACTAGATATACCTGCATGAATCAGTTATGCATATTATTATTCTTAAATTTTTCTCACCTCTAAAATTAAAAGAACCAAATTGTAGACATGGTGAAGTTCTGCTCTGAATGTCATTGGGTTTTATTTAAGTTTCTACAAATACTTACTTGATCTTTTGTATATTTCAATTTGCAATCTTCTGTAATATTTTATGTTCCATGATGAATTGATTTCCATGTTGTGATAAATAATCAACTGCAGTTTCCTTTGGAGTGTTGATCTATTTATATGACTTCTGTTTTTTTTTCACACATTTACTTACATGTATATATATATATATATATATATATATATATATATATATATATATATGTGTGTGTGTGTGTGTGTGTGTGTGTATTATATATAATCTTGGTTGATTACTTCTGTGACTTCTGAAGTCAAATTCCATTTTATATAGAGTTAATTATCACTAATAGAGGTTTTGGTGTCCCCTAATACTAATTTGTGCTTCTCTTTTTAGTTCTAAAAACACATATTTCTGCTGGATGTGATCTAGCAATTCCACTACTGGCTATATCCAAAGGAACTGAACCTGGCTCTGTGGTACAATGGATAAACACTTTGGACTTCTAGCCAAACCTACAGTGGCCATTCAAAGGAATTAAAATTAATATGTTGAAGAGACATCTGCACTCACATATTTATTGAGGCACTATTCTCAGTAGCCAAGATATGGGATCAACTTGAGTGTCCATTGATGAATGAATGGATGAAGAAAATTTGGAATATTATTCCAACTTAAAAAATGAAATTTTGTCATTTACAGCAAAAATGGATGAAACCAGAGGGTGTTATATTAAGTGAACAAAGTCAGATACAAAAAACAAATACCACATGTTCTCATTTACATACGGGAGTTAAAATATTGGTCTCAAGAAGTGGAGAACAGAATAGTAGAAGAAATAGAGAATAGTATGGGGGAGAAATGGAGAGTATGGCTAATGGGTACAGATAGTTTGGTAGGAAGAATAACCTAATGCTTTGTAGCACAGTAGAATAAATATTATTGAAACCAATATTTCAAAATAGCTAGGAGAAAGAATTTTGGATGTTCCCTATGCAAACAAAAAATAAATGCCTGAGGTGACAGACATGCCAATTACCCTGATCTGATCATTTCACATTCATGTATTGCAATGTCATTATATCCCACACATATGTACAATTACTATATTGAAAATTTTGAAATATTTTTAAAGAAAATATAACGCTTTTTAAAAATAACAAATTATACTTTATAAAAATTAAAAATACTTTGTTGTTCTTCTACAAAAGAATTCTGAAAGGATGGAAAAACAAGACTGGGAGAAAATATTATATATCACTTATCCAGTGGAACAGTTGAACATAAAATATATTAAAATATCTCAAATTAATAAAAAGCAAAAACATGATATAAAAGGGCAACAGATTTGAATAGACTCCTCATGAAAGACAATAAACTGATGATAAATAAGCCCAGGGAAAGATTCTCAACATCATTAGTCATCAGTGACATGCAATTAGGTACAGAAAGAAACTTTTCAGGTTTTCCCTATCCCATATAATGTTAACTGTTGGCTTGGTATAAATGACCTTTGTTATGTGGTATATTCTTTCTAAATCTACTTTTTGGGAGTTTCTTTTTCTTAATCAAAAAGAAACATTGAATTTTATTGAAAGCTTTTCTGAATCTATTGATATGATAATGTGATTTTTGTCCTTCATTTTCATGTAATATATAACTTTATTGATTCATGTATATTAAAATACTTTCCACCCCTGAGGTCAATCCCACTTAGTCATGGTGTATAATATTTCTTATGGGATATTGAATTTGGACAGTATGGTTAATGGGTACAGTAGTTTGGTAGGAAGAATAACCTAATGCTTTGTAGCACAGTAGAATAAATATTATTGAAACCAATATTTCAAAATAGCTAGCAGAAAGGATTTTGGATGTTCCCTATGCAAAGTATTTTGTTGAGAATTTTGCATCTGTATTCACCAGGAATATTGGTCAAAATTTTTATTTTTTTGCTGTATTCTCATTTGGTTTTGGTATCAGAAAATGTTGGCCTCTTACAATGGATTTAGAAATTTTCTCCTTTCAATATTTTGGAATAGTTTGAGAAGAATTGGTGGTTCTTTTTTAAGGTTTTACTCCTGGTCTTTTCTTTGTTGGGATGCTTTTTATTATTGATTCAGTCATGTTAGTTGGGTTCTGTTCAGGTTTTCTATGACCTCAGGTTAAATTTTTGTAGGTTGTATATGTCCATTTCATTAAAGTTCCTCAATATTTTGATGCATGATAATTCAGAATAGTTTTTAATTAATCATTTGTATTTCTGTAGAGTTACCTGTAATATCTCCTTTCTTCACCTCTGGTTTTATTTTTTTGGATTTCTTTTTATTTTTCTTAATTCATCTAATGATTGTTTTTTCACCTTTGCTCATCTTTGCAAAACAAACCTCATCATTGATATTTTGGTTTCTATTTCATTTATTTCTGCTCCAATCTTTATTTCTTTCCTTCTATTAGTTTTGAGTTTGTTTGTTTTGGCCTTTTAAATTTGCTCAACTGAATCTTTAGGTTACTTATTGGAGCCTTTCTGCATACACACATGTGTACACACATGCACACACACACATGCACACACACGTGCACATTCATGTGTGCACACACACACAGTGGGCACTTATTTGTATGAAGTCTCCATTGCTTCTGTTTCTGCTATATTCTGTGGATTTGGTATGTTGTGTTTTCATTTTCATTTATTTCAACAATTTAAATTTCTTCCTTTTGATTTATTCATTGACTCATTGGTAATTCAAGAGCTTGCTGTTTAATAACCATATATTTGTACAATTTTTAAGGTTCTTCTGGTTGGTTTATAGTCTTATTCCATTTTGATCAAGGAAGATACATACTATGATTTTAGTTATGTTTAAATTTGTTGAGAATTGTTCTGTGGCCTAATATATGGTGTAATAGATCATGTTTTTGATGTCAGATATAAGAAATGCTTGTTTAACACAAGGTCAAGAAATTTTTTCTTTTTTTCTCCTAAATTTTTTATAGTCACACATTTTACATTTGGGTGTATGATTCTTTTGGGACAATTTTTTAAAAAATTAGTTGTCAATGGATCTTTTTATTTTATTTATTTATATGTGGTGCTAAGGATTGAACCCAGAGCCTCACACATGCCAGGCAAGTACTCTACCCCTTAGTTACAAACTCCAGCCCCTTTTGGGACAGCTTTTAAACAAGAGTGAGATATAGGTTGATGCTTAATATTTTTTTATTCAGCTGTTCCAGCAATATTTTTTAGAAGGACTAAACTGTCTCCACTGAACATTTTATACCATTGTCCAAGACTCATTGTGTCCATATTTGTGTAAATTTACTTCTTAATTTTGTTTCATTGATCTATGTATTTATTCTTTTGTTAAATGCCACACTGTGTTGATTATTCATCTGAACCTCAAATTTTGTTCTTTTTCAATATCATCTAAAATTCATATCAGCACTTCCTTTTGGTTAGTGTTTGCATGATATATATTTTGACATCCTTTTACTTGTACTCTTTTTCTGTAATCTTCATTCTGATATTGGCTTATTAAACTTTTCATTTTTACTTGTATTTTAGGACTATAAAATTTCCATTAGATTATTTTTAATTGGTTTTTACTTCTTTGCTAGGATCCTTTTTTCATTCATTTCACAAGTAGTCACATTTACTTCATTTTTTTTCGGATTTCTGTGGTTATATTTATATTTCTTAATACTTTCATTAGTGCAGTGCAGGTATACCTAACATTGGGATTCATTTTGACATAATTATACATGCATTGAATATAATTCGCTTCACTTTGGTCCCCTAATACTTCCTCCTTTCCTTCCCTGCTTACTCCCTCTTTTCCCCTTCCTTTCTTCTATTGGTCTTCCTTCTATTTATTTATAGTTTTGAAAATTGGTGCTTTATAGGTATACATAAAGGTGAAATTCACTGTGGTACATTCATATATGTATATTGCATAATTGGTAAATTTTATTATGCAGTTCCTCCTTTAGCCCATTTCTCCTCCCTTCCTCTATTCCACTGACCTCCCTTTTATTTTCATTGGATCCACCATTTTCCTTTCTTATTTTGCTTTGGCTTCTGTATATGAGAGAAAACATTCAACTCTCAACTTTCTGAGTCTCGTGAATTTCATTTAGCATTATATTCTTCAGTTCCATCCATTTATCAGCAAATGACATAATTATTCCTTAAGGCTGAGTAAAACTCCATTGTGTACATGTATCACATTTTCTTTACCTTGTTTGTGGCTGTAAACACTGATATGAACTGCTGTTTTTCTCTTGTGGCTTTTAAAATTCTATCATTATCCCATATGTTAGACATTTTAATTATAAAGAATCTTGGAGAGAATCTGTTTTATCTTGCCAATTTGTGGTGTAAATGCCTCTTGTATTCGAATTTCCATAACATCATTAAGGTTTAGAAAATTTTCTGATTTTATTTCATTGAATTTAATTTGTATTTTGATGCCTTTGATTATACCAATGATTCTTAGATTTGATCTCCTGATGTTATCTCAGATTTCTTGAATATTCTGGTCATGCTTCTTAACATATTTTCTTTACTATTGACTGTCTTCTTAACATTATATATTTTGTCCTCAGGGCCTGATAATTCATTTTATATGTGGTTGAAAATATTGGTGATGCCTTCAACGGAATTTTTTCTTAGTTTTTTTCTTTTTAATTTGATCTTTTTAATTATATAGGATGGCTGAATCTATATGTATATTTTTATACAAGCATGGGATATATCTTATTCTAATTAGGATCCCAGTCTTGTGGATTTGCACAATAGTGAGATTCACTGGTGGTATATTCATATATGAACATAGCAAAGTAATATCAGATTCATTCCACTGCTTTTCCTATTTCTATCCCTATCCCTTCCTTTCCTCCCCTTTGGTCTAATCCACTGAACTTCTATTCTTCTTTTTCCCCCTTATTGTGATTTGGTACCCACATATCAGAGAAAATATTCAACCTTTGCTTTTTCAGATTAGTATGCTGATTTTAAATCCTTTGGATATATGGTGAGTAGCTGAATAACTGGGTCAAATGGTGGCTTTATTCCTAGTTTTTTGAAGAATTTCCATATTGATTTCCATAATGACTGCACCAATTTACAGTCCAACCAACAATGTATGTGTGTACCCTTTTCTCCAGATCCTTGCCAATATTTATGTACTTGTGTTCTTCATAATTGCCATTCTGATTGAAGTGAGGTAAAATATAAGTGTCATTTGGTCAGGATTCTCTAGCATAGGACCTTCTGGTGAGGGGTCACCTACTATTGTAATATGTCCCTTAAGACATCTTTGCTATAGGGATTCGGGTACTGCTCGCTGCTAGAAGGCTGGGAACACTTGGTCCCAGGAACTTCAGAGCATGTTCTGGCCCAGAAAATACTTCAGCATCACCTGGCCAGGGCGGGATCAGCACCTAAGCAGCATCAAGCTGCAGATCCTGGCCAGGCTGAGGCTGGGCATAGGCCTGCCAGGCGTGCAACTCAGTTACCGCTGCACCGCCACTGCTTTATCTATGAACTTTCTAAATTCTTTCTTCAACATTTTCTCTACTGTGGCATCAATGGCATCAGTTGTTGAAAGATCACGAGGTGTTTGGGATGGTTTGTTTCCTTTTTCATGTTGTTTTTATGTCTACCCATCTGTTGGGATAATTATCAATTCTACTTTTGTGCAAGGAACTATTTAGTGAGCTTATTTCTCTTATCTTCACCTTATTGAGAATCCAGGTATTGACATTCCTACTCAATGTGTGTCCTCTGCTGTTCCCAGCATTAGCATCACTTTGAGAGAAGACACTAAACCCTATTACCTGCAATTACTTCAGAGCAAATCACATACTAATATAGCTAAAAGGGGGAAAATACTAATCTAGCTAAAAGGGGAAAACTGTTCTACTCAGTTCCTCTAATCTGGGTATAAATATGTAGTAATGTTCTCTCTGGTTAGTTGTTCTTTCAGGGCTTCCTGTCTGGACTAGGGAGGGGTGGAGAATTGCTGACTGGTTCTGTTCTGCACCTTCCAGAAATCAAAGGTGCCAAATTGGATACAGGGACCCCCCAGACTCTGGGAGTATAGGACAAGGGACTGAAAAAGAAAGAGTGAAATTCACAGATACTGGTGTGGCCTTTTCTCTGACATGTCTATTTCCAAGTCTGTAGGAAATGACACATGCACACAGTCGGCAGTGTTGGGGAAACCTTGATGCTCAGCCATCTGTGGCTTTAATTAAGCATTTTATGTGATTTTATTTTTCTCCTTTATTAGCATATCCACTATACCACCTTTATACTTTTGAAAAGTAAAAGTTTGCCCTTGATATTGCAATATATATTTATAGCTAACCCAAGTCCACTTTCAATGAACCACTCTGACTCCAGGGTAGGAGTGAATGCCTTATAATAGCCAACTAATTCTAATTCCTCTCTTCCACCCCATGTATTGTGGCTGTGATTCATTCCATTCATATATAAACATGTAAGTGTACATTAATACATTGTTGCTATTGTTATTCTGAACATACTATTTTTATTTCTGTTCAATGGCAAGAATAAGACAAACAAAATTTAAAAATTTTTGTCCTTATTTCTTTTTCTATGCCATTGTTTTTTTTTAAATATAGATCTGAGTTTCTGACCTTTTAATTTTTTCTCTCTAAAGCATTTTTTTTCACATTTCTTGCAAAAGGTCTGTAAGCAACAAACTTGTTTGTTTAAAAAAGTTTCATTTCACTTTGAAGAAAAATATCATTGAATAAGAATTGTAGGCTAATAAGGTATTTTTCTTCTTTAAACTTATTATTGCTATCATCATGATCATCATCATCATAATTATTTTTATAAGGTATTTGACAGCCAATCTTTCATTCTTTTTACTTTATTAAGATTTTATTTTATTTTTATTGATGTATTATTTATAGGTACTAACAGGTTCAGTGTGATATTTTGCTACATGTGAAGAGAATTCACTAATTTAATCCAGTGTTTCTTATTTACTCTTTCCCACCCTTCACCATCTCTAATGTTCACCATTGAACATTTTCTTTATGCTTTAAATATTTTATGTCACTCTCTTCTTCCTTGCATGGTTTCTGAAAAGTCAGATATTAATTCTTTGTTATTTTTATGGTTTAGATATGAGATGTTTCCCAAGAGCTCCTATATTAATGCAGAAAGTGAAATGATTAGTTTTTGAGAGCTCTAACATAATTAGTCCATCCTGATTTGAATGGACTAATTTAGTGGTAACTATATACAGGTGGGATGTGGCTTGAAGAAGTCAGGTCACTGGAAACTTGCCCTTGGGGACTACATCTTGTCCTTGTGCCCTCTCTCCCTGCATTCTGGCTTCCATGAACAAAGCAGTGCTCCTCCAGTGTGCCCTTCCATGATGACATTCTGTCTCAGCTTGGACCCAGAGCAGTGAAGTCTGTTTACTGTGGACTGAACTTGTGAATCCATGCGCCAAAAATAAACTTTTCCTTCTCTAAGTTCTTCTTGTCAGGTACTTTGGTCACATTAATGAAACTTTGACTAACACCATTATTTTGCAAGTAATGTCCCCCACTCCTTTGGTTTCTTTTAGGACTTTAGTTTTGATTCTAAAATATGATACACCTATATGAGGTTTTATTGGCACTTATCCTATTCAGTGTCCTCTGAGATACTGAGTTATAAAGGAAGCATGGTTTGATATTTGACATTAACTTTAGAAGGAAATTCTTAGTCATGATTATTTCAAATATTTTTTCTTTTACCTGTTTTCTTTCTTCTCCTTCTGGAATTCCCATTAAGTGTGTTATATATTTTTTTAGTTTTCCCATAGTTTTTTGATATTCTATTCTTTTTTAAAAAGTCTTTTTCTCTTTTCATGATTTCTATTGAGATTCTCAACCTCGGAGATTTCTTTCCTCAGATGTGTGTATTCTACAAATAAGTTCATCAATGTGCTCATTTCTGTTACTGTGTTTTTGTTCTCCAGATTAATTATTCTTTTGGGGGGAGAGTCCTTTTTATAATTTTTATATTTCTGTTCACATTGCTGATTTATTTTTCAAAGCTATATACTTCATGCATTGAAACCCCTACTCATAATTCTAGCATCTTTGCTATTTCTACATTTGGTTCTGACACTTTCTCTGTCTCTTTAAACTCTGTTTTTTTTTTTTGCCTTTTAGTATGTCTTGCATTTTTTTTTCTATAGCTAGACATGATGTATTTAGTTCCTGTGGAGATTTGTGCTCATGGATTTCTGCTCCAGCGAGCCATAATTTTTTTGCAATTTCCTTTTAATCTCTGATTTGGGGACTAGTGGTGTACCTAAGATTTCCACCTCTCTGATTGCCATAAAGAAGAGTTATTAATTTTTCAGTTTGCTGAGATTTTTACTCGTTGTTAGAATGAAGTGGTGACTTCTAGCATCTTATTGCTAGGTTTAAAAACAGGAAGTCTCACTTCTACTTCATAGAATTTGGATATAATCAGTTCTTGAAAGGCTTTGCTTTATAATTCTAGCATTTGGATAATCTCAGAGTTGGCATTTATTGAATGTCTTTTCCCTGAAAAATCGTTACTTTTAAAAATTTTTTGGTGTGTTGAGAAATTTGGTATTACATTACTAAAAATTTTCAATATTTTGCCACGAGACTTTGGATCTTGTTAAAAATCTCATGGAGATTTTATTTTTAAACTGTGTTAGATTCAGATGGTGAGTTCTGATCTACCTTATATGGTCTATGATTCTGACACTTCAAAATTATTGAATCCACTCCATGTCTGAATCATTCTGGTTTTACGGAAGTGGTATGTACTATACTCAGTACTCAAAATCCTTGTCATATTGCTTTGGGTCTATTCCAAGCATGCACTGCTTGTGGGTGAGCTCAACACAGATTCAGGATGACTCCTTCATTGTCTCCTCATGCCTTCCATAATATCTTTCACTCTCTCTGACTCCCAAGGCCTCTTTTTCTTCTTTCTATTTATAAATGTTTGGGGATGAGGCTAGGAAAGGGTTGGGGATGGGGATGCCGATATAGAACAGTGACAGAACCCAAGTGAGGCAGTCCCTGGTTCAATACCCAGCACACAAAAAAATTATCTCTAATTTAGAGGAAGAGATTGATGACGAGATGTGGAGGGAGGGAGGGAGAGAGGGAAGGAGAAAGAGAGAGAGAGAGAGAGAGAGAGAGAGAGAGAGAGAGAGAGAGAGAGAGAAAGGATTAGAGAAGCAGATCCAATTTAAAAAATGCCAGGCAATATTACTTCATTGATCCTTACAGTGTCAATAAAGGAGATGTTAGAAGTTGTGTGTTGCAGTTGGAAAAAATCCATCCAAAAATATAGTAAGACCTGTGGAAATGAGTGTGGTATGAAAACCAAATAAAAGATCTTTCAATTTATAGGTCTTGCTGTGGAATTTCTTAGATTTTGTTTCTATTCAATTCGATAAAAAAATTAATTGTACTTTGCTAATATTTGGGGAAATATGAAGCAAAATGAGTTCTGCCTCTCAGGACAGCCTAATCTAAGTGGAGGGTCAGATGCCTGCAATTTATCACACATTAATTTTGTCCTGTAGTCAGGAATGTAGGATTTGATAGAATGCCTATGAAGATGACATTAATTTGAACTGAATTATAGAATTAGGAAGCATTTCACAATACAAGTGGCATTTAATTATAGATGTGTTTAAGGGTTTAAAATTTTGACAGATTGAGATATAGACGAGAGTATTTTGGATTCCCCCCAAAGTGTGTAAAGTAATTAAGGAGTGTAATGCATTTATAGGAAGACAATGAAATCTTGTACTAAGGCATGAATTGTGTAGAAGGAGGTAAATTTGTCTACCTTCTCCATCCTTCTCACAGAAGATTCTCTGGGCTGAAACACAATTCTTTCTCTTATCTCCTAAGATATTTTCTCTGAAATACTTTGTTGGCCATGTGTTTCATAGCACCTATGCTCCCACATTCATTCATTTTTTGTTCATTCATTTATTATTCATGGAAAGAATACTTAATTGATACCTGTCACTATCAGGCATTGTGCTGAAAGCCTGTGGATACAAAGGTGAAGAAGACAGGCAGGATCTCCTCTAGAAATCATAGTATAACAGAAAAAGTAGAACAACAACAACAACAAAATACAAGCAACCATCACTAATTGAAATTATGGTGTGTGGAACTGAAAGGAATGGGTGCTGTTACTTTATTTAGCCTGTATTTGTTGATCACCTATTATGGGTGATAACAGCTAAAGATAGAACAGTGAACAAAATAGATAAAAATTCCTGCTTGATTGAAGCTTTAACAGAGAGATGTGATCTAATATAAGGGTTAAGGAAAGTACCATATGGAAATGACATAGGAGTTTAAACTTGACAGTTGTTAACCTCTCCAATACCCAGCATAGTACTTGGCACAAGGGGATATTTATTCAAATGAATAACAATAAGAAGAACGATATTGTTATGATACTGCTACTAATTTTAGCTAATACTTATTGTGAGCCATTTTATTTGCATACTTTAATGCAACATATTATTTAATCTTTATGATAAGCTTATAACATGTACAGTTATAAAAATCCATTTCCTGATGAAAAAATTGAAGGCTTAGAAATATGAAGCATTTTTCTTAAGATTTCACACTGGAAATTGGAAAAGATGGAATTTGAACCCAGATTTTGTGTTATTCAAAATCTACATAAATCTTAAAACAAAAAATCTATTACCATTTTTTGCACTGTATTCAGTCCACATTTTTTTCCACAGTGTGTGTGTGTGTGTGTGTGTGTGTGTGTGTGTGTGTGTTGTATGCATAGAGGATGCTTTACTTCAACTAATTGAGAAACAAATGGTGAAGGTGAAGAAGTAAAGTTGTTGTAAAACTGCCAGATGTAAGACCTAGAGTCAATCACTGGAACACATTAAGTTTAGCTACTTTACTTCTGATATTGAGACAATAGTGCCTGTTCTATTTATTACAGTGATGAGTCTTAAATGAGGTAATACGTGTAACATGCTTTGGAAAGCCTAAAAGGCTTTTTAGATTGAGGCAATTATTGTTCATATCTTTTTTTTAATTGCTTTTATTTTTTAAACACATGACAGTGGAATGCATCACAATTCTTGTTACACATACAAAACACAATTTTTCATGTCTCTGTTTGTATATAAAGTATGTTGACACCAATTCATGTCTTTATACATGTACTTTGGGTAATGATGTCCATCACATTCCACCATCATTGCTAACTCTCTTCACCCTCCCTTCCCTATCTAGAGTTCATCTATTCCTCTCTACCCCACTATGAGTCACCCTTCTTGTATCAGAGAAAACATTCAGCATTTGTTTTTTTGGGATTGGCTAACTTCACTTAGCATTATCTTTTCCAATGCCACCCATTTACCTGAAAATGCTATGATTCTAGTCTCTTTTACTGTTTTGAGGATTTTAATTGGTTTTTATGGAGTGTTTGTGTGACATAGTTAGACATGCAGTAGTTGATAGCAGACATGGACAAAGTAAACTGGGATTGACTAGGAGCCAAGATCATAAGAGCCATTAGCATAGACCTTGGGGTAGACGGGGTGGAAGAAGAAATGTAGACCAAAGAAGGTAAAAAAAAAAGAAGCCTAAGTAATTTGTTTAGACATTTGAGTCAAAGATAAATACTTGGGTTGTGGAGAGTCCAAGAACAGGCATCAGGATGTGCTAAGAATTGAGAGAAACATGGAAGCGAAGAATTGTGAAAGTAACAGGATTTGGAGATGTTGTCTATAAGAAGACCATAGTTCATGGGCTAGGATTTAGTTCTACATGCAAAGACTTGGAAGAATAAGATTAGTTCCAGACTATAGTGTATCAAGTAATCTTTTAATCTGAACATATTCAGCTCATAGTTTGAGAACACTCAGTGTCAAGAATTATCTCAGGGGCAGGGATAATCTGTCCTAGAGGTCATGTGTAGCACATGATAAATCTACCCCGATGTCCCCACACTCCTAGATTTCTGAGGATTGGTTTTATTTTTTCCACTATATTGCAGAGAATTTTTAGCATCTTGATCTCATGTTAAAATAGATAGTCTCTAGTGTGCTCATATCAGTAAATTAAGGACTTGGAATTACATTTCCTCTTTTTTAGCTTAATGCTCTTAGCATCCATTCCCACACATAGTTCATGTCTTTAGCAAAGTAAATTAGCTAAATTTTTCAGTCTTCTGGGAGTATAAGTGATTTCTAACTTTATCAGATATTGCACTATCTCCTGGAACATTAGACTTTAGTTATTGGATTAGATGTAATAAGGTCATTTTGTCAACTTAATAAGTTGTTTCTTGGAAAACTTCTGCTTTAGATGAGTTATTGCAGGGTCTTCGTGCAAGGGAAGGTAAGTTTCCTGTGAAAAGACTCCGAGTGACATGGACACTAAGATTCTCACTTTCTTCTGAGTCCTACCCAGATGTCCTCATTTCAACAATCCAGGTCCCACTCTTTTCCACTTGGTGCCGTGACTTCTACAACGGAGACAGCTCAAGTCTGTGAACTCAACTTCTGTTATAATTCTTCAAACCTGCACAATCAAATTTTGGTTCTGATTTTAAACAATGTCTATCATATCGATTTCAAAAGAAAAGATTCTCTTGGGACTGCCATGGAAGTTCTCATTTTCTTGAACTGAGTTAAGCAAAACAAACAAACTGCTGAGCTTGTTTATTAGTTTTTGTCAGATTTCCAGGAGGCATAGATAAATAAAAGCAAACCTCATTCTACAGTTTTGCAGTCCTCTCTATTCCCATAAAATTCAAGTAAAAAGGAAGGGAAAAAGAAAATCCCAGAACAGCTCTTCTCCATGCCTTCTTCCTAACAGTCTTCTCTAGTACCTCTCCTCCTATTGACAGAATCTAACTTGGGTCTTGAGTCAGCAGGAGATAAGTCTAAAAAATGTAATTTTCAGAGTTCTAGCTCAAGCATTACACAAAAGAAAATACAGAAGTTCCCACTTTTCTGTGGTTTTACCCTCCAGGGTTTCAGTTACCTTTTATCAATTTAAAAACATTAAATGGAAAGTTCCAGAAATAAACTATAAGTTTTAAATGGATTTTAGCATGGTATATTATTATAATTGTTCTATTATTTGTTATTATTGTTAAACTCTTTCTGTTCCTAATTTAAAAATTAAACTTTATTGTGTGTATGCATGTATAGGAAAAAAAACCCACAGTATATATAGGAGGTTTCAGGCATCCATTGTAGGTCTTGGAATGCATCCCCCTCTGAGGTGGGGGTTTGGAACTGAACAACAGCAGCTACGTTACCAGCTTATTCTGCAAAAGTGTTATAGAAGCAGTGATTTTTTTAAAACTGCCACCTGAAAGATAAGTAAAAGATAGGCCAAAACAAGAGGAAAATATTTCAGTCAGAGGGAATGACATATGTAAAAGCCAGGAAGAAGAAAAAAATGGTAAATTAGGCAACTGAAAATGAAAGTTGAAATAAGTTTCTAAATATAATCCAGGAAAGCAGATTCTTGTGCATTCCTAGTTAGGGTTAATGCAAAAACAATCTTTTAGATTACTGATCATAGAAATTTGTATGTTAATAGTTGTTTTACATTCTCCATATTTAGCTTCTAAATAATAAGCTTTGAAATAATTTGGCCAAGGTTTCTAGTTCTACATTTGCTTTCTTTTTTTCCGTACCAACGATTGAATTCAGTGATACTTCGCCACTGAGCCACATCCCCAGCCCTATTTTGTATTTTATTTAGAGACAGGGTCTCACTGAGTTGCTTAGCGCCTCACTTTTGCTGAGGATGGCTTTGAACTCATGATCCTCCTGCTTCAGTCTCCTGAGCTGCTGGGATTACAGGCAAGTACCACTGTGCCCACGTCTTATATTCTTATTCTCTCCCTTTTCCTCCTTTTCTCCTTTACTCCCCCTTCATCCCTCCCTCAGACCCCCTCCCTCTGACCCCCTTCCTCTGTTTAATTTTCTTTTTACTTTGGGAAGAAGAAACATTAAAGAAAATCAAGGAAAACCCAGGTTCATATAGCCATCTTTTTCTTTCTTTTGGTTTTTGAAGTTTATTTTTCATAGAAAATTTTCTGTGAGAAGTAATACGCCTTATATTTGAAAAGTTCTCATCTATTTCTTTTCTCTCCTGGTGAGAACCATCTTACAGATCTGTATGAAATAAAGATTTTAGCTTGATTGACCACAGCCTAGTGTTTTCAAAAGACTTCAATCTCCACTCACTTTTGTGGAATTGAAGTCCTCCTGTGTGGGATGAGCCCTTGAGAACCAGGAGTATGTTGCTCATGTACCTTGTCTGGCACCTGCAGGCTCTAGGAAAGGGGGAGAGAGCCCAGACTGGTTGCCCAGTTTGAGACACTGTGCTTTACTACTTATGCCTATGCTTCAATAGACATTTGCTGTGGATACTTGAGCACCAGCATCCTATAGCTCGTAATGCCATGCAAACCATTTCTGAAAGTTACTCTCTTTAAAACTCTTCGAAGCTTCAAATTCCTCAGAGCTGGTCTGCTCCATGTGCTGAGGACTTGACACATGGCGCATTAGCCACAGAACGATGTGGCAATTTATGGGTTTATGATTTTGCTTAATCATCTGTAAGCATGAACTGTCAGAGATAGAGGTTTAATAATGGTTCTTTGACTTCCTGATATCCTCCTTCCCTCTCTCCCTCTCACTCTCTCTCCCTCCCTCCCTCTGTCTCTCTTGCTTTTAGGATCCAAAAAATTTGACAATATTTTTCTTTTTTCTTCCAATTTTTTCTTATTGTACCTTTGTAAAAGGTAACTGTGGTTAATTAAGAAAGGCTCTTCAATGCTACTATTCTTTTTCCTTACACAGTATTAAACTAAAGCATCAGGTTACCTCATTTTCTCCTTCATTATAGATAAAAGCAAGAAGCTCAATTTTAAAAAAGGAAAGAACTCATCCTGCCTCTTCCCAGGTGTCTGCATTTATTAGCTGAGATTATAGGTTGGTGGGGTGGGGTTCTTGGACAAAACAAGGCCCATCCTTTGTTGGAGAGAATGTTAGAGATCACAACTGTCCACCAGGGGTCAGCACCGAGTAATCAGAGATTAATTAGAAGGGATAGAATTGTATTCATATTCTAGTGAACATTGCTTTCTTTTGAGAAGAGAGGGGATTATTTTTCTTTAAGCCAAGTAAAGGAATAGCATGCAAAGATCCACTCACAGAAACTGGGAGTGTCTGAAGACAGTGTATATGATATCTGAATTGAAGTTTTGGTGTTTACATATTAATCCCTTTTTGAAGGGATTTAAACCTGTTTGAATGTAGAAAGTGTAAGAATAGGGGAAAGAAGGCACAGCATTAGGGAAATCAGATCTGTACTTGTGAATGCATAAAGGTTGATGGTCCTTCCATGGACCATGTGGGCCTTGTGCAAAGGAACCAGGCCTCAGTCATGTTGCTGGAAACAAGAGGTCACTGGATCATGGTGGATTGCAAGAGGCCACACTGAGCAGATGTCTGTATCAAGGATCTGCCTTCTGCTAGCCTTCTTAAAGAATCCACACACCCACCCCATGTGTGAAGATAGTTGTTGAATATCTGTGACACAGAGAGAGCTTCAACAGTTAAGGACAAAAAGCAGCCACACTAGAGAATTCAGAGACATGTCTCCCCCTTCCTCATATATCGTCCAAGGTTCTGAACCATGGAGAAGAGGAGACCCAGAAGAGGGAGGGGTTAGAGAAGTAGATGAGTTGAAACCTACTCTCCAAGTGCTGGTCAGTCTTAGGGAAGGAACAAAGCCTTAAAGTACATTGGAGGGTTAAGTTCAGACTGTGTTTAGTTGAATGGGTCTGTGTTATATTATGCCTGAAATTAACTGTAAATTTAAAAGTTCTGCCCGAAATGTCATTAAAAGAAAGGCAAAGAAGATTTGATAGAACTCATTTAGGAGCAGAGATCAGAGAGAAATGAAAGAGCTTCCTCTCTACTCCACTGTGTCAGACTGTTCAACGCCCACACAAGGAACTGCATGCCCTTATTCTTCATTATGTGTCTGTTTTCATCTGCTGCCATCATCTTCTGAGTTCACACCACTTCAGTTCCACTGGCACTGAGGTATCCCCCACCCTAGAACTTGCTGCTTCCTCTGCTCAGAATTTTCAGGAGAGCGGCTCTGACTTCCCTTCGGCCTTCCTTCTCAGAAGCATTTCCTGGTGGTCTAGAGATGCACCCTCTTCCTTCAGGCAGTTACTTTATCCCATCTCCCTGTTTATTCTCATATGCTATTTATCACCATCTCCAGTCATTTTAATGACTCATTTGTTTACTTGTTCATTGGCATTGACTTAGTCTGTTTGATCTCTGTATGTGCTGGTACCTGGGATATAACACTAAATAAGCACATGGTAATGAATGAGTGAAATGAGCCTCAACAATCCAAAAGAACCTCAAGGTTACTGGTAAGCAGAAAAAAAATCATGGCCATGTACTTCTTTTCCAGATATAAACTGGTAGCTGATGATAGAATTAATTAAGGCTCTACCTCAAGGCTTTTCACTGTTGGAAAATATTCTTCAATCAGCTCGTCTTCCTTGTGTCCTTGTGATATAAACATTCCCTCTAGAAAGCAAAATGAAATATTTTGTATTTGCTATGTGTCAGGTACTTTAGACATGTGCTTATTTACTATTAAAACCTTTTTAAGGTCAGTGTTGCCATTTTATAGGTTCAGCTATAAGGCAAGGTAGGTGACTGTAATTTGTTGCATTTGAGATAGTCCCAAGATATTGCATCTGTATTTTCTTTTTGGTCCAGCATCAATGATCTTCCTATGTAATCTTGTTATTTTACACCTTAAAACCCTAAAGTCACTAGTGACATCATATATGACATAATGAGGGAACTGAGATACCTCTAAATCACTTTCTATTTACAAGTTTGGCTGCAGAATCAGGGAATCACTATAACAAAGTCTTGGATTTGTTTGTTTTACCTTTATATTTGTGTGTTTTGCATGCATTATTTGAACTGACCCCTAAAGAATATAAACTATAGAGTCTTTCACTGGCTATCAGTGGCAGGATTGTCTGTGCAAGTGACTTACTGGAAAATGTTGCCAGGAGAACCTGATAAGGGTATGGAGGATGCAGAACAGACAGGACAGAAGCCAAGCAAGAGGCCAGTCTCAGGTCAAGTTCTTTCAGGAGGGTGAAGCCTATTCCTGAAGAAGAGTTGATGAGGGGAAGTCATACCTCAGAGTTGTCTTGACTCCAGATGAAAGATGGACTTCCACAGTCCTCTGCCAGTCGTGGGCTGGGAGGGGGGGGATGTGGGACGTGAGAAGGACATAAACTTACAGGTACATCTGGCTCTCTGCTCTTGCAGCCCAAGCTGTGCCAGGACTCAAGGGCACCTACTGGGAGATAGGGCCAAGTATAAGGCTTTAGAGGCAAAAGCACACCAAAGCCTGAGGAAGGGTGAGCAGAGACTATAGAAGGGGTCTGAGGCACCTGGGTGAAGCACGGAGCATCGCCAATTATACTGATTGTGACAGACTTACGATAAAGGGAAACTAAATAGATTCCTCTTGTGTAAGAAAACATTGGAAGTTTGTTTTGAGTCATGACTGGGCTATTTAATTTAAGTTCCAGAGATAATTCTTCTCAGGTGTGTATTTTGAAATGGAGATGCAGGGTGATATAGTGGTACCAAATAGGTTTTCAGTGGAAATAGCTTGTGGTTCTCATTGAGGCCTGGGGTCTTATGGAGCAAGGTGTCGGGAAATGTATTGTCACTGATTTACACACATTGGATGCACTCTGACTCTCTCTTTATTGCTTCCTCAACCCTAAACCTCAGCACATTTATTGCTTTAGAGGACAAATGCTCTTAAGGGAATCTGTGGGATGCCTTCCTTTCTAACCATTTCTTTATACTGAGAATCTTTATAGTCCTTTTTGTCATTCCCAGTTAGATTTCATTTCTATTCTGCAGTTTTCTGATCCTCCCTAACAATGCCTGTCTTTGACATGCTGGCAGAATCTTTGGCTTTCTTGATCTTTAGCACTTCGCTGTTCTTATGTCTCTGTGTTTAAATTACCATTGTGCCATTATTTTTAGTGAAAGAGCTTAAAATGGCAACATGGATAGTGTAACAACTCACTTTTACTTCTTTATATTCCTTCCCAAATCCAATACTTTCATTTTTCCTTTGGAGTCTAAATTGCTCTCTTTTTTAACTTCAGCTTAATTCACTTTTCATTTTTATTATAGCTCAAATTGATTTAACAGACAATAGGAAATTTTAAATTCAGTTTATATACAGTGGAATCCAGTTCATGGTTATTTGCCAGAGTTGAGTTCAATTTTTAGTTATTTGTTAACAGTGATTCCTTATCTCAAAAGTGGGTAAGCATAACATTTGAAACATTTTCATATGTATTTTTGCAAATGATCAATTAAGCAATGAATATTGAATTTCCTGTGATGGTTAATTTTATGGGCCAACTTGGCTGAGACCTGGTATATGTAGTTTGGTCAAACATTATTCTGTATTTTTTTTCATGAAAAATTTGTTTGAATCAGACTTTGAGACTTTTAATAAACTTGGTTATCCTCCCAAACTGTGGATGACCCTCAATCAATTGAAGACCTTCATGAAAAAGAACTTACCTACTTCCCTGAGCAAGAACAAATCTTGCAGCTCTTTCATGGGCCTCCAGGATGCTAGCATAATTTATATCTATATATAGATCTCCTGTTGGTTGTTTCTCTGGTGAATTCTGGCTAGTATACCAAGCCATTTGAAGTTAGGGTGGTATTTTCTCATCCTCAGGGGATGTGTTCTAAGAGGACAGGAGATGCTTGAAATCATGGGTAGTAGCCCTATATGTGCTGCATTTGTTCCTGTATGTGTCTTACTTCCAGAGTTCATCTGTCCTTCTGTGTTTGATACCATGTTCCGGGGCTATGAATAAGTCGACAAGAGGTTACTTGAACACACACACACACTGTGTTGTAGTGACAGTTCATCTGAGAACAATCACTAAATGACTAATTGAATATACAGCGGGGATATGCTGGACAAAGGGATGAGTTATATTCCAGGTGGGATGGAGAGGGATCACTTGTGATTTCATCATGCTACCTGAAACAGTACACAATTTGAAACATACATTATTTATTTCTGGAACTTTCCATTTACTCTTTTTGGACCATGTTGATTATGGTTAACTGAAATTGTTGAAAGCAAAATCTCGAGACGGGAGGACACTATGAACTCTGTTAAAACCCTATCTGTAAAAGGGGGGGAAATCCTCCAGGTACAAGAGTTTAACCATCAGTAAAATTATTTTAGAAATTATAAATTTTAATTTGATTTCATTTTGATGATTGATGTGGTCTGAATGTGTCCCCTCTTTGTAAATTCAAAGGTTGGTAACTTGATCCCCAATGCAACAGTATTGGGAAGTGGGGGGATCTGGGGGGAGGCTGGGTCATGAGGGCTCTGCTTTCACAGATGGTTTAATGTTGTTATCAAAAAGCTCTGCCCGAGGTGGGGGAGTTTGGATCTTTTTGTTTTTCCCTCACCTGCCATATAGTGTCCCTCCCCTCTGGAGGCTGAAATGTTCAAGGTATGATTTTGAAAGCAGACAGTAGACCTCAGCAGATGCTGGCAGCTGAATTTTGGACTTCCTGAACTCAAGTACCATGGGAAATCATTGATTACCCAGTCTATGGTATTTCATGACAGCAGCATAAACGGACAAAGATAATAATCTGCAAACAATCATACACATCTTAAAGGAGAAGAGTAATAAAATCCAATTCCTAGTGTCTTTAGCCACCACTGTTGATTGAACCTTATGTCTTGTCACTATTCAGCCCTCTCAGTAGTGCATGTATGGTGGACCATTTGTCCTTCTTCTTAAAAAAGCTTTAAGATGATATGTTTTCAAATTTGAGCAATGCACAGGCTTTGTAAAAATCTACGTAACACTACTATCCAAAGTTGAATTATGTTTTGTATCAGAATAGTACTTATATATGAACAAAATGTAAATAAGTGCTTCTATTTTGTTCACTGATTTAGTACCCAGATCAGTGCCTGCATATATTAACAATGTTTGTCATTCACTGGGGGATGAATAGATGAGTGCTTTTAGCTTTAAAATTTATAGCAAATTTTGATATTAAGTGCATAAAACAGCCCAATAAAATAAACGAACATATTCCATAATACTAATCTGAGGTCTTGTTTGATATTGTTTTACTAAAATTAAATTTCTGCTTTCAGCTCAAATATGGTACTTTTGTTATGGATCAAAAATGCTTGGCTTCAGCATTTCCATTAAAATCATGTAATGACTCCATTCTTCATCAGCTTTTTTCTTTTCAATTATTATAGCAAAATCTATATGCACATGGTATACTTTGATCTCTGGTTTACACCAGTGCCTTATTTTTATGTAAATACACCCAGTGGTGTGCTGGCAAATGTTTAACTATCAGCTCACTGAAACACAAACAAAAATATTTATTGTTAGAAAACACAATGATATAAAGGACACACATTATTTATTGTAAATTTCATATATTTATTGATTCTTATGGGATGCTTTACTGATTTGGGGAGATTCTGGTATTTTGTAGTCAACGTATGGTTAAAATTGATGAACAAGTATATTTCTGACATGAATGCTGAATGATAATTTAATTTAATATAGCATGAAAGTGAAATGGTAAAGATATGTTAGAACTTCAATATTTAATCAATTATATGAGAAATTTCTTTACTGAATCAGCTAATGGTCTTAAAATACTTGAATATTTTTTAATTTTGTAAAACATTTACATTGTGAGTTTTTTATTAAAGACAAGATACACTTTGAAATATAATCTCCATTATTGAAGTTTTGTACCACTTTCTTAGGTCTAGACAATAAAGAAAACTATCAATATAATCTTAGTTTGTAGTGTTTACTGATTTCAAGACATCAACATGATACTGAATAAAGTGTGGAAAAAAATGAGCAGCAGCACAATTACATGGTATTTCCACCAAACAGGTACAGTAGATGTAAATAAGATCAAGAGAACAGGTAATTGTGAAATAATTAGGAAGTGATGAATTATAGTGTTTATTACTTTTTTTTGGTGTGTGTATATACCGGTTGCTGGAGATTAAACCCAGAGGTGTTTTACCACTGAGCCACACCCCCAGTACTTTTTATTTTTGTTTTTTATTTTGAGACAAGGTCTCACTAAGTTTCTTAGGGCCTTGCTAAGTTGTTGAGGCTGGCCTTAAACTTGTGATCCTCCTTTTTCAACCTTCTGAGTCACTGACATTATGGCCATCTACCACCACACCTAGTACTTATGATTTTATATAATTTCTGTAATTGCAAGTTTTTGTAGTTTGATTTTAATAATGTCTTGTTTAACATGAAGCTCTTTAATAGCACTGTGTGCACTTCTCTCATTAGCCCATGATAATTAAAGTTATATTACAGATGCCAAAGAGACCATAAATGCAACAAGTATAATTGTGGGGCAATACTAGACAATGAGGTGGTTGTACAGATGACCTACAATGTGCTTATGTTTATTGTTTTAGAATTAAAAAATGCTTATGAGAAACTCTAGGACCCAAGGAATATATGTACAAATCCCAGGGCACTGTGGATTCTCACTAGGATAACACTGACTTCCTCCGGAGAGCAGAAGAGCTCTCTAATGGAACATGGAAATTCATGGATGTAGCAGGGTCTTCCTGTAATTCTGGTGATGGAGCATTATCTTTGGGACTCAGAAGGGCCAATAGTCTTTTTACACTTTGAAGTAGTCAGACATTCCATTTAATACCACAGTCAGTAAGGAAACTCAGGCAAAAGACTCCAAAAGACAAATAAAATTTGAGAATTTCTCCATCCATAAATTGTTATTAGCCCAGCATGTCATTTCTAGGACTGATACAGACCTCTGAGCTGAGATTTTGCTTATGAACTCTCTGATTTAAAGATCTATGTTTCCAATTCAAGAAAAGTTACAGGCATTCTTGCAAAAAAAAAAAAAGATGATGAAGAAGAAAATAATAGCAAGAGGTAAACTGTTTGCAATCTGGACAACTTTTAGGCAAAAGCTCATCTCTTTGCCTGAAAAGTACCTATTTGCAACTGAATAACAAATTCAGACTAACTTGTGTGATATATTCAAGTGAAGATCTTCTCCTAGAATGAAAGGCTGTAGACAGTTGCCTATGATAGAGAAATAACTGTGCCTATTTCTATGCTTAAATAACTTTATATTGGAGGACTATAGGTGGGTGTACAGATAACCTACAATATACTTATACTGGAACACTTGATTACCTGGATATATAATCCAAAGTCTTAGATTATTTGCTTTATTGAGTCTATTTTAAAATAACTTGTAGAATTTTGAAAACATAAATTTAGTACACAATCCTAAGGTTGGATATTTATTGCCTTGCATTAATTTTAACCTGAGATCTCCTGAAATTTAATCAGTACCTGAGAGCTGAGCATATTCAGAAATATTACCAAATTTTCAAAATGATATTTGTATTAATTTTAGTTTCCAAGTATGTAGATATGTCATACTTAGGGGATAAGGATATTACTAAATCACATTTAGTAAATTAAATTAGTGACAAGTTAGTGGAGTGGAACCTTCTTTCTCTGCCTTGAACACTTTTATCTCAAACATCTCTTTGGGCTCATTCCTTTGTCTCCTTCAGGAATTTGCTCAAATGTTGTAGTCTAATGAGACTTCCTTGCCTTTTAAAAAACGTGCACCTCTTACCCATCCTTGATTGATTTTTGAAATCATAGCACTTATCACCATATAATATACTTTATCTATACCTTCCCTCTCCCATCCTTCCATGTCATGTGAAAATGCATTTTAATCAGAAATTATATTTATGGCATAACTGTCAGTCTACATATTTTCTTTTTCTTTTTTTGATGAATGATGTAATTTGGATATATGTCCATGTTTCTACATAAAAGGCCTGCCTCAATTTTCTTAACTTCTGATTATTAGTGTTCCCAATAAAGATATACCATACTTTCAAATTTTATTCTCTTACTAAAGGACATTCCCTCACTTTGATAACAGTCTCTTGCTCTTATCAAAAATGCCAAAATAAAGATCACTTTATAAACTTCCTTTTGCAATAAGCAAGTAGTTTTAGAATATTTTTCAAGGATGTGGATTTCTAGGTTTGGGATGTTTTTTAATAATCTATTTTTCACGGAAATATCACTCGAAAACATTTATCTATTTTTGTCCCTATTATTATTATTTTCTGGGTAGCCTAGGCTCAGTTGAGTGCTTCCTCCATGTGGTTGTATTCAGATGGCTGTAGGACTTGGGATCAGTCATCTGAGGGCTCAGGTGAGAGCTGATATCCAGGAAGGCTTTATTACTCACATTTATGAAGCCTTATTTGGCACGAATGAAACTTCTTAGGGCTAGTCAGTCATCTCTCTCCATATATCCTCTCCATGTGGTTAGGGATAAATAAAATTTGAAAGTATGGTATATCTTTATTGGGAACACTAATAATCTTCCTTATAACGTGGTGATCTCAGAGGAGTCTGAGATGGTAGCTACCTTCCTCCAGAGTGAGTGTTCCAAGAGTCAGGTGTAAGACTTCTTTATGTTCTAGCCTTGGAAGTCCCTGAACTGTCATTTCATCTGCATTCTATTGGTTAAATACGCAGATATGGGAGGGGTCAACATAAGAGTGTGAACAGTGAGGAATGAGATTCATTAGGTCACATATTTGGAGATTCACTATCAAGTATGACTATATTTTAGTGGTTGGACCTAGAACTAATGTCAAAATAAATTGAAGATTTAGGGGAAAAAAACTCCAAATTAATAGAATAGACATATTTAGTCATAACATCACTTATATAGCAACTTCCTATAATTTTTGAAGCCATTTTTTTTTTGTTGTTGTTCCAAATTGGTCCATGAAAAGTGTTTTTAGGGAATTAAGCAATCTAGATCCAGAAATCCAGGCATTTTTAGAGATGAAAGTGAAACTAGGTGTTTTAAGGCCCCTCTTTACAATTTTTAGATGAAAAAACTAGGGTGCAGAGAAGTCAGACATGCTCAAGGGCATTGATACAAGCAGTTGCGACAGAACCAGAAATAGTACTCAGGACTCTTCCAATTTTCTTTTCCTTATGTTTTATTTTATTATGAATCATCCTCAGTGGATGATAAGTATATTTCTTACAGAAAGATGCTTGTCTTCATGTGAATTTAGCAATGCATAAGTTAGTGGTAGACTTTATTACTTAGTAAATAAGATATAAGTCTAATCCTTTCTTTATAAACTACTGGCAAAGACTTTTATGATCTACTCCTTAGAAATACTGTATGCATTGCTTCATTTCACTTGCTGACATGCTTTACAAAACCAGATACAGTTTTAATGCATGGCTTATGGTTGAAAAATCAGGGGTCAACTTGCTTCACAGTACTGAATCTAGAGGTTGTTTGGGAATGACTCTTGGGTCCCAGTTCATGATCTACCATTGGGTAAAACTTCCAAGAGAAAAATGGTATATGAGACGAGAAATAATTGGAACATGCTAGGCATGGTATTTCTAAGAAAGCTGTTCTGGTTTTGAAATACATATCTATTAATTTCTTCTAGAACTTTCTCAGGGCTATAATGTGTAAATTATGGAGGATGGTGGGCACTGAGTTTCACATGTCTCATGGAGTTCAGATGCCACTGAGTGATGGATCCCAGATTCAGCATTTACTTGAAGTGGGGCTGAGACCACAGCACTCAATTGCTTATCAGGAATTCTGTTTTTCTGGCAGAAGATAAACCTGTGTGATTACCAGAAGCAGCTGCAGGCCAGATGGGACTGGCTATGTGTGTTGTAACCTAATTCTCAGGAACTTCTGTGCTGAGAAAGACAGGCATATGTTTAGTCCCACTCCTGCCTCCACCCAAGATCAAACTGGTTCCACCCTTTATTCCTTTTTCTGTTCTGTTCTGTTCTGTGTTCTCTCCTCCACCTACTCAAACCTCACTCAAACTTCAATGCCAGCTTTAAGTTTCCATGCAGTTTTCTCTGGTAACTCCAGTCTGCACTGGCAGAACAACTCTCAAATCTATTTCACCTGTTAGATTGTTTAGAAGGATGTTTGGGATATTTATCCAATCTGGGTTAATATCTGTTCTACATCCCTGGCTGCACATTAAGATCATTTGGAGAGTTTTCAAAAATCTCTATATCCAGACAGTGTGGCCCAGATCAGTTAAATCTAAATGCCTGGAGATGAGATCCACACACCTACATGATTTTTTTTAACTCTCCAGGTGATTTCAACGTGCATCCAAATTTTCAGACCTGCTCTACATATAGCCCATAATTTGTAAGCAGTAAGGGATAGGAGTTAAACTCCTTTTGTATGCTTCATGGTTCTTAAACCAGGCTTGGTCATGGAGAGATGATTTACAAACATTGGTGCTTGGTTCATGCCTGGGAGACCCCAGTACCCCCATGTGTGATTAATCAGGTAATTGGTTACTTTATATAATTAGCAGTCTAGACAGCAATCATGAAGGTGTTAAGATACAGGCTCAGGATGGAAATCTGTGTTAAGATCCTGGTTATTTTCATGTTATCCCATATTTTTTTGGAAGTTACATTCATGGTCTCTTAACATCTTTCCCCAAAGTTCAATTTTATTTTTTAGACTACATATTTTGTCTTCCTTCCTGAAACTCTCTCTTCCAGATGGTCTAGTCTTTGGTGATGCTTTCTACTGAAATTTTTATTTGGTTCATTGACTCCTTCTTTTCGACGATTTCTGACTGACTCTTCTTCAAGATCTCTATCTCCTTGTTGAAATTATCTTTCACTTCTTGTATTTTCTCTCTGATTTCATTTCTTACATCATCTTGTACTTCACAGATCAGTTAAGCACAAACTTTCTGAATTCCATCTCTGACATTTCCTCCACTGTGGTGTCAATGGAGTTTACTGTTGAGGTATTCTGTGTTATTTGGGATGGTTTGTTCCCTGGCTTTTTCATATTATTTATGTGTCTACCTATGTATCTGGATGAAACTGATGTAATAGAGATTCTACCTTAAGAGCTTATAGTGCCCCTCTGTGTTACTAGTACCTCACAGATTTGGGAGGTCTGTGGGGAGCCCAGTGAATGCAACAATGTATGGAAACCATATATAGCAGTAGTCTAGGTTCTTATTTCCTATCTTGATATCTAGTGTTAATTGGTATGATATGTAAGGATAGTGAGATCAGCAGTTTCCATCAGTAAAAACAGTAAATAAGTTAAAAGAAATCATAACTAGACAGCCTGCACTACAAGACATACTCAATAAAATATTTCATGAAGAAGAAATGAAAAATGAAAGTGAAAACCAGAAAAGGGAGAAACTACACTAGAAGAACAGTCGATCAAAGGAGAAACTAATTCAAATTAAAAACCAGAAATAAATCAGAATGACAGAGAATAAAACTTATACCTCAATAATAACATCGAATATAAATGGCCTAAATACATCAATCAAAAGATATAGACTGGCAGATTAGATTAAAAAAATAAGACCCAAGCTTGGTATGGTGGCATACACCTGTAATCCCAGCAGTTTGGGAGGCTGAGACAGGAGGATTGTGAGTTCAAAGCCAGCCTCAGCAAAAGCAAGGCCCTAAGCAATGCAGTGAGATACTATCTCTAAATAAAATACAAAATAAGACTGGGGATGTGGCTTGGTGGTCAAGTGCCCTGGAGTTCAATCCCCAATACCAAAACCAAAAAACAAACCAAAAACCAAAAAAAAAAAAAAAAAAAAAACCCACAGGACCTAACAATATGCTGTCTCCAAGAGACTCACCTCATAAGCAAAGACATCCATACACTAAAGGTAAAAGGTTGGGAAAAACAGCATCATTCACATGAATCTTGTAAACAAGCAGGGATTTCTAACTTCTTATCAGATAAACTGGACTTTGAGTCAAATTTAATAAAAAAGATTCAAAAAGGTCATTTCATACTGATTAGGGGAATTATACCTCAATAAGATATAACAATCATAAATATTTATGCCTCAAATAGTGGAGCACCTATATGCATCAAATAAACCCTTTTCGATTTCAAGAAGCAAATAGACCACAACAAAATAATACTGGGTGACTTTAACTAGTGAAAGTGTTCCTGCACTCGCTGTCTGACAGGGTTACAGCATGGGGGTTGCTGCGGCAGGCTGCACCATCTGGAAACTGGAACCATTAGGAATGTTAAGTGTTTTGTTTATGATACTCATGATATGGATAACAGGGCATACGTCAATCAATAATAAAAGTACGTATTGCCTGAGATTGCAGGAAAATTCCCAGAATGAGACTAAGGGTACAATTGAGATATGCCATGAGGTGTGTTTCAATGTCTCTCAGGATACAAACAATGGTGTTATTCTTCAAGCTTAAATAACAAGAAATATTTATCCCATGGTTAACAATTTACACTAGCTCCCCCGCCCCACACCCCCATCCTAAAGCCACAACCTGTACAACAGCCTAGCTACAGAAAAACAATTGCTGTGCCAACAGCACAAGGAACACCATATGTAGCTTATGGTACCCCCCTAGAAGATAAGAGGCTACTAAAAATACATTCCCGCAACCAATAGACCCTCCTTTGCTTTACACAGAAACTTAAGATGAAAATGGAAAACACATAGTTAATATAAATGACAAATGGGTTGAGGTATAAAGCCTGCCCTTTAAAGATTACAAAGGCATAAGAATTGGTGTGTTTTGACCAAGGATCAGGGAAGTTCTTTAAGAAAGCAGTTGAATAGGTCATATAAAAAAAGGAAATTACCTTGGAAATTAAAAATAGAATAATGTAAAATTAACATAGATATATTTTAGAGGCACTTTACAGTAGAAGGCTTTTAAATAATAGACTTTCACTACTTTAAGTGTATTTTCCTGGGATTTTAGTTTAGAAGTAAGAAAGCTTACCAATAATCATAAGTATGCTTTAAAGTTAAAGGTTAATGAAATGATTATAGGTATGCTTTAAAGTTAGAAGTGAATAATAGGTCAGGAGTAATGTAGTCTAGTTGCGTCGCCTAGCACCTAGTGATTGAGGTGAAAACGTAAAAGCTTAATCATAATTGTCTAAGGTTACAGAAAAATATTTTGAACAATGTACATGATTAGGTAATCAATGTATGTCAGGAAAGATTGTAACTCTTGAAAATTATGTAAATCAAAAAAGTTTCGGGCTTTGAAGCTATCCATTAACTACCTGAAAAAATACCTGTAAAAAAGGTATAAAGATAAAGATCCCTCTAGGGGCAATAAGATGTCTTCTGGAGGTTGCTTGTAACTTGCAACCTGTCCTCCCAACTCTTCTTCTTTCGATGACGCCACTCCTCCTTCCCGACCACCCTGGACCCTCACTCCCCCCGCCCCTCCCCCCACTGGGGCTGGACCTCAGCATTTAACATGCCTCTTTCATCACTAGATAGATCCTCCAAACAAAAACTAAATAAACAAGCTATAGAACTAATGAATACAATTAATAATTTAGACTTAACAGACATATAGAATATCTCATCCATCAAGGACTGAATACACTTTATTCTCAGCATCACATGGATCCTTCTATAAAATGGAACATATCTGAGGTCACAAAGCAACTTCTAATAAATACAAAAAAATAGACTACCTTGCATTCTATCAGACCATAATGAAATGATATTAGAGATCAATGATAAAATAAATAATAGAAGCTACTTTAACACCTGAAGGCTAAATAATATGCTATTGGATAACCAATGGATAGTAGAAAAAGATCAAGGATGAAAAAAAAATAGAGGTAAATGAGAATGTGATACAAGTTATCAAAATCTCTGAGACACTACGAAGATAGTTTTAAGTGGAAAGTTCATTGTACTGAGTTCATTCTTTAAAAGAATAGAAGATCATCAAATAAATAACCTGACATTACATCTCAAAGCCCTAAAAAAAAGAACAAATCAACACTAAAAGCAGTAGAAGACAGGGAATAACTAAAATAAGAGCCAAAATCAATGAAATTTAAACAAACAAAAATTCAAAAAGTAGACAAAACAAAAATTAGGTTCTTTGAAAAAATAAAATCAATAAACCCTTAGCCAAGCTAACAAAGAAAAAGAGAAAACTCAAATCACTAAAATTCTTGAAGAAAAAAGAAAATATCACCAAAGAGACAACTGAAATACAGACAATGAGCAGAAACTGCTTTGAAAATCTATACTCCAATAAAATAGAGAATCCTAATGATGTTAAGAAATTTCTGGAGACATATGACTTACCCAAATTAAAATAGGAAGACATAGAAAATTTAAATAAATTTCAAGCAATGATGCCATCAAAAGGCTACCACCACCACCACCAACAACAACAACAAAAACTCAGGACCAGATGAATTCTCAGCCAAGTTTTACCAGACTTTCAAAGAACAACTTATATGCCAATACTCATCAAATTATTATATGAAATAGAAAAGAAGGGAAACTTCCAAACTCTTTCTGTGAAGCTAGAATCACCTTGATACCCAAACCAGAGAAAAACACATCAAGGAAAGATAACTTCAGGCCAATATCCTAGATGAACATAAATGCAAAAATTCATAATAAAATACAGGCAAATTGCATATAAAAACATATTAAAAGGATAGTGTACCATGATCAAGTGTGGTTTATCCCAGAGATGTAAGATTGGTTCAACATACAGAAATCAGTAAATGTATTTTATTGTATCAGTATACATAAAGACAAGAATCACATGATTGTCTCAATATATGCAGAAAAAGCATTTGACAAAATAGAGCACCTCCTTATGTTCAAAATGCTAGAAAAACTACGGATAGTAGGCACATACCTCAACATCATAAAAGTTATCTATGCTAAACCCAAAGCCAACATCATCTAAATGGAGAAAAATTGAAAGCATTTCCTCTAAAAACTGGAACAAGACAGGGATGCCCTCTTTCATCAGTTCTATTCAACATAGTGCTGGAAACCCTAGCCAGAGCAATTGGATAAAAGAAAGAAGTTAAATGAATATGAATAGAAAAAGACGAGCTCAAACTATCCCTATTTGCTGATGACATGATTCTATATTTATAAGACCTCCAAATCTTCCTGAACTCAAAAAAAAATGCAGCAAACTAGCAGGATATAAAATTAATAACCATAAATCAATTGTCCATTTCCTTTCCTGGACTCAGGAGATTTTCAACCCTTAGTTTTTCAAATATACTTTCTACCTCTTCCTTCTATCTTCTCTTTCTGAGACTATCATAGTCCATAATTGGGCATGTTTGAAAGTGTTCCATAATCACTTAGGGTACTTCACTCTTCATTGATTTGGCATTTTGAATCTCTAATAGGATAATTTTAAAAATCATCTTTTTTTGCTTGATTAAGTCTGTTGTTCAACTTGTCTTGTGAATTTTTAAGTCAATTGTTTTATTCTTTACTTCCAAATTTGTTTGATACTTTAACACATTTTCTTTATGTTTGTTAATATCTCACTTTGTTCATGCATTATTATTTTGAGCTTGGGAGCATCTTTATGAAGATTACTTTAAATTTTTATTAGAAAATTCATATAACTTAATGTATTCAAATTATGTTTCTAGAGATTATTTTTATCCCTTTTATTAGGACATATTTTCATGTTTCTTCATGTGCTTTGTGACATTGTGTTAGGATGCATGCATTTAAAAAACAAACCCAGCTATTTCCCCTAGCCTTTACTTCAGATAGAAAAAGATCATTACCAATCACCCCGGCCAGGGATTTTGGTGAACTCTCAAATTATTTATGGGGATGGGTCTTATCTGAGTGTATGAATGTAAATTCTCAATTTCCAGTTTCTCCTCCTCCTCCTCCTCCTCCTCCACCTCCTCCTCCTCCACCCCCTCCTCCTCCTCTTCTTCCTCCTCCTCCTTCTTCTTTTGCTTTCCTTCCTTCCTTTCCATTCATAGTTTTTTTTTTATTGGTATATTACAATGTTATGTAATCATTGGAATAATTATGCCATATTTGTATATGAAATAGCACAACTTGGATCAATCTTACTCTCTGTACCTTTTTCTTCCCTTCCTCCTACCTCCCTTAATTAGCTATTAATCCTCATCCTATTTTCCCTATGCTTATTAATATAGTATAATCATATAAAAGAGCTGTATTCATTGTGGCATATTTGTACGTGGACATAGCATAATTTGGCAGATTTTATTCCCCAGTATTTCCCCATGCCTTACTCCCTCCCTTTATCCCCTTCTTCTACTCTGTTGATCTCCCTTCTATTTTCATGTTTGTTCTTCTTTGTTCCTTTTTATTTTCTCCACATTATCTTCCACATATTAGAGAAAATATTAACCCTTGACTTTCTGAGTCTGACTGGTTTCACTTAACATGATGTTCACCAGTTCCATCCATTTCAACAACTGCCACAATGTCATTCTTCTTTATGGTTGAGTAAAACTCCAATGTGGATATAAACTGTATTCTATTTATCCATTCATCTTTTGACAGGTTCATGGGCTTATACCAATTTATCAGCTCAGGTACCATAAATTGGCTATTATGAGTTGCACCACTATAAACATTTATTTGCATGTATCACTGTTATATGCTGATTTTAGGTTTTTTTTTAAATACAAATCAAAAGTATGGTATAGTTGGGTCATAAGGTATTTCAATTCCTAGTATTTTGAGGTGGTTATTCCAAAGTGCTGCCCCCACCAAGAATGTATAAGGGTATCTTCTACCACATCCTCACAAGGTATTTATATTCTTGATAATTACCATTCTAGCTGAAGTCTGATGAAATCTCAGTGTCATTTTGATTTGCATTTCCTTGATTGATAAGGATGGTCTCCATTTTTTTCATATAAATTTGTTGGCCATTTTCATTTTTTCTAAATGTCTATTTAGTTAATGTGCTCACTTATTGATTATGTTACTGGTTTTCTACCAAAAGCGATCTACAGATTCAGTAGATCTGTAGATCAAAATACTATCATTTTATCAAAATACTAATGACATTCTTCAGAGAACTAGAAAAAAGTTCCAAAATTCATAAGGAAGAATAAAAGACTCAGAATAGCCAAAACAATTCTCAACAAAAAGAGCAATGCTGACGACATTGCAATACCTTAAATCAAACTATATTGTAAAACTATATTAGTAAAAACAGCATGGTTTTGGCATAAAAAGAGGGACAAAGATATGGGATAGAATAAAAGACACACAAGAAAATACACATAAATATAGTTATCTGATCCTTGACAAAATGCCAAAAACACATTGGAGGAAAGATTATCTTTTGGCAAATGGTGCTAGGAAAACTGGATATCCATATGTAGAAGGGTGAAACTTGGCCCTTATCTCTGCACAAATATCAATTCAAAGTGGAGCAAAGACTTAAGAATTAGATC
This sequence comes from Urocitellus parryii, assembly GCF_045843805.1. Lineage (NCBI taxonomy): Eukaryota > Metazoa > Chordata > Mammalia > Rodentia > Sciuridae > Urocitellus > Urocitellus parryii. Next base: position 104,908,762 of record NC_135531.1, read on the forward strand.
CCAGAAACTGTGCAGCTGTTAGAAAAAAACATGGGGTCAACATTGCAACATGTAGGGTGCAGCTTCAACTTCCTTAATAAACCCCCCCTAAACCTCAAGAAATAAAACAAAGAATCAACAGATGGGATGGGATCAAATTTAAAAAGCTTCTTCATAGCAAACGAGATCATTAGGTGTGTGAAAAGAGAGTCCACAGAATGGGAGAAAAATCTTAGTCACTCTTCCAACAAGGGATTAATGTCCAGAGTATATAAAGAAGCTGCCAAGTTTTATTGACCTCTCTGCAGTATCGTGGGTTCTTTGGAGCAGCAACAAGCCACAGAGCACATGTTTTTGTTCTTCATGATTTTCCAGTGCCCAGAATACATTGGGTCCCATCAGTATCCCCACTTGGATGAGACAGAAACCAGTCCTTCAGACAGTTCCTTGAAAAACTTGGAATATTGGACACAGGCTTCAACTCTTCTCTTCCTCAAGGAGAACTCAGAAATTGGGGATTTTCTCCCACTTGACCTGAGCTGTAGGTGGAGGGAAATGGGTAGTCAGTGTGTGCTGATTCCTGTTTTTATTGGACCCCAACTTGGTGCCATTTTTTTCTCAGTGTACACATTCAAGTAAGACAAAAATTAGTTCCTTGGGCAGCTTCCCAAAGAGCCTAAGCAATAAACTATGCTCCAGTCTTCTCTTTCCCTCCCAGGGAAGAAGGCAGGAGTTGGGAATTATTTCCTGATTGCACTGGTTGCCGGAGGAGGAGACCTGGTGAGTGAGTGTCACAAATTTTCCTGGCAGCTTTGATGTCCCAGGTTTCATGCTCATCCAGGATACAGGAGTCTTTTATCAGATTTGTGGAATTCTCAAAAAGAATATGGTCTATGGGTTATTTTTGAATTGGTGTCTGTGAGGGAAGGAGTGTCTAGGGTTTCCTCTTTTACAGATGTCATCCCCAGGATGACTGTTAGTGAATAAGTGACTTAGAAAATTTCCCGGCATTTAACAAGCACTGAAAAAGTCATTGCTTCTTTTATTTTTCTGTCTTAAAGAGACTGATCTGTTTTTCCCTCATGCTCCCTATTATCCTTCAAAGATTGAGAAAATAACATAATAAGAGTTATGATGATAATAAAAAAATCCTCATGCTTGAATTCAGTTCAATTCGATTTCAAAAGAGAAAACAAAAGAACTAAAAATAAACCTTATCTCTTTTGAATCACGAACACACTAAAATCTCAGTGTAATTATTGTCTCTCATGAGATTGGTCTGAGGAGCAGCAATGGGCAATATATAAACAGCCATGGAGCTTTGTGATAATTTCTGAGTGACATAAATTACTTGCTATAGTCTATAGCTACTATCTAGTAAGAACTAGACTAACAAAGTTCATAAGAAAAAAAAATAATATCAAGCCAGAACCTCTTGGCAAACTATAATAGAGTCAGTCTTATTGAAATCATTCAAATGTCATTGACTTACCAGGACTTCTTTGGTAAGACGGGAGCTACCTGGTTTTTAATCTATGTTTTTTTTAAAATTTTTTTTTATTGGTTGTTCAAAACATTACAAAGCTCATGATATATCATCTTTCATACATTTGACTCAATTGGGTTATGAACTCCCATTTTTACCCCAAATACAAATTCAATCTATGTTTAGAGAGGATTGATAGAAAAAAATAGTGGATTTGCATATTTATATTCTTCTGTGGCTATGTTATATATCATCACAGCAATGTCTAAAGAACTGCTATCGGTAACATACTACATATGAATGGGAACATTTTTGAGAGTAATGAGGGGGGAGCACTTATTAATATTCATGCCAGGGTAACTGGTCTCCAGTGCCCCAGAACTTACAGTCATCCCAACTGCAGTCACCAAGAAACATCATACCTATTCACGGTGGAAGGAAGGTGTTAAAGCCTCTGAGACTTGTCTGTCTCCTGGCTTTCAACTGAAGGCCTCTCCATTTTGTTCTGTTTTCCTGTGTCTGAACCTTCGAAAACCTCTGGCAATGACTGATTGCCTAATGCCATAGAAGTACAGTTCTTGCTCTTGGACATGGGTTTTGTGAAAAATGAAAGATTGTAGCAGCTCGATGGAGTTAAACATTCAAGATTCTTTTCTCTGAAGGGAAACTGATACTACGGGAAGGTTGCCATTCCTCTGCAGTTGTAAAGCCAGGAGTTATATTTATGTCTCTATCTCTGTTTCTATCTTGATGTATTTGTTCATCCGTTTGTCCTCTTCTTCATCCAAGCAGTTGAAATTTTTGCTTGAGGACTGCATTAATTCAGCAACTGCCCTTTGGTAATGATTTATTGAGAATCCAAAGAAAAAATCTGTAGTGTAAGGGGGGAAACCATGATATAGGTTTTCATCTCTAGAATTTTTCTGTGGTGTGACTTTGGTGGCACATAATTATTTTTTAAAAACATTGTTCCAAATTCTCCTGAATCCTCCTAGGATGTATCCACTTAAATCTAGTAACTTTTAGAAACTTTTACTGGATGGGATTCAGCTCCCATGAGCTCCACAGAATTTGAGAAAGATGTGGTTACTTCCCTTAAGTCAGAAATTATTTCAGTTTATTGAGGTTGAAAGCCATAGGCTGCAGCTACTCTGTATGCTTTATTTTCCTATTTTTAATTTTCAGAAGGCAGATTCTTGAGTTGCTGCTGTTTGTCACAACACACAGGGATTTTCCCATTTCACTATTTCAAATATGGGGCTCTTTTCTAGCTTACACGGGAGGCACTGATCTCAGGAGGTTTTAAATCCTGTACATTTCCCCTGTTGACCAAGAAATCTAGTCATGGAATACATTGGCTTGCTGAAAGTTGCCTGGGGCTTTGGATCTGCCTCTTTGAATTTCTTGAATTCTTTCCTTTTTAACTGTGAGTGTGAGTGTGTGTGTGTGTGTGTGTGTGTGTGTGTATGTGTCTGTGTGTGTGTCTGTCTGTCTGTTTTGTGCACCTTGAATACAGCATTGAGGCAGTTTTTCTGGAGAGAACAAATGCAAAGAATGTACCTCTCTGGAGAAAGGCAGTCTGGATAAAATAATCTCTCTGGTTTTTCAAATGCCGGATGCTTTCTTCCTTCTGCTTGTTGATTTTTTTTTTTTTTTTTACTTCCTAACAGATTACCTCTAATCAAACCTTTATATAAAAGTAGCTGCAGCAAGGGCATTTAAAAAACTCATCTGTATAGAGTTATTTTTGGGGAACTCTATTAAAAAGCAGAATCTTAATTAAAAAAAAAAAAACTTTGCATGACTTTTAAATCCTGGGTTAATGAGAAACTACTTTCCTGTACATCTAGCAGTTCGAATGCTTCAAGTAAGGTAAAGGAATATGAAAAAATGATTAGCACAGGTGGACTTTTGGATGCACAAGTTCTTTAAAGCCCAGAAAACAGGATGACAAAGAGGGAATGAATCTTGAATCTGAGTTAGACATTCTTGAGTTTGAATTTTAAGACCTGTACTTACTGGAGCTACTTCAGACATGGTACCTAGATTTCCTGGGTCACAGTTTTCTCATCTGCACAATTAGGATAATGATTACACAATTCACATGGTTGTTGTAGGGCTTAAATGAAATAAAGACGTAAAGCCCCAGTACCTGGCAAAGTAAAGCATTCAATAAACAGAAGGCATGTTTTCTCATTTATACCACCAAGGAGTACGGGTGCAGTCTGACCTTGCAGTCCCTCTTGGCTCATTTTTATTCTGCTGTGTTTCCGTTCTCAGATCTAGGAAAAGCAAAGCTCTGCACCACAATTGAAACCAAATCTCTTGAAAGTGTAAGAATCATTTAAATGATAATCTTTTCTAACACTTGCTCATAATGTTTATACTTTTTAAATGGTATGAATATATTTGCAGGATCTTTATTAAGTAAAATGATCCTCCCCCAACAACAAAACCACACACAGATTTACCAAAAAGAATATAACACCTAATCTTTTTACCAAGAAACTTGCGTGTGGCTTCTCAATTAAAAGCTCATGCAATATTGATTTATTACAAATACTATATAATTTTGATCAATTCTATTATTATATGAGCTGACAGAAAATGCTATGTGTCAGGCATTGTGCTGAGTGCTTCATGAAGACTGGGTCATCACAACCCATAGTCCTTATTATATCACCCAATTAATGGGTGAGAAAACTGAATTTAAAAGAAGTCAAGCGGTGGTACATGCCTATAATCCTAGCAGCTCAGGAGGCTGAGGCAGGAGGATCATGAGTTCAAAGCTAGCCTCAGTCACTTAGCAGGGCCTTAAGCAACTTAGTTAGAACCTGTCTCAAAATAAAGAAAAAGGGTTGGGGATGTTGCTCAGAGGTTAAGCACCCTTGTACTCTTGGTTTCAATTCCTTATGCAAAAAAAAAAAAAAAAAAAGGAAGAAAGGAAAAGTCAACAGACATAGCCAGCACATAGCAAAGCCGGCATCTGGGAACTTGGCCTTGGGGTGCTCACAGTGCTGATAAGGCTGCTGTGCCAGTCTGCCAGTCTGCTTAGACAATGCAATTTATGTGAACACCTGCTTTCAATGGAGCATCCAATTTAAAACCCTGGGATCTGAGCAACACCCTGGCTTCCCTGGGCAGAGACTGCACACGTGTTGCTGTATTTCACAGCCTGGCAGAAAGTAAGTCTAGCTCAGCAATGCCCCTTTCAGGAGAGCACAGCAAACTCACAGAAGGACTCCCCCAGACTCTGCTTGCCACATCTTTCCCCTTACAGATCTGGTGTGTGGCCTTGCTGTAATAAATTGCATCTGTGAGTACAACCACATGCTGAGATCCACGAGTTTTTCTAGGGAAGCACCATATGTGTGGGTGGTCCTGGACCTGTCAAAACAAGTAGCGTCTGAAGTGCCAACACAGGTGCTAATGGAACTACTGGGGGATAAATCACACTTTGGACTTCTGTGTTAGTAGGGCTAAAGTTGTAGGCCTTCTAGGAGTCAGCTTAAATGCCTCTTCTTGAGGCATTGTATAGATTAAAATATGCACTTTAAAAATATATATGCATACCAACACACAATGGTTAGAAAATACACCAATATGTTCACTGCTTGTCTTTTGTGTGTGTGTGTCCTGTGTTTTTACTCTTTTGCAAATACCCAACGTAGAACATAATTGCAAATATTCATCTGTACAGAAGAGGAGATGGGGCTTAACTACAAATTGGAAAATGATTATTTAAACTAAATACTTAAACCCAATTCTGCTTCTATAAAAATCTAAGTGCCAGGTCTGCAGAGCTGGGATGCTTCTTCTGTGGGCTCTTGATGCCTGTCATAATCCTCCTTCCCCCATGATAATCAATATATAGAATTGATGCCAATGATTGAATGTGATCAGAATGAACCCCTTTTATAGATATTTTCTTGTCTCTCTAAAGAAAACTATTAGTATTAAATAGTATTTTAAATATTTTCTTCTCAGCAGTTCTTATTTTCCAAATCATATGCAATGGGTTTATATGGTTCTTATAAGAAAATTTGATATTTAAAACCAGTGTTATAACATTTTAATATACCTGATAATCAACTGAATTTGTAGGTATCCACAAGATTTTATGGGAACAAACAATAATGAATAAGAGCTCTGGGTCATAAAATTGTGAAAAAACTGTGCTCATGCTTTATATTTCTATTTTTCACAATTTATTTGAGCAAACATTACTTTTATGATGAGGAAATATCTTATATTGATGTTTATTATTTATCACAAAAACTAGAAATCTGGGAGTTTTTGAAGATCAAGCACATTCATCAAAATGTTTCTTTTTGAGAAGTTTAAAAGACCCAATGTCTAAGAATATACAGGTATTAGAGTGTTGAACGAGGCAGAGGTGAAATCCTGAACTCTACAGAGCAGGTAGAACAGGACTTCCACACCACAGCCTGTGAATATCCAAGGGTTCTTTTTAGTGCAAGGTTTTAAGATTGATTTTGTTGAAAAAATATTAGAATCAAGCTATTTGATAAATACTTACACATGTTCAGTCATTAATGAACTATTTTTTATCACATGGAATTTTATAGTAGAAGCAATTTTAAGAAATTTTTTTTTTTCTAGTAAGCTGAGTATAATGATGCATGTCTGTAATCTCAGCAGCTCTGGAGGCTGAGGCAGGAGGATCACAAGTTCAAAGACAGCATCAGCAAAAGTGAGGTGCTAAGCAATTCAGTGGGATCCTGTCTCTAAATAAAATACAAAGTAGGGCTAGGGATGTGGCTCAGTAGCTGAGTGCCCCTGAGTTCAATCCCTGGTAACCCCCCACCAAAATAAAAGAAACATTTTTCTAAAAAGTACTTCTTTCAAAGATGAAGAAGCTTAAAGTCTAAAGAGAGGAAACCATTTTTTCCCCCAAGCAATAAAAAAGGGTGACAGAATCTAGGACCCTGTGTCAGTGATACAAGGGTTGTGTCCCACTATGCTTAAAGTGTCACTTTGTTAACTTAGCTTTCTTTTCTAGGTGTTAAAGACGTAGGAACAACAAAGTGATTCTTTTGTTTGCTCTGTTTGCTCTAAGGAATTAGACTTATTTGGCCATTTGGACAAACCTTCCTTTTTTTTTTTTTTTTTTGCAAGAGAACATAACTTCTGTCCGTCTGAAAATGCTGAAGCTGGACATCTCAAGAATACAGAGATGAAAAGTGAACCTAAGGAATAATTAGTAGATTTTAAAGAAGCAAATCAAATAATCAGTTGAACACCTCTTCTGTGAGTTGGGATTAAGTTTAGTGAGCATCTTTTCTGTGAGCCTCAGTAATTTCCAATGGCCCTGGCTTCATGGGTGTTCCGTTTGCAAAACTGATTTGGTTTCCCCTGGCTGCACAGAGTGAGCTCCAATGCCAAAGCTATTGACACTATTTCACGCAGAGAACAAAAACGCTCTTGTAGTGAGGTTAGTGGTAAATTATTTTTAATGATTTTTCCAATTACAGTTGTATCAGAAAAGCATTTTTTGACTTGTCCTGTTGAGCAAATATTAAATGAGTTACAGTAAACTTGTCTCTGTATTTCCTGAAACGCAGGAGTCAATTTTAAACACACTTCCTGTCTTGCCCTTGTTTTGGATGTAGGGAACTTACATCCCTAGAACTGGACTCTCTCTTCCATTTCACCTTTTTTCTCCCCAGATATATTTGCTATTTAAGTATTTAATAGGCATTCCAAACATAGATTCTTTACTTTCTAACTCCCAAAGAGAAACGTGAACTGAAAACAATCAAAGAAGCAAAATTTGGGTTTTTGAGAATTTAAAAGTAAAGTCAAAATTCCAGTATAGGACTGGGGTTTTGGCTCAGTGGAAGAACACTTGTCTCACATGCATGGAGCACTGGGTTTGATACTTAGAACCATATAAATAAATAAAATACTGTGGCCATCTACAACTAAATATTTTTTTTAAAAATTCCAGTATAAAAAAAGAAGCAAGACCCTCGAGTGGGGTGGCCATGGATTCCTCAGACATGTAAGCTAAACCTGACATACGTGTCTTTGAGATCCAGAATGAAATTATTTCTTCACAAGTTTCCCAAAAAATAATCAGTAAACTGCTTTTAGGTTTCTAGATTAGGGAAATATGATGAAAGATAATAAAGAGAACGTTCCCAAAAAGCTGGAAAACTAACCTGGTTTTCACTGTGAATGTCAAGTCTTCCCAGACACAGTTGTGTGCTATGTCCTGGGCTCCCACAGCCTATGGGAATTACACAGAAGTCTGCCCATGTGTTCCCTTCCTACTTTTGTAAAGATAGGTCTGTTAGCTCAGCAGCTACCTGTTCTTCCCATGAGCAAGAATCAGCCCGGTGATGACTGATGTGATGTCAGGAGACTAATTTTATTTGTTTTGAATTTAGGATTTGTACCTTGGAATGAAATCATAGACCCCAGCATGGGAGAAGGAATGTCTTGAGCTTACCTATTTTACACCCCACACTCATCACTGCTTCCTGGCCTCACTCATTTGTACCCAACCTAATTGATAGTGGTGACATCCAATGATGAGTTTTAATTTCTAAAGTACTACAAAATAGCAAGCACATCAAATTTCTCAGGACTAAAGGAATTTTTCAAGCATAACTCAAACTTTTGCCCTTGTGCATGTAACTAATACGAAATTCCCATTGAACATAGAATGGCCCTATCCGGAGACAGTGTGTTTTCTCGTTAAATCCATCCATTTCAGATAGGTACTGATGCTCTGTAGAAAGCAGTCAGGAGAGGAAGAAGATAGACACACACACACACACACACGCACATACACACACACACACAGAGAGAGAGAGAGAGAGAGAGAGAGAGAAAGAGAGAAGACTGATTTTAAATTTTAATCTACCCTTAAAAGTAAACTACTTAGATATGATTTGATTTTTCTTGACATTTATTGCATTTTGGTTTGCAATTCAATTTGATTTAACAGTAAGAGTTTGGGGTTAAGTCACCTTACCTTGACCTCAGTCTGGATCTTTAAATACACTTTTACAACCTTCGTAAAAAACCAAGAATCTAAATGGACATGAAGAACTTTCCAATTGAAGATATTCTTATACTTAAAATTAAGTCAGGAATGAGTTCTAATACTCTTCATTCTAAGGTTAGGTATATATTCCAGATAAAATGGCCACTATCTGCTCTGGAATACCAGAGGAAAAGCTTCTTTCCTGTGTGGAGAATGTGATCCTAAAATATTATGGGAATGTCCTAGAGAATCTGGGTGAGTTCATCCAGAGAATAGATGCCAACTCTCCTGTTATTTTCTCTCTGTTTCCCTATTTGTTCTTCCCATTCTTATGGTAAGTGACAGAGTTTCAGGCTTTATACCATCATTTAAGCAGCAAATATATAATTTATTATAATCCCTGCATACCATTGAGTCACATGGTAAAACCCAACAATATAGGGGGCTGAGAAATTCAGTTTGTATTCAGAGCAGTTAGGTGTTCAGCACAAATCAAGGATTCTAAAAAGGTAAAGGAGAGTATGGATCTGGGGAAAGCAACTATCAGTCTCCTCGGTTCTGTAGAGTTATCTTTGTGAACTTCAAAACTACATAATCCTGAGTTTCAACCTTGGAGATTCTGATATGGTAGGTCTGGTTAGTCTCTTTGGCCAAATTGTGCCCAAGTTGTATCTTGGTGATAAGATAAATCAGCAGAAAGTTGCATTCCATTAGAATTTGCCTTTGCAGAAAAAATCATTATTCTCTCAGCTTTCAAAAGGAGAGATCTAATGAATAGTTATGTGTGAAGCTCTGTTCTTCTTTCAATTAAGAACTTTTATCAAACTTCTCTTAGCACTCAGATTAAGATAAATATGTTCAAATTATACTTGAAAATTTTATTTGTGTACCAGACAATTAAATACATGTAATCCATTATTTTTTTTCTCTTTGCCTTAGCCATAGAAAACTAACAGCTTTGTTTATGTCCAGGTTCTATAACTTTCCTTAAAATTTGTGCAGATATTTATTTTCTATTTTCTGTCCCTCTTAAATATATCAAATATTATTGGGCTTTGGTCTTTATATTTATGTGCATCTGTAATAAGTTTCCTTAAATTCAGAATAGATTTAGGTGGGACATAAAATAATAAAAATAAGAGTTTCTAAACTTTGTGAATTTAGAATACATTGTAAAAATGGCAAATTTAGTTTGTGAGAAGCACTAAGCTAAGCATTTTGTAATGTCAGCTCTACGTGGCACCAATATCTGTAATCCAAATAAATCCTCAACCCAAAGTGGTTCAGTTTCTAAATGGTGTAACATTCAAGGAAAGATAGTACAGCCAACTAAATGTAATTAAGCCAAAGACTCAACCTTTACTTAGGTCTCTCAAAGATGAATATTAACAGTTGATTACACACAGCAGAAGTTTCCTAAATTTCACTTTATCTTCAAATCTCTTGCATCTTTTTGAGACCAACAGTTGCCAAATTTACAAAACTCCTCTGATATTCAGCCATTTTTTCCTATTCAATTACTATGCAATACTGCACCATCTATTTCCTTGTGAGCAGCATTTCCTCATCGACTTTCAGTTGGTTTAAGTGGATGGCTGGAGGACCAGGAAACTCCATGCTTACTTGTTCTCACAGAGGAAATTCTGTGAATCCATCCTAATACATTGATCTCTCAGTCTGTACACTTTTGAGATATACCCATTTTTTTATGAGATGACACCAAGTTTTTGAAAAACTAAGCAATTTATCTTAAGTCACCCACCTAAGAATCAAGATATTCAAGTCTGAGATGTACAACTTCATTGTCTATGTGCTTGGACACTATTATGTTTTTGTTCCTTATATGGCTGAGATGATGGCACAGTTTGATTTCAATAATTTGAAATCATTTCAAGTGTTATCTTTCAGATGTAGTAATACCCCTAACACCTACCTATCATGTTTTAATTGCTTATTTTTGTTCTACCTGCTACTGTGCTCATTGTAAGCTCAGGTAAATAATTTTGTCCACTATTGAGTCCTTACCATTATATGCAATACTGTGTCTAGAATAAGCAAAAGATACTCATTGAATTAATGATTTGATAACTGGAAAAATGAAATATCTTTCCCTACAACTGTGGTATTTTTCTGTCATTAATAGTGCATCCATCTCTATAATCTCAGGGCTTTTCAGAAATGAAAAATAGTTACTTGTCACCAAAATTTAAGACCTCTGGTATATAGTAATGACTTAGCTTACTCTCGTGACTCATAAATTGACTCTAAAGGAAATTTCAAGAGGAGAGTTCAAAAACTGTTTTGAGTAGTGACAACACTATATATGATATTGTGGGGGTTAGGGATGGAACCAGAGTTTTAGAAACAGAAAACTAAGGTGTGAATTATAGCTGTGAACAGTCTAGTGTAAGAATATTAAATGATCTAAATTTCAAATTCTTCATTTTATTTTTTATTTGTTTTATTATTATTTTTGTTTGTTCTTTCTAGTATACATGTCAGTAGATTGTATTTTGACATATTATACACACATGGAGTATAACTTATTCTAATTAGGATCCCATTCTTGTGTTTGAACATGATGTGCAGTTATACTGGCCATGTATTCAAAAATAAATATAGGAAAGTTATGTCTGATTCAATATACTGTCTTTTTTCTCCCCTCCCCCTTTCTTTCATTCATTCCCCTTTGTAAAATTCTTCATCTCAAGTTGGAGATACTTCTTCTTGTTATTCATGTTTATTTGTTGATATCAAATGTGAGATGTTGTACATTAAACTTTGAAAAATTTCAATATTTTGTGTGAATTAATACATTTCCAGTTTTTTTAAATGTCATGAATAATAACCATATCTAGGTATACAAGTGCACATAGTACCCCATCTGTGTTTTTGCTTCTTTACACTGAACATCTTAAGAGAAAAGAAAGAATGTGTAGGACTTTATTTTTAACTTTCTCCACCCAGCTTTGAGAAATAACTATGCCTGTCATCAAATGCATTTCTAAGGATGAGTTTCTAAACTAAATGTATGCACATCACATCTCACATTTCACAGAATATTATACCATCTTGATTTTTATAAATATAACACAGCAATGTCATTCCATAGTGTTATATATTTTTAAAGAGATAAAATATGATTTCACTATAGCATTTGCAAATAAAAATAATTTCCCAGTTTCTCACCTTTTCAAGAAGTAAAATTTGACCAATAAACAAAATGTAATGTCTTCATTTTGGTAGAATTAAGCAATTACAGTTTTTTTGTGTCCTTTTCTAGTCTTATCAAGGTTATTAAAACCATTATGTAGTAAAACTTTATCATAATGTAACTTAATTAAGTACCACCAAATGAACAATAAAGTGCACTTCAGCAATATCAGTAATTCAGAATATGTGTTAAATAAAATGAGGACTCAAGACAATCGCTTCTAATTAGGTTACAGAATATAAACCATAGGGAAGTGTCAAGCCTCTCTAATTCACCAGCATTTATATTGAAAAGGTCACTGGAACACAAATATAATAAGGAACCAATAAAAGAATAAACCCAGTAGTTTCTAAATATGAGTTTTGATGAGTTCCAATTTCACAGTGCTGATTCTATTTTTTCAATGTATTCCAAGAGTGATTCTACTCTTATCTGATGCATTGCAGTGAAATACTTGGCTTTGCCATAGAACTTATGGGAAAGCACAATTGCAAAGGAGGGCTGTCATCGTTTAGCTGACTTTCCAAATTCAGTCCTATAAAAACGTATTTTATTAGTATATTGGATGGCATACAGCTTCAAGAAAACTAATGTGAAAATACATATTGCTGCCCTTTTGGGGTCCTCATATCACTTACCTTAAAGAAAAGCATCATCTGCTCAGATTGTTGCAAAATAAAGGCTCAGTCTGATTTCGTAGTGTTTTTCCTCTATGATTTTCATTATGAGAGCTCACCTAATTTATTATGCAACTATAGTTACCTGTGTAACTACGGAAACTCCAGGTAGTAATGCATTTTTTCAAGCATTGTTTTGTCATATATGGACTCTTTCAGCATTAAAGGATTAATTTGGTTAAACCTTTGAGAAGAACTAGATCCACCTTATAAACTACAGAAAATTTGTAAGCCATTAGGCACAAATACAAAAAGAGCATATATAAATATATCTTCTGTGTATCTCTTGGTCCACTATCAACTATCTTCTAGTTAGGAGTGATCAAACTAAGGTATGTTTCCTGGTTCTGCTTGGGACCTCATGGTTGGAGGAGGCATTTCATTTAGCATCATTTGCTCGTTCTTTTCTGTGGCTCACATCCATTTAAATCTAAAGGTGTTCCATGACATTTTACACTGGACAGATATATTAGGCAAGGTTCTTTTTATTGCAACCAACAGAAAGAAAATGACTGGGTAACTCAAGCAGAAAATGGAGTTATTGGAGGTAGCTACATACAATTCAAAAAAATAGCTAAGCAATCAGGTTTCCAGGAAGCATAGTTGAGGGTAGGTCTGGGACCTTAGTAACTGGAGTCCATGGAGCCACTTTTAGGCTGCTGTTCTTGTTATGACTGACCAAATGTCTGCAAAGCACCCCATGTCTTTCTATTTAAATTCTACATTCTCAGGAATAGGCATGGATTTGTCCATTTTTATTCCGACATCCACTAGCCATGGCCAGAAAGGTTGTGGACATAGGAGGGCTGGCATTGCTGAGCCAAGATGCACCCTAATTTTATGTTTGCCTCAATGTCTCATTATCATTGGGTCTGGTATGATCTTTGGAAGAATTTCCTTCATTTATATCAATAATTCCTTCAAGTTCAGTGTTTGAGCACAGATTCCTTAGTAGGTTTGTACCCATAGCTCTGCTTATTTCTGTTTCCATTAGTGCCTTGCTCATTATGCAGTGCTGCAGTAATGACTGCTGCCATCACTTGGGGCAAAAGTGCCAACTTCCTCCAGTGGTTTTGGGCCTGGGTAGACACCTTTGGTTTTTTTACAAAGGAGAACTAACTTTAAGTGGAAGATTATCTGAAAGATCTCCCTCCAGCACTCAGATAATTTACTCTGCAGTTAATTCCTATCTCCATAATCAAATATTTCCCCCTTCAACTTCTATAGATTTGCTCATAATGGTCTATTGGCCTCCTGGAATTTTGAGGGTTTAATTGTTCTATGTTGGTTAGTGCATGAAATGAAATCTGGACAGTGCTTTATTTCAATCCATCTGCAAGGTTCTGGGCAGATTTACTGACTCTGGCAAGCTTTGTTTTTAATGTTCATTCAGTTCTTTCATGTCCATTTACTGTGGAAAAGAATGACTGAGATGAATGGTGGCTCCCTGGCATATTTACTTGCCCAGGTGGAAAATACTTGCTGCTGTTTTCAGAAAAACCTTCCAACTTAAATTAAGGCCATATTCTTTGAAGTTAGAATGCCAATAGATAAATCTTTAAATACTATATACTTTTTTCTTTTAAAAAAATCATACTTTTTAATAATTTCTTTCAATTTTATAGCATTTTAGGTTTAATGGAACAAAAATTAACATTTTTTCCCCAAATGCCTAAATTTATATTCTGCCACACTTTTGGTATAGTATTCTGGGAAAATTACACAACTTCTCTGAACTTCAGTTTTCTCATCTTTAGAATAAAAGCAACCTCTTCATAGTTGTTCTAATTCATTCTACTGTTCTTTTCAATATGAGCTCAAGTTTTGTTGACTTCTTATAAATCTCATGATAAATGCCGGGGTCCGGCTGCAGCAAAATAACCGGGGGGTGACGAATAACTTCTGTAGATTGATGCAGCAGGAATGGGAGCCGTTTATTGTAGGGCAACAGAGCTATTTATACATTTTGCACAGCTTATCTTAATTAGCATAAACTAGATACATCAATCAACCAATAAGGAATCTCCACACTTAATGGCTCGCTTTTGTTACTTCTCAAACCATTCCCTCTGACATTTTGCCAGGCACCATCCAGACTTGTTTACAAACTCTAACATTTCTCTGGCAAAATACCAGGTGTTATTTTTGACTTATTTACGGACCTTAACAGATAAAATCTAAGGAACATTGTACAACTTTACAACTGGCTAATACCCCCCCAGAAATAATTAATAACATTTTACCAGTTTGAGTTCAATTGGAAAAGTGAGACCACTATAAATCATGTGGAATAAGAAATTATTCTAATAAAGATCTGATTGTTTTCTACATAAATGGGTTTTTAATTTTAGCCAACATGTTGCTGCTTATTTTAAGATGTTAATTTGGTTTCTATAAATTCTGAGGATTCAGATTAGGATCACTTGTTTGGTGAAGTTAGCATTTCAAACCAGTGGAGAAAATATAAATAATATTTAATAAAACTTTTCAAAGAATTTGATTACTGGGAAATAAATATGGTTATATTTCTAGTACATGCTATTCAGAAAAATAAACATGACATGTGATAAAGACCGTATATCAGAAATCTAACTAGAAAGGTAATAGTAGAAATCATATGACTATGTTTATGACTTTGGATGGCATAAATCTTATTAAGCCAGGCACTAAAATCCATATAGAAAAAGATTTATAGATTTGATATAAAAATTACAAGCTTTTTTAAGATAAAAAGATATAACGAATAATATACTTGGAGAAGGTACTCACAATATACATAACTGAAATTAAATTCATATCAAGAGTATAAAAAGATTCTAGAGGAAGTTTGAATGTCTGTGTCTCTCCTAAATTTGTACGGTCAAATCCTAACCCCTAATGTGATGGTGCTGGGAGATGTAGTCCTCATGAGGGTGGAAGAGCTCTAATAAGTTAAATTAGTGCCTTTATAAGACACCCCAGGTAGATTCTTTGCTCTGTTCTCCCATGTGAGGTTATAGAGGAAAGACAGTCTAAGAAGCAGGCCCCTTCAAATCTGCCTTGACCTTGGACTTGCTATCTTCCAGAACTCAGAAATTTATTTCTGTTGATACAAACTTCTGTCTGTGGTACTTGTTATAGCAACCTGAATGGATTAAACCAAGCAGAAAACAGAAAGAAAACCAAAGGAAAAGTGGAGAAAAAGCTACAAACATTGTGCATGGGGAGTTGATTATAATGGTTACTTCTTTGAAGGGACCTGGGATTTGTGGTGGGAATAAAAGGAATTTACTGTTTTGGGGGGTGGCTGGGGGGGACCAGGAATTGAACTCAGGGGTACTTGGCCACTTAGCCACATCTCCAATCCTATTTTATATTTTAGTATTTTATTTAGAGACAGGGTCTCACTGAGTTGCTTAGTGCCTTGCTTTTGCTGAGGTTGGCTTTGAACTCTGGATCCTCTTGCCTCAGCCTCCTGAGTCCTTGGGATTACAGGTGTGCACCACCATACCCACTGGAATTTAGTTGATATATCCATGAGTTACTTATTTTCTATATATTTTAGTTATTAATTTTTGTGTTTGTATGTGGAGCAAATAATGTAGTTAGCTGTGTGTTCCAATGAATTGGCAATTAGTTAATTTCCTGATTTTTGCTACACAAAGACTACTGCAATAAATATCCTTTATATTTTTCCTTAGGGAGATGAAAGGGGATTTTTTAAAGGAGATTTCAAGAGTGAAACTGCTGGCTCAAAGCACATGCTCATGTTTAAGAGGTAGAGTCAAATTTCTATTCAAAGTGACTGTGACAATTTATATCTAACAATCAGTGTAAGTCTGTTCTAGTTTTTCTTTACCCTTGCCAATAATTGATAGACTCATTCAAAATAAGAAATGTGACAAATCAATAGAAATGTGGGAAAAGCCTGTGAATAATAATTTATAGAAAAATAAACATAATGGCTAGTAAACATTTTAAATCATGCTTGTTCTCACTCACAATCATGAAAACACAAAATATAATAATTCTGAAATATACTCTTTCTTAGCCACCTGTTTAACAAAAGTTAAAAAAAAACTACTTAAGATTTTAGAATATCTGACAATATTTTTCCTATCCAAACAAGTGAGATAAAAGGCTGCTAGTTTTTTTCAAATTATTGGGAGAAAAGGTTTAAGTTAAGGTAGTAAAAAAATTGGAACTTTTACAGGGGAGTGAATAAAGATCAATCAAATGTTGCTGGAAGCCAAATACAAGCCAGCTCTGTCAATAGACCACAGGCAGTGGAACCTTGACAGTCTTTCTGCTGCAATTATGTTTGTATAGAAGAAGAAAAGGCTACTAAGAGTTAGTAAAACAAAAACAAAACAAAAAACCAGAATTGGGAAGAAATGGGTATCGGTTCCCAGAGTTTAAGTCTTGGTGGATGCTGTGGTTTGAATGTAGAGAGTTAGTTTCCAAGGCAACAATGTTGTGAGGTTAGAGCTTTGGGAGGAGATCAAGTCATTTGGGCTCTTCCTTCTTGAGTGGATTAATGCTGCTATCCCAGGAATGGGTTGGGTATTGTGGGAATGGGCTTCTGATAAAAAGGATGAGGTCAAACCCCAACCTCCCTGTTCCATCATGTTCTCTAGCCCTTTTCCTTTCCTCCATGGGGTGATGCAACAAGAAAACCATCACCAGATGCTAATGTTGACACCTTGATATGGTATTTTCCAGCCTCCAGAACTGTAAGAAATGCATTTCTTTTTAAAAAATAAACCACCCAATCTGTGGTATTCTGTTATATTAGCCCAGCACTAAGCAGTAGTTGAGATAAAAGATGTGGAATCAGGTTGAAATATTACAGTCCCATGGAAAAATTGTGGATTGAGAACTTTTTTGAGGTGGGCAGGAGAGGGATGTTCTTAAACAAATTCATAAACATTTTTTGATAACCAATGTAAAAAGAATAAACATTTAATGGAGTATAACATGTGCCTGGAGAATCATAGTTTAATGCTAAAAAGGTTGAAGAAGAGTGAGTAGCATTCTTGGAAAGCAAACCTGGTCCTAAATGTGTGTGTCTGGTTCTGCAGCATTAGATGAAACCTTCCAAAACTATCTGGCACCCAAAAGTGGGAAATAGAATTGAGGTCAGGAACTGAGTTCACACAAGAGGACAAAGGTCTCCTCTCTTCATAATTGGGTTGGGAAAAAGATGAGAAACACTGAATAGAATTTTAATGCTATTAAATTTTCCAAAGCATTCTTAAGAGGATATTTTTTCATTAATCTGTGAATTAAGAAACTGCATTATGTTGGTATTCTTATATGTATCTGGTAAATGTGAGTTATTCTGAACTGAATAAAAAAATCAAAATTATTTATGCCATGAATTTACCTTAGCATATCCTTTACCAAGAAGTGGGGAGTTTCAGATTTTAACATTTTACTTAAGGATTGATTATTACTAGGCAAATTTGGCCGAGGAATGTATTGTAACTTTCCTTCAGGTTTATCCTATTTTAATATATTTTATAGGATTTTTCTAAAGTTAAGTCATGTTTCATTTGTTAAGCAAGGAAAAGGGACATTGAGATCTAGACAAATTTACTGGTGTTTGGAAGTTTATGCAGGAATTCTGGGAGAAATAACTCTTGAAGGAGCTGAAGTGCTTCAGGGAGAAGGTCATTCCTATTTTGTGTCTGAAAGGTATGTATGGAAGATGGAAATTTTTAATAGAGAAAAACATAGTTCCAGAAGATTCTGCTCTCATCCATAGTTTTATCTGCATAGCACTAGAGCACCAAATTGTTTTTGTGAATTAGTTGATATTATGGATCAAAGACCTTGGATAAACAAAAACATCTTGATGAGTTGATTCAAAGATACCTTATTAGTACAGGGCTTCTTAGCCACAGACATGGATGGCATGGTCCATTGGGTGGGTGTAGAATGATTCCTATGCATGATTCACTCAATCACTTAATTGTGTGTAATTTCTCACATACTTCTACGATCAAAATTTCATTAGCACTGTTTGGTTTTTCTTGTGTTTTCCCCATAGAAACATAATACCCCTTCCTCCCCTTTCCATAAATATGTTAACACCATCCTATCTCTTCCTATAAATTAATGGAACTAGATAAATGGATATATAGATGTAGTATGTATACCTACATAAACATAAATGTACACATACCTAGATGTGAAATCTAGTTTTTGGTGATTGTTTTGGAAACCATATTTTTTCTCATGGGAAATGCTGTGAATCTGCTACAAATCAAATATGTATGTTTCGATGGCTGTGTCATATTTTATGATATGGATGTATAAAATACATTCAATCAGTTCCTAATTGATAGGTATTAAATGTGTCTTTAGTTTTGTACCAATATGACAATAAATATCTTTGTACATATGTCCCTTTAAATTAGACTATTTTATTTTTATGGAATAGATTCTTAAGAGGTGACATGTGTGATCAGGTGGCATGAATGTTTTCAAATTAACATTCATGTAGTTATTTTCAGATATAATAGTCCACATTTCTATCAATATATGAGAACACCCTTTTATTTATAACCACACCAGAAATACTTGTCACAGCTCTTTTCAATTTTGCCAGTCCAATGATTGTGGAATGACATCTCAATAAACCAGTGTATGAATTTCCTAGTCTGTGTATATGATAAATGTAACCATAGAATATTATTTTTCAAAGTTCATGAAGAAACTTTGGCTAACCATTGTATGTTTTGTGATATGTGATGGACAAATGGGACCAATTTCCTTGAGTGTGTAATTTTAACTTGAGCAATGAGTTCTATATTTGAAGAAGAGATTGAAAATTGTTACTATTATGACTCACGGATTTGCTCAAGAAGGGCTGTCTTGACCATCTGAAAAGTCTCATTGACCTGCTTAGGATCCAGGGACTCTGAGCCCTTGCTTTCATTCCCACTTGAGTAAGGCATAAGGAAGACAATCAGACCCATGTAACTAACCACATCTACAGGAGACCTAAGAGTGGTGGGGCTTTTGGAGGTGATTTGCTGAGTGGAGTGGGAGAGGCGATTTTCTCTTTGGACAGTGTTTTGTTTCTGCAGATGCTATACAGGGTGGCAGCCATGTGTGAGGTTCAGAGTCTACCATAAAGAATTTGAACCAATTGAGTGTCTGTGTTTTGGTTGAACAGTATAAAGAATTCCACTCAAGAACATCTATGCCCATTCTCTTTTTGAAAAAGTTGGAAGATAAGTTGGATAGTGTGAATTCGAACATCTATGCCCATTCTCTTTTTGAAAAAGTTGGAAGATAAGTTGGATAGTGTGAATCAGAGTCAGCTAATAGTAAGGTGGTTTAATAATGGATAGTGCTCTTTTTTTCTCTAAAACCATGTGCAAATACAGTAGCTCTTAGTGCTCATTGAGGTACACCCCTGCAACTTCAAATAGTGGTTGGAAGGGCCTTAGAATCTCAGTAGAGTGCCCAGGTGCTCTGGATTCATGGCAAAACTCTGTAACAGTGTTCTCTTTGTTCAGTGGTATTGAATTTCCGAGCATAATATTAGTGTCTCAGGAAATCCTTCCCAACAAGTTATTTCCAGCCGGCAGCCAGTGGTTTATTCCAAATGTCTGAATGAGCTGAAGAGTTTCCCCTAGTCTGAATTTGCTTGTCCTGGCAAACAGATGTCTGCACTCCTTACTTTTTCACAAAATCTGTCTGTGCTGCACAAGACTTAAAGATCTCTCACCTTTGTGCAGTTTACCTGGAGACAGGAAAATAATGACTTTAAATAGGAAACAGATCCTGTCATGACTCCTGTCATAACTCTTACTTATATTTTTTTCTAACACAATGATTTTATCTTTTTTTTTTTTTTTGTGCCCATCATTACGGGTGTTTCTGTTACTTCACCACCAGTGCTTGGTGTTGGCAGTACATACACTACTGTTTGAAAAAGTTCTTGGAATTTGAAGCAGAGCCATAGTTGAAGTTGACTTTGGCAAGTGTGCTTTTCAGACAGACAGATCTCCTCTTTCCCTTAAGAGATGTCTATAGGGCATTGAGATGAGACCATGTCCCAGATGACCACAAAGCCTTTTCCACAGGTGTAAAGGATGCTCAAAGACAGGCAGAATACAGAATTTTTTTAAACTGAAGGAAATGATGTATCCAAACTGGTTTGCTAAAAACCATTTGCCTCTCAGCTTCTGGGATTTGCCAAGTACTTGCCAAGTACATCTAGTACTTGTCTTATATAGGACATATTAAGGTACTTTCTGGAATTTTGATGTAAAACAGTATAGTTACTTTTTTAAAGGAATGTTTCTAAGGTTTTATTGGGCTGCTGTAGAATGGCAGTTATGGACAAATATTATCAAACATAACTGCTTTTCTAATTAGCATTTGAAATTGCTCCAATCAAATTTCTTTTAAGTTTGGTTGTGTATGTTTCTGATTATTGCATCTTTTGTCTTCCCAGGTATGATAACACAGAGAAATAAATTATTTAAAAATATTTTTTCAAAGGGTCACAGATCACCTGTAAGATCCCATAGGGTCCTAATGAATGTCATTACTCAGCATCCCTCAATAATTTCCCATCTCCTGGATTTCTCTTCTTGTTAAATATCTCCAGATGCCCCGTGAGGCTTTTTATCCATGATAGCAGCCCTTCTCCCACTTTCTGGAATACTACTGTTCCCTTATTGCTTTAACTGAGACTTGGTTCTCTCTGAGGACCCACTATATCTTTGTCAAGTGAGTGCTGCTCACCCCTCACAATAACTCACACCAGCCCTGGAAGTGGACGTTCACACCTCTAGGCTTTCCATGATCACTTCTGAACTTCCATCATCCACTTTCCTGAGGAAAATTCCTGCTCCCTGATGCTCATACTACTCTTCTAGGTACCTACTGCTGACTGGTCACTTCCTGTTTGTTAATTGAACCTCCTAAACACAAAATGACTTTTGGCTTCAAGTCATTGTTCTGTGTGATTTCCGTTTACTGGGATTCCCATTGTATTGGGAATATTGTATTCTGGACCTTTTTAATTCTCGTTTATGATTAATGCATTCTCAGAACTTAAACTGACCTTCCACATCAGTCATACAGTCCCTTATCCACATCATGGATATTGTCATTCTGGATTCCATAAGAGTGATGGCTTTTCCATGGATAAAGCACTTCCTCTGTGCCAGGTCATCAAATTCATAGCTTTTGGATTTATCATTTTATTTAATTCTCAAATCAACTCTGAAGTGCACATTATTATGATTTCCATTTTACTGAGAGGGAAACTGGGTTCAAATGGTTAAGTAAACTGCTCAAGGTTATATAGGAAGAGAATGGTAGAACTTGGACTAAAAATAATGATGTCTGCACCAGGTTCAAGCTTTTAGTTCCTACAGTATAAATATTCCACTCTGGCTCTGCTGCCTCTCTTATTCAGTGCCATTTCTCCCGACTCAGTCTCAGGAAGAATTCTTGTAGCCTGCTTCATTCATACATAATAGCTTCTCTCCATTTTCATTGATCCACAGTGGATCACTGTTACAATCCTACAAATGGATTGCTGAGCATTTTGGATAAAAATGACTCAAAGTATGGAAAATGCAAATCTTAACCGCTTAAATTAGAATGCAATAAAGCAACATTTCATTCTGCAATAACAAAGTATCTTATAACTTAAACTTCCAGTCCATTGGGTCTGTTAGTCAATTTAGAGATTTCCTCTCTTTCACTGAAGTTGTATTAACTTTCATATGATTTACATATAGTAAAATGAAAGTCAATAGGGAAAGGGCAGAAAGAGAAGGATCTTCCCTCAGAAGTCTCAAAAATCCCACATTGTTATCCACTGAGATGTCCTCATTCAGGTTGGCTGTAGGCAGGTGACGGAGGTACCTGATTCATACTTCCTCATTAGCTACTCCAAGTCCCCTTCAAATCTGACATTCTCTGGGCTATTCTTCCATGCAAGGCTGTGGCAGAGGGGCAGTCAGGAATATCCAACATGAGGTTGGTGCAGAAAAAAGTGGACAAGTGATATGTTTGTGCACAAAATCCTCAAGAAGAACCTTTGACCTCAGGTGCACTGAAATACAGAATCCCTCTTACTATGCTGAATAAGAATAGATAATGGTCAGGTGATCAGGGTAATGAGCTTTTCCATATATAAAAACCATGGGGCTTACCTATGGGAACATTCCAGCCAACTCCTTTGTTACAGAGCTGTGGAAAATGGAAGGTAGGGATGGACCCAGATGGGAGTTACAGAAAGGATTAAAACTCCAGGGCTTAAGGAGACAGCCAATAACTTTCCAATACCTATTTAACATAGATTTTGACCAATGGCTGTGGTACTTTTTCAATGCTTGTTTAACTTAGAGTTTGGTCAGTGCTCATACCCCAAAACCATAGAAGCCACTAGGCTAGTATTTTATTGCAATCAGTTCCCCTCCCATATTGTGGGAGATCTCTCTCTTCTCACTTAAACACGTCCTACTCTGTTTACTTTTTCTTTCTGTTATTGTCTGTGAATTTTATTCTGCAAATTTGTGAGACAAGAACCTACAAAGGAATTGGTGAAGCACAGAAATATTTTCAACTCAAAACTTCAGTTTCAGTACTACCAACAGTGGCCACCATGCCAGTTCTCTGGAACTTTTGGCCTCAGGTGCACTGAAATACTCTGGTCCTATTTATATTTTATTGACATCAGTACTTGGGGAGTTGGTTGTGGTGATGATCAAGGGTGAAGGAGATGAACACTGCAGCTTCCCAGAATCCCTGGTGAATCATCCTTTGCCATTTAGTCTTCCCTACTCTACATAAAATTTGGACTCCATTGCTCAATTCTATTACTTTCTGTATTGAATTTATTTTTTAATCTTTAGTCTACAGCCTAAGCTCCATTCATTCTGCCACTCTTATATCTATTCTTAAAACTAGCATGTCTGCCCAGCCTTCTAACTAGCACCCCTGCTCATGGGTCTATTCTGCACAGCAATGTGTTCCACTATCAAAACCAGAGCACTCTTTATCAATTTCAAATGTAATCACATAGCTTTGTTTCAAGAAATCCTTCTTTAGCATGCCAAATGATATACCTCATATTCTGTAAGTGGCTTACAGAGCCCCCAATGATATGGCTGGCCCCTAGTAAACTCTCTAGTCTCATCTTCAGGTATTCTTTACTGTTAGCCTCTTTGGGCTTTGGCTACATATTTAAGACTTTTAAAAATGGTTTCTTTTGTACTTAATTCCTTTGCTCCCCCTGCCCTCATTCACTTATTTAGAGCTCACTAGCTCTTTATGCCTAAACTTAGGGCTCAATGTTCAGACCTCCTGAAACAGGATCAGTTCCATTTTAACTGCTTCCATAATCTCTTCCACACTGCCTTGTCAACACCTGTTCCTCAGTCTGCCGCCCCTTCCTGAGTGTGAGATCCTGGGGATCAGACATTAAGGAGGAGTTGATTACCATTAAGTTCCTACAGAGAGTGGTAGATAGAAACTCAGTGATTTAATCTTTTTAATTTCAATTATACAAAATGTAAGAGAAAATGGACTTAATTTTCACATAAGCATCACATATTTAATGAAAACATCCAGAGTGTTAGCATTTGAGGCAGAATAGTGATTAGGAAGGGGCATGAAGGGGAACTTTTGGGTCCTGGTGTATTCTATTTCTTGATCTGCATGGTAGTTATATAGCATATTCACCTTGTAATAATTGTTATTTTATGATTTGTGCACATTTGTGTGTGTTATAATCCAATAAAAATGTAAAATGGCAAAGCTGATGACTACATATCTACATTGTAACAGAAATACAATAATATAGAAGTTAAAAGAGGTCACCTTTATTGTGCTTTTTACATAAACATACAAGTTGTACCAGTACAATGCAAATACTGCCCTTCTGAAAGCTCCAGAAGGACTCCTTTCAGTGGAATAATTGCAATGTACCCAGGACAGCATTATTCTAAATCAGAGATTGTTAATATTTTTGTCCATTTAGAAAATTTTATAGGACCTATAGACATCTCAGAAAAATGCTTTTAAAAGCATAAAATAAAAATAGCACATTTAAGAGTACAAAAGAAATTATTGTAATTATAAAAAATTAAAATGAATTTTATTAAACACATTAAGTAACAAGGTAGCACAGTTAATGATATGGTCTGAATTTGTGTCTCTCCTGACTTTATTTAATCCCCAATGTGACAGTAGGGCATTGTGGGGGAGGTGATTAAGTCATGAGGGCTTTACTCTAATGAATGGGATTAATGCCCTCATAAAAGAGATCCAGAGAAGCTAGGTAGCCCCTTCCACTATTGAAGGATGTAGAAAGAAGGTGTGTATCATCTATGAACAAAAGAGTGAGCAGTCTCCAAATATCAAATCTGTCAGTGCTTCGGATATTTTGACCAATAATGAAGATGATATCTCTGTCCACATCTCAATAGGTAAACAATTGTAATAGGGTATACAAGAAAATGGCATAGATGCTTGGGCTACCAGAGTAAGAACTTGCTAGCCTGTGGTGATGGAATGACTACTAGTTATTAAGTAGTTGGCCAACCACCTGCCATAAGTGGCTGTAGGAAGAAGGATCATAATCACATTTGATTTAGTGGCAGGTCTAATGGCTACTGTGATTTCTAAATAGTGATAAAAAAGTCTTTGAAGTTCATGCAGTGACAAATAAAAATTCAGAAAAAAAATACAGAATTTAAGAGGCTTGCCCATTCAAAAGAAGAGGCAATTTCATTTTCTTTGTTAGTGAGTGTCCATCATTCAATGAAGTTGTATCTGGCTGATATATTGATATTGAAGATATGAAAATAACTTTCATTTCTGTCAGTGATAAAGTCACAGGTATTTCTGTGGTGCATTGTCTGTATTCATAAAGAAAGAAAAGCTACATATTATGAAGAGGTTAGGCAAGTAAAGATGAAAGTAAAGATGTAATTTTATGAATTCCCTGAATTGTGCCCTGGGCTAGGAACTGCTGCTTCTCTAAAATGTAGGTGTGAATTCTGTGTTGACTTGCCTTGTTAGGGAAAGAGCTTGTAGGAAAAAATGTAATACAAAAAGTGTCAATAATCACAAACAATAACACTTTAGACTTTTTTTTAAACAAATACAAGAAATGAAGTTAAGAAGAAAAGGAAAACAAGTATTTGAAGTGTTTGGAGGCATTAGGAGAACTTACACCTTTGACTAAGAAGCCAGTCTCCCTGTTCAATCATGTCTCTGGGCTGGGGCACTTGCAAATATAGACTGACAAATAGAAACATCTGAATTTTTCTTAGATTAGGTTTCTTCACATAAATATAAACCATGGAATAAGATGATTTAATAATGGCTGCTCATCCTTCAAATCTCAGATCATCCTTACTGTAGCCTTCCTGCTTCCCTTTCTCAATGCACCTGGAAACAACCTGTATTTAGCACTCACCACTTGTTAGGCTTTAGTTCAGGATTTGCTCCTTTATTTCACTCGATTCTATGCTCTGTGCAGACAAAAACACACATCTGTCTTTTTAATCTCTTTATCCCTACCATGTAGCACAGTGTCAGACATGACAGATACTCAACAAATATCTGTAGAACAAATGAGTAAATAGGTAAGATACCAAATACTTTCTCAAACCATCTGTCTCCTCTGAAAGTAGGTCTTGATGTAAAGAGTGGTTAGAAGGGAAGGAACCACAACGTTGTGTTTAGCCCACAGAAGAAAACTGACAGTGCAGAACTTTAATGAAGAATGAGTACTGCATGATAGGGCTTTCCAAGAGTGGGAGGTCAGAATATCAACATATCAACCTACAGATCCACTCACAGAGCTGTATGGAAGTCTCACCAACCACAAAAGAGAAAATACCTCTTCTTTTGTATGGGTGAGCCTCTTAAATTCTGTAGGTGTTTTTCTGAATTTTACTTAAAAGTTAATTTTTATTATCCTTTTTAAGTTAGGTACCAAATTTAGTCAAGTATAGGAATGTGTTTTGATGAAAGTAACTATATTCAAAGGGTTTCTGAGAATTACATTGTTGAATAAATTAAATTCACTTTAGAAGGAGATCAGCTGTGACTAATCTAGGTCTTTTCCCCCATATTATTCCTTGATTTATTTTCTGTAAATCTGAGAGATAAAATCAGCTTTCCTTCGGAGTGATCGTGATCTATGTTTTAATGCAAAACGATTTCTTTGTATTCCAATTGAGTAATTCATGTAACAAGAAGAGGATAATTTTTTTTCTCACTCGGTTAGACACTGCTGGTATTAACTGTGAGAGATAAGGTTTCTGGCCTTAATATATGTCTTGATTATTGTTGCAGGTTGTAAAGTATGCATTTTTTATAACACCACAAGAATTAGGATAAGGAAGAATAAACCTCAGCTGTACTTTTGCCCTTTAATTTTATTTTCTGACTTTATTGTCTACTCCTTTTAGATGAGCTGGACTTTTATGCCCTTAATCCATACAGAATATGAGACACATGGTCCTGAACACTGGCAATATTATTTATCAAAATGAGCCAGCAGTAAAATGAAAATAATTGGGCTTGTCATCCAAATACTGCCATAAAGAATCTCACAATAGAATTTAAATACAGACAAATCAAATAAACAAGAAACCCACAACCAAACAGTGTTTCCTATGGCAGGTGTTCTTCTAAATCTAAAAAGTCAATAACAAGTAACTTTATCTTCTAAGAAAAGAGTTTTCTGATCCGAGAGTACATTTCATAGTCAATTGGTTCTGGCTTGCATGATCAGAAGTCTTGGAGATTAGAGAGAGGTGCTACGGGGGGTGGTTGGAATTTACCCCTATCTTACAGAGTCATGATGGGTAGCTTCCAAGCATCAAGACCTTTCTTGGTTAAAGCATCTTCATTGATGCACGAGGCTGTTTGGTGAAATCTTATTTGAATACTTTATTGATTAGGTGGTGAATCGGGACCAAAGACTTTTCCAAAGAAAAACTTGGTTGTATGTGGAATTATTCCTAGGCTACACCTTCATGCCCATATTCTCCTGTGGAGAACAATAGCTGTTTCTTTTCTTTCCTTCTATTTCTTCTGCCTCCCTTCCTCCTTCTCTCCCCCCCTTTCTTTCCTTCCTTCTTCTTTCCTTCCCTCCTTCCTTTCTTTTTTTCTTGTGTTTACCAAGTCCATGTAAACTCTACCATCTGTTCTCTTGTTCTTCAGCATATATTAATCTTCTTTGAAGCAACAATGAGCTACCCTCTCTGTTCTCATCACAATATTGACACTCAAAATGTCACTTCACCAGCTCTTGTGGTGGCTGTAATAAATCCCATCTAGGGAAGGATTTTTTAAAAAAGATACCATTCATCTCTTTTTGGGGTTCTTGGCCTTATTCTAAGCTCAGCTAGGAAATGGGATGACTATGTATAAAAATGATATTCACTTAGCCCTTCATAGAATCAGTATTACTAACATGCATATTCATATGTTTCAGTTATTATTCAAGATTTTTTAAGAAACAACTGAATGATGTTCTTATTTTAGAGAATATATTCTAACAGTTACATTTTGCAAGAGCATTCTCAATAGAAGATTTTTAGAAAGAAACTTAGGATTTATTAACCAAAAGATCTTTCAGAACGTAAAAAAACCAAAACTAAAAGTTTTTTTTTTCTCAGAAAACAACAGTCTTGCTTTCTTATTTTAATGTACTATTAAAAGAAGTAAAGTGCTATATTTGCTTTTTAAAAATCTGCCTTCTAGGAGACTCAGGATTAAATTGAGGTACAATTATGTAATTGTAGCATTATATTAATCCATATGTTTAACACATTTAGATCTATTTTTCTTGTTCTCCATTTGTCATTCTATTTTATTTCTCAGGTATATATCTTTTATAACATTTTTTTGTCAAATTATTTTGGAAGGAAATTAAATCCATTTTGCTTCAACTGTCAACCTCCGTGACAGAAGGGACCTATATTTACTTAGTGCATAGAAGAGGGCCTGGCCATTGTGAGTACTAACTGCATCGAATTTGTCCAGTCAGTACATAAACACATATGTCCATTCAGGATTTCTTTTCACAGTGGGAAAAGTGAATTGGAAATAAAAGATAAGAAATAGAAAATCAGAACTCTGAGAGAATGAAGTATATGTTCACAAGCACTAACATATCTCACACTCATTTAACTTAGCAGAATGCAAACTAATGGAACTGAAGGAAGTTGCACTTCTAAGAAGGGATTTTTTGGTAATTTTGAATGATGCAGGATGGAATGACAGATTGTGCAGATGTATGTGTGTGTTATCTCTTGCATGTGTATGGTTTTGGAAAATTAAAGAAGGGCTTTTGGAGGTAAAGCAAAAAAAAGGTAAAATACAACATTTTTATCATATCTGTTAAAAGTGAGAGATGACAAAAAATTTCCCTTCTGCATAAGAATTTGACTCCCAAACTTCTGTCTTTTACTTCCCTGGTAACTCTACAGAAGTAAAATATCAACTGTTATTAGGAAGCATTGCTTGTGGTACAACTGATTCTTGATTGGCAAATTGTGTCTAGACTAGAAGAGTGTATAACTCTTTATAAGATCTGACGGGAACTGTAGCTCAAGGCCTCCCTGAAAATGTAACTGCTTTGGTCAGATATGTCCATTATGAGACCTATGGAACTATTTCTAGATATGCAGGTTCTTACAGGCGAGGAAACTTTGAAACCAGCATGGCTCATGTACCCTACTGCACTTGAACTTATCTGGGGGCAACCAAGTTGCGATTATTTCCCTTAGTCTGACTAAACATTAGATAACTTCTTCCTGACTATGGGTCCTTGACCTCTCTTTTGTTAGAGAATTTTCTTTAGGAAACCTCTATGGTCCCTTTGGATTCACCTGAGCTAGGAAAGCACTCTATTACTGAGCTACACCTCCAGCCATTTTTTATTTTAGATTTTAAAGCTGGGTCTTGCTTAGTTTCCTAGGCTGGCCTTGAATAGGGGATCCTACTCAGCCTCCAGAGTAGCTAGGATTATAGGCATATGTGACCACTCTCAGCAAGATGTAAGTCTTTTACAACCCAGAATAGCTATTTTTTAAAAGTCTGGGATCCATCTTTTAGAAATGCAGTTATCAAGAAAGATAGGTCACTACTTCCCAGTTTCTTTGGGAAGGTAGGAGCCTAACTCTGATAATAGGAAATTTGTGAATACAGCTGGACTAAATGGCCTAATCACCATGACCAAACCTCCCTACTAAAGTCCTCCACTACTTCTCCATTAGCTCGCCCTATTCAAAATAGACTAGAAGAGGTGACTACTTCTGAGAGGACTGAGAGGACAGGTCCTGACAGCTAACCACTGACCGGGAGGCTGCACAGCAAGAAAGGAGGAAGAACATGGAGACTGAATGTGAAGAGGCTCTTGTCTTGAGAACTTAGCAACAGGCCTGGGGCCACCCTGTTGGGATAAGGCAAACAGGGAAGAAGCAGGCTGGGGACGATGCAATTTAGAACCTTCCCAGAAATAAGAGGAGGCCCTGAAGACAATTGGTGATGTGGGGTGCGAGTGTGAGGAATGGCACCTGGAGTAGAACACAGACACATGTGGCTTTGGATCAGTCCAGGGCTCCATCATGGCAGATGCCAAAACACGAACCCATTAACAGCTCAAAAGACTGGGAAACTTGCTCACATTCTCCACTTTTTCTTACTAACCTACTTGGGATCATCAGATATCATTTTCCCCACTTGCTTTTAATGATATTTATATTCCCCAATGCTTTTGTCTCTTAAAGAGACTCATGGGGGCAAGGACCAAGCATAAATCCAAGAATTCCCATGGGAAACTTTGAAACCAACATTCCGACAGAGCAGGTTTCTGCCCAGGAGGTGTGAGCTTCCTGGGAAAATACAAAATCTGAAATAATCAGTAAGAAATAAAGACAAATCTAGAGATTGGATTTTAAAAACGTGGAGCGTCTGATGGGTCTTCCAGTCCTGATAGGAGCTGGAACTGAAGAAATGAAAAAGTCTCCAGTTCTTTACTTAAGGGGGAGTACATCAAAGGCAGATTTCAATGGGAAGAGTCTTGTTTCCATGCTTGCTTCTCAGTGTAGCAGGGGTCTTCCAATGAACAGGTTGATTGATATTTGGCAAGTTTTACCCATCTCCAGGAGGCTGTCTGGCTCTAGTGGGTCACTTACATCTCTGGAGCTCTGCTAGAACATGAGCAGTGAGCTAGGCAGGGCGCCATGTAAATTGCGCATTCTCAAACCAGTGGGTTCCTACTGAGAGCTCCTGATACTAGGCTTTCCTGCCTAATGGCTCCAACATTGTTCAGTTTACCCATGACTCATAGATGGCTTCAGGCAGAAAATAATACCTAGCACAGAGCTGGAGATACAGTAGGGCTAGATGATTATTTGTTATCTAATAAACATAAATTTACTATTTACCTAATAATAGGCCTGCCTTAAAGATACATAACTTTCCCATCTGTTGTTTCAGAGGAATTGAATTCAGTCTTTCCCCTCATTGCAGTAGTCTCCAACAAAGTTTTCATAGCCATTCTTAACAGGCCAGTCAGCAAAGAGCATGGTTGCTGCATGGCTACATTGACTGCTGCAAACACATCTGACAGGACTTCACCTGAAGAAGCCTCTGCCTCACTCTCCTGCTGGCACACTATGGCTCCTGTCCTATGCTTTTCAGGGTTGGCTAAGGTCAAGTGCAGCCTGTGATACTCTTATGAGTCTGCCTGTTCAGTTGAACACAAGAAGACCACAGTCCTTCCAGTGAATGTCCTCTTATGGTGACATCTTTCTACTGTCTTGCCACTAGTTTTCATTTTGCTTTCTGCTCAAGTTTTACTTTCAACCAAAAGATCCTGTTGATGAACTATTATTAATTTGCTCCATTTATTAAGCAGCCCAAACTCTTTTTTTTGTCAATATATGGTTATGAATTGCTATTTTATAACTTTGAGAAAACCCTCTGATTTGCTCTTACAGTGGAGCCACTAGTGTTGGGACTATGGATGAATAATTCAGATATTTTAGTTAGCTAACAGCCAGAAAAATAGCTTATTCACATGTAAAGAGATAAGTGGTATATTATCATCCAAGAACAGGATCTATAAAAAAGTGTGTGTGTGTCGGGGGGGGGGGATAACAGATGTCTTGTTGTCAGTGAGGTTTGTTTTTGCATGGGATGGGGATGGTAAACTCATCACTGGCCCCTGGAAAAGAGGATACTCTGGGCAACCTGCTTTTAAGCATACTGATGGGGGTTATCTAATAGAAACCAAATAAATAAATAAATAAATAAATAAATAAATAAATAAAAAACAAATTTCACCTATATATTAATTATTGAAAAGTGTTGAGAATTTAATGTGGAATATGTTTACAGGCTCTTTTACATGGTATTCCAGGGTCCTGTTGTTAGGAATTCTCCCTTCATTATAAGTCCAGTCTGCAGCATTTCCTCATCAGGATTTTTGGAACATTCAGACAGCGTCAGCTCAGGCAGCATAATGGTAGATGTTCCTTCCTGAGGACTGAATGTATTTTTCAAGACAATTACATAGGTTCAATTGATCAAACCAAGAAACACTGTTCATATATCTATGGACAGAACAGAAAAGTGCCAAAGAAGGAAAGGAGAAACTTTTTGACCCATTTTAATATTTTTAAATGATCTGTTGATTGTAGATCATATATTTGAATGGAAATTTGTTTAGGACTTAGGAAAATTATTTTAAACATATTATAACTACAATTAAAGAATATTCAGTCAGATAATGGATTGCTGTAAAATAATTTTACATGCTTTATCTAAAGAGCTGTCAAGAATTTATAAATGAATATCACATTGTCTGAAGTACTTAGAGAATACAGACAGCTTCCTTGGACTCATGCCAGCTGTTGGCTGTTAATGCATAATAATTATGTCTTCAGCAGTAATTCTTCCAAGAACCTGTGTATCTACCTATTGTAATTCTCTTCCTCTTTTTCTACCTCCTTCTGTTTTTAATCTTACCTTTTTGTTTTTTAATATGCAGCCTGTGAAAAGATGGACTCTCTAGAATCTAAAAGCATTTAACAGATGATAGGGTTTGTTGAAACATGAATGGCAAGTTTAAATCTATAAAAGTGGCATACATGTACAGAAAAATCAGGAAATAAATCTCTGGAATTATTCCAGACATTTTTGTTTAGAATAAATAGGACCATGTGATATTGTAGAGAAATTTGGACATATGCTCTGGTGAAATGGGACTTTGGCAGAAATTCAGTTAAATTCAGTAACACTGCATTAAAAATAAGTAGATTTCAGATACTACAGGGGTTAGAACAATGATTGAGATTTTGTGAGTCCTTATGGAGTTTACAATCTGACTGACTTCCTTATCATTCAGAAATCCTCTCCCTGAGAGCAGGGGGGAAACTTCTAGTCCTTTAAAATCTCTAGAACCTAGTATAGGGTCAGTCAAGGCCCAGAAAATAATCATTGAACTAAGGACATAAAGTTGCCTTACAGGAATAAAAATGTGAATTACCTAATACAATGGGTGATTCATAAGGAAACTGTGACATTAATTAACCAGGAAGTCTTTCTCTGTAGCACAATAGCCCTTTAAAAGTATTCCTCAACTTTTTCCCTTTGAGCTAATGGAAGGCATCATTTCAACCTGACAAATGAAAAAAGCAAACTGAAATAAAAATAAAATGCCCTTAGTATTCTAAGGGGTGCTTTACATGTTTTATTTCCTCTATTTTCTCACAATTCTATCAAGATATAATAAAATAACTGAAGTTCTTGAAGATGTGTACTTTTTATGGAGTTATATAACTATATGAAGTAGAGAAAACAGGATGGTGGCTTTGTTTTGTGTAACTTCAACTCTGTGTTATTTCCATTGTTTTTTTTTTCTGTTTCTGAAATACATGAAAATTGCCACTGGATGCAGGCCACCAGTAAGCCAGAAACTTTGACAGGAGCTCTTAGTTGAAGGATAATGCACCTGAGAGTGATTGAGAATTGCTCACTGTTCCATGGTAAAGTAAAGTTTGAAGTAAGCCATCTGAAGCTGTTATGTAAGACATTTTATTTTATTATCATTTCCAAATCCCACTAGCATTATATGTTATAGCAAAAACACATGTGAGACTAAGAAAAGCCCAAGACCAGATGGACACACAGCCGAGTTCTACAAGACCTTTAAAGAAGAACTAATACCAATACTCTTCAATTTATTTCAGGAAATAGAAAAAGAGGCAGCACTTCCAAACTCATTCTATAAGGCCAATATCACCCTGATTCCAAAACCAGGCAAAGACACATCAAAGAAAGAAAACTTCAGACCAATATCTCTAATGAATATAGATGCAAAAATTCTTAATAAAATCCTAGCAAATCGAATACAAAAACATTTCAAAAAGATAGTAAACTATGATCAAGTGGGGTTCATTCCAGGGATGCAAGGTTGGTTCCAAATGCAGATATCAATAAATGTAATTCATCACATCAATAGTCTTAAAGATAAGAACCATAAGATCATCTCAATAGATGCAGAAAAAGCATTTGATAAAATACAGCATCCCTTCCTTCATGTTCAAAACACTAGAAATACTAGGGATAACAGGAACATATCTCAACATTGTAAAAGCTATCTATGTTAAGCCCCAGACCAATATCATTCTAAATGGAGAAAAACTGAAAGTGTTCCCTCTAAAAATTGGAACAAGACAGGGATCCTCTCTTTCACCACTTCTAGGTTTTGAAACACTGGCCAGAACAATTAGACAGAAAAAATTAAAGGGATATGGATAGGTAAAGAAATCAAATTAGCACTATTTCCCTATCATATGATTCTATACCTAGAATACCAAGGTATAGGGGTTTAATTTCATTTTGTTGCATATGGATTTCCATTTTTCACCAGAAAACTTCTAGAACTAGTAAATGAATTCAGCAAAGTAGCAGGATACAAAATTAACATCCATAAATCAAAGGCAATTTTGTATATTAATGAAAAATCCTCTGAAAGGGAAACAAAAAAAACTACCCCTTTTACAATAGCATCAAAAGAAATTAAAGAAGACCTTAGAAGATGGAAAGATCTACCTTGTTCTTCGATAGGCAAAATTAATATTGTCAAAATGACATACTACCAAAAGCACTATATTGATTTAAGGCAATTCTAATCAAAATCACAATGACATTCCTCCTAGAAATAGAGAAAGTAATCATGAAATTCATTTGGAAAAACAAAAGACCCAGAATAGCTAAAGCAATCCTTAGCAGGAAGAGTGAAGCATGTAGCATCACTGTATCAGACCTTAAACTATAGTGTAGAACAATAGTATCAAAAACAGCATGGTATTGGCACCAAAACAGAGTGGTAGACCAATGGTACAGAATGGGGGACACAGAGACTAACCGACATAATTATAGTTTTCTCATATTTGACAAAGGCACCAAAAACATATATTGGAGAAAAGATAACCTCTTTAACAAATGGTGCTGGGAAAACTGGAAATCCATATGCAACAAAATGAAATTAAACCCCTATCTCTCACCATGTACAAAACTCAACTCAAAGTGGGTCCAGGACCTAGGAATTAACCAGCGACATTGCATCTGTTAGAAGGAAAAGTAGGCCCAAATCTCTATCATGTCGCATTAGGCACTAACTTCCTTAATAAGACTCCTATAGCGCAATAATTGATATCAAGACTCAATAAATGGGATGGATTAAAACTAAAAAGCTTATTATCAACAAAAGAAATAATCAGTGAGGTGAATAGAGAGCCTACTAATTGGGAACACATTCTTTCCATATGCATGTTAGATAGAGCAATAATCTCTAGAATACATAAAGAACTGAAAAATCTTAACACCAAAAAAATAAATAAATAAATAAAAAGAAAAGAAAAGACAAATAACCCAATCAATAAATAGGCCAAGGAACTGAGCAGACATTTCTCAGAAGAGGATATACAATCAATCAACAAATATATGAAGAAATGTTCAACATCTCTGGCAATTAGAGAAATGCAAAACAAAACTACTCTAAGATTTCATCCCACTCCAGTCAGAATGACAGTTATTAAGAATACAAACAACAATAAATGTTGGCCAGGATGTGAGGAAAAAGGCACACTCATACATTGCTGGTGGGACTGCAAGTTGGTGCAGCCAATATGGGAAAAATTATGGAGAAATCTTGGAAAACTGGGAATGGAACCACCATTTGATCATCTATCCCACTCCTTGGTCTATACCCAAAGGACTTAAAAACAGCATACTGCAGGGACTCAGCCATATCAATGTTTATAGCAGCACAACTCACAATAGCTAAACTGTGGAGTCAACCTAGATGCCCTTCAGTAGATGAATGGATAAAAAATGTATATATGTATGTATGTATGTATATATATATATATATATATATATATATATATTACAATGAAATATTATTCAGCAATAAAAGAGAATGAAATTATGGCATTTGCAGGTAAATGGTTGGAGCTGGAGAATATAATAATAAAATGGCAAATAATTTCTCTGATTTAAGGATGCTGATTCATAATATGCCAAGGGGGGTGGAAAGATTAAATGAACTCTAGATAGGGCAAAGGGGAAAAGAGGAGAGAGGAGAAGTGAGGGGGCATAGGGGTTAGGAAAGACTGTGGAATTTGATGGTCCTCATTACTCTAAGTACATATATGAAGACACCTTCACATTTGCATGTCCCAGACTCTACATTATGTACAACCAAAATATAAAAAATTGTGCTCTATATGTGTAATATGAATTATAATGCATTCTGTTATCATATATAACAAATTAAAATTTAAAAATATGCATGAGTTCTGACTGTGACTGCCAAATAGATGTGAAGAAAGATGTTATTTCTCAATTTATGCATCAACAAAGAGAAATGAGAGATTGATAATTGATTTTTATGTGTTTCCTATGTGCCAGAAATTTTGTAGTGACAAAAGGATTTAAATCCATTTCCATTTTCTGACCCTCAGCCCCATCTTTTTCCTTAGTCTACTATACTAGTTCCCCAGAAGTTACCAATAGATTTGACAGTTGTTAGGTTGTTCTAGCTCTGCTTCAGCCCAACAGGAAACTTTTGGATAGGTCTCTGTTAGCATCATCTAGAATTGGGATAATGATTATGATTAACCCATAGACCATGCAGGCTTTAACTAATTTGAGTAATTTAATTTTCCAAGCGTTATGCTTTACAAAAAGCCAAATCTTTCTATGGCATTGGCAATGTAACATGTCACATTTTACATTTGTCTAAATGAAATTAAATCTCTAGTTAACATCTACGTGCCAGGTTTGGCTACATCTTCAATACTAATAAAATTTGAGACATCATTCCTCCATTATTTAGAAAGGAGTCACAGAATTTGCTCAGTTAATAAAAAAGCTAAGGAGAAAGCTTGTCTGTTTGTGTTGATCTTAATGTCCTGGCAATTGTTATTCTGTGCCCTGGTCCAATACCATGTGCTGGCATAGCTCATCTGCAGGGAGGTGAACTTCTCAGCTTCAGCCATGAGAAGGTCCCTGGAATGCAAAGACTAGTTTCATAGTTTGCAGCCCATACAGGCAACCCTGCATCTGTTCCCACTAGATATCCTGTCACCTCAAAGCTGCTATGAGCCAAAGGCCCCATGTTGCTATCTTCACGTTTGCATGTCCCAGTTAAGGGGTTTGCCACAGTTCAGGCTGAAGGTTGACCCCTCCTCAGACCCTGAACAGAAATTAACCCTGCCTCTCTCAATCAGAATAAGCTTCTCCTCTTAATAGCCCAGACTGTTTAAAAGGGACTTTGTGTGGGTTTTCCCTAGGGTTGTTCAATATAAAATTTCCATTTCAGTTTTGAGACCTTGAAAGGTTATTAACAAATTTCTCCATTTCCATCTCCCACTCAACAACAGCAATGGTGAGGATGACAGAGATACAGAAACACACACACACACACACACACACACACACACAGACACCCCTGCCATATTCATACACACATATGAGACCACAGGTCAGGAACTCAAAGGTACAGCCTCTCTTTTCTGGGGGGCAGGGTGTTGGAATGAGGAACAGAAAGAAAGAAGAAAGCACTATTTACCATGTTTTTATGAATATTCCTAGAATAATTTCATATTTATAAATATGTGTGTCTTTTAATTTCTGTTGAATATAATATATCAATAATTTTCAAACTGATTGTAGCACTCACTATTCCCTGTTTATAGTGAATGATCAGTTTAATATAAAGTTTCCAATTAGATGCAGATCAGTGATTTTGTAAAATATATTTTAAAATGTTGTTATGATGTAAAATTTAGGCTTACTATCAATTCTCTGGACTTAGCGTCAGCTAATAATATTTATCTACAAACTGCATTTGGAAGATAGCACTATTATAATTATTTCCTTATTATAATTTGCATATTTCTCTATACCTTGTTTTTTGCCCATTGAACATTATATCTTGAAGATCTTTCCCACACAGAACAATCTGTAGACAACATAAAACTGAGTAAGAAAAGAGAAAAAAACTTTAATGATATGTTTTGTTGCTTTATTCATTTGGCACTATTTCTTATATCTCAGTTCTTCCTCTTCAATTCTGTCTTGTTTTTGCTAAAATACCCTGTAAGGTAATTCTTTCAGAAGAACTCTATGAGTAGTAAACTGAGTTCTTAATTTTCTTAAATTGTTGAAAATTTGTGTTCAGAAACATGACCGTTTATCTCAGCAGAGATGTCCAATTTAAGTTGCTCCTTCTGGGAACATTGAACTCTGACTTCTGCCAATGAGAAATCAGGTGTTGATGTAGTTCTTATGCATTCCTTATTCCTGCATTTTGATTTAGTATTTTTTTTGGATGAACTTAATTTTCAGGTGTCTATTTATTCTCCTGAGGATCATACATAGGTTAAATTGGAGTATTTTGGTACCAGTTGTCTGTTGCTGTTATACCTGAAGTATAGGTTGGCCAGATTAGATTGGGAGAACTTTATTTTCTTATAATTTTGTCAACATGTCTTCCTTGACTCCTGGCAGACTAAATCTTTTCTACATTTTGAAAAAACAAAAACAAAATGATTTTGTCGTCTGCATTTTTTTCCTAGTTCCATTCATTATAAATTATGTGTCATGATACTAATGATATGTACACACAATGAATCTGTTTTATAGTTGTCTATCTACCATCTTCATTACAACCACTGCTATACTTTAATACAGTATTGTTAACAATAGTCATGTTGCTGTATCTATTTTTAGTTGTTTTTAACATGTCTTTTTTCCCTTTATTTTTTTTTCTGTTTTTCATGCACTCAAGCAGCTCATTTTCCCCTTTCTGTCTTGCAGCCTCTTGTTTGAGCTGTATGTCCTTTTGGTGAACTCTACTTTTGTGGACAAATAATATTGTCTGAAATTGATTTGAGACCATGGAAAATTATTTTTCTGAACTCCTAATCTGTTAGGCAATTATTCTTGCAATGTATTTTCTTCAACTGCATGCTCACTATTTTCCCTCCTGCTCTGTTATAAATGTTTGAGCCCCTCCAAAATTCATACATTGAAACTTAGTCTCCAGTGTAATAGTATTAAAAAGTGTGACTTTACGAGGCAATTAGATCATGATGGTGGAGTCCTTGTCAGTGAGATTAGTGCCTTTGTGAAAGAGGACTAAAGAAGTTCCTTCTCCCCTTTTGCTATGTGAGACCCAGCAAGAAAGTGCCACTTAGGAGGAATGACTAGCACCTAACTGTTGACACTTGATCTTGGACTTCTCAGCCTTCAGAACTGGGAGCTATAGATTTTTGTTGTTTATAAATTACCTGGTCCAAGATAGTTTGTTATAGCAGCCCAAAAGGACTGAGATATCTCCCTACTTTGGGGGCCTATATTTATTTTAAATATTTTTATTCTGTTTTTAATGAATACAGCTGTTTGAAGTATAGAGTTGGATAATTGTGTGGAGGTAGAGTAGGTGTAGATTGGGACACTGTGGATTTTATTTATGTTTCTTGGCAAACCTGTTATTTCCTCTGCCTGAGGATACTTGGCATGTCAGCTTGCAGATCAAAAGACAGCAAGCCGTCTTTTTGACATCACAAAGCCCTGTATGTTGCTGCTCTGCTGCTGCTGAGGTACTGTTGCCTATAATGACTGTCTCTCCTCTTACAGTCACCTCATTCCCTCCCTTCGTGAACAGTTTAAGGTGCTGAGCAGAAACATGACATATCAAAAGAGTTCTCCATTCTGCCCTGTTTCCCTGTTTATAGTCCCTGTTACTCTGATTGGCCCACTCACTCTCCAAGATCTTCTTGCTAATGTAGGACATAATTATTTTCTTTTAAACAAGTATTTCTTTTCTTATTAATTAATTTTAATTAGGCATATATGACAGCAGAATGCATTTTGATTCATTGTACACAATTGCAGCACAACTTTTCATTTCTCTGGTTGTATACGATATGTAGCATCTCACCACATGTGCAATCATACATGTACCTGGGGTAATGATGTCCATCTCATTCCACCATTTTTCCTGCCCCCATTCTCTCACACATCTCTCTCCCCTTGCCCCATCAAAGTTTCTCCATTTTTCCCACGTTCAGTCCCCCCCATTATGGACCACATCGACTTATCAGAGAGAACATTCAGTCTTTGGTTTAGTGGGATTGGCTTACTTTACTTAGCATGATATTCTCCAGCTCCATCCATTTATCTGCAAATGCCATAATTTTATTTGCTTTCAATGCTGAGTAATATTCCATTGTGTATATACACCACAGTTTCTTTATCCATTCACCTATTGAAGGCATCTAGGTTGCTTCCATAGTTTAGCTATTGTGAATTAAGTACTATAAACATTGATGTGGCTGCATTACTATAGCATGCTGATTTTAAGTCCTTTGGGTATAGGCCAAGGAGTGGGACAGCTAGGTCAAATGGTGGTTCCATTCCAAGTTTCCAAGGAATTGCCATAATGCTTTGCAGATTGGTTGCACCAATTTTCAGTCGCACGAGCAATGTATGAGTTGTGGCTTTTCCCCCACATCCTCACCAACATTTATTATTGTCTGTATTCTTGATAACTGCCATTCTGACTGGAGTAAGATGAAATCTTAGAGTTGTTTTGATTTGCATTTCTCTAATTACTATAAATGTTGAACATTTTTCCATATATGTGTTGGTCAAATGTATATCTTCTTCTGAGAAGTATCTGTTCAGCTCCTTAGCCCATTTGTTGATTGGGTTGTATCATTATTTGCTGATGACATGATACTATACTTAGAGGATCCAAAAAGCTCCACTAGAAAACTTCTATTATTAATTAATGAATTCAGCAAGGGAGCATGATAAAATCAATGCCCATAAATCAAATGCATTTCCTTAGATCAGTGATGAATCCTCTGCAAGAGAAGTTAGGAAAACTACCCCATTCACAATAGCCTCAAAATAAAATAAAATACTTGGGAATCAATAAAAGAGGTGAAAGACCTCTACAATGAGAACTACAGAACACAAAAGAAGGAAATTAAAGGAGACTTTAGAAGACAGAAATATCTATCCCATGCTCTTGGATAGGCAAAATAAATATTGCCAAAGTGGCATACTACCTAAAGTGCTATATGGATTCAATGCAATTCCAATTAAAATCCTATCAACATTACTTACAGAAATAGAAAAAGCCATCATGAAATTCATTTGGAAAAATAAGATACCTATAGTAGCCAAAGCAAGACCTAGCAAGAAGAGTGAAGCAGGAGGCCTCACAATACCAGAACTTAAACTACAGAGCAATAGTAACAAAACCAGCACAATATCGGCACAAAAATAAACATGTAGACTAATGGTACAGAATAGAAGACACAGAGACAAAACCACATAAGTACAGTTATCTCATACTAGACAAAGGCACCAAAAACATATATTGGAGAAAAGGTAGCCTCTTCAACAAATGGTGCTGAGAGAACTGGAAATCTATATGCAGCAAAATGAAAATAAACCCCTATCTCTCACCATGCACAAAAATCAACTCAAAGTGGATCATGGACCTAGGAATTAGACCAGAGACAGAAGAAAATGTAGGCCCAAATCTTCATCACGTTGGATTAGGCCCCAACTTCCTTAACAAGACACCTAAAGCACAAGAAACAAAATTAAGAAACATTTGGGGAGCAATTTTTTGCCATTTACATGTCAGAGTACTAATCTCCAGGATATATAAAGAACTCAAAAAACTTAACACGAAAAAACCAAGTATTTCTTGTTGAAGACTTAAGATATATGTGCCTGTTCTCAATGTTGCATCTTATTTTGGTCTAGATTTCCAAGAAAAGCAAGCAAGCACACTGAGGTTTTACAATGTAATTAAAAATAAAGATTTTTTTCTTTACTTTCTTTTTGCTTTTTTTTTAAAGTGGGGTTCCTTGGGGTTGAGAGTCCAATAGAAAGAGCTATTTCTTGATTGTTTTTAACTAAAAACCAAAACAGCTTTTAAGAGATTGAATTGACATGTTAAAGCTCTCTCCTAATAATTTTCAGTGATATGAATTACAGAGTTGTTTAAGAGAGAGAATCAATGAAACTTGCTGATGCAGAGAAAGTAGGAGCCAAGGAAAGGGGAGCAATCAAGGACAGTCATTGCACTTTCTTGCCTTCAGATAGTGATGGTGCCAGCCATTCAAAGGAGAAAACTAGAAAACAAAGTTGCCATGGAGGATTATTAAGTGTTCAATTTTATAATTAAGATTAATAAATTTCTGAGATATCTGGAGATTTCACATATGCTCTTGGATATGAGTTTGGGGCTCAGAGCAGAGTTTTGCCTTAATATGATTCTGGGTTGTATTAGCTTAATGCGTGTGTAATAATTGTAACCTTGGGTATGGGTCAACTGATCTTGATGGTTGTGTAGATTTTTAGAAGAGTAGAGAGCAAGCTCTGCGATGTTCTTGCCTCTAGTGGTCAGGTAGTAGAAAAACAGTAAATGTGCTGAGGTAGGAGGAACATGGTATCTCTCAAGGGAAGAAGTGGTAAGATTTTTAGGAGAGAATAGTCAATTGCATTAAATGGAACTGAAAAGTGTACTCGATGGATATAGAAAATGTCCCATTGGATTTGGCAACAACTCACTAGTGACCTTGGCAATAATGTCAGTACATTGATGGGGTGAGAGTTAGACCAGAGTGGCTGGAATTAGTGATGTGGAAGTAAGGAAGCAAAGGGAAAGCAGATAACATTTGTGAGAGGTTTAGTTATAAATACTAGCTGAGAAATAAGGTGACAAGAAATAGAATTAGTGTTGAATTTGGATGCTAGAGCATGCTGTATACTAACAGAAATGACCCATAGAAGGGAAGAGATTAATTCAATAGGAAAGAAATAGATTATTGACATTGCATTGGCCTTTAAAAAAGTGAGAAGAAATTCAATTCAGAGGAAAAGTGGAGAGACTGGCTATGAACAGGTGCATGGTAATTGCTTTTGCTGAAGCAGAATAAAAGATGAGCATATGGGTATTGATTCCCAAAGATTTTAAAATTTGGTGGTAGGAAAAGGGAATTTGTGCTGTTTTCTCTGAGAGGAATTCATCAGGTTGCTGGAGGGGGAACTGTTCTGTGAAGCTTGAGATAATAAAGGTATTAGAAAATCCTTTCATTGTTCATAAGAACTCAAAACATCTGCCCTGCTTTGCTTGATATATTTAATAATTACCTTATAGTCCAGGATTTTTTTTTTCTGGAGAATAATGAAACAACACAAACCAAGGCTGCTTACCAACACACTGGTGTTTGAGCTACTGCCTGTTAGAGAATCCATTTTACAGATTAAAAATCCTGAACCCAACAGACATTAAATCATTTGTTTAATGCAAGGTGGCTGGGAGGAGGGGAGTGGATGGTAGACCCACCTGTTGGTGGATTTTACAGCCTGTGCTCTAGGTCGCTGCACTACATTGACTTGTTCATCATAAAGTTTAAGACACACACACACACACACACAAGCACACACACATCATACATGATGAAAGGATCATGGACAATGCATGGATATAGAACCTTTCCTGTTATTCTTCTTACCTCTGTTTCAGTAGATCCTATACCCCACCACCAGTTTTTATTATTTACTTTTTTTTTAGATTCTGGGTAAAATAAACACATTTCTATGTTACTGAAATCAAGAGGAACAGAAATAAAACTATATTCTCATCTTAGATTTTCCCATACATATCAAGGGTTTTATGTCAAATCTTTTATAGTCAAGCAGTGATGGAGTAGTGAGAAACTTGACAGCACTCTGGTTTGCGGGGTGAGCATATGTCTTCATGAACAATCTCTCCTCC
The DNA here is from genome assembly GCF_045843805.1 of Urocitellus parryii. Taxonomy (NCBI): domain Eukaryota; kingdom Metazoa; phylum Chordata; class Mammalia; order Rodentia; family Sciuridae; genus Urocitellus; species Urocitellus parryii. The sequence continues at coordinate 104,952,502 of NC_135531.1, forward strand.
CAATCTGATGTTAGTATTTGTTTTTATGAACATGTTAATGTCTATACATGATGCTTTCCTTTCACTTCCTTTCCTCAATAAGGCAAAAAAAAAAAAACACCAAGAATTCAGAGATTTGACAGTTTCTATAAAAAGCAGAGAAGAACAAAAAGATGCTGTCTTGGCACTGAGTTAATGAAGAATAATATTTAAAAGAATGATGAGAGATGTCATAATCATGTGGGTGTATTATTCATGAATCCTGTTTATTTCCCTTATTTTTCTTTGTGTAGGAGTGCTATCTGAAATCTGGACGCAGAAATTCGGTTTGACACTAAAGTTATTAAATACAATGAGTGGAGAGGAGATTCTTAACTAGGGAGGAGAAATGCAATACAAATAAATAAATAAATAAACATCACCAGGAGAGGGATATAAAAAGGAAACTTACAAAAGTTTCTGTATTTCTTAAATTTTCCAACATATTGATCATTTCTTACAAAAGTTTGTGAAAGAGGCTTGAGTTATTTTATTTAATGAAGAGGAAAATGAAACATCAAAAGCCTATTTTCTTTTTGGGGGGGATACATGGAATTTGAATAAGGTTGAATATACCACCTAAAATTTATGTTTTATTCTTTTCTTCTAACATTCTTCTTGCTCACATTGATTCAAGAAGAGTTGGTTGGGGAGGTTTCTGTTGGTTAAATCAATAGTTGAAATTCATATTTATATTGGGACAAATTTTGAAGATAATAATTAAAATATAAGAATTTTACTTTAAAATTAAATTTATTCTGAGATTTCAGTGATAACCCTGATATTTAACAAGATTTTAAGATCAGCTTTCATGGGGAGAGGAGGGAGTAAACATTAGACCATATAATTGGAGGCAAAGACACAATTCAGAGTGTTTGGTTAATGGCTGAAATGCCAACTTTCTTACTTAATGTTTCTTCTTGGTAGAGTGGCCCTGCCTGAGAGCTATGCAACTCTAGACACCTAGACCTAATGCATGACTTAAGAAAGAGAACCTTATGCCCTTCCTGTTTCTGCAAAAGAAATTGTTTTTTCCTTCTGTTAATTTGATGTATTTTCACTTTGATAATATGGACATTTTTAAAAAAGAAATTAATTAAGCTTTAATTATATTTTCAAAAATTGCTCTTATAATGTGTATGTGTTAAGGTCAGTTAATTAACTAGATCTTGAAATTTGGCAAAATGAGAGTTTTATTGACTCCCCAATCAGAATTTCAAAAACACACACGTGCACATTTACATACACACACACATAGAGGGAAGGAGGGAGGAAGATATATTCTAATAACCTACCTAAAACCATACACAAATCTTTATTTTATTGCTTTGGGCCTCCTTGTAATGGCAGACATGTGCATTCCTTTAAGCTTATAGTCTTGGAAACTCAAGGAAATATTAGAAACTAGTTCATTTTCCCTCTAAATAATGAATATCAGAAGAATTGACAAATTAAACTTTTATCTGCTCCACTCCTACTTCTTATCAATATTCTTGATTCTGCAACTTGCTGCTTAAAGTTGGTAACTCTTCTGAGAGTTAAACTTTTGGACAAGTTCCTACTGGACAGAAAGAAATAGCCTCCTTCTTTCTAGAGACCCAAGTAATTTTCTGACTTAATAATAAATTTTTTTAAATTGATGGTCCTTTAGATTATGAAAGTTGATGACCCAAAAGACAGAAAATACTTTAAAAATATGACCTAGCCTAAGAGAATTAAAAATATGTAGATGTTCTTGCATATTATAAAAGCAGGATTTAGCACCTGTATCTTATAACTTAACAGTAGTACTGTAAAAACTACCAAAAAGGTGTTTATTTCTCCCTTTTAAAGGCTCACACTCTTTAATATTCCAAAGTTCCTTCAATTTAAATATTTCATTTACTTTTTCATAACAGTCCAGTGCGATAAATATGAAATTGCATTAACCCAGATGAAGAAATCAAATTCTTTCAAAATGTACTGCTTTGGCGTCAATCACCTTAAGGAGGTGGTAAGAATTCCATGGTGGCTCCAGGCATCAAAGGTTTGATATACTCCTCCTGGCCTCAGTTCCTGTGCTTTCTCATCTCTGATTTATTGAGGAAGAAGTTATCAGTAAGCTGAAGATCAAACTAGCAGCACTGAAAATGAAGTGGCCGGCAGAAAACGATACATTTTAGAAGGTGAGCCGCAGGAGGGAATGGATTGATTAGATTTCATCTTCTAGGTCGGTGCCTCTGCTTCTTTGGTAATTAAACTGTGAGATAAAAGAGAGACAGAGAACACCACATGAAAAAGTTCAGACTAGTGTCTGTGATTATAAATATTAATTCAATACAGTGTAACAAGTATTAGCTTTAGATGATGTTCTGGCTTTCTCACAAAAAAGAAGGCTGTCTTTGTGTGTCCATTGAGATGATGCGGGAGCTTGCACGTTGCCAATCAATGTGAATTCACAAAGCAAACAAGAAATAAACAGGGGTCTTTCAATTTACCTTCATCTATAAATACTTCCAATAGAACCTGGCTGTGAACTAGTTTTGTATGTTGAAAAATCAATAAAATAAACAAATAAATGAAATACATGGCACACAAACAAATGGAACAATCCTGATGGAAATAATCAGATTCTTCAACAGAGAGTATTGAATCCTCTTGAAATTATTTTGACTGCTTACCTCTCCAAAATATGTAAAACTTCTCTTAGCTAATGACATATTTTATACATATCCATCTGCTGCTTTTGTTCTGGTTACCAAAATAAAAAATGCTTAGTGTAGGAAAAAAAAGAAAAAAAATACACAAGAAGCACACACACACACACACACACAGAGACACACAGACACAAATCTAAAAATGACCCATGTTCTCCTCCTTCAGATATAAACAATTTTGATAATTTGCAGGCTGCTGTTTTACTTTTTTTCAGGGTTATTTATTTTCCAAATTTTAGTGCAATGTAAATTCCTTCATGTTTGCATTTTCATGATTACACAAAAAACTCCAAATGAATAAAAATATAGCTTCATTTTTTCTGTTTATTTAGAGTGCTATTATGCATATGTTTCTGTGATGGTAGCATATCATTAATTCAAATAGATTATCATTCATTTTACAGTTTGTGGTGAGTGCTAGTAGCCTACTTCATATCCAATATTCCTTTATTTCTAATAGAATTTCACTTTTATTGAGGAGCAATGTGTCCAACTAAAACAAATAAAATCAAATTTATGAGCATCCTTTGCTTAAATAGCCAATTAATGCAATTTTGTCCAATGAAACTGTAAATAGATACCTTCTAGAAAGTTTCATTTTCACAGTACAGACACTTTCCTTCCTTTGTTCCTCTCTTCCTTCCTGCTGGCTGGAGCTGCAAGGTCCATGATTACACAATGTGAAAAAGGTTATGGACTCACTAACACCCTGCCCATGACTTTCCTGAGCCACTGAAGCAATGCTTGCAACCTTTTACTTACAAGATAAAAGCAACTAATTTGTTTCAGTCACTGCTTACTTATAATTGTTACAACTGAATACAACTGTTATGATATATGTAATGGCTAATAAATGTGGTTGCACCATATTTTAATATGGCATATGTAATATACATAACATTTAATAAATATTGATGCATCATTTAGTAAATACTGATGCATCATAAATTAACAATAAAAAGTAAAGTATATTTAGAATCTTTAAATTTTTCACTATTACAGCAATGTTACAATAGGAATACTTGAATCTTCCAAGAAAATTTTCTACATATTCTTCCATCTCTTTGCCATATTCTACTGTAATGCTACATATAGCACAATACACACACACACACACACACACACGTGCACACACGGGCGCACACTCACACACACACATATAAAATTTTTTTGCAGGGAGGGAATAATCCATTGGTTCAATTTTCCATCTAATTCACATTTTATTTGGGTTTCTTCTTATTTCCAGCTTATTCTTATTTGTGTGTATTTTTAAATTAAATATACAGGTACACAAAACAAAAAATATACATATGAATGGGCTAACACATGATATTTTATACATGTATGCATTGTGAAGTGTTTAGTTAATCTATCCATTTTCTTAAACATTTTTTTTTATGATGAAAACTTTCAAAATCTTTTTTTAGGGTTTTGAAATTTCTAGTACATTATTTTCATCTTTGGTTACCTGACTGTAACCGTAGCCTACCACGACTTCTTGCTTCTGTCCAACAGTAACTTAGTACCTATTAATCAACCTCTCCCCATCCCTTCCTCCCCTGTTTGTGTGTTTTAAATTTCAGCATTCACTCACACATATGCATGCATGTGCATATACATACATTAAACCTTTCACATTTATCACAGAGAAATTTAGATACAATCTAGTAGATAAAACGATATATATATATTATATATTATATAATTATATATTATATATAATTATATTTAATCTCTAAGTACAAAAATAGTATATTTTAGAGAAGCATGTTTTTTTTTTACTATGGATAAGAAAAATTTTGAGAATAATAATTATATTCATGTAAGGGTATTTTTTTCCTGTTTTTCTCTACCATGTTTATTTAATAGTTAATTGTAATATTGTGGTAGTCAGTTTTTTATTTCTATAACCAAAATATCTGACAAGAACAATTTAGAGGAGAAAAAGTTTATTTGGGTTTATGGTTTCAGAGGTTCAGTCAATGATTGGCCAATATCATTGCTCTGGGCTTGAAGTGAGGAAGAACATTGCAGCAAGGGCAGAAGGGCCGGTGGAGGAAAGCTATGGAAGCTAGGAGGCAGAATGAAAGTGAGAGTTAGAAGCCAGGGATACAATATAATCCCCAAGGCCACCCTCACATTGACCTACTTCACCTCCAGCTACATCCTGCCTCCTCACCATTACCACTCAGTAATCCATTCAAATTCTAATAACATTCTGATTCCCCTAAACCAGACATTTCACCTCTGAATATTCCCATATTAATACATGAGCTTTTTTAGGAGGACACTTCATATCCAAACCATAACAGATTTTAATTTTCTTGAATTCCAGTGGGGTGTGTTTTTATTTTTCTGAATATCTGTAAATTTAAGGAAAATTCTAGATTGCTGTTTGCAGGAAATGTGTTTGGTTTACACAGGGATCTCTGAAGTCTTTGAACTGAGTATAGATTCTGACTACTGTAGACTCATTTTTGCTACAGAAATATTGGGGGCAGGTCCTTGAGGCAGACATATAGTTTATGGATTACTGGTCTTCAGGATATTGGGTCTTTCAAACTTTTTTTTTTTATGTGTGTTTGTGTGTGTTGTTCTTAAGGTGCCTGGAATGCTTCTCATATGCACTGGCCCAATTCCAATTTGGCAGTATCTTGTGTGAAAATGTCCACTTCATAGAGTTGACCTTTGGTTTACTGGGAAGAGGGGGAAAGTAAGAGGTTCTTGGAGTCATTTGTTTATCCAATAGAGAAATTGGTTCATCCAAAATGTGCATTTCCCTCATTACCACAGGAATTAAATATATTTTCATGTATTTTGTTGGCAACTCGTATCTACTTTTTTAATGAATCGTTTATTTCCTAAATCCATTTTCCTATTATGTCTGCTGTGTTGTATTTGTTTTCTCCGATGAGAAACCAAGTTTCCATATCATTAGTTTTAATATTCTGCACTCATATATTCTGCTTAATTTTCATATAATTCCCCAGATTCTTCAATTTAATTATATTTTGCATGGAAATATTACAGTTTTTTCTTAGATTTATTCCTCAAAAATTGGAATTTTGTGGTCATTTTGATGGATTTATTTAAAAACTTTATTTTCTAATGTTTTGAAAGATGCAGTTGATATTTGTCTGAAAATTGCCTAAATTAATTTATTAATTCTAATAATTCATCACCATTTGTTAATTCTTTCTATAATTTATCTTTAGATATTTCTTGGATTTCTATAGACACAATTGAATCATCTCTAAATAGTAACAGTTTTACCTCTTCTAATCCCTTTACATTTTTTTCCTTGCCTTATTAAAGTAACTGGTACTGCTGGTCTGAAGAAGAACCATAATGATATTGGCCATCTTTTCTTAATCTTAATTTGAGAAGGAAAACTTTCATTCACTATTTTGAATGCTGCTTTCTGTAGATATTTTGCTGAATATCATGGAACTGACTAAAGTTTGCCTTTTTTTTCTTTATTTACTGAAAAATACCTATACATTATAATGGATGTAGAGTTTTATCAAATGTTTTTTTCCATACATAATTAGATAGTTCTATAATTTTTTTTCGTTTCTCCCAATGTGTGTGAATTCATTGACTTTAAGGCAGTAGATCAACTTTGCATTCACTGAATAAACTCTACTTTGTCATTTGGTCCTGGCAAAAATAGAATCCTATTCAAATTAGGTATTTTAAAGACATTTTGATAAAATATTTCTTAAAGAGATATGGGCTAGAAAATGAGGAAAACACATATAGCATAATAATGGAGCCCTCTTTGTGTCCCCAGGCCTGCAGGCTTGGAGATTGGAAGTGGTTAACAAATGGAGAAGAAAGAGAGAGCTGAGTCAAGAACAATGTTGCACAGGAGCTGGAGGAATTAATAACCTGGATTTAATTTCCTTATTTCTTCCAATATCTGACTAGTGCTAACTACTGGCCAAACATGGATGAAAGTTTAAGGGAAGAGAAGTTCATTGACGCAGCCCTGGTAAGTTGGTTCTCCCATTGCACCAATCAGGGCAGAAGATCTGAGAGCAATGAAGTATGTCAAGTATGGTCATGTGTTGGTCTTTCATTTATTTTTGGATCCAAACTTTGTATTGACATTCAGGAATGAAATGGGCCTTTGTATTTTCTTTCTTAAATTTTCTTTCTGGTTGCCTTAAAAAATAGGTTGAGATTGCTGTATCTGTATACGGGATAAAATTGGGAGTTCATAACTCATTTGAATCAAACTGTGAAATATGATGTATGAGGAACTATGTAATGTTTTGAACGACCAACAATAAAAAAAAAGTCCAAAAAAAAAAAACTAAAAATAATAAATATTCTTTAAAAAAAAAAACAAAACAAAAACAAAAACAAAAAAAAATAGGTTGAGAGGTTTATATTTTTCTGTTCTCTCAGAAACTGTTATTACTTCTACCTTAAAAATTTATTCCAGCTGGGAGTGGTGGTATATACCTGTAATCCCAGTGCCTCAGGAGGCTGAGATAGGAGGATGGAGAATTCAAAGCCACCTCAGCAAAAGTGAGGTGCTAAGCAACTCAGTGAGCCCTGTCTCTAATTAAAATACAAAAAAAAAAGGCTGGATATGGCTCAGTGGCTGAGTTCAATACACAGTAACCCCCCCTCAAAAAACTCCAATGTTTTTGAAGTGGGTGGTAGAGACATCTGACATTGGTTATTTATATCTTCTCTCTCTCTCTCTTTCTCTTTCTCTCTCTCTGTTCTCATATTAGTTGAAACAAGTAGGTATTCTTGTTTGAAACTTTTTAAGAGAATCATATTTTGCATTTGCTCTCTAATTGTTTTTTATTTTTCTGTTTTTATTAATCTCTACTTATATTATGTTCTTTTTAGTACTTTATCTAGGTTTAATTTTATGTTCTTTCCCATTGTGTTGAAATACATACTTAGGTAGGTTATTTAAGTTTTATTGCTTTTGAATTATTATGCATATAAGTATGTAAATTTCCTGCATTATCCATAATCTGTAAGTTTTGATTATACAAGATCTTTATTACACCCTATCTACTCTATGGTGGAAATATTTTATCATTTGTATTTTATGATTTGTGGATTATTTAGAAATCTGTTTTTTAGTTTCTGAACACGTGGCCCTTTCATTCTTATTTCTAGCTTAGTTGCATCTTGGTAAGAAAATATATGTATGAAATTTGGGTCATTTCAGTATTTTTTTTTTTGGCAAATGTTTTATGTGTGCTTCAAAAACTGTTCTACAGTTTCTGTTTACAAAGGTTTAGATATGATACACAAGATCAATTCTTTATTGTATTTGAGTTTCCTATATTTTTATCATTTTTACTTGATTTATCAGTAATGAGAAAAGACTGCTTCACCCCTTCCGACCAGCAGACTATCATGGGAGCCAAGAGCCAGCCCAGACTACCCACACCAGCACTCATGGGACCCAAGTTCTCAGTAGGACTGGTTTACCCCTCCCCTGGTGGGGTAGACACCCACCAGAGCCTAGCCTTTGAGGAAGGACTGCCCCTTCAGACCAGCAGACTACCACAGGAGGTCAAGCCCACGGCTCAGATCCACCCACGCTGGCCTGTGAGGCTCTCAGGTTCACAGAAGGCCCAGTTTACCCCACCCCTGGCAGGGTAGACACACACCAGAGCCTAGCCTTTGGTGCAGGATCTCCCCTTCCAACAGCACACTACTGTGGGAGGTCAAGCCCAGTGGCCCAGATCCACCCATTCCATCTTACATAGGTCCCAGATCCAGGATGCAGTAGCACTCATTGAGGGACATCAGCAGGGTCTGGAAGCCCAACATCAAGGTGTGGTACAGACAATCTGCACGGGTACTACTAGAATATAGGGAAGAAACTATAATATCTCAGATCCACACTTCAAGAAAGGAAGACACACAGACAACAAGAAAAAAACAAGGGAGGAAATTGCCCCCAAACAATCTACGACACTATAATAATAGAACCCATGGACAGCGAAGTTGATGAAATGTCAGAGAAAGAGTTCAGAAGGTTCATAATTAAAATGATCTGTGAATTAAAGAATGACTTAAATGAGCAAATACTGGCAAAAAATTGATCACTCCAACAATGAGATAAGAGAGCAAATACAGGTAGCAAAAGATTACTTCAAGAGAGAAATAGAGACTCTGAAAAAAAACATTCAGAAAGCCTTAAAATGAAGGATACAATAAATCAAATAAAATACTCAATAGAAAACACAACCAAGAGACTTGATCATGTGGAAGAAAGAATATCAGATAATGAAGACAAAGTATACAACCTGGGAAATAAAGTTTATCACACAGTGAAGATACTTAAAAACAACGAACGAAACACCCAAGAATTATGGGACAGCATCAAAAACCAAATCTAAGAGTTATTGGGATAGAGGAAGGCACAGAGTTTTAAATCAAAGGAATGCACAATATCTATCTTCAATGAGGTAACATCAGAAAATTTCTCAAGCATGAAGAAAGAATTGGAAAACCTAATACAAGAGGCTTACAGGACACAAAAAGTACAAAATTACAACAGATCTATACCAAGGCACATTATAATGAAAATGCCTAGCATACAGAATAAGGATAGAATCTTAAAAGCTGCAAGAGAGAGGAATCAGATGACATATAGGAAGAGACCAATTTGTATCAGCAGATTTTTCAACCCAGATCCTCAAAGCCAGGAGATCATAGAACAACATATACTAAGCTCTGAAAGAAAATAGATGCCAACCAAGAATCTTATATCCAGCAAAACTAAGCTTTAGATTTGATGATGAAATAAAAACCTTTCATGATAAACAAAAGTTAAAAGAATTTACAACTAGAAAGCCTGCCCTACAGAACATCCTCAGCAAAATATTCCAAAAAGAGGAAATGAAAAACAATGATAAAAATCAGCAGAGTGAGGGATTACACTAAAGGAAAATCTAATTAGAAGAGAAACCAAATCATGTTAAATACTGAAAATAAACAAAAATGTCTGGGAATACAAATCATGTCTCAGTAATAACCCTGAATGTTAATGGCCTAAACTTACCAATCAAAAGACATACACTAGCAGATTGGATAAATAATAATAATAATAATAATAATAATAATAATAATAATATGTTGCCTCCAAGAGACTCATCTCATAGAAAATGACATTCACAGACTGAAGGTGAAGAGTTGGGAAAAATCATACTGTTCACATGGACCATGGAAGCAAGCAGGGGTTTCCAACTTCATATCAAATAAATCAGACTTCAAATTAAAGTCAATCAAAAATGATAAAGAAGGACATTACATACCACTCAAGGGAGCCATACACCAACAAGACTTAACAATTATAAATATATATATATATGCCAAACAATGGAGCATCTATGTTCATCAAACAAACTCTTCTCAAGTTCAAGAGTCAAATAGACCACAACACAATAATTTTGGGTGACTTTAACACAGCTCTTTCATCATTAGATAGATCTTCCAAACAAAAGCTGAACAAAGAATCTATAGATCTCAATAATACAATCAATAACTTAGACGTAACTGACATATATAGAATATTTCCTTCAATGAGAGAATATACTTTCCTCTCAGCAGCACATGGATCCTTCTCTAAAAAGACCATATACTATGCCACAAAGCAACTCTTAGCAAATATAAAAAAGAGGAGATAATACCCTGCATTCTATCAGATCATAATGGAATGAAATTAGAAATCAATAATAAAATAAGAAATAAAATCCACTCCAATACCTGGAAACTAAATAATATACTACTGAATGAACAATGGGTTACAGAAGACATCAAGGAGGAGATTAAAAAAATTTTAGAGGTGAATGAGAACACAGATACAATGTATCGAAATCTCTGGGACACTATGAAAGCAGTTCTAAGAGGAAAGTTCATTGCATGAAGTTCATTCCTTAAAAAGAAGAAAAAGTCAACAAATAAATGACTTAACATTACATCTGAAAGCCCTAGAAAAAGAAGAAAAAATCAACAACAAAAGTAGCAGAAGACAAGAAATAATTGAAATCAATGAAATTGAAACAAACAATTGAAAAAACTTTTTGTTGGCAGAACAAAAAGTTGGTTCTTTGAAAAAAATAAATAAAATTGACAAACTCTTAGCCATGGTAATGAAGAGAAGGGGAGAGATAAAACTCTCAAATCACTAACATATGTGATGAAAAAGGAAATATCACAACAGACATTACAGAAATACAGACGATAATTAGAAATTATTTTAAAAACTTGTACTCCAATAAAATAGAAAATATTGAAGGCATCAAAAAATTTCTAGAGTCATATAATTTGCCCAAATTGAATCAGGATGATGTACAGAATTCAAAAAGATCAATTTCAAGTGATGAAATAGCAGATGCCATCAAAATCTACCAACCGAGAAAAGCCCAGGACCAGAACCACAACCAAGTTCCAAAAGACCTTTAAAGAAGAACTAATACCAATACTCTTCAATTTATTTCAGGAAATAGAAAAAGAGGCATCACTTCCAAACTCATTCTATGAGGCCAATGTCACTCTGATTCCAAAACCAGGCAAAGACACATCGAAAAAAGAAAAAGAAAACTTTAGACCAATACTTCTAATGAACATAGATGCAAAAATTCTCAATAGAATTCCGGCAAATTGAAACAAAAACATATCAAAAAGATCATGCACCTTGATCAAGTGGGATTCATCCCAGAGATGCAAAGTTGGTTAAACATATGGAAATCAAAAATGTAATTCATCACATCAATAGATTCAAATATAAGAAACATATGATCATCTCAATAGACGCAGAAGAAGCATTTGACAAAATACAGCACCCCTTCATGTTCAAAACACTAGAAAAACTAAGGATAACAGGAACATATCTCAATATTGTAAAGACTATCTACACTGAGCCCCAGGCCAACATCATTCTAAATGGAGAAAAATTGAAGGCATTCCCTCTAAAAACTGGAATAAGACAGGAATGCCCTCTTTTACCACTTGTATTTAACATAGTTCTTAAAACACTGGGCAGAGCAATTAGATAGATTAAAGAAATTAAAAGGATACACATAGGAAAAGAAGAACTCAAATTGGCACTGTTTGCTTATGATATGATTCTATTCCAAGGAGACCCTAAAAGTTCCACCAGAAAACTTCTGGAACTAGTAAATGAATTCAGCAAAATAGCAGGATATAAAATCAACATCCAAAAATCAAGGGCATTCTATATATCAGTGACAAATCTTCAGAAAGGGAAACAAGGAAAACTATCCCATTTTCAATAGCCTCAAAAAAAATCAACTTAACAAAACAGGTGAAAGATTGATATGATGAAAATTACAGAACAAAAGAAAGAAATCAAAGAAGACCTTAGAATATGGAAAGATCTACCTTGTTCTTGGATAGGCAGAATTAATATTATCAAAATGATCATACTTCCAAAAGCAGTATACAGATTTAATGCAATTCTGACCAAAATTCCAATGACATTCCTCACAGAAATAGAAAAAGCAATCATGAAATTCATTTGGAAAAATAAGAGACCCAGAATAGCTAAAGTAAACTTTAGCAGGAAGAGTGAAGCAGGTGGCATCACTATACTAGACCTTAAGCTACAATACAGAGCAATATTAACAAAAACAGCATGATATTGGCACCAAAACAGACTGGTAGACCAATGGTATAGAATAGAGGACACAGAGACTAACCCATATAATTACAATTATCTTATATTAGACAAAGGTGCCAAGAACATGCATTAGAGAAAAGATAGTCTCTTCAACAAATGGTGCTGGGAAAACTGCAAATCCATATGCAACAAAATGAAATTAAATCCCTATCTCTCACCATGCCCAAAACTCAACTCAAAATGGATCAAGGACTTAGGAATAAAACCAGAGACCCTGTGTCTAATAGAAGAAAAAGTAGGCCCTAATCTTCATCATGTGGGATTAGGCTCCAACCTCCTTAACAAGACTCCTACAGCACAAGAATTAAAATCAAGAATCAATAAATAAGATGGACTCAAACTAAAACATTTCTTCTCAGCAAAAGAAACAATCTGTGAGGTGAATAGAGAGCCTACATCTTGGGAGCAAATTTTTACCCCCTACAAAGCAGATACAGCACTAATCTCTAGGGTATATAAAGAACTCAAAAAGCTAAACACCAAAACAACAAATAACCCAATCAATAAATAGGCCAAGGACCTGAACAGACACTTCTCAAAAGAAGATAAACAATTAATCAACAAATATATGAAAAAATGTTAACCATTACTAGTAATTAGAGAAATGCAAATCAAAATCACTCTAAGATTTCATCTCATTTCAGTCAGAATGGCAGCTATTATGAAGACAAACAACAATAAGTGTTGGCAAGGATGTGGGGAAGAAGGTAGACTCATACACTGCTGGTGGGACTGCAAATTGGAACACAGTATGGATATTTCTTGGAAAATTGGGAATGTAACAACCATTTGACCCAGCTGTCCCTCTCCTTGGACTATACTCAGAGGACTTAAAAACAGCATACTACAGAGACACAACCACATCAATGTATATAGCAGCACAATTCACAGTAGCTAAACTGTGGAACCAACCTAGATGCCCTTCAATGGATAAATGGATTAAAAAAATGTGGCATATATACACAATGGAATATTACTCAGCAATAAAAGAGAATAAAATCATGGCATTTTTCAGGTAAATGGATGGAGTTAGAGAAGATAATGCTAAGTGAAGTTAGCCAATCACAAAAAAACAAATGCCAAATGCTTTCTTTGATATAAGGAGGCTGATGCATAGTGGGATAGGGAGAGCTAGATGAGAGGAATTGACAAACTCTAGATAGGGCAGAGGGGTGGGAGGGGAAGGGAGGAGCCATGGGGTTATTAATGATAGTGGAATGTGATGATCATTATTTTCTAAAATACATGTAAGAAGACACAAATTGCTGTGAATACACTTTGTATACAACCAGAGATATGAAAAATTGTGCTCAATATGTGTAAAAAGAATTGTAATGCATTCCACTTACCAAGTTTTTCTTTACTTTCTCTTTCTAGTCTTACTTTTAATGTTTATTTTTTATTGTATTTTTTAATTAGACATGCACAGATTTTTCTATTTTATTAGTCTTTTTTGGATATTCTTGGTATTTTCCAGATTAATTCTTCTCTTTTCCCTTTGTGTTATTTTTTTTAATTTCCTCCATTTTACACTCTTTGATTTACATTTTTTAAAATTAGTATTAGACAATATCTGTATATTGAATGAGCATTCTTTTTTTTTAAATTTAAGTTTTGTGAATCCTTACATTCTTTTTTATGGCATGTTCAATAGTTGTATTCATTCTATTATGCATTTCAGCTGTTGAGTTTATTCAGCTATTTGATTTTGATACCAAGTACTCATAACTCATTTTTCATAATTTTTATTTGTTTAATCTTATCAATGTCCTCTTATACCCCTGAAAGTCAAAAGTCTGCTTATTTTAAAAGTTCATATTTTCATTCTATTAATATATAGTATATACAGGTCTACTCCATTAATTTTGTTTGTATAGTTTGTGTTTATTGTTTGGGATTTTTAGTTTGTTTGTATGCTTTCTGTCTTATGGGGGATTTTTTCCCCTGCCTTGTCTTGTTACAATTTTTGCTGTGGAATTATTATCCCCTGGTGGTATTAGATACCTATTTCTATTCTACCATGAAGAGTAGGTAGGTATTATGGTTGAGATATGCAGTGATCCCCCATGCCGCAGTCTGGCTGGGCACAATTCAGGAGCCACTTGTCAAAAGAAACAAACTTTATTTTTAAAACTACAAACGCCAAACAAAACAGCTCCTCAGGAAAAACCCTCAGAGCCCAACTGCCACCACCGGCTTCCACAAGCCTCTCCCACACACCAACCACCACCTCCCCCAATCCTCCTGCTCTTGAGGCCGATTGGCTAGGTCGCGTGGGCGGAGCCAAAGAAGTCCCCCAATGAGCAGTTCCGTAGTCTGAAGGGCAGGGAAACAGCCCAATGAACATCACCGCAGAGGAGCCAATCAGCTAGATGTTGCTGGGGCCACTGTGAGCCAATCATCAGCCGGCAGCTGGAAGTTTGCTGGCAGCTGGAAGTTTGCTGGGGCCCCTTTGGCTGTGGCTCTCAACATCCCCAAAAGCTCATGTTAGACAATACAGGGATGTTTAGAGGTAAATGATTAGATTATAAGAGCTGAGGTCTAGTTGGTGGATTAATCCATTTCATGGATTAATAAATTGAGTGGATTACTAGTGACTGTAGGGGTGTGGCTGGGGGAAGTAGTTCCCTGGGGACATGGCTTTGGGGATGATATATCTTGCCCCTGTCTTCTTGTGTACTCTCTCTCTTTCTGCTTCCTGGCTGCCTTGAGTAAGCAACTTAGTCCACCTTGTCTATCTGACCTGATGTTCTACCTCACCTCAGGTCCAAAGCTGTGAAGTCAGCCAACCATGAACTAAAACCTCTGACACCACAAGACCAAAATAGACTTTTCCTCCCATTAAGTTGTTCTGATTGGGTATTTTTGTCACAGGCATTAAGCATTAACTGTAACAGGTAGGCAGGGTGTCAGAAGCAAAGGTATACAAGTCAAGAAGTTCTACCTTTCCTCCCACTCTCCATGACATCTCTCCCCCTCAGTCTCTGCTGTCACTTTCCTCTCATGCCAGGTCATTGTTGCCTCAGTTTTCTCAGGGTTATTACTTAGATTCTTTAGACCCATATAATTTACTTACAGTCCATGGCATTTATTTATTTTTCATTTCTCTGGAGTTAGTTTGGAAGAGACAGTAAAGAGCCCATGGTAGTTCACCATTTTTTTAAGAACTGAAAGTTTTTCTATTTTACCAATAGTTCTTCAATGTGTGTGACTGGTTTCCAGGTATAATTTGTTCATTGTTAGCTTCTAGCTTTTTTTGTTTTTTCAAAATGGGATGTGAATGTGGTCTTTATGATGAAAGATTTTGAATTGTGAATTTCTTTTCTAAGTCAATTATTTATGTTAAAATTCCAAACTGTGTGATGATAATCTTTAGTCTCTTTTAATTTTCTTTTCAATTTAAAAATTTATTTTAGGTATTGGGAATTAAATTCAGGGGTGATTAACTATAACCTTTTTTATTTTGAGACAGGATCTCACTAAGTTGCTTAGGGTCTTGCTAAATTGCTGAAGCTGGCTTTGAACTTGCAATCTTCCTCCTCAGCTTCCTGAACTTCTGGGATTACAGGAGTGAACCACTATCCCTGGCTAGTCTTCATTTTGTATACAACATTCTATCCTTATGCTGATTAGCTGTATTTTACCCAATATTAATATTGTTCTTTCTTGATATTACATTTTTTATCTTCTGAGAGTAGTAGGATAAAGTGTTTGAATATGATTGCAAATATGTCATTTCTTCTCTTTATTATTTTTACTTTATGCTTTTGAAAAGTATTTTACTGGTACTTAAAATGTTCATTATTGTTCTGTCTTCCTTTATGAAATAGTTTTTTTAAGTATTTCATTTTCAAGTGCTCTTATTTGATATTAATGTATCAAATTTATTTGCATGTGTTCATACATGTTAATACATAAATATATTTTGTATAAACTAGGCCAAAATACACATGTATATATTTTTGGTGAGGTTTACTTTTATCTAGTATATCCATCTTTTTCCATTTCTCTTTATTTTTTTTTTTGCTTATTTTTGTTTGTATATTATTTATAAACGGCATTGGTTCACATTGATATTGATTTTAAGTGAGAAATGTATTTTTAATGGATGATTCAGTCCACTTATTGTGAATTATAATAGGTTTTGTCATATCATCATTAATTCATTTTTACTTTTTGTTGACAACTTACCATGCTAAATGCTTCTTTTCTTGTGTCAGTTTTTGCTATTACTTTTTCTAATGTAATGTTTGAAGTAAATGTATTGGTTTGGATTCTCTGAAAAGCAAATGACAAAATGAGATTAACTTTGCAATAGATTTATTGAGGAAGTCATTATGATGGGCAAAAGGGAGGGACCAGAGCAAGTGTGCAGTGAGTGGAGAACTTTCAGACCACAGTGCAAGCCTTCTATGCTGAAGGAGAGTGGGAGGAAGAAGGATGGGTAAGGGAGAGTCTCAGGCTGGAGCAGAGCTCTAAGGAAACTTTTCAGGTGAATGAGAACCCTTCAGCAAAATTACTTTTTAAAGCAGTTCAGCATCTTGTAGGAATGGGTCTGCTTAGCTTCCTCTCCATGCTCTGTCATTGGCTGTGAGCAGCAAGTGGAAAGTATGGTGTGAATGTGGGGCTGGATCCAGCAGGGCAGCAGCTGGGACTTTGAGTAATGCAACTGAAGCTGCAGTTATACAGTCTTGCAAGAGGAGAGATGGCTGATGTGCTTCATGACCAACTCAAAACATAGGAATACAGGGCAAGTACCTTAGTAAGCTAGAAACCATAATACAGTATATACCTGTGAATGCCATTCAATTAACATAATAATACAACTAAAATTGTAATTTGTACTCTCCTATCCCTTTCTCCTGAATTTCCACTCTTCACTCCTTACAGGCATAAACATTATCATGAGTTTACTGGATATTAGTTGCTTTTAAGAAATAATCATGCTGGGTGTGGTGATGCATGTCTGTAATCCCAGTGACTCAGGAGGCTGAGGCAGGAGGGTTGCGAATTCAAAGCCAGCCTCAGCCACTTAGCAGGCCCTAAGCAACTCAGTGAGACCCTGTCTCTAAATAAAATACAAAAAGGGCTGGGTATGTTGTTCAGTGGTTGAGTGCCATGGGTTCAATCCCCAATACAAAAAGAAGAAGAAGAAGAAAGAGGAGGAGGAGGAGGAGGAGGAGGAGGAGGAGGAGGAGGAGGAGGAGGAGGAGGAGAAAGAAAGAAAAAGTTATTTTTACTTGGCTATTATGTAATGTTCTTTTTTTTGTATTGTTAATTTTATTTGCTAAATTTTATTAAGAATGTTCTATTAATGTTTTTGAGGGATATAGTCTCTAGTTTTCTTTTGTCAATATAATGACTTTGTCTAGTTTTGATATCTACAAAAGAAGAATTCTAAGAAAGTTGCCAGAACCCCCATGACCTGCTACATGTGCACTGTATTATCCTTGTGTCTGTGGATATGAGGAGCTTTGTTCCTGTAGGTATGTTATATAGTGCGGTTGGCTTTGAAAGGATAAGCCCACCACCTAGCTGAACCCTTAAAATCTGAAATTGGCAGAGATAAGGAAGTCAGATATTTGAATTACAAGAAAGATATGACACAACCCTGCTGAGTTACAGATGTAGGGAACTGTGCAGTATGGAGCAACTTCTAAAAGTTGAGAACAAACCTTGACTGTTAGCCACCAAAGAGAGAGGACCTCAGTCCTACAGCAACAAGGAACTGAATTCTGTAGCAATAATAATGTATTTGGAAGTATGTTTTTATCAGTCCTTTCAGATGAGAATTCTCCTGGCTAGGTATCTTGATTTTAACTCAAAGAAATCTGAGCAGAGAATTCAGGCATGTTGTCACCAGACTTCTGCTGTATTGTAACTGTGAGAATTGTCAAAGAATGGTGACCTGTAAATTTGTATTCATATCTCAAGCATAACTACTGCACTGTGTTAATTTTTAGGGTTACATGACTAAATGATATTTTCTAGCTTTTGCTTTATCATTATTTAGACACAAATGAGGAAATACAAATTAGCCTTTCAAGATATTGAGTACCTTGATAACTATCTTTAGTATGGATTTATTTTCTGGCCCTCTATACTTGTGAATGAAATCTGTAAGCGTACACGTGTCCATGTTACTTTCATCTAAGTAAAATACTGATCAATGTGTAACTGTGGTACTAATAGAAGTAGGTAAAGCTAGCACAAAATGTATGATGAGATTATATCTTTATGGCAATGATGAACTCTTGAAAGTTATTTGAAAATATCTTTTCCAGAGGAATTCCCATGAATCTAAAAATGGCAAGGCTAAGAGATGCTGTTGTTTAAATACACAAGAATGGAATTAGATGCAATCCTAATAAACATGCAGTGTTAAAATGGCAGTCTTATTCTTCATAGGAAGAAGCATTGAAATAGCTATCATTAATGAGTCTTCAAAATGTTGTCCACAATTCCTACATTCCAGTCCATGTCCTTTTGAAAATGCTTAAGCAATCAATTGCTGTTCCCTAACCTGCTAAGCTAAATGTCATCTCGACTGAATGTCTTTGAATTGGTTTGTGCTGCTTTCTCAATTAGATCATATGTTTGTTTTCTTTCTTTCTTTCTTTTTTAATAAAACAATGCGTTCTTTTTGACATTATATTGACCTATTTAGAAAGGTCAGAAAGATGCTGGGCTGAGGTTTTTGGTTCATTGTATCTTTGGGGAGTCAATGTTCCCAAGGAGTTAGAAGATAATCATTACTTATGATTTATGATAGGAAGCTGTAGAATTTACTCTTACCCACTAAAGTTCTCTTTTTCTGTCTATAAATATGTTCAAAAAGAAACGTGAACCACAGTGAACCTCACCATTATATATATGCACGAGGCATTAATTTAAAGAAAACTATAAGTAGATAGCAGACAGATCAGTAACCTAGAGGGAAGGAAATGGGAAGGAAAGCGGGAAGGGAAAGGAGAAATTCTGGGGACTGAATTAAAGCAAATTATATTCTGTGCTTTTATAATTATGTCAAAATGAATCCTGATGTTATATATAACTAACAACTACCAATAAAAATAAATTTTAAAAAAACTGAAATCGGAAAAATAAAAAGAAATGTAGCTGTTGCTCATAAATATCATCTTTTGAGATTGTTGTAGAATTATTATTAGACAGCAGGTTTAAAAATTAACTCTTGTTGCGTATCTATAATCAGAAATAGGCTCTCTTCATTGCCCTGCCTGCCACAAGATATTTAGCCCCCTAAAATAAAAATAGCCTTATGAACAGCAGGGCCCATCACAGAGAAACAAGAGACCACGGTTGCCAAAAAATGGAGGACACTTGTATGCTTCAGTCAAAAGAGATGATTTTTTGGCCTTGAGAGAATATTGCTGAGCATAGGAATGACTGACCAATGAAAACGCTGTTGACAAAGCAATAATGATCATTCTTGAACTGGTTAATCCACTGGAACAATTTTATGACTTCTTAATCCTTAATCATTTTAAATGACTCAGACCTGTTGAACAGAAAGAAAATCATCTGGCTATTATAAACTCAATAAAAATATTTTATACAAAGGCAACCAGATTGCATGCCAATTAGGACTATGATTAAAATGCACTTACTTCTTCACTCTTATAATGCCATTGTGAGCCCCTCTGGGAGAGTATAGTGGGGTATTCAAGTGCCTTTAAAAGAATGAACAATGAATATATTGTCATTAGGGACATCTAGCTGCCTATGAGGAAATGTTTTTTTTTTTTTAATTATCAGTCTTGGATATTACCATCATAATTATCTTCCTAAATGTATTACGTTTTAATATTTTTACTATACCACTGTCTTTGTTCAGTTACTCAAAATTAACTTTGAAAGCTTTTAGTTTGGCATTCAGTGTGGCACTCTTTATGATAGGACTTTTTAGCCAAATATCTCACTACTCTCTGTATTTGGATCTGGCGTTGTGTCATATTTTCTGTTTCCCAGTCATGTCGGATAATTTCTTATATCATTCTACTGGTTGCATTGATCTCTCACTCTGCAATTCTTTCCCTTTATTCTCTTACAGTAAAACACAAAGGCATAGCTCAAATGCAACAATCTCTTTTAAGCCTCCCTGGATTCTCACAATGAGAACGCATTTTTCTTGCTCCAGGCCCTCATACAACAATGCTTGTTTTTCTATTTGATACTTATTTCATTTTGGCTTGTATTACAGATAGTTTTCACTGTTTTTCCCCCGAATATGAAGTTTTTTATGAGCAGGTTCTTCTACCATCAGCTAGAGTTTATTCATTGGTCATTCTATGCAGGGTAGTATTTGATTGAGACATAAATATGAGAAGACATGGTTATATGCTTATTGAATAGATGTTGATTTGACTAAATAACAAGGAAAGAGGTCTTAGTACTTTGCCTCTGATAATAAGTTTCCCTTGTTTTAAAAAGCATATAGTTCTAGAAAATCTGAAAAACTAAATGAGGGAAGATATTTTTAAATTCTGTAAGTTCTTACAAAGAAAATCAATGATGTTAGGATATGCCAAGATAGAAAAGCCTTAGATTACTAACTTTGAGTTTAATTTTGACCTTTAATTCTAAAGTAATTGAATGACATTGTGTCCAAGACATGCTAAAAATGGAAGAAGTAAGATGGATAAGTTTGCTACACAAATAAGAGATTGGAGGGCTAGAGACTAGATATAGCATATTTCATTATATTATATTATATTATATTATATATTATCTTTTTCTTGTGACAGTTTTTTACTTAAAATCTATTTTTTATATAAGCATAGCCACAGTCATTCTATTTGGTAATCATTTGCATAAAATATATTTTCCATCTCTTTACTTGTATGTCCTTGTGGAAGACTTTTTAAATTTTTTATTATTTTTTCTTTGTTGTGCTGGGAATTGAACCCGGGGCCTTGGGCATGTGAGGCAAGCACTCTACCAACTAAGCTACCTCCCTAGCCCTGTGTGTCCTTAAAGTTGAAGTGTTTCTCCTGTAGGCAAAGTATATTGTTGAATTTAGGTATTTGTTTTAATTTTTTGTAATAAATTCAATCATTTTATGTCTTTTAATTGAAAATTTTGTAGTAAGTAACTACTGTTGCAGTTTTGTTCATTTTTTTCTGCTTTATACTTCCTTCAGTTTTTCCTTTTCCTCTTCCTGCCTTCCTTTGTGATTTGATGAATATTCTTAGTGATGTGCTTTGATTCTTTTTCTCTTTTTTGTATCTACTAAAGGTTGAATCTTTGTGGTTATGAAGAACTATATCAAATCTATGGTTATTATAGTGTCTTTTATGCTTAAAATACTTTAGCACTGAGGATACTTTTAGCCACAAGATTTTCATTTGGATTTGAAATGTCCAATCTTATGTAATCTCTCCTTTAGTGAAAGCCATAGGTAGCAGAAAACAGATAAAGGAAGACTACACCTAGCCCACCTTTTAATTTTTCTTTTTCTTTTCTTAACTTGGTAATTATACTTTCTGATCCACTAAGTCCAGTACAGGAAAGGGGTAGGGAGTGCCATCAATCAGCAAGATGTCAAAATAGAAAACTTCTCATTCCTTCCATAGAAACACCAGTTTTGACAATAACCCACAGAGAAAAGTACCTTTGTTAAAGCTTAGGAGTCCAATAGAAGGCTCCCAGCACATTGTTGAAGCCAAAAATTTGAAGAATAGGTCTATTGAAGAGGGTAAGAAGGACATGTTCACTTTATCTACTTCACCCATCTGCCAAAGCATGACTCAGTGGCAAGAGAAATTTAATTGACCTGAAATTCCTCCTACCTTATTATGGGAAATAATTTGGGATAATGTTATGGGTCTGTAAATCCCCCAAAAAACTCATGTTGAAAACATGATCCCCAATGCATCAAAGTTTAGAAGTGGGGCATTTAGACAATGATTAGGTTTTGATCTCATCCATGGATTAATCCATTTGCTGGATTACTTTATTGATAACTGAATGCACTACAGAGTGGTCACTGTAGTCAGGTGGGATGCAACTGAAATAAGTAGGTCACTAGGGGCATGGCCTGTGACTGTATCTGTGCTTGGTCGCTTCCCCCCATCTCTACTTCCTAGCTCTCATAAGCTAAGTAGCTTTTCTCCACCACACCCTTCTGCCATGATGTTCTTCCCAGAGAAAGGGAACTGCAAATAAACATTGTACTTGTGAGACAAAATAAACTTTTCCTCTCAGTTGTTCTTGTCAAGTATTCTGGTTGTGCTGATAAAAATCTGATGAATACAAATAAGAAACAGAATAGAAAGCAAATTTTCAGCAATAAGGCCAAAGCAGCTCTGAGGTTGATTAAATTACTATGTTATTTTAAAACATCTCGGTGTCTCCTAAGAGCAAATATCACACGCTCAACTGTGGTCAGGGAATGATGATCAAAGATCTTATGAAGGTGAAAGCAGGCCACTTTGATAGACTGTTTCCTCCCCAGAGGGGAATGTCCCCTCCCTGGTTATGTGTGAGGTCATAGGTTAAACTTAAAAGGCAAAAATAAAAGAAAAACTGGGAGTGTTGGGGAAAGTACTTATTCCCTACTCCTGATATCTCTTGCCACATGAAGGGGTATCCTTTTTGTCTGTGCCCCTTACTTTTTGTTAGAAGAGAATGGATAACCCTCTGTTATGGTTTGGATGTGAGGTGTCCCCTCACATCCAAAAAAAAAAAAAATTGTGTGAGACAATGCAAGAAGGTTCAGAGGAGTGTGGACACAGGTTTGTAATCCCAGTGGCTCAGGAGGCTGAGACAGGAAGATTACAAATTCAAAGCCAGCCTCAGCAACAGTGAGGTGCTAAGAAACTCAGTGAGACTCTGTCTCTAAATAGAATACAAAATAGGGCTGGGGATATAGCTCAGTGGTCAAGGGCTCCTGAGCTCAATTCCTGGCATACCCCCCACCCCAGAAAAAAAAAGAAGTTTCAGAGTAGAAATGATAAATGATTTGGTTTAGTCTTAACCCAATCTGTGAATTTATCCTCTAATTGGGATTAACTGAGTGGTAACGGAAGTGGTAGGGTGTGGCTGGAGGAGATGGGAATTTGGACATGGATTTTGGGTATATATTTTGTATTTGGAGAGTAGAAACTCTCTGCTTTATGATCACCATGTGAGCTGCTTCCCTCTGCCACACTTTTCTGCCATGATGTCCTGCCTCAGCTTGATTCCTGAGGAATGGTGATAGCCATTTATGGACTGAGACCTCTAAAACCGTGAGCTCCATAATAAACTTTTCTTCCTCTACAGCTGTTCTGGTTGGGTCCTTTTAGTCACAGCAGCGAGAAAAGCTGACTAAAACACCTTCACTGGTGAATTTGGGACAAGAAACAGGGCAGGCTCCATGTAATATTCCCCTTGAAGATTTTTTTTTTTTTGGTAGGAAAATTTGGTGTGTTCTTAGTTATGTGAAGAAAGCACTGTCATTGTCCAGCTCACTTAGTGACTGTTGGGCAAATATCACATTCTGGACAAGGGAGTTTTAGGAAGATCTTTGTCCTTTAAAGTCATCTCCCCCAGCCCAGTTAAATCTATCACAAATATATTTTTTTTATCACCTCTGCCTAACATTTTTTTGTTCTTAATTGGCTTATATCTTGCAGGGAAGAGAATATCACTTATTAGACTCCTTTGAACCTCAGCAATCTCCATGTTATTCTGAAAAGTGATACAATTTGTAAACAAATTGGTTAATGAATACTGTGAAGGCTTAAGTGGAATTGTTTGATGCATGTGTAATTTTTGGAACATTTTTAGGTGATGATTTTATTTACAAAGGTATTCAAAGGGCATTATACATTCTTGAGTTGAACAAATAAAAGCTGATGCCTAAGGGAAGTTTAAAAGTCAGAAAAATATGCAGAACTTTCATATATGCATTTCTCAGGCAGGAATTGTTCAGTGAAGAGTTTGATGCCACTGTGTGGTGCTTGTGCATAGGAAGAAGCAAAAATGGAGGGAAAATTTGAGCATGGGTATAGGTAAGTGAGTGCATTTCTGACTGTGTGTCATGTGTGTGGGTATGTGGATGTATTTATCAGAATGTGTTAGCATATATGTGTTTAGCTAAGGGTGTGTGCATGGATATAGGTATGTATGGTATGTTTTGGGATGCATATGGTTGTGTGTGGGGGCTGGATATATGTAGGTCTATGAGTGAATGTGTATTTGCATACATGTATAAGTGTCATTGTTCTTGTCCATAAATTTGTGTGTATGTATTGATCTGAGGGTATAAAGTGTACAACAGAGAAGACAGAAAAAAATTTTTTTAATGCTTAAAGAGTAACAAAGAACCATCTATTTGTACAGTTTTATGGGTACTGCCCAATTTTTCTTGCCAAGGATAGGAAACCAACTCTCTATTTGCTACGCCATGTTCCCCCTAGCAAAGAGGGTGTCTTTAAAATTTCTGCATAACAATGTTTTGTGAAGTCCTAAATAGCACAGCAGGTGGGTATCTTAGAGTTTATTTTTCCATATGCGACTTTAGGGAATTCCTATCCATTTTTCTCTACCTCATTTCCTGTCATTGGGTACCATTTCTCTTGGCTGTGAGAAACAAATCCTGGAACTTGAGAAAGTTGGAGAGACAGTTGGAAAAGCTTACCTACAAGGAAGCCTAAGAGGGTATTTATCACTGGTCCCAGAAAATCTGTGGGATGCCTTTGAATTCCTTCTAGAGCTCCCAACCCTTCTTTGCTTTTTTTCCCACTGTAACTTTTTCTAGATATATTTTATTCAATATGATTTGGGGTATTTGCATTTTGAGAAGGAACATTTGAAGAATCCAAAACTCTGGGACACATAGGGATGAATTTCAAATGTTCCAAAGAAGCTGCACAGGAATATTGTGTTAGAGTGCGGGGGAAGGGGATTGTGAATCCTATTGTGACAGTGTTGCTTTGTACCTCTTAAGATAAAATTCTCACACATTTGAGGAAATGAGAAGCCCTGAGAAAGACACCAGAAAGGTCCCACTCTTGAGGGAGCTGACTATGGATAAGGGGTTAATGTAGGCTGGTAGGAGAGATAATGAATGTGATAACTTAGCCAAGCATTTTGAAATGTGTCAGAGTGAGACCAAATATTTTGAAATTGTGAATAGAGAGAATTAATGCCTTTAGAAAATCTAAAGGGAAGACTGTATGAAAAACAGAGCAGGGAGGGCACTGGCTCATCCTAAGGAGCTGTTTACCTTTGCCAGCCTTCCCAATGTGCTGAGTCTAGGGCAAGCAAAGTTTCTCAAGCTTCGTTTATCCTTTTATAGCACATTAATAAAGCGATTCTCTTGTTTGTCAGCACTTTTTATTCTATAAAGCCTCAAATTGACATCAATCACACATGCCCAGGTGTACAGAATAATAAATGCACCTTTCTCCAAATCTAACTGCAGTTGATTCATATAGCCCTTTTAATTTACTTCACCAGCGTGATGTATTTTAACTCCTTACTGGGACCAGCTTTCTGCATGCCCAGCAGTTATTTGAAGGGCACACATTGTTTCTTCTGCTCCCCCCCCCACTCCATATTTCAACTTTCTTTCCCCCACCCATATGTCATTGATATATTAACTTCTGTCATGAGCAATGTATATGTCTGTGCTGAGGCACTATAAGCACCTGATACAGTTTAGAAAGGGGAAGATATTTGATATAAACAGGCCCAGGGCTTCAATCCACAGACTGCTATTTGACAGCTGTTTGACCTTGAGAAGCTACTTTAAATCCATTCCTCAGTTTTCTTATCTCATCTCTAACAGTATTAGAATGATTTCTAATTTTCAACCTCATTGTGAGGATTAGCTTATATTTGAGAATTGCATTAAATATCTAGCTCAATATCTGACAGCAAGGTAGCAATGTCTGTGTAATTTGATTTGTAGAAATTTTACCTCATTTTTGTAAACCTGGAAATTATAAAAGCATCTTATAGCAAACTTTTGATAGTGTTAAATGTAATAGAATCTTGAAAATGTATTTTTTTTCTAAAACTTTTCTTGAAATTAGGATGCCGGTTAAGGTCTTCTGTTCTATGTTATTCTGTCATTTTTAATAAGTAGTCTTTATTTTAGGTTGAATTAGAATTTTTTAAATTTTTTAGTTATTTTTAGTTATACATGACAGTAGAATATTTTGGCATCTTATACATAGAAGGAGTATGACTAAAATACACTAGGTAATGAATTAATACATATCTACTCAATAAATCTCTTTAAATTGAGCTCAGTTTGATGGGTGTCATATGACTTATTTGTCTTCTAAAGTATTGTTGTAGATTTGAAGCTATAAAATAATCCATAAAATTGAGAAGTATAACTAGGTATTTTTAAAGTGGAATGCTTTGCAAATATTAATGTAAATTTCAGTCAGAGCCAAAGCATTGCAGTAAGAGGACATGGTCAATTACTTTTGTGGGGCTCTCGTTAATGTTTACTATGCCAGTTCTAGAGACATTGGTTATTCTCAAGAGATTGCAGAAGCTTAAACCCAGAGGACTGGTGAACTCCCTCACTTAGCCAAAGTTAAAAAGCAACAACAGCAAAAACAATCAAAACAAAACGTCAACTTTCTCATTTCATGAAAAAATAGAATCCTATATCATAGAGTTTTTATCTTTCCATGAATCATTCTTTCTTATCATAGAACAAGACTCACTCAGATCAAAGTAACAAAAGTTGGATATTTACCACTATCAAATAATTGATACTTTCTTCTTTCTCCTCCTCCCCTACCTTTTCTTCTTCATCATCTTTCTTAATTTAAAAATGTAATATTCTAATGTTATAGGAATTATTTACTAGAAATCTAAAAATTAGAATTAGTGGGCTGTTTCTCACTTGGCAATTAGTAATTAGCAAATAGCAACATGGGATTTAGGTAGACTTTGATTAAAACTTGGTAAATGGCCTTGATATACTAGCTCAGGAAGTGTTAGGAATATTTACTGGAATTTTTTTCCAAATGAATATTGATGTTCCTATATCTTACAGGCATCATTTGATTTTAATGACTAATAAAAGTGGTTGGTAAAGAGATTTATTTTTAAGTAGGTTAAATAACTTGTTAGTTTAAGCATTAAATTTATTACATTAACAATAACTCCTATGCATTTGAAATGTTTTTATCTTACATGTAGAACAAGATTTGGACATGTTTGTAGCTTGAGAGTCATGGTCATGCTCTCTGTACTATTACATCCACCTACATACTTCTCACCTAAATGAAAAAGAAACCTTTCTGCCTACAGGCCCTTGTCTTCCCTCATTCTACCCATCTGCATGCTAATTTCCTTACACCCCATAAATTCTTTTACATGCAGTCAGATCTATGATAAATACACTAAATTGGAATAGTCAGGATAGTTTTAGGGATATATTTACTACCTTATTTTAGAAAAATATTCTTATAAACCATTCAGTTCATAAAAAATACTCAAACATTTTTAAAGTATTTGTGTTTAAAGAACTATGTAATGCTTGCAGATCTCCACTAGCCCAGGTTTTTAAACTGATTAACAAAGGGAATGTTACTGCTGACATTAGGACACTTGATTGATCCAAAAGTTTTTTGCAAGAATTTCCTCTTCTAGTAAATAAGTGCTATTCCCTTGTGAAAAGAGCTGTAATTTTAGAAGAGAGGCTAAAAGTTGTCCGGTCCCTGAGGGCTTACTCATGCTCACTCTCTCTGTTTGGCAGCTATTTTCTCTGGGTCAGTCTACTAGAAAGTGAAGGAGGGTATGTTTGTTTATATTTTCAGTTTCTTGGTTATCTCTTCAGATTCTGTCTCCCCCTCTTTCCACTGACACCATTAAAAATATTCTCTTTGTAGATTCTGGAATTTACATTTACTCTGCTTTTGAAATGAAATTCAACTATTCTGACCCCGTAGATAACATTGAAACTAGAGGTCAGTGGTAAAACTAATTTTTCTCTTGGGAAAAACGTAATTACACACACACACATGCATGCACACACCCTTCCCCAACCCTCTCAGGACTTTCCCAGAAACTTCTTATTCTATATAGATTCAGAATTAAAAAACAAAAACAAAAAACAAAACTATGTTCAATCATAGTTGTATATTTAATTTGAATAATTTAAGGGCAGAAGTATAATTCTTAAATCATTAATAAAATTTGAATTTCATTCCTCAAGATAGACAACCCACTGGTCTCTAATTAGTACTATAAACTTCAATCACCTAAGAAATCAAAATGTTTAAAAAGTTGGTTTAATCTCATTTATTAAATATAATTGATCTACCTGGAGCCCCATTGTATTCAGCACATGCAGAGAAGAAATGTATCTTTCACAATTTTATTTTGGATTCCAGCAGTCAAGTTTTCAAAAAGTATGTAAACTTTTCAGGGATCTACTCAGCTGAGGGGAATGGGAAAGAGTAATTAGACAAAATGCTAATAGAAGTCTACAAGCTGAACAAATTTGTTCTGGCAGTGTCATATTACAGAGTTATTTTTTATATTTTGTAACCTTTACCAGAACAACAGTGCCTTCTAATGTTCATCTTCATTTGGTAATACATATTTTTTCCTTGCTACTTCCAGAAATGTCTGATTCACTCTTTTCTACTTTAAGTTGTCCAAATGTCTAATTAGCATGGTTGACTCTCCTGATCCTATGCACACTGAGGACTGTACACTGCCTGTGTCTTTTGCCTCCTTTGGCTTTCTTTAGTGTGGACTTTGGACCCTGCATGGGACATGTCTGAAATGCTGGGGAGTTGATGCTCTCAGGATCAGCCCTCAAACAAAGAGGAATGGACATTGAAGAATAAATTACTGGCTTCTTCATCCCGTAACTGATACAGCTCTGAGGTTTCGCCCATACTCTCTGCATGGGCGAGGGAAAGGGTTTCCCCTCTCGAGAGACGGGTTGGCTGAGATATAAAAGCTAAGAAAAGTAACACCATGAAATAACCACAGAACAGAGGAAAGTAGTTTCAAAGCCGGTGCAGAGCTGGGCAAAGCTGACCAGATGGGTGCACCTTCCAACAAAGAAAGGAGCCTGGTTTATCAAAGGCTTTCTATAGAAAGTTCTTCACCAAAACAGGATAGAGGTGGGACAGGTAGGCTGCTCAGTTCCTAGCAGGTCATGCCCATCTCCCATACTGTATAAGACATCTTGGCACAGTTGAGGGGAAGGTCACTTGCACTTAGGTGATCTTACCTAGTGGGATTGCCACAAGAAGTTCCCAGTACTAGATCTACCCCCTCCCTGGCTACTGTGCTGTAAAAGATCCTCACATTTTCATAGATGGCTTCCTGCACTGAAAAAATGATCTGTTCATTCAGATTACCAGTGGGATTGATCCTCTGTCACCCACAATGATCGTCTGCACATTATTTTACTCCATTAATTCCTTCCATTTCCTGTCTTGTTTTACCACTCCACTACTAGTCCTTATGGGGATCAGTTCCCTAATAAACCATCTGGACTCAAATCCTTACCTTGGAATCTGTTTGAAAAGGTAATTCAATTGAAGCCACTATTTTTCAATGGGTTACTTTTAAGAATGCTTGCTGTACATAGTCAAGAGCTGCTGAATTAAAAATAAATACTAATTTCAGATTAATAGTGTTGATTTGAAATGTGATATAAATTATGATTTCCCAGATCAATTTCTTTTAAGAATTTCCTTTTTGGAGCTCTTGCACTGCACAATCAACTAATCCAAGCCTAGTTTGCCTTTAGGGTTTCTGCATACTTATGCCTTCAGTCTTTTTTGGACAAAATTAATGATAATTTGATTTGGAATCCTAAAGCACATAGTTACACACCATTTTAATTCACACATAGGTCAACACTTGATAACATTTTATAGGTTTAATTGAAGACTATTTTCTATTTTGGAAATTCTGCCATTCTATATAATCTCATAAAGTGATCAGACCAGTGGTATTTATAATCCCTAATTCATGTAGTTAAAGCAAATTTGAGTGTATATCAGAATCTCTGATTTGGGTATATATTGGTCCTCCAAAGATTATCAAAATGTGCAACTCAGATGTGCATAACATTATTTATATGACTTATCCTGTTCAATAGCACACTTTTTCTCCCAGTAACAAACACCAATCAGTACATGCTGCAAACTATCCTATTCAATTTTACTGAAAAATTTTCAGTGTAAAGTGCCTTCTTTGGTTGGGAGCAGCACTTAGTTTTCAGGTTACCCTTTCTCAATTGCCATTTCTTCCCTTCCCCCTGAGTGGCTTCTTGACACCCATTGAAGTTGAAGTCACATTGCCATGGCAGGAGGAAGTGTTTGGACTTCACCTATGCTCTACTGGCTTCGGGTTGGGATGTGGAAGTTAGGTGTCTGAATGGTTGCACCCCTGAGCCCAGTGCTTTTTCTACCTGGATTCCCACTGCTTTCTACCCTGTGTCTTCTCCCTTCAACCCACTGGAAGACCAGCTGCTTCTTCATTATCACCACCTGCCAAGTATCTTACCTCACCTCCCTGAGAACCTTTCTGTCTGAATCTCTATCATATCACATAGAGGCAGGGGGATGGGTGTTGCTTCTGCCTAAGCATCCCATGTTATTTTATCTGCTATGCTATGCTGCAGGACCTCTGAGATGACCTCTGGCTATAGCTCCAAGTGGAAAAGAGTCATATCCTTCCTATAGCTTCTCATTTCCTACTGTCTCATTTCTTCTTATCACACGTTTATTCCTCTGTGGTGAGAACACCCAGCTCTATCTTAGACAGTGCTGTCCTAATTTCTTCTGCCCTGGACCTCTAAAGGCTCTTTCCACTCCAAAGGATTTATTTTCTCTTCTTGTGTATTAGAAACTTCCCTGAAGGCCTTCCTTCCTTGTACACTGAGGCTGGAAGTGAAAACCAAGCTCTGACATCCACATTTTACTTTTGCAATGCAAAGTGAAGATTTTGGAATTTAGAAAGCATTCCTCCCAGCGAGGCTTGCTTCTCAAGACTATCATCTAGCTGTGAGGTCAGGAATAATTTAATTTTGAAGCTCAAAGTTGAATAATGACTTATTTGTTCTAGAAAATGTTCAATACTCCCCGGCAGTAATGAATATTACTCATTTAATTGGTGAAGAGTCATAGGAAGTAGATTTATGATGAATGAAAAATACATTGGTTTAATACTTTCAAAAATATTATCCATTCTAAAATATTATTACAAATAGTGGGTCTTAAAATAGACTTTTATTCACATATCTACTGATAAATAACCCAAATAAAGCAGAATGCATGCAGTTGCTGATGCTTAACTTTATAGGGTTGCACAGCATATAAATTTTGTGAATAAGAGATGGAAAGTTATTTTCCTTTCTGCTAATCTTAGTTTTATTGCTGCTGAAAGTGTAACATACAAATTCAATCAAGTTTGGTCTTGAAAAATTTAAAGAATATCATTTTTTATGAGTCCTACTTTCACCCACAACAGTGACTCTCTAGTTTTGGTTGAATAAGAGGTTTAATCAACATAAAAGGGGATACAAATTTCAAACTCTCATACTCCCCGGTGTGAGCATCTCCAGTGGTACACTTTCATATTCCTCTCTCCCAGAAATGGGGGAAGTTTGAACAAATTTTTCGGATGCTTATGCACTCCAATGTTTATTCAGCCTGGCTCACTGCTCCTGGGATGAGGAATGAGGAAGTCCCAATTGACTGACTGCACAGTTTTTGTGTGGTTGGAGCCAGGTAATTGAATGCTCTATGGGGAGGCACAAGGAGGTTTGATCAGGACCTTACATTTATTCAGCACCTTTTATCTGTCAAGTGCTTCAGGAAAGGGCGAGGAACATACCCTTATCCTTAAAGACAAAGTATTCTTCTTACTGGAAAGTTGTAAATATAAATGGGATGGGAGAAAGAGAGAGCTCTAGCTATCATTTCTTAATGATTGACCACATAGGTGCTTGGTTGGCATATTTATCTTATATAATCCTCAAAGCAATCCCACAATAATTTCATTCTCCAAATTAGAAAACAAACTCAGAGAAGTTCATATGCTTTGCAACACTACATCAGTGGTAACTGGCAGAAAATGGAGGTGGAGAACCCACATCCATTTGGGTCTAAATCTTACATCTTTTACACTGAACCAAAATGAGTATAAAAATGTACTTACTTTCTCACACTTTGGATATTTTAGGAATTTTCCCTCCTAAAGTGTCAGTTAATGCAGATGGTTCTATATAGTTCAAGGAGACACCAAGATTTTCGTAGAACAATGTGGTGACTACCTGACATCCTTACAACCTTAGAATACAGCCCACGAAAGCTGTCCTAATGACAAGCTAGGACATTTTAGAAGTTTTTATGTAGGTGCAAGGATTTGATTTTTTCTGGATTATGATGGCACATCTGACAATTTTTGATATTTGATATGGTACATTATCTATTTTGTACTTACTAATAGCCATAATCATTGTTTATTATGCCTGGATCATTACCCAGAATAATTCTTTTTCTTTTCTCTCCTTCTTTTTTTTTTTTTGTATGCCTTTGCACTGAAGAAAGTATTGGTGTACTTAAATGTATTAATAGAGATAATTACTTTCAACATGATTTTCAAATTCTGATAAATTTTAAATCACATTTCAAATTTATTAATTCAATAAGCTCATTAATAATAAGTCACTAATTAATTAATGGTATATTATCTGATTCAAGCATAGAAATGCTACATACCTTGAAAAATAAGTCTTTAACTCCTTTGTGGGTTAATTTAGAATGCAATCTTCAGAGAAAATTTTTAAAGTTTTTTTTTCCTCATCATTTTCAATTTAGTTTGAAAAGTAAGTATTTAGGAAGATAAAGTTCATGTCAGAAGATGATGGGAGAAAGAATAATAGGTAGAGAAAAAATAAGTAGTATTAGAAGGGAAAGAAAACCTCACACTCTTACTTTAGACTAAGGAAAATCTCTTTATAGACAAGCAACTTTATCATAGTTGCCTATACCTACTCTCCTTTCTCACCAAGAGGGAGAAAATACAGACAAAATTATGATGCCCTCAACTTTCCTTTGCTATTGAGAAAGACTGTTTTAAGTAGTCGCATACATGATTGGCAGTTTTCATTTCAGCTGATCATCTTAGCAGACCCTTAAAGGCAGGCACTTTCCTTTATTTTTTTTATTGGTTGTTCAAAACATTACATAACTCATGACATATCATCTTTCATACATTTGATTCAAGTGGGTTATGAACTCCCATTTTTACCCCAAATACAAGTTGCAGAATCACATCGGTTACACATCCACATTTTTACATAATGCCATATTAGTGTCTGTTGTATTCTGCTGCCTTTCCTATCCCCTACTATCCCCCCTCCCCTTCCCTCCCATCTTCCCTCTCTACCCCATCAGCTGTTGTTCAATTCTCTCCCTTGTTTTTTTCCCCTTTCCCCTCACCATCTCTTATATGTAATTATGTGTAACAATGAGGGTCTCCTTCTATTTCCATACAGTTTCCCTTCTCTCTCCCTTTCCCTCCCACCACTCATCTCTGTATAATGTTAGTCTTTTCCTCATGCTCTTCCTCCCTGCTCTGTTCTTAGTTGCTCTCCTTATATCAAAGAAGACATTTGGCATTTGTTTTTTAAGGATTGGCTAGCTTCACTTAGCATAATCTGTTCTAATGCCATCCATTTCCCTGCAAATTCCATGATTTTGTCATTTTTAAGTGCTGCATAATACTCCATAGTATATAAATGCCACATTTTTTTATCCATTCATCTATTGAAGGGCATCTAGGTTGATTCCAGAGTCTAGCTATTGTGAATTGTGCTGCTATGATCATTGATGTGGCAGTATCCCTATAATATGCTCTTTTAAGGTCCTCAGGGAATAGTCCAGGAAGGGCAATAGCTGGGTCAAATGGTGGTTCCATTCCAAGCTTTCCCAGGAATCTCCATACTGCTTTCCAAATTGGCCTCACCAATTTGCAGTCCCACCAGCAATGTGCAAATGTACTCTTTTCCCCACATCCTCGCCAGCACTTATTGTTGTTTGACTTCATAATGGCTGCCATTCTTACTGGAGTGAGATGGTATCTTAGGGTGGTTTTGATTTGCATTTCTCTGACTGCTAGAGATGGGGAGCATTTTTCATGTACTTGTTGATTGATTGTATGTCCTCCTCTGAGAAGTGTCTGTTCAGGTCCTTGACCCATTTGTTGATTGGGTTATTTGTTATCTTATTGTTTAATTTTTTGAGTTCTTTGTATATTCTGGATATTAGGGCTCCATCTGAAGTGTGGGGAGTAAAAATTTGTTCCCAGGATGTAGGTTCCCTATTTACCTCTCTCATTCACAATATCCTCAAAAAAAAAAAAAAAAAAAAAAAAAAAAAACCTTGGGAATTAACCTAACAAAAGAGGTGAAAGATTTATACAATGAAAACTACAGAACCCTAAAGAGAGAGGTAGAAGAAGATCTTAGAAGATGGAAAAATGTACCCTGTTCATGGATAGGCAGAACCAACATCATCAAAATGGCGATATTACCCAAAGTTCTCTACAGGTTCCACGTAATGCCAATCAAAATCCCAATGGCATTTCTTGTGGAAATAGATAAAGCTATCATGAAATTCATATGGAAAAACAAAAGACCCAGAATAGCAAAAGCAATTCTAAGCAGGAAGTGTGAATCTGGAGGTATAGCGATACCAGAGTTCAAATTGTACTACAAAGCAATAGTAACAAAAACATCACGGTACTGGTACCAAAACAGGCAGGTGGACCAATGCTACAGAATAGAGGACACAGAGACCAATCCACAAAATTACAACTTTCTTATATTTGATAAAGGGGCTAAAAACATGCAATGGAGGAAGGATAGCATCTTCAACAAATGGTGCTGGGAAAACTGGAAATCCATATGCAACAAAATGAAGCTGAACCCCTTTCTCTCGCCATGCACAAAAGTTAACTCAAAATGGATCAAAAAGCTTGATATCAAATCAGAGACTCTGCACCTAATAGAAGAAAGAGTTGGCTCCGATCTACGTATTGTGGGGTGGGGCTCCAAATTCCTTCATAGGACGCCCATAGCCCAAGAGTTAAATACAAGAATAAACAAATGGGACTTACTTAAACTAAAAAGTTTTTTCTCAGCAAGAGAAACAATAAGAGAGGCACTTTCCTTTAAACTTCTGGGTGGCGTTTGCAAAAGGAGAGTTCAACTGCAAGTTTATAACCTTACCTTGCAGCTTTTCTAGAAAGTAACTGGGCTTTATTTACACCTGCCTTCAAAAAATAAACACTCATGAAGCCCTGATGGCAATAAACCAGAAGGAATCCATAATTTACGTATCACCAGAGGAGGCCATGAAGAAGCAAAAGCAGCAGAAATGATTGACTATTTTGCAGATTACTGTATTTTTACATGTATTGAACACCCCATATTTTGATTGAATTTAGCTGATTCTGCATTTACCTTCAGTTGCATATTACTCAAGACAAGCACAATGTTTCTTGAAAAAAATAAAACTGAAAGGAAAATTGAATAAAGCATAAAAGAATTTATTCATGCTGAGTCGTTCTCTTACCAGGAAAATTTCCAATTCTTGTGAATTAATTTCTTTGATCATTATAAACAACCGGATAAAATAGCACAATTTCCCACCCTGCAAGAATGTAAATATGGACATTTAATTTCTCCCTGCTGCTCTTTAAATAATGAGGTTTTTTTTTTCACAAATATGCTTGTAGTAGAGTTATTCAGCTAGGAAGCTATAGCTGTCTTAGGATCAGTGTTGGGAAAGTAGCTCCTGCTTTGCAGAACATTCAGATCCCCTGTCCTCCTTCAGCGGACTTACTGTTCACATTATCTTTTATTTCCCATGCATAATCAGCTTCATTTTCATACCCTTAATGGAGGTTTTCCTAACTGTGAATCTATCCATCTCAGCAGAAGCAGGGACCACATCTCTTTTACATATTGAAATTCATGTTCAGTTATATGCTAACTTTAACCCCAGAATTTATTTAGACTATTTTTTTAAATAACCATTGTGAATCCAGACACCATTATCTGTATCCAGTTATTTTTTTATTGCTTTTGTTTTTTAAATACATGACAGCGGAATGCATCACAATTCTTATTACTCATATAGAATACGATTTTTCATGTCTCTATTTGTTTACAAAGTATGTTCACACCAATTCATGTCTTCATACATGTACTTTGGATAATGATGTCCATCACATTCCACCATCATTGCTAACCCCCTGCTCCCTCCCTTTCCCTCCCACCCCTCTGCCTTACAAAAACTCTCAATGAAATTTATAACATCAATGGATATTGTACATGAAATGTAATATTATTAAAATATTCTTTCTCTTCCTGCCTAAATGATTTTCTTATAGGAAAGATGCTCAGGGTTACTTAGTTGTTAAATTTAGGAGAAAATGAATGTGTAAGTCAATTAAACTTTTGAGAGAAAGCTTGCGTGCTAGAGAGAAGGCATGAATTAATATATGAATATAGCAAGGGTGGTAGGATGCTTTGTCTTATTGCAGTTACAAAATTGAGGTCCACAGCAGGCGTTTATTCAAGTAGAATTCAGATTTTGCAATAGAGACTGAAACTTCCAGAGTACTTACTCCTGCTGGGATATACATTATGGGAATGAGATTCAAATGAGAAATTCTTTGTAGACAATCTGAATACTAATGAAAGGCAGAATTAAGTATGCTTCTGTCAATTCCTTTTTGAAAAGATTGGAGGTAGGAGTTGGAGAGGCTTCTGGCAAAAAGAAGATGATAAGCCTGTGAGGGGAAAATTTGTTTCATAGAGAAGAGTGGACTGACCTCTAAAGCCAATCAAGGGAAACTTCTGAGAATTCCAACCTTGTTTCTGCCCACTGACTCCGGCTGAAGTCCATGTGAATAGCAGTCCATGCAGCTGTGCTTCTGCATTGTTTGCTTGGTTCCAAAGCCCTGGACTGGAGAACAGTTGCAGCTCACTCTGCTGGGCCCCGTCAGACTGGCTGGGCACTGGAACAAGTAGCTGATATAGTTTAGTAGGCTGTTCCTTTCTTCCTATCCTGGAGGCCCAACGTTATCCAGAACTGGAATGGAACCAGGTGTCTTCTTGTTTGGTTGTTGTTATTTTCTGTTTTCAGGGACTTGCTAAGACAATCCACTAATTTTCAGAATATTACAAATGGTGTATATGTAGGAAAGTTTGATTCCATCTCTTCAATTTCAGAAGGAGCTTTGTTTCAAGCTTATTCAACTCTCATGGTGAGTGAGTTTTTGAACTTGTACATTTCTCTTAATTTTGGATTTTTGATAAGTAACATTGCCAGGTGGCATTGCTGGAAACATTGTAGTGGGGAAAAAAAATAAACAGGTTAGGAATAAATCATTAGACTTTTTTCCTCTCTTCAGTGAGACTTAAAAGACTTTGATGAATTGGTAAAAGGTGTAAAGAAAATACTGGAAAGCATAAAGTGAAAGGAGTACATGCAAAATTCTGATTATGAAATACTTTAGGCATTCTTAAACCTAAATCTCCAGGGCTATTTAACATAAATACTTTTATTTTCTGAAGTAGATATTTTGTATTAACCCTCTTGGCTACAGAAAACAAGCATAATACCTTCCCCCCAATTACAAAGATCCTGTATTTATATTTATATCTGTGAATGATGCAAAGTAGATATTCTGTAATATTATTTCAATCAGATTTCACCATATGCTGTGTTTCACTGCAGCCAAAATCAAAACCAAAACAAAAATTGAATTTGGTGAATTAGTGATTATAATAGAAGTGAAATTAACAAAAAAATGTTTCTATATGGAAAGGCTATAAAGTTTTCCAACGTAGAGACATCTAATAGGATTACCTATTTGTGTTGTTACTCATAAATCAGTGACTTTATCAGATCTATGTTAAATTTGCTAAATAGAGCTATGACTCCTCTGTAGAACAAGCACGTCAAGTTGTTTATTCGTGTTTGATAGTGTGTTGCTTCTTAACATTTAAGCAAGTGGTATCTGCAACTGCTGACAAAAGCCTGCTTGCCATCAGATTTGTGATTATGGTTTTATGCCCCACCTATTTCTTCTACCCACAAGACAGCCTGAGATGGTAGTGATGGCCTCAGGGGTGCCACGCAGCAGGATTACTCCAGAAGGTCTCACTCATTCCCGTTCAACTTGCAGCATATTGAGTGTTTAGAGTAGGTGGAAACAAGAGAGCTCTCTATTACATGCACAGAACAAGATCACATCTGTTTGACTATAAACAGAAGGCTCCAGAGTTCTTCTGTGTTAAGTCTTCATCTCAATTGGACTGGGTACACTATGGATTTTCTGGGTATTATTTCAGTTTTTAGA
Source organism: Urocitellus parryii (assembly GCF_045843805.1). NCBI lineage: Eukaryota > Metazoa > Chordata > Mammalia > Rodentia > Sciuridae > Urocitellus > Urocitellus parryii. Next base: position 104,991,286 of record NC_135531.1, read on the forward strand.
ATTAAGAATAGAGATCTTCTCAGTTACCTGTACATTCAGCTCTCTCATTTAATACATAATGGGTCTGGTGCTTTTATTCTTTTGCCTGAAATAGCTTACCATGTAGGAGTCAGATAGGGTATCTTCATATTTTGAAGACCTTAACTATATTCAGTGGATGTCTGATATATTCCCTGAAATGCTATAAAGAATGTTTTTGAGAGTTTTCTATTCCCCTCTCAGCTAATCAATGACCTGGATATGTCATATGCAATCTTTTTTTTTAACTTCATTCCAATTGCTTTATCTCTCATAGACTTCATTTTTAAATTGTATCGGTAGATAATAGTCCTACTACCATGCTTCATTTTCTCCTTCAGCATGTACTAAGTAGCTTTGATGTTCCAGGTTCACAGTACTGTACAAGGTACAGTATTCCTTTCAAGGATCCAATAAACTAGTAAGGAAGGGCAGAAAAGAAAATAAGCAGGACATGGTGAAAATTAGACATATATGAGTGTTATCAGCATTTCTCTTCCCTGACTGCTAAAGAATATCCTGGATTGTGAAAAGCAGTGACAGAGAATGGGAGAGCAGTGTCTGTTTGGGGGATCTCTGATGACTTCATGGCTGTGGCATGTCTGGTGCCTAGGAAAGTTTCTGTGCAAAAGTGCAGGATGCCTAGTTGCTATGGTAATACCTTCCATGAGGAGGCTCTGTGATGGAGTCTTATCAGCAAGGAAAAAAAAAAAAAACCTCACTTGCTAGATAACCACAATCTTTCACCAGCTCTGCTGCTCCTGAGCCTACCTGCATAAGAGTAACTTTAAACAATGGACTTTCTTGAGGGCTACACAAAGCTCCTAACATTGCTCATTACAACTGTAGAATGTAACTGAGGAATAAGCTGTATAATGTTGCTAACTCCATAACTTTCATGTATACAAAGAATAATGCTTGCATAGTCTTTAATCTGATTGATGAGACATATATAATAAAGATTGCTGGAGTAATTCTTTAGACCTGCTTCTCCATCAGAGAGCAGTGCTCCACCCAATCCCAGCCATTATCTTCAAAATCTGCATACATGAGTCTTTATTTTTCTAATCTCCCATCACCCCCTCGCCAGAACCTGCTAGTTTGGATGTGCTGCTTGTAGCACTGGATTTGATACCTAATTTTCAGTTTCTTCCTCTGAATTCTTTCAACTACCTTGAGAGAAAAACTGCCAGGGAGGAAGGGAAATAAGAGTAAAGGAGAGAAGAGTAACTTGCAACTTTTTTGTGGAAATTGTGGACTGATCATAGGTGTGTCCTCTGTCTTGTTGGAGGCCTCATTAAAAGAGAAGTTACATGTGAAAGAAAGAGTAAACTTACAGTAAAGATGCATGGAACCAGGAACTGAGAGTTTTAAACAAAGAAGGTGGAAGTTGAATGGGACATTTCTGTTGACCAATAAAATACAGTGATGGAATCCCAGCCATAACACATGGTGAGGATTAGTAGAAAAGGTCAGATGACTTACAAGGTAGAACATTAGAGAGATCACAAGGTCAGAGGCAGGAGCAGGAGAAAGTCTGGCTATCCACCTCTGAACCTCTGAGTAGAACTTATGGGGTTTGACTGTTGAATGTGTCTCTAGCATTTTCCTCACTTCCCCTTCAAGGAAACCAGAGAGGCTGTCTTCTTATGTCACCAACTTGCCTGTGCCTGAGAAATGAGCAAGCGGACAGAGAGGTTATCTTGCACTTCCCTCTCTCCTTTAAGACAGGCATGTATATTAGATGGACACATAGGATTGGCCCCATAACAATATGTGCATTCATTTCATAAACACCTTAAAACACTGTAATAATTGAAGTAAATCCTAATAGGTTGCAATGGAAGACCATTTATTTTTCTTCTTTAAAATGGTCTGATCATCAGAGATGCTGCTGTTGCTGCTGCTGCTGCTGCTGCTACTGCTGCTGCTGCTGCTACTGCTGCTGCTGTTGCTGCTGTTGCTGCTGCTGCTACTACTACTACTACTACTACTGATAAATGAATAGAATGGCATCACTGAATATTTGTTACTTTGGAGGAGAGAACGAGCTTGGATTTAATTGACACTGCATCTCTTCTTCCATTGCCTTTTATCAAGATACAGAAATCCAACACTTTGCTGTGTGGTTATAATTCTTTCACACTAAAATTTAGTCTATAAGCAAGAGTGTGTGTGAGATCTCTTTAAGTTATTAAAACCACTTTATGTGATAGTTTAACTCAATATCAAGTGCTTTAGTGAATAACACAGGAAGTAAAGAAAAACCCAAGTTACTATGGAACATTTACTAAGACCATAGACTTGTAACAATAAATATTATTAAGTAAACAATAAATTTCAATACTTGGGCTGCTGATTAATATACATAATCATTTCAATATGTTTCAACACAACTTTGGTTACTGTAGTCGTGTTGATGTCTATGGGAGAGCACAGGGAATGCACTGGAGCTGGCCTAGTCTGTGGCACTCACACTTTAGTGTGCATCAACATCATAGCACCTAACACCTGTTAAAACAGGCAGCGGGGTCCTATCCTCAGAATTTAAGATCCTGCATGTCTGGGCTGGGCACTAGGGGTTTGCATCTCAAGATTTTTTCATTTCAGGTTTCCATGTGTTGTTTTTGCTGCTGCTGGTCCAGGATCCATACTGGCTCAAAAAAAGGAGTGGTATGATTTCTTGAAAGCAAAGGAAAACAAGTTAATTTTTTCCTTCCTTATTAAAATGTCAATTCATTCTTAGCTTCTTGAGGCCAAAACCAATGTATTACTCTCCATTTCCCACCAGCGTCTACTAGAATACCTTGTACTTACTAGACAATGTATATTCAGTGGTAACCCACTCTCCATTGGTACTCTCTGTTGGTTCTACTGATGCCAGATTACAGTTTTCTAAATATTTCTGTTTAAGACAATTTCACCAACACAAAATTCTTTAATCCCAAAGAATTTCTTAAAGAGGTCATATCTTTGATGTCATGGAACATTTATACTTTCTCTGGTTTGGGGATGATTGGTTGTTGTATTTGAAGAAAAATAAAATTTAACTATTAAATTATTTAAGTGTTGGTAAAAATAAAAATCTTAACTCCAAAAAACTTATAGCTCATGAAAAAATCTAGTCAATTTTCATAACTAAACTCAATCTAAAATTTCATGTGAATTCACTGTAATATGTTTTTGTTCACTTATTCAACTGAAATTTATTGGACTCTTTTTATATGAGTTATTCCTCCCTCAACCTTTGGGATCACATTATACTACTAATAGTACTTAACCAACATTATTGGGAGAAAAAAAAACTTTTTTATATCCAGTTCCCACAGCAAATTATGTAGGCACCTTAGGTACATTAAGGAATATCTGTGTGAATTAGGCTTGGCATTGAAAAATTTTTTTGAAAATATTTTTATTGAAAATATCTTTTGAAAATAATTTGAGATTTCTAGTGAAGTAATAATATACAGAGCATATTGCAAATGGTTGTAGTTCCAAATGGATACATTAATGCACACTCTTGCTTCACCCTAAGACCATGACTCTGTCTTATATATGTATGTAAGGTAAATCTTACATATATATATATATATATATATATATATATATATATATATATATCTTACATAGATAGATAGATAGATAAATCTTACATATATATATATATACATATATATATATAAAACAGAGTCATGGTCTTAGAAGACTTTTCACTTGAGAGGGTGAAGCAAGAGCGTGCATTAATGTATCCATTTGGAACTACAAACATTTGCAATATGCTATGTATATTATTACTTCACTAGAAATCACAAATTATTTGAAAAAACAGACCCCAATCATATTGTGAACAAGCACTGTTTCATGAAATCTTATAAAATATCCAATTTATAGTTATTGCTCAATAAGCCATTATTGAATTTAATGATATAATTCAATAATCATACAAAGACTTCTGACGACAGGGACTGTATCATATTCATATTCACATGTTTATATTTTGCATCTCCCAAAATGCTCTGCATATGGTTGAATTGTTGTATACCTGGAAGCTCCCAGGTGCATTAACCTATTAAATTCCAAGAGATTTAGGCTTTATACATGATTCATTAATTTAAAAAGAAGTAAAGGGAAAAAAGAAAAAAAACAGAAAATAAACAAAACTTCTTGGCTAACAATCATCTTAACATTGGAAGCTCTGCCCTAAGGTCTGTAAACTGTAGTGCTGCATTTAAGAAAAACAGCAGCAACAACAAAAACTAAAGAGAGCACTTATAGACCATTCTGATATTACAATAGTATGTGTTAAGATAAAATTATAGCTGGATAGGACCACCAAGAATTATGTCATATTAAAAATATTGTTCCCATGAATTATAGATGCTTTTGCTGGTAAAATGATCCCATGAGTCTGCTGAGCCTCTGCAGTAAATCTGGTGATTCACCGAGAATTGGGCCTTGTTATGCTGGCAACGAAGAGAATGATTAAAAGCAAATAAGAACAAGACAAGGACTATTCACCAACCCCAACAACCAGAGGATTTGTGGATACTTAACATGAACTACTGAAATGTTCATTGGCTAATGTCCCTAGGAGAATCTTTCTCTACAGTCATGGTTCATTAGCTTTGGTAGCATTCTCTTCTCTGCTTAAGTTAAGGACAGGCAAGTGTGGAAGGAGTGATGACACTGAGGAATGTCTTGAAAAATTCTGTCTCAAAGTGCCAACTAAGCCAGGCAAAAACACATTTCTTAGATCCATGTAACTAAAAATTTTGCTGATGTGTTAACATAAAAGCTAGCAATATGTAATAGATGTGTTATAGTCTTCATCTTACCATGGAACCAAGATCATATAAAATTTAGTATTTATAAATTATGGTGCTGAAAGAAGAATCAATTATCCCTATTGATTTAATATGATTTTATTTCTTGGAACTTGCTGGTGGAACTGCAGATAATCTAGTAACACAGCTTGGTTCTGTGAGTTGGCCTTTGGGAACTCTTTTTATCAGATAGTACTGATTCTCTGTGGTTTTATTCAGTTTGACCTATCAAATTCCTGATTGTATCATCTTGCAATATGAAGCTTTCAGGGTGTGAATAGCCAGGAATAAACGAGAAGGAGCTATTTATGTTTGGTGAAAAGAAGGAAAGTAGGAACCTTGGCTACCTGGCATCACCACCTTTTCTATCATGTGAGGCTGACTCATTCTGAAACAACTCTGAATAGTAATATTGTTTAATGAATAATCTTGTTTAACATATATAATATATAGTAACCATTATACATAATAATGCCATGAACTTTATAATCTTCTTGCTTTGTTTTTTAATTCATTAGAAAAATCCAGTCAGGAGAGGTTGAAAAAAAAAATGGTAGACTAGACAAACTCATCTTATAGTAACTGCACTCTGAAATTGAATCAAAACAACAGTTCTGTTGTGGCATGATGAAGTAGAAAGGCTGTGGGAAAGCACCAGAACACACCAGAAAACCGGCAACCAGGCAACCATCAGAAATAATGGTTTTTCAAATAGAAAGAACAACAGGTACAGACTGTGGCAGAACCTGGTGAGCAAGGACTTACTGGGGAGGGGAAGTTCCTTTATGATGACCTGAAAGAAAATTTCCCAGTGAATTTAAGAAAAGCAGGCTCCACTGTCCATCAAATTTGCAACATAGATAAGAAAAATGCTTTGATTTTATGAAACGAGCTGGTATGCACAAGGGTTCCAGCACTTCTTAGTGGATCTAGTGAAAGGGGTAAAGCAATGGCAGCTTAAAAGGGCTCTTTGTTTGGACTTTCTAAGTGAGGAATTAGAAATCACTTTTATTATTTTATTTTTCTTTTTTCTCTATTTTAAAAATTTTGTTCATTGTTTTCCTGGTTTGCTTTCTTTTTGCGTGCCCAAGACTCAGTGGACATTTATAGTTGTTCATTGGATTGGGGGACACCTAAACCATGAGTCAATCTGGGCACAGGAGTGCACTGTAACATGAACTTAGGGGAAGGTTTGGGTAGCAATGGGAGCCATGGCTGCTGGTCAGTTCTAGAGAGCAGAGAAGAGCAAAATGTGCTTTCGTTTGAAATTTGTAATCTGAACTTTGTGATAATGAGCAAGGATAAAAGGGAGTAGAATTAAATTGGGTGAGGATTGGTTGGAAAACTGCTACCTATAGCATTCTACCATAGGCAAAACTAACTCCCTTATGCCCCAAAGTGTCTGGAGGCTCTGCTGACACAACCTGAACACTGAACACATCTCACAGAGCTCCTCTCAGCTCTTGGACTGAGACTATCAGAATGAAGAGTGCAGTGTGGCGCAATCTAGATTTAACCACAGTCTCCCTGGGTAAGAAGGCTTGACATCAGCTCAAGAGAGAGTTATATTCCCATCTCCATGTGTAAAAGCATGCCATGTTGAGGATAAATTTGGCTCTAAAATGGACTACCCTCCCCCCAATACGTGCTGTCAGACAAAGAGGGTCTGCTCAGCATACCCCCTAACACATTGGCTGTTTTGGGTCAGAGCTGGGAGCAAATAGCCTTATAATCATCTCTCACAACCATCCTCATCATTGGGGGATTGTAAAATTGAAACTCTGGAAAAAAAGTGTTTTCAATTAAGAAAATGTCAGAAAGGAGTAAATTGATTTTTTTGACAATTTTTGTTACATTAGCTCTCTTGTGTAAATTGTTTTGTAGTGTTTTCCCTCTTTATTTTTTTAACAGTTGTACCTAAATTTTAAGTATTTTTTCAATAAATAGAATTTTTGGATACATATTTCATTCTTTCTCATCTCTATTTATTTCCTTGCCCCTTCTTCCTTCTTCCTCTCATTTTATCTTCTGTTTTCCTCCCTCTTCACCATTTCTCTCTCTTTTTTCTCCCTTCCTTCTTTCTTCCCATTTTTCCTTTCTTCCTTCCTTCCCCTTCATCCAAGGCAATTTCATGTTAGGTATGCTAACATTAATGCCTATTATATATTGTTTTATATATTATTTATCACTCACTTTCTTATTGGTTAATAGAGTTGTAGAGATCATTAGTAATAAGTTTTAAAACACAGGTTGATAGATGGTTTGCTATTCAGTTACCACTTTTATTGGCAGTTATTTTCTCCTCTCAAAGCAGTAGACTACACAGATTGGATGTTTGGTGCTAAAATATACCCCCAGCTCAGGACCTGATTGCAAAGACATTGCTGCTCACTAAAAGACACTCAAATAGTAGAAAATAGATGCCCAAACATAGAACACAAAGAAACAACCTAATAAGGTGAGTCCAAAAATCAACCCACAGGTATTGAAGTAGAGAAAATCCTACACAGAAAATTTTAAAAGTTAATTATTAAAGTAAATAGGAGAAATACAGGATGTGAAAGAATATTTCACAAAATAGAGAGAGTCTGAAAAAGAACTAAACATACTTAAAATGAAAGGCTCAATAAATCAAATAAAATATTCATTTGATAGTCTTCCCAATAGATTAGATCAAATAGAAGACAGAATCTCAGAACTTGAAGACCAAGGAGCTAGCCTTGCACATTTAAACACTATTTTTTTTAAAAAAAAGAAACTATGATCATAATATATAAGGATAATGGGACAACATTAAGAGACCAAACTTGAGACTCAGTGGCATTGAGGAAGGAGCAAAAATATAAGATAATGTAATTGATCACCCATTTAGTGAAATAAAAAAAAAAACATCAAGTACAGATCCCACCCAATTTATGCTGGGCATGGTGATACATGCCTGTAATCCCAGTAGCTTGGGAGGCTGAGGCATGAGGATCACAAGTTCAAAGCCAGCCTCAGCAAAAGCAAAGCAATAGACAACTGAGTGAGACCCTGTCTCTAAATAAAATACAAAATAGGGTTGGAGATGTGGCTCAGTGGATGAATGCCCTTGAATTCAATACTTGGTACCTCCCCCAATTTTTTTTTAAAGAACAAGTGATGCTAGGTCACATTTAGAAGCAAATCAGTCAGAATAGCACCAAATTTCTCAGCTAAGATTGCTGTATCCAGCAAAGCTATCCTTCTTGATTGAGGAAGAAATACAAATTTATCAAAACAATCATTAACTAAAAGAATTGATGACTACCAATTCCAATTACAGGAGATATTTAAAGGAATCCTACATACAGAAGGAAAAATAAAAACAACTATAAGTCAACTTGGAACGAAATAAATCTCATTTATAAACAGATAAAGAAATAAAAATTAGGAGCAAGTTAAACATTAGAATAAAATAAATGACAGGAAGGTATACACACTTCTTTATATAAGACTGAGTGTAAATGGACTCAATTCTCCAATTAAAATACATAAAGTGGCAGATTGGATTTAAAATAAAAACAAGTATATGATTCCTACAAGAAATATTTCAGTCAGACATTCACAGACTGAAAGTAAAACGATGGAAAATAATATTCTATGCAAATAGAACCCCCAAAGAAGCATAAGTAGCTACTTTAATACCAAACAAAGCAGATATGGAGCCAAAATTAATAAGAAGAGACAAAGAAGTTCACTAAACATTGCTAAAGGGAACAATCCAACAAGAAGATACAACAATATTAAATGTTTATGTGCCAAACATTGGTGCACCTAACTATGTAAATCAAACACTACTCACACAAGGACACATATAGACTCCAATATGACAATAGTGGGTGATTTTAATCCAGTTTTTAGACAAAATCAACAAAGATACTGCAGGGTCAACTCATACTATAAATCAAACTGTCTTAACAGACATGTTTAGAATAGTTCATCCAATAAATTTATTATACTTTCTTTTCATCTGCTTATGAAACTTTCTCCAAAAGACATCATCATATTTTAGGCTATGAAGCAAGTCTTCAGAAATACAGAAAATTGAAGTAATTACTTATGATCTTATCAGTTGAAAGTTGATGGGTTGAAACTAGAAATCAACATCAAAATACACAAGTAAATGTCTAGAACTCATAAATAAATTCAGCAAAGTAGCAGGATACAAAGTAAATACCCATAAATTAATTGCATTCCTATACTCCAATGATGAATCACCTGAAACAAAAATTAGAAAAACCTTCCCATTCACGATAGCCTCCAAATACATAAATAAATACATAAATAACATAGGAATAAATATAGCAAAGAGATGAAGAATCTCTACAATGAAAACTGTGAAACAGAAAAGAAAGAAATTGAGGAAGACCTTAGGAAATGGAAAAACCTCCAATGTTCTTGGATAGGCAGAATGAATATTGTCAAAATGGCCAACTATTAAAAGCACTATATAGGTTCAATGCAATTCCCATTTAAAGTCTAATAATGTTCATCATGGAAATACCAAAGGCAGTCATGAAATTCATTTGGAAAAATAAGAGGCCCAAAATAGCTAACGTGATCCTTTGTGAGAAATACAAAGCAGGAGGCATAACTCTACCAGAACTTAAATTATGGTATAAAGCTATGTAACAAAAGCAACATAGTATTGGCACTGAAATAAGCAAGAAGACCAATGGAACTGAATAGAAAATACAGAGATAAACCCACATAAGTACAGTTAGCTCTTTCTAGATGAAGGCAGCAAAAACATACACTGGAAAAAAAAGATAGCCTCTTCAACAAACAGTGCTGGTAAAACTGGAAATCTATGTGTAACAGAATGAAAGTTAACCCCTGTTTCTCACTGTGCACAAAAATCAACTCCAAGTAGATCAAAGACCTAGGAATTAGACCAGAAACCTTGCACCTGCTAGAGGAAAAGGTAGGCCCAACACTTCAACATATTAGCACAGAACCAACTTCCTGAACAAGACTCCTAAATCACAAGAAATAAAATAAAAAGTCAATAAATGGAGTGGCATCAAACTAAAAAGCTTCTTCACAGCAAAGGAAACATTCAAAAGCATTAAGAGAGAACCTACAGAATGGGAGAAAATCTTGGCTACCTACATCTCAGATAAGGCATTAATTTCCAGGATATACAAAAAATTCAAAAGGTTTAATATAAAAAATCAATAAATGGGCAAAGTACTGAACAGAACCTTCTGAAAAGAAGAAATACAAATGATGAACAAATATATGAAAGAATGTTCAACATCTCTAGCAGTTAGAGAAATACAAATTAAAAACACACTGAGATTCCTTCTCACTCCAATCAGAATGGCAAATATAAAGAACACAAGTAAAATGAATGTTGTTGAGGGTGTGGGGAAAAGAGTATGCTCATACATTTTTGTTGGGACTACAAATTGGTACAACCCCACTGTGAAGCAGTATGGAGATTCTTCAAAAAACTAGGAATAGAACCATCATCTGACCCAGTTATCCCACTCTCTGGCATGTATCTTAAGGAATTAAAATCAGCACACTATAGTGATAGCCACATCAATGTTTATGGCAGCACAGCAATTCACAATAGCTATGGAACCAACATAGATGCCCATCAACAGATGAATGTATACAGAAATTGTGGTGATACACACAATGGAATATCACTTAGCCATAAAGAAAAAAATGATTTTATAAAATTTTCCAATAAATGGGTAGATTTGGAGAATATCATGCTAAGTGAAATAAGCTAATCCCAAACAACCAAAGGTCAAATGTTTTCACTGATATGTGGAAGCTAAACCACAGTAAAGGTGGGGGAGGGGAAGAAGAAAAATTCAGTAGATTACACAAAGGGGAACAAAAAGAAGGGAGAGGAGATAGGAATAGAAAAGACAGTAGAATAACTCTAATGTAATTTTCTTAAGTACACATATGAAAGTACCTAAGTGAATCCCACCATTTTGCCCATCCACAAGAATGAGTCCTAATTGGAACAAGATATATTCCATGCTTGTATAATTTTATCATAAGAGATTCTTCTATCATGTACAACTAAGAAGAACCAATGACATTTAAAAAAAGAAAATTAAAAAGAAATTATGTAAACACATAGAGATTGAATAATGCACTTAGGAATGATGAGGAAAGCCTCAAAGAAATGAGAGCAGAAATATTTTTAAATTCTTGGAATCAAAATAAAACACACTAAAATGTCTGGGAGTAAAGGCAGTTCTAAGAGGAAAGTTTATAGCTGAGTGCAAACAAAACAAAAAACAAAACAGGAAAACTCAGAAAAATTCCAAATAAATAATCTAATGATGTATCTCAAGGCCTTAGAAAAATAAACAAAAATACATCCCATATCCAGTATAAAGAAAGAAATAATAATGATCACAGATGAAATTAATTAAATAGAGAATATAAGGACAATAAAAGAATTAATGGAATAAGGGTTTATTCTTTGAGAATTAACAAGAAGGGTTTATCCTTTGAGAATTTCAGTGGTCCAAATTTTAAAGGTCCAAATTGAAATTTGGACCTTTACCATATGAACCAAAACAAAGAGAAAAGACTCAAATTAAAAAAAAAAAACAAATTAGAAACAAAAAAAGTAAATAATACAACAAAACACCATTGAAATCCAGAAAATCATTAGGGACTAATTTGAAAATTTATATTTCAATAAATTAGAAAATTTAGAAGAAAAATACAGAAATTTCTAGATATATCTGACCTACCAAAATTGAACCAAAAAGATTATCTAAACAGACCAACAGCCAGCCATGAAATTGAAGCAGTAATAAAATGTTCCTCAACAAAGAAAAGCCCAGCACCAGATGGATTCACAGCAGAATTCTACCAAAGCTTTAAAGAAAATTTAAAATAAATAATTTAAAATTATTCCAGGAAATAGAAAGGGAGGGAACAATTTCAAACTCATTCTGTGAAACTAGTATAACCCTGACATAAAAATTTGATAAGTATACTTCAAGGAAAGAAAACTGCAGACCAATATCTTTGATGAACACAGAAGTAAAAATCATTAATAAAATATTAGCAAATGAAATTCAACAGAACATTAAAAAGTCATATATCATGATCAAGTTTGTTTCATTATAGGGATAGAGTTTGTTTAACAAGGGTTCTGGGGAAACTGGGTATCCATATGGGAAAGATTGAAAATGGATCCATATCACTCACAATGTATAAGTCAACTCTAAACAGATTGCAGTCCATGGAATAAGATCAGAAAACTTTGAAACTATTAGAAAAGAACACAGGGAAATTACTCCAGCATTTAGGCATAGATAGCCAATTTCTCAGCTCAGAAAATAATACTAATATTTCCTATAGCTCAGGAAATAATACCAAGAATCAATAAATGAGATGGCATTAGATTGAAAAACTTATACACAGCAGAGGCAATATTTATTGGTATGAAGAAAGAACTCACAAAATGAGAGAGAAAATCTTTTCCAGTTACTCTTCTGATAGAGGGTTAATATCTAGAACATATAAAGGACTGAAAAGAAAAAAATCTCGACACCACACAAATGAAAACCAATAACTCAGTCCATTTAATGGGCAAATGAATTAAACAGACATTTCTCAAGAGAAGTAATACAAGTGGCCAACAATTATATGAAAATATATTCAACATTCCTAACCATCAGGGAAATGAAAACTCCTGAGATTTCATCTTACTCCAGTGAGAGTGTTAATTATCAAGAACACAAACAATAGTGTGCTGGTGAGGAGGAGAAGAAGAAGGATAAGAGTAAAATGTGGAAGTGGGAGGTATCTCATGAAAATGGAAGACCAGTAAGTTTGAGGAAGGGGATCTGGGAGGGAGAAGCAGAGGGCACGAGGAGATACCAGGGAATGAAACTGATAAAGCATGTTTTGTGGTTGATTAAATATGCCACAATGAAATCCACCATTGTGTACATTAGGCACCAATAAAAAATAAAAAGGAAAACTGTTCAGTTAAATTTTGATACATAGTATTTGCACATATTTATGAGACACAATGTGATGTTTTACTTCATGTATGACTTTTCTTAATTCTGAAACATATTTCATAAAGGGACTTTTATAACATATGGATTATAGAAACCAATAGGATAAACTGGGTCATTGCAAGTAGCCTCAAGTCTATATAAATGCCAAAGATTGACAGCAGTTTGAATAAATACTATGATAGAAAATTGAAGATATAGAGTGTATTTCAAATGCATGTGAATATTTTCATCAATAAAATACAAATAATTTTAAATACACTTTCTGATAATTATATATTTTTTAAATTTAATATACGAGGTACAACTTTTCTACCATGTAGAATCTTGAAGAACATATTTTATGTTAAGAAAATTTTTTATACTCTGAAATTCTGTACATTGAGGATAAGGTATAATTTTCAGAAAATGATATGCTTCCTGCCATTGCCTCCTCTTACACCCATAGCAGATGTTGACTGTTTTTCTGTTGACCTCTTATTCAGTTTTGGAATCATTTTCTATACATGCTTCAGGTGGCCATGATCAATTGATTGGTGAAGGAATTAAAATTCAAGTTATTTTTTCTTGTCAGCTTTGGTATTATTATCTCGCAAGGATCAAACCCAGCATCTGAGATCCAAAGATATACCCACAAACTCATACTCCAAAGCAAAACTGGTACATTATAAATCATGTTTCTTTAAAAATTCAAAAACTACTCAGAAGAATGTATAATAAAGGGAAAGTGTTCTGGGATATTTTATCTTTTCTATCTAACTTGGAACTATGAGTTTAATTACCACCCAATATTGGTAATTAGATGATATTTAAAACAACTACTGTAAGGTCATCCATTGACTTGAAGTGGGAAGAAAAGAAAGTAATATTGGATGTCTTTTATTTATTTATTTTTTTCACCTCACAACAACTCTTATAGGAACGAATAAACTTCATTTTTTTACTGTTAAGGTGATTGAGAGCCTGGAAGATTAAATCATTTGCCCAAATCATTGGGTCCTTAAATAGAAGAACCACCATTCAAACAAATTTGTAGCTTTCTAAAAACATGATGTTTATTTTATGGAACTGAAAGGTTTAATTTGGTTTGCTTGTACTCAAGATGTTTCCTAAATTGAGTCAGCAGATTCTGAATAAGTAGGTGCATAGATTAGGACATCTAGCTCGGTTTCACTATGTTTTTGGAATCATAGTTTTGGCTACATTTTTATGTTACAGCCAGAAGTCAAGGAACTGAACTCTCCATTATTGTAAAAGAAAAAAAGGTGGGGTGGAGGGGAGCTGTTAATATGATGCCAGGTAAATAAAACTAATGCTCAGCACAGAGCCATTTTATTTGCTGAGTATGGCTGGCTATTTCTGCCTTATGCACTTTTTAAATATAGGATTGTTTTACCAATGTATACAAAATTACCTCTTGGAAGAAATTAAATATTTAATACAGGTATATTGAGAATATTGATACATGGACATACACAGCCTTCTGTTTATTTAGGTCTTCATTAATTTCTCAGCAATGATTCATAGTTTTCTGCGTCAACGTTTTGTAGTTGTGTAGTTAAATAGATCTCTAGATACTTAACAGGGTTTTAATGACATTATAGTGTATCTCTTAAATTTTATTTTCAAATTGATTTTAATTGTTTAAAGATACAATGCTTTTGTATCAGACTTTATATCCAAAATAATTGCTGAGTTTACCTATTAATTCTAGATAGTAAATTATTTTGAATTTTACAAACATAAAATCACATAATTTGTGAAGAATGGTATGTTTATAAGTTTTCTCCTTTTTAAAACATTTATTTTTTAGTTGTAGGTGGACACAATACCTTTATTTTACTTTTATGTGGTACTAAGGATAGAACCCAGAGCCTCATGCACGCTAGGCAAGCACTCTGCTTCTGAGCCACAACTCCAGCCCAAATTTTCTCCTTTTCTAGCTCATGTCATTACTGAGAATTTACAGTGTTTTTCCCCCCAATAGTGGAAATTGAATCCAGGGCCTTGCATATGCTAGGCAGCCACTCATTCACATGACAAGCTTTTTAAATTTTATTTTGAGTTAGAGTCTCACTAACTTGTTCAGAAGGGCTTGGAATTTAACAGTACTCCTGTCTCAGTCTCTTGAGTAGCTGGGATTACAGATGTGTACCACTATGAACATCTTCCAGCACATTAAAAAGTTATTGTAAATTTAAAATTGTATATATCTTAGAGTAAAAAGTGATATTTCAGTTTAGGCATGTGAATAATCAAAACAAACTAATAACATACTTATCATTTTGAATACTTCTCATTCTTTGACATGAAAATATTTGAAATTTACTTTTTTAGTAATTTTGAAGTGTATAATAGACTTTTATTAAATATATTCAACATACTGTATAATAGATCTCAAAACAATTAGAGGAAAAGGAAAAAAAGAAAAAAGAGAGATAATGGAAAATGTATTCTTCCTGAGACTTTGTGTCTTTGACAATATTATTCCATTGTTTATATGCACCACAATTTCTTTGTTCATTCATCCATTGATGAATACTTAGGTTGATTCCATAACTTTGCTGCAATTAATACGGGAGTTGGGATATTTCCTGGACAAACTGATTTCACATCTTTTGAGTACATACCCAGAAGTGGGAATATTGTATCATAAGTGTTATGGTTTGACTGTGAGGTGTGTCCCCAAAGCTCATGTGTGAGACAATGTGAGAAAATTTAGAGGAGAAATGATTGGGGGGTTATGAGAGATTTAACCCCTGAATTAATCTCCTGGCAGGATTAACTGAGTGGTAACTGAAGGCAGGTGTTGTGTGGCAGGAGGAGCTGAGTCAGTGGTATGTATTTTGTATCTGGTGAGTGGAGTCTCATTTTGCTTCTTGATCATCATGTGAGCTGCTTCCTTTTGCTACACTCTTCCTCTATGTCTTTCTCCCTCACTTTCAGCCCTGAGGAATGGAGCCAGCCTCCTCTGAAATTATGAGCCCTCAAATAAACTTGTCCTCCTCTAAAAAATTGTTCTTGTAAGGACTTTTAGTCACAGCAGTGAAAATGCTGACTAAAATATATGGTAATTCTATTTTTAATTTTTTTAAGAAAATGACATACAGTTTTTCATAATAGCTGTACTAATTTCCATTTCCATGCTATATAAAGGTCTGCTTTTCTCCATATTCTTGCCAACCCATTATCTTTTGTCTTTTCAGTAATTGACATTCTGACAGGCATGAGGTAATATCTTTATTATGGGTTTAATTTTCATTTCCACGATGATAGCAATGTTGAATATTTTTTCATATATATGTTGGCCTTTTGTCTGCCTTTCATTCAGATTCTTTGCCCATTTTTAATTTTGGTTATTTGTTATCTTGTTACGAAGTTGTTTGAATCCCCGTGTATTGTGGATAATTTCTCCAAATCTGTATATTGTCTCTTCACATTGTTAGTTATTTTCTTTGCTCTGTAGAAGCTTTTGAGTTTAATTCCATTTGTAAGTTTTTACATTTATTCCTTAAGATTTGGGAATTTAATAAAAAATAAAAGCTCATTGCTTAAAACAGGAGGCATCACAATACCAGACCTTAAACTATACTACAGAGCAATAGTAACAAAACCAGCATGGTATGGGTACCAAAATAGACATGTAGAATGATGGTACAAAATAGAAGACACATAGACAAACCCATATAAATAAGGTTATATCATACTAGACAAAGGCACCAAATTCATACATTGGAGAAAGCCTCTTCAACAAATGATGCTGGGAAAACTGAAAATCCACGTGCAGCAGAATCAAATTAAACCTCTGTCTCTCATCCTGCACAAAAATCAAGTCAAAGTGGATCAAAGACTTAGACTTTAGAACAGAGACCCCGTGCCTAATAGAAGACAAAGTAAACCCACAAATCTTCATTATGTTGGCTTAGGACCTAACTTTCTGAACAAGACTCCAAACATGCAAGAAATAAAATCAAGGATTAATAAATGGGATGGATTCAAACTAAAGATCTTCTTCTCAGCAAAGGAAACAATAATGTGATGAGAGAGCCTACAGAATGGAAAAAAATTCTTTACCACATGCACCTCAGATAGAGCACTAATCTCTAGGATATATAAAGAACACAAAAAAAAAAGCATCCAAAATCCAATTAACCTAATCAATAAATGGGCTAAGGAACTGAACAGACACGTCACAGAAAAGATGTACAATTGATCCACAAATATATGGGAAAAAAAACTTGGAATGGATCCACCATTTGACCCAGCTATTCCACTCCTCAGTTTATACCCAAAGAACTTAAAATCAGCATACTACAGTGACATAGCCACATCAATGTTTATAGCAGTTCAATTCACAATAGCTAAACTATGCTCTTCAACAGAAGAATGGATAAAGAAAATGTGGTACATATACACAGTAGAATATTACTCAGTCTTGAAGAAGAATAAAATTATGGCATTTGCCGGTAATGGATGAAACTAGAGCATATCATGCTAAGTGAAATAAGCCAGTCCCAAAATACCAAAAGCCAAATGTTTTCTCTGATAAGGGGATGCTGATTCATAGTGGGGTGGAAGGATATGGAAGAATGAAGGAACTTTGGTTTGTGTAGAGTAGAGTGAGGGGAGAGTTTGGGCTGTAGAAATCGGAAGGACAGTTGAATGAGACAGATATTATTACCCTATATACATGTATGATTGTACTACTGGAGTGATTCTGCAGCATGTATAGCCAGAAGAATGGGAAGTTGTGCTTCATTTGTGTTCAGTATGTCAAAATGCGTTCTACTGTAAAATAAAACAAACAAAAATCATTGCTTAGTTAATGCCATATAGTTTTCCCCAAATGTCTTCTTTTAGTAGTTTTATATTTTGAGATCCTACATTTAAGTCTTTAATCCATTTTGAATTGATTTTTGAATATGATGTGAGATAAGAGTCTAATATTCTTCTACATGTGGATATCCAGGTTTCCTAGCACTGTTTATTGAGGATACTATTCTTTTATCATTGTGTATGCTTTGTACCTTGATGAAAAATCAACCAACTATACATGCATGGGTTCATTTCTGGACTCTCTATTCTGTTTCATTGGTTAATGTGTTTATTTTTTTATAGTGAACCATACTAATTTTTCCTATGGCTGAGAACCTACACAGTAGTATAGTTTGAAATCAGTAGCTTTGTTCTTTTTTCATCAGGATTGCCTTGGCTATTTGGGTTTTTTGTTTTTATTCTATATAAATTTCATTTCTATTTCAATTAATGTAGAAAATGATATTGAAATTTTGTTAGGTATTGTGTCGGCAAACCTGTAGATCATTTTGTGTACTATGTCTATTCTAATGATATTAACTCTTCCAATTTATGAACACAGGGTATTTTCCTACTTATTTATGTCTTTTTTATCAAGTTTTTATAGCTTTCAGTATGTAGGACTTTTATAACCTTGGTTAAATTTATTCCTAAATATTATATTTTTATGATTGTTCTTTTGAATTCTTTTTTAATAGTCATGAAAATCAGTTACTGATTTTCTGTTGTTTTTGTATCCTGAAATTATTGCATTTGTTTATTAATTCTAACAGTTTTTTGGTGGCATCTTTAGGGTTTTCTACATATAAGATCACCTTATCAGCAGACAGTGACAATTTCACTTCCTTATTTTCCACTTCTATTGTTTTTTATTTCTTTCTTCCTTTCACCCAGTTGTCCTGGGAAGACTTTCAATGCTCTGATGAATAGAAGTTGCAAGACTGGCAAACCAGTTTTGTGGCTTTCATTTTCCACTATTGAGTATAATGTCAGCTATTGGCATATAGTATGTGAATTTTATTGCCCTAACACTATTTTTAATAGAAGTGGTGATATCAAGCATTTTGCTTTAATTACCAACTCTAGTGAGAGAGCTTTTAATATTTCACCATCATTGTTCCTGTAGGCTTTATGTTGATAATCTATTAGTTTAAGAAACTTCTCCTTTTACTCTTAGTTTGCTAAGAGATTTAGAAATTTTTAGCCGTGAATGAGTATTAAATTTTACAAATGTTCTCTTTCATATCTGCTAAATTGATAGTGATCTTCTAAACTCCTTTAAAAGGATAAAAGAGCATTGATTGATAATATTTTTCGTGTTAATCCAATTTCAAGTTTCTAGAATAAACACTGATTAGTTTTATACACTATTTTTCTTTCTTTGTTGATGAGTTTGTTTAAATTTTAATTTTCATATCTATCTTCTCAAGATGGATGATCTTTAATTTTCATTTCTTATAATGTCCTTGCCAGGTTTTTGTGCAAGATAATCCTCACCCTTATATGGTGAATAAGAAGTTAGTTTATTCTTTTCTATCCCTTGTGGAGTTTCTGCAAGATTATTTATTTTTGAATTTTGGGAAAGTTTCATCAGTGAAGAAATTAACCTCCATCAATGGATAATTCATTGTGGGCAGTTTTTGTCCTTTATTAATTCAGCTTCTTTATTTAGGATAACTTGGAACTTAAAAAATCTTATTGATTGGGGTTTGGTTATTTTAATACTTAAATCATTTTGTCATTTAGTGTAAATTTTCAAATTGGTGGCGTATTAGAGGGCTGGGGCCTTCTGGTAAACTGAGGCAGTGTAGAGGTCCCCCCTTTAAACCCCAAGTCTTGCAATTGAGTCAGAAAGACTCAGACCTGTCACTCAGCATAACAGCATAACAGGTGGATTAGAAAGTGTAGGAAAGGGGAATGGGAGTCACTCTCAAAGGAGACAGTGGATCCTCAGAGAGGAGAGGGCCAGTCCATCTCTCTTGCACTTCAATTTTATTGGGAGTCCCAGGACAGTTCCAGAGATCCCCACCCAGATCCACCTCCTGACTTTTGAAAGTAGGATGAGGTCATTCAAGTCCCCACTGCCATGACAAATCCAGGTCACTTTGGCACATGCTGACAGCCTGTAATTGGAGCCTGTTCTTACAGATTGTATGGTTAGGAAAAACCTATCCTTATCTCTCTGAGTTCTGGTATCTGGTCTGTGTAAGAGTCACA
Source organism: Urocitellus parryii (assembly GCF_045843805.1). NCBI lineage: Eukaryota > Metazoa > Chordata > Mammalia > Rodentia > Sciuridae > Urocitellus > Urocitellus parryii. The sequence goes on from NC_135531.1 coordinate 105,011,192, forward strand.
AAAATCTTCTACTTCAGGGTAATTTGTGTTTCTCTTATCAGCATTTCAGCATTTTGTTGCCAATTTTTTTTTCTGCAGATAACAGGTAGATTACTAAGAATGTAACATATCCTGTCCACATAAGCCAGGCAGGTCTGAAAGTAATTGCTTTATAAAAGTAAAAGCATGTGGAGGTCAGCACAGCAGTCTCCTTTTACAGAATTACCCCCATAACCTCCTGTTCCCACTACTCTCATCTCTCTGTTCCCTGTCAGAAAAAGTCATTCAAAATATCTTTCTATGATCCTTTTAATATTTGAAAGAGTAATGATTCCTTGTTTTTCACTCCTGATGTCCATAGGTTCCTTGTTCTCTTTATGTTAAATCAGTTTTACCAGTGATTTATAAAAATTTATAAAAAGTAATTTATAATGTTTTATTTTTTTTTTTCTGTTGAACACGTGTTTTCTGTTTTATTCATTTCTGGTTTGTCATTATGTCCTTCCATTTAATTTCCCTGAATTACGTTTATGTTTCCTTTTTAAACTTCTTTAGATGGTTACTTCAATTACTACCTTTCAGACTTTTTATCCTGGTATTGAAACCAGAGTTTGAGATGAAACTATATTCGCTGCTACATCAATTTATTTCTGAGTTCTCGTCTTGCAAATTTAAAGAATATAATCCACTAATAATATGAAAGGCATTAGTGAATGGAGTAGGATTCATTTGAGTGAAAAAGAGAGAGAGAGAGCACTCCTGCAAGTCAAAAGGGGAACGGATGGCAACTTTTCCACCTAAATGTGATAGTCTAGGGGCTTATACAGTTTTGGGTTATGAGCATTAACCAAAAAAGTATCAAGGATATTGGTCAAAATCTACATTAAACAGACACTTAAAAAAGTATCAAGGGCCAGGTGCCATGGTGCATACCTATAATTCCAGTGGCTCTAGAGCCTGAGGCAGGAGAATTGCTAGTTCAAAGCCAGTCTCAGTATAAAGCAAGGTACTAAGAGACTCAGTGAGACCCTGCCTCTAAATAAAATACAAACTGGGGCTGAATGTGTGGCTCAGTGGTGGAGTGTCCCTGAGTTCAATCCTCAGTATCATGGCTATGGGTACTTGAATCTTTCCTGTGATTCCCATCTGGATTTACCCCACCTTCCATTTTCCCACCACTCTAGGACTAAGGAGTGGTTGGAATGTTTCCATTGGTTAGACTCACGTGTGGTCTTTACATTTCAAAAAGGGTTGTAATCAGGGACCTTTAATGTTTCTGCTGGTTAGCTTCACAGTGTAGTCTTTACTTTTGAACAAGACCTTAATTGGGGCCCATTACTCTGACTGCTTGAACACTTTTAGATCTATCTATTTTATCTTATTCATTTCCCTCTCTGAAGAAGTTTCTCTATTTTTAGAGAAAAGGGGCAGTGACCACTCTTTCTACTTCAAATTGAAAAGTGGCATTCAAAGGGGACAGCAGTCAAATTCCTTACACAGAGAACTGTCTAATGGCCCACAAACACACACACACACACACACACACACACACACAAAAGGAGAGTTTGTTTTTGGATTCCATGTGTAAGGCCATTTGGAGCTTGAGTATCTCACACATCAGGGCAAGCCAGAGGTCCATGGTGGTGGCTGGCAGGTGACTGGATGTAGTATACACAGGGAACGGATCATGTTAAGAAAATAAATAAGACAATGAAGCATTATATTCTGTAAATAATTAGAACAAATATTAGCCAGTTCCTGAAAAACTATGAAGACAGTATCTCATTAAACCTTAGGGTGAAGTCTAACATGTCACTGATTTGTCAGTGGGGACTATTTTAAAGGTCAGAAATGTTATCAGAGTTGTTAGAAACACAAACATAACATTTAGTTTCTATACGGACTGAAGTATCATCTTGAATTATAGTTAAGATATCTAATGCCATCTGATTTTTGTAGAAGCTCTGCCAGAGTTACATCTTTTGGAGGCATAAATATTGGGCCTAAATAATAATGTTAATGAAGAATATTAAGCTTACCTCTATAGGAGATCAGGAAGATTTGTAGATTTCCAATTGACTTAGAACAAATTTGTGACTCTGGCAGAGCATCTTATGATAGTTATCAGGCACTCTTATTTAAGAACCTTCCCTTTATAACTTTTCAGTTTTATTTACTTTTTGAGAAAACTGACACAAATGTAAACCTTAAGTTACATTACAAAGAGCCATTGTCTTCCTTCTAAATGTTCCTGTAGGATTGTACTTTTGTTATACTCTTCTACTCTTCTGCCTGATGTTGAAGATCACGTTGTTTTTTTTTTTTAATTTATTTTTTTTAATGTTGGTTGTTCAAAACATTACATTAAAGACCTTGTTCTATCTATTGTTACAAGCCAGCTGAGATTTGTCACGGTCACTCTTGGAACTTGTGAGAAGCATCTTGGCTACTTTAACTTTCCTTCCACACTCATGGCATTTGCTAGGATGGATCAAGGTGTTACTGACTACAAGTGGTTTCCTTTGGAGGAATGAAGGACACTCCCTTCTCTAATGGCCTTCCTTTTTGTAGAATATGACTGTTCTCTAGGGTTCAATTGATCCCCCAGATTGGAAGGTCAGGTGACTTATTGAAATTGCAAGGTCCTTAGTGAAGTTCCATTGTTCCATGAGTCTTTGCTGACCATAAGCCCTCATGAAGGACAAGAGCCAAAATCTTGGCTGTTTTTCCTTACCCTTTTACTTCCTTGAATTTGTTCTCCAAGTTTTGGGTTTAAACATCCAATAAGCCAGTTTCACCGGTCTTCAAATGGGAGTAATGGGTTTTAACTTTAATGTATATAATTTTACTGTTACCCCTGTTGTATATTTAGGGTCAGTATCAGTACTAGAAATTAGCATTATATCCCATATGTCCTGTGAGAAACTGATGTGACTCCATTTTTGAGAAACCAGCTCTACTTCAGAGCAAAGCCTGTCCAAGGAAGGGGGCATGACCCTTGTCCTTGGAAAAAACCCACAGTACCACATAAAAATAAAGACATTTAAAAAAAAAGACACTGTATTCATTTAAAAAACAAAACAAAACAATGGACATTGCACTTTAAACATTTTATGGAAACCAATGCTTTGATTTTCTGACCACCTAAAAAATATGTGGTTTAGTAATTTCAAAGAAAATTTTATTCTTACCAAATGAAGTTTACCATTTTTGTTAAAGTTTTACTTAAGTCACATGAACCGAAAGGCATTCAAATCCATTTTTTAAAATTTCTGAGTACTCATTTCTCTATATTCCAATTTTGGTACCATACACATGATATATGGACACAAGCATACAACATACAATACACAGGTATGCACACATATACATAAAAACAGGGCACAAAGATATTATTTGCCAGGTATTATATATCCACAGGTAGGAGACAAAACAGCTAAAGATGTTTTATTACATGCTCCTAGTAGTTTTAATCCTTTAGTCATTAAAATAGAGTCTATAAAATAGAGTCCTGAGACATAGGACAGACATGTAACAATTGAAAATGTTAAGCAGAGAGTCGGTCAGCAATGATGGAAACTGAAATCAAAGGTTCATGTGGCCACTTCTCTTCCCTGGGGGTCAGATGCACTCCCTGCATCAACAATATTTATTTCCTCCTTAGGACTCTATAAAAGGAAATCTTTCTTTTGCTAATTTGAGAGTTTAACCCTTGAAAAATTGGCCTCTGAATAAAGACAGTAGGAAAATGAGGTTTGGTAAAGACACCTTTAAAAACAAGACTGACTAGAAAAATAATATATTAATTTAGGCATGCAGAACCAAAGGTGAATTTATCAGAAAAATGATATAAAAAAGATAAATAACCCCCCAAAAGAAAAGAAACAGTTGTAATTACCCTAGCAAAGCAGCGCTTGGAACATATTTATTAGAACAGAGTATACTTTTGGATCAGATCAGAGTCAGTTCAGTGTGAGAGCCCATGAATCTTTGGGAAAAAGTTTTTTAAAGAAAAAGAAACTTGTACATATGGAATATTTCCATTTTTCTTCCCCATGGCCATGCAAAGAGAAGAGAAAACTCGATAGGAATTAGGGTGTCTCCTGATATTCCTGGGCCTGTCTCATCGGCTTCCTAAAGTTGAGTCCCTGCTTCATTGTCCCCAAATGTACAAGAAAGTGACCTCATAAGTGTCCTCAAAGGTTTGGGACCTGGAGCAGCTGGCCTTTCTAGATACATGTCCCCTTTGTCTCCCCATTTTTATGACTTACTGAGAGAGTAGAACCCCAGAGTACAAGAACGTACACAGTGGTTTGAATTTAAAAGTGACACTTTTTACCCCCTTTGATCTCAAATGGTTTGGACAATTGCTCATGTAAGTCTAGCTGTAAGATGGTATTATAGCTTATGCCTTCCTCCAGGGCCATCTCTCCCCATCCTCCAACTTGTATTTGGGCCCAGCTTGAGTACGGAAAAAATATTAGGTATTTCTTTCCCAGGGTCGGAGAGTCAAAGGAATCCCAGTGTATGAGGGTTTGTGCCAGAAGGAGTATCATCCATCTGAAAGACAAAGGGGGAAGAAGGGACCCTTGGTATCACTCTATTGTCTGAACCAGATTAAGAGACCCCTCAATCCCCTGTGGACCTCTGAGCCATTCGTGGCCACTTTGTAAGGCCTGCCTAGAGCTCTTGAGCTCGTCAGATTAGTCATCCTTTACCAATGCATCACTCAAAGACCCCTCACTCAAAGTTTCCTTTATCTCCTATAATCCTCAAAATGTTAGCAACTGCCTATTGAGGTCTGACGAGGATTTGGGCAGGTTGGGTTAGACACTCTTGCCAATGCATGACCCTAAATCCCTTTTATTTGTGTCACTTCCCTTTTAAATGGAGAAACCCTGATTTTTTTCTGTACAGTGTTTACCCCCAATTATGGAAGCACAGTAGGCAGGGTTGAACATTCCAGAGGAGACAGGCCAATAGCTTTCTTGACTATTATGCTAAGGGAGAGATATGTTCCTCAAGGCCATATGCTCTAGAGAAGTTTTAGCCTGTCCTGATGTCTGTACTTTCCATGAGACTCATAATTAGGGCCATTAAAGACCTGATCTATTGGTTGTAAAAGAAATTAATTTTATGGAGCCAGGGTTGATGTCCCCATTGTAACAGGGCCAAAATTTGAGACGTGGAGGAGAGAAGGAGTAGAAAATAATTGACTGTTATCCTTATTTAACCTAGTAGTAGAAGGGAAATGAACAAAATGTCTTAGAGCAATTAAAATAAAGAGATCCCCAGGGATTTTTCCTAGGGAAACTGGAAGGATAAGGAACCAAGGGACCCACTATTCTTCCCAAGAGGAAAAGATTACCTTTCCCTTTAACCTGATAAAGTATAAACAGGCAAAACTAAAGGTTAATGGGATAGACTGAGACTAGGCTCCATGGTTCCTGGGGGATGTTGCTGCAAGGTAACAGGGTAAGAGAAAGGGGCAACTCACTCAATCACTGGTAGATTGATGGATAGGGCTCTGTCTTGGAGTCAATGGGTCACGCTGAGAAGCTACCTCAGCCTGTGATCCAGGGAACTATCTGAGTGAGACCCTCACTCCTCCATCAGGTGGGAAGTCATAAAAGGAGATTAAAGTGAAGACAGAGTTTTCATGTACAATCCATTGATTTTTTTTTTGCCATCTTCAGTGTTCAGACTGGGGAGTAGCTCTAACCAGAGACTTAGGATGTTTCTGAGAGAGATATGTTTATCAATTGAATGAATTGTTGTGAAAGGAGACAAGAGCTATATCAGACCACCTTTCTCTCTCTGCAAAAGGCAGAGAGGGATGGATTAGTCTTATTCTAGCAAAATCTTTCCCTCCTGAGTCTTGAGTCTGACAGCTGCACTATCGGCTTTTAACTGGCTGACAGGATTCTGGTGTTTTTGACAGAGAAAGAATGTATAATATGGAGTATAGAACTCTTGGGAGGAAAGCAAAGTGATAGAGCATTAGTCGGTTTCACTTACCTTTCCAAAGTATCCCTGCCTTGGGCACCAAAAGATAAAGCTGAAGTTTGAGATTCAACTAGATTCTTTGTTTCACCAATTTCTTCCTTTCTTCTTCTCTTGCCAATTTCAGGAATAAAATTCATGGACAATAATGTAAGACAAGAATAAACAGAGTAGGATTTATTTAAGTGGGGAAAAGGGTACTTCCACAAGGTGAGAGCAGAACTGAGGGGCAAGTTTTCCACCTAGGGGCCTGTATATTTTGGGGATATGAAAACTGACCAATATCTATGATAAACAGGCACTGAAAAGTATCAAGGATATTGGCTGTGTCCTTTAGCCTTTGAGTTTAAATTCTTCCTGGGACTTCCATTCTCCCACCTCTGTGGGACAAAGGGGTTGGCTGGAATGTTTTCACTGGTTAACATCTTGATGTGGTTTTTGCATTTGTACATAACCCTAATTGGAGCCCATTACCCTGATTGCTTGACCATTTTCCTACCTATTCTATCTTATTCAGTATGTTTAATGCTATAATTTTCTTTTCCAAAACAGAGCATTGACTTCAGTCTGGAAAAAGAGGTTTGACCTATTGTCCTTATAATTTTAGTTTAATTCTGTAGTTGTCATAAAACATTCCTTGAGTTATTTCAATTACTTAAAATTAATGTGACTTTTTCAAGAATTTAACATATCCTCAGCCATGGTAAGTGTTCTAAAAGCAATGGAAAAAATGGGTATTCTGTCAGTGTAAATGTAGTGTTTTATACATGTCAAATAGGTCACAATACCTTTATTTTATTTTTATGTGGTACCAGGGATCAACCCAGTGCCACTCTACCACTGAGCCACAACCCCAGCTCCAGGTCATTTGTTTTTATTATTCAGATGGCCTTTATCTTTGCTGATGTGTATTTTATCCTGCCATTTTGTGAAATATATTTGTGGTGTGTATTTATTCATTTCTGCTTTTAGTTCTATCAAATTTTACTATGGTGCAATTTATTTCACATGTTTTGAAATTTATAATTGTTACATCTTCTTGGTATTTTGACCCTTTTACCATTATGTCATGTTGCTTTTTAACTATAAAAATGTTTTTAGCTTCTTTATTTTTAAAAGTCCAATACAACTTTGTTTTGTAAAGTTCGTGTTTGTGTTGCATGTATTTTTACCTTCTTTTGCTTTCAGTCTCCTCCTCCTCCTCCTCCTTCCTCTAGGTGTTTTAGTCTGGTCTGTAAAGTTTTGTCTTTTAATCAGAACATTTAAACCTATTACAGTTGATATAATTACCAGTATATTTGTATGTATATTTATTGTCTAAGCACTTTATGTTTGTTCTACCTTTACATATTCCTTTTTAATCTTACTTTTTCATATTTATTTTTTAGTAGTAGTTAGACACAATACCTTTATTTTATTTATTTTTTTTATGTGGTGCTGAGGATCAAACCCAGGGCCTCACATATGCTAGGTGAGTGCTCTAACCACTGACCACAACCCCAGCCCCTTATGTATTATTTCAATTTCACATATTGTGTACACTCTCTTGATATTTTTATTTTGTACTTTTATTCTTTTTCTATTTTTTAACACTAGGGATTACAAAATGATTCCTTAACTTTATAGAATTTATCATAAATTAATACTATTGTAGAACAAGACCTGCCCATGGAGCTGAAGTGGTCAAGGTGGTTCCTCAGCTACCAGTTCTGCAGTCTCTCAGGAAAAAATTTAAGGGAATCACACACAGAAGCAAGTAGGACTTTATCAGAAAGATGTAGAAAGAACACATACATTCGGGACAGACTGCATAGGTCACCTCAAGGACCTCAATGGGTCTTAGAAAGATAAGGTTTTTATAAAGACTGAACTTAGAAGTACTCCCCCTCTTAAGATAAAAGATGTATCATGGGGAGCCACCTCGGAAAAAACTCTAAGTCCAAATTCAAACAAAAGAGAGCTTTATTTACCTGGCCAGGGAGTGTGTCCCCCCAACCCCCATAGACACTGATACTCTATGGGAGAAGAGCAGTTTCCTAGCCTTAAATTCCTTAGGAATTTAAGTTCAAAAACCATAGGTAAAGGGCTTTTCTCAGTGCTATCCAAGCAAGCAAGTTACAGAAATTTTAAAAAGCAGTTAGCTTAACTGCATCTCAGGTCCAAACAAGTGTTAGACACCTGTATCCTGAGTTTCAGCTGAGTGGGGGTAATAATTTATTTCAAAGTCATGTAGACCCATAAATGTATTCAAACCTAGGATGTCACCCACCATGACCACCACCACATCCTGAGTTGGGTACATTCTGTTGGGTGCATTCTGTACATTACAAAGTACATAAAAACAATTTATATAAGAAGACAGCTTTCGTTTGTATTTCTCAGAAATGTGTCATGCAGTTCCCTCTTTCACAGGAGCAGTAACAGAAAAACTAAGATGGAGTCTAGAACAGTTAAGATGGAGTCCCTAAGGGTTCAGTATTTTTGTTCATATAGCCACAGTGACTCCATTCCGCTATCCCAATCCTAGTAACTTATTTGATGCTTACAGTTATCTCATTTACTCATCATTTTACTACTGATATGTATAAACCTTATGTCTACATGATCACGCTAATACAATTGTTCACAACTATATTTATTTAATCTCGTCTATATCTATATTAACCTATCAGCCCATATTTATTTATAACTATACTGGTATACTGACTTATCACCTTTCACTCTTCTATATTATGATTTTATTACTATTACTTAGGCTTACTCCTGATGAACTTATCTACACACTTATGTCTTACTGTTGCTTATCTATGTTATCTTTCCTTATTCCTATAATCTACAACCTATGTCTATAACTTATTGATTATATTGATCAGTTCACACCACAACAGATGCAGATGCTTGCCCCAGAAGTTCCTGTTCGTTTTGACATAACAAAGAAGGCTGCCAGGGCTCAGAAGCAATTAAAACCTGAAAAATTCATAGAAGTGAAAATCTGTTTGGAACCTGTGAAACTTTACTTTTTGTCCTAATGCATTTTTCCCCCTTTCTCTTTTTTTTTTCTTTTATAATTTTTCTTCCTCTGTTATTTGTTCTGTGTGACCATAGCTTCTATAGCTTTATTGTCATAGTGTTAGTATGTTATATCTTTCTCCATCCTTTTATTTTAAAAAGTCTCAAATTTTGGTAAAGAGTACAACATAAAATTTACCATCATAACCACATTTGTTTTTCCATTCATTCATCCATGGATATTTTGTTTGCTTTCACCTGTATTTGCTATTATGAATAATGCTGTTATGAACATGATTCCATAACTAGTTCTTCAAAATCTTGCTGTCATTATTTTGGATATATATTCAGAAGTAGGTTTGCTGAATCATTTTTGAAAATTCAATTTTTTTGATAATTCTATTTTTAATTTTTTGAGAGCCCACTATACTGTTTCCAGAGCAGCAATATCACTTCATATTTTGCCAAGAGTGCATAAAGTCTCCAGTTTCTCATCCATATCTGTTTATTTTGTCTTTTTAGTTTTTGATACCTAATGAGTATAAGGTAGTATTTCATTTTGGCTTTGATTTGTGTATATCTAATGATTAGTTGATGGTAAACATCTTTTCATATGCTTTTATATTGTATATCATCTTTGGAAAAAATTTCATTTGGCCATTTCAAATTACTTTTTTGTTGTTGAGTTGTAGAAGTTCTTTATATATTGTGGCGATTTACCCTTATACTACAAATGATTTGCAAATATTTACTTCCATTCTTTTTCTTTTGATGCATAGAAATTTTTAAGCATGGTGGAGTGCCATTTGTCTATTTTTAACATTTGTTGCATGCAATTTTGATGCCATACCCAGAACATCATTGGCAAACTTATCTATTCTTTTACTTTTAATTTATGTACTTTTGTATTGAAGTAAGTTTTTGTAGATTACATACAGTTCAGTCTTGTTTTATGGTCCATGCTGAAGCAATTAAAACCTGAAAAATTCATAGAAGTGAAAATCTGTTTGGAACCTGTGAAACTTTACTTTTTGTCCTAATGCATTTTTCCCCCTTTCTCAAAGCTCTTTTCCTCTCAGAGGTTTTGGAGATACAACTTTGAAACAATGCTGTTTGTATCTTCCCCCAAAGCTGGCATTAAATAAATCCCATGTTCCTACTAATTTGACTTTGAATATCTCCAGAGCAGAGAGCATTATAGCTTAGCTTCCTTTATCCCGAGGCTTGTATTACAGCTATCTGGTAACAATTTCTTTTATTCTTGCCTGCTTTGATAAAGTTCTTTATTTTCAGTCATGTGATCAATAATCATTTAGATAGAACCTTTATATATACACACATATATGTTAGTATATATATATATATATATATATATATATATATATATATATACACACACACACACACACACATATGTATATTTGTGCTCTTATCTTGAAAAATTCTTCTTTTATTTGGGGGGGGTGGTTCCGGAATTTAAAATTTTTTCTGCTAATGGGGATTGAACCCAAGAACCCTCTACTGCTGAGCTATATCCCCAATCCTTTTTATTTGGAGACAGTAAGTTTCTCAGTGTGGCCTTGAACATGTGATCCTCCTGCCTCAGGCTCTCAAGCCACTGGGATTATTAACATGCACTACATGCTTAGTCTGCTTTCATTTTTAAAAGATATTTTTGTTTCTTACAGAAATCAGTTTGCAAATTTTCACTTTCAGCATTTTAGATAGTTTGTACCACTCTCCTAAAGTTTCCATCATTTCTGTTGAAGTGTTACAGGGCTGGGGTCCTGCCAGGTGGAGCTGGGGCACATTGCAGTCTTTGGATGACAGCTCTTGTGAATCCACTAGAAAGAATTCAATAAGAGGAGAGGAGAACTCAAATCAGAAGTACAAGAGGAAATTCAGCCAACTGGTAAAAAGTGCAGAAGTTAAGACCTATGGGAAAAAAAAATGAACAACCTTAATGCCACGATGCAGTTGAAGCACAGATGAAAATGAAGGGAGAAAAATTCATAGTTGAGAAACGGACCAAATGTCCTAGTAATAAGAGTGTAGAGAGGATTCTGGTGGAGGAAGATGGCGGCGAAGGGAGTGCATCACCCCAGTGCGCCGCGTCACTGAGCGGGAGAAAGACGATGTGAATCAGCTGAAGGCTATCTTGTTGGGAATTTCCAGTGAAAGTGAGGTGCTCCAGAATCTAGTGAACAGGTTTCCATCGTGCGAGATTCGGCTGTGGGAGCTCCATTTCTCCGCACAGAGGGTCGCATAGCCTGATAGCTGATCGCCCCGCGGCTGGAATCTGTGGCGCGCGCTGGGGAGCGGCAAGGTGCCGGAGCGGAGGAGCAGCGATACGGATTCGGGGGGCTCACGCCAGTGGTACATTGGCAGCACTTAGTGCTGAGTTCCGGCTTTGAGACAGAGGAGAGAAGCGGTCCAGTTTGGTTCCAGACACCGGTCGGACCACAGAGGAGGACAGCAGCCGCCATTTCGGAGAGATGATGTAATCATCCCCATGTTCTACTGATCTCAGCTCATTCAGCTACGGAACAGGTGATTTCAGGCTGGTATTTGTCTGCATCTAGCAGACAGATTTCTTTCTCAGGCTCGGGACTGGGGATCTTGTGGAGAATACTCCTAGAGGCTTGTGCCTGGCAAGGCGTGCGCCGGGCACTGAGCAGCTGGATGCTGAAGAGAGTAGCCACCCATGCCTAGAATAGGACCAGCGACCCCGCGGCGCGGTAGCCAAGTAACCTCATTTGGAGTAGGGGCTGTGCAGAGCTGCCATCTGAGCAAGCTGGGCAGGCAGACCCGCGGCCCACTGGCAAGACAGGCCAGGTAGCTTGCCAGTGTGGTGGACACGTAACACCGAGGCAGTCATGTCACACTGATTGGAGTGGGGGTGGAGCAGGGTCGCCGCCCGGGTCTGGAGGGGGCTCAGCGACCCGTTGGAGACGTAGTCAGATACCCCCATTGGGAGTGGGGGCTGTGCAGAACTGCGACCCACCGGCCTAGAGGCCTGCCAGCGTGGTAGACACGTCACACCAATTGGAGTGGGGACCCAGAAGAGCCGCCACCCACATCCAGATCAGGACCAACGACCCCAGGACGTGGTAGGTACGTTACCACAATTGGAGTGGGGGCAGAGCAGAGCCGCCACCTGTGCCTGCAGGGGGGGAGGACCTCGAACGATCAGCGTGGTAGACAGACCACCTTAGTTAGAGGAGGAGCACAGCCACTACCCGCCCTGCAAGGGAGACTTCCCAACTATACAAGAGCAATATAAATAAATAGGGGGTAAATTTCAAAAACACAACAGTTGCACCAAGCAGAAAGAAATGCGATCAGTATGAAAAGACAAGGAAAGAAAGGATCACAAGCAATGCAGGTCAACTCAACTTTAGAAGAGGTAATAGCTGCAACAGATGGAATGTCAGATAAAGAGTTCAGGATATATATGCTTCAGATGATCTAGAGTCTCAAGGAAGACATGAGACAGCAAAATCAGACAATGAAAGATCACATTGACAAACAAATCCAGGAAGTAAAAGATCAATTTCACAGGGAGATAGAGGTAATAAAAAACAAACAAATAGAAATCCTAGAAATACAGGAAACAATAAACCAACTTAAAAACTCAATTGAGAATACTACCAGCAGAGTAGATCACTTAGAAGAGAGAACATCAGACAATGAAGACAAAGTATTTCAACTGGAAAAGAACATAGACAGCTCAGCAAGTCTGCTAAGAAACCATGAGCAGAACATCCAAGAATTATGGGACAATATCAAAAGACCAAATTTAAGAGTCATTGGGATACAGGAAGGCACAGAGCTCCATACCAAAGGAATAAACAGTCTATTCGGTGAAATAATATGAGAAAACTTCCCAGACTTGAAGAGTGAGACAGAATCCCAAATCCTAGAAGCCTACAGGACGCCGAATGTGCAAAATCATAAGAGATCCACACCTAGACACATTATAATGAAGATGTCCAACATACAGAATAAGGAGAGAATTTTAAAAGCTGCAAGAGAAAGAAAGCAGATTACATTTAGGGGTAAACCAATCAGGATAACAGCTGATCTCTCAACACAGACTCTGAAAGCTAGAAGATCCTGGAATAACATATTTCAAACACTGAAAGAAAATGGGTTCCAACCAAGAATTGTGTATCCGGCGAAATTAAGCTTCAGGATAGAAGATGAAATTAAAACCTTCCACGATAAACAAAAGTTAAAAGAATTCGCAGCTAGAAAACCATCTCTTCAAAAAATCCTTGGCAAAACATTACAGGAAGAGGAAATGGAAAATAACATTGAAAACTAACAATGGGAGGTAGGACAGTAAAGGGGGAAAAGTAGTCAAAGAGGATAACAAATCAGGTTTAGTAACATCAATAAACAAATATGGCTAGAAGAACAAACCATATCTCAATAATAACCCTAAATGTTAATGGCTTAAACTCACCAATCAAGAGACACAGGCTAGTAGAATGGATCACAAAACAAGACCCAACAATATGCTGTCTACAAGAGACGCATCTGATAGGAAAAGATATTCATAGACGGAAGGTGAAAGGTTGGGAAAAATCATACCACTCATATGGACTGCGGAAACAAGCAGGAGTGTCCATACTCATATCTAATAAAATAGATTTCAAGCCAAAGTTAATCAAAAGGGATAAAGAAGGACACTTCATACTGCTCAAGGGAACCATACACCAACAAGACATAACAATCATAAATATATATGCCCCAAATAATGGTGCAGCTGTGTTCATCAAGCAAACTCTTCTCAAGTTCAAGATTCTAATAGACCACCACACAATAATCATGGGAGACTTCAACACACCTCTCTCACCACTGGACAGATCTTCCAAACAAAAGATAAATAAGTTAAATAAAAAAGTTAAATAAGGAAACTATAGAACTCAATAACACAATTAACAACCTAGACTTAATTGACATATATAGACTATACCACCCAACATCAAGTAGTTACACTTTTTTCTCAGCAGCACATGGAACCTTCTCAAAAATAGACCATATATTATGTCAGAGGGCAACTCTTAGACAATATAAAGGGGTAGAGATAATACCATGCATCTTATCTGATCATAATGGAATGAAACTGAAAATCAATGATAAAAGAAGGAAAGAAAAATCAAGCATCACTTGGAGAATGAACAATAGGTTGCTGAATGATCAATGGGTTTTAGAAGGCATCAAGGAGGAAATTAAAAACTTCCTAGAGTTAAATGAAAACACAGACACAACATATCGGAATCTATGGGACACATTGAAAGTAGTTCTAAGAGGAAAATTCATTGCTTGGAGTTCATTCCTCAAAAAAAGAAAAAACCAACAAATAAACGATCTCATACTTCATCTCAAAATCCTAGAAAAAGAAGAGCAAAACAACAGCAAAAGAAGTAGAAGGCAAGAAATAATTAAAATCAGAGCTGAAATTAATGAAATTGAAACAAAAGAAACAATTGAAAAAATTGACAAAACTAAAAGCTGGTTCTTTGAAAAAATAAATAAAATTGACAGACCCTTAGCCATGCTAACGAAGAGAAGAAGAGAGAGAACCCAAATTACTAGCATACGGGATGAAAAAGGCAATATCACAACAGACACTTCAGAAATACAGAAGATAATCAGAAATTACTTTGAATCCTTATACTCCAATAAAATAGAAGATAGTGAAGGCATAGATAAATTCCTTAAGTCTTATGATCTGCCCAGATTGAGTCAGGAGGATATAGACAACCTAAACAGACCAATAACAATAGAGGAAATAGAAGAAACCATCAAAAGATTACCAACTAAGAAAAGCCCAGGACCGGATGGGTATACAGCAGAGTTTTACAAAACCTTTAAAGAGGAACTAACACCAATACTTTTCAAGCTATTTCAGGAAATAGAAAAAGAGGGAGAACTTCCAAATTCATTCTACGAGGCCAACATCACCCTGATTCCGAAACCAGACAAAGACACTTCAAAGAAAGAAAACTACAGACCAATATCTCTAATGAACCTTGACGCAAAAATCCTCAATAAAATTCTGGCGAATCGGATTCAAATACATATCAAAAAAATTATACACCATGATCAAGTAGGATTCATCCCTGGGATGCAAAGCTGGTTCAATATACGGAAATCAATAAATGTTATTCACCACATCAATAGACTTAAAAATAAGAACCATATGATCATCTCAATAGATGCAGAAAAAGCATTCGACAAAGTACAGCATCCCTTTATGTTCAAAACTCTAGAAAAATTAGGGATAACTGGATCATACCTCAACATTGTAAAAGCAATCTATGATAAGCCACAGGCCAGCATCATTCTGAATGGAGAAAAATTGAAGGCATTCCCTCTAAGATCTGGTACAAGACAGGGATGCCCTCTCTCACCACTTCTGTTCAACATAGTCCTCGAAACACTGGCCAGAGCAATTAGACAGACAAAAGAAATTAAAGGCATAAAAATAGGAAAAGAAGAACTTAAATTATCACTAATTGCAGATGATATGATTCTATACCTAGCAGACCCAAAAAGGGTCTACAAAGAAGCTATTAGAGCTAATAAATGAATTCAGCAAAGTGGCAGGATATAAGATCAACATGCATAAATCAAAGGCATTCCTGTATATCAGCGACAAATCCTCTGAAACGGAAATGAGGACAACTACTCCATTCACAATATCCCCCCAAAAAATAAAATACTTGGGAATCAACCTGACAAAAGAGGTGAAAGATTTATACAATGAAAATTACAAAACCCTAAAGAAAGATATAGAAGAAGACCTTAGAAGATGGAAAAATATACCCTGCTCATGGATAGGCAGAACTAACATCATCAAAATGGCGACATTACCAAAAGTTCTCTATAAATTCAATGCAATGCCAATCAAAATCCCAACAGCATTTCTTGTAGAAATAGATAAAAGAATCATGAAATTCATATGGAATAATAAAAGACCCAGAATAGCAAAAACAATGCTAAGCAGGAAGTGTGAATCAGGCGGTATAGCGATACCAGACTTCAAACTATACTACAGAGCAATAGTAACAAAAACAGCATGGTACTGGTACCGAAACAGGCGGGTGGACCAATGGTACAGAATAGAGGACACAGTAACCAATCCACAAAACTACATATATTTGATAGAGAGGCTAAAAGCATGCAATGGAGGAAGGATAGCATCTTCAATAAATGGTGCTGGGAAAACTGGAAATCCATTTGCATCAAAATGAATCTGAATCCCTATCTCTCACCATGCACAAAAGTTAACTCAAAATGGATCAAGGAGCTTGATATTAAATCAGAGACACGGCATCTGATAGAAGAAAAAGTTGCTTATGATCTACATGCTGTGGGATTGGGCTCCAAATTCCTCAATAGGACACCCATAGCACAAAAGTTAATAACAAGA
Organism: Urocitellus parryii; assembly: GCF_045843805.1. NCBI lineage: Eukaryota > Metazoa > Chordata > Mammalia > Rodentia > Sciuridae > Urocitellus > Urocitellus parryii. The sequence goes on from NC_135531.1 coordinate 105,027,627, forward strand.
ATCAACAAATGGGACTTACTCAAACTAAAAAGTTTTTTCTCAGCAAAAGAAACAATAAGAGAGATAAACAGGGAGCCTACATCCTGGGAACAAATCTTTACTCCACACACTTCAGATAGAGCCCTAATAACCAGAATATGCAAAGAACTCAAAAAATTAGACAATAAGATAACAAATAACCCAATCAATAAATTGGCCAAGGACCTGAACAGACACTTCTCAGAGGAGGACATACAATCAATCAATAAGTACATGAAAAAATGCTCACCATCGCTAGCAGTCAGAGAAATGCAAATCAAAACTACCCTAAGATACCATCTCACTCCAGTAAGATTGGCAGCCATTAGGAAGTCAAACAACAATAAGTGCTGGAGAGGATGTGGGGAAAAGGGTACACTTGTTCATTGCTGGTGGGACTGCAAATTGGTGCAGCCAATTTGGAAAGCAGTATGGAGATTTCTTGGAAAGCTGGGAATGGAACCACCATTTGACCCAGCTATTCCCCTTCTCGGTCTATTCCCTAAAGACCTAATAAGAGCATGCTACAGGGACACTGCTACATCGATGTTCATAGCAGTACAATTCACGATAGCAAGATTGTGGAATCAGCATAGATGCCCTTCAATAGATGAATGGATAAAAAAAATGTGGCATTTATACACAATGGAGTATTACTCTGCATTAAAAAATGACAAAATCATAGAATTTGGAGGGAAATGGATGGCATTAGTGCAGATTATGCTAAGTGAAGCTAGTCAATCTTTAAAAACAAATACCAAATGACTCCTTTGATATAAGGGGAGTAAACAAGGACAGGGTAGGGACGAAGAGCTTGAGAAGAATATTTACATTAAACAGGGATGAGAGGTGGGAGGGAAAGGGAGTGAGAAGGGAAATCGCATGGAAATGGAAGGCGATCCTCAGGGTTATACAAAATGACATATAAGAGGAAAGGAGGGGTAAGACAAGATAATACAAATGGAAGAAATGATTTACAGTAGAAGGGGTAGAGAGAGAAAAGGGGAGGGGAAGGGAGGGGAGGGGGAATAGTAGAGAATAGGACAGACAGCAGAATACATCAGACACTAGAAAGGCAATATTTCAATCAATAGAAGGGTAACTGATGTGATACAGCAATCTGTATACGGGGTAAAATTGGGAGTTCATAACCCACTTGAATCAAACTGTGAAATATGATGTATTAAGAACTATGTAATGTTTTGAAGGACCAACAATAAAAAAAAAGAATTCAATAAAGCACAAAGTAGTGAGTAAAACGTTTACTAGACGGAGTGAAAGAAGAGGATAACTTACAACTTAGGAATTTCACTGACCTTCTCAAAGAGAGAACAGTGTAGTGCTCAGAGTCAGAGATTTTAAGGAAGTTGAATCCCTTGTTCTTGCTTCAATTTTCATGTCCCCTTAATTGGTGTATATCCTTTTGGATAAACCTCAGTAAACTGTTTTCATAAGGATCTCTGCATTCTGGTTCACCAGATGATTGGGCAGTTGTAACACAGTTTTGGTGCCTTTGTTACAGAGATAATGATGACATGGTCTGAATTATAGAGTCCCTTGAGGGTTCTAGTTAACGATAGCTGGCAGAACTCTTGACATACCAGACCCCACTTTTCTGAATCTTATCTGTTGTGATTAGGAGGTACCCAGGATTTTAAACACTAGTTCCCTCAAGGGACTGTGGTTAACTACACCTTGGAGAAAGTTGAACAATCCAGCTCTTATTTCCAAATGCTTGGCTGCTTAGATATGACTCCCTGCAGTATCAGTTTTACAACTACTGGATTTTTCTTGGTGCATAGGCCTATTGCCTGTCCCTCGTTGTCCTTTTCTCCTACCCACCTGTCCATAGCTAACTATCCTACATAATAGAAATGTGTCTTTTATTCTGTGGTTGGTTTTGATACAGCTGGCTACCAGTTATCTTGATGAATCCTGCTTCCTCAAATGTTTAAAATCAGAGAAGCATTCTGAGGCAAGCGTAGAGTAGAAGGTAAGAAGCTTCATTAAAGGTTAGTGAAACAGACTTCTCTTGGGTGGGAGAAGGGGACCCACAGGCAGAATCCATGAAATAAGGAAGTCCTGTCCCTTTTATACATCGAAAGTTTCCTTTGTTCTCCTGCATTCTTCTCCATTATTTTGTTCAATTTCCCCAACCCTGCATAGTGACCAGGGATGTCTGTGGGATGGTCAGGGTGTTGAGCAGGTGGGCTGAAAGGATCAAGGTGGAGTGCTGGGCAGGAAGGAAGCAGTAGCCCAGGGTACATTGATTAGTAGCTCTTTGTCTGCTCAGGAGTTGCTTATTAACAACGTTTTTGGGAGGGGTAGTATCAAAGGGCTCTGGAGACATGAACATTCCAATCTCCCAGGGGTGGTTTCCAACTTTAGACCAAAATCAGCGTCCATTTTCTCTATCTGACCGGATCACCAATCCACACTAACTGCCTATCTTTAATTCTGGCTTCAATTTTAATATCAACTCTATTTTTGATATTCAAAGTTTTATTATGATGTGCCTAACTGGGTTTATTTTGTTGTTACACGGCCTCCTGTTGAAGTCACACAGCTTCCTGGATCTGTAATTGATGTCTCATCCAACATCTACCCTCATACTGCTTTCACTCTATCCTCTTTTGCTCCCTCATGACTCCAATTGCAAGTCCATTAAAAGTTTGTATCATATTCCATATGGTTTCTATGCTCAACTTGTTTATTTTTAGCTTGTGCTTGAGTTTCCATCTTTTCTGACCTATCTCCAAGATCACAACATCTCTCTTGAATTGAATTATGTCTCCTGTTAAACCTGTTAATTTAGTCATCACATTTTTCTCTTTGGAACTTCCATTTGAAATTCTGTGTCTTGTCATTTAGTTTCTTGAACACATTAGTAACCACATTTATTTTTTAAAAAAATATTTTTAGTGTAGATGGACACATACCTTTATTTATTTATCTTTATGTGGTGCTGAGGATCGAACCCAGTGCCTCACCCATGCTAGGCGAGTGCTCTACCACTGAGCCACAACCCCCAGCCCTAATAACCATATTTATTTTAAAGTCAATGGCAGATCACTTCAATATTTGGATCAGTTGTGTATCTGGTTTTATTATGTTTTGGGGTGGGGCAGGGGAGACCCTGCTTCTTGCTATTTTTATCTCCCAGAAAGAATTCTCCCATCCCTGCTGGTTATATCAACCCCTTGAGAGCCTAAGCTGACTTGGAGCTCATTTGCAATGTTTGTATGGATCTTTCTTTTCCTTCATTATTGGGATTAAGCCCTTTTAGATTCAAACTGAAAGGCTAAAGTGTTTCACAGAGTTCTTTTCCTAAATAAACCCAGAAGTCCAATTTTTATATCTCTAATACCTTGAGATTGTCAAAACTTCCCTGTACTTATTAGTTACTTTTGGCTCTTCTTGTTAGCCTTCTGTCCTACAGAGCTTAATCAACAAATGGCTTGAGGGAATTACTGTGTTCAGTATTGGCTGCACTCCTCTGTATGTTCTTTCTGGAATATTGTTCTTAATAGCAGCACCAAACCTCAAATCTTGTGCCTGGATTCTTACAAATTTGCTTAAAACTCTAATAATGTCTCTGCCAACCTATCTGTTACCTAAGCCTGATGCATTTTTATGAGAATTGGCAAATGCTTGAAAGGAAAAGTGGCATAAAGAAAATCATGTTTATTTCAATTTGCTTCTCATCTTTCTGTATTCTAGTCCCTCATGTCCTGCCTGATTCATTATGGCTCCAATTCTTTCAAAAAAGTTTGTTTTTGTATTTTTTTCTAGTTTTTTTTTCTTTTCTTTCCTTAATTGTTCCCAGTGGGAGCCTTGGTCTTCTGGAAGACAAGGCAGATATCTACTTGCATTTTCTTTTCTATACATGCTTCATTTAACCATGGAAATCTAAATATTTATTTGCTGCTAAAAAACTCTGGAACATAAGACCCTATATGTTCTTTTAGAGTAAGAGAAAATAGTTTTTACAAGTTGATAATTGCGGATATTCCTGCCCCAAAGTGCCCTTCTGAATGTCACATCATTACATGGGCAAGGAGTGAAGATTTGCCTTTGCAAGCTCCTATTTTTACCTTATAGGCCTTACTTTCCCAAGCTAATTAGCAAGTGCTATTCTTTACAAATTGACCTCCCAGCATGTGGTCACAGGTTTTATCTCAAGACATATAACAATTTGATTCATACAGAATATTTTACAAGAAACAGAAGTTGACTGGATTATAATGTGAGAATTCTTGCAGTTATGTACCATGGTCCTATTCCAGGACAGAGTGCCATCTGATATCATCTGATATCATCTGTGGGCACAGCCTGTGTTCCATGCTCCAATGATACTCTCTGGAGTTTGGAACTCATTCCTCCCTATCCTTGGCTCCTGTCTATATCCTTTGCTCCTTGATTACAAATGACTAAAAGTTTAAGTTTTATAGTTAATTGGTGCTTAATAGCCATGTATGTTACTTGTCTCGATTTAATTTTTGTTTCTAAAGATTTTCAATGATAATTGAAATGTTTCTAATAGAAAGGAATGTTGTTCATATTTTCAGAATTTTTCCTAAGGACTGGTGGGGAAAATAGAGAAGTATTCACCATTTGGATAGTGAATATACAATCATATCAGTTATGTCTACAAATTAGTAAGAAAGTGGATAATTATGTGCTTCATAACTTAGTGTACTTTATTTATTGCTGTTCAGTTTCTTTGCAGTCTAAGTGCTACGTTCAATGGTATTTAAACTTAAAAAATTTTAAATATATATGATACTATTTAGACTAAATCATAATTGTATTATACTCTATATAATCAAAAGAGGTTTTTAATACCTGCAGCATTTATTTCAATGTTTGTGATATTTTAAATCATTCCAGTCAACTTTTGATTTTGAATCATTTGTCCTTCCATATCCCAATACTTAATTATTCACAGTGTCAGAAATTCAATTTAATTACTGTACAAGGTAAAATTGAGTTGCATACCTCATGAGGAGCATATTATGAATGTCTTATTGCATTGAAAAAAAATGAATAACCTTGTAATGAATTTTGATGGCTTCTGTAAAGAACTGTTTAGAGGGATTTTTTTAAAAAATTGCACATGACATACATGCTTTATGTGACTTTATATAAAGAACAGAGGACAGAAAGAAGTGTCATCAGAAGGGCAGAGGCACACATCTTCTTTCCTGAAGGACTTTTTTTCCCCCCAGACATAGAATGGAGACACATACTCTTCGGTGCATACTTTTTAATAAAACACTTTAATTTGTAAAATAAAATAAGTTTGTAAAATTATTTATAACAGAAGAAACATAATACATTAATTATACTATGTATGTAGCTTAAGTAATTATTATAGCACTATGAATCGTTTAAAGGTAAGATGTCAAAGAAGTAAAGAAATAGGTCTTTAGTCACTCCTGGGCCTCTCTACATTTCATATCTCAATTACAACCCTGTCTTTCCTTTGCAAAAATAACTACTATCCACATTTTTATTTTAGTGATTTCTTTGCTTTTCTTTAAGCATTTGCACTGAAACAAGTATCTCAGGTGCATCTTTAACGACCATAATTTAATTTTTCCCATTTAATATAGGATTTTAAAGTCCTCTTAATAATGTTCTCTTGTATTTCATATTTATATGCTGACTCTATATTCATTGAATAACTCCGGTTGTTTGACCTGGGGAAATCCTGTGTTCCAGATTTTGAACATTACATTGATGTATCCTTGTTTTGTTATATTAATTACTTTCTTGAGAGCTGTTAGGCAATTTGGAAGTACTGTGAACCTAGGGCTGATGAGAGAAATGATTCATTATTCACTAGTAGCTGCACATGTCCTTTCCAAGCTAGTGAAAGTCTTTGCATCATCTCTAAAAAAATGTCTGTATGCATCTTAAATGGGGACTGTGTGAAGCTTGTCAGTAAACCCATTGGGAGGCAATCATAAATGAATACATGCAATAGGTTTTTGATTTAATAAAAGGCTAAGATATGTGTGCTTATACATACGGGCACAGTTTTCTGACTCTTTGATTTCCTCCCTGTATTATCTAGAGAAACAAGAGTAGATAAACCAACAGAGTGAATTAATATCCCTTAGGATAGCATTTCTCAAAATGTGTGTGGGGAGAATGCTAATGGTACCTGATATATGTTAATGAGTGGTCCAAAAAAAATGCTTCTGCAGTAACATAAGTTGGGAAAATGCCAAATCACGTTGCTCATGAGCCTATTAAAATTGTCAAAGAGTCTTTCATTAAATAAATCTATTTTATTTTTAATTAACTTATTTTTCAAAATCTCTTTGACTATAGTCTTTTGTTTGACAATATTTTGTGACACACAAAGACTATGGATCCAACTGGAAGATTCTCATCAGTATATTGAATATGTAGATCAAGTGGGGGAGTATAGCCATCTTTTTAAATTTTATTTTTAAAAACAGATGTTTTATTTTTTATTGATTTTTTTGAAAAATAAGTGACAGTGGAATTACAATTTTTATTACATGTATACAGCACAATTTTTCATATCTCTGGTTGTATATTAAGTATATTGACACCAATTTGTGTCCTCATACATGTACTTTGGATAATGATGTATATCACATTCTACCATCCTTGCTAATCCCCTGCCCCCTCCCTTTCTCTCCCACCCTTCTGCCCTATCTAGAATTCATCTAGTTCCTTCCATGCTGCCCCTCCCTACCCCACTATGAGTCAGCCTCCTTATATCAGAGAAAATATTCAGCATTTGTTTTTTGGGGATTGGCTAATTTCACTTAGCATTATCTTCTCCTATGCCAGCCATCTTAATATTAAGTCTATAATTATGAGTTTGGGATATCTTTCCATTTATGTATATCTTCTTTTAAAGAAGCACAACAACAGTTGTGCTTTCAGAGGATATGTTTTGTACTTCTTTTAATAAATTTATTTCTATGTATTATATTCTTGTTGATAGTATTGTAGTGGAATTATTTCCTTAGTTTTTCTTTTTAATTGTTAATTGCAACAGTATAAAATTATAATAGACTTTTATATATTGTTCTTCTATCCTTCAACTTTATTAAACTTGTATCAGTTTTAATGATTCCTAGAATATCCCTCAGGATTTTTAACCAAAAAGAACCATGTCATGTGTCATGTGCTAACAGAGTTTCACTTTTTCCATTCAAGTAGAATACCATTAATTTAATTTTATTGCCTAATTTCACTTATTAGAGCTCCTGTGCCATGTTGAATAGAAATAGTGAAAGTGGACATGCTTGTTTTATTCCAGTTAGTGGAAAGCATAATATTTATCATTAAACATGGTATTAGCAGGGGAAAATAAAAAATGGTCATAGATTGTAATATTTTTATACATTGCCTAATTTGGTTTCCTAGAATTTTGGTAAGAAGTTTTTCACTTATATTCTAATAAGTCAGTTTTGGTAGTTATTTATTTATTTATTTATTTTTGTGTGTGTGTATTTCTAGAAATTTGTCCATTTCATCTAAATTATCTAATCTATTTGCATATGTTATTTATAGTTTTGCTTTAGTCTATATCTTGAATAGTGCATTAGAGTTATACATGATAGTGGGTTTTATTTTGACATAATCATACATGCATGGAATATAATTTGCACCATTTCAGTTCCCAGTGCTTCCTCTTTCATTCCCTCTCCCTCTCCCCCTATTCCTCTTCCTATGCTTGACTGATTGGTCTATCTATCTGTATATATATCTATTTACATTGGTGCTTTATAGATCTATAAAGGTGAAATTCACTGTGGTATATTCGTATATGTACATAGCATCATTTGGTCGATTTTATTCCACATGTCCTTCCTTTTCCCTCCACTCTCTCCCTAGTATCTCCTGCCTCTACTCTACTGATCTCCCTTCTGTTTTTCATGGGATTGCCCCCACCACACACACACACACACACACACACACACACACACACACACACAGATATTTTTCCCTTTATTATGCTTTAGTTTCTGCATATGAGAGAAAGTATTTGACCCTTGACTTTGTGAGTCTGGCTTATTTCACTAAGCATGATGTTCTCTAGTAATATTTATTTACCAGAGAATGACATAATTTATTGTTTATGACTGAGTAATTATGTGTACATATCACATTTTCTTTATGCATTCATCTGTTGATGGGCCCCTGGGCTGGATACATAACTTGGTTATTGTGAATTGTGCTGCTACAAATGTTGATGTTCCTGTATCATTATAGTATGCTGATTTTAGTTTCTTTAGACAAATACCAAGTCATGGGCTAGCTGGGTCATATGGTGGTTCTACTTCTTGTCTTTTGAAGAATCTCTCTACTACTTTCCAAAGTGGTTGTACTAACTTGTAGTCCCATCAACAATGTATGAATCCACCTTTTCCCCCACATCTTTGTCAGCATTCATTATACTGTATATTCTTGGTGATTGCCTTTCTAACTGGAGCGAGAAGAAACATCAATGCAGTTTTGATACACATTTCCCTGATTGCTAGAGATGTTGAAAATTTTTTCATATATTTCTTACCCATTTATATTTCCTCTTTTGAGAAATGTCTGTTTAGATCTTTAGTCTATTTATTGACTGGGTAGTTTCTTTGGTGTTATACGAAAAGTTCTTCATATATTCTGGTTTTCATCCCCTGTTGGAGGTGTAACTGGCCAAGGTTAATCCCATCCTGTAGACTCTTTCTTCATACTCTTATTTTCTTTGCTATACAATATATAAATTGCTGCTGTTATTTTTATTGACTCTTGTTTTTATTTCTTGAGCTTTAGGGATTTTGTTAAGGGCTAATATTTTGGAGTGTTGAGCCTATATTTTCTTCTTGCAATTTCAAAGTATCTGGCCTAATTCCTAGGTCTTTGGCTCACTTTGAATTGAATTTGATAAAGGGGGGAATATGGGGACCTAGTTTCATTCTTCTACATAGAGATGTTCAGTTTTCCCAGTAACATTGGTTAGTTAAAAAGGCTATATTTTCCCCAAACTAGGTGTCTGGTACCCTTTTTCAAGTATCAAATGACTGTATCAATGTAGGTATGTCTCTTTTTCTTCTATTCTAGTCCATTGGAGTTTATATCTATTTTTATGCCAATACCATGCTGCTTTTGTTACTATAGCCTTGTAATATAATTTGAGATAGGTACTGTGATGCCTCCAGCATTTCTCTCTATGTTCAGTATTGCTTTGACTATTTTTTTTCCATGTGGATTTTAGGACTGGTTTTTCTAGTTCCATGAAGAATACCAGTAGAATTGTTATGGAGTTTGCACTGAAGCTGTATAAAGCTTTTAGTAATATGGCCATTTTGACAATATTAATTCTGCCTATCTAAGAATGTAGGAAATCTTTCCATTTTCTCAGGTCTTTTTCAGTTTCTTACTTAAATATTTTACTCTCACTAACTCCTGAGTTCCATTGATTCTGATTTTGAAGTTAGCTATTTATTATTGGGGTTCCTTTAAAAAGATAAGTCTTTCATTTTTTTCCTTATTACCTTCAAGAATTTTCTCCTTTGTTTTTACTACTTGGATTTTACTGTGGTTCTCTGATATGTATCTACATGTTTTTCATCAAATTTGTAACAATAGTTTCAAATATTGTTTCTTTTCACTCTTATGTCCTTATTGATTATGTATATGTTGATGAGCTTAATGGTGTCTCACATTTCTGTTTATTTTTCTTCATTCTCTTTTTTCTCTCTCTTTTTGACTGCTAATCTAGCCATCAATCTTAAAGTTTTTAAATTTAGTGAATTTTTAATTTAGTTATTATATTTTTCAACTCCAGAATTTCCATTTCATTCTTTTTATTTCTGTATTGATGACATTCTCTATTTAATGAGACATCATTTTCTTACCTTTCTTTATTTTTAAAATTGTTTTATTTAGTTCTTTGAACATATTTATAATAGCTACTTTGAAGTCTTTGTCAAATAATTCTTTCATAGAATTGCTCTTACAGGCAGTTTTATTGTTTTTATTTTTCCCTATATATGGATAATATTTTTACATGTATTTTTAATTTTTATTGAAAACTGGACTTTATAGATAATACATCACAGTAATTCTGGGTACTGGTAACCCTCATCCTCCTAAGGCAGTTGTTTTCTGGTTTATTATTTAGAGATTGGTTGGATTACTTTAGTCTATTTCCCTCCAGCAGGGACAAGCCTCTGATGTTCTCAAAAGGTACCTTCCTGGGCATTTTCACAGTGATTTTGGCATGGCTCTCTTTGATGCTCTTTCCATGACCATAGCTTGCTGTTAAGTACCAACAATTACTGGTTGATTGCTCTGTGGTTTTCAACAATGCTCTGTGGCATATATTGCTCTGCAGGATGATTTAGTTAGATTCATGCTCTTTTTCCAGGACAAAGTTTGAAGTCAGTGTTTGAGGTTTCTTCTCACCTTGGGTGGGCTCTTTTTAGCTTTCCTTTCCACAGGTTCCCCCTGGTAAACTAGCTGACCTATGGGTTGGTTTATATCTATAATGACACTTCCAGTCTTATCTTAATTATTTTATGGCAAAACCTCCATTGTTTGGGAGCATATGCTTATATTCTGTTTTAAATAGTCAGTTCCTTTGAGAAGAGCTTCACAGTTATTTAGTTTATAGTCTGCCTCTCCTCCTAGGAGCCATGGCACTGGATCTGTAGTTGGGAATGGTGGTGCTACGTTTGCTTTAGTTTTTGGGAACTGAGTGGAGGTTGGTAGCACTGGGGCTTTTGCTTGCCTCTCTACTCTGAAAATTCTGAACTATGAATGAACTGAGAGGCATCCAGAGTCCAAGTATTCCTCTTATTCTAGATGTACAGATAATGTATGGGCAGATGCTCATGAGTGTCTGCCTCATGAATAAGGTCTGGGAAGAAAAAAAGGAATCTTCAACACTTTGGGGTACTTTATGGGAACTTAGCTATGAAACATAATTAAAAGGATAAGAAATATGGTTATTCTGATCCTCTTGACTAGGAGTTGGAGCAAGAGTAAGTGATATGTTCTTACTTGCAGCTTCCTGGGCTAGAGTCTCTATCACACAGGGTAGAGAATGAAGAAAAGTGTGGGTTATGGTTCAGGTGATATAGATAATTGCTATTCCTAATAAGGTTTAAAAATTTTTGATTTTGCAAATTCTTCATTTGTGGTGTAACTTCAGGAACATTTTTAAAGACTTTAAATAGCTTTTAAAAATAAAATTATCACCATTATATTTGTCATGACAGTGTCTGTAGAATCGTCATATAATTCAATAATATATTGAATGCCTATGTATTTATCCAGCAACCTAAAAAATAAAACATTTAAAAGGCAAGCATAGCCCTCTGTACTCTTATTCCCAATCCAATTATTCTTTATTCCCCAGAAGTAACTACTATCTTGAATTCAGTGTTTCACATTCATTTCATGTGTTTATATTTGACATATATGAATATATTCAGAAACAGGAAACATATGATTCCTTAAGGTATATAGTACAGTGCATATTAAGATAGTAAATAGAGACTCTAGCCCAGGCTGCTGCAAGTAAGAACGTATCCCATAGTAAAAGAAATTCAGCATTTGCTTAAAAACACAAATAAATACACAAACATCACATTGCTGGAAGCATCATTTTTTAAAAAGCCTTAAATTTTATCATTTGTTATTTAGAAATAATTGTCTCATTTTATATAAATATATCTGAAATGAACTGAAATTCTGCTGTCACTAATGGGTGAATACATTGAATGGGGAAGCAGTGCCAGGAATACTAATTCTGGTAGTCAGGAGTTATAAAGTCCTATTTAATGTCCTATGATTTTATAGGGGGTTAATATTCATCTGTCTCTGTTATTACCAATAATTTCCATTCTTCATGAACACATGAGAACAGAATATAACAATATTAACGTTAGAAATTGGTGGGTGATGGTTGTCAGGAGAGAGGGAAGTGTTTGAGGAGGTCAAAGCAGCAGAAGAGTATATGGAATTTTGAAGTCAGGAAATTTTGAAGGACTTGAGTTGAGAACTAGACTAGAAGGATGAGGAGAAGGACTTGGAGTCTTTCTGTGGCAGATTAACCTGTTGTTGAAAATAAGATGGGAGGATGGAGAAGGAAGCAGGTCTACAGTATGAGGAAATAACTGTATTTAAGGAAAAAGATGGAAGTTGATAGAAAATTTGTTGGAAGAAGCCTGTGTTAGGCTTACTATGACCTTGACCACCCATGTCCTGAGATATCTCCTTTCTTTGAGTGTAGGTAGAAAGTGTGTATATGATGGGACGTGCTATATGGTAAAGGTAAAGGGATTTTGCAGATAGACCTGGCTTTATTAGATAATACCTTTAAATTCGAGAAGCTCTCCTGATGACCTTGGAGAAGCAAACAGCTATGTCACATCATAAACTAGCTAGGACAAGAGAGTCCTCTAGGAGCTGAGGGCCTAAATCCTATAGCCACAGGGAACTGAAGTTGACCAGCAACTTGGATAAATTCAGAAAAGGACTCTGATTTCCAGAAGATAATATATTCCTGTCAGCATCTTGACTGTAACCGTGTGAGACTCTGAGCAGAAGATCTGCTAGGCTGTGCCCAGGCTCCTGGTCCTCAGAAACAGTATTATAATACATGTATGTTGTTTTAAGTCACAAAATGTGTGCCAAATTGTTATAGCTATAAAAGAGTAATACAAGCCCTCTTTAAAAATATTTGGGACATCAGAATATTTAGCCTGACTTCTGGGGAAAAAAAAGTCACAATGACTTCCATCATTTTGGAAAATATTCAGCCTATAAGATTATCCTATTTGCTAATGTTCCATCCATTATTCCACAGACACGAGGAGAGCTTTTCTTGAGCTGGATTCCAAGACTGTGTTTCCTCATTGTTTAGTTTCGTACTGTTTTGCCTCCAGGAGTTAAATAGACATTTCTGAAATCTCCTAGTAATATTTTCTTACTAACTACATAATGGAATTTGAAAGTGGTAACTTTTTATGCCAATTTTTTTGCTTTTTTTCTTTGTTAACCAAGGGCTTTCTCCTCTATTAATTCTTCTTTTACCATCCTCATTCCTATAATTATTGTTCCAGCAGTGTCACCTGGACTTTTTTCCACCAACCTAATGGGTTCTGACCTATAATCATTGTTATTAGAGGAAAGAAAATTACTTTGAGAATTTTATAATTAGTAATTCAGAAAGTTCTAAGATGTATACTAACTGGAGAGCTTGGATATGAATGTGAGTTCTAGTGTTGATAAAGAAAAGAATTATGTGCTTTGGAAAGAACCATTCAAAACATTTTGCATGACACATTTTTTGCTTTGACTTTTTAATCTGTGCTCTTCCACTCAAAATTCATTGGAGTATTTGCAATTTCTATATAACATTATATATTTAACATGAAAATGTTCATTTAGTTTTAAATTCACTTTTAGGTATTAAAGTAAAACAAATTTTCATTAGAGAATGAAAGAGTTCAAAGAAATCAAATTTACTCTTTTCTCCCTTTTACAGCCAGTGAACTTCTGAAGGTATAAGGTCAAAAAAATCATTATAATTGGCCAAAATTGTATATTTAGATGAGACAGAATGAACATGTTTTATTTTTGGACTTTTCTTTACAATAAAATTGTGCAGATGACAAGAATTTTCTCCATCTGTTATGAGCTTGCTCACAAGACAAGCTAGCAAATGGGGTGGTCAGGCACATATAGTTTGAGATGTCTGCTTTTCCTTCTTTCTTGTTCCATTTCTTGCCAAGAAGTAAAAGTGACAAAATCTTCCAAAATCTAGAGTGCAGTGCAGTACGATAGCAGATGCTCAGAAAAATCTTTGAGAGGTAGATACAAATGTTTAAGAATGGCAAGACATTGTCAGTATGAACATTTGAGGGAGTCACTTAATTGAAGGCCAAGCTATTAGCTGTTTGAAGTTTGTTTCTAAAGCTGTAAGGAACGTTGATACTGTAGTTACATGGGTGAAAATATGTGAAGACACTAAAAAGACATGTTCACATGTTGTCATTGTTAGATTCTTGAAAGAAGTTGCTGGCCTGAATACATGTCACCTTCTTGTTAAAACAAAAAAGGTAACCCATGTGATCTGTGACACAACCTCTCTCCGAAGGAATAAAGATGCAGTAACTTCACACAGTGTAGCAGCTTACAATACATTATACCTTCAGTCAGAAGTTAAGCTGCAACAAAGAGAGCTAATGGGGCAGAAGAAAAATCTTTAAAAACAAACCCCCTCCCTTTGTTACTATAGAGCTTTTAACATGCACTCTGCTTGCTTCTTGGTTTGTGGTGCATTAGCAGAGACAAAGAAGTGTCCGTCTGTATTAACCAATGACGTAAATAAGTTAGTTACTCTGGAGTAAAGTCAATGCCATTTGTGCCAGTATAGTTCTTTGCACATTTACCTATGTGACCACAATTTCCCTTGCACTCTTTTAGCCAGTGAGAATTAGTAATAGTGCAATATTACACAGCATATCAAACCATTAGACAACTATACAATAAAATTAAAGGATGAAATTAAATAAGATGGAATTTTAAGCTTATTGAGGTATGACTGACAAATAATAGGAAATAGGAATTGTATATTTTTAAGATATGAGAGTCCCCCTTACCATCTCCTTCTCCCCATTTGTTTTTGTTCTGTTGTTTTGCTCTTTAGAATGACTTTCCTGTGAGCATTCTTGGACATGTCTCCTTGCACAGTGCGAGAGTTTTCATTTTTGCTTGTGTGTTCAAGTACAGTATATGCTTAATTTTTACTGATTAATACTAAATTGTCTGGTGAAGTATTTGGACATGTTTACATTTCCACAATATTGGGAGTTTTTATTGCTTCGTTTCTTTGAGCACACTACTATACAAAATTTTAATGTGTGACTATGTTATGTGTGAAATGGAATCAAGTAGGTCAATTACCCTTTACATATTAGTATGACCTCTATAGCACCAGCAGTCATCTCCCCTTAGCTCCAATTTTTATTAAATATATTTTTTAATTTGGGCCTTCTCTCTTTTTAATAAATTTACTTAGATTTTTATAAATGTTAATTCCCCTTTTAAAAGCAGCATTTATCTTTTGTTTATTTTCTTTATGAAATGTTAATTTTCTATTTTATTATTTGCTTTTTTTCTTTACTACCTGCTTCCTCTGCTTTACTTGGTTTCTTTTTCTTTTTTTTCTAATTTCTTAAGCTACATAATGTTGTTGTCGTCGTTATTTTTGAGATGGGGACTTGCTAAGTTGCCCAGGCTGACCTGAAAGTTACTATCCAAGGCTTCAGACTTCCAAGTAGCTGGGATTACAGGTGTGCACCCACATACTGGCTAAGGATTTCATGACTAAAGAAATCCTCTTTTCTTTATTATGTAAACATTCCAAGACACATTTTCTTCTAAATATTGTTGAGGTCTGTCTTACAAATTAAAATTCATTCTCATACAATTTCAAACACTGCTTACTTTCAGTCGTGACTTTTAACTCCTGAATTGTTTAGATAAATTGCATGTGAGCAGAAAATTTATTAATTCACCCTTCCTCTGATATATTTTGAGAGCTACATTTCAGCCTAGGGGGGAAATAAATTTGTGTTGAGAGTACTTGAAAGGTTTGTTCTCTAATTGGTCTTTATAATCTTTATGTATGTGCATTGAATTAAACTTCCCAATTCTTTAATTTACATATTCTCTTTGATAACTGTTTTTGTTTGTTTTAGCTGTGGTTTTCTTAACTTTGAGCAAGATGGTCTTAAGTTTCCCCCTAGCAGCAGTGAACTTTAGACAGGCTTCTTCCCTGCCTGGGTCTCTAACTTCCCTTTTCCTAGGGCACTTACTTTAGCAACTTTGTAAATTTTTTTCTAAAGCCCCTTTGAAATGTAAATTGTTTTTTAAAAAAGGCTTCTTGCCAGTTTCACAGCCCAAGAATATCTTTCTGAAGAACCTGGAAGCCATCCCTTTGATATGTAACTCACTAGGAAAGATTAGTTCTCTTGAGGAAGAGTGGGAGTGTGACCTCCCTGGGAGTCTTGCTCTAAGTTGTAAAACTACTTTGTCATCCTACTTACTTTTTTCATCCTTTGTGATCTTAATATTTTAGACCTATGATTTTTAAGCAGCAAACATTTATTTGGATATCTTATTAATAATCTAATCCAACATTCTACCTTTTAGATGGACAGATATTCCATTTACATTCATGGTGATTATGGACACATATTGAGTTATTTCTATTTCAAATTCATTTTATATTTTAATTATTTCTTCTGTTGTTTTATTTAATGCCAAGTTTAGTTTGACACAAGAAATCTTCCTTGTCTCCCTCTTAGGACCCAGCTCTTCTTTTTCATTCAACATTATTCACTGAATATAAGCTCTTCAGGGCTCCAGAGTCATCTGGTGGGCACTCCAAAGCCCCAGCTGAACTGACCTTGGAATTCATATTCCTAAGGTTACAGGTTATAATCAAACATAATCTGAATACACAAATTTTCCTACAAACTTCAGGAAAATGCTTAATTTTAAGTTCTTTCATATTTTATTATTATAAGCTTTAAACACGTTGAATTTTCCTTTGAACGTTTTAACTATATTTTAGAGGTGCTGCATAGTGACTACATAGTACTTAGAAATAATATTTTAAATATTCTGAAATCTGTATTTGTATTTCTTCTTTTATGGAAGAATAATTAAAGGGAGAATTAAAAAAAATTTACATGGATGGGGTTTGTTTTATTTTTATTTCCCTATGACTGACTTCTACCAGGTTTTCAGTATGCCCTTCAATAAAATTCCTATTCCAAACTTCTCAAAAGCTTCCAAGTATGACTGAATCACCAAGATATCTTGTGAAAACACAGATTATGTTTTAATGGTTCTGAGACACATTCCTAGCAAGGTCTCAGATAATGCCAATGCTTTGGGTCCATGGACTGCACTTCAAGTACCAAAATCCTATTCCATTATTTCAAGTTTTGGAAGTAAATGTAAACTATCTTTACCTGCTTCTTGTTCAATGATTCCAGATTACATTCAGTATAACTGTGTCTAATGGTTTTCTATTTAACACGACACTTGTAGTTTGGATAAGAAACGAGTCCCACCATCATTCCTACCCCTTTGCCCCCTCCTTTCCCTTTCCTTCGATTTGCCCTATCTAAAGTTCCTTCATTCCTCCCACGCTCCTCTACCCAATCGCCATTATGAGTCAGCATGCTCATATCAAAGAAAACATTTGGCCTGGGCTGGGATTGTGGCTCAGCGGTAGAGCACTCCCCTAGCATGGGCGCCACCCAGGTTCGATTCTCAGCACCACATAAAAATAAAAGGCATTGTGTTGTGTCCATTTATTTAAAAAAAAAAATGGCCTTTGGTTTTGGGGGATTGGCTTACTTCGCTTAGCATTGTATGAGTTAGACATCATTACCCTAAGTACCTGTATGAAGACATGAATGAAAACCTGTTGTGTAAAATCAGTGGCTTGAAAAATTGGGCTCTATATGTGTAATATGAAATGAATTACATTCTGCCATCTTGTATAACAAATTAGAATAATTAAATAACTTTATAAAAAGTTCACAAGTAAAAAAAGAAGAAAGAAAAAGAAAGGAACAAGTTCCAAAAGCTCATGTGTTGAAGGTTTGGTCTTCAGTACAGCAATGTTCAGGGGTTGGACTTGTAAGAAATGATTGGATTATGAGGACTCTAATCGAATCCGTGGATTTATGCATTTGATGAATTAATGATATGAATGGACTATTGGGAGATGGTGGGGCATGGTTGGAGGAAGTAGGTCCCTGGGCTCTTGAAGACTGTATTTTGTTCCAGGCCATTTCCTCATTCTCCCTCTTTCTCTGCTTACTGGCTGCCATGAGCTGAGCAGCTTTCCCCTGTCATTCTCTTCTGTCATGATGGTCTGCCTCACTCAGGCTCAGAGCAATGGAACCAGCTGACCATTGGCTGAAACTTAGGAAACTGTGATACAAAATAAATCTTTGCTCTTCTAAGCTGTTTTGTCAGGTATTTGTCACAGCAATGCAAAGCTACCGAAACACTGTATCTCATTTAATCCTCAGAACATCACTGTCAGTAAAGGAAAGTCTGAGAGAGTACAGTGGCCTAACTTGGAAACCTCTTTGTCCTGTAGGAGCTGTTTTCCAAAGGTGTTGGGGGAATGTGCTGGCTAGTTGACAAATTTAATTGAGGTGGTTTGTCTTAGAAGACTTTATTTCTGAATCTATTTTATTGTTTTACATATGCCTCTTCTGCTTGCTTTGAATGTTTTTTGTTTGTTTGTTTGTTTTTCTTTCAGATTGATGTAGAAATTGGCCTGGCCCCTTTAAAACTCTCTGTGACAGTTTTTCTGAATATTGATTTAACATTCTGGTGTTTGTCTTCAGCTGATTGGTTGGCGTCTGTGAATTTTTTTTTTTAAGAAAATCTTTAGTAAAGAAATCTGTTTCACTTTGTTTAAACCCATATTCCCCAATTTATCTGTCCATAACATCCTCAATTTTGGCAAAGACATCTTTTTTTCACTTTGCCAATGATTCTGAATTTTTATACAGATACAAACATACATTTATTCTCAATTTGCATTAAATGCCAACTAAGTGCTTTAAAAAGACTTTCTCATTTTACACTGCCCTGAGGTATTATAATCTCCATTTGATAGGTGGGAATTCAGTGGAGAATTAGTAGCGTATCTGAAAAATATGTAGCTCATTCAGGGCAGAGCTCAAATTCAAATTAGAGTGCTTGGTTCAAAAGCAGGTTGTAAACCTTTTGGGGATGCCTACCTGCTTTTCAGTTACCCAACATTATTCGATCCTTAGGATAAGAAGGAATTCAGCTAATTATGACACTGACTGTTTAACATAAAAAGATATTTGTGTGTGGATTGGCACTTAGGGCTGTGGGTTGACTTGAGCACTAGAGCATACTTTACCACTAAACTGAATGCCCAGAAGGGTGTGTTTGTCACCTTCTAAACATGGCTCGCTCCCAGAGAAACATCATTCTCGGAAGAGATTTTAATGAATTTTACAGGTGTTTTTCTGCCTGCTCTGACTTTTCCTCCAGGGCGGCTTTGCAAAGCTATTGAATAAGAGGTGACATGGCTAGGGATTTCTGACTGGCACACCTGAGGCGAAAAGATGGAGAGCTCTGCTGGCAGCCAGTAAAGTCGAATCTAATTTCCAAAACCCAAATGAGAATAATAATGACAATAAAAGACCCAGAACACCACTTTATTATATCTCATTGTGTTTAGAGTTCTTGGCAAACACAGAAAGAGAAATCCTGAAATCAGATTAAGGCAATCTGCATGACAAAAGTATTAACCAGAGACAGTGGGGGCGGGAAAATTGTTGATGACTTTCATTATCTATGATGCTGCTGAGAGCTTTATTTGTCTTCACCTTGAAGCTTTGGAGAAAAAAAAATCTGATTCTTCTTGGCAGCATTAGCTTCTTTTACTGAAGCATCTTGCTATTTAAATCAGCGCTGAGCCCTTGAGGTTATTTCGAAATGTTTTCCTTTCCCAGGTGCCTGGGGTTTTCTGTTCTGAAAAGAGGCTCTTTGAGAAAAACTAGAGCCTCTGGGTGCTATTTATTACTTAGATGAGCATTTCTGCCACATTTAAAATTACAAGGCTATAAAGGGCCTGGATGGAATGAAGAGTGTTGACTTCAAATACCAGTTTTTTTTTCATTCCAATGTAACCTTGGGCAGTAAACTGCGTTTCAGCTTCCTGCTTGTGATGATGGATGGTAGAACCTACCTCATCAGGTCATGGCAAGGATCGGAAGCTCCGTTCTTCTGGAATTTTAATTACAGGACCAAACTAATCATTCAGATATTAGACACGCGTTGGAGATGGACACGAACGGTTCTTTCCATTTGCTATGTTTTTCCAGAAGTCAGAGATATTTAGATGAGGCAGTGTGGGAGGACAGCTGATAGAATGACATATAGCAGTTGTCAAGATTGGCCAGAGAACTGGATTTTCCCAACTGAGCTAGAATGGAAAGACAGTTCTTGAGCTCACACCACCTCCCACTTACTGGTAATATTCTCTACACAAGTGCTTTTTGAATGTATATAGGGCAAACATTCAGACTGCTTTTCATATCATGTGCTGGATCATAAGTCTTTATGACTCCTTCATTGAAGTCTTCACCTCAAAGCCTCAGTTTAAATGTGACTCCAATGAAATAGTTCCTAGCTTCCTTCTGACTATTCTCCTTGGGACTTGGTAAGTATGATTCTAGGTGAAAAATTTATTTAGGCTAATTTACTTCTAACTTTTCTCAACATCTTGCTTTTTCCTAATTCTCTTCTGACCTTAATATAAACTCCTTTCTTTAAATGTAATTCCTTACCTAATTTATTCTATCTAATTTCAGAAAAAAAAACATCTGATAAGTCATTTTGCTAAGAGTGATTCTGCTTTGAGAGGAATTAATTTCCATCAAACTTTCATTTGTGGCCTCAGGCTGGACCACATCTAACCAACAAAGGCAAAAGAACCCACAGTCTTCATCATCATTTGTAAGCACTGGAGGAGATGGACTATTAAAATCAGAAGTTTCCATTTAGCAACTGAAATTATCCACACAGACAACAAATCCCAGGACTGAGGGCAGGTGTTCTTAGACCAGAGGCTTAGAATTACAAAGGGAAAGGGGGAAAAAAAAGGAAAAAAAACTAAAGGATGCTTTTGTTTGTTGGCATGAAAAATATTTTTCCTTGGGGATTCAAATGTTAACTATATGCACACACAAACATGCGTGTGTATACATATATGTACCTGTGTATAAAAGTATATGAAGTTCTGTGTGTCTGAACGCATGCACATACCCATATAACTAACCTATTGTCTAGTATATTTCTTTTTTTTAATCTCAGAAGTATCATCAGCCATTCATCTGTTAATGTGAGTCATTCCTTACAAGTCTTTCTATGGCTTTCAAAGATGATATCTGGGTAATGTTGGAAGCCAAAGCCTTATGCCTACTGTAGATCAATTTAGTAGTCTCTTTTGCTTCAAGATTAAAATTTCCACTTGGTTTATCCTTTGTGGATGGGGTGCCTAGTGATTATGTGTATGGTCTGTGCCTTGGAGAGGGTTTTGTTGAAGTCTTTTCTACTTTATAGTCTGTATAATGTTGTACAGAATACTTGGCCTCTCTTATGATTTAGATATGAGGTGTCCTCCAAAAACTCATGTATGAGACAATGAAGGAAACTTTAGAGGTGAAATGATTGGGTTATGTAAGTTGTAACCCTAATCAGTGCATTCATTCACTGATAGGGATGCTGTGGCTCTTAGCAGTAACTAGGCAGGTAGGGTCTGACCAGAGGAGGTGGGTCATTGGGAGTATGCCTTTGGAGTTTTGTATTTTGTCCCTGGCGAGCATGTATTAAATGTCTATGTATGTCAGGTACTCTCCTAGATAATTTCTAGTTTAAGAAATTTTAAAAATATTTATATTATTAATATTATCCTGATCATACACACAAATCTTCTAAAAACACAACATATATTACTTACTTACAGCAAACAATGACAGCCACCTATACTAGCTTGCTCTGCTTTCTGGTGGCCCTGTCCTGAGCTGTTTTCCTCCTTCACATCTTTCTGCCATGGAGTTCTGCTTCACCTCAGGCTCAAAGCAAGAGTAGATGTTGCATGGACCCCAAATAAAGGGTGAACCCCCAATAAGTTTTTCCTCCTTTGAAATTATTCTTTTCAGGTCTTTTGCTTACAGCAGTGAAGAAAAAAAACTGACTGAAACAGCCTCTGATTCAGTCAATTTTCTCCCCAAAGCTCACATCTTGGAAACTTAATTCCTCCATGTGACAGTGTTGGGAGTTGGAACCTGATGGGGGGTGTTTGGTTCATGGGGACAGAGCCCTCTTCAACAGATTAATGTCTTTCTCGTGGATTAATACTTGATGTAGTGAGTGAGTTCTTACTTTCATGGGGCTGGTTTGGTTACCATGAGAGCCGGTTGTAAGGAAGCAAGGCTGCCCTCATGGTTTGCTTCTTCTGAACATGCCCACTTACTCTTCTGATGTCCATCATGTTATGAAGTAGCACCAGGCCTTCACCAGATACAGCAGCTGGATTCTGGACTTTCCAACCTTCATATCTGTGAGCCTAAATAATTTCTTTTCCTATATAGATTACCCAGTCTCAGGTATTTTATTATAGCAGAGAATGTTAAGGCAGCCTTATTAAAATTCATTGTTCCCATTTGCAAAATGAGGGCATATAATTGAGAAATCAGTTTGTTGTGACCATGAAATAAAATAAAACATGCAATTTAGCACAGTGTCTGGTTTTTGTTAGATGCTTAATAAATGTTAATTATTGTTTTACTCTAATTATTATTACTACCACCATTATTAGTAGTATAATAATTAGTACATATAGTCTTTATAGTCTATAATATTCCTTGGAGCTTTTTTGGCTAATGTTACAAATGTGGATGCTAAAAAATGGAATACTTTAATGTTGGATATTTTTAATAAAAGCTGAAATTTTATTATCTTCTAAGAATGACCTTCACTCTTGCCAAGTTTCTATCAGGAAATGAGAATACTGTTCATAGTGTAAACAATTGGTCCTAATTTATCCTGTTTCAGATATGGCTGTGTGACTGTTAGATTTTATAGAGACTTACTTATAAATCAGATACTGAAATTTTGACTAGGAAGGAAAACTACATATCTTGAGATGATTCTTCAACTGAAAAAAAAAATTAATAAGTCAACTTGAAAGAAACGACCATATGTTAAATGTCTATGTATGTCAGGTACACTTCTAGATAATTTGTAGTTTGAGAAGTTTTAAAAATATTTATCTTATTAACATTTTCCTGATCATACACACAAGTCTTCTAAAAAACAGAACATATATTACTTATTTACAGCAAACAAAGACAGCCACCTAGACTAAATCCCTACACACAGGAGTCTGTGTTTTAGGTGAAGAACCCTAAAAAAATTAAGGTGGGTTCTTGTATTTGTACCTTTTCTTCTCATGAGAGTCTTCTTGGAAAAACAGTGAGAATGATCTTGAGTTTTCCAAGATCAAGTTTTCCAAGGAATATAAGAGAGCCTCACCAGGGGAACACTAGAAAGGGGAATATTTTATATTAAAACTAAGCTTTTATGATGTGAAAGCTCTTTGGTAGTTAAAATGTTGGTCTGAAAGCAAACAAGGAATACTGTACATATTCCACAGATCCTAAGGGCATTACCATAAGGGCCTCCTGTGTTACGATTTTTCTTTATGATCCGGCACAGTGAACTACTTGACATGGTGGAAGAAGAAGGAAGCAGTTTAACACAAAGAGTGAGGAAAGAAGGATTGAAATTGAAGAAGATATACATTTAATTTTTTTTCCTACATGAGGAAATGAAAGAACCCCCGCTGTTAACTGGTTGCTGAAGAATTGCCTCAAAGACCAGGAGGGCTATTTTTCTTTTGCTAGGTCTTGCTCTCTCCCCATTCCAGTGAAGAAGAATTTATTCAGTTTGTATTATTTTGATGTACGCTTAGAATATGCTTGTGACCAAGATGATAGCAAAAGGTCCTCATAGATTTTATAAAGATTCAATCTTTAATTCTGATCTTTCTTTTGAGTCCTGACCCAAGGGAAGGAACTAGCGGTGAAAATCTAACTTTTATAGGTGATGGATTTAATAAAGATAGGTTGGTGAGGCTGTGTTTTGTTATCATTTTCCATGAAAAGAGAGCAAGCATACCTTTTGTCAGTTTTTGGTCTATATCATCTTTAGGTGACAGTCTTTGATAAAGACATCATGGTTTATATGACCCGAGTTTATCCCTCCTGTTGTCAAGAAGAATATATTACCAGTGTGTTAAAATAGTCTTTATCTCTGGTTTTCTCATGTCTGTTGCAGTAAAAAAAAAGGGCATAGCTGATGATATTATCAAAATACTCTATAACAATATAGGTCAAACCAGGTTTTCCAGGACATTGGTAACCCCAGTAGGCATCAGGAGCCCCAGGAACCACAGTGGGATGCAGCTGTTCATTCCTAGCTGACTCTGTCTGCTTCCAATGCCACAGAGTCAGCTATGTTCCTGTGACGTTAAGCTTTGTGATGAGACATGAGCCACCTGTGAATGTATCTTAGGGCTTGAAGGGCCTGTGAGGTCTCACCTTTGAGAAAGGGTGAAGGGAAGACCAGAGCTAGAAGCTCTGTTGCCTAATTTCCAGGCCCTACCAGCAAAGTCACAGCCTTTTCTCTGCTCACTGTGCGTTCCCCCAGAGTGCCTGATGGTGGCTGGAGCCTGCATCTGAACCACTTAGGGAAGAAAGGCAAAGAACCCTGATTTCCTCTTGCTATCTCTTCCTTCCCACCTCCCTCAGGCGTTTGCTCTCTGGGTTACATAAAAGAGATTTGCCTTAAACAATTGATTTCATTTACTTCGATCCCTTAAGGAAAGGGGTGGGTGGTGGTTTGTTGTGGGAGGGTGGAATGGGAAGAAAATTGATCTTCATCGCATCACCTCTAGTTGTCAGACATTCTATACACCTGGTCTTATTTTGGTCTTACCTATAACCTATCTAAGATACATTCATCTACTGAGTGCTTATTATGCCTCATGCAGCATTCTAGGGGCTCATCATTACTATCTCTAATTTAAAGATGGGAAAAAGAATGTGAGACAGTCTGAGTCACTTGCTCGAAGTTTACAATTGTTAAATGGACAAATAGGTAAAATTCTTCTTCTTCTTCTTTTTTTAAATTAACTTGGGCTCCATTTGAAATAATCTAAAAAACTATTTTTTTCTAGTAATGTTGGAAATATAAGTAGAGTTTTAAAGAAAATTAATACCATGATTAAAAGACAGAGTTTAAGAGTATAATGTGAAAAGCCTAAAAGATTAACATAAAATCTTCAGTTAATATTACTGGAAAAGATATGATCCTACTTTTTTTCTTCCCCTCTATTTTGTAAAAGTATATATACAGTTTTACCATTTAATCTAACAATTACAGAATGGATTCCCGTTTTTCTTAACAGTCTTTTTTGTTAGTGAAAATAATTATAGAGAATATAAAATATGGATAAAAGTGGAAATGAAGAAAAGAATAGCCTCTTCACTTCGTCTGAAAGTACATTTATTTTTAGGTAACATTGTTAACAATTTTAAAATATTGTGTTCTTTATAAAAATTGTATGTTCACTTCTCTGGTAGGCTTTTATTTTAAACCAGAAATAAAAATTTACCCTCACATATTTGTGTTAAACTATCATAAAATGCACTATGAATATAAATATGCAAAACTGTTTATCATTTGTATAACAAATATTTGTTACACATTTTAAAAAATAAGTGGAGAAATAGAATTAAAAGCCAGGATAGTTTTGTTGTTGTTGTTGGTACCAGGAATTGAACTCAAGGGCACTCATCCACTGAGCCACATTCCCAGTCCTTTTTTTTTAGAGACAGTCTCACTGAGTTGCTTAGGGCCTCACTGGCAATCCTCCTGCCTCAGCCTCTTAAGCTGCTGGGATTAGAGGTATGTGCCACCACGCCCCACCAGTGCCAGCGTAGTTTTTCTAACTGATCCCTGAAGATTTCTTCTTCATAAGTGAAAGACAATAATTGTTAGCAATTGGATTTCAAGGGAATTTAATTTTTGTAAGGAACTTTATTAGTCAGACTAATTTCCCCTGAATGATTCTAGCTCAAAAGCTATCTCTGCATGGTTTGTATGGAACAAAAATGAAAGTGTGTGGAAACCATGTTTGCTTTCCTTTCCTTCTTTGTTTCCAGTTCCCTTTAACATCACCTCCATTCTTCCAACTCTAGGTTCCAGAGCCAGTGTCTCTACACCCTGCACTCCCCACTCTCCATCATTCATTCCCTTGCCTTTGATGTGGACAAGTCATGAGTTTCTAATCTTATGCAGAGTGCTTGGCAAGCTCAGCTTCAATGACCCCTTCCAAACATTTTAGTGGCTACTAAATCCTTCTTCTATAGAAATTTGGAGCTTCAGAATTTTTTTTCAGAGGCTTCGCTGGGATTCTGCATAAATAAAATTCCTTATCTAAGGCTCCATTCAGAACCAATTGAGAATGATTTGTAATTGGTATTGCATTTGAATGATCCTTCTATTGACATTTTTTAATCTGTAATAAAACTTACAATAAATGACACGTATATGAAGCATTAGAGATTTCTTTTTTGTTTCTTCTATAAATTTTACATGAGCAAGTATAAAATATTAAGTTCTTTGTGCATCCAATTGTTTTTTGGTATTACTCAATGGCTACTCTTTCTAGTTGAAAACCTTTCTGCTACTATTTTTTAATGGGTTATTTATTCAAGATTTAGAAGGAAGTGCTTATTGCTCAAGGCATGTGAATGACTCAATAAAAATGTCAGTCCTTTAAACTGGTAACTTTACAAAAATTCTTTTTATGATTTAATGTTTCTCAACCACTCTGTTCTATTTTAATGGACAGGCACATCAAGAATGTTTCTGGTAATGCAATTCACAACAAGTTCTTCCATTAAGAACTGAATGATTTTTTTATTGCTTTCAGAAATGAATCTCAACCCATAAGACACTTAGAATGGTAAGAGAACAAATGAAATTCCAGTATTCTTAAAGTAATGAAGCAATACAGGAGTAGGACAAAACAGTATCATAATGAAATCAAGAAGCTTCCTCAACTTCTACATGCAAATGTTCAATAGGAGAAAATGCTTATAAAAATCACTGATTCATAACATAAGAGGCAGGTGAGGACATCTTACCTCATTTGGAAACTTGTTGACACTTTAGATTTTTAAAATAATCTCTCAGATATAAAGTTTAAAGTGACACTTTTGGTTTTAAAAATAACCTTTTGGACAAAAATTAATTTTCCACTATTTTTCTCACTGAGTTGGAAGCAAGAAGGTGAATAACATTAATTTTACTTAATTTTGCACACTTTCTGAATCTGTTTGCTCCTGTCTCCACCATCTGTTCCCATCCTATCAGTGATGCTCTTATTATTACTAACCTATGTCTTCACAATGTGTTAACATATTGTTGACTTCTCCAAACCACCTTCACTTCTATGAGAAATATCTACCTCCAATTTCTTGCCTACTGATCACAAATAACCCATATTGGCTTCTAAAATATTATCATTTAGCTGGGTATAGTGGCATATTCCTGAAATCCCAGTCACTGGGAAGGCTGATGTAGCAGGATCATGGGTTAGAGGCCAACCTTGACAACTTAATGAGAACTTCACTCAAAATTATAAATAATAATAATAATAATAATGAAAAGGACTGGGGATATAGTTCAGTGGGTAGAGCAGTCCTGGGTTCAGTCCCCAGTACCACATAAATAAATAAATATAAGGATAAATAAATAAAAATAAAGAATTACTATTGAGATAGGTTGCCACTGTATTTTGTTATGTTGGTCTAAGAATATAAAACCTAATTTGAATATTGCATTATAAATTGTTAACAGATAAAAGTAAGACATTGGAAAATTCTGGAATGAATATCTTCCTAAAAACAACAGGAACATATTAAAGTTGCAGTCTACATTCTAGTATCAGAAAATTCAAATACAAATTCTAGTAGAATCACCAAAAACCTGGACTTTTTCTGTTACCATGGAAGAAGTTTTGTGTTTCAACACAGAATTGAATAAATGGAAACCTGAAGAAACAAAAAGTTTTGCAGAAGGTATTTTTTCATTCTAGAGGACTTAAACTTATCTTTGTTACCTACATTTCTAGATTCCCTATGTGGTTTGAATTTAATCAGTAAAAATTTTAAACTTCCATCAAGGTACTTTTGGGGGATGTTATCAAGTCAAATGAAGATGAATAAATCTTCATTTACACATTGGTTCAGTCATCTTAGGATGAATGAAGAGAGTTTGTGAGAGGAAATAGGAGAGAGAGAGAGCAGCGAGCTCTTATCACACCTCTCAGTGACTCTTATCATGAGTTCCCTCTGCAGTTTAATTGCTTTTAAGTTCTTATTGTAAACGGAAAGAATATTCAAAATGCTTTCTGAGCAGACAGATAAGTTACATCACTGATGTATTGCTTTATTACATGTGCCATTGAGATGTTTACATAACTCCAAATGACTTAGGCATTTTTGAGGAGAACAGTCCTTTAGGAAAGCCTCACATCACTGAACTTAAGAAATTAATTAGTTAATTAATATAAATCAACTCTAAATTACCTTTACTATATCCCATGCAGAACACTGTGAATGAGAGTGGAATGTTGGTTTGACTGTATATAGTCAAAAATAATTAGCCCCATACACAACACAGTGGAGAAGATACATGAGTGAACACACAGCATGTGTGCGCATCATGGGAATGTATAAAGTATGTATTTTCTTTTTATACACATAATATGAAAGATTATTTGTATCAACATGAACTATGCTCAGTTGTTTGGTTGATTTAGATAACTAGTGTCACAAAAGTGAAGATTCATTGTATAATTTGTATAATTCCTAAGATAATACCACAAACAGGCATTTATTGCATATTTGATGGCAGCTTCTCTGAGAAGGAGGGTGTTCTGAGTCTTTGTGAATGCTATCCTTTCTAAAGAAACTTCTGTCCCTTCTGTGTCATCTTTGCTATTCTTCTGGGTTATAAAACATCAGTGGAGTTCCTTTATGAACTCCAAAACCACTTATAATTTAGACTGGTGCTATATGCAAACTGATGCCTGTTCACCGTCATGGAGTACTACAGGAACTTAGTGTAAAAAATTATACATTTTTATAATTATTTGATATTATTGGAACATCCAAACATTATTTTATTTTGTATTATTTTGTATTATTTTATAAAAGCATTGGTCTAAAACCAAAGAAAAACATGAATGAAAACCTGGATTTTCACCATAGATGCTTTGAAGAGCACTGATCTATGCTACTGTTTCTTCCACCTGAGAGTGTATCAAGGTTCTCCAGCAGAATTTTAAAAAAGCACAAGATGCTTAATAATTGGGGCCTGTGCTCTGCTAAAAATAACCCCCAAACCTCCAGGTTATCTTGTTGCACATTATGTTTAGAATCTCACACCTTATCTCTTCAATTGTTGCAATCCAATTATACCAAGGGTATTTCAAGTCATTCATTGGTGATTCTAGTAGAATGAAAGTTCCATGCACATACTGACCTTGTCCTCTTCATTGCTATGTCTTCAACACCTAGACTGTAATACATACACAGTAAGTGATCACAAAAAATATTGGCTGAATGAATGAGTATCTTAGTCCTCAGCTAGACTGTAGACAAAGTGAAAACATGGGCATGTCTTCCCTTTTGTGGCCTCTCACAGATTCTTAGGATGCAAAAGAACTTGTTTTTTTATACATGTATAAATAAGTAGCATTATCCATGATAAGAGTGATATCATCTGTGTCCTCTCTATTTATGTTTCTGTTAACAGTGAGTGAATTTCTCAGCACCCTGCCATTGCAACCCCAAATGCCACTCCATAGCTTTCAAAATTAACAGATAATGTAATTTTTCTGGGGAAATAGGTTTAGAAATCCTCAGGCATTTTTTGCGGATACAGGAATCTATTTGATTATTCTCACCTTTTGCTGTGGAGGGAAACTCGACCAGAAGACCTTGATCTGTGGCCCACCTACTTCTTGTTTAGGAAACTAGTTGCGGACACCTATTCACTGTTGGCTTGTTATTTAACCTGCAACACATTTTGTCTTTATATGAACATACAACATCTTTCTAAATCTGTGTCTTTTCTCATGCCAGAAATTGAATTCTCTTATACTTACCAAACTAACCTTCTACTCTTTTTTAAAGTCTCCTTCTGATTCAGTTGAGGAACTACCACTGTCTCCCTCCATCAAAGCTAATTGCTCTGCCTGCTGTTTTCCCATCATACTTTGCCATTTCAAACTTCTGTTGCTCATGGCTTTTCCTGTTATGTACTAATGCATTAGTGTTCTTCCTGCTCCTAGACTAATTTCCTCCTGGGCTCAGAGTGAATCTCATTAATCTCTGTGTTGCTTTGGCTTATCTTGTTGCCAGTTTCGAAGCAGATACTCCAGAGGTGCTCTTTAAATCACATTTAGGGACATCAGAAATAGGGAAGATGGGGGGGTGCTCCATGGTGTTCTTAAAGGTGCACAGGGTGTCTCGCATCCCATAGAACAATCATGAAAGGATTTTCCCCTCATTTAATGAGTACTGCACTATTGGACTCTGAATAAAAAACTGCACCTGTGCCCTTGTGAGGCTCTTCCCTGAACTCCTTTAGTGCTTCTGAAAACATATATGTCCCAAATATGTCCTTTTGTTTTATCTACATCCAACTGCAAACAGTAACTGCCTTATTGCTGAATTTAGTTCCTTCCAATTTCAGTAAAAGAAACACGTTCTCCTTCAATATTCCTGCCTTTTCTACTATTTTGACGTAGGTCTCTTTATAGGTCTGAATGTTTCAAAACCCAGATAATTATAATAATGGTTCATTACTGAGTTTACCTTTAGCACTTGCATTGTAAACCTTTCTGAGAGTCAGTTATTTTGTTCATATTATAAAGGGGGGGGGGGTTGTTGTTGTTCCCTCTGTCCATCAAGACAGGCAGAGTTCCTCTATGAAGCACTTTGATGTCCAGTTCGCCTTGTCAATGAGGGTACAATCCTCTGGAGTTCCAACTTCAGGTAGGTCTCCCCTTCAATTCCCAACTTTGTAGGATCTAGGGTTAGTCTTTGGTCTACTGTTCCCAAGAGAGCATCAGAATGGAAGCTCAAGGTCAGTAGAATCAGCAGTGACTCCAGGTGAAAAGCAGTTGGTGAGCAGTTATCTCTGAGTTGCCTCCTTCACTTCTTTCCTTAACTCTGGTTTATTGCTTAGCTTCTGGGCAACTAGGAAATAATTTATTTGGATTAATTTTTATTTCTTTGAGTTTTATTTGTCTTGAGTAAGTATGACATCTGAAGGTATAGGATTTCACAGACCCATAGACCTAATCATATTTTCTTAGATAATTTTTATAGATCCTTTCAGTGGTGGTTGAACTATCTTCTTGGGATTCAAGAGGAAAAATTGTCCAAGAATAGGAATAAATTTGTGTCTCAATGGATTATTTAGAATTATGGATAATTATAAAAGTAATGAAAAATAGTAAATAGTAAGGCTTAAAAACTACAAATGGTGACATCTGTGATTGCAGTGATCTCTATTGTTAGCCTTTTCTAAAGCAAAAGTCTTAAGACATCTTATTCAAGCTCATATGGATCTTAGATAAAATATTGTCATAAAGCTTAGGTTAAAGAATCTCCAGTTTTGAGGAGTGGGGTGCGACATGGGAACCTTCCATCAGATACTTACTTGGTGTTTTTCTATTCAAATGTGGGTTTAATTTTTCATATAAAAATATTGCTACCAGTTTTTCTTTTCTCTTTTTAACAGACTTTCTCTTTTTGATGCCTACTGTCTTATTTTTTTTAAATCCTCTACTTCTTTTTGGTTAGTTCTGCTTTAAATTGGTCTCTCAATCTGTCCTCTTTCTCCATGTAGTTTTATTTCTTTTCCTTTTTTTTAACAACAGACATTTATTTCTCAAGTTTTGAAGGCTGGAAAGTCCAAAATCAAGGTGCTGGCAGATCTAGTATCTGGTTGAGGTCCAGCTGCTGGTTTGTGCAGTACTTCCTCATTGTTTCTTTTCCAGTTTTCTCTCTCTCACTTTAGACACACTAGGCAGGCATCTTGCTCACAGACTTTTCATTCTTTCCCTCCCCATGTCTCCAACCTACTTCTTCTATTCTTTTTCTTGTTGAAAAAAAAACCACCTATTTTTGTAGAAATGTTTCTTGTCTTCTTTCTCAACTTTTAAAAACCAGCATATGCATAATTTTTGAAACCTGAAAAATAAAAGATTAAAAAACTTGGTGAATAATAGTTATTTTAAAAATAGAACATCCTGGATAAAGTGAAGATCTCTCTAGATTTGACAAAATGGGTGAAACCAATAGTATTTTCCATGTTATCTAAAATGTAAAGGTGAAGAAAACAAAGCTCTACAGCAATAAATAAAAGGGGAGAATACTCATGGAACAGAATACAGTATTCCTCCTAAATGGAATTGGGAGTTTTACAGGCTTCTGAAAGGATCAAAAAGGATGGATTGATGCTGAGAGATGAAGAGGAAAATGATTGGGCCAATGTCATTGTTCTCCATAGGTGCAAATTCATATCATAATGATAAAAACAGAAATGATTTTGTGGTATGTTCTGTATGAACTTTCATATATTCTTGGTACTCAAACACAGCTATGCCCAAGTCTGAAGTACAATGTTGCAATCAAAATGCTGCCTCAACTGAATCTTCTAAAGCCAAAGGCAGAAGACGAAATGGTGACATCTGTGATTGCAGTGATCTCTATCGTTAGCCTTTTTTTAAAGGAAAAGTCTTAAGACAGCTTATTCAAACTTATATGGATATTAGAGAAAATTTTGTCAATGTTCATTTCATAGACAAGGAACACAATCCTCAGAGATTGGGAGGAACTAACTCAGAAGCGTCATTTTTGTTTTGGTGAGATGATAGCCCCAATGATTCTGATGGCAAAACCTCAATTCTAGTCAGACCTACTCTCTGTTCCCTCCCAAAAATTATCTTCCCATCTGATTTCTCATAACACTAGAAAGCTCAACCATAGAATCCTTGAGAGTAAAAGTTCTGTGTGTATTCAGAAATCCTCCACTAACTCAAGTACATTGCCCAGAGGGAATAACATGGTAGCTACTGTTTTTCCTCTGGGTTTGTATTTTTATCCAAAGTCTTCTTTCTTCTCTGGCATTCAGGAGGAAGGAGCAAAGGAGCATGCTGCACTAACTCTACCCCACCTTGCAAGTTATCTGCCTTGAGGGAAAATATATCTACAGCTGCTTTCTCAGTGAGAAGGTTATTTGTGTTAGAAAACTGTTTGTGAACATCCAGAACATCATACTTTAGAGGATGGTAGCACCTTATGTGCAGGCATTGCACACTGTGGTGTCCTTTTTGTTGAAGAGTCTTTTGTTGTTGTCTTCAGCAAGTATGAAGGTGAGGGGTTCAGCCTGTTCAGTTTCTCTTTGTGATACCACAGGGGGCTGGAGCATTCATGTTCAGAGAAAACGCTGAAATCAGACCACAAAGAATAACTTCGTCCAAGGATAAAGAGCCCTATAATTTGAAAGTGGACACAGACAGCTGTGAAGATACTGAGATACACCAATGATTTACTGTTTTCCAAACTTTGCTGCATCTCCAAAGTTATCTTTTTTCTATTGTGGCTGAGGATTGCAGTCATATGCCTAATAAAAACCAATACTGTCAGAAGGAGAACTGCTCACTGTGGATTTCAGATCCTTCATTAGGCTTTTTTTTTTTTTTAATGCATGGGCATTTCCAGATCAATGAAATGTATTGACAAACAATTCTGACATGTACAACGGAAACTTTCATCACAGTCAAGACCACAGGGGGCAGATTCAACTTTTACTGAATTTGCATCAAGGAATTTGCAACCATAGCATCCCATGGTCATTCTTCTTGAGCCATTGAAATGAAATCATTTACATGGTGAGTAAAGCACTGTCTTAAACAATGTGCTCCTTAGGAACTAAGATCACTAACATTCCTGCAAAAACAATGCACTCATTTATAGTTTTGTAGATTCCAATAGAGTAAGATTCCTTCATAATCAAAGGGTAATTACATCATTAATCCCACTCTATTCTACAGATGCATCTGAATTATTTTCTGCTATAGGGAAATTATTAAATTATTTAAATGACTGTAACTTGGCACTCATTTTTCATGGAAAACGGGGCCGTGCACAAGGGACCTTCAGCTTCCTTTAGAGGCAGCCTGCTCAGGCACTGACTGAGCTTAGTGTTTGTGGCCATCTTGACAGCTGTCTCCCAAGAGCTAGGGAAAATTATTCTCAGCTTTTCCTAATTTAAAGAGAAAAGACCTCGTTTTTGATTTTAGATCTTTTATATTGTGTTTTCCAGAGTGTTTTCTGTTTCAGTATGTTGAAGTGGTGGAATAGGCTAGGGGAAGGTCCCAGGAGAATAATTAGGTAAGAAATCACACGTGTCCTGAATGAGTGTATTTTTTCCAGTATTTTAAAATCACTTCTTACATTAGTTTCTGTTGTGCTGAGCACAAATCTACAATTTCTTCTTCATTCTATTGCCAACAGGTTTAGGGCAATCAGTGGACTCTGCCTGAAAGCAAATAATACAAATATAGCCACTTACAGAGAAGAAATGTATGATGATATTTTTCTGGTGAGTCAGGTAGAAAGGAATAAGCTGTATTGGTGAGATTCCAATCTTTCTGTAGTTTACTTAATATATAATTTGATTCATTTTCTTATTCCTTTTTGCTTTCCTTCATTAAAAAAAATGTTTGTTTTTCCTCTTTAAGATGAATCATTGGCCATAAGCTATTATTTTATTTTATAATGATTTATTATATGTATTATTTGTATAAATGAAAATTTATGAAAAGCCAAATATATATAATTAAAATACTGTGTAATTGAAATTCTGATGACTTTTGTTCCTAACACAAGGGAAACATTGAACAGCTTCAAAATTCTTAGTGTAGAATTTGTATAACTATACTTGGGGGCTCACAATCCCTGGTTTTATAAACTCTTTATAGTGCTTGTTTTGTAAATAAAAAATGATCCTTTATTTTGATGTGTTTTCCAGAGGGAAATCACTCTAAAAGTCGCAGTCTACTGTTTGTTGGACATGATTTCAGATGACTACTTCACAGTATTGGTGAACTTCATGTTGCTACATAATTGAACAAGAATTGTTTAACAAGGTATTTTCTATATTATTTCATTTTTACTTGGCAAAATCATGGTGACACATTACCAAGATTTTTAGGAAAAAATAAGCTAAGGAGACAGAAGAAAATCTAAAGGGGTAAAGATGATGGATTTGCCAAAATGGTGAAATAACACAGATTTCAGACTCCATTCCCCAAAATTAATGATGGAGAAATTTTAGAAGCTAAAGGGAACTATGAATTTAAGGAGCTGACAAAGCAACAACCTCACAGGAGTTAAAGACCATGAAGACTGAGAGCTGGTTTGCAGAGCTGGTTAGTAGGAGCTTGGGGCACAGGAAAGCTAGAGGCACAAAATAGGAGAATGCTATTCACAGTGGTTCTCAATTGCGTCTTCAGGCCAGTAGCATCTGCATTACCCAGGTACCTAAGAGAAATGAAAACTATCAGTTCATCCCAATCTTACTTAATAAGAAACTGCGTAAGGCCCAGGAACCCATTTACACAAGCACTCTCTAATTCTGATACATGCTAACATTTGAAAAGAGTAAGTATTTTCAAGCTCCTACTTGCTTTTTCTTGCATGGCCTAGGGATAATTGTGGCTTGAAAGCTTTACTACAGACATTTATGTGTACCTCAGTAGACCAGAGGATCAGTGCCAGAGTCAGTATTATGACAACAGGGCAAAAAGTCCTCCCCGTGAGTGTTTCTAACAGGTGTACATTGGCCAGCTTGTCTCCAGCATTTATTTCTCCATCAAAGCCTGGGGGGGGGTGGTTACAGCTTAGTGAGGAGAGTATACCACTGTCTGTTATTCACCAAGATGTGAAAGGAACCCTAATTTTTGTGTCAGAGTGGCTGGTCAATGGAAATGTCACCAGGGCATCTGTGGAGCCTGAGATACCGGGGACTGTGCCATTCATCATTGACCATATAGAACTGTGACACCCCCAGGAAGATGTGGGCTCACAGGTCATGAGGATGAGACCTCTGAGCAGGAGTGCATCCAGGACCATAGCCCCATTGCCAGATTCTTAAAAAACAACAACAAAGGAAACTATAAACATAAAATCAAGTATAAAGAAGAACATTTGTCTAGGATGACAAAAGAAGTCACAACCAAATAACAAAACACATATTTTTTAAAAAATCATAGAATATCATTAAATCTAGAAAACAATTTAATTCCTATCAAAATTCTTAAGCACTTATAAAATTATTTTCCTGTTATATTGGCTTTATTCTTTTTGTTCAACTCTTCCTCTGTCAACAATCATATTATTATTAAAGATAATCTAAAATAAGAAAGATATCTTATTTCTATTCTGTGATCATTCAATATTTGTATTTATTATTAA
Source organism: Urocitellus parryii (assembly GCF_045843805.1). Classification (NCBI taxonomy): domain Eukaryota; kingdom Metazoa; phylum Chordata; class Mammalia; order Rodentia; family Sciuridae; genus Urocitellus; species Urocitellus parryii. The sequence continues at coordinate 105,063,905 of NC_135531.1, forward strand.
GAGCTGGATGCATTAAACAACTTTACACATTGATTTATTTTTAATATTGCTGTAGTTTTGAGCTTTATAATTACAGGACATTTGAAATATACTATTTTGCATGATTCATGTTAAAAAAGAAAGAAAAGTATGGTGCATTTAAAATAATGTATTTCAAATTTTTGAATGTATTTGTAAGGGTAAAGAATTTCATTGACCCTAAAATTTCTGATGATAGAAACGATTTCTTTATATGTTACTTTCTGATTATGTATTTCAACCACTTCCTCCATATTTTCAGTGCAGAACTCTATTAGAACAGTTTCATCTTGCAGTATGAGCTCCCTGTCATGAGGCAGGACGTTGGTAGAATGCAGTAGAGGAGTATTCTCAGAAAGCATTCCTACACACATACAGCCAGTAAAAACTATACCCTTGAAATCACAGATATTGGAATAGAAAAGGAGTGTAAATTAAGTTTCTTTTGCATATTTACAAAAATATGTGGTCTATGATTCTCAAACATTGTTAGTGTATTAGTGAGGGGATGAACTTAGAAGAAGCAGAGTATGTGACAGGGAGAGAGGGAGGGGAGGAGAGAAAAAGTAGGGGTGGAATCTGTAGGCAAGCTTAGAGGACCAGGAAAAAGGAGGTAAGATTGCAGTTTGTGCTCAGAGTCTGTCTGCTAGCAGAATTCCCTTTTCCTTGAGAGACATATTTTTTAAAGCCTCCATCTTATTGGAAGAGGTCCATTCACATTACAGAGGACAATCTGTTTTACTTAAACTACAGATTTAAATGTTAATCTCATCTAAAAAAGAATACCTTCACAGAAACATGTAGAATAATGTTTGACCAAGTACCTGTATTGTGACCTAGCCAAGCTGACACACAAAAATAACCACAATTACCTTTATGGTGACTTCTTTCATACACCTGAAGAGTTCAGCAGCTTAAAAGAAAATCAGTCAATAGAACATTATATGTAAACTAAGGCAGAAGTTCTGGGACACAGGTACCCTAGTGACTTATAATATTCAGCCATATGAGATTTCTCTCCTTCCAGGCAAGCAAGAGGGTTGCACTTTTCTTACCTTTGCAGTTAGGCAGGATCATGCCAGTGGTGTTTGGCAAATGATTTAAGAGTGGAAGCAATGTTACTTTTTTTGTTTTTGTTTTGTTTTCACTCCTGAGTGAAGCCTATAATTGCCAATACAAGATTCTCTAGACTCTTCCCTTGCTGTTTGGTCCAAGTGGGTTACATGTTTCACATTAGTCAGCTACAGGATGGTAGAGCCTCCAACCAGCCAGATCCCTGAGACACCCTGTGGCGTTGCTCTAGAACCTTGCCTGGACCTTATTGGCCTTTGCACATGTTGATTTACTAAAGTTTGAGGATTTTTTTCTTACTATATCATAAACTATTCTAACATATAAACCAATAAATTAAAACAGGCATGCTAAATTTAAAGAGACAAAGGATGATATTAATAACATGAAACTATATAATAAAGAATAATTAAGTAAAAATATTAGACATGACACATTTATTATTTAATGTATGGAACCTAATATATGAAATGAATAACCTAATTGTACAGCTGATAACTCATTTAGTAGATTGCAAAATAAGACTTGGATACCTTCCAGAAGTCAGTGGAAAATAATGAAGAATTAAAAATCACAAAAGAAGCAGCTAAAGAGATGAAGATTAAGAATAAAATAACACAGGGTTCAGAGGGAAAACAGAGTGAAAATAGAAGGAAATGTTTGAAGAAATAAATGGATCTCTGGAAATTCATTTTTCCAGAAATGAATATGCATTTTTCGGAATTAAAAAAGTAAGATTTAGATATAATGGGTTCATAGAGTGCCAAGAGAAGATGAAACAAATCTACGCATAGAAACATTGCAGAGAAACTTAAAAGCCTCAAAAGAAAAGAAAAAAAATGCTATTAAATTTCAGAGAGGATTGCTTATAAAGAATGAAAAAAAGATTTAGGTTAACTTTGAACTTCTCATCAATAAGATCAGAAAGAAGATAATGGAATACATTTTTAAAGCCTAAGAGGAAATGAACTCTAAATCTATAATTTTGTGTCCAGCCAAATTACCATTCAAATGAGGTCGTGTTATAAAAGTATTCTCAGGCATGAAAAACACCTCAGGTTTGCCACACAAAGACATTAGGAATACTTTTGAGAAACAAACTTAAGAACCCAAGGAAGATCCATGTAAAGTGTAATCAAATTCTTGGTAAATGTTATTTTCATGTATTAAAAAAAAAGGTCCAGGATTAATGAAAGGGCCAAGTAGAAGCACATGATGTTTTTCATTGACCAAAATAAGTTACATAGTCAATTCTAACATCATATATATATATATATATATATATATATATATATATATATATATATATAATATCTTACCTAGCACAGTGATAAGAACAGAGAAGGCTTGGGTATTATTTTTTAATTAAAAAAGTTTTGCTCAGATTTTGAAAACATACTTGATGGTTTCTTCTGATATTAATATGTTCCAAATAAGTGACTATAAATTAAAATATAGTTGACTCCAGAGGGAACACCCTGATTTTTTTTCAACAAGGTGGAATAATAGATTCAGATTTTTAACAGTTTGATAGTAAATCAATTTACACTCAGCAATGATTGTAGAAACAGATATGCCAATTGCCAGTTTAAATCAGTTATTTGTTTAGAAGGTCTCTACATTTTGAAATTTTAGATGGTTCACAATGTAGGATGATTTAGTTTGATATAAAGAGTCTTAACATTGAAGTGTCTCTGTGAGATTACCCATATGATATTGACAAAGACCAAAAACAAACATGTCTACTCTTTTTCTTTTCTGTCTTTCTTTATTTTCCCCTGTAGTGCTGGAGATGAACCTAAAGACTTGTGTGGCTAGAAAGTGCCCTGCACTCCATCCCTGCTTTTTCCCTGTTGAATTGACTAAATGTATCATGAAGGAATGCCTTTTGTGTCTATTATCTTCTAAGACTTATTGGTATAGTGCACCAACACACAAATATACATAAGGCTTAGTGGTGAGCACATTTATTAATTGTAGTTTTTTTTAACTGACATTTTAAAACTCTTTGATATTCATCCAACTTCACCCATATAATCTATTTTTTTAAAAAAAATTTTTAAAGTAAGAAATATTTATCTGCTTCTTTAAATGAAAGAGAACTTTGATGAGTCCCTCAATCTTTCTGGGTTTCAGTTACTTCATTTATAAAAATGAGAAAAACATTTCTGATAACTTTAAAGGTGGGGCTTATACTTTAGGTCTAGGTCTAGATTTTATGACTAAATTAGGTGTTATGAACTAAGATAGTGTTACTTATTTAAGGATGCCCAACTTCCTTGCTTTGTGTAGTTGCATAGCAAGTGAGATTATTTTAAAAGTACAGGAGTCCTGATGGAGGATTGAGAGATTGGGGACAGGGTATAGGATGGGGCCAAGGACAGATGCTGAACTGGGATCTGGCCAACAAAGGTGAATGGAAACACTTGGGTATTTGCAACAAGCCCTGAGATCAGAATTGGCAGGAGGAGAGACAATTTTCTGACCCTTGCATCTAATCCTTCTCAACTGATGTGCTTTCTGGTTCCTTCTCTCTGGTCTCTGAGGATCACTGTTGTCTTTTTGCCTTAATAAAGTCACATACTGGTTCCAGATTTGTTCACTTTTTCATCTTTTTGTTTGGGATTAATGAAAAGAAATGGAAACAATTGAGGCAGGAGGATCACAAGTTTGAGGCCAGCCTCACCAATTGAGTGAGGTTCTAAGCAACTTAGTGAGACACTGTCTCAAAATTAAAAAAACAAAATAAAATAAAAATAAAAATGGGGATGTGACTCAGCAATAAAGCAACCTGGGTTCAAAACAGAAAGAAACAAAGAAAAGAATGGGAACAGACATATGTATTCAGGTTAAACAAGCTTTTAACTGTGTCCCCCAGTCCTCTCTCTTCTTCCTCCAAAGGTCATGTTTGGAGACTGTTACCTAAAAGAGGAGATTTACCACTCTCCTAGGCTGGTATAACAAAAAAATAAGTTTACAAATGATCTTTTTCATATGTATTTATTCACCCTCCACTACATTTTATAGAGAACTTGGAGAAAGAAATTGCCACACAGCAAAGGAGATTGGGGAATATAGGCTTTTAGCTGAGTGGCAAACTGCCTGGATAAAAATGGGCAGAAAGGGAGAGTGGGAATTGGGAAGCAATTAGCCGTCTCTCCTACAATGATAAATCTTTGTGTTTTGCTCCTGAATTTATGGTGCTATAAAATGCTTGCATTTTACTGACCTAAATTTCTATTACTTCAACATGTTCCTTCTTTCAGACTGTAGCAATTCATATGGTCACACACCCTAAGGTGCTATATACTTGTCTAGCATAGGTATTTCATGCCACGTTAGACATCTGTAAGAGATGCTAATCAAAATACAGTTATCATATTTAAGATTTTAAAAGTCTATCTGTAGCACCCCACAGACATTTAGTTACGTAGATTTACTTGAGATCATCTGCATACTGCTAGGAGCAAAAGGTGATGGCCTATGGTCATTTAACCATAGATATTATGAATATTGAATGCCACCATATGCATTGGTATAATGCAGGCAGAGGATGAACCAATAAACTGTTGATTTTCTAAGCAGTGAAATGATTTTATGGTTGCACCTATCACAGACAATTTTGAATAACTAACCTTTACCTCCAATTACACAGATACTTCTGCAAGAGAATCCTAGAATATCTCACCTATCACACATCTCTGGATTAGTCTTATGGAGTTAATGGCTTGGAACAGAAAATTCAAATTACAAGCCAAGAGTATATGAATAAGTTCCAGTGGACATTCAACACAAAACAGAGGTTAGAAATGATTTCAAGACACCATGAAGCACAGCCTTAGAAAAAAAGACACTATGGTGAAATGCTAAAATCAGCTGAAGGCGGGTTTCACCATTGCTCTGTGCACATGGAGACAGCAGGAGTCATGCTAAGAGAAGTCTGGCTTCCATTCTAGTTGCCCTGAACAATGAAAGGTAAAATCATACTGTCTTACATCTGTCAGAATCCCTTCACTCATGTCATTTCCAGGTATGTTTTGTTATTCACAGATCTTAGATGAGACAAGCTAGGCTCCCAGAGATTAAGTGCCTTTGCCAAGACTGTATAAACATCAAACAGTACCTTGGAGGCATCATGCTGAAAGAGTCTCTGCTTGCCCCCGAGATTCTGTCTCTTGCAGAACTCAGGTTTATCATCATGTATCTTTTCTGACTCTGAGACCCTATTTTTTTATTTATCTGCTATTTCTGGTTTTGCACACTGTGTTTCCATGATGCTAGGGCCCATTGCCTCCATACTATGACACTTCGCCTTCTCTCATCCTGTTCTCAGCCCTACCTCACAAAGCACCACATTGTGGATCTCTTTTCTCTGTTGGAGCACTGGCTGCAAGACAATAAGTAAAAGCACTAGGCATTGATTCAAGTTCCAGATGCCAAATCTGGTATTCTTTCTGACTTACCATAATACTTTTCTGAGTCAACAACATGAGTGCCATTACTATTTTGAACAAAAGTGTGATTTGGGGCAGATTTTTATTTACAGATAAAGGCAAACAATTTGCATTCATATGTCATTTAAGTTTAATGTTATGCCCTTGCATATTTAGTCCTGCAGTCTTTTTCTTCCTGATATTAATATTTTAATCATTTTTGAAATTAACTTGTAATCAGAGCCAAAACCTGTATTTATTTAACCATTAATATAGTTACTAATCACATTCTTTTGGTTTTAGTCAATTTTAAAAAATTTTATTGTTTTTTGAGGCTGCATTACATTCCAAAGTATATGTATACACAATTAATTCTGCCTTCTATCATTGGATATTTAGACTGCTACCTTCCTTTGTAATTATAAAAACATTATACTGGTATAATTATACTGTAGGATAAAATTCTAGGACTAAAATAATTTGGTCAGTAAGTATACAAAGTTTTGTTTTATTTTTTCTCTTTTCTTAATGGAATTTAAACATATAACATGTAAAATCCAAAAGAAAATAAAAAGTATGAATAGTGAAAATATAACCAATTCCCCTTTATCAAAAGTAACCACTGTTGCCTAATTTTTATAGTGTGACAGAGATATTCTCTATATTCTTCTCATGTAAGAATCGTACTTCTGAGAGTCCAAAGCTCTTGCCACACAAGAGGGAGAGATATCCAGGTTAGGAGGTTGCTATTCATGTTTGTCAAACACCTTTGTACTGTTAAATCTTTCAGTATCTGCCATCTGCCATCTGTCCCATTATGAAAGTTTATATTTCTATTGACTTCTATTATGCCTGACTATCGAAGGAAGGATGTCTGTGGATACAGGAATCTATACAAACATGATCTAATTTGGACCAATTGCTCATTATAACAGAGACTATACTATATCACTAAGTCTACCCTTCCATAATAAGAGAATCATTTCTCTTCTTGTGAGTGGGACCATGTGACTCAGTTATCACTAATGTACAGAAGTGGAAGTAATCTATGAAAAATTCTACTTTAATTGCCTACTGTGAGTTTCTGCTCATTCTTTCCCAAGAACTGGAACATAGATATAGGCTTCAAATATACAGAAAAGTATAACAATCTGGACAAGTAACAAGGCAGAAGGAACTTGAGTTCTTTAGTGATTTTATGAAGCACCAGTGTTCCACCAATCTGGACTGTTCAACTTGAGGCTACAGACAAGAGAAATAAATTTCTGCTTTCTTGGAGACAACAGTTTGTTACAATGTTTATTCTGTACTTTAAGTAATGAACTTCCTGCCTGGGTCTGAAGAGACCACTTGGGATTCCTTTGTATTCTGCTGTTGCCCATGTAAATTCTACCTCATTTTGCAAGGTAGATAATTTTGGGTTTTTTTGTGCATGTTTGAAAATATCTTATTTTGCCATCCTACTGGATGGATAGTTTGATTAGGTACAGAATTCTAGTTGGAAAATAATTTTCCTGCAGAGTTTTGAAGTGATTACTACAATTTCTTTGTTATTCCAGAAAAAAAGTTCGTTTTATCCCAGCAGCTTGGGAGGCTGAGGCAGGAGGATCACCAGTTCAAAGCCAGCCTTGGCAACTCAGCAAGGCCCTAAGTAACTCAGAGAGACCCTGTCGCTATATAAAATACAAAAGGGAGGGGGGCTGGGAATGTGGCTCAGTGGTTAAGCATCCCTGGGTTAAATCTATAGTACTATAAAGAAAGAAAGGAAAGAAGGAAGGAAGGAAGGAAGGAAGGAAGGAAGGAAGGAAGGAAGGAAGAAAGAAAGAAAGAAAGAAAGAAAGAAAGAAAGAAAGAAAGAAAGAAAGAAAGAAAGAAAGAAAGAAAGAAAGAAGGAAAGGAAAGGAAAGGAAAGGAAAGGAAAGGAAAGGAAAGGAAAGGAAAGGAAAGGAAAGGAAAGGAAAGGAAAGGAAAGGAAAGAAAGAGTGAGTTCATTTTCATTTGTAAGCTTTACCCCAATACCACAAAATTTCCAAGATCTCCTCCTTCCTAGTGAGGCTCAGTAAGTTCTCATATCATAATTTAGTATGTGTCTAGTTGAATACAATGTTTGGCACTCCGTGTGCCCCCTGATATGGGTCCATTAATCCAGGAAATTTTCCTTGAATCATTTTGTTGGATGATTTTCTCCTGTTCTTTTCTTCTGAATGAAACACACACACACACACACACACACACACACACATTTTTTTTTTAATTTTAGAACTCTTAGATTGGTTCTGCAAATTTCTTAGCTTTTTCTTTCTTCCTTTTTCAAAAAATCTTTTTGTCTTTCTTCTCTATCTTCTATGAAATTTTCTCAAATTAACCTTCAACCCATCGGTTGAGGTTTTTTCTTTTTGCCATAGTTTTTTTTAATTTCTGTGAATGAATTTTCTGTTCTTTGAATATTCCTTCCCTATTGTTTCCCTCCATTGGTCATGAATGTGAAGTCTTCTTTCATTTCTGAGGTAATATCAATAGCAGTTGTTCTCCCACAGGTTTTTTTTTTCTCCCCGTAGAGAAAAAGTTCAAATGGATTTTTCTTCATTATTTGTTTCAATTGCTGTCTTTCTTCACATGAAAAGCTTTCCTCAGATGTGTGGACATCTTGTCTGCTGAGAAAGTGAAGGCTTAAAAAGCTGATCGCATGCTCTGGGTATGGGAATGCCGCCTGCAGGTTGAATTTCAGTGGAATGGTCTAGAAAGAACCGTTAGTTGTCAAATGCCAGGTCTTGGTGTCCTTATGGCTTCCCTCTTGGGCTGATTAGGTATGCCAGAAAAAAGTCTTCTAGTCCTCAGCCTAAAGCATAGAGATTTGGCTGCTAGAGTCTGGGAGGAGAATCAGGGAGGGGGCTGGTGGTCCCAGCATTCAGCATTCACTACTTACACTCCAATGCCAATATTTTTAGTAAGTTGCTCTGGTTCACAACTACGCTTAGCACCCATGTCCACTGATCCTCCATTTTAAACTCTGCTGAAGAATAAACTTCTGTGTTTCTGTGTTGTGTGGCAGTGTCATTCATTCTATGGAGAGGCTTGGGAGGGTATTGAGGTTTGAAATGATTCTCAAGCAACTTTTACCACATTCTTTTTATTTAATTCCCTTACCCAATTGGTATCTCCTTCACTCCTATTTCCAGAAATATTAGAAGAAAGACTTTTGAGGTTTCTTCAGAATAAGTCAGGTGTTGGCAAGCATTTGCCATGGTTGCTCTGGGAGTTTGACTACATTAAATCTGCTTAATGAGTGAATGGCCATTCACTTACATGGTTTTTAGTTTTGAGAAATTAGTAGTCATTTTTCTCCCATCTTTGAGATTGTGTGTGTGTGTGTGTGTGTGTGTGTGTGTGTGTGTGTTTAAAGATATCATCTTGTTGTTCTTTGATAATCAGTGAATTTAGATGTTTGTTTTAAATCTGCTATTTTATTCTGGAACCATAACAATTACTTTTGTAAGGCTTTTTTTCTTACACTAGCAGAGAAGTTTAAAATGATTTACATTTCCTCATATACATTCTTTTTTGAAGAATAAAACAATTTTATTAGCTGAAAGAGAGTATTAAGAAATAGTTACATTCCCTGATTCAGGGAATTAATTTGTGACAGAAGAATTATATGAATGAGGATATTACAATCTTAATAAATCTCCACTAACTCTCAGAATCTATTGTTTAATATGCCATCTGTTTAAAAGAACAGAGCTTGTGCCAAACATGTAGTTTGGATAAAACTACAATACTAAAAGGCTGCCAGTTAACTGGTAAAATATAAAAGCACATTTACAAAGAAAAATTATTAAAAGAAGTTAATTGAAAGGATCAAAAAGAAGAAAATAGGCTTATTTGCAGGCACTAGTAGCTCTACATGCGACAAATAATAAGTTCTAAAGCAATGGAAAATTTTCCCTCTGTTCATTACTAATTGGTCTTCTGGAAGGATCTTCCAGTATGTGCCTAAGTGAAGGAGCACCTGAGCTATTTCCTCTGCTGTTTTTGCCTACATTTTGCATCTTAATAGTATGAGCCCCAAAGTGCTTCTCTTATTTAATTCTGTGTAGAATCCACTGACTCCCTGGCCAATGGAAATAAACCTTTTGGCTTTCAGATGAAAAACGTCCAAAGGCATTCGGAATTATCTGACTTTTTGAAACCCATTAAAAATCCTGCAAGGTGGAGAGCCTATAATTGTTATCACTCAGGTCCAATATAATCAGCTGTCCAGCAACTCGTCACTTCCAACAGCAGCTTTATCCTGCTGACTCCGTTTCTGAGATCCTCTCTGGGGATCAATCACAACTGCCAGGACAGAGGGAAATTGAATGAACTAGATTCTAGTTTGCAAGCCAGCTGTCCCACACAGAATGAGATAATTTCCAACAGAAGAGCTCCTGGGGCTTCTGACATTTGCAGGATGTTAGTTGTTGGTGTATTTGAAGAAGGATCTGGGAGCACTTCTGCACAGAAAAACCTAATGTAGCATTCATTTATAGTTTCAGTCCAGGTTGTGAAGCATCATTGAAACATAGTTCATCATGATGAACCTCCTTTTAAGGCTACATCACTAATTCACATGGTCATTCGAGAGGGCCTAGCAGAATCCATACTGTGTCCCATTGGTACCTCCTTCCCTCTGTTGCTACCAAAGACCTGGCTGTTTGGCCACTGAAGGGAAATAAAGGACACTTCAAGAAGACCATTTTTCTTTAAGATTCTGGTACATATTGATTGGATATTTAAAGCACAAATAGATCATGTAACTTAAAGATATTTATTTTTTATTTATTAACATGTAATAATTGTGCATGTTAGTACAGCATGGTATTTCAATACATGTATACAGTGTGGAACACTTATTTATGTTTAGGGACTTCCAGCTTCTTTCTTCTAGATAGTAATACAATGTATGATAGTTTATTATGAATTATGGTCACTCTCCTGTTCTATGGAATACTAAGGCCTATTTCTTATAAATGTATTTTGGCACTAGTTATAGAACCTCTCTTCACTTCCCCTCTTCTTCCCTCCAAGACTCTAGTAATCACTACATTCAGATCCACCAAGATTTAAATTTTTACACATGGGAGCATGAAATATTTGTCTTTTTATGTCTAGCTTATTTTATTTAACATCCTCTGATTCTTTGATTTCATCCATTTTCTTGCAAGTGACAGAATTCACTTGAAGGCATTTTTAATCCTGATCTACCATAGTACTTCAGAGTACTTTGTGGTTTTAAGTGATTCAAAGTTGTGAAGGGGATTTTTTTTTTTTTTTTTTTTTTTTTTTTTTTTGGTGGTGCTGGAATTAAACCCAGCGTCTTGTCCATGCTAGGCAAGTGCTCTACCACTGAGTCACATTCAGACCCGAGGTGGAGTTTATTTCTAAGTTTTTAAAACAGTTTTAACTAATAATAGATGGGTACCATTTGCAATAAAAAATAAGAACTATTTGCTTTTCTAGTTTGGCCAGGTTAAATAGCCTCACGTTGCTTCTTGCTCAGCTTGGAGTTTTCTTAGGCTTCGCTTTAGGGTTTTGTGCACTTGGGAAAGGGATTGGGACAGCAAAGCATTTTTGAGTGGCTTGTCTACATTGCTTCTGCCATCTGTTGTCTGTGCCCTTTATCTCTTATTTCTCCCAGAATTCTAAACTGTCTTCAGAATCCTTCTTATTCTCTTACCCCCAATTTCCTAAGAAATGATCTATTGAATTGTAACTACTGATTGAACTGATGAAGTGTTTTAGCCCCTTTTAATATTGTGATGAATATTAAAATAGCAAAAGTTGCTTTGATTCAATGAATCATAATCTACTAGCATCATTATGTAATTTTTTTTTGTATGTTAAAATTGTCTTTGGGAGCTCTTGAAAGCAAGTTCTTGTGTTCTTTTGAAATCTCCACATCCTTTTTTAAACACTTCCTTAGTTTCTGGCACAATAAGATAGCCAGGCTTATGTTGAACTTGTCCTGCCTCAGACCTGATATTGGCTATTTCTCAAGTCCTATGGAAGCTTTTAGAAAGCAAGAGCAGAGAACTGGTTCTAAATTCTTGCAGTTGACAAGTGTTAGTAAATACACTTGAAAAAATAAATTCATACTGATAAGTGTAATTCCAATCTAATACCAAAGGGTTCTACTTCTTTCCTCCCATTTTATTTTGGATCTTTCTTTCCCCACAATGAGACCTCTGATTCCATAAAAAATTAAATACTTACAATCATTTTTAATACTATAAAATAAAAAAAGTTGTCCTATAGTACACACAAAATATTTCCCAAGTAGTACATTAGTCTGCATTTCTTTTCTTTTCCTTTCCTCCTTCCCTTCCTCTTTCTTTCTTTTTTCTTTTTCTTTTTGATACTGAGGATTTAACCAAGGGGTGCTTAATAACTAAGCCCCACTCCAGGCTTCTTTTTGAGACAGGGTCTCACTAAGTTGCTTAGAGCCTCACTAAATTGCTTAGGCTGACTTTGAATTTGTGGTCCTCTTGCCTCAGTCTCCCAACTTGCTGCTATTGCAAGTGTGTACTACCACACCTGGCTTAGCCTATATTTCTTTTTCAAAAATATCATTCAAACACACATATATATATGATATATAAAATATATCATATCTTGGAAATATAAGATATTATATATATGATGCAGCTTATTTACTATATATAAACAAATATATTATTCACACACACACACACACACACACACACACACACATATCCCTGACTATCTCAGGAGATAGAATACAAAATCTGATGCTTTTGAAAATTTGCATCATTTTTGCTCAAAAATATATCTTAGAGCCAGGTGTGGTTATGCATGCCTATAATCCTAGCAACTTAGGAGGTTGAGGCAGGAGGATTTCATGTCCAAAGCAAGCCTCAGCAACTTGGCAAGACCTTGTTTCAAAAAAAAAAAAACAATTTACAAAGGGCTAGGGAGGTAGCTTAGTGGCAGAACACCCCTATAGGTTCAATCCCCTGTAACGTACACAAAATTACACACAGAGATATAGATATGTGTGTGTGTATCCTGTATTGTTTCATGTCTATTTTAGAGGTCTTCCTTGTTTTATTTCAAATATGTAAGTATACATATATACTTTAATAAATTGACAAGAAAACATTTTATATATTTATGTTGTATGATATGGTGCTTATACACACACATACACACACACACACACGCACACACACATACACACACCATGGAATAGATAAATCAATCTAACATGCACTATTCAATATATATTCTATTTTTGTGGCAAGAACACTTAAAATCTATTCTCAACAATATTTGAGTGTAAAATTTATTGTAATTAACTATAGTTACCATTATATATCTCTTGTTTTATACAGCCGAATGGTATTTCATATACTATAGTTTTAAAATCAGTTTCTTACATTTGGTCATTTTGATTGCTTCAATATCTTCTAACAAATATAAGTATAATGTATAATAATTTATAAGTAATAAGTGTGTGCCTGTGTTTACATATTATTGGAGGTGTACATCAGGATAAATTCATTATTGTGAGTCAGTAACAAATACATGTGTAGATTCGTTAGACTTTGCTACGTTTACCTCCATTGGGATTACATAATATTGAACTCTTTCAGCAAGGTAAGAAATTGTAGTTTAACTCATAGTTCTACCAACAAAATGTGCAGCCAAGTTTTTGAATTGCTAATTGGTGAAATATTTTTTTAATTACTTTAATTAATCTAAAACTGCAACTAGGTTGTAAGTGACCTTACATATATTTTCTTCTCGTAAGGCTTACATGATCTCAGGTTTTTCTGTTAGATCTCTGATGCCATTTAAATTTTATTACATGTTTGTTGTGAAGCATGCATCCAGTCTTATCTTTTTATAAATAGTTTCCCAGTGTTCCCTGCATCATTTGTTACTCTGAATTTTTTGTTGGTCTGTCAGGCTTCACACAGATGAGCATTACACAGTTTAAGTTACATGTGATTTATAGTATGTTTTAACATCTCATAAGATTAGTCCTGGGTTTTCTCTCAGATTCTTATATGCCTACTTTTATATGTAAAATTGTAATAAATCTGTGGAGCTCCAGGAAAGAAAAACTTAGTATTTTTACTTGGATCCCATTAAATTCAGATAATAACTTGGAGAGAATTGCCATTTTATGGTGCCGAATTTTCCTGCCCAAGAACAAGTGACATTTTTTTTTTGTATCTTTCAGAAGATTTTTTTAGTATTCCTTGTATAAGTACTATATATTTCTTGTTGTATTATTCATGATCTTTTTGTTGGTATTGTAAATGGATTGTTTTTTCAAGGACAACATCTATGATTATATAAGTGGAGACATTTCATATTTATCTGTAAATGTACCACACTACTAATTTAGTAAATTTATTATTTGAGTGATACTCATGGATTCTCTGTACCATATTGTCTTCAAAGATATCAGCTTACTTTCTCATTTACAATTTTTTTTCCTCTTGTTTCTTATATAACTATATTGGTCAGTGACTCGAATAAAGTGACAAATAGAGGTGGAAATAGTATTCTGGTGTATTAACAAGAAAATAACTTATGATTTATCATTGTTTTTATTAGCCTGGAATATCTTTGCCCATTCTTTTCAGTTTTCTGAATTATTTTATTTGACATGGCATCTCTTACACACAACATAGTCTTAGGTTTTCTTTTGGGAAATCTCCATGTTTTATTAAATAGACATCTAAGCAATCATTAAAGCAGTAGGGTATTAAGAATTTGGGCTACGGTTGTGGCTCAGTGGTAGAGCACTGGCCTAGCAATTGCAAGGACCTGTATTTGATCCTCAGAACCAAAATAAAAATAAATAAATAAAATACAGGTATTGCATCCAACTACAACTGAAAAATATTTTTTAAAAAAGAATTTACTGAAGTTAGGGGACTTTCAGATTTGTGTAGTAGAACACTTGCGCTTATCACATTGTACTGTTTCTTTTTCCTAGATGTTATGTAGTTGCTTTCCATGAAAAAACATAAAAAAAATCTGGAACATGTCCTGCTATATTTTATATGACTGCATCAAAGACTTTAAATAAGAACAAATCTCAGAGGATATAAAGTCTGTGAAATTTGGGAGATTAAAGTTCTACTTTCTTACTCCATGCTTCCTATTAGTGAGTCTATGGGTAGTCAGTTCAATTCTCTAAGCCTCAGTTTCTTATTGAGAAATTGAAGATAAAATTATTTCCACTACCTCTCTTTCAAAAATCTTTGTACATATCAAACTTCCATTTCCATAATCCATCTATCATAATGCCTAATTTTCCAATAAAGTTTTGGTATGCTATTGGTTTTGTAAATGTAATGACTTGCCTTTGCCTTTATATGTTTAAATAAAATATTTTTTTACAAAGTTCACTTATCTTTACTAGCAATATTCTGCTCTATGTCTCTTTTGAACTCCAATCCTCCAGAGGTAACTTCTGTCAATTTTTCTGTTTGTAGGGTTTCTTTAAATGTATGTGTATATGTATGTGTGTATGTGTATGTGTGTGTCTGTCTGTCTGTCTGTACCTCTAAGTAACACAAATAAATCATTATCTTGGCTTGTCAGTTTAAGTTGCTGGAGTTTTTATGTTTGTACTTTTTAATGTATGCATGTATGCATTTTATGCAGATATGTTTATGTGTGTATGTTTAGCCTCTTCATTATTTAAATCATGATTAAATTCAATTGAATATAATCTTTCTTTTCATTTCCAACATTTAATAATTATAGTATGATTTTTGATTCTTGCAACTTATAACTTTAAATAACATGCTCCTGAACTTCTCATTACTTTTTCATCAATTTTATGCACACCCAACTCATTCCTCATTCTCTTATCACCCCTTTTACCTCTCCTCTCATTGCAAATGTTACTTCTGTCAGCTTTACCTTCCATGTATGTGATTATGATACAGTACATATTTTCCTCTGTAAGCATAATAATTTATAGAAAAGTTCTAGGAAAATGTTCATTTTAAAAGATGAGCTCAAATAAACAGCACTAAAGTTTTTGTCTCATTTTTATATTGATAATATGATTACATCATATTCTTTTTGGAGGCACTTTTTATAATATCATTCTTGTACTTCTCTAAGGAATATGTTACTGGCATTAAGGTTAAATAGATTCTTTTCATTTAAAATCTACCTTTGTAGCTTGATTCATTTTTGAACCATGAGGTTTATTTCATTTCTATTCCCTATTGAGAGAAGTAAGTTTATTGTTTCCCAAATATCTTTCAGATTCTTTTTTGAATTACCAACTACCTAAATTTATTTCATTCTTCTTGGAGATATTCTTCACTTTCTCTTCCGACTCACCCCTCTTCGCGGCTGATTTTTAACTAGTACCCACCACTATAGCTGTACTTGTTTTTAAATAATGAGAGATTTCTGTCAGAAGGAAAATATTATAATAGCATCTGTAATAGATGGTGAAAATAATTAGTTTAATAAGCTTATATATTAATGTACTCACTAAGCATCATCATAGTGTATCAAGGAGATTATTGATTATGGATATTCTTTCCATCAGGACATCTGAGAAGCATCTACCAGTTAACCCAGCTAGACAGTATAACATTTTCTGTAATGCTTTCTATAATTTCAACTTATCCTTTCATTTTTACTTTAAACAATTCACACTTTGTGCTGTTAGTATCATGATCCTTACACAAAGTTGTTATTGTATTGTTTTAGTGTTTGTAAAATCAAGAATCTACAATGAACTATTAAAACCGACTTTTTTATGTTTCCTGTGTTTGTACCACTATTTCATTTCAAAGTTTTATTTTTCCTCTCATTTTCATGAAGTAAATATTTCTCCAGTCTTTTCTTCATAAAAAAATACATGAATAACAAAATATGTGAGTCTTGCATTTCTAAAAACAAACTTATTGAATACTCAAACTCAATTGATAGTTGAGCTGGATATAGAATTATAGATTTTGTATTACACTCTGGAGGTTTTACTCCATCATTTTCTTAGTATCCATTGTTGTTGCTCCTTTCAATATATGTTTTTATATGTTTATACTTACTACATTTCAGGGGCTGATATTAACCTGATATTTGTTGCTTTATTGATGACATTGCTTTATGAGCCCTTTTGAAGGAAATGTTTTGATTTGTAAATAATTTCTTATATTCTTTGATAAATATTTCAATTGAATGTTGGAGTGATAACTTATTTCTCATGATGTTATATTTCTCTGTATTTTCACATTTCAAATTTTTCCTTTATGTGTTGAGAAATATCTTTCACTTAATCATCACTTTTTCCTATTACTATTTTTCATTGAAAATAATTACTTTTACCAGAAACATTATGCATATGCATCTCATCATTCCATTTTTATCTCATCCTATTCCAGTTCTCAATGTGTAGCCTGAATTTTTCATTTTGGTTCTCCTTGAACAAGGGAGGTGAGCAGTTTTCTGAATGATCAGGATAAAAGGGCAAAGTGTGGGCTTGTGAACTTGTTTTGCTCTCAGATTGCTGGGCATTGAGGACTTTCACATGCCTAAACATGTGCAAAATTACCATGGTGATGTCTTGGTCTTCTCAAGGCAACACCTATGAGTTATTTAGGAAAAACTCAAATTTTTATAGTTCTCTCTACCTTGGTATCTATTGCTATTGCTTTAGCCTCTTATATTTATTGTAATTATTATTATTTCTTTGGATGGTTAAAAACCTGGTTGGTGGTGATTCTGTGGGGAGGAGTGCAAAAAAAATAACAAATTGGGTGAAAAATGATTACCATTCAGTAAACAGAGCTTCAGTTTTTCTGTTGACGGCCCCACCTTTTACTCTTCGCTTCCACATTCAAGTATCCTTTGAGTCCGTAGCCTCCTCCACTGAAGTTCTGCTTAGGTTTATTCTGGATTACAGATTCTTCTCTTCCAATATTTAATACTTTTACCTTTGCTTTAAAGCCTCTTAGAGATGTTGTAGTATCCCACTCAATGGTGAGCTCCCTCCTGTTCACCCTTAAGATTGCTTAGTGTTCCTTATGGATCTCAGGAAGAGGGGCAGATTAAAGCATGTGGCCACTGTTCATGGGAGCTCCCATTGTTGGTGGGATAGTCCCAGATGCCTTCTTTCATCCCTGTGTTTGAGCAACAGTTTCCTCGTCACAGTTCTCTGAAGCATTTCTTCACATCTTTGTGCTGTTTCTTCAGCGTAGTGTGCTCTCTCCACCGTCTTTGTTCATTCAGATCTCTCCGTGCTTCTTTCGTATGGACTCTTCTCCTCCTTGTTGGGATAACTCCCTTATTCAGTGCCCTTGAAGCATTTTGCTTAACATTCTACATTTCGACATAAACATTTTTCTGTATCAGAAAACAAACCTTTCAAAATTATTTTTAAAGCATCTTAGTATGTTATTACATGACTTATCATCTTTAATTGTAAGAATTCTCATAGTTTTCCACCTAATTTTTGTTTTAAATCATATTTTCCTATCACAAAAATGGAGATGCTAGGCATGATGGTGCATACCTATAACCCCAGAGACTCAGGATACTGAGACAGGAGGATCTCGAGTTTGAGGCTAACCTCAGCAATTTAGTGAGGCCCAAAGCAACTTAGCGAGACCTGTCTCAAAATAAAAATAAAAAGGGCTGAGGATGTGTCTCAGTACTTAAGTGCCCCTGGATTCAATTCCTGGTACCAAAAAAAAAAAAAAATACATTTCATATCTTAACAATTTCTTTTTTTTTTTTTTTTTTAAAGAGAGAGTGAGAGAGGAGAGAGAGAGAGAATTTTTAACATTTATTTTTTAGTTCTCGGCGGACACATCTTTGTGAGTATGTGGTGCTGAGGATCGAACCCGGGTCGCACGCATGCCAGGCGAGCGCGCTACCGCTGAGCCACATCTCCAGCCCCTTAACAATTTCTTTTATCTCTGGTTTAAATGGCAGAAAAATGTTAAGGTTCTTCATTTATATTTCTGAATTTTCTCCCCAAAAATCTGTATTAACTAGCATTTTTATTAAGAGCTTATTCTATTGCATTTTCACAAACCCTGGATCTTTTCATTTTAGAATAATATGCTAATTTTACAAATTTAAAAATGTTACCTTGTTGCTTTGTATGAAACTCTTCTTACTGTCAGATATGTCGTCCAATATGTCCTATGTTTTCATGTATTAATTACTTTCTTTTATATACATATAAAATATATAGTCACTTCCGTATTTATGACATTTTTCCAACTTTCTTAGGGGCTTCAAGATGATGTTTCTTGTTGATAGCAAGATTTCCTTTTACATCAGCATATTCTTTGTCCATTAGGTAGTGTGAATATTTTTTTGCAGTTTTTTTGCACTTGTTTATAGTTTTTGCCATGTAGATGTTTTAATTATAATACAGATGCAGATGCATTAAAACTTTGTTGCTTCTCTATTTGACAAAAATGTTAAAAAAATGTTTTTCTCCAATAATGACTACAAAAGTTTCCCTTGGTTTTTAGCTTTCTAAAAATATTTTATTTTTTTAATTTCTTAATAAGATGTATCAATCATGCTTACTAATGGGATTCAGTGAGATATATCCATGTGATCCATGGTTCAATACACTGTGCATTTATCTTCTTATCTGTAATTCTTTAGTATTCAATTTTTATGCTGTATCCATAAAACAAGAAAGAGCAAGGAAGTCTTGGTCCTCGGTCTCTGAGGACCATTACCACCACATCTTCTGCATTTGTAAGTGTGGTGATCTGGAGCTCAGGCTCTGGAGCCAAAGCGAGTCCTGTGGGTCAAGTATTAATCATGGCTCTGCCTCTTCTTCAATGCCTCAGTTTTCTCATCTAGGAAATGAGTAGGTTCAGAATTATCAGAAGTTTGTGACTGAAATGTGCAAAGTGGCATCAGTATACTGTAAGATCTGAGTATCAGCTGTTGTTATTACCATTATCATTGTAACCACAGCAACTCCTCTGTTGCATTATGCTCTTGTCCTCTTCTGTTTTTTAACTTCTGATGGGCACTGCTTCTCTTGGCAAGATTCCATGGTGTTCTCACTATAACTGCCTTCTTGGGTGCTTGCCTGCCCTACCACCTGCAGAAATGTGTAATTCTAACCCATTTCTTTCTTTTCTTTTTTTTTAAAATATATATGTATATATATATATATATATATATATATATATTTTCCATTGTTGATGTACTCTTATTATTTATTTATTTATTTATTT
This sequence comes from Urocitellus parryii, assembly GCF_045843805.1. Classification (NCBI taxonomy): domain Eukaryota; kingdom Metazoa; phylum Chordata; class Mammalia; order Rodentia; family Sciuridae; genus Urocitellus; species Urocitellus parryii. The sequence continues at coordinate 105,083,685 of NC_135531.1, forward strand.
GTGGTGTTGAGGATCAGACTCAGTGCCTCACACATGCCAGACAAGTTCTCTCTGCCACTGAGCCACAACACAGGTCCCTTTATCCCATTTCTTACCTTGAAAAACCACCACCAGAGTTAAGCCATTTCTTTTCTTTCACTGAATGTATGTAAGCCTTGTCCTGTTGATTCACCTGATTTTCCTTAGTGGGCATGTATCTGTTTTTGATTGCCCCTCCACAGGGAACAACTTTTCTTCCTATTTGGAATAAACAAAGCTTACTCCAGTCTCTTCCTTTTTGAGGGTTTTAAAGTAGGAAGAAAGAGAAACAAACACATTTACCTAGCATTTCAGTAATTTACATTGACTATATAGATTCAAGGTGCTGGGAAGAAAGGTAAACAAATAGAGCCCCAGAGAGTGTGAGAAAATGTCACAGGCAACAGAGGCCAAAGCAGTCATGATGGGGAAGGCAAGGTTATAAATGCAACAAAAAAGGATGTAAATGCATATTTATTTTACAACATAAGTATAAAATATGCCCCTTTAAAAATATTTGAAATGGAATTCCTTAGTTGGGGCAGCATGGGAAGACAGATTAAAAAAAAAATCCAAACCTAGAGAAAAGCTACAAGACTAGTTCAAAGAGTCTCCATATACTCTTTACCTAAAACTGCCAGTTGTTAATATTTTTACCACACTGGTTTTTCATTCTTTTCTTTCTCTCCATATATGTATATGTATGTGGAGTACCTGTGTGTGTGTACCCACACATACCACACACACACACACACACACACACACAGACACACACACCACACTATATATCACTTATATACAGTGATATTTATATTTTCTGTAACAGATGAGAATAATTTAAGATATCATTAGTATTTCATATTGTGTTTCCAAAGAACAAATATAATTTTTTTACATAACCACAGTATAGTTATCAGTTGCAGGACATATTGCTATATAATCTTCTCTAATCAAATTGTTCCTAATATTACTTTTTATAGGAAATACCTAAAAGTACATTGTTTTTCTGCAGTATGGGATCTAGTGAAAAATTATGAATTTCATTGATTTGAAGGTTTCTGGCCAGTTGTTTTATACGATGCTCCTGGATCTGGGATTGCCTGATATTTCCTGGTGATAGGACACAGGTAGTTTTCCAGGTAGAACACCGGTTAGGAGATGTCATGACACTTCCTTCTTGTGGCATCACTTTTAGGGCACACAGTGTCTATCCTACCTGGTTAGAGTTCTCAGGTTTCATAATTATATAGTTACTATTCATCTTCTAGCAACTTAAACATCCCATGATAAACACTTTGAGACCATGTTAATATCTTCCTCTTCATCAGACTTTCCCCAGGGTTGTGTTTTTTTTTTTTTTTTTTTTTGAGAGAGAGAGAGAGAGAGAATTTTTTAATATTTATTTTTTAGGTTTTGGCGGACACAACTTCTTTGTTTGTATGTGGTGCTGAGGATCAAACCCGGGTCGCACACATGCTACCGCTTGAGCCACATCCCCAGCCCCTTTCCCCAGGTTTTTAGCATAAACTGGTTAATTCATGTCTGAAATAGTCTTTACCATGTGTCAGCTGAAAAAAATCTTACTGTGTTATTGATTTCTTAATCCTACCACTTTCTTCACATTTAGTAGTTGACATTGTATGATTAGGAGTAATCTGGAACACAGATTTTAGGAAGCAATATTTTATCATTATAGGTTTAGAATAACATTCATATTAGAAAGTAAATGTAATTAAATTTGAAAACTAAATTTACAATGGTATTTAACATGTTATTAAACATAACATATTGAATATGTAATTTATTAATATTACATATTTTATGTATTATTTAATTATACAGAAAACAAGACCTTAATTATAGAGGGATATAACAAATGTAATCAGTAATGCTTCATTCCAGTATTTCCTTAATTATGGTCCATAGACTACTGGAGTAAAGTAAAATGATCATAAAATTATCTTGAAATTCAATCTTCAAAATCAAACAATAATATGTTGAAGTGAAAATCAATATTTTCCTCTCTTTCCAAAATGCCTATTAATATTACTGGAAAAAGAAAATATAGGGACGCATAGGATAGAGAAAATGTGGGACATTTCATTTCAACAAAATTTTAAAGAAGAAAATCAAATGGGAGAATAAACTGATGTATTGGGATAGAGAAAACTACAGTTGTATGCAGATGGGGCATAATAAGATGGTCTGTGATAGAATTTTGGCAGGCTCATGATTATTGAACTCTGAGAGGAAATAATTCTAAGATATTTTAGGACATGTAAACTTTAGGAAAATTATTTCCTTGATACCCTTTTTTTTTACATAACTTTTAGAGAATGTGCATTAACAAAATGAAGGTATGAACTAGAAAGAGAAAGAGTCCAGGAAATAGTGCGTCTAATCCCAAAGAAAATAAAATTGTAAGCTCCAAGATAACCTTTGAAGAACTAGCAGAGAGAAAACCAGTTCTACTTAAAACTGGAGCATTAAGAATACAATCACCAAAATGCAAATAACGGGTACACTGGTAGCTAGGGACCCATGAAATAGTCATGTACATGGCACATCAAAAGTTCAGATTTGTTTTTGGGAAATGACCTTACCATGAAAAACCTGTATTATTTAGGAGGCTCAAAAGTGCTAACCTATGAATTAAAATACAATTATCTGCTATTTGGTTCTGACTTCTGACAGGACATCCTCAAAAACAAATCTTAGCAGAAAGAACCATCATTTTGAATGTGATAAGCTTTTATAAACTAACTTTTGAATATTAAGTAGCTAAGGATTCCATATTATAATACCAAACAAATCCCAAGCAATAAATATTATATATACAGTTTATGGGAAATGAAACTAGACACATAGTTTAAAGGTGGCTGTACAATCTATGAACATACTAAAGGACACTGGGTTATAAACGTTCAGTGTGGGAATTGTGTGATATACAAACTATTCATATAACAAATATGTATAATACATTTTTAAAAGATGCAATGGTGATCATTCGAAGAAATCAAAACACTGAAATCACAACACTGGGATGACAGTGAAGGCTAAAGAGGGGAGTATATTTGAAGTAAATCTTTATCTTTCAGAGAAGAAAGATAGCAGGTCTTATATAGCATTGATGAATATAAAACTATTATAAGAATATTATTCTTATGCTCCAAACTTGAAGTAAGCCACACTAAAAACCTGAGATTAGAGGTTATTAAAATGGTTGTCTGTCCTGAGCAGGCTTGGGTTAAGCATTGGCATCGTGGATGAAGCTCATCATTACAAACCTTTCTATACTGTTCAATTTAAAAATTTATGCTCATTTGTTATTTGGTGAAAATAAAGTAAAAGATGTCCTAAAGAGAATTTTTATATGTGTGTGACTTCAGTTCTTTTTTTCAGAAAGTTCCTATTAAGATTAAAGCAAGTGGTGGTCTTCCATGGAACTCCAAAATATGCTTACCAAGTTGTACCAACTACAACTTGCCAACTTTAGTTGATATAGTTAAAAAAAAATCACACGAGGCATGACTCAAAAACATGATTTCACTAACTGAAAATAAAAATTAAATTTAGAACTCTATAGTCTTACTTCACAAGTACTCCCCTGAATATAAAAGCAGCAGAATTATGCCATGCATGTACTATTATTGATTTCCATGCCATTGGTACTGAATATGTACAATGCTGGTGTCAGTAAAAAGAGCTGTGATATAGATTGCTGGTTGAATCTTACATTGCCAAATAATTTGATCATTTATTGAAGTCTATATTGAAGTGAATTTTTTTCCAGTTTAAATTTAGTCTTTTCAAAATTTGTCAAAATGTACTCCATCCTTTCTATTTCTGCAGTTTCATACCGAGCCTAGACTCTGAAACACTTCTGTTCCTTGCAAATAGGAGATGATTTTTTTTCACCTTTTCTAAAAGGATTTTGACTTATGCATCATCTGTCAGCACTGCAGCTATTTATGGTCATGGTTCCTAATCTCCAGTTTTTTCTTCATTCTCTCTGCAAAATATGCAGATAAGCCAAGTCCATGTACGTGGTATCTAAATTAGAAAACAGGCAAATCAGGGAGACTGCAAGGATCCCAATAAGAATGTTTCATTACCGCTTTTCTCATATGAATTGCCTACTATTTTCATCCATCCCCTTTGTTTATTTTTCTATTGTTTTTAGTAGTAGTAAATTTATATTATTGGTGAATACATTTGTTTTACTCAAAATTCCTGGGAGTATGTCAATCTGTCTTTTAAAAACTTTACTTAGTTATTTAAATTACCATGTATAAATATATCTAAGATGATATTTTGAAATATTTATACATTATGGAATGGTTAAGTTTCCATCATCATCAGATGAATTTATAAACTCAATGGAATATTGGAATATTATTTAGCCTTATTAAAGAATGGAATCTTGTAATTTGCAACAGCATGGATGAACCTATATCATGTTGAATGACATAAACTAGTCACAGAAAGACAAATATTGCCTGATCTCATTAATTTGTGAAATCTTAAGAAGTTGATATTATAAGAGTTGAGAGTAGAATGGTGGTTACCAGAGACTGGAGGTGGAGTGGAGTTGAAGAAATGTTGGTCAAATGATACAAAATTTTGGTTAGATAGGAGAAAGAAGTTCAAGAAATCTATTGCACAACAGGGAGACTATGGTTAATAGCAATGTACTGTATTCTTGAAAATTGCTGAAAGACAAGTGAGGTAATACTTATGCTAACTAGTTTTATTTAGTCATTTCTACTCCTTTTTGATTTTCACTTTTTCTACATCTAAGACCTTCAGTTTATTTTCCATCATGTAATTGATTCCCTTACCCATTTCTGTTTCTTTCATATTTCCACAAGAAACAAAATAGCATCAAAGTTTTTTTGAATAATGGCTATTTAATGTGATCATATAGTTTTGGGGTTTTTATCTTTTTTGTATGGGGATTGAAATTAGGGGCACTCCACCTCTGAGCCACATCCCCAGCCCTATTTTGTATTTTATTTAGAGACAGGTTCTCACTGAGTTGCTTAGCACCCCACTTTTTCTGAGGCTGGCTTTGAACTCTTGATCCTCCTGCCTCAGGCTCTTAGCTGCTGGTATTACAGGCCTGCGCCACTGCATCTGGCTTGTGATCATATCTTTTGCATTTTATTTACTAAAATATTTTTAAATAATCTTTTCCTTTTCTCTTTCTCCCCCTTGAGTATGAGTGAATCTTTGTGTGGAATTTTAGGCTGTCTTAAAGGTTAGCAGTTGTGCTATTTTGCAAAATACTTAGCAAAACTATTGTAAAAGACCACTGGAGTAAGGATGGTTACATTTGTAATTTACATAATTTAGGTAGCCTTATGGGAACTTGGAAGCATTAAAAATGAATGTCTGATTTTAGATTAATTATGAACCAAGAAGGGTATTTCCCATTGAAATGCTAACACATTTAATTTCAGAAGTTTGAGACACTTTTTAACTCTAATGTGAGAGTTCTGAAAAATTTGAAGGAAAATGTAAGAAGCAACTCTTAAAATAATTATATTTTATGATTTCACATATGAATTTTTGATTATTATGAAAAGCTGTTATCTATTAAAATCATGGTAATCAATTAAGAGTAGTTTATCCTTATATAAGATTTATTTCTAGTTCTCTTTACATTAGTGTGTATCACTACTTTGTAATAAAGTATTATCAGAGAACCACTTGGGAAGGATAAAAACATTCCCTAATATACATTAGTTAAAATCACTTTGAAAAATCAAAATTATATGCTTAACTACAAATTAATAGGTACCACACAGACCTAGCTGAAGGTCAGATGGAGTCCACATATTATTATTTTTATTATTAAATACTTGGCATTCCAATATTCCTCCCTATATTTTCCCCCCAAAGTCATTTGATGCCCTGCGGCAATAGGTGAAATACGTGCACAAAAAAATCTATTAGATCAGATACTGACCTCTCGACTCCTCTGATTCACAGAGAATGTTAACGGGAAAATTCACAAGAAAGCAATACCTAACTGTGGGCTCGAATGCCTCAGGACCCAGCATAGCCTGCCACACACAGGTCATGGTAAAGAACACACATCACAGTGCCATCTGATAACTCTTCATAGCCTGTTAAATAGAAGTGGTAACTATTTCAGTCGTGCCACAAATTCAATTCCCTGCAGTAATTTGAGATAAATTTCTTTAGTTCTCCTTTGTATTTTCCCCAATTTGTCATTTAGGACCAAGTAAAGAGGGATAGTTTGTGTGGCTTAATGCCTGAACAACTTGAACCCCAGGCAATGCATGGGGTTATTCCTCCACCAACCACCAATTGTGATACTATCTGGCCACAAAAGATGATGCTGTGCTACTTGGGGCCACGATCTCAGCTGACAGATGATACCTGCATGGAGCAATATCAGCAGCGTCCAATGGGATCATCATTTGCTGGTGGCAGGCCTTCCCTGGCCCCTGGGGCTCAGCCCCGAATTTCTTGTTCTGCATGTCAAAGTGGCCAGCTCACAGGGTCGTGATGCAGGCTTGCGGTTTCATGTTTATCTGCCTCAGACATATATGCCTTTTTGGGAACATCTTGGCCTTCTCGGAGCTTTCTGATAAGGGACGGTCACGGTAACCCAAGAGTAGCAGGTGTTATTCCTCCTCTGTTTTGGCTAAATTTCCACTACAGTTATAGAAAGTATATAAGGGAAAAAACTTGAATAAAAAAGGGCACACATGCCTCCTCCTGGATGAAGAACCTTGGTGTCCTGTGATTTTTTAACCTCGACGTCTCTTGCCAGACTCGGTTTCCGTTAGCCGGACGCGGCAATCATTCAAACTCCTGAAAGGACAGGAACACTTTTCACCCCCAAGCTCTTTGAATTTCAAATCACTGAAGGCATAGGTTCCATCCCATTGTTTCAAGGACAAGGACATGGGCAGTTTGTGTGTGGCACAGTGATGTGTCGAACAGCTGCTGAAAAACTGAGTCTAGAGGGGGCAAGTAAGAGAAACCCTGGCAAGAAACAATGGTCTTTGCATTTTAACTTTCAAAACAAAATGGGATTGTCTCTTAATAGAGGTTAGAGGTTGCCCCCTTTTTTTCTTTCTTCATTGGGTTCAAAATAATAGGTCAGATCCATAGTTACCTTGAACTTTGAATACTCTTATCCACAGAGTCAGGCATCCAGGGCTGTGCTCTGATTAGGAAGGATTGTTGTGTTGTATACCCACCTTCAAAGTTATCTTTATACATTCTAAGCTTAGAAATTTTTTTCCCTTCAAGATTTTTTCTGGCCACGATTTGCAGAAAATAGTTACCCAGACATCCAATAATCACATAAAAATCTGTACGCAGAGGTCATTCAAATGATGATCTGTGTACATTGTCAGCACAGAAATTCTGGCTGGAATTTCTACCTCATCCAAACAGGCCAGTCCAGACATCCTCTAATTATACCTAGTGTCCAGGCTGAGCAAACCCTTCTTCCCACTATCCATCTCAAATGGGTCCTACTATACTGAGTTTGGGAAGATGAGGACACAACTGCTCAAAATTCCCATCACACTATCTTCTTTCTTCTTGTAGCTATTACAAATTGTGGTTTTCATTTAATTACTTCCAGGCTCTGAATGCAAAAGCATCCAGGAATCTACATGGAAACAATGCCTGCTTTTTTTGTTTGTTTCTTTTTTTATAAAGACAGCTGCTTACAGGACTCTGGTAGGTAAGGATCAACTTGAAACATGAATACCAAAGTATTTATTTGATATTTTACAAATCAATCTTGAAAGTTCTACAATGGTAAGAATCACAATATGAAACTTAATGGTGTAAGAAGTGTACTTTTTGATAGAGTCTCCTATAATTTATTTTCAGTAATGGAAACTATGTTAAGATTTTAATCACTGGACTCAAATATGACTACCTTAGAGGAATTATTTTGTCAGTTATGCTTATAATAAAATATAATAATACACACACTTGATTAGTAACTATAACAATCTCTGGTATAACATCACTTAGTACAGGTGGCTCAGGTAAACCATTTTCAGTGACAATTTCTTCAGATTTATAAAGCATGTCCTAATTGCTTTATTATGGAATGAATTATGAACACCTGAGAGTATTTTTGCCAGTCTCGGGTGAGGAGCAATGATTGCATTTAACCCTATGCTTAACGTATTTGATAAACTTTAGCTATGACAGTTATGGATTTGTGGCTCTATAAAATGGAAGCCTATTTTAAAAAGAAAGAAAGTGTGTCCTATTTGAGACAGGATAGGCAGAATCTTTTGTAAGGCCTTTTTTTCTTTTTATCTACTTTGAGGGAAATGAAAAAGAAGTCCCCTGAAGTGAGTGCCATTGGCATTGGCCCCCACACCATTAACTTGCTCTCAAGCTCCGACATGGGCATGCATACGTTCTTCCAATAAAGCAGCCAGGATCACCAGGCTGAGCACCGCTTTTTCACAAAATGCAGAGGTAAAGTGACTTGTCTTACTCCATGACTGATTTCCTAGGAAAAAGGCATAAATATTTACACTCAGAATTGACCTTCACAAAACACCTCTAGGAATTAATGCCTTATATGGCTGTTCTGAATTTAAAGATTGGTGATTTATGGAACCTCCCCCCTCCAAACACCAGATCTTCATCAAACAGAAAGCCTTTTATAGGCTCTTTTGTGCTTGTTTTTCTCTCTCATACTGAAAACAAATAAATTAGGATCATATTCTTAGTCCAGCTTCTCTACCATAGGATTTCTAGAGTGTCTATTTTATTTCTACACATAGAAATATGTCTCCCACAAGGAATAAGACTTGAGGATGTCAAAAATATTTTCTATGAAGTTTTGTGACAAACACTCTGATAGAAATTCTGTTCCTATAATAAGGGTAACAGACACCTTCCAGTTGACATCTCTGATATATTAATGGGAAAGTGAATTGTGACTTGGAACATTTTGAGTTAAATCAGTGGTAGGTTTGACTTATGTTTAGTATTTTCAAATAGGGTAATTTACTAAGAAAAATCAAAAGTTTATAAGGATTTAATATCATGCAGTGTTAGAAGGGGGGGAAACTTGATTAATGGTACATTAATTAATGCTGAATTCAAACAAACAAGGCTATAAGAATCTATGAATGTATCAGGGGAGTTTGTTTTAATCTTTGCAACTGCAGTGAATAAAATAAATTAATGATAGGGTAGAGAGAATGCTGTCAAATGTGTTATTTCTTCATGCAGGAAAGCAGCTACTTATAAAAAAAAATTCCTCTGCAGGCAAAGTAAAACATAACTGACAGCAAAAAGAAAGAATGGTAGTGTGAGAAGTCTTAGGGAAGTCTTGTACCCAGAACTTTACTTAGAAAAAGCTTCCCTTCCGAGGAGATGACTGAATGCCTATTTTGTGTCTGCAGTTCACTAATGGAATGGTACCCCCTCAAAATAGAAATTTAGACAGCATATCCTTTCTTTAAAGGAGAATTCACATCATGTACATGTGTATTCAAACAGAAGCCCTCGTGGGGCATAATTTTAATTACACCAATAGCTTCAATTGAGGGTCATCATGAGAGATCTTGGCTATTAGGAACCTGTTCAGGAAGAAAAATCACCTCTTTGATTCCAACAGTTCTGACTTGCATCTAATCTCATTGTTTCTTTTTGTTTGTTTGTTTTTAATTTTTTTAAAAAAATTTATCTTCCATAAATTCTTTAACTTTGTAAGAACTAGAAATCCATCTCTCCTTTTCTGAGTTCAGATTCCTGGATTTTAATCTAGTTCTCCTTTCTCCCCTTTGATCATGTTTTCTCTTGAAAGGCTTTCATTTTCTTAATGCGATGCAAATTCGTCCCTTCAGTGTATTCTTTATCGTGTTACCTGTAACTCTGGCCAGGTTTCCCTACCCTACTTCTGTGATGATATGGGGTGGAGACTCCCCAGTGACTTCCTGTCCTAATCTGGAATCTGTACTATTTTGGACTAATTCTTCAGGCTTAGTGTAGCATTAACCCCAGTTATATAAAAGTGTATTGTGAATGAAAAGCAAGTAATATGAAAATAAATGCTGGTGCAAATTCACTTGGAAATGTCAGTTTATTATTCTAAACTAAAATTCAATTATGTTCCATCTTGATGTTACCTTAACTTCTTACTAAAGTTTAGTGAGTTACAATGGATTTTCTGGCAAGTGATTTCCCCTTACCATGAATAATCTTTGTTATTAGATCTAGGTTATTAAATCTTTCAAAAAGTGATTGTGAATCACAAAGATTTAAATATGAAAAATTATAGGTTTTCCTTATTTCATGAGTTACATGGAAATTCAGGTATAAGTGATAGCTTAGATTTTTCCTGAATAGGTCTCTTACATATTAGACTAGTACAGGCATTTGAACTTTGAAATGGAAAGAAAGGCACAAACCTCATATTTAACCATTGTTTTCACTAATTTGAACATATGGATTCATAATGTTTAGCATTTTGTAAAAATAAATAAAAACAAAAAATTGTAAAAAACATAAGAGAAAAGGGCTTATCAGAGTAGAAAATCTATATTAATCCTAAATATTTGCCCTTAGCAAGTTAAATGTTGCTTGTTGTTGTTTTGGTAACAAACACATATACTTTAGGTGGCATTCCTTATATTTAAATTCATCCCATAAAGCTTGAGGAATATAATGGAAATTGATTATTCCTGGCATAGATTCCAGGATGCTCCATACTAAAAGTTTTCCAGAAAAATTCATTCTGATTTAGGCCAGGATCAGATAACTTTTAGAGGCTATGAATAGACACATTATTTACCAGGGTAAGACATTTCAGAAGTTGTTCATACATAAAACATCCCAACCTTAATACATAAACCAGAAATAAAGCTAAACCTGTAGGATGTTCATGACAATTCATGCAAAGTCATAATAATGCCAAAAAAAACCCCAAAACCAAAAACAAGCCTGCACCCTGGCATACTAAAAATGGAAAACAGTGTCCCTAATCAAGTTGCTGCTTACTTATTAAGACAGTCAGCTTTCAGTAATAAAAAGTTTTCCTTCAAGAAACTCAATATGTGTGGTAAGCATTTATGCCTCATCCCTGAGGGAAAGTTTACCTTCTTAATCTACTGTCTCTTTCCTCTAAATTCTTCAGTCCATTTGATTACTTTGCTTCATTTTCTTGGGATGAGCTGGTTTCTTTTGCCTCTGCATTCTTCTCTCACCATATAAAGTGCTTCATCATCACATGACCTGCTTAAATTTTTCCTATACCATAAAGCCTTAGCAGATCACCCCAAAGCTCCCTCTCTATATCACTTATTTGGCCTTTACTTTTAATGCCAAGTAGTTTTAGTTTTATTTGTATGTTTCTTCTACCTTCTAGTATATTGCATATAGTAAATTAAGTTTTGATTGCCTGAAAAAAAATATTATGGTTTAGATAGGAGCTGTCATCCAAAAGTTCATGTGTGAGGCAATGCAAGAAGAGATGAAATGATTGAGTTATGAGAACCTTAACCTCATCAGTGCATCAATTCCCTGATAGGGATTAACTGGGTGATAACTGTAGGCAGGAGATGGGTCCCTGGGTCTGTTCCTTTGAGGTTTTTATTTTGTCTATGTTGAGCAGAGTGTTCTCTCTCTCTCTCTCTCTCTCTCCCCCCCCCCTCCCTCCCTCTCTCTCTCTCTCTTTCTCTCTGTTTCTTGGTGGCCTTGTCCTAAGCCACTTTCCTCTGCCACACTCTTCAGCCTTGATGTTCTGTTTTACTTTGAGCCCCAAGGAATGAAACTTGCTGTCTATGGTTGAGACCCCCAAGCCCCCAAATAACTTTTCCTCCTCTAATTGTTCTTGTCAGGTCCTTTGGTCACAGCAAGAAAAAAAAAAAAACTTACTCAAACAGAAGACATCTAAGAGATAAAGATATATAAAATTACATGTAAATATTCATAGTCTTTGAATCCAGTTTGGGATATATTTAGATTAAGGTATTGTATATTTATTCTAACCTCACAGGTCTGGTACTGGGCTACACAAAGGGTGGCCTGCAGATCCCGGCTGCAACAGAAACTGCCAAATGTCTATGCCGATATAAGGAGTTTATATCTGAATATAAATGAACGGTCACCTAACAAACTAGAGTTCAGCTGACATTTTATTTGTTTATTTTCATTTCGATCATTTTTAGCTTCTTCGAGAAATAATTGACATACTAAAATTGCACATGTGTTCTTACCTCCAAAATAAAAAACTCCCCCAAAACACATGCACACGTGCAGCATGTGGGCAGAAAGAAATTTTTGGAGATGATGGATATGTTTAGTACTTTGAATATAGTGGTGGTGTCGTGAACACAAGCATATGTCCTATTCATCAAACTGTTTTTTAAAATAAAACTTTCTTTATGAAGAAAACATCAATGCAGTGACAAATGCTGTAATAGAAATTCTATTATTATAGTGAGGATAGCGGACATGTTCTAGTTGACAACCCTGATACAATAGTGGGAAAATGAATTGTGATTTATTTGACTTGCATTCTGGCCCAAGCTTCTGATCTCATGTTGACTCATAACAAATGGTTCAGACTTGCTACAATGAGCAACACTGGTCCCTGCCTGATGGGTGATTAGAATGGGAACACGGCAAGTGCATGTTACATACTGCTATGTATAAACTTAACTCTCTTGAATAAGTGATTTCCTTAAACCTCAATCTCTTTACTTATAAAATGGGAATAATATTTTCTTCAAATATTCATCTTCAGGATTAAATTTTTAAAATGCATGAAATGATTTAAGCCAGGACCCAGTACATATTATCACTAAGTAGATGCCTGCTATTATTATTTAAGCTTCCTGCACACCATATGTCATTCAAGCAGAATGTATTCATTAATCATAAGAATTTGACATTTATTTTATCATTATATTTAATTTTAAACATAATTAAAACAAAACATTTAAGTCTACTGAATAAACTTCTGACAACTCAATGAAAATTTTTTCATGGCAAGATATAGGGAGATATGAGCAGGTTTTATAAAAATTTAAGATTGCCTTAAAGAAGAAGGAACCCTGCCTATTTATATGCTAAATAAAATAAGCTACTCGATCAAAGGGCAAAGAGTGTATGATTCCACTTGTATAAGATACTACAATAGTTAAACTCACAGGAGCAGAGAGTATAACAGTGGTAGTCAGGGCTCGGGTGTTCAGACATATGGGAATTGGCTATTATATGCTATTCAATGATTATTCAAAATGATTAAATTCTAGAGATCTGCAGTACCACATTGTGCATTGTGCCTATGTTGTTAACAGAGTTACCAACACTGTATTATATACTCAAAAATTTGTTGAGATGGTAAGCCTTAATTTAAGTGTTCTTCCTATAATTACAAAAAAAGTGCATATAACATTTTTGGGTGCATATATCTTTATAGGCAATTTTATGGGGGTACCTGAGGTTCAAAAAAGGTGAAAATATAAATTGTAGGAATTCTGAGGTCGACGTAGAATGATTAATGAAATGAACATATGACTAATTTGTTTAAATGTCTGAGATTGCTGGTGATTATTGTGTCTCAGATATTTGGTGTGTACAGCCAAGCCCACTATTTACAGAGCAGACATTATGTGAATTCCTCAAAGTGACCAGCCTAGTTATTAGGCAAGAAGTAGAGATTCATTCATCAAATATGTATTTAGCATGTATTCTGTGCCAGACATTATTTTAAGACCTAGGAATTCGGCACTGGATAAGAGAGCCCCCAACCTCTGCCCTCATGAGTTACAGCTTCTCATTTTTGTGGCAGTTTATTGTGAGTGCAGAAGCCCTCATGTTGGAACTCATTAGCACAACTGAGTGTTCCTGTGTCTGGAGGGTTTGGTCTGGGTTAGTTGAGGTTTGGACCCTGCCATTTTATTGCTGCCTGATCTGCTCCTGGACCTGCATTATGGTGTTCTTCTTAGTTGTTGGCCAGGATGGGGAAAGATGAAGAGGTGTTTTGTTAAGTTCCCACTGGGACTCATGTCCATGACCTCCCCCTAGTTCTGCTGCTCAGCTGAACCCAAAGCAGCCCTTCAACTTCTGCCATTGCTGAGAGGCTCCTGGAAACTCTGGAATCAACGGTCATCTTTTCTCCTTCATTTTCCACTTTCAATTAATTCATAGAAAAATGGTACACTACATGATTTAGACACTACATAGTTTTTTGCTTACACATTAGGATGATATCAGCAATCCAAAAACTCACAAATAAGATATTGTTGGTTTTCCACTTACATAATTAAAGAAATATCCTTCCTGTGCATATTTATAGACCATATTGTCCCTCTTGAATGTCTACAATATATTGAGGACTAGACTACAATGCTTTAGGTACCATTCAATTTCTTGGGGGCCACAATTAGCTATTTATGACTACTATTGTGTGCACTGGCTCCTATTATAAAAAGCCCACCTGCACCACACAGAAGCTATTTGCATGTGCTAAGCCATCAGTGACACCACACAGGCTTTTATGTAAAAAGAATGATTGCTTCTTTTCTAAAAATAAAATTTCTTTCTAACGCAAAGGAATCTCTTGGATTTTTTAAATGTATTCGCGTGAAATTTCTATGAAACAAAATTTGGGAACATATATTTTTATCTCTATTTTACAATTTGGAAAATTGCTTTATATGTGAATATAAATATGATATCTCTCCCTCAATGAGTACTCCCTAGTACTCATTTATTGAAAGTTTATTTTATAAGTTAAATGTAAATCAAATGCTAGGATGAAAGAACTTTCTTCTTCTTCTTTTTTTAGTTGTAGGTGAACATAATACCTTTATTTTATTTATGTGGTTCTGAGGGTAGAACCCAGTGCCTCACTCATACTAGGTGAGCGCTCTTCCTCTGAACCACAACCACAGCCCCAAGGATGAAAGAACTTTCTAATTTGCCTATATGACTTCTGTTTCTTTTTAACATTTAAAAATTCACTTGTTTTTGAAGGCAAATAAATAAATTATTAAAATGATTTTCAGTCCTTTGTCTTTTTAAACAATGCCATCTTTGAGAGTTTCCTTTTCTCTTCTTATTGAAACATAGGCCAGATCTTCTGAGTTAGTCTCCTGAAAGATGACAAGATTATCTGCGGTTTGAGGTATCAAAACAACACAGGGGCAGGCCAGGCTTGGGAGGCCCACTCTATAATTCTAGCTTCTTGGGATGCTGAGACAAGAGGATCAGGGCTTCAAAACCAGCCTCAGCAACAGTGAAGCACTAAGCAACTCAGTGAGATCCTGTCTCTAAATAAAATACAGAATAGGGCTGGGGATGTGGCTCAGTGGTCGATTGCCCCTGGGTTCAATCTCCGGTATCCTTCCAAAACAAAACAAACCAAAAAAAGCAGGGACAAATTAAGACTAATGGTGACATCTTTGGTGACAGTTCAGGAAAACAAAATAGTAGAATGCTGTTAGGGCATTGAGGTAATAATGAATGTTCTACTAATTATTTGCTTTTAGAATGATTTGATATCAGATTAAATGTCATATGTAAGACAATAGGGAGATAACAAAGAATGAAGTATTTGCTTTCTTCATTAGTGATTAAATAAAATCAAATTCAATGAGATCTCAAGTAATGGAACTATAGGCCAGAGGCCCTGAGGCCCTGAGGCTGAGGATAAGGGAACACATTAGTTGGAATTTTCAAGTATCTACATATTAGGCCTTCTCATACAGCACCCGCTGCTAATGCTCACAACCTCTAAATTTAAACTTTCTTTACAAGTAAACAAAATTATGGAATAAACATGAGTTCATTTATATTCCCTATTAGAGACTCTTTGGGATAGACTAAGTCCAAAAGCAAGGCCCCTGGGTGACCTAGGTAGCCTCACACATTTGCACAGGTTTGTGTTCCAGCATCAATACCAAAACACTTCACTCAGGGAGGTCATGACATATGTGAAGATAGCTGCTATATGATTCAGTGTTTAAGAATAAGCAGGGGCAGAGTGAGTCACCACTGGGTGATCAGTGACTGCAAGGCCATTTAAAAGATGGAGTCAGAGCGTGAATCATCTGCGAGTGCCTTGGAAAAGGCAAAACGAATTATATGAGGTTCTAATTTTGAGACCTGGAATTTGACCACTGCAGATGTTGATATCTTTCAGCCTTCACAGTGGAATATTACAGCCTCCCTAAATCAAGATTGATTTTAGTCATCAGTTTTTAGTTCTGTGACACACTCCAGCACACAGGATTTAAACTCAATCTTCTGCTGGGTCCTAGGATACTTCTTTCTGCTTCTGGAAAGTACAAAGAAAAACCTGGCAACTCCTGAAGTTCTGCCAGGAGGGTAGGGGCAAATTGAGGAGCTCAAGAATTCTTAAAGAGGATGTTAAAATTTACAGATATAGCCAGATCAGTTGTAGAGTGTATCACAAAATAAAATATGACTTAAATGTCTCAGTGATTCCAATCATAGGTACAAGCATTAATATTCATATCTTACTGCTGTGTGCCCTCTCTCTTCATCCTAACCTCAGAGTCTAACTGTAGAGGTTTACATCTCAGCTACTCAATAGCCTCAGGAGTCCCTGGGACCTCTAGAGTAGCTCACAAGTGATTGAAACCAGCAGCTTTATGTGTTCTTCTTAGTAGCACCCTTCCATCTTCCTGAGGAACATTCCCCCAGTGCTCCAGTTCTCTCCATGCTGGCTGTGTCACTATATTGCCTTCACTTGGTCCCTACAGCTGTCCTGCATTTGCTTCCTTGATAGGAGAGAGCCTGCTCTCAAGTTCATATTCAGTTTGATCACAAAATTGCAGAGCGCCAGGGCTCAGAAACCTAGTCTCTTATGAAAAAGCTCCTTCAACTTCTGCTTCATGCTTCTCTGCAGCCATCAGATGTAGGCCTGAGTCAGGACACTTCACTGTCCTCTCCCAAGGCTCAAAATCCCCATCTCTTACCTGGCATCACATACCAATTAGAGTTTATCCAGGGGTCCTCTTTATCTCATGCTTATCTACCGGAACCAGTTAGGCCTGAGTGACACTTCAATATCAATCTAGCATAGGGAAGAACTGCTGCTAAGCCTATACTAAGATGTAAAAATCTGTAGAGCCATTTGTACTAATGAGCTTTCTTGGGATTAGGTAAGCATGAAATTCATGAGGAAAGAGGAATGGCAAAATATGGGTCAGGAGAATTAATTATTTGAGATCTAATCTATGAAGACCCTGGATTATTATGTTGTATATAACTATCTTTTGACAAATAAATAAAATTATTAAAGTAATTTTAATACAGGTGAGCAATGTTGTTCTTCCTTTCTTTCTTTTCTTTCTTTTTTTAAATATATATTCTGGGTAGCAATGTAAGATAAGTTAACCTGGGAACATGAAATAAGACTAATGCAAGAGTCTAAACAAGGAAAGAAGAAATCTTCATAAAAACCACAAAGCTATGCTGAGAAGAAGGCTAATGCTTATTGTTTACTACATGACAGATACAAAATTGAACCTAGAGAAGCAAAAGACAAAAAAAAATAATGTGATTAAAAATATAAACTCTTCAGTTGGAATGTCTGAGCTTGAATCCTGGCTGGATATTTATCTGTGTGACCTTGGATGAGTCATTTAATCTCTCCATTTCTCACTTTTGTCATCTATGAGATGGGAGTATGATAATACTTATAGCCCATTGGGGTAATTAAATGAGTCAATAAATTAAAATTACTTAGAATAGTACCTGGCCACAAACTTGTTCTTTTTACAATTTTTAGTATCATTATGTCCCCAGATCATATGACAATAAACAATAGCACTGGACTTTAAACTTTCATTGTCTCACCCCCAAAGTCCACTATCTTAAATGCTTTGCTACAGAGAAGGACATATTGGAGTGAGAATTAGAGACAGAACACAAATGAAATATAAAGGATAACAACGGAGAGAAAGGCCCAGAAACTCTGAGATTTCCCACCCAGGAGACAGGGAGGTAGAGTGGGGTGGCAGGGGGCTGAGGAAACCCAGAGAAGAAAAACTTCCTGATAAAGTGAGTGATTGATAGTGCCACAGACAGTAGCATGTAGTAAGCTGAATTACTGTGAAGAGGTGATTGGATTTCTAGAAGAGAGAGAGAGAGAGAGAGAGAGAGAGAGAGAGAGAGAGAGAGAGTTCCTTGACCGAAGAATCATATTTGTCTAACTCAGAAGTTACAGTTTTGTGGCAGAATATAGTTTTGGTTAGAAAGGGAGGGAATTTTACCTAGGGAATAAATAAACAACATTATAATCCTGATGATAAATGGAAGAAGTCATTCACTGCCATAGTCTTTGCTTTTGGAGAGAAATACCTGTCTTTACTGTGCAACTTCCAGTTTTGTGATTCCAAATTTCTTTATAGAAGTTTAATACATTAGCATGCCTGTGATGTTCCCCAATAATCAAGTGTACTTGAGTAAGATTTGATAGATTTATTTATAAAGTTTTTAGAAATGAGCTTTAATACTAATACTACACTGATGTAAAACTAGAGTTTTTATTTTCTCTGGGTTAAAATGACATACTTTTCTTTGATTATTGATCTGCTCTTAATAAGAACTTGTAAAAGTTTTTCTTTACTACTTGAGTACTCCACCTATAAGGCACAGATAATGAATTCATCAGAATAATCTTCTGTGTTTTATGTTGACATTAGCATATCATTGATTATCTGAGAGTACCAGAGACATCTTTGAAAAGTTTTTACAGTCATTTTGCCTCCTCTATTTGATTTTGAAGGTTTCTTTTGGTCTCTTTGATCAAATAGTCAAGTACTATGTACTAGAGACTCATAATCCTTTTTAACCAAGTTTTTAAGCCTCCTGACAATGTTTGATATTTTTTATCTTCTGCAAATCAAATCTTAGATGAAATCTTAATCTCAAAATGACTTTGAGGATGTCTGGAAAATCACAAAATATCTCTCACTTTGTGAAAAGAGAAGCGCAAAAAAAATTAGCTTTACTTGATATGTTGAATTGCATGGGAAATACTGTCAAATAAAAAGAGATGCTTGACTTTCCTAAGTTTTATTTGTATGGATAAATGTTATTATAGTATTTTAGAACTTGTATAAAGTTCCTATAAATTTGTTAATGTCCTCACTATCCATATATTCTGGTGCTGCTTTGCCTAGTATTAAGAAACAGCATAGGATTATTAGTTAGAAATCCAATAATTAGGAACAACAAAACATTTGTAAAACAAAAAAAATATTTTTAAAATTTCCCAATTATTAATTGAAATATATTTAGGCTGTCATCATATCTTTAACAGGGGCCACTTTAAGTTTTTCTCCTTCAGAGATTGTTTTTAGTTTAGGACTCTTGAAGCACTTGCAATAAGCTGCAGTCCAGAATGCTTGATCTTCAGCCAAAATAGAGCAATGGAAGATGCCAGATGCTCTGAGGCACAAGTTTCTGATGCCATTTTTTAAATAATTTTGAGACTAAACCCCTGCAACTGGGGGAAAAAGCTGATGGGTTCATAAGACAGCTAACTCATGATCAACAACTAACCTATGATCAACATGATGAAGAACAGTTGTAGGTTTTGTTTGGAATGTTGCAGATATTTTAATGTTCTATTTTCTGGATATAAGGAATTCCTTTCTTGTTTTTCTTAAGCAATCAATAAATCATAACAATTTGATAAATCATACTTTTGTAAACAGAAATGAAACATTTATCTTTTCCTCCTTGCCTGATCCTTCCAGAATTCAAAAACTTTTATTGACTGTTCTTATTTTCCTGACAATATAGTCATTTACACAGGTTCAGTAAGAATCTGTCCTTTTGGTAATATGACATAATTGAAAACATTAGTTATATAACCAAGGCTTCAACTGGGAACATTATATTTGACAATGATGCATAAAATCAGATATCACTGGACAGTTTCAAGAAGCCCTTTTGTTTTTCATGGTGATAATGCTTTCAAAGCCTACTTGGGAAAACTGGTTTGGCACCTGACTTATGCAGGTCCCAAACTTACAGATGGTAAGGAGGGTTGCTTCCTGATAGATCCAGGAATTGTAGTATTATTTGGAGGGTCTGGAGAAGAGGAGTATTGACCCAAATCTATTTGTACTGCGGGTGAATCTTGTGAGTGATTGATCTGGCCTTTTAAAAGTCCACTTTGAGATTCCTTAAGAAAACTTCCAGCAAAGCAAACTCACAAAGGTCTCTGCCATTTACCAAACTTGCTGGACCAATATTAATCATCAAGCTAAATCTAATAAGAAAACATTTATTTTATGATGGAGGATAATTTTACCTTGAGTATGTTTGGTTAAAAGAGAGGAGGTTGTAGATAGATAGTTTATATTTCAGTAGAAAACTACAGCACTTTGTGAGTTATTGGATCTTGGACCTATTTATTATTGTCTTTGAGCTTTGTTTTCATCTCTCTATAAATTGCATAATTTTATTACCTGCCTTCAAATTGCACTTAATCTTGCTATATTGCACAAAATATCAACCTTGACCAAATTCAAAAATTTTAACGTTTTCTTTAGGATCTGATCACAAATCCAGACTAACCCTGTTAATTTTTATTCACCCTTCAACTTGGTACCATTGGGAAATAAAAAACCTGACTTCTCAGATCTTTCCTGGGACTCTAGGTTTTTTCACTGATTGTCTTTTCTGCCTGGATTCTGAAGAAGCCCTGTGAGCTGGAGCTAGAAGACTTGAGGTTTCCATCAGAGCAGATCATGTGTGGGTATACTTTGTACCTGGAGGGATGATATGTGGCCAATCGGGAAGTTCTCTCTAACTCCTGCCTCTTCCGAACTCTGCTGCTGGAAATAACCATGATTGTGGAACCTCTAACTGAAACCTCTTTGATTCTATGTTGCCACCCAAATCATTCAGACAGCAAATTGGAAGGCTCATCAGATTGCCACTGCCATCCTTACTCCCCATCAAAATATGCTTCAGCTCAATATTTAGGCATGTCCTTACTTGGCTGCTCTCTGGTCTTAGACATAGGACTAAAAGTCTACTCCAACCACTAATCTTTGTTCTTTCCTTCTATAGGAATTCATCTCATTGAATGCTTGATTGCTTGCATCACAATTGCATCAAGCAATTCTTTTTTTTTTTTTAAATCGGTACAAGGGATTGAACTCAGGAGCACTCAACCATTGAACTATATCCATAGCCCTATTTTGTATCTTATTTAGAGAAAGGGTCTCATTGAGTTGCTTAGCATTCACTTTTGCTGAGGGTAGCTTTAAAATCAGGATCCTCCTGCCTCAGCCTCCCAAGCCCCTGGGATTACAGTCATGTGCCACTGCACCCGGCTCCAGGAAAATATTTTCTACTACCAAGATTCAGTACATGGTTCAACTAATCTTTCACAATAGAAATCTGCTGGAAGGAGCTCTGCAGAATAACTTTCCTAAGTTGTTCAATGGAAAACTTGGTTTTCCTTTAACAAAATGGGGGCCTGACCAAGATGACCTTGATATTCCTCCCAGTTTTACTAAACTTTAGATGATTTTCTTTTGGCCTTTAGATCCCTGATATCCCTTTCCTTAGAGCATTTACCTTAGAAAACTGGTAATTGTAAAACATTCCTCTGCCTCTTCGAAAAATAAGGCATTTGTTAGCTATAGCACCCAAGATAATCTTTCCAAAAAACCCAAGGGCTCTTCTTCTGCAATCATCATCGTAATTACCAACGAAGATAGAGTTGCTACCTTCCAGGATATGTGGGAAGGGGGTCTTCACCTAAGTTGTAAAACTACCTCCTTTCCCAAAGCTAGGAGAAAATTTTCCTAAAGGCAATCAGCAAACAGAGATGACCTGTGTTCTTCTGCTTGCTGCAGCATTTACAAATTCTCCTATTCTTAGTATAGTTGAGTTCAGGCTGTATTCTGATCTCCCTTCCCTATTGGAAATAGCCTTAAATAAAATGTTGCCATGTTAACATTGTGAATTTCTGCTTTGACCATACGGAACTTTCTGTGATGGTTTAGATATGAGGTGTGTCCAAAAGCTCATTGTGAGACAATAAAGGGATGTTCATGTGGGAAATCCTTGGATTGTGGGAGTTGTCACACATTTGTGGTGTGGATTAACTGAGTTGTAAGTGGGAGGTTGGGGTGGAGCTGGAGGAGGTAGATCAGTGGGGGTGTGACTTTGGGGTTTATATTTTGTTTCTGGTGAGCAGAGTTCAACTGTTATGTCCTGAGCCGCTTTCCTCTGCCACACCCTTTTACTGTGCCTCATGTTGGGCGCAGAGTTGTGGCGTCAATTGACTGTGGACTGAACCTCTGAAACTATGAGTCAAAATAATCTTTTCCTCTCCTACATTATTCTTGTCTGGTATTCTGATCACAGTGACGAGAAAGCTAACTGAAACACCCACAAAACCTTTTAATTGTCCTCAGGTGTTCTTGGATGTTAAATCAAATGAATAAATCATCTTAGACCTGAAAACCTAAAGTTTAAAATTAAACACACTATAGGCTGTAAATATTTTTAACCCAAATGAAAATTATGTCTCAGGAGGCAGGTAATTTTTTTTCATTTACTTGAGGCTGCATATTACCAGATGGATTACTATTTTTTCATCCAAACAGGATTCTTTGTGATGTGGCCAAAATTAGTAATGGTGTTTATACTGCCTTTTTCCTAAGGTGATGAAGATAGTATTTCTGAAAACCTTGAGTTCTGATGCCTTCTATAAGCATCAGCACCGACCTGAATTCCTTAAAGTCTTCTTTTAGCTAAAGCTTTCATCACACACCTGGACTCTACCTTGGTGAGCTATAAACACATACATAGATATCCTAAGGTTTCCTTTCACTCTTTATTTTAGTACTTTAACCTGGAGGCAAATTCATGACAACAAACTCATGGTGTATCACTAAGAAAATATCAGGGATAAGAGACAGGGCAGGTAGAAAGATGCAAAAATGAGAAGCAGGAGGCTGAAGAGTAGTTCCCTTCAACTGGGTTCAGTTTGCAGTTCTTTCTTTTTTCCAATGAAAATTTTATGTTCATTTCTGTTATCACCTAGGCACAGTTTCTTTTCTCTTGGAAGTGAAGCCTTAACTGAATAGTCCTAAATGAAATGAGAACAATTTTCTATGAAATTTTTTTTGAGAGACTCTCATAATAATAACATTTGTTTCTTGTTTTCATTGTTTTATGCTGTTCTTCAGTGTTTAATTTCCTACTCAGACTTATGACCGCTTAGAATTTCATTTGCTCTAGGCCATCTGCAGATTTTCCGATTTTCTTTAGTTACTTTAATTGAATCCTGAAATCAAAAATGCCTTTTGTCCTGAATGTTATCTGGTATGAATGTAAATTTAGTATTCCCACAGGTTTTCAAAAGAAAGATCACATGATCAATGCTTTATGCATGAATTTAGCATACTCAGACCATAAATGCCATTCTGAGAAGACAGAAAGTTAGCTACAGTGATTCATTCCCCAGAGGCTGGAAGTCATCACAGAATTTAACAACTGGAAGAGAATCCTGAGAGTTCTGGTTTTGTATTCTTTGTGTTTTTATTTTTTAAACTGCACAAACCATTTTATCAATTATTCATTGCCTCTTTGCAATCATTTCCTGATTTATAGCCAAATGACCTGTCTGTTAATTTCATTACACATTCCATTTAAATGACTTTTTAAAGACTTACATTCTGGAATGTAAAGCTACATATTTCACATTGAAATAATGGGGTCTACTTTGAGAAACTGATAAAGGAAAAAACAAAATCAAATAATTATTCATTGTTAACACACTACTTTTTGATAAACCTGTTTGATCTCAATCTCTCTTTACCCCTTTCATTTTCTTGTAATACCTATTTATTCCTTGAAGTGATAATATTCCAAAGAACAAACTTTTGGAAACACCAAATTAGATTCAGTTGAAAAACATAATGGTTTCAAGCACCTTTTTTTCATTAAGTTTCTTTTGTTAAAGTACATAATTTAAATTCAAACTTAAGTCACATGACAGCATCAGGGCAGAGATAGTAAAGAGATGGAAATACACACTGCATTTGTCATGCTACAGTGACTGAATTTTCAGAGTGGCAATAGTTTATTGGGCATTCCAAGATCCAAAAATGGATCTGTAGCTTTCCATGTTCTGTGGTTCAACTTTATCAGTTGTATTCATGTGCTGTAAAAATGAGTCACATGATCAAACATGTCATGAGACCTCAATTTATGGAATGACTTGTTAATTCATAATAGATGATATATTTTTGCAGTGAATAGAAATATTTCGGATAATATAACATTTCCCCAAATGTTTCTTTTATCTGTGACAATTTTTTTGTTGTTGTTGTTCAAGGACCTGCCGGAGACTTTATTTCATTACTTAAATTGTAATTTTCCAGAAGGAAAGTAGAATATATAACTTGAAAGCCTGGATATGGAAAGGGACAATGGCCAGACCATATATAAAGTAGACACTGACCCCAACCTCTCCAGTCACCAACCGGGAAAGACAAACCATGATCCTACTTCAGTCTACTACCCTGTGGGTAAAACAGAAAAAAAGATGGAACTATTGAAGCTTTTTGGAATGGAATAAAAAATTTCTTTTGACCACAAGACAATTAGAAAACAGAAATTAGAATGGAAGTAAACCTTTACCTGTATTACAAAAACTGCCAGAACATTTTGAAAGGTCTCTAGAACAAAAGAGAAAACCCCCCAAATAAGCTTACATCAAAACGGTAGGTGGCCTACTTCCTAACAGCCCATCTATTAACAAGGACACATATTATAAATAAAACTACTTGGCTGGGAATGTGGCTCAGGCGGTAACGCGCTCGCCTGGCATGCGTGCGGCCTGGGTTCGATCCTCAGCACCACATACCAACAAAGATGTTGTGTCCGCCGAGAACTAAGAAATAAATATTAAAAATTCTCTCTCTCTCTCTCCTCTCCCACTCTCTCTTTAAAAAAAAAATGGATCTATTTTACAAAAGAAAACAGAGACTAAGACAAATCTTTTGACTTAGATCAGTGAGGGTGTTCTTGAGAAAGGGAAAAGCTCTTAAACTTTCAAGTTGAATTAACTACAAAGATAGGCGATAAACCTTATTAATTCCTGGCAGATACTGGAGTTACATTTTCTGCATCAGATCTGACATTTTGTTCAACCTCTTCCCTGGAGTAATAAACCCTAGTCTATAATCAGACCCATTCAGTCCCCGGTGGCAAACATTTCTTCCTGCTATGTGACACCATTCCTGGAAATTTAAAAAGGAAAGACTTTGCAAGTGGAATTGTTATACTGAAAGCACAACAGAGGGACTGGTCATGAGGTTTCAGAGGATCTCAGAATAAAGTGCCTGCTCTGAATAGACTTTGGCCTGGCTAATATTTCAATTTTAATTCTCCTTCTTAGGATTATCTTTGCTACATTTTCCCCTTTTCATTTCCATATAAATTTTAGAATGAGCTTGCCTCTTGTTTTAAAAAAAAAAAAAAAAAAAAAAAAAACAACAAAAAAAAAACTCCTTGAATTTTGATTGAGATTACTGATTGCTCATCTGGGTCTTTAGAAGTTTATTAATTAATTTATGTTTTTATTACACAGTTCTATCTCCAAAAAATTGCCTTCATCTTCTTTTCTGGATCTATTTTACAAAAGAAAACAAAGACTAAGACAAATCTTTTGACTTAGATCAGTGAGGGTATGCTTGAGAAAGGAAAAAGCTCTTAAACTTTTAAGTTGAATTAACTACAAAGATAGGTGATAAGCCTTATTAATTCCTGATTTTTATATCTGTCTTTCATGGCATTTAAAAAGTTGATCAAAAGTTCTGAACAAATGGGTTGACTTGTTGACTTTAACCTTCTCTGATAGTGAGAAGGTTGTTGAGGAACTCCAATATACAGTGCCTTTGGATTTTCTCCTGGTTTCTCAGTGCTTTTTTTTCCCCTTAAATATAAGGGTTTTATATTCTCTTTAGAGGTAAAGATCTGTCTACAAGAGTTCTGGGAAGTCCCCCTTAAGCCCATCTATCAGTTAGGGATCAGAGAAGAATCCAGAACATACAGCCATTCAGGCCAAGATACGGAGTCTCAGTTTTACTTTAGATATGAAAGCAAGTATTTAAAGGGTTTTAACTAAAAGAGTGTAAGGATTTAGAGTTAAATGTCCTTTTTTTGGTGTGGAGATTAGATTATGTCAAGGATAGGGAAAAGAATGGAAAGAAAATCATGCAGCTATTATAGAGACCAGGAAGAAATATAGTATTGGATGGATTATGATGATAGTTTTGAGCATGAGGAGAAGTGGAGAAAGTTAAGAAGTGTTTTGGAAGTAGACCCCATAGGTTTTGTTTACGGATTAAATGCAGAAGTTTCTTAGAATCCCAGATGATTAAAAAATGATTCCTAGAGTTTAGTCCTTGAAATTGGATGAATAAAGATGCCAACTATTAGACAGAATAGATGTGAATAGGAACAATTGAGAAGGGGATAAATTAGGAATCTGTTTTAGGCATAGTATACTTTTAGACACTTGGATGTATAAATATGAAATTTAGGATAAAGGTAAAGACTTGGGTTTTAGTGGATATATAAAAACCAATTTCTTTCTCTCTCTCGATTAAATTTATTGGCTGGGATAAGATACCCCGAGGATATCAATACAACTAAACAAAGGTAAGTGAGGACTTATCCTTTACATATGCTATATCTATAATTTGGTCTGAGGCAGAAAGACCAACAAAGAAGGCTAAGAAGGAGAAAATTATATATGGGGAAAATAAACCTAAGAGAAAGTAGTTTCTTAGAATCTCAGATGAGTGCAAAAGGATTTAAGAAAAGAAAGTGATCTTCTTCTGTGTTGACTGTTGCTTATTATTCAAGTAAGAGGGAAGCAGAAAATGATGAACAGATTTTATCAACAAGGAATTCTTTGATTATCAAGGAATCAATGGGATAAAAATCTAATTGCAATGCATTGAGGAAAAAAAGTGAAGAAACTTTGGAGAAAGTGACTACAGACTTTTTAGAAAATTTTCTATGAAAAAGAAGCAAAAGTGGTCTACGGTTGACAGAAAGAACACTAGAGTTATACATGAAGAAAACTACAGTGGAACATAGAAATCCATGAGGCAATGCTAGAGGAGAAATTCTTGAGAAAGGACCAACAGAAAGAGATTAGAAGTATTGACATAATAGTATTAGCTCTGTTGATTAAAATAGGTTTTGCAAGTTTGAGCAAATAGAATATGGTAAGATTACTTAATAGTATCAGTAATCACTTGTGGTCCTAAATCAACAGTGAAACAAGTAAGCAAGTTTGTGTGATTTATCCACATTAATCATTAATAAGGTGTGAGAATGGAGAAAAATGGACTGTTGGTCAATGAGTGAGATGATAACAAATTAAAGAGAGTGGAGAGAAAGAGGCATGGAGATAAGGTTAAAATATTTACAAAGATCCATTTGAAATCTAGGCTGGCTAAGGAGAAAAGTCAGGATCAATTAATGTCTTGAATAAGAAAAAAATGTTGATGCCTTTGAGTTAAATAAAGGACCTAGAAGGATAAAAGATAGAAAATGATACTGTTTGAAGTCAATATGTAGTTGTCAATAAAATAAAGAGATGAGCCTGGGAGTTAGTGGCATTAACTGAGAGAAAATTAAAGGACAGAAAGATTAGATGTTGAAGGTGCCATCCTTGTAAATACTGAACTCACCAAAAAGAAAGACAGGATGGGGAAAGAGAAGATGCGGGTACCAAAGTCATTGCTGAATGAAGAGAATGAGCAGAGTGTTGGCAGATTAACTGGCAGCAAATAGTAGTGCAGTAAGCTTCAAATGAATGATGTTTTGGAAGAAAAGTGGTTGATACATGGCAAATGGAGAAGAGCATACCATCCTAATTTCACACATTTAAAACTGTAAGGTATGAGGGAAAGAAGCCTCCACTTGAGAGAAATGAAAGAAAGATCATGTCTGGGGAGCCCTCTATTTAGAGTAATCTTAAAATAATTAGGAGAGGTTGACATAAAGTGGAATTACTTGAGGCTACATTCTGGGTTGCAGGAGGACCCAGGAAAATTTGGGATGATGGAGAGCCAGTGACAGGGTTTGATGAGAGATGTGTACAGGTATATAGAGACAAAAGTTTTTCTGGATATTAATATTTATCCAGATGCTAATGATGCTCCCTATGATGGTTTAACAGCACCACGAAATGGTGTTTCATGGTGGATTAAAGCATAGATTATGGGAAACAATCTGGACAAAAGAATCCTTAGAATTAGTCACTGGGAAAAAACATTCCAGTGTTAAGTATATTGAGCACAGTATGAATTACATTTTCACTTGGGATTGAGAAAACAACTATATTTATAAAATGCTCTCTTTTAAATAATTTTTCCTTTCTTTTATTCTCTTTCTGTCTTTACATGCTTATACTCACATGGTCACAAATTAACTTCCTGGAGAATACATAGGGATCAATGCATTCTTTTTTTAAGAGCAAACTACAGGGCTTGAAACAGATATCCTAGGAATTCTAAGGGTTATATGGCTATTTGCTTTTCTTTTTTAAGCACAGTTTATGAAAAGGTTTAATGATCAAGTGTGAAAACTAATTATAGATTACAGATCAGCAATTTTTCTACATGTAAATACAGGTATATCAGGGTAGAACCTCAGACCTTTTTATATTTTATTTTTATTTTGATACAGGGTCTTGCTAAATTGCTTAGGGCTTCGCTGAGTTTCTGAGGCTGGCCTTAAACTTGAGATCCCCTGCTTCAGCCTTCAGAGTTGCTGGGATTATAGGAGTACACCAAGTCCAGCCAGGGACTGCTTTTTCATGTTATGTGTTTTCTCATGTAATCATTTGTTATGGAATTTAGGGTCAAGAATGGCAAATTCAGATAGGTATGCCATTGTACCCAGGAGCATTTTTGCCCCACAGAAACAGATCCAGAATTTGTAAAGACATAATCGGAATACGTATATTTATGTACAATTGAGAAACTTGCAATATATTAGGTTAATGTGATAAATTATTACTATTTATAAATTTATAATTGTAGAGTAGTAGAGGTAATAGATTAAGACCATTAAAGAACTGAAGACAGTTCTTTAATGATTTTTTGTTAACAAAGAATGTTTGTCAAGTCCTAACAATAGTTAATTGTGAAAATATACTGCCTCATGTTGATTTCCTTTTTTTCCCCTCAACTGTTTTCCTATATTCTTAAGAGAGGAAAAGCCTTAATTAAATATCTGGTAACACAAGGGACTGTGCTAGGCATTGAGTTACTGCAGTGTCTCTTTCAGATACTCAAGTCCTTGTTAGAGATGAAAATATACAGTTAACAGTTATTGAGTCCTCATGCCAGGTACTTATTGTGTCAATTAATCTCCACTGTATTAAGTAAATATTATTATATGATTCTCATTTCACAGATAAAGCTGGAATATTTTGAAGGGGCCTTTCAAAGTTTTAGAATGTATGCTTGTGCTTGATTTTATGAAAGTCAGGCGAATACCATGAATTATCTCAGGAATTCCATGCTTTCCCAGCATGGATTTTTTTTTAAAAAAAAGGAATAAATGTAGCTGCAGATTTGGGGAATTCATCAGCTGTTTTCTCATTTTCCTCTAAAAAATCATGTTTCCACTTCATCCTGAAACCGTGAGGATCCAGGTTGTACTTTAAATGACTTTCTGTCCTAACCTTGTAGTGAGCTACTTCCCATCCTCAAGAACATCTTCTATTCCAGAGGAACTGAGGTAGCCACTCCAGGAGGGAGGAACTTCACTGTATCTGGTTTTATACTGTATTGTGAAATTCAGGTTACACCAGCAGGTTTGACATTTGGATTCACCACTATGGTCAATGCCAAGACATTCAGGAAGACTTTAAAAAATCCATTTTTCCTATGGACATTTTATTTATGTTTTGCTAGTGCTTTACAACCAATGATTGGACATGAGTTTACTATTTTAATAACTGTAATAAGTCTCCAGCCAGGTGCAATCATGCATTCCTGTAATCCCAGTGGTTTGGAAGGCTGAGACAGGAGGATCACAAGTCAAAGCCAGCCTCAGTAACTCAGCAAGGCCCTAAGTAACTCAGCAAGACCCTGTCTCTAAATAAAATACAAAACAGGGCCAGGGATATGGCTCAGTAGTTAAGCACCCCTGGGTTCAATTGCCAGTATCAATCAATCAATCAATCAATCTCCATAAAATTTATACATAAAAATAAAGAAATAAACTAGGGTTTAAGAGAAAGTGTAAGAAAAAAAGTTGACTGCTTAGTTGTTTAAATATAGAAAAAATAATGAAGTTTTCTAGCTATTTTTAACTATGCTATAATTACATTTATAATTACATTTAGCTTAAGGCAAGATTCTTAAAAATACAAAATAATACTTAAATTTCTAATGTTAAAATTTGAAACTTTATGTTTTGAATAAAAGTGAATTTTTAATTTCTCTCATCACAAATAGAGACTTTAAAGTATTTTAAAAAGTGCTATCAGTGTTCTGGAAATTCTTATAAAGAAATTTTTCTATGGATATGTATATGAAGTAATTTTAATGTAATATTTCTTTTCTAAAATTATTAACTTCTATATATTTATTATTTCATAACATAATAAACACTATTTTCTAAAATATTGCTTTAGTTATACTTAGAAGGCAAAATATGGTTGAATTTTGCTTTGAAGTTTAAAATATAATATTTAAATTAAGTAAACATTTTTGGATTATTTAACCTGTGCAGTAGTCTTAATATTAAAAAAATATTTATATCACTTTAAAAATTCAAAAGTGTCAACTAAATGAATATTAAGGCAAATCAAATTAATTTAAAAAATTTTTACTTTATGTCAATACATTGACATTTTAGATAGGGGTGTAATAAAATTTTTTCACATGACTTTTCTTTAGAACTATATTAGCTGGCAGAGTACTCACAAAATACTGAAAGCAAAGCAAGTTTCAGAAAAATAATTTTTTCTAAAAGTAGAAAATTGAGAATTAGAAGACATTTCAAAAAATAAAATGAATTCTATGTTAACATGCTATTTAAATATCCTAATTAAAGGAAACTACTTAAATGCAATTAATACAGTATAGCCCATGCTCATACTTTAACACAGAGACAGTGTGAAAGTTTTGTTTATAAAGATCCCTATTTAAGGCCTCGAATGGTGGCGCATGCCTCTGGCTGGGGAGACTGAGACAGGAGGATCATGAGTTTAAAGAGAGCCTCAGCAACAGTGAGGTGCTAAGGAACTCATTGAGACCCTGTCTCTAAATAAAATAAAAAATAAGGATGGGAATGTGGCTCAGTGGTCAAATGCCCCAGTACTTGAGTTCAAGTTAAATTCCCAGTACTCCCCCCAAACAAATACCATTTAAGCTTGAGATGGTGCCTCACACCTGTAATCTCAGCTACTTGGGAGGCTGAAGCAAGAGGCTTTCCAGCTTGAAGCCAGCCTTGGCCACTTAGACCCTCAGAAATTTAGCAAGACCCTGACCCAAAATAAGAAATAAAAAGAACTAGGGCCCTTGGGTTCAAACACCAGTACAAAAAATGAAAATAAAAATAAAAATTTAGAAAGTCAAAGCTTGGTGGCAGAAACATTTTAATGACAATCTTATTCCTTTTGCTTTTCTAGATATAATCCCAGGTAAGCAGAAGCTGGCAGGGCAACAGAGAAGCCCAGTCCCATAGAAAATATGTTACCCAACATGAAACTTGTTACAGATGGGCGGTCACAACATCAAAAGGAAAATTCTATGTTCCTTTCTGGTCTGTAAATGCTTTCCAGCTAAACTGGAAAGATATTTTTTGGGGAAATTATTTTGGATTATTTCAGTCTTTATTGTAGGAAGAATTTAATTGAATCCCATGAGCATTTCTTTCATGATCCCTTAGTTCAGATATATCCTTTCATGTTTCTGGAGAAACACTGGGCATTCTGTTTCAGTGACATGCTTTGGATTGAGATGATATCTTATGTGATTTTTTCAAAATTTGACAAGAAACTTTATAGTAAGAAAAATTAAAGAAAAATGAATAGGATGTTAAAGGATAACTACTGGGAACAATGATGGTGTAAAGAATGCATTTTCTGGGATTAAAGATTCATTTAGATGATAAGATTCCTTGTTAAAAAAAAAGAACAAAAAACAGTAAGTCAAGTGCAGCAGGATTGTTTGAATGTGATTGCAACAGTTTCTTTGGCTTTGACCCAACTAAAAGTAAATTAGAAATCGCTTTGGGGAAAAAAAAAAATAAGGTAGAGATGTTTGTTTTCTTATCAGCTTCCTTTTCTCTGAAGGATTTGCAGTTGCCTCTTATTACCCTGTATTTCTATCACAATGAATAAAGATTGTGTTAGCTTTTTGTCATTGTGACTAAAGTATCTGACAAGAATGACTTAGAGAGAAAAAGATTTATTTTTGCTCAGTTTTCAGAGGACTCAGTCCATGGTCGGCCAACTCCATTGCAGAAATATCATGGTTGAAGGGCATGAGGTGGAGGAAAGCTGGTCAGCTCATGATAGGCTTCATTTCTTTTAGAAAGAAAGGAAGGATCTGGGGAGAATATAAATGCTTCCAGAGCATGCACCCCTGACTGACTTCTTCCAGCTAGGTCCCATCTCCCAGTAGTCCATTCAACATCAATGGATTAATCCATGAAGTAGGGTAATTGACTGGTAACTCAATCATTACCTAAAAGTCAACCCCTGAATCTTGTTGCATTGGGGACCATATTTCTAATACATGAACTTTGGGGGGCATGCCAGATCCAAACCATAATAGAGATAGAATTTGATTATATTTCAACTTAATATTTACTTAAATGTAAAATCAACCTGGAATTTGCATAGTAGGTCTTTTATCCCTGCTTATAGAATAAAGTTGTTTTGCAGCTAATAATAACTTTAATTAGCAGATTGAGAGTTATTTGGAAGAGAGAGGAGGGTAGGAATTCTAAAATCACATGTGGCTTGCTCATTCATACTCTTCAAAAGGTAAATATATATATATATATATATATATATATATATATATATATAGAGAGAGAGAGAGAGAGAGAGAGAGAGAGAGAGAGAGAGAGAGAGAGAGAGTCTTGTAGTTCAGGGTGGCTCCATTTTTACCTGATTGACAGACCCCAGTCTTAGGCAATGACACGTGAAGGCCATTTCTGGGAATTGTCAAGGAAGAAGCATCACCTTCTACCATGTGCTTCTGTGAGGACTGAGATCTGCTAACACTGTGGTACCTCCCCAGAGGGGCCCATCACTCTAGACATCCAGGCTTCTTTGTCATAGCACCCCCAGAACCTGTTCCATGGGGGATTTCCAACAGATTTTATGAAACTTCCCCTGCCTCAGCAACTTTAGAACATGTATTTGATTCTTTTTCACATTTTTGTGTCTAAAGACATATCTTTTTAATCTCCTGTGCTCCCAGCTCCATGTCTGAACCTCTTTATCTACCTGATTTAAAGTATCCCCATGGGTTGTCATACATATCCCTTCTGGTTGTTGGTGTTCGATAGGCACTGTGTTGTGGTGTTTAAAGTTACAGAATTTGGAGTAAGTCAGGCCAGGTATACAGTAAACATCTAATAATGTTGGGCAACTGTGTCATGCTTTCACACTGTTCAACCATCTTGGATGTGCAGAGAAGAGTGTATTTTATTTACTGTTGGTAAACTTTTTGATCATTTTTTTCTGGGTCACTACATTCTAGGTATTGATGGGAAAATTCCCAATTTATAAGCTGGTGTAAGCTGAGTCTGCCTTAATAATTTAAAAAGGCATGTTAGGTAAATGTGTTCAGAGACTTTTACATAAAAAATCTTGGATTCTCCTAGAGTCTCCTTCAATATTCTTAGAGGATGATATCAAAGAGGTAGACAAGAAACTGAGTCCTATTTTTGATACCCTCCACATTTGCTCATTTTCTCTGGAGGGTCCTTTTCAGTTTTGTTTCCCCTGGGAATTAATGATTGCCTGAGTTTTGATTCTGGTTCTCCAGTTTCCATCGAGGCCCAGTAGCCATTCATCTTCAGCCACAATTTCATTTGCCATCAGGCACACAAGTACTTCTAAAGATCTGGCTCTGGCCCCATCTTGCCAAAGCAGCCTATTCTGTAACCTTCACCCTAGACACTAAGACAGCAATGCTCTGATAAGTGCCTTAGCCAGAATCCCAGCTGCTTAATTGACACATAAGTACAAATGAAGTCATGGCCTGCTTCTGCCTAACCTGTTTGTTATTAGTGTATGCGATCGTGTCTCAGGTGGGGACAGCAGTACCCTATGGATAGGGGCTTTGTTGCTGGGCATTAAAGAATTAGTGATGTGTGTGTGTGTGTGTGTGTGTGTGTGTGTGTGTGTGTTTATTCATTGAAGGCTAAGAGATCCCCTATCCCCTCACTTATCTTACATGTCCCCATCTTTACCAAAATCTGCACGATGGGAAATCATGGCATTAGTCCATTTTCTTCTTTTAATTCTCAGTTATTTTTTTCCCTTTCTTTTATCTTACCACAACTAAAAGAATAGTCTTTCTCTCCCTGTCTTTACTTAACCTACCATATATTCTTTTTTTGAAATACCAAAGCAAGAAATCAAGGATTTCAACAATTCTTTCACAATAGACAGGTTTATTTATAAAATCCTATTTTTGAATATTGGAAAGCAAATGGAACCATAGTCTTTCACTGTGGTCTATTTCTCTAACATCCTAAGGTCCATTCAGATGGCCTGAATACTAGTTGTGGTCATGTGCTCATAAAGGCAAAGGAAAACGACACGGGTAAATTTTCAAAATATATTCCCACTGCAGCTGTGATCCTGACCTTCAGGGTGTACTATTTTATACTATTTTGGGTTTCCTTTCCCGTTGATGAAATAGAGCACCATCATCATTAGCAGCACAGCGGTGTGGGAACAAGTAGAGCTGCTTTCAGGAACAGCATTTGGCTAGAAGAATTGAAAACTAGATAAACATTTTGTGATCCAAGAATCAGGATTCTGTATCAAATTTCTATTCTAAGTGATTAAGCTGCATAAAATTGTGCCCCATTTTCAATCATTTCCACATAATCTATATCCCACACAGCATCCTAAGTCACCCTTCTAAAATGTCAATCATATTGGGTCCACTCTGCTTTCATACTCTCAAGGGCTTCCCATGATACTTGTAATAAAGTCAAAGGTTTTTCCATAGTTTTCAAATCTCTGAGGTGTGATGGTGTCAAAGCCCTGGTTTGTAAACCCACCTCTCTGATTTCATTTTCACCTGCTTCCTTCCAGTCCCTGAGCAGCTTTGTGGACATCCTGTTGGTTCCTGAGGGTGCCGGTGCTGTCATCTCCCACCCAGGGATTTTTCACTTGCTGTTCCTGCTTCACCACAGTGTTTTAAGGTTTGCTCCAGCCCTTGAATGATTTATCTTTGTATAACTGCCTTTCTCACTTTTCTTGTTATGGCACTTAGAAATACTGTTGACTTAAAGATGAGCTACACGCACAAACATGTATACACAAAAACAAGAAGGAAACATATTTTGAAAAACTATTTTTATGTAATGAACTCTGATATCTTCTTTTCGAGTTGATTTCACTGTGTTCCCATACTGTTTTTTTTTAAAAAATCTTGCTTTTGATGAACTAAACTTATCATATTATCCACAGTTTGGGTGGCAACTCACATTTCAAAAATAGTAGCTTAGAGACTTCCCTGACAACTCTAAAATACAGTTCTGCCAGTCTGTTTTTCTACTCTATTTTTTTAACAGTACTTATCAACCTAATGTTATATTATACATATATTTATTTTCTTAATTTTTGTTTCTTATCTGTCCTCACACTAGCATTAATCAGGAAATAATCTACATAAAGGTAGAGATTTTGCATACTTCATTCAATGATATATTCATAGTGTTTTAAGCAGTACTTGACATTTAGAAGTGTTTGTGAACTAATGAATCATGTGTAACTCACAGAATAATCTTGTCTCTGCAACTTCCCAGGTGCTTTATCTTGGGAAAATTACATAAACTTTTGTACTTCAGCTAACCCATTTAGGGATTAAAAAAAGCATAACTCAAAAGTTATTGTGAGATTGTGAACATTTACTTAATTTAATACTAAAACAGAACAGGGCCTGGCACATAGTAATTGGTATATAAATGTCTGCTGTTATTATCACCATTGTTTACAAAATGGGATTAAGCATAAAAGTCTGAAAGCTGCTTTAGAGATACCATTATCAATCAACTTCATAAAACAGATATTTATGTGACTAACCTGTGCATACATATTGTGAAGTGTTTTTTATCATAGAAGCTGCACCTGGCACAGATACACCTCATACTAGCATTCTAAATGTAAGCTAATAGGTAAGAAAAATCCTTCTAGGAAGAACTAGCTTCATTGATAAAGTATAGGGTGAAAAACAAAGATGTTCAGAAGAAGGAAATGAGATGGACCTTAGTAGATCAGCACTTTTGTAAGAAGTTCCAACCCTCAGACTCTTCTCACACTGGGAGAATGAGAACTGTAGCTGTTGAAGCATATTGCTTACATTCAAGAGGATAAAACGACTCCTCTTATCTTGGTGAGGGGGCCAATAGCTATAGTCCAGACTAGGTTCCCACATTAATCCCCCAAAGTGCCAGGCTAACTGCAGCTGCCATCTTTCTAGGTGTTTTTGTTTCAAGAATGAAGTCCAGGAACTTTGAGGCAGTCTCCATCTGAGATCTAGAGGTCTTATTTACATATCAATGAGCTGTAAATAAGGAGAGTGCTTCAGGAGGTGTAAGGAGGTGAAGGGACAGTTCTTCTGTCCCTTTATGAACATAGAAACATCATATTTTCTCTTCCTTCATTACCTATGGAAGGGAATGGCTACTTGGGTAAGACAGTTGATTTGTATCTCATTGTGTCACCCTGGGACTGGGAACTAGGGTAAAGGGGGACTGATCCATTTATTATTTACTGTGAAGTATTTAATAAGAAATCTAGTTCTGATCCAGAACACTTTATGTATGTATTCAAGATAAAATGAGTAAATATGAATACTAAAAATCCAACAGTACCCAAATAATTCTTCCAGATGAATGAAAGAGCTAAGTCCCATGCAAAGAAAGCTAGATTTTTTGTGTGCATGTTGTTCTGGGGATGATCCTAGGACCTTGTGCATGCTCAGCATGTGCTCTACTACTGTGCTATCTCCTCAGTCCAAGGGAATTTAGGTTTGGTTTCTTTTACAAAAGATGTAATTATTTTAAGTGCTCCCCAACTCATCTTTTCTAATCAGGAAGAATGTTATTCACAGTGTTAAAACTACAGATTATTGTGTTAGACTTGTGTTAAATTCCTCAATGTAACTTGGTTTCCTTATCTGTATACAGGCATTAAGAGTACTCTAATGATTATTGTAATATTAAATCAGATCCTGAAAGCAATCTAAATGGCATTAATGTGTCTTCAAATGATGGTCACTCTGAGCACTTTATTCTTCTAACTTTAAGAGTAGTACCAAGGTCAAATCACCTAGCTAAATGGCTCCCAGATTCCTGGCCCTCAGAAATTGTGATAGATGCTCATTGCTTCAAGTTGCTAAATTGGCGGTAGGTAACTTGCTACATAGCATAAATAAGTAATACAGATACTGCAAGTCAAATAATCTTCATAGCACTTGGCACATATCCCGGTAAGTGCTGC
This sequence comes from Urocitellus parryii, assembly GCF_045843805.1. Classification (NCBI taxonomy): domain Eukaryota; kingdom Metazoa; phylum Chordata; class Mammalia; order Rodentia; family Sciuridae; genus Urocitellus; species Urocitellus parryii. The sequence goes on from NC_135531.1 coordinate 105,121,480, forward strand.
CCAATATGCACAGCAGTGGTGCCTAAAGGCAAGGGAGTAATTCCATAACAGGATGCTTGTGAATACAAAGAAAGGAGCTGTTTGCCTTTCAAAAATTAAACTCGTTTTAACAGCAACACAAAACCCAAACTCAATCTTTATTTCATTATAACAATTCAACCTCTATAAGCACAGAGAGATGGTGGATTTCAGCTCCCAAGACAATGAGAATGCGCCACCTCTCCCACCTGGCTGTCACTCAAAGAATGTAAGTAGTAGATACCTCTGACACACCCTTGAAACATTAAAAGGACAGAGAGAGGGGGGAGAGAGAGAGAGAGAGAGAGAGAGAGAGAGAGAGAGAGAGAGAGAGAGACTCTCTTAGAGTAAAAGAATAAGGATTTCTCAGATCAGAGTATAAAATGTGAGATTCTTCTGACAGTGATAAAAACAGTAATGTATAATATGCACACAGACACATATGGCATATCCCATATCCCAAACTGGTACAAAGGAGAATATGGGTTCTAGTGTCATGACTTAATATAAGTTCAAATAGGTTTTAATGGGCTAATAAGTTCATATATCCACCTATACATACAATAATAAGGAGAAGGGAACAGAAGATAAAACTGCCTTTTGAAAATAAAAATGCACAGACCCATGATATTTCTTCACATAAAGACAGCATAGTCAAAAGGGGTATTTGTTATCTGGCTAAAAACTCACATTAGTAAAAGAGGCAGGATAGACAAGCAATGCTCATACCTGTGCCACTGTTTCACAGTAGACCCTTATGATAGACCAGTGTGAATAAATTTGCTGTTTAATAACAAATAGAATGTTTCCATGCATGTTGGTAGCACCATAAATAATAATAGCTATCCACTCCTCTGCCCACTTACTCATTTTGGAAAAAATTGAACTCATGGTGGTCATCTCTAATAGCTGAGAAAAAATGTCAACAAATCAGAGCTGGACTTCTTAAAGTATTATAATGCCTGACATTTATTCATTCTTAAAAAGACTGATGCATGATATATTATTTTTAGGCTGACATTTGAGGCCTTCTGAAAACTGGTTCCAATCTATATTTCCTGATATTTTTCCTACCATATTTCCTTATGCATCCAGTGTTCTGGGTTAATGACAATACTTTCCCTTAATCACACAACTCCACTGGACTTGAGACTTTTCATTCCAGCTCTACATAAAGGCAAGCATTTTCTTTAAATTAATTTTAGCTGATACATAAAAACATAAAAATTGTGCATGTTATTTGAGTAACATGATGTTTCCATATACATACTCTTTTTATAATGTTTAAACCCAGTTAAGTTCATCAGTCTCCTCAAATATTTCTTTATGGTGAAAACTTTTAAACTCTTAATCCTTTCTTGTAGCTTTCTGAAATGTACAGTGCATTATCATTATCTGTAGAGTGACTACTCTACCAGGCAATCACACACAGGACTTCTTGCACCTACCTCACCCTAACTTAGTACTTATTGATCAACCTTTCTCCATCTCTCCCTAACCCCATTTTCCACAGCCTCTGGTAACCACCATTCCCCTCAACTCCTGTGAAATCAACAGTTTTAGTTCCACACGTGAGTGAAATCATGGGTTACTTTGTCTGTCTCTGGTTTATTTCACTTACATCATGATCATGACCTCCAGTTCCATCCATGCCACCACAATGATAGGAGACCATTCTTTATGTAGCTGAATAGTATTCCATTGTTTATATGCACCATGTTTTCTTTATTATCAGTTTATGGATTCTTGTTTTTTTTTTCTATCTTTTGGCTATTGAGAATAATGCTTCAAAATACCTGGCAGTGCAGATGTCTCTTTGACATACTCTTTGCATTTCTTTTGGACATATAACCAGGTGTGAAATTGCTGGATCATATGGTAGTTTTATTCATAAGTTTGAGGAATTTCCATACAATTGTCCATCATAGTCCAAGTAATTTACATTCCGACCCACAGTGTCCAAGGGTTCCCATGTTTTCCATATCCTCACCAGCATTTTTATCTTACTCTTTGATAATAGTTTTGAACCTAGCAGACAACAGTATTTCCATGTAAAAAATCTGCTAGAATTAACCCAATAAAGCTCCTAAAACTAATACACGATGTGGTAAACATTACAGGATGCAAGATCAATATACAAAACCAACTACATTGTATATTTTAACTATTATCAGACATTAGCATGCAAAATAATATCATTCACAATAGCATCAAAATATGAATCACTGTGGGATAAATGTGACAATATAAGTTTAACACCTATACATTAAACCCACAAAATAGTGATATAGCATATTCTGGGTTTGGAAAGCTCAACATTGCTAAATACAAATTCTTTTCATATATTCAGAACTTTAGTGCAGTCACAAAGAAAGACTCAGCAAGGCATTTTGTAGAATTTGACAAGTTGATTCCAAAATCCATCTAGAAATTCAAAAGACCTACAATTAGTCAAAACATTTTTCAAAAGAACAAAATTTGAGGACTACCTCTGCCTGATTTCAAGTCATTACAAAAATTGTAGTAATTTCCACAATGTGTCAAGATACAAGGAGATTTCATGGATCCGAATATAGTCTTCAGAAATAGACCCACAAATTAATAGATGAATAATTTATTTTCTTAAAAAGAATTAGTAGAAAAAAAGATAGCCTTTTCACATATGTCAGATCTATTGGCTACCTATATACAATGAACATCAGTCCATATTTTGCACCAAAAAAATTTCTCTCGAAATAGATCATTGGTAATAGCAGAAAATCTAGAGGAAAACAGTAGAAAATTCTTGTGATCTGGTTCTGGCAAAGGCTCCTTTTCTCTTATTAATGCATATGAATTGTACCAACTAATGGGTTGCATTTGCCAAAAATTTCTTAAATATAATACCAAAATTCTGATTCATAAAAGAAAAAGTGATAAAGTGGATGTATCAAAATTTTAAAACTATGGTTTTTGAGGAATGCTAAGACAATAGAAATATAAGTCAGAGCATAAGAAGGAAATTTTTTTCAAGTCTGTGTCTAATAAAAGACTATCTAGAATAAAAACATTTCAAAATTCAATAATAAAGAAGCCATTTAAAATTTTTAAACTAATTTTTAAAATGGGAAAAATATTTAAGTCCTTAACCAAGAGACTATAGGAGTTACATCTAAGTTCATTAAAATGGATTCAATGTTTTCAAGACAAGTAATTAAGAAAAATAAATTAATGCCACAATGAGATATTATTACAAACTAATTTGCATATATAAAAATTAAAAGTATAACCATTTAAGGTTTTGACAACAATGTGCAAGTACAGACACTCTTCCACCTTGCAGTTGAAACTAGGCTTGGCTAAATATAGGACCTAACCATTCTAGTCCTATTTTCCCAAGAGAAATAAAATATATGCCCAACATAATTTCTTGCTCATGAGTATTCATAGGAACTCAGTGATAGCCCAGTTAGGAATAACTCATATGTCTCAACAGGAGAATCGATAATCACATTGTTGTTCCTCATTGTTGTTCCAGACAGATGTCCCTCAAAACACAATTGCATGTAAAAAATTTTATGAGTATCAAAATAATTATGCTGAATTAAAGAAGTCAGACAAAAGAAAGTACATAGCATATCATTTCTTTTATATTAAATTCTAGGCAATTTAAGCTAATTTATTGTGATAGAAAACAGTCAATGGTTGCCTGAAGATCAATCCAAAGGAAGAATGGATCATAAAAGGGCACAGGGAACATTTTTATTGGTTCATTTTTGTTATACATAGAATAGGATTTGTCTTGACATATTTATAAAAGCATGGAATATAATTTGCTCTAATTTTGTCCTCAGTACTTCACCTTTCCCTTCCCTCCCCCATCTCTTATTCCCTCCCCACTACTCTGCTGATCATTCTATTTACTTTTCGCTTTCTTTTTAATAGGTAGTGTCTTGTGGATATACACTGCAGTACATTCATATATGTACATAATAAAGTGAGGTCAGATTCTTCCCTTATACTGTTTCTTCTTGTTCTCCATCAGTTCCCTTCACATCTAGTCCACCAATCTTCTTTCTATTTTGATTGACCACCTCCATTTTACCTTTCTCTCTTTGTGTGTGTGTGTGTGTTCCCCACTCAATTTGGACTAATTCTGCAAATCAGAGAAAACATTCAACCTTTGGTTCTCACTTAACATGAGAGTTTCCAATTCCATCCACTTACCAGCAAATTCCATAATTCCATTTGATGTGTATATAGGACACATTTTCTTTATCCATTTATCTGTTGAAGGGCACTTAGGTTGGTTCAGTAATTTGGCTATTGTGAAGTGTGCTGCTGTAAACATTGATGTGGCTCTGACACTGTAGTATGCTAATTTTAGACCTTTTGGATATATACTAAGGAAAGGATAGTTGGATCATCTGGTAGTTTCATTCCTAGTTTTTTGAGGAAACTCCACAAGGCTTTTCAGAGTAGTTGCACTAATTTTTAGTCTCACCAACATTATATGAGTATACCTCTTCACCCACATCCTTGCTAACTCTTATTCTTATTCTTAAATACAGTCATTCTGACTGAAGTGAGGTAAAATGTCAATGTAATTTTGATTCATGTACCTGATTGGTAGAGATGTTAGACATTTTTTAAAAAAATATTTGTTGGCCAATTTTATTTCTTCTTTTGAGAAATGTCCATTTTTGTATTTTTTTTGCCCATTTATTGTTTGTTGGTTTGGTGTTAAGTTTTTTGAGTTCTTTATATATTCTGGATTTTAATACCTTATCTGAGAAGATGGCAAAGATCATCCATTTTTGTAGATTTTTTTAATGCTCTTAATTGTTTCCTTTGTTGTGCAGAAGCTTTTTAGTCTGACATCATCCCATTTATTGATTTTTGGTTTTATTTCTTTCATTTATGAGTCTTGTTAAAGAAGTTGGTTCCTGTGCCAACATGTTGGAGTGTTGGGCTTATATTTTCTTTTAGCAGTTGCAGAGTTTCTGGTCTAATTCCTATGTGTTTAATTCACTGAGTTGTTTTTTGTTCAGTGTAAGAAATAGAGGTCAAGTTACATTCTTCTACATATAGATTTCCAGTGTTCCCAGCACCATTTTTTTTTGAAAGGCTATCTTTTCTTCAATGAATGTTTTGGTATTTTCATCTAGTATTAGATAATTGTATTTATATGGTTGTCTCTGTATCTTCTATTCTATATTTCATTGGTCTTCATTTCTGTTTTTGCTGTTTGAGTTACGATAGCTCTGTAGTATATTTTGATATCTGGTATTGTGATGCCTCCAACATCACTCTTTTTGCTCAGGATTGCTTTGGTCTTTTATTTTTCCAAATAAATTTTAGAATTGTTTTCTCTACTTCTGTGAAGAATGTTGTTGATATTGTGCTGAGAGTTGCATTGAACCAGTTAATGCTTTTGGTCGTATGACAATTTTAATAATATTAATTCCTTGTCTATATAAGAACATGAGATGATGTCTTTCCATCTTCTGGGGTCTTATTCAGTTTTTTTTTTCTTCAGTGTTCTATAGTTTTCATTACAGAGGTCCTTGACATTCCTTGTAAGACTATTCCCAAGTGTTTTATTGTATTTTTTTGAGATTATTGTGAATGGAATAGTTTTCCTAATTTCTTTATCAGCTAGTTCATTATTGGAATATAAGAAAGCAATTGATTTATGTATGTTGATCTTGTCTCCCACTAATTTACTAAATTTGTTTATCTGCTCTAGAAATCTTCCAGTAGAGTTCTTTGGGTCTTCTATATATAGGATCATATCATCAGCAAACAGATAATTTGAGCTGTTCATTTTTCCTCTTTGTATCCCTTTACTTGCTTGATTGCTCTGGCTAAAATTTTGAGGACTAAGTTGAATAGGAATGGTGAGAAAAGGCCTCTCTCTAAAGTGAGGCCCTATTAGTAGTGGAAATGCTTTCAGTTTTTCTCCATTTGATATGATGTTGGCCTTGGGTTTATCATACATAGCCTTTACAATGTTAAGGTAAGTTCCCTCTATCCCTAGTTTCTCCAGTGTTTTAAACATGAATGGATGTTTCAATTTGTCAATTGCTTTTTGGCCATCTATTAAAATGATCGTTTGATTCTTGTCCTTAAGTCTGTTTATGTGGTGAATTACATTTATTGATTCACAGATGTTAAACCAACTTTGCATCCCTGGACTGAAACCCACTTGATCATAGTGTATTTTCCTTTTGTATGTGGATTTCCAATATTTTATCAAGAATTTTTGCATCTGCATTCATCAAGAATATTGGCCTGAGGTTTTCTTTTCTTGATATGTCTTTGTCTGGTTTTGGTATCAGGTCAGGGTGATACAGGTATCACTAAATGAATTTGGCAGTGATTCTGCCTTCTCCATTTCATAATATAATTTAAGGAGGATTAGTATAAATTCTTCTTTAAAGGCCTGTTAGAACTCAGCTGATAATCCATTTCATAGTGGACTTTGTTATAAGACTTTTGACAGCTGCTTCAATTTTATTCCTTGATATTGAACTGTATTGTTTTTCTATATCCCCGTGGTTCACTTTGGGCATCATATTTCTCTAGAAATTTGTCAATATCTATAGATTTTCTAGCTTATTGGAGTACAAATTTTCAAAATAGTTTCTTATGATCCTATGGATTTCAGTGGTGTCTGAGGTGATATTTCCTTTTACATCTCTGATTTTACTTATTTGAATCTTTTGTCTCTTTATTTTTGTTAATTTGGATACAGGTTTATCAATCATGTTTATCCTTTCAAAAAACAACCCTTTGTTTCATTGATTCTTTCTAATTTTTTTTTAAATTCTGTATTTCATTTTTTTTTGCTCTGATTTAATTATTTCCTGCTTTCTACTAACTTTAGTGTTAATTTGTTCTCTTTCTTGGGTCTCGAGGTGTAATATCAGATTATTTATTTGGTATCTTTTGAATATTTTAATGTATAAACTCAGTACTATAAACTTTCCTCTTAGAATTGCCTTCCTACTATGCCATAAATTTTGACATGTTGCATCGCTATTCACATTTGTTTGTAAGAAATTTTTTATTTCTTCCATGATTTCCATTCATTTTTGCTATCCATACATCATTTCAAAGTGTACTATTTAGTTTCCAGGTTACAGAGTATTTTCTATTTTTTATCTTGTCATTCATTTATAATTTCACTCCTTTATGATCTGATAGAATGTAAGGAATTATTTGTATTTTTTGTATTTGCTAAGATTTGCTTTGTGGTCTACAATATGATCTATTTTAGAAAATGTTCTAAGCACTGCTGAGAAGAAGGTACATTCTGTCATTGATAAATGAAATATTCTATAGATGTCTGTTAGGTCCATTTAGTTAAAGTATTTTTTATATCTGAGGAATATTTACGTAGTTTATGTCTGGGTCATCTATGTAGTGGTAAAAGCGGTGTGTTGAATTCACCCAGTATTAGTAAATTATAGTCTATTTTATTCCTAATATTGAGAAGAGTTTATTTTTTGTATGTAGATGCACCATTGCTTGGGGCATAAATATTTACAAGCATTATATCTTGTTGGATTATTCCCTAAATCAATATAAAGTGATCTTCTTTGTCACTTCTGATTAATTTTGACTCAAAGTCCACTTTGTCTGATACAAGAATGTCTACCCCTGCTTATTTACAGGTACAATTTGCATGTTATATCTTTTCCCATCCTTTAATCTTCAATGTGTGATGTCTTTGCCTGTAAGGTGGGTCTCTTACAAACAACATATTGCTGGGTCTTCTTTTATTAATCATTATCCAATCTATGTGTTTTCATTGAAGAGTCTGGGACATTTACATTAAATGTTGTTACAAAGAGATGACTTTTATTTCCTGCCATTTTGTTTTATTTCTGATGTTTAATTCAGACTTTGTTCTTCTTTAATTAGCTATTCTTCTAATGTAATTTATCCCTATACTTATATTTATTTTATTTCTTCTGCATAAAATATTTTATTGAATATGTTTTTTTTTAGTGCAGGTTTTTGGTTATGAATTGTTTAGTTTCTGTTTATCATTTACACCACTCCACAGTGGAGTCCATTGTGTTATGCACTGTTTGTTTGTGTGGTTTGTTCCCTTGCTTTTTCATATTGCTTTTATGTCTAACCATATATTGGGATAGTTATTGCTTCTTCTTTTAAGCAATAGACTACTCCATGAGCTTCTTTCTCTTGTGAGCCCTAGATTCCGAGAATATCCAGGTATTGATCAGTTTGTGGCCTTCATCAGTGTGTGACCTTATGGCTTCCAGTATTAGATCCACTTTGAGAGATGCTGCTGAACCCTATTATTACAATCATTTCAGAGCCAGGTCACATACTATTCAACCTTATACAAAGTAAAAAACTTTTTGTATATTGTTCTCCAGGAACAATCTCCTGAATTGTTCCTCTAATCCAGGTATAAACTCTCTGAACTTTTGTCTTTTTTTCTGCATTGTGAGGTGATCAGGAGTCACTCCCTGGCTCCTCTCCACCATCTTCTGAGATCCCACAGTAAAACTTAGAATGTGTTAGAAGTGTTCACTATCACATGTGCTCTGGTTTCACTGGTATGTGTATATGAATGGATTCATGGGCTATACATTTAAAATATGTATAACATGATGCTCATTGGATATATCTTAATAAAGTTGCAAGTATAAAAAAGACAAATCTTGTCAATATATATTGAAAAGTAATCCAACCATAGGTTGTTTACAAAGATATTCACAAAATATGAAGATACAGAAAGTTTGAAAGTAAGAAAGTTGTAAACTTTATATTTTTCTGAAAAAAATGCCTTATAAATAATAACCTAAAGAAAGTTTTTTATCTATATTACTATTTGGTGAGTTAACTTTAAGGCAAAAATGCCAGAGAAACACAGGTAAGCTCTATAATAATTAAAAATTTGATTTTTTAAGAAGATAAAACTATAAGTGTGCATATACCTAATTAATTGATCTAGATTTTCAAAAAGAACCAAATTATTTAAGAAATGTACTAGGAGATATTAACCTTCTCATTTAATTAATAGGACAAGCAAAAATTATTAAAGATGCAGAAAGGTTGAAATAGAGGTTTAAGTACCTTGAAACCCAACTCTCCAATTCTTTGAAATCATATCTTTCCCAATTTCATCTAATCAGTTTTGTCTGTTAACCCTTTCTGGAGCAATTAAATAAAAACAATAGCACTCACTAGATTGAAAAATATATATTTATATGTCTTATTTCTTTTCTTTATTATTTTTTTTTTGAGTTTCCATTTCACACTTCTATTGATCTCTGTGGATATAGTGTACATTTTGTTACCAAGATTTATATTTCCAAATTTTTCCTACTTTCCTGCAGTGTTTCTTTTTGAAAAGAATTCTGATATATTTTGGAGATGAAACATTTTCTGAAAACCTCCTGAGTGTAATTATTAATATTTAAAATAATTTTGTATGGAATTTCCTCAAATATCTGGTAATTACAAATTTTCCAGTCATATTTAGGAGTGAAACAGGCATTGACTGGTTAGGTAGTTAGGAAGAGGAGAGTTTTGTTCTGGGTTAGTAACAGGGTCTTCAGTGTCTTCAGTATCTATAGGGATGAACCCGTCTCCTGGTATTGCTAGGTGGCCATTGTTTGGGCAGTAAAGATGGAGATCATTGTGCATGTATTTGGAGAAGCTGTCATATCTCTGGGGAAGGGTTTGGATGATTTTTATGTATCTAGATTTAAGTCAATAATACCCTGATATTTAGGTACACTTATATAACAAGGATACTACTTTCTTCTTTTCTTTTGTTAATTGTATTATCTTCAAGATTCTGTCAGACAGGTTGCCTCACATGAGTCTGAAAACTCCTCCAGAACATTCTAGATGGTGGCCTGTTCCAGATGATTTATAGGTATTATCATCTACAGATGTGTTGCTATCATTCATTTAGTGATATCTCTTCCTTTGTGGTTGTATGGTTATCCTTTAAATAAAGATTATATATTCAGAAGAGACTGGTTATGTATGTCCCTTTTAATTCTAATAAAATTGATAGTTTTAAAATTTAGTTAGGATTTTTAGAATTTTAAAAATTAGCACCAGAGAGATTATACAGTGTTGATCATTATAATATTGGTCCATTGCTAATTTCTTAGATTTCCGCCCTCCCCCATTTCAATATGAAAACTGAAAGCAGGTTTACATATTTTCTTCATATTGTAGGCAGAAAATGTTTGCCTATTTTATTACAATTTTGATGTATTGCATTAATTCTGAGTCTTCTATAGGTCTCTCATACTTTACAATAAAAATGATATCAGAGAATATATGGGCCATCATAACAAACAGACAGCAGCATAAAATGGAAAACTTTTATAGAGAATAGAATGGAGCAGGCAAGTGCATTGAAATGAGTTTAAGAGTGCAAGTACTAATTAGGAGGAAATGATAAGTAATTAGTTTAAAGTGAAATAAAGAAAACATAGTTGAAATATTAAAAATCCATTAAACTACAAGAATGCTTCTGCAAGATGAGACTTGTCAGGAGAGACTCTATGCAATCTGTAATCTTCAGAATTATTCCAGGCTAAGAGGTGACACCTGTCTACTGGAGGAAGTAATTAAAAAGTAATGACATCAGTGCTGCCCATCCACCGTGTAAGACGAGGCTTCTGAGAAAGCCTGCCTACCTGAAATGATTCTATATTTATTCACAACTGTCACCTTCCTTCTGCTTTAGAGAACCTCAGCACTCATTGGCTGAGTGAAATCCAATCAATCAACTTTTGACTGACATGTGCCTGTGGTGCTGCTTGTATTTCCATGGCTACTTTGAAGTGACCCAGCAGGAAATCTAGTCCCCAGTGCCAACTGCTGAGTGAGATGTTCCACTTTGCCAAAGTGAAGTCTATCAGGCAAGAGCTTTGTATTTCCTCTTTTTTTTTTAATTAAATTTTATTTTTTTGTTTCACCCTCTTTCCCTCGCACTTGCTAACAGTGTAACTGTGACTGGGAAAAAAATAAAAAAAACCACAAAAAAAACTCAGAACATTTTTTCTGGTATACATTTTAAATGAGGTCATCACCTGACTTTAATGGCTTCTCATACAGAACAAAAATGGACCAGTAATTTTTAAGTTCTCTTATCCCTGGTAATAAATCATTTGTATAAAAATAATGATCCCATTGTTATGTTACCATCTTTGTGCCTGATGACAATTCATGCCAATTTAATAATGAGGAAAGGGTTCTTGAGTAAAAGGAGAAAGGTCTATTGCTTTGCTAGCAAAGGAGAAACACAGGACTCCAGCCCCAGAGCCTGTCATTCTGCCAATCAGTGAAAACAGAGGGCCTTTAAAGAAGTTCTTCAAGGGTTGCATTCCAGGTGTGCTCTGGTAAGGGGTCCCAGAGCACCCTGGTGGTATGCTAGATCCATTTGCAGATATCTTCTTCCTGTGGTGGGTGGGTTCAAGGACAATTAACAAGTGGAAGAAAAAAGGGGGAGGGGAGAAGAGAGACAAAAAAAAAAAAAAAATAAAAGTCCTTTTAAAAATAAGCCTCAGAGCAATGAGGGCTATATTCAAAAGGTGAAACACTGTTGCAGTAGTGAAAACAAACCTTGGCACCCCATATTCAAAACAAGTATGTGAATTAAGGGTGCCCCAAACTTATATGTAAAATAAATGATATTTACCTATTTAAATTTACTTTAAAACAAACACTTATACAATCTCAGCTCCAGATGGTGGTGATCAAGGGTCCAAACCCCAATTTCCTAGTATTCCAAGTGCCCAGGACTTTTGATAGCACTCCAATGACACATCAACCCTTTGAGCTGGATGTACAGGGTAAGGAAAATGGGTTATGACCAAGAAAAAGGGTTTACAAAATGAGAAAAACAAGAAATGCTTGCATGGGAATGTTGAAAGACTGACAAACGGTGACAGTAGATAATTAGAAATAATTCAATTAAATATATCCAGTTCTGCATCACTTACTCAAAACCCTCAAATTAATAAATTAAGTGTATTTTTGTTTTGGTAAAACTAAATTGCATATATAAAGTAAAGAACTTCTCTTCTTGGAGGGATAAGTGAGAGCTTGCCAACAAAGGTTAGTAAAGTGATCCAACACTTCTTATTTTTATGTAATTAGTGGTGACAAGTGAAAGGTAGTTCAAAGAAAACAGCAGAAAGCATTTTGTATCGAGGCTCCACTAGTGACATCACCATGATGCAGTGAAGAAAGTCCTGGAGCACAGGAAACTGACAATGGCAACATGGCTGGAAAAAGTGTGATGACTTGATGGAAAGAATGACAAAGCTCTGGCAGATACAGTGACAAATGGTCACAAGACTTAGAGTCAGAAAAATCTCCTTTCCTGTCTTTCCACTAGCTTCTTCTCTTGAAGCAAGTCATATAGTTCTTTGAAATTCATATTTTTGAACAACCATAGATGTGGGAAATGGTATCTCTACTGCTTACTTCATAAAATATGAGTAAAATTGACCTCAACCATTGTTCTAGGAGAGATAGGTTTCGTTTGTTTCCTGCAGATCATGGCAAATGTTTCTAAATATAGATCTATAAGACTAACATTTTAAAAGAATGGGATACAAGCAGGAACCACCATTAGTTTTTTTTTTTTTTTTTTTTTTGTGTGTGTGTGTGTGTGTGTGTGTACGTATGTGTGATGACTACCTCTTTGAAAATTTTGCTTCCACTCTTAATTATTTTTTCTATAGAGTACAGCCCAACTTAACCCTTTGCTTGGATTTCTGTGTGTATCTGCTGCACAACAGAGATGTGTGATACAATTTCTTAATACAGAATTGCAAGTTCACAAGCTCAGTAGAGCAACCATTCAGAAAATCTGCATATGCCTCTTTAAATAATAAGGCCCATGAAGATGACTAAAGAGAAAATACATTTTTGGAAGTAAGTAATAATTAGGATCTTCATTCTTATAGATTTTCTTCTCTTTCTGGTTCCACAGACATCTAGCTTTATTTGGAAAAGATAAGACACTCTGACTGCCTCATAAACACTAAACAATTTTGTCTTAATGGCTATTCATGTGACATGTGTCATATGCCCCCAATTCCTTCAGAATCAGGTCCAGTGCTGAGCATGAGCAATTGGGTATCCCTCTTGAGCCATAGAAGGCTGCAGATACTGGCCCAGTGGAGGTTTGATCTACTGCAGGGGAAGGTCACTCTGTAAAGACACATACACACACACACACACACACACACACATACACACACAGGTACACGCACACACACACACCACCTGTCTGACCTGTCTGTAATATAAACTGACCTTGGGTGAAATGAATAAGGAAAAAAATTCTAAACCTGTTGACTTCATATATAATGCCAGGATCCAGAAGAATGTTTTTTTTTTTTTTCTCTGAGAAGCTGAATCAAATCAAAACTAAAATGTGAATAAAATGTAAGCAAGTGTCAGCAGACTGTTCACTCGAGAAGAAAATTATTGAGAGCTATAGGACAAATCAGATATACAGATATTGAACACATTCTGAACACATTCTGAACCAATGAGTATGCTCTCAAACTATTAACATAATTATGATGTTTTCTTTTATATTCTGGGGTGCCTGGTGCACAAAATAATTTGATGTATTTTTTGAGAATTTTTAATTTTAACATGCAAGGTGTTTTTCAAATTAATATTAAAAAATTAACCACTAATTTGAATAATGTTATTACTCATTGAACAAAATGTTTTCTATCCTAATAATTTTTACATTTTTTTATGAAAAGCATTAGAATCAGACAGTGTTTCATGTTACCATTTTATCATGAGTTTATCAAACCCATTATCAATAAGGAAGGAGCCTGAAATATGAAAAGGGAAGAATTGCTGTTCTGAATTCTCTCTCATCAAATCATCTTTAGTCCCCTGAAGCTACTTTTAATCATCAAGGAGTATTAGTAAGCTGTATGCCGAAGCTTCCAAGGAGCAAAACTTGAAATAAATGGCTAATGGTTTGGTTTGCATTCTCATCATTGGTTATGCTACCATTTATCCCCAGTGTGGAGACCCACAATTCATCTTCTCTTGATGGTATCTATAAATATTATGATGTTAATATATTCTTAGTAAAGCATGTTTATGAGGGAATATAAATTGTTCACAAAAGCACTCCATATGTTTTATTTCAATTGCACATTTTTTTTTTCCCTCAAGAGTGATTTTAATCCCACTTGGAAGATACCCATGCCCCTAGGTTCATTTATAAAAATAGACTTAAGTAAGGGGTGAAGGAGGAAGTCAGAATACAAAAAATTGGCACTAGATTCAGGCCACCTACACTGTCACATTCAATGGAAGGGCAGAAAGGACTCTCACCTTGCAAGTCAGATGCTCATCATTAAGGAGAGAAAACTTCTTGTATTTGAGTTCATTATTGCTCATAATGGTATCCAGGAGAAAAATACACATTTTTGAATTTTGGTCAGAACCAAAGTAAAAGTTACTTGACCTATTTTTCAGAGGTGAACTCTCATATCATAAATAATGTATTGCCTGCTATCTTAAAATTTAATTGAGTGTTTAAGTGTAATTTTTTTGCAAATATGTACAACTTTTTTTGATCAAGAACCTATAGAGAAATAACAAAAAAAATTCTTGATATGGAATTTTCTCTTTAATATTCATTTTCACAAGCCTATTAGATACTAATGAAGTTTCTATGGATTCATATTAGAAAGTGACTCATCAGAATCTAGGAAAAAGAATATTCAATGACTTTTGGAAGCAAATTCATAAAGAGAAATAGCCACATAGAAATGAGTGAAGAAAACATGGGACTCTTTTTCTTTTTATCTAGATGGTGAAACTCTGGACATGATAGCCTGAGGGGGAAACATCAGGTTCATAACTTCCAATCTAACATCACTTTCACAGTTCACTGACGCTGGAAAAAAGCAGGGGATAAGGGAAACCAAACACCAAAGGGCATTGCTTGTTAAATTTTAGCCCACAGATCAATAGCATCCACATCACCTGAGAATCTGTTAGAAGGCAAATCTCAGACCCCCTCCCAGACCTACTGTATCTGAAACTCAGGAGTTGGGGCCCTGTTGTTTGTTGTTTAGCTGCCCAGGTGATTCTGATACACACTAAAGTTTGGAAACCATTGTGATACAGTATGGTTAGTTCAATAAAGGATATTTTAATTTTTCTTATTCACATTTGCAATGCATTAAAATAAAGAGATTAATTGAAATGGAAAATATTCTGATTATAGTACTTAAGGATTTATAATTACATTGCCTACATGATTTTTTTTTCCCTCTTAAAAGGCAGCCTGGCATACAACTCAGAAGATATGTTAATTCAATTCACTATTCTTAGCTAAAATAGCTCCTTTAAGAAAATGTAAAATTTTATAGTCATGGTTGTAATAAATCATCAGAATTTTTAAAAAATATTTATTTTTTTAGGGCTGGGGTTGTAGCTCAACAGTAAAGCGCTCACTCGCCTAGCAGGTGTGAGGTGAGTGCTCTACCACTGAGCCACAACTTCAGTCCCAAAACATCAGAATTTTTAATATGTGTATTTTCTAATGAAAATACACTCAGTTTAATGCTGAGGTTGTATTCACTTGGTGATGACAATAAGTTATAGATATCATAACTTCTTACTCAATAACTTTGGCATGTAATTCCTAAGAAAAGGTGATTATCTTAAATAACCAAGGTTAAATGATCAAATTGAGGAAATTCAATATGTAATACTATTGTCTAATATTCAAAGTTTCCTTATTATTATATGATCTTTTAACATTACTTTTTCTTGATCTAAGATTTTGACTGGAGTTCCACATAATATATGGATTTCATCTCTATGTTCTAAAATCCAGAATATTACTTCTACCATTCTTTGTGTTTTATAATATTGACTATAAATTTACAGACTTTTTCTGTTTTTAGAATATTTGTAAATTTCCTCATTCTTGTTGATATAATTGTACTTTTAAACATATAAGTCATTAATCCAACTCTGAAGATTTTGTAGAAAGGTGTAACTCATTCCACATTTTCTTATTCCTTGTTCCAACACTCTAATTAAGCAATTTCTTTAATTTGTGTTATATTCTTTTTGGTTATGTGTTAAAAGATAAATTTTGTACTACTAACATCATATATATGAATATCTAGATAAAGCAGCCTTACACATTTAACCTGAACCACACAAATATTATGGTAATATTTTATAAGACTCTTTTTTCAGAGTAAAGAATTTTTTCTTTGTTCAATTTGTTAATAATTTTTGTCATGATTTGGGTGTTAAGTTTTATAAATTAAAACTGTATATTTGGAGAGGTTTTCTTGACCACTTTCTCTTATACAGTGGATTTTTTGGTTATTATATCACTTTTATTTTTTCACCCATGATCATTAATAAATATTTCCTAAAATATTTATCCTTTCTACTTTGGAATAGAGGCATTATTATTTCCACTCCTTTGGAATAATTCTTCTTTTAAATTTGTTTTAATTAGTTACACATGACAGTACAATGATCTTGACATATCATACATTTGAATCAGATGGGGTATAATTTCTCATTTTTTCTGAGGTACAGGTTGCAGAATTACATTGGTCATACAGTCATGTATATGTATACAGCAATAATAATGTCTATTTTATTCTGCTGTCCTTCCCTTCCCCCCGTCCCCTCCCCTCCCCTCCCATCACTTCTCTCTACCCAATCTAATGTGACACACTTCTTTTTTTTCTTTACTAGTAGTTTTCTCACATGCATAACTGATTAATACTTAACTGAATATTTAAAAAGGCAAGAACATTTAACATTTTCATGCAGTGGTTTTTTGTTTACCAATTATGAAGCCAGAATTAAAGACAGGCAGTCAATGTAGATAGGATCAGTTGGAAGAGAGAATGAAAACCAGTTTGGGTTTGGAAAGTTGGAGATTTCCCCTGAGGAACTGAAATATTAATGCCTCCCTGCACTCTTACCAAGATAACCTGCCCCTGCTCCAACCTGTTGCTAAGATAATCTGTCCCAGGAATTGTCCTTCCCTACAGGGAGTTGTAAAAGTTGTTAATTAATGTGTCCTGGGCTGTTTCCAGCCTGGATCACTACATTTGGCCCTGTATATCTGCTTCTCACCTTTTGGCCATCCTACCAGAGCATCTCCTGGGCATATGCAGGAAGAAGAAAGATAAAGGGGAAGAAAGCAGGAGAACAAAGAAAGTCTAGAATATGTAAAAGAGGCAGAATACTATCACTTCTGGGGAAGCTAGGATACCAGCTATGGCCCCCTTCTCCCTCCTGGGAGAAGTCTGTAATATCCCTTTTTAAATAAACCCTCCTTTATATGCTTGCTTTAGCTTGCTTCTATGCCTTAGCTTGCTTCTCTAATGTTATACTTCAACATTTGAGGAAGCAGGACTCATCACTGATAACCAGCGGTATCAATTACATTTCTGTACAGTTGGAAACAATATTCTAGAGGAAATCTTTTCAATGGCCCAGAGCTCTCCCTTTCCACCCAGTGATTTTCTATTATTCATTCTTTTTTTTCTGTTTTCTTGCCTTATTTTGGATCAGCTGAGTAACATTTGTTGTCATTTCTTCTTTTTTATTGGTGCATATTAATTACACAGAATAGTGGGTTTCCTTGTGGCATTTTGGCACATGATTTGATCAATTTCAGTTCTTAATATCCCCACTTAACAGCTTCTCCTCCATTCCTTTTATCTTCTTATTATACCCTATCGGTTTCCCTTCTACTTTCATAATGCCCTTTTAAATTTTTTTTTCCTTCTAGTTTCCACATATGAAAAAAAAATCTCTGAGTCTGGATCACTTAATTTCAATATGATGGTGTACAGTTCCATCCTTCTTTCGGAGAGTGCCTTAATTTCATTCTTATTTTTGACTGAATAAAACTCCATTGAGTATATATACCAAATCTTTATTCATTCATCTGTTGATGGGCACTTTAGTATTGTGAATTGCTGCAATAAACATAGTATGCATATATCTCTAAAGCATGTTGAGTTTAATTTGGGGGAGTATCAAAGGAATGCTGTAGATGGATCATCTGGTAATTCTATTTTTAGTTTTTTGAGGAAACCCCACTCTGATTTCAATAGAGGTTGCACTAATTCTCATTCTCACCAGCAGTTTATGAGCTTCTTTCCTCCATATTCTCACAATATTTATTGTTTTTTGTATTCTTGATGATTACCATTCTGACTGCAGTAAGATGGAATCTCAGTGTACATTTGATTTGTATTTCCAAGATGGCTAAAGATATTGAACATGTTTTCATATAATTGTTGGCCATTTGTACTTCCTTCGAGAAACTTCTGTTTAGTTCATTTGTCCATTTATTGAATTTTTTTATTTGAAGTATTTTTGAATTCTTTATATATTCTGAATACTAATCCTCCAGCAGAGGAATAGTTGGCAAATATTTTTTTTTCCATTCTGTAGACTGTCTATTCACTGGGTAAATTGTTTCCTTTGCTTTGTTTTGAGGAAATTCTTATTATTTCCTTAAATTAAGGAATTAAGTGTGCAATTTTATCCTAATATTTCCAAATGTCAATTCTTGTAATTATTCCCTTACCTATTAGAGAACTATTCAGGAAGTTGTTGCCTATAAGTTCAAGAGTGTTACCTATGTCTTTTTCTTGTAAAATTTCTGGTCTTATGCCAAGATCTTTTATCCATTTCGGGTTGACTTTTGTACAGAGAGAGGGATCTGTGCTTACTCTTCTACATGTGGATAATGAGTTTGCCAGCACTATTTGTTAAAGAGGCTGTCTTTTCTCTACCATATTTTTGACATCTTTGTAAAGAATCAGATGAATGTAACTCTGTGTGTTTGTCTCGTGTCTATTCTATTCTATTCTATTCTTCCACAAGTCTGGGTTTTTGTTTGTTTGTTTATTTGTTTTTGCCAGTACCAAGCTATATTTGTTACTATGGCTCTGCAATATAACTTGAAGTCAGATATTGTGATGACTTCAGTTTTAGTCTATTTTCCCCCCTATGGATCACTTTAAGTATTCTGAATCTTTTGTTATTCCTTATGAATTTTAGGATTGTTCTTTCTAGTTCTTTAAAGAATATCATTGATATTTTGATGGGGATTACATTGAATCTGTAGATCGCTTTTGGAAGTGTGGCCACTTTAACAATATTAATTCTACTGATCCATCCATGAACATGGGAAATATTTCCATCTTCAGGTGTCTTCAATTTCTTTAAAACTATTTTGTAATTTTAATAATACAAGTCTTTTACCTCCTTGGTTAGATTTATTCCTGTGTGTGTGTGTGTGTGTGTGTGTGTGTGTGTGTGTGTGTATAAGCTAGTTAATAAAATTGATCTCCTATTTTTTTCTTAGCAGATTTATTATTGCTATATAGGAAAGCTGTAGGGTTTTGTGTATTGAATTAGGATACTACTACTTTGCTATATTTTTTTAAACAGTTCTATAAATATTTTGGTATAACTTTAAGATCTTCTAAGTATAGGATCAGGTCCTCTGCAAACAGGGATAATTTGACTTCTTTTTCTATTTGTGTTCCCTTTACTTCTTTCTCTTGCCTAATTTTTATGGTTAAAATTTCAAGTACTATATTGAATAGGAATGGTGAGTATGAAAATCCTCATCTTGTTCCTGATTTTAAAGGAAATGTTTAAAATTTTTCACATTCAGTGTGAGGCTAACTTTGGGTTTCTCATTTATTGCTTTTATAATTCTGAGGTAAGCTCCTTTTTTTCACTAATTACTTTGAAATTTTTTATCATGATGGTTTGTTGAATTTTGCCAAAGTTTTTTCTGCATCTATTGAGATGAGCCTATGATTTTTGTCCTTGATTCTGTTTATGTGGTGTATTGCATTTATTGATTTGTATATGTTGAAACATTCTTTTATTCCTGGAATGAAACCAACTTGATCATGGGTTAAAATCTTTTTAATGTGTTGGTAAGTCAATTTGCTAATATTTCATCAAGGATTTTTATATCTATGTTCATCAGTGATGTTGACTTGTAGCTTTCTTTCCTTGAAGTATCCTTACCAGGTTTTCATATCAGGGTGATCCTGGCTTTGTAGAATTTGATTGGGAGGCAGTCCTTCCCTTTTTATTTCATGGGATAATTTGAGAATTAGGGTGTTAGTTGTTTACACATCTGGTAGACCCCAACTGTGAATCCATTTGCTATTTGGCTTTTCTTTGTTGGGAGGCTTTTTACTACTGCTTCAATTTTATTGATTGTTATTGGTGTGTTTAGGTTTTCAATATCCTCTTTGTTCAGCATTTGTAGGTCATATATGTTTAGCAATTCATCAATTTCTTCTAGATTTTCCAACTTATTGAAATATAAATTTTAAAAATAGACACTAGTGATCCTCTGAACTTCAATTGTGTCTATTTTAATATTTCCATTTTTATCTCTATTAATTTGGGTCTTCTCTTTCTTTCTTGGTAAGACTAAAGGTTTATAAGTCTTTTTTATCTTTTCAAAGACCCAACTCTTTGTCTCATTAATCCTTTATATTAATCTTTTAGTTTCTATTTCATTATTTTAGATCTGAAATTTATTATGTTTTTCCATCTTCTAGTTTTGGTATTAGTTTTTTTCTTGATTCTCTAAGACTTTGAGATGCATCATTAGGTTATTTATTTGTGATCTCTCTTTTTTAATGTGGGCACTTATAGCTATAATCTTTCCTCTTAGAATAATCTTTTCTGTATCCCACAGATACTAGAGTGTTGCGTTTCTCTTTTGGTTTAATTCTACAAATTTTTAAATTTCTTCTTTAATTTCTTCAGTGAACAAGCCCATCATTCAAGAGTGTATTGTTCAAGTTCCACATATTTATATAATTTCTGTAGTTTTCTTGATGTTGATTTCTAATTTTATTTTATATATATATATATATATATATATATATATATATATATATATAAAAGATTATTTCAATTTTCTTTTACTTGCTAATTTTGCTTTATGGCCTC
This sequence comes from Urocitellus parryii, assembly GCF_045843805.1. Classification (NCBI taxonomy): domain Eukaryota; kingdom Metazoa; phylum Chordata; class Mammalia; order Rodentia; family Sciuridae; genus Urocitellus; species Urocitellus parryii. Next base: position 105,142,525 of record NC_135531.1, read on the forward strand.
ATATATGGTAAATTTTGGAGTTAGTTTCATATGCAGCTGCGTAGAATGTGTACTCAATTTTCATCAGATATATGAAATACTTTTTAGGTGTCTTTGAAGTCTATATTATCAATACTATAGTTTAAATCTGATGTGTCTTTGTTTATTTTCTGTCTGGATGATTTTTATATTTGTGAGAGTGATTTAGTGAACTCCCCGATATTTTTGTATGAGGGCTTATCAGTCCCCAATACTTGTTTTTTGAAATTGAATGCACCAGCATTTGGGGCATACATATTAATAATCATATATCTTCTTGTTATACTACTATCTTTATCAACATGTAATGACCTTCTCTGTCTCTTCTAATTTTAGCTTGACATCACCTTTGAGAGTAACTACTCCTGCTTGTTTTTAGACTCCATTTTCATGCAATATAATTTTTCATTCATTCGCTTTCAGCCTGTGAATGTTTCTGTGAGATGTGTTTCTAGGAGATAACAAAGTTGGATCTTGTTTTTTAATCCAATCTGCCAACATGTTTTTTTTAATTGGAAAATTAAGGCAATTTACATTCAGTATTATTATGGAGAGGTACATGAAGTATATTATTATACAGGAATTTATGAAACTTAAATGCCTCCGGTACATGCATGCTTTACCAATCCCAACATTGTGGATTTTTTCTTTTATGATTTTAATGAATAATTTCTATGTAATTAATTTGTGCTTCCTCTCCTTCAGGACCTGTGTGTCCTATGTTTGTCCTTTAAGTTTTATTTCAGATCATCTGTGTATTCTGTTTATACATTTTTGCTTTTAATTCTTTATTAATGCCTGAGGGTTCTAATTGCTCCATCTTGTCTTTGAGTCCTCAGATTCTTTTGTTGGCATGATCTAGTTTGTTGATGAAGTTCCTCACTGATTTTTTAATGGAATTCATTGTTTTATTTTTTATTTCTAATATTTCAGTTTGATTTCCTTTCAGAGTCTCTCTATTAAAATGCTCTTCCATATCTTATGTGTTCCCCTTTAGTTCATTCCTTAGATCTTCTTTTAATTCATTGATCATTTAATTAATCAACTCTTTCAATACTTTGTCCAGTGTTTCCTCCACCTCATTATCTATGAGTTCAGTCACTGGAGTGGGAGATGTCTTATTGCCTTATTTTCTCATGTTTTCTATATTAATGTGTTGAAATTTGTTCTGGTATGAACATCTCTTACAACATTATCAACAGGCCATTTTATTGAGCTCCTTTTTCTTTACTGTGTGTCCCAAGCTGGTGTATATCCCAGTGTCAATGTATCCACTCAACATGAGCAAAATGTTATCATCAATCCCTCATACTGCTTTGAGAGGAGATACTAATCACTGGTAACTTCAACAACTTGAAAGCAAATTATATATTAATAAAACACAAAAACCAATCTAAAGTATTCTCATCTACCGTGTTAGTCAAAAATGGGAATTGGGAGTAATACTCTAGGATAGGCTGAAATTTTTGGTGTTAATGTATTAATACCTATTAATGACCTATATAAACTGTATAGGTCATCGAAAGAAAAAGAAAAGAAGATAAATAAATAAATAAATAAAACCAAAAACAAAAACAAAAAAACAAGGGTGTTGGGGAGAGACAGAAGCAGAATGTGTAAGAATAGAGAGCAGAAATAAGAAATAAGTGACTCCTGGTTTTCCTTCACATGTCTGAGAACCTAATACTTCTCTGAAGGGTCAGAGGAAACAGTCCCAGCACTGGATTATCTATTGCCCAGAAGCCAGATTTCTCCTTGGCTGGGATGGCAGCCTGGGAGTGCTCTTCTGTAGAATTGCTGCATGTGTCTAGGACTTCAAAACTGATTAGCTCTGTCATTTTCTGCTGAATCCAGGGTGTCTCTGAACATCACCAAATGAATCTGTGCACTTGATATCTCCCGCTGAAGGACATAAAACCATGCTGAGTTGTGGTGGGCCTCTTCTCTATCTTGTAGTCTTTGACGTGCAGACCATGGCAGAGGGACAGCACAGAGCAGAGGCACTGCTCCGTAGGTGCCACATTCCCGGACAGTGTCAGGTGCTCTGTTCCACTTAACTCCCATTGCCAGATGAAGGGAAGGCTCAGAGCTTTCAGCTCTTAACCACCACACTCCACAAGTTACTCAGATGGTCTTATTCAAAGGCATTCCCTCAGGTAATATTTGCTGGTATCTCTAGATGGGGTGAAATTGTAGGAATTCAATCCTTTTTAGAGCCGCAAGGATAGGCATGATCTTTACAAATGGTTGCTCACAACAGTTCACCAACAACTAATTGAGAAAGGAGAGCATTTCCTTGCAACTCCTGCCACAGCTTAACTCAATCTGATTTTATCTTCTGCTTTATGAAGTAATATTGTCAGCTTTGCCCCTCTTTTTGTTTGCTTTGATACCTTTCCCACAGACCGAGGAACAGGTGCTAATTTGGAGGTAGCAAATTCTTTCCTTCTTTCTGTTCCAATAACCCCAATTTCCAAGTCTAAGTGTCTGATAGTCTGTATCTCAGTGCATTCTCTTTATCACCCACCTTGCTGATCAGCTGTTTTCTTGTTGCTTTGATTCCAAACCATAGAGGAACTGACATCTGCAGCCTACCTCTATCCTGCTATTTTGATTTTTCCCATTATTTCTTCTTTTTCTCTCTGTTGGTTTGGAAATGTACATAGTTCCTATAGATTCCTAGGAATTATCTTTAAGCGTATTTAATTAAAATGAAGCATATTTATATGCATATATGTATATTTACTATCAATTTTTGAATCAATCAAAGTTCAAAATATGCAAGGTAACACTTGGTGATATCAAAATCTAAAGGAGTGTGTACTACAGACATATATTCTAAACAAGTAACCTGGCTGCTTTTCATAAACAACAAACTGGAGACCTAGATTAGGAAGCAATTACACCAGAAAAAATATCCTAAATTAGGCAAAGGCAATTATGCTTCAATTTTATCTATTTGTTTTTTATAGTCTAGGCAAAATGGGAGTAGACACTGCTGAATTTTCATTATCTAACAGAGGAAATATACTAGATAAAGGAGAGACATATTTTGTATTAACAAGAATTTGAAGAGTAATTTTCACTGTCAGATCTTAAATACGCTTTCAAATAACTTTTTAAGTAAGGACATTGATCAGCGTAATGGACTGTGTCATCAGCAGCTTTTCTCCAAAAGATAAAGAAATACGTTTCATATCATCTATTGCTTAAAGCCAAAATCATTATATTTGAATCATATTTCTGCAAAGGATTTTTCAGAGATAAAGTAATTGTTCACACATTTTCTTTTTTGAGCAGGTGCAAGCATAGAAGACAGAAGAACTCATGTTTTTTTTTTATGTTACAAATATAAGAACCAATTTTAGGACTTATCTGTGCTTAACACATTTGCATTTAGCATACATAAGGGGCTAAGATATGGGTTCTGATCAAGGAATTATAGTTTAGTAGGGAAGACAGATGGACCCACAAAAGATGACACACTGGATAAATGTTTATGTAAACATGTTTCTTAGGTAGCTCAAGGGAATAGGCCATGATGGATTCTTATAGAGGATGATATTCATTGGCCCTTAAAATATGTATGCATAGAATAAAAAAAGTGTTTTTGCTTTTTCAGTCCCAAGTTCTCTCTTTCTCCTCTTCCACCTGTCTGGACAGTCACTGAGTCTTGCTTCCTGTGCCACAGAGTCATAGTGAGACCAAAGTCTGTCGAGAGCCATCTGTGGGCTGTGTGTGGACTACGTCAGCATAGCAGCTTAGTGAATAGGAGAATCTCGTGTCTGAGAACTTCCAGTGGAAATTTCCTCTGGCCCAGACCACCCAGATACATGTCCAAGCTCTCCTCCAGGTACCACACAGCACTGGAGATGGGATGACCTGCCACAACCACACAACCTCTCAGAGATGGGTGTGACATGCCAAAATGCCAATCAATCTGCTGACTGCAAGACATATAACAAGACTCCACCCCTGAAACTTTATCCCTGATGTATCCCTTAAAATAAACCACAGATGCCATTGTTTTAATTATACAGCTTCAACTCCTATGTGGGCTGGTCCTATTAGGTGCTCTCATTTTAAAGTATTTTTCTGACTCTGTGTCTTTTCTTCTTCACTAATTATTTCTGATGTATTTTCTCTGATAGATTATATACTCCTGGGCATGAAAAAGGACCCACTGGCAAGGTGCTGGCAGCCTCCCTATAAATGTCAACTGAGAGCTCCATCACCATACATTCAGTCCAGAAATGAGCATGACCCAGGTAGAGTCAATCACAGGGTTTTGTTCAGGAATAATAATTAATGATAATAACAATTGTTATTGTTTATTATTATTATTATTATTATTATTACCAGGGATTGAACTCAGGGGCACTCAACCACTGAGCCACAACCCCAGCGCCCCCAGCCCTATTTTGTATTTTATTTAGAGACAGGGTCTCATTGATTTGCTTAGCACCTTGTTATTGCTAAGGCTGAATTTCAATTGTGATCCTCCTGCCTCAGCCTGCTGAGCCACTGGGATTACAGGCATGTGCCACCAAGCCTGGTCAGGAATTATTTTAACTGCAGAAGAGTTGAAGTTAACTTTCTTTTTTAGACTTCAAGAGTACTAAATAATAATAATTATTATTTCCTGGAACTTTCTAGTTTACTCTTTGCTGCTATTTGGAGAAAGTCTGCTTGAGTAGAATAGTGCAATTTATCTGGACCCATAATGGTAGGTTCAAGCCTCACAAAGAAGAGAAAGACCATACCATAAAAAAAAGTTTTATGTTTACAAATATGTGTCAAAAGACCTTGAGCATTTTGTTTTAGCTGATGATATTTTTCAGAGATAAAACTGGAAAATTTCAAAGGAAGACCTTGCTATGTCATACAAGGGGGTGAATATTTCTTGTATGTACGGGGAATCAATCTGGATGAAAAGATGGTAATCATATTTTCCAGATTATCTTGAAATAATTTGTCTTGAGGAGATTTTTATAAAAACCTTATAAAGATTATTGAATATTGAGATTTTTACCAAGTAGTCAAGGGTAGATATTTTACATTATTTATTCCTCTGTATACTTTAGGTAGAGGGATTTCAGTGAACAAAGACAAATTCCTTGAAAATGTTATATGAAAAGCCATCTTTGTATATGTCAAATACACTCTACTGTCATGTGTATATAAAAAGACCAAATTTAAAAAAACTATATGAAAAAAAAAACACAGTTTTTCTTACTGAGGTGAAAGTTTACTTCACATGGATAGACTTCAGGAGAACCTACAAATGTCAAGACTTTTCTTAATATTTCTGTATCCCCAACATAGATTTTATTATAGGTTCCTAATTCCAAAATCCGAATTATTTAAGAAGTCCTCATTATCAGCTTTTTGTCACTGGAACAAATATATGACAAAAACAACTTAGAGGAAGAAAGATTTATTTTGACTCATGGTCTCAGAGGTTTCTGTCCACTCTCATCAGGCTCCATTGCTTTGGGCTTGAGGTGATGCAGGACATCATAGTGAAAAGACATGGTCGAACAACACTACTCACTCATGGCAGCCAGAAAGCAGAGAGACTGAGATAAAGAGAAGGATTCAAGGACAAGAAATACCCTTCCAGGTATGCTTCCTGTGATCTATTTCCTATAACTAGACACTCCTTACGATATCCCTCACTTCCAATAATACCACTCAGCTCTGAACTTCTCAACAGGTCAATCAGTTGATGAGGTCGTAATCTTCACAGTCCAATCACTCCCCCAAGTCCCCACCTCACAAAAAATTGCTGTTTTAGGGAATAAACCTTCAACACATGAGCCTTTGGGAGACATTCCAGATGCAAGCCACTACAAAGTCCATGTCTAAAAAAAAATACGAGAACAAATGTTTCATTTACCACAATGAAAGCAGTTTTCTGGGCCATGGATAAATTGTTTAGTTTTGAGAACTGTATCCTGATAGAATGAGGAAAATTTAGTTCCAGAAAAGGCAACCAGAGATAACCACAAGGTGTGCAAGGGAGTTTCTTAGTGTTACATCTGCAAGTCAAAGAATGAAAACGACAAACAAAGGCTTGAGTTGGTATTACTAACAAAGGAGTGTATTTAAGGATAACTAGCTACTTGTAGCATGAACCATATTAACATATAATACAAAGGTCATTTTCAAATTATTATACCCTGACAAGCATATATAGAAAGTCATATAAAACTGGATCAACCATTTAGGTGTGGATGGGGCTAAAAACCTATTTTGTGATATATTTATGCCAGGTTATCTGATATTCAATATAAGCATAACTTTTATATAATGGAAAATATTCTTGATGTTCAAGGGGTAAAATACTCCATGGTTTAGAAACTCAGGTATGATTCTTATTACTTAAATTTTGTTTCTTTGATTTATGATGTATATATTTACACTTACTTAATAGGTTTCTTGTAAAACTTAAATGTAGTATTATTAAATATCATTACAAAATTTGAGTTCCATAAAATACCAATATTTTGTTAATTTTCACAATATAATCTCATATATTTAAATAGTACATTGATAATACTTGATAACATCTGATGTTTTTTTCTTTTTTCTTTTTTTTTAGAGAGAGAGAGAGAGAGAGAGAGAGAGAGAGAATTTTTTTTTTTAATATTTATTTTTTAGTTCTCGGTGGACACAACATCTTTGTTGGTATGCGGTGCTGAGGATCGAACCTGGGCCGCACGCATGCCAGGCGAGCACGCTACCGCTTGAGCCACATCCCCAGCCCCTGATGTTTTTTTCTTAAGATTTGAAATGAACAATTTTACAACATAGGAATATTTTACTTTTTTCTTTTTAAAGGCTAACACTGCAAGTTCTCTTTTTTGTTGCTTTGTCTTTTTTTTTTTTACTTTAGCAAACTGTCAGACCTTAACTGAGCTATGATAATATATATATATATAAAACCAAGCAGAATAAAAATTCAAAATTTACTCAGTGATTTATAAGTCACAGAAATAATTCAAAATCTGAAATTATATTTGCTGTGGTGCCATTGGTCATTGTGAATCTTAGTTTGGTAGAGACTGTAGAAGGCCAGTTATTGGCTGGAAATATTAACAAGACTCACAATGCCATTAAATGTTGATATTGTTCATAAAGAACATTTAAAGGATCATTTTAAATCTCAGTAGTGCTCTGGTCAAAGCATTTACATCAATAACTGATGCTGATTCTGGGACTAAATTGTCTTTTTATGATTTCAGTGAAAACTGCTGAAGCACAAATTCTTATTAATTATTAGTGACCTAATTCTAAATTTTGTTATTCTAATTTCCATTTCTTACATGTGTGATTAGATGTCAGATCTATCCCTAGATAGAATTTTGGAAAACTTCTTGCTCACATCTTATCCAATTAACCATATATAAATGAAGAACTTCTTTTATCTGAACTGCCCAATAATTAAGTTGCAGGTACTCATTATTCTAAAGGTACTTAATCTATAGTACTGATGTATGTTATGATGGATGACTGGATCCCAAGGTCAATACAAAGACCTGGGTTTGGGATATTGGCAAAACCAAGAGAAATGGCGCACAAATATCCCAAAGCTGGCAGAACTGCCACTCATTTATTTCCTTCAACAAGCTAAGTGGCAAATGAGAACATGAATGGAAAGATACTCCCTGGCCCTGCTCACTCAGGGCCCATGAGTCCTGTTTGTAGTGAACTCTGTTGGTGGATGATGTAACAAGGAATTATATTTGCCTTATGATCAGTTTATGACAGCCAACTCAACATGTTCTAGAGAATATGAACAATGCATCTTAAAAAAATAAAAGTGAACTAAGAAACTCAGTGAAACCATCCCTAAATAAAATATAAGAAAGGGCTGGGGATGTGGCTCACTGATTAAGTGCCCCTGGGTTGAATCCCTGGTTATCAAAAAAAGTGAAAACCTGCCTTTTCACCTCTGTATTTTACTTTTTATGATTCGTGTTTCATTTATGTGATTTATTTTCTTAATATTTTCTATTTTCACATTCTTTCATTAGAGATCTGGATATTCTGTGCTTTCATGATGAGCTATAATCATATTTTTACATTATTTATTGCTTCAACCTATAGTACTTTGCACATAATATATGTACATAAAAATTTGAGGTTTGATTTAAAATGAATATGGGAAAGTTTCATTTTTGAGATATCAGTGGCCACATAAATACTCCTCTTCACTTTTCTATGAGACCCTCAAAGAGACTATGTAAATACAAAAAAAAGTAAACCTATAATAGCTAGAAGAGTAAAAGGAATTAATTATTAAAATGATTTTTAATATTTTTGAGGAAGAAAAAAAGTGATTTAAGTAGGCGTTTACTTAAAGTAGGTAGGTAAAGCCAAGCAGTGGAAGGTAGAGCCATGGCATCAGTGACAGCAGCTCTTTTAAGCAGAATCCCAATTATGAATATGGGTCCAGGAGTTAGAAAAGGCACAGAATGGGGACATTAGCAGACGGCCTCTGAATGACAGTTAAATCAGTCAGTCCACATGCCTCCTTCCTCCTGCCCCATCACTCCATTCCCACACCCTATCACTAGACTCTCCACTGAGTGACTTTTACCCTTACATGAGGCACCTGAAGATTCTTCTTTAATGGCTTCTAATGTGGATAATGATGCACCTAGAGAAAGCCTTCCTCACTCTGTAATTCAGAAAGTGCTCTGTCTGACACGGTGCTCCTGGCATGGACACCCTAAGGTGACCTTCCAGTGGAGAAGCCCACCTGGGACCCAACTCTACCTACATTACAGCAGGTGAGGAAACACATATCTGTTTTCTAGAGTAGTATACTTTGATCCATTAGTAATATGAACAAGAATCACCAGAGAAGAGAAGAAGAAGAAATGAGAAATAAAAGCCCCTAACAAGAAATATTTCTGAAGGGTAAATAGATTATTTGGAAAATAAATAAGCCTAGGATGAACTTTATTTATTTTTTAAAAAATAGAATATAATGAAAAAGAAACAGGAATAAAAGAAGGCAACATAAACAGAATAGCAATTGTCAAAATAAAATAAATTTAAGTTGATTCATAGAAAGTAGAATGCATAATGTATGAAGGTTAAAATATAATTTACAACTTTCAAATAGTGAAGAAAAGCACAAACCTTCAGATTAAGAGAGAGATGAATGAAAAATGACTCACATGTAGAGACATTCTTGAGATATTTACCAATACCAGAAATTAAAAGAATTTACATCTTTCAGAAATAGAAATCTGGTTAAGTACAAAGGATAGAAGTTATGCTACAGGACTACATCTCCTGCTGCAATTTGTACACATTCCTTTCTCTGCAAAATGAGTGTGTGGGGGGCAGGGGGTGGGGTGGGTGGCATTTCTAAGCTTTGACCATATGATAGGAGCTCTGGATAAAAATGGGGAAGGTGGAACTACTGTTTTTATTACAAGAAAAAAAAAAGAAATACCAGAACTGTTTCAGAAAAACATCAACAGTAAGAACGAAAACCAACTTATAAAAAATTAATATTCAGAAAAATAATAAAAACAAAAGTTGGGCATGATTCTGAGGAATTTTTGAAAGGTAAAGGATGGTACACATTAACTTTGTTTAATTTTTTTTTTTTTTTTTGGCAGTGGTGAGAATTAGGGCTTGCAGCATACTAGGCACATGCTCTTCCACTGAGTTACATCCCCAACTCACCTGAACTTTTATTGTTTCTTTTTATTTTAGAGTAAGTGAAATGTTAAATAGCAGACCAAAGATCCCTGTGTATTCTTCTTCCAGCATAGCTACTGTTAACATCTTGCAAAAACCACAACACAATAATCCAAACCAAGAAATTAGCATCAGTATAACAGTGTAACTAAGTTACACACCCAATCCAGACTTCACCGGTCTTTTCCAATGACTGCCTTTCTCTGCCTCAAGATCTGACATTGTTTCTAGTTGTCAAGTCTCCTCAGTCTCCCTGATTAAACCTGTGTAGATTCTGAGTCTTTCCTTATTTTTCGTGACCTCAACACTTCTGAAGAGTACTAGGAAGTTATTTTGTAGGCTATCTCCTAATTTTTTTGTCTGATAATTTCTCACAAAGAGACTGAGATTACATATCTTTGACAAGAATACTATAGAAGCAATGGAAAAAACAGAAAAAAAACCCCACACATATGGCCTCTTAGCTTGTTATGTAAGTGACACTCTAGAGCTGTGGGGAAAGAAAAGATTTTAAATGAATTTTGTTGAGTCAATTCAATAAATATATGGAATAAAATGAACATAGCATTTCTTTATATCCTACACATCAATCAATTTCAGGTAGATTATGTATTTAAATACAAAAGGAAAAATAACATTTTGGAAAAGAAAATGTAGGAAAACTTTGGGATCTATTTTTAAAAATGGGACACAAAAAATATACAGGTAGAAAGAATAACCTGGACTAATTTACAATTAAAAACTTCATTCTTAATAAACTTAATAGTGTCAAGAGATATTCCTTAAGGGAACAAAAATGCAAAGCATATGGTAGGAAAAGGTGTTAATTATCAGTTATACCTAGAATATATGTATCATATACAGAATATGTAAAAGTTACTCTCAGTTGATGTCAAAAATCTAAATGGGTAAAGTTTCTGATCAGACATTTTATAAAAGATTGTTTTCAAATTTAAATGTCAAGGAACACATGAAAAGTGTTCAACCTCATTAATTTTTAGCCAAATACAAGTTTAAACCAGACATGCTACAAATGCATACTCACTAGGAGGGCAAAAGTGAAAAACACATACACTACTACAGTGCCAAGTTTGGGGGAATAAAAGTGACCCAAGAATAGGAAGTGTCTCTTCTGTGTCTTCCTTTCCCTCCATTCATACTTAGCAAAGTATAATATAATTTATAACTTTCAAATAATGAAGAAAAACACAGATTAAGAGAGAGATGAGTGAAAATGACTCTCAAGACATTCTTGAGATATTTAGCAATACCAGGGATTAAGAGAATTCACATCCTCCAGAAAGAGAAATCTGATTAAATACAAAAGATGGAAATTATGCTAAAGGACTAGGTCTCCTGCTGCAATTTGTACACACAAAATGAATGTGTATGTTTTGTGTGTGTGTGTGTGTGTGTGTGTGTGAAGGATAGTGAAGGACATATACATGGTTTGATGATAAAAGTATTAATAGGAGACCTGGCCAAAAATTGAGGGCAGACTAATTTCTGAAGAGCAAATGGGTGGCCAGTTTTGAACCAAAGCAAAGAGTCAGGCTAATTAGGCATTTGAATGTGAACTCTAAAAAGTGAGTAATCCTGCAAGTTTGGAAGGATAAATTAGAATCTATCCTTTCCAGGGCATGAACAGTTGATGTTACATGTTGAAGCCTTGCTGATTTGATTAAGCCAAGTATGGGCCTAAATTCCTGTGTGGTTGTGAGGACTGTTACTGTGTCTATGATAAAGGAAATGAGAGATGATGTAACCAATGAAGTTTTAAACAGAAGACCAACCTGAGGTTCTTCAGGATTGAGGCCCAAGCATACAGTTACAGAGGGGGATCAAACACATCCAAAAACCTTATGTAGCTTTTTAAAAAAGTTATCAAGTGTACTCATTAGAATATTGAGCATATGAATCCTGGAATCAGGGAGCAAAAACAAGAAAAAAAGCAAAAGCAAAACCAACCAGAACAACAGAAATGACACAGCAAGCAGGCTTCTCCTCCATTGGAGGAATCCCAGTTAAACTCAAGTATATCTGCCACCTGTGTGATGCTGGACAAGTTCCTCCACATCTTCAGTTAAAAGGGAGGAAAAAAAATATTACTTACTTCGCAAGATTGCTGGGAGTGTTAAATCAGAGAATGAAATTGATGGGAGCACTTAGGAAAATGTATGGAATACTGTAAATGCCAGAAAATATTTGTAGGTCTAGAGATAGGAGTCGTAAAGAAAGAAGAGGGTGGCAATAAGGGGTGTAGAGGAAAAGAAAAACTAGGAGGAGACAAATGGAGATAAACTTGGTGTTGGGAGACGGACACATATGTTATTAGACTGCCAAAAGTAAGTGGTACAGTGAAGGACACATATATGGTTTGATGATAAGAGAATTAACATGAGGCTTGGCCAAAAATTGAGGGCAGATTAATTTCCGAAGAGCAAATGGGTGCCTGATTTTGAACCAAAGCAAACATTCACACCAAGCAACTGATTGTGATAGTTCCAGTAAATTGACAAATTCTTTCTTTTGACAATAGTTTTTAGTGATGGACACTTTTCTAGAAAAATGAGTGATAAATGTAGGGCATCTTTTCTAGTGATTCACACTGGATCTGTTGTAAGGTAGCATGATTTTTGTCCATTGTTCAGTTCTTTATTTTTCAGGATTGTGCTACTTCAGTATGAAAAAGGTAGAGCTTTTGTGCTCTTAGGATAGCAGTTTGCTATTGCCTCAAAATAGCTTCTGCAGCATCACTGGTCATTATATCAGGGAGCTCCAGCTGTGATTAAAGTCATCTTTGCTGCTTGAGTCATGGGTGGGAGTCTTAGTTTCAATCACAAGGTCTGGTCCCTAGAGAACCAGAGCTCATTTTCTGCTACTCAATGCAAGTGATTATATGCCTGGGAAGATGGATTTTCTATTACTTACAATTTTATGCTTTGTAGTGAACATGTCATATGTTTTGTTGCTAATTTAGGGATATCAGAATGCTCATCATTTCACAAGCGAACATCTGAATTATACTTACTGAGTTTGAACCATATAAGTAAGATCCCCCCCCAATAATGTTATAATTAATTTAATAGTTTATACAGTTCAGGATAAAGTTAATATTAATTATAGTAAAACTTAACATTGCTTTGTCAGGGCTAAAATTTCAACTTTACATTTTTAAAAATATAGTGTGCACAGTACACAAACTTAAAAGGAAGAGGTGTTAGAAAAAGCAATCATGGTCCTATTACAGATAGATAGATACAGTTGGCACTTAAATACTTTAGCTTTTTAACTTTTTTGTGGGGAGGGGTATGGGGATTGAACTCAGGGGGTTTAAATTCAGGGATACTCAACCACTGAACCACATCCCCAGCACTGTTTTGTATTTTATTTAGAGACAGAGTCTCACTGAGTTGTATAGTGCCTCGCTGCTGCTGAGGCTGGCTTTGAACTCCGGATCCTCTTGTCTCAGTCTCCTGAGCCACAGGGGTTATAGGCGTGTGCCACTGAACCAGGATGCTTTTAAATTTTTAAAATAATTTTGAATTGACTTAAGATAGGACAATATTTACTATAAAAATTTTAATGATAGGTGTGGTAGTGCTCGCCTGTAATCCCAGCAATGTGGGGGTCTGAAGCAGAAGGATCTCAAGTTCAAAGCCAGCCTCAGCAATTTAGAGAGGCATGAAGTAACTTAATGTGACCATGTCTCAAACTATAACAAAACAAAACAACAACTAAATGAGAGGGAGAGAGAGAGAGAGAGAGAGAGAGAGAGAGAGAGAGAGAGAGAGAGAGAGAGAGAGAGCCGAGCACTGGGGATGTGGTTCAGTGGTTAAGCACCAGAAAAAAAAAAAAAAAAAGAAAAAATTAATAATGTAAGTGCTTTCCCTGGAATTTTTAGAAAGCCTGTTCCTAACTATTATAACATCATTGTAATGACTATGTAATATTTAATTGCTTTGTGAATATTTTCCAATTATTTATTAAATGCATACTATATGTTACTATTTACTATATCCTAATGCTAAAATTATAGCATGATATTTTCTTTTCTATTAATTGTTCATATTCTTTGCTCTTTCATTTTGTGGGAGGTGTTTTAATTTTGATAATCACCGTTTACCATGCTGGTGTTCTGTTCCTATTTTACAGATACCAATCACTTTATCTTTGCTCCTTTTGCTTTTGATTTAATTTAGCAAAACTTTATATCTTTCTAAAAAGATTATGTTGGGTCTATTGAATGATTATATTTTTTAAGTATTGAAAAATTTTTTATTTTCTTCTGATTCTTTTATTGTGCTTTTAATCTATTTCCTTTCTTTGATGCTTTTTTAGAGATATTTCATTTTTTAAAATTAACCTGTGAATTCAATAAATGTCTTTGTTTTTTAACAGTAGAAATGGTATCTAAAAGATTTAAAAATCAGTAAAGATACAGATAGTTTTATAATGTTTTAAGGACTTACTATTCATATCTAACAAAAGTAGATATTTTGTCATTTTTGATGCATATACATAACTTTTTTTAAGGGCCACTAACATTTTTTTACTCTCTCACTTTATCAAAGTAAGCCACTTCCAATGTCTATGTGTTTGATTCCATGCGTATTTTAAAGAGTTACAACAAATATATAATTATATATGATATATGTCATGATTTCTTTATTTTTGAAACATATAATGATAATATTTGTATTTTACCATTAGTCTTTTGTACTTAATAATGTGCTTTAATGATATAATTATACACATAAGTATAGTTAATTCATTTAAGCTAGTCAACTTTGGCATTATCGACATTTTGTGTCAGAAAATTCTTTGTTGTTAGGACTGTCTTGTGCATGGGTTCTCTCGACCAGTGAGGAAGTCCATGGAACAGGGTAGAAGAGAGTGTGGCTGCAGAGTTGCTAATCAAGACCTCCGGAGACCAAGCAGGAAGCAGGTCTGATTTTATTGCACAGTTATCATGTATATATACTCAGGCACTTGCTAAGCACATTGCAGGCAGCCACCAATACAATTGCTAGCCAACTGTCCCTGCAGTGACCAACAGGACTGTGCCTACAGGGTAAGCGGTTTGCTGCTCACATGCCTAAAACGGGGGCGTGGTTTGCCAATCAGACACCATTGCCATGTATGCAGTACTCCATGCACTTGTCCCCACAGCCTTGTGCACTGTGGTATGTTTAGTATCTTTGCTGACCTGTACCTCTAAAAGATGCTTGAAAAGAGGTTCACCCTTACTTTACTGGTAAACAGCAATGGAACATCCTCCACTTCGAGGTGTGTCAACCAAAATGACCCCAGATATCACCAAATGATCCTTGCTGGGAAAAATCACCCCTGGTTGAGAACTGACAAATTAAACTAATATGTAGCAATATATTATGAGAAAGGTTAATTTGATGGATAATTGGATTGTTTATAGTTTTCAGTATCTCAAACAATACTGTAGAGAACAGCAATCATGCATGGCTCTGATGCACATATGCTAGAATTTTCCCAGGGTACATACCTGGTAGTGGATTTGCTAGGTGGTTAAGAATGTTATCTTTATATTAAAAAGACATTTTAGAAACTTCAAAATAGTTAAATAAATTTAATATAATCACCATCAATATATACATTCCATGTTGTTCCACATCTTTGTCAATGTTTTCTTGAATATGAATTTTATTTTATTTTTTTTAAAGAGAGAGTGAGAGAGGAGAGAGAGAGAGAGAGAGAGAGAATTTTTAATATTTATTTTTTAGTTCTAGGCGGACACAACATCTTTGTTGGTATGTGGTGCTGAGGATCGAACCCGGGCCGCACGCATGTCAGGCGAGCGCGCTACCGCTTGAGCCACATCCCCAGCCCCTTGAATATGAATTTTAAAATTATCATCAGTATTTTAAGTACAAATAGTAACTCATGGTTATTTTAATTTCTATTCCCATGGTTACCAGTAAAAATAAGCATGTTTTAAGATATTTTATTAACTATTTTTGATTCTTGTTTTATGAGTTTGTTATTCATGTCCTGTTCCCATTTTCAAATTGGGTTTTAATTCATTTTTTAATTCATTATAGAAGTCTTTTATCCAAATTATTCTGACTTCTGTTCTACAGTTTAAAAACAATAGAGTCAAAATTCTCAGCTTTCACTTTTATGATTGTATTTTATGTGTTCATTTTTTTTAAAGAAAAACCTTAAACCATGAAATGTTTTTGTTTATTTTAATGTTAAATAAACATTTAAATAAATGTTTATTTTTATGTTTGCCTTTAGTTCAAGTGAGTTTATTTACTTTGATGTATTACTGGGGTATCATTGACAATATACAAGAAACTGCTCACATTTAAAGTGTAAAATTTTGAGGCCCAGCAACCAGCCAAGTGACTGCAGCTACACGCGCCGGCGGGGAACGCGGACCCGGACCCACTAGGACAGGTCCGGCGGACGGCTGAGGGCTAGGCCCGTCCCCTCCCCCAGTGTCTGCAGGTAGGCGGGACTGTGAACACCAGCAGAGCGGGCCCAAAGCCTGCTGAGGGGCGGAACCAGCCCCTCCCCCAGTGCCTGCAAGCTAGGCGAACCTGCAACCCATCGGGAGGTTAGGCCCAGCAACCTATGGAGTGACACAGGTGCCCCTGGCGCCTGCTGGGTAGGTGGACCTTTGACCGACCAGCAAAGCAGACCTAGGGCCTGCCAGCATGGTAGACGGATCACACTAATTGGAGGAGGATCACAGCCACTACCTGCCCTGCAAGGGTGATTTTTCAACTATACAAGAGCAATATAAATGAATAGAGGGGGAAAATATCAAAGACACAACAATTTCACCAAGCAGAAAGAAACGCCAGCAGTATGAAACGACAAGGAAAGAAAGGACCACAGGCAATGCAGGTCAACTCAACTTTAGAAGAGGTAATAGCTGCAACAGATGGAATGTCAGATAGAGAGCTCAGGACATACATGATTCAGATGATCTGGAGTCTCAAGGAAGACATGAGACAGCAAAATCAGACAATGAAAGATCACATTGACAAACAAATCCAGGAAGTAAAAGATCAATTTCACAGGGAGATAGAGGTAATAAAAAACAAACAAATAGAAATACTAGAAATGCAGGAAACAATAAACCAACTTAAAAACTCAATTGAGAATACTACCAGCAGAGTGGATCACTTAGAAGATAGAACATCAGACAATGAAGACAGAGTATTTCAACTTGAAAAGAATATAGATAGCTCAGCAAGTCTACTAAGAAACCATGAGCAGAACATTCAAGAGCTATGGGATAATATCAAAAGACCAAACTTAAGAGTCATTGGGATACAGGAAGGCACAGAGCTCCAAACCAAAGGATTAAGCAATCTATTCAGTGAAATAATACAAGAAAACTTCCCAGACTTGAAGAATGAGACAGAATCCCAAATCCTAGAAGCCTACAGGACGCCGAATGTGCAAAATCATAAGAGATCCACACCTAGACACATTATAATGAAGATGTCCAACATACAGAATAAGGAGAGAATTTTAAAAGCTACAAGGGAAAGGAAGCAGATTACATTTAGGGGTAAACCAATCAGAATAACAGCTGATCTCTCAACACAGACTCTAAAAGCTAGAAGATCCTGGAATAACATATTTCAAACGCTTAAAGAAAATGGATTCCAACCAAGAATCTTGTATCTGGCGAAATTAAGCTTCAGGTTAGAAGATGAAATTAAAACCTTCCACGATAAACAAAAGTTAAAAGAATTCGCAGCTAGAAAACCATCTCTTCAAAAAATCCTTGGCAAAACATTACAGGAAGAGGAAATGGAAAATAACATTGAAAACCAACAATGGGAGGTAGGACAGTAAAGGGGGGAAAGTAGTCAAAGAGGATAACAAATCAGGTTTAGTAACATCAATAAACAAATATGGATAGAAGAACAAACCATATCTCAATAATAACCCTAAATGTTAATGGCTTAAACTCACCAATTAAGAGACACAGGCTAGTAGAATGGATCACAAAACAAGACCCAACAATATGCTGTCTACAGGAGACGCATTTGATAGGAAAAGATGTACATAGACTGAAGGTGAAAGGTTGGGAAAAATCATATCACTCATATGGACCACGGAAACAAGCAGGAGTGTCCATACTCATATCTAATAAAATAGATTTCAAGCCAAAGCTAATCAAAAGGGATAAAGAAGGACACTTCATACTGCTCAAGGGAACCATACACCAACAAGACATAACAATCATAAATATATATGCCCCAAATAATGGCGCAGCTGTGTTCATCAAGCAAACTCTTCTCAAGTTCAAGAGTCTAATACACCACCATACAGTAATCATGGGAGACTTCAACACACCTCTCTCACCACTGGACAGATCTTCCAAACAAAAGTTAAATAAGGAAACTATAGAACTCAATAACACAATTAACAACCTAGACTTAATTGACATATATAGACTATACCACCCAACATCAAGTAGCTACACTTTTTTCTCAGTAGCACATGGAACCTTCTCAAAAATAGACCATATACTATGTCACAGGGCAACTCTTAGACAATACAAAGAGGTAGAGATAATACCATGCATCTTGTCTGATCATAATGGAATGAAACTGAAAATCAATGATAAAAGAAGAAAGGAAAAATCAAACATCACCTGGATAATGAACAATAGGTTGCTGAGTGATCAATGGGTTTTAGAAGACATCAAGGAGGAAATTAAAAACTTCCTAGAGTTAAATGAAAACACAGACACAACATATTGGAATCTATGGGACACATTGAAAGCAGTTCTAAGAGGAAAATTCATTGCTTGGAGTTCATTCCTCAAAAAAAGAAAAAAACCAACAAATAAATGATCTCCTACTTCATCTCAAAATCCTAGAAAAAGAAGAGCAAAACAACAGCAAAAGAAGTAGAAGGCAAGAAATAATTAAAATCAGAGCTGAAATTAATGAAATTGAAACAAAAGAAACAATTGAAAAAATTGACAAAACTAAAAGCTGGTTCTTTGAAAAAATAAATAAAATTGACAGACCCTTAGCCATGCTAACGAAGAGAAGAAGAGAGAGAACCCAAATTACTAGCATACGGGATGAAAAAGGCAATATCACAACAGACACTTCAGAAATACAGAAGATAATCAGAAATTACTTTGAATCCTTATACTCCAATAAAATAGAAGATAGTGAAGGCATAGATAAATTCCTTGAGTCTTATGATCTGCCCAGATTGAGCCAGGAGGATATAGACAACCTAAACAGACCAATAACAATAGAGGAAATAGAAGAAACCATCAAAAGACTACCAACTAAGAAAAGCCCAGGACCGGATGGGTATACAGCAGAGTTTTACAAAACCTTTAAAGAGGAACTAACACCAATACTTTTCAAGCTATTTCAGGAAATAGAAAAAGAGGGAGAACTTCCAAATTCGTTCTACGAGGCCAATATCACCCTGATTCCGAAACCAGACAAAGACACTTCAAAGAAAGAAAACTACAGACCAATATCTCTAATGAACCTTGATGCAAAAATCCTCAATAAAATTCTGGCGAATCGGATTCAAATACATATCAAAAAAATTATACACCATGATCAAGTAGGATTCATCCCTGGTATGCAAGGTTGGTTCAATATACGGAAATCAATAAATGTTATCCACCACATCAATAGACTTAAAAATAAGAACCATATGATCATCTCGATAGATGCAGAAAAAGGTTTCGACAAAGTACAGCATCCCTTTATGTTCAAAACTCTAGAAAAATTAGGGATAACTGGATCATACCTCAACATTGTAAAAGCAATCTATGATAAGCCATAGGCCAGTATCATTCTGAATGGAGAAAAATTGAAGGCATTCCCTCTAAGATCTGGTACAAGACAGGGATGCCCTCTCTCACCACTTCTGTTCAACATAGTCCTCGAAACACTGGCCAGAGCAATTAGACAGACGAAAGAAATTAAAGGCATAAAAATAGGAAAAGAAAAACTTAAATTATCACTATTTGCAGATGATATGATTCTATACCTAGCAGACCCAAAAGGGTCTACAAAGAAGCTATTAGAGCTAATAAATGAATTCAGCAAAGTGGCAGGATATAAGATCAACACGCATAAATCAAAGGCATTCCTGTATATCAGCGACAAATCCTCTGAAACGGAAATGAGGACAACTACTCCATTCACAATATCCCCCCAAAAAATAAAATACTTGGGAATCAACCTAACAAAAGAGGTGAAAGATTTATACAATGAAAATTACAGAACACTAAAGAAAGACATAGAAGAAGACCTTAGAAGATGGAAAAATATACCCTGCTCATGGATAGGCAGAACTAACATCATCAAAATGGCGATATTACCAAAAGTCCTATATAAGTTCAATGCAATGCCAATCAAAAGTCCAATAGCATATCTTGTAGAAATCGATAAAAGAATCATGAAATTCATATGGAATAATAAAAGACCCAGAATAGCAAAAACAATACTAAGCAGGAAGTGTGAATCAGGCGGTATAGTGATACCAGACTTCAAACTATACTACAGAGCAATAGTAACAAAAACAGCATGGTACTGGTACCAAAACAGGCGGGTGGACCAATGGTACAGAATAGAGGACACAGTAACCAATCCACAAAACTACAACTATCTTATTTTTGATAAAGGGGCTAAAAGCATGCAATGGAGGAAGGATAGCATCTTCAACAAATGGTGCTGGGAAAACTGGAAATCCATTTGCACCAAAATGAATCTGAATCCCTATCTCTCGCCATGCACAAAAGTTAACTCAAAATGGATCAAGGAGCTTGATATTAAATCAGAGACACGGCATCTGATAGAAGAAAAAGTTGGTTATGATCTACACGCTGTGGGATCGGGCTCCAAATTCCTCAATAGGACACCCATAGTGCTAGAGTTAACAAATAGAATCAACAAATGGGACTTACTCAAACTAAAAAGTTTTTTCTCAGAAAAAGAAACAATAAGAGAGATAAACAGGGAGCCTACATCCTGGGAACAAATCTTTACTCCACACACTTCAGATAGAGCCCTAATAACCAGAATATACAAAGAACTCAAAAAATTAGACAATAAGATAACAAATAACCCAATCAATAAATGGGCCAAGGACCTGAACAGACACTTCTCAGAGGAGGACATACAATCAATCAACAAGTACATGAAAAAATGCTCACCATCACTAGCAGTCAGAGAAATGCAAATCAAAACTACCCTAAGATACCATCTCACTCCAGTAAGACTGGCAGCCATTAGGAAGTCAAACAACAATAAGTGCTGGAGAGGATGTGGGGAAAAGGGCACTCTTGTTCATTGCTGGTGGGACTGCAAATTGGTGCAGCCAATTTGGAAAGCAGTATGGAGATTTCTTGGAAAGCTGGGAATGGAACCACCATTTGACCCAGCTATTCCCCTTCTCGGTCTATTCCCTAAAGCCCTAACAAGAGCATGCTACAGGGACACTGCTACATCGATGTTCATAGCAGCTCAATTCACGATAGCAAGACTGTGGAACCAGCCTAGATGCCCTTCAATAGATGAATGGATAAAAAAATGTGGCATTTATATACTATGGAGTATTACTCTGCATTAAAAAATGACAAAATCATAGAATTTGGAGGGAAATGGATGGCATTAGAGCAGATTATGCTAAGTGAAGCTAGTCAATCTTTAAAAAACAAATACCAAATGACTCCTTTGATATAAGGGAAGTAAACAAGGACAGGGTAGGGAGGAAGAGCTTGAGAAGAAGATTTACATTAAACAGGGATGAGAGGTGGGAGGGAAAGGGAGTGAGAAGGGAAATTGCATGGAAATGGAAGGCGATCCTCAGGGTTATACAAAATGTCATATAAGAGGAAAGGAGGGGCAAGACAAGAGAATACAAATGGAAGAAATGATTTACAGTAGAAGGGGTAGAGAGAGAAAAGAGGAGGGGAGGGGAGGGGAGGGGAGGGGGGATAGTAGAGAATAGGACAGACAGCAGAATACATCAGACACTAGAAAGGCAATATGTCAATCAATGGAAGGGTAACTGATGTGATACAGCAATTTGTATACGGGGTAAAAGCGGGAGTTCATAATCCACGTGAATCAAACCGTGTAATATGATGTATTAAGAACTATGTAATGTTATGAACGACCAATAAAAAAAATATATATATAAAAAAAAAATAAAGTGTAAAATTTTTGATAATGTATAAACCTGTGATACCACCACTGTCTTCAATAATAAACACAGTTTTCATCCTCAGATGTTTTCCCTTGTCTTTTAAAATTTTGTTTCCTTCCCCCTCTTCTGTGATACCCATCTCCTTCTATAGGCTTTCTGTTGCTGAAGATTCATTTGCACTTTATTAAATTTTCTGTAAAATGAAAGCTGCCATGGTTTGGATGTTGACTGTTCTCAAACAGCCATGAGTAGGAGCTGAATTCCCAGAGTCATGCTATTGGAGGGGCTATGGCCTATAGGAGATGAGGCTTTATGGTAGGTCGTCAGGTCTGTGGGGATGTGACCCCACAGGATTGTGAGACTCCAGTCTATCCCATCCCTTTCTGTTTTTTGGCTCATGATGCCAGTGATTTATTCTGACACACTCTTCACCATTTGTTCTAGTCAGCTTTTTTGCTGCTGTGACTAAACGACCCAATAGCACAATTGTAGAGGAAGAAAAGTGTATTTGAGGGCTCACGGTTTCAGAGGTCTTAGTCCGTGGAAGAAGACAGGCTCCATTCCTTGGAGCTCTAGGTGAGGCAGGACATCATGGCAAAAGAGTGTGACAGAGGGAAGCAGCTCACATCTTCAGGAAGCAGAAACAGACTCCACTTACCAGATACAAATATATGCCCAAAGCCACACCCTAAATCCCACCTCCTCCAGCCACACCCTACCACTTAAGTAACCACTCAGTTAATCCCTATCTGGGGATTAAATCATTAATTAGGTTAAAATTCTTACAACCCAATCATTTCTCCTCTGAACCTTCTTGCATTGTCTCACACATCAGCTTTTGGGAGATACCTCACATTCAAATCATAACACCATTGCCATCAGTCACCCCCACCAAAGGCCCAAAGAAGTGCAGACACCTGATTTTGGACTAATTACCATGAGCATACAAATTATGTGCTAAATAAAACTTTTCCTTTTACATTTTTTTTTGTGGGGGAGGGTACTGGAGAACCACATTCCCAGGCTGTTGTTTTTAATTTTTATTTTATTTTGAGGCAAGGTATCACTAAGTTGCTCAAGGCATGCTAGGTTGATGAAACTGGCTTTAACTTAAAATCCTTCTGCCTCAGCCTCCCAAGCCACTGAAATTATAAGAATATGCCGCTATGCCCAGCTTATTTTTCTTTTTATAATTTAACTGTTTCAGGTATTTTGTATAGTTCTATATATTCCCCCTTTCTTTTATGAAGCATTATCATTTTGAGATTTATCCATGTTGTTACATGAACTGACCATTCATTATTCTTTAAGCCATGCCTCCATTGTATGGCTATACCACAATTTTCTTATCCATTCACCTGCTGATAGATATTCAGTAGTTTTCAGACCTTAGCTTCCAAAAATAAAATTGGCAAGAAATTCATGAATATGTATTTGTATGAATATATTTTTTACTTCTCTGGAAATGGAGTGACCAATTCCTGTGGTAAGTATATATATGACTTTGTAAAAACTACCAAATCCTTTTCAAGTGATTGTAGCACTTTACAAGTCCAGCAAGAATAGATGAGAGTTTCACTTGCTCCACATTTTTGACAACTCTTGGTTTGGTCAGTGTTTAAATATAAGGTATTTTATAAAGAGATTTTTTAACAAGGGCTTATATTTTAATTTTTTTCTAATTTTACCATATATATGGCAAAAACTCACTTTTTGATGTTTGGGTTTATGTGATGCATCTTCAAGATTAGAATTATCCATATGCTATATTGACACAAATCAATTTTTCTCATAATCTTTCGACATTGCTACAATTTCATGTAAAGATGATTTGATAATGTTCAAGTTAATTGTTTTAACATTTGAAGAGTCAAATATACAGATGCTCTCACTAATTTAATTATCAGGGTAAGATCATAGAGAGATATTGTGATAAATCCATTATACAAATGCTAGGAAATATAATTTGTATTTTTAGATTTTCCATTTATTCATATTAGGGAATTATCTAACTTCTTCAGATTTTTATCTGAAAAAAATAAGGGAATAAAATTTTTTTTCTATACTTTTTAACAATTCATGAAATCAAATTTGTATTTCAAAGTTCTTATTATACAGGCTTAGAAAATGTAAATTACAGTATTCATCTTATCCAAATTAGTTTTAATTTTCAATAATGGGATAAAATTAATGAAATTCTCTTTTCTGACAATGAAGAATTATAAGATATTTATATAGTTCATAATTTTGCTTTGGAGGAGTATAAAATATTCTAATTTCTTTGAAACAATAAGTTGACAAATTTAAAGGCAAATGAAAAATATTCTCATTAATATTGGTTGCTGCACAAGTTTAAATATTAATGGTTCCATTTTCTTTACATTACCTGAGTGATGATATATCATGAGATATAAATGTTGACAATATTGCAAATTAGGAAATCAAAGTGCTTCCTTTGCTTTTGTTTGCAAGTAGGTCATTCGTTACATTTTTGCAAGGCAAGTGTTCACAGGGACATATGCAAGTCAAAAATAATTTTAAAGAAACACACACTTACACACACACACACACATACACACACACTCCTCAAAGAAGAAGACAATGAACCTATTATGCTTTTATATTACAGAGACTATTATGCTTTAGTATTCCATATTTAATCACAAAATTTCACCTAGCTTTAAAACAATAACTTACATTTTTTATGTCTTAGAAACTAAATTTCATTTTGTGAATTTTTTATGCAAATATACTGATAAGTTTATAATTAATGTAGAGAAATGTGATATAAAATTATCAGAATCAAATTGCATCCTATTGTTTTTGCATCCTCAGAGGACATTATTATGGAATGGTTACTTAATTTCTCTGTCTGCTCTTCTTCTCCCAAGTAACTTCCAGGAAAAATGATGACAGAGGTTTCTTCTTTGAGGTTTGAAAAAAGGAGTAAAGGTAAAAGAACCTTTTCCAAGGTTAGTGAGCCACTTTAAAGACCTTTTCTCTAAATCCCTGCTTACAATTCATTATCTGCTTTCATACCATTGGCTGCCTCTCTTTATTAAGGAAGCCAAGAAATATAGGTTTTAAAAGTAGGCACATGTATAAAAAAAGAATTCTTCTAGAGAGGAGGAGGAGGCAGAAGATATACTGAGCAACTGGTCTTCTCTAGCCCAGAAAGCAGAAGACTGTGATTGTAGTTGAAGTGACAGATGCTACAAATAACACATGGCTACCCCAATATGGGAAGTTGGTGCAAATAATGTGAGATGAATTTTCACTAAGTTAACAATTTATATAAAACAGTACAATTTGCTTACCATCATTAATTTAATGCATCTAGAGCATAAATGTAATAATATTGTTGGTATTACAAATAATTTTGGTTATATTCTCCCAAACTTCCATTTTGAAATTTAAGTCTGATTGTGATGTAATGACTAGTCAGTGTTGTATTCTGTTAACTCCTCTTAAAAGCTCCTGTTTGAGATCCAAGACTCATCTGTCCTTCAACTATTCTGAGTTTTCATTTTACCTTTCTCTTTCAGGACTTTGAAGGCATCAATTAAGTGATGACCAGGAGAAAGAATGCACAGTAATGATAGCCGGTCACATATTTGAGAAAGGAATTATAGAGTATAAAAGTATGTTGTCTAACCTATGATTTGATAAATGGATATGAAATAAGTTTGTCTTATTTGACAATTTAAAGATTCTTTAGTTAATAATGGTATAAAATGTGGTTGCCTTTAATAATTGAGTAAAAAATATCTACCTCATTCTCTGTGTCCTTAAATCTGTAACAAACTAACAGGTAAGTAGATGTAGGAGGTTGCAATTAAAGATGGAAAAATTAAAATTATTTGCTAGTCATTGAAAAGCAAAACCAAAATGTTAAGAAAACAACAAACATAAGAATCATTTATATAAGAATATAGCATGTAGATAAGTTCAAGGACATGTTTACAAGCAAATTAATTAGCCTGCTATTTTCAACACTTACTCAATAATTCAAATAAGTATAACATTACTTGATGATATCCTGGAGCACCTTGAAGCTAAATGATTTAAAAACCTGAATAAAATGCAAAAATATCCATTTACAGGCATCAGAAATCCCCAGCAATAACAAGGACTAAAAAGGTCAAAATTTGGGACATGAAACTACAAGGAAATGGATTCTTCTATATTATCTGTTGCAGTATAACATTAACATAATCTGGAAATGAAACAGACACAGGGACCAAGGGAACAGAGTAGAGCACCTAAAAGTAAGCAAAGACTTATGAAGTCAATTGTTGT
The DNA here is from genome assembly GCF_045843805.1 of Urocitellus parryii. NCBI lineage: Eukaryota > Metazoa > Chordata > Mammalia > Rodentia > Sciuridae > Urocitellus > Urocitellus parryii. Next base: position 105,168,763 of record NC_135531.1, read on the forward strand.
TTGGTAAAATCACCAAGAATTCACAATGGGTATTCTTCCTTACAAAGGTAGTCTTTTCAATAAATGATGTTGCAAAAGCCAATATCATCAACACACAAAAGATAAAGAATGGAACTTTACTTTATACCATAAACAAAAATAAACTGAAAATTGATTAAAAACTTAAATGTAAAACCAGGAAGTATAAAATCCTGTTATGGTTTGGATATGATATGTCCCCCAAAATCTCCTGTGCCAGTGCAGAAATGTTTACAGGTGAAATGATCAGATTGTGAGAGCTGTAATCACTCATCTTAGTTTGAATGGACTAACTTGGTGGTAAAAGTAGGCAGATGCGTCATGGATGGAGAAGGTGGGTTCCCTGGAATCAAGACTTGGAAAATCTTCCCTGGGGCCCCTTCCCTTCCCCCGCTACCCCACCAATCCCCCCGCCTCCTTCCTGGATACCATGAGCAGAGCACCACTGTTTGGTCACACCCTTCCTACCATGAAGTTCTGCCTCACTTGGGCCCAGAGTAATGGAGTCAGCCAATCATGGACTAAATCTCGAAACCATGAGCCAAAATAAACTTTTACTTCTCTAAGTTGTTCTTGTTGATTAGTTTAATCACAATGGCAGAAACCTAACTAACACAAATATCTAGGAGAAAACATAGGGAAAGGCTGCTTGGCATTGGCCTTCACAATGATTCTTAAAAATTTGTTGACACCAAAAGTTAAGGTAACAGAAGCAAAAGTAAACAAATGATACTACTTGTGTAGATTAAAAACCTTCTGCCCAGTAAATGAAATAATCAACAAAATAAAAAGTCAGACTATGGATTAGGAGAAAATACTTGCAAACCATGTATTTTGTAAGAAGTTAGTATTAAACTTAAGTGAGAAAATCAGACAATTTACTAATAATTAATCAAAAGCAAGTTCCCAAACTCACAATAATCTGATTTTAAAGTATGCAAAAGCCTTGAACAGACATTTTCCCAAAGACCTAGAAATAATTTATAAATATATGAAAAGATGCTAAACATAACTAATCATCAGGGAAATGCAGATTAAAACCACAATGAGATATCATCTCCTATATTTTAGACTGGCTATACCAAAGTAACAAGTGTTGGTGAGGGTGTAGAGAAAATGGGACACTGGTGCACTGCTGGTGGGAATGTAAACTTGTGGAAAGAATATAGGGGTGCCTCAAAAAATTCAAAAACAGAAATTCTATATGATGGTGTAATCCCTCTTCTGTGTATGTACCCAAAGGAAATGATACATTTGCCTCAAAGATAACATTTGCACTCCCATGCTCATTGCAGCATTATTCACAAAGGAAGAGAAAAACAGAAGCTCTGTCTGATTAGGATTCAGTCAAGAACTTTTGTGTGTTGGCTAACAGGTACAAACTTACTTGAATGAATAAGATCTGGAAACCTGAGGTACAGTATGGTGACTATAGCTGGTAACAATGTATAATGTACTTAAAGTTTTTCTAGAGGTATACTCACCAGAAAAATGTCACTGCTGTTAGTGGGTGGATATGCTAATTAGCTTGATTGTGATATCATATCATAGTATATCAAAAATCACATTGTATATCTTGAATATACATGATTTTTATTTGCTAAGCATATACCAATAAAGCTAAAATTAAAAACATTGATGTGCTTTTGACAGTAATTTTATTTCTGCATGTCAACCAATGGTTTTCCATGCCCATATATACCAAGAGATATTAGTCAAGAGAAATGAATATTCATGAATATTCATTCAGCATTATTTATGATTGGCAAAAATTGGAAATACTGAACTCTATTCACACCATGGATTGCTATATAGCAGTAAAGATATTTTTGCTCAAATGTAAATAAAGATGTTTATAGGTATATAAAAATCCACAATGAACTCCCTTTTGGAATAAGTTTACATGTTAGAAAAGAAACAGATCCTAGAAGTATTGCAAGAAATCAGAAGTGATAAAATGTCTTGGTGAATTTTATCATTCTACAAAAAATAAAAAATTTTAAAAGGCAAGTTATTAAGAAAATAAGTAAAACTAAGGCAAAGAAGAAGAAAAAAAGAAGAAGAAGAACAACAACAACAACTTATATTCCTGATCATCTAGAGCTGTAATTGTGTCATTATAAATACAAGACTTGGATATCATAAATACTTGACAAGACTGAGTGAAGGCTTTTTCTGATTATGGAGAAGATATAATGATATGTATAATTTGAAGAAATTGATGTGAATAAAAAATGTGAATATAAATTTTATGTGAAAATAGTCAATATAAAGGAATATAGTACATATAAGTATTAAAATAGATAATAATGCAATATATTTAATAGAAATTAGAAAGAAAGAAAATAAATACAAAAGCACACAAAATAAGTTTATATAAAGAATACTAATATCACATTATTAAAATACATGTAAAAGGTTAAATTGATCAATTAAAAATGATAGTCCCCTCTGAGTGGATGAAATGTAACTCCAACAATATATTTTCTGTGTGACAGAAAGTTTGAAATCTCAGTGCCACACAATACAGATATTAGTGATAAAGAATAGGTATATAGTCAAAGTAGATAAACAAGCTCATAGATAAGAGACAGAATGAGCAGAGATGGACAGAAGTTATATACAGTGAAATTAGGGTCATAAAACTTTTAGAAGAAAACAGGACAGTATTTTCATGTGCTAAGGGTGGTAAGTTTTCTTAGACAGTTCTAACAAAAAAGTGATAATTATAAAAAAGAAAAAATGAAGAATTTTGAATCCACTAAAATTAATACATTTCTTTTTCTTCAAAGGACACCATTAACAAATAAAAAAGTGAGTTTCAGACTGAAAACAAATATTTACAAAACCTGTATGTCACCAAAGAATGTATGTAGCATGTATAAAGAACTCTTACAACCCAATTAAAAGAACCCAACCCCCAATGTGGGCAAAGGATTTGAATAAGCCCTTCATAAAACAAAATGCACAAATTGTCAGCAAGCCCTTGAAAATAAGTCAGCATCAAAAACTGCACACTAAACCCACCAGTCACCATCATCTCCTTGGTGATCTCCACTCTTGTCTCAGTCTTCTCCAGGCAGAATTACAACCTCACCACCCACTGGTAATACCTTTGTCAGGTCAATCAATGCTTCCGTACCCCGGACTTCTTGTTTTGTGTTCTTGCTTCTTCTTTACCTTTAAGCTGAATTCCATGAGGTTGTTTATACCTTCCAACTTGGAAAATTTTCTTCTCTTAGCTCTTCATTTCATAAAAGAATACCAGTCCAGACTTCCTGACAGAAGTGAGAAGTCATGTAACCAAACTGATTACTGGACACATACACTTAGATGTCTCCTCAGCAACCCACAAGGAGATAGCCCAGGAAGAAATACCGATTATCTCCTCTCTCTAAATTTCCTGCTGTGTTGATAAGCCAAGTCTTACCCAGTTGCTCAGCAGAACATAAAGAGCAATTCCTGATTCCTTCTTTTATAATCATCCCCCATACCAGACAGATGAGCAAATCTTATAGACTTAGACTTCAAAAAGAGATTTTAAAAAATTGAGTCTAATTGTCTCAGTTTTCATTAAACACATCCTAGTTCTAGCAGTTTTATTTTTGTTGGACTATTAAAATACTTTCTGAAGTGTCTCCCTATGGCCCCTTTTTCTCCTCTGCAGTTTATTTTCCTAGCAGCAACTGAGAAAGATCATGTAAGTTTGAATTAGTTCTTGTTGCTTTTCGCCTTACGTCCTTCTCTGCCTGTTCAATGCCTTTGTATAGCTCTTGGAACGAGGCCTAAACTCTCTCTCTCTCTTTCTTTTTCCTTAAATTGGTTCTTTTTAGTTATACATGACAGTAGAATCTACTTTGATATAATTAGAATCCCAGTCTTGTGCACGTACACAATGGTGAGATTCACTGTGTTGTATTCATATATGAACATAGAAAATTTATGTCTGATTCATTCTACTATCTTTTTCATCCCCCTCCCCATCCCTTCCCTTCATCCCCCTTTGTCTAATCCACTAAATTTCTATTCTATTGTTGGTGTTAGCCTGCACATATCAAAGAAAATATTCATCCTTTGGTTTCTCAGGATTGGCTTATTTCATGATAGTCTCCAAATTCATTCATTCACTGTAAAATGTTATAAAGTCATTCATCTTTGCAGCTGACTTATATTCCATTGAGCATATATATTATTTTTCTTTATCCACTCATTTGTTGAAGGGCATCTCCCGCCCACATCCCATGCTGACGGTGGAAGTGAAGGTTCCACTTGGTGGTGTGGGCTGGCTATGCAATAAAAGCTAAGAAAGAGAAAGAAGTGGAAAACAAAAACAAAAACAAAAACAAAAAACACCACAGAACACAGAAAGTAATTTTAAAAAGCAGGAGCAGGCTGGCTAGCTGATCTTAGGGATCAAGTTTCCACACTAGAAAGAGAATGGAGCCTATGCTTGCTTTATTTATATGGGGAAAGGTTTTCCATGAATGTTCTTTGCCAAATAAGTCAGAAGGTGGGCTGTCCAGTTTCCAATGGGTTAGGCCCAACTCCAGAGCTATGAGAGTGGCCTTCCTAGCAGAGAAGAGATAGAGGTCATGTGCACTGAGCAATCTATTGAATGAGAGGAGCCACAAAATAGTTCACAATACAAACCTAAATCTCCCTGGCTGGTTACTAAGTGAAGACCCTCAAGTAATTCATGCATGGTTTCCTGCATATTCCCCTTTTTATTTTGCAAAAGTAAATGGTGTGCTGTTATTTCAAATTCCCAAATTTTTGATATGAGGGTGTGACAACCTATTATCACAATACAAAGTAGCATACATACCATTCTAATAATATACCATGCAGAATGTTTCAGTATGTTTAAAGTCACTTAATTCTTGAAGTATTTAATCAGCTAGAGAAGTTGGATCCATAAGATCAATTTTGCTTTTTTGAATATCCAGGAGTTGGTGATGTAACCCCATAAGATCCAGACTATTATTATTGTTATGCCAAATACCCATTGGATGATTTTTAACCTGTTCTCAATGCCACTGGGAAGTACTATATTTGGCTGCAGTAATACAGACATATTTATAGTCAGCATCACATTTAAGCCTTTCCTTAAATTTGAGAGGGAAAGCTCATTAACCAATATTTATGACAATAGCTTCTAAGGCATTCAATTTAGTTTTAATCTTTTCATCAATATTTATCTAATTATGGAGGGCTTGGGAAGTATTTTGAGCCAAAGTATTAAGAAAATTTGCATGTTGAATGTTTTGAGATATAGCCACAGAGCCTGTAACTGTAGAAGCAATGAATGAAATTAAAGCAGCCACTCCAATAATTATGTGAGCAAGAGCTCACTTAGGTCTGGTTAACTGAGTATGCATCTGTTGTAAAACCTGAATACCAGCATCAGCATACCATGTTTCTGAAATGTTGATTGATAGTAAGACAAAGGAGAGTTGGTAAAGAATTAATGTTCCTCTCCCTTTGTGATACCTAGTGGTGCAATTATTTAAATTGTATTTTTCATAGGCTACAAGATATTTATCATCCTTTCTCTTAACTCTCTCACTTCCAGTAATTAAGGCATGAGGAGATATGAAAACAGGCCCATAGGCCATAACAGGAACCTTCTTTACAATTACTGCCTACAAATTCAGGCATAGGGCTATCTGTATAATATAGGAAATCTGAGGTTGCAATTAAGTGCCAAACATCTTTTTGGATACTGCCTTCACTGAAAGTTAGGATATTACCAACGAAAACTCCAGGGATCATGGCAATCTTATGTAATTGTCTTTAGTCAATTCTTGGAGACCGGTCTAAAATATATCCACTATTTCTAGAAACTTTATGTTGCACTGGCAAGACATCTGGGAAAGTGCCAAATTTTATTGCAGAACAATTAGGACAGTAAGGTATTGGTGGATGAGCTACGGAAATGACTGGCTTGTTATGAGAAAGTCACATTTTAGTAAGTGTTCAAACACATGGCTCTGAGTCCCAGGGGCCAGTATGATTGGCTGGTCTAGGCCCCCCATACGCTGTCTTTTCCTCAAAAGATACCCTTAGACAGCCAGCATGCTTATCATGGGACCAACATATAGGTAGTTGTCCACTATAACCAGTATAATTAAATCCAGTCACATAGATGGTAGTGATATGAGTATCTGTAAGACTATCCATCATAGTAAATACTGGGATGGATTCTCCAGTCCACATCACTGGGTATACTAAAGGTGGATAAGGAAAATATGTCCAGTAGGTTTCTCTCTGGATCCTTCTTACCTAACAGCTCAACAGAGCTAACATGGCTACAAACATTGTGGCTGGAGAGTTCCTCTTTGTTGTTGAACCATCTGTTCAGCTTGTAGCATTAGATTCTTCAGTTGTTTCCATAACAGTAGTTTCAACACTTGGTCTCTCTGGGCCTTCTTCATCCTCTTCCTTCTTTGTAGCTTCCTCTTCCTGCTGGGGGTCAGAGCTGACATCTCTGGATCAATCATTAGTTGTTTGAAACCTTGTTCTATGTCCTCCATATTTGATGGCACATTCAGGTAACCACATAAGACAAAAAGCACCTTCTGGGAAGACACAAGCATGAACTCTACCCCAGGATATTCTAATGCTGCAAAATCAGCTACGCCATGAGAAATGACATGTTAAGTGTTTTCTTTTAGATGGGCAGTGGCAAAAATAAATCTAGAGTAAATATCAACAATAACATAAACATAACACTGCTTGCCAAATTGAAGGATGGGGGTTATATCCATTTGTCATAATTGATTTGGTCATAAACCATGGGGATTCACCTGAGTTGGTGAAGATGGAATAGGTATAGCACATTGTGGGCACTGACAAACAATTTTACAAGGTTGCATTCTGAGGGTGTAAAGAATGTGAGGCTTGTGCATAATCAAATACATTTGTTAACAAACAGTGACTAGTTTATCAATCTCATCATTACCTGATTCTAAAGGACCCGGAAGATTAGAATGTGCTCTTAAATGGCCTATGAAAGATGGATGGTGACATATTTTAATTGTCTTTTCTAAAGTATTTTGAAACAAATCAAATAATTATTGTGATGATGTATTCCCAATAGTCGATGTTTCAATATTTTTCATAACTCCAACTGCATATAAACTATCAGAATAAATATTGATTGGCTCATTTGCAAAACAAATTAAAGCACAAATGAGAGCCTGAAGTTCTGCTTTTTGTGTAGAAGTATATCATGTCTATATTATCTCCATATGAGCATGGCTATAGAAACCTGCTTTTCTTGAACTTGATCCATCAGTAAATACTGTGAATGCTCCAACTATTGGTTGAGCATGTACAACTTTGGGAAAAATAAATGTATTTACCAGAACAAACTGAATAATTTTATCACAAGGGTAATGGCTTTCTATTTGATCTGAGAAATTAGCAAAGGCTATTTGCCAAGTATTGGATGATTGCCAAAGTCAATCATGCTGTTGAATAGAAAAGGGGGTAAACATAATATTAGGCTTTGACCCAACCATCTGTAAAACTCATGTTCTTCCTTTAATAACTAACTGATCAATAAAGTCACAAAATAGAGTTGATGACTTTTGAGGAGAATGAGCTAGGTGGAGCCATTCAATAATTCCCAATGATAGCCATATTGTTCCTATAGGAGTACGAAGAGTGGGAAATATTAGCAAATATATAGGCTCCTGTGGATTCATTCTAGTAAGCTTTGCAGTATTAATAGCAGATTCAACCTTTGTTAAGACAGTCCTTGCTTCTGTCATAAATTGATGAGGAGAAGCTAGAGAAGGATCCCCTTGTAGAATCTGAAATAAAGGACTCAAATCTGCAGTGGTTAGTTTCAAACTTGGTCACAGCCAATTAATATCACCTAGTAAATTTTGACAGTCTTTAAGAGTATGTAAACCATCAACTTTTATTTATAAATTTTGTGGACAGATTATGCATCCTTCAAGTACATTATCTAAATATTGAAAAGGAGAAGTCTTTTGTACTTTTTCAGGTACTATGCATAAACCCTTGGCAGTAAGTGAAGTTTCTAATTGAACAAAAATTCTCAAAAGCATGTCTGCACTAGCATGAGCCTAAAGAATATCATCTATGTAATGGATTATATATGTATCAGTGAATTGTTCCCATATAGGAGTTATAGCCTGTGCTACAAAATTCTGACAAAGCGTTGGGCTGCAATACATTCCTTGGGGCAAAAATTTCCAGCAAAATCTTTTAATTGGCTCTTTGAAATTTATATCTGGGATGCTAAAATCAAATCTCTTACAATCATCTGGATGCAATGGTATATATAGTAAAAAAAAAAAGAATCTTTTAAATCTATTGCCATTAAATGATAATCAAAAGGAATGAATGTAAGAGAAGGAAGCTCAGGCTGTAAGGCTCCTGTTGGTTCCATGGTATGATTAATTGCTCTAAGATCTTGTAATAATCTACATTTTCTGGATTTTTTTTCTTAACCACAAAAATTGGAGTATTCCAAAGACTAAGAGTATGCTCCATATGACTAGCCTGAATCTTTTCTTGGACTAGAATATTGGCTATTTGGAGCTTCTCTGCTGAAAAGGGACACTGATTTACCTTACCCACACTGGTTGTTCAGTAAGCCAGTTGATTTTTTCTGCTGTTTTCTAATTTTTTCTGCTGTTTTCTGCCCCTATTAAAAATTTTGATTGGGTGAATTAACTAATTTAAGTTGTCTTCATTGAGAAGACTGAACCATAGGTAAATACCCTTCTTGTTGATTTTCTCTTAATCCTTTAGTAGAAACAGACACTTAATTAAGCATTTAAGGTAACACCATGGAATTAGGAGTTATTAGTAATACTCCTAGGCTACTTAAAATATTTCACCCCCATTATTTTACTGGCAAGACTTAAGATTTTTAAAGAGTCCTGCATTGCCATCCTTATCTTCCCATCAGAGGTATCAGGCACTCTAAGCAGGCTGAGAGATCTGACTAGTCTCTTCTAGGCTGGCACGTGCAGTAGGAAAACGCCAATTTCCATGCCAAAATCTGCTAGAAATGATTGATTTGTCTGCTTCTGTTTCTAGTATGCCTTTAAAATTTTTGCTGTTAATTTTAAAATTCAATAGAGGCTGTTCTTTCTTAATCAATTGAGCTCAATAGGCTTTGTCTGGGGACTTGGAACTGGGTCCATCTGCTAAATTTTTCCCTGTGAAGCAGCAAGGTTAAAAAAAAAAAGAAAGAAAAAAAAAATTATATGTGCAATTGCATGCTTTAGAGAAAGCTGAATTCTGTAATTTGTTTGACCTGTAATTTTAATTTCCCCATCAAAATTTGCAACAGGAACACCTGGTAATACCTGAATTCCTTTTTGAGTTAGATTGCTTCTTCCCAATATTAAACCTTTCATATCTGGCGGCAGTGGCCCTCAAGTCCATGTAGAAATTAATTTTAGGCCTATCTTCCGAGTTAGTATGAATTCAGAGGCTGGACAGAGCTCCAAGCTCCTGGATCCCGAACTGAAAATGTCCCAAATCAATTGTAAGGTTGGGCCTGCACGTTAGGAGGCTGGGCTAGACTTAATTATGCAAGACCTGGAGCCATAGGCCCCTCCTCCGAAGCTGATTGTAACAACCCTACTGTTTGGTGGGGCTCAGGCTGGCCCTGCCTCTAGATTCCCAGCTGCATATGCAGATGCAGGCCATTTCCATATATAGGGCACGGTTTCCCAGAGCCTCAGGGTTGGCTCCTCCAATGGTGTGGCTGAAACCCGGTACTTTCCTTTGTCTTTGTGGTAATCTGCAATCCCACACCATGTTCCCAACTTTCCCACAATTAAAACATTGCCTTTGGTAATAGCTTTCCTTTGATGGAGTTTGCAGAGCCTGCTTACCTTGTAAATATATTTGACCAACACTGGTACAAAGGCAGATCAAATCGGACATGATCCCTTTCTTTAGATTTCTTGGCAAACTTTATTAAAAGCTAGCTGTTTAACTAATACCTCGGAGGCTTCTGAATCTCCTGGCACTCGGCTTGCAGCCTGGTACAGACATACCACAAAATCTGAAAAGCTCTCTTCTGGTCCCCATCAAATTTTACTGAAATCTCCTTCATTAGGCAAATCTCTATACGCCTTTCTGGCACATGTACTAATCTGTTTATAAGCTTGGAAATTATAGTTTAACTGATGTTCCAAAGCAGAAAATTGTCCTGTCCCAGTCAACATATCTACCATAATATCAATTCCATGTCTTCTATTGGTTTCTGCTTGCTTGGAGCAGAGATCCGTCCAATTAGATCTCTACAATAAGTAATCACCTCCCAAGAGACACAATCTTGCTAGTGTGTGTCATGAGGTGGCAAAGCTTCATTACTTGTGTATTCTATCAAGCTTTGAACAAAAGGTGAATTTGGGCCATATGTGGAGCAAGCAAATTTTAATTCTTTTAATATTTTAAAAGAAATTGGCAGCATGGCCTCATGAATGTTGCTTTTGCTCATTTATCTTCTTGAACATTGGAAATAATTTAAATCCTGAGATATCTTCTTCCTCCTATAATGTGGTTCTGAGACTAGTTGCAGTGGAGAAAGATTTGCAGGGTGGGGGGCATGTTGGAGAGATTTTTGTCTTGACTCTTCCTGAGGGAGAGAGTTGATTACTAGAGCAGAATCCAAATCAAGCTCCTCCTTTGACTGGGACTTCTCCTGGAATTCCCCAGCATGACCTTTACCCCATCTCCCTGCATCTCTCTTCCCCCAAAAATTTGATCTGGGCTGTTTCCCTGCCTAGCACGTGCCTGGAACAATGAATAATGTTCAGACTGCACCTGCAGATTGCTTCCCTGACTTTGGCTTGTTAAAAATGAAGAAGGCTTAGATTCTGACCTGAGGCTTTCTCTCTGCCTTTCACAAGTTTCAAAAGGGGTGTGATATTGTTTTGCCCTTGATCTTTCTCCTTGTCTTTGGTTACCTGTAGAAAAAGAGGTCCTAGAAGCTAAGCAAGTCTCTTTGTTAGATCTAATGTTTTTGACTGCATCTATAAGGCCCATAAGTCTCCCGGAAAAACATCAACCAATATCTTGGTTTGAATATAAACACATCTCTAAAGCAGTTCAAATTTTTTTCTACATTTTCAATTGTACTTTTGGGCAGGTCCACTGAAATGTATTCTGCGAGTAATTCTCTACCAAGCCTCTCCAGAGTATGCAAATCAAGTGATTCCTGACAGATTTCCCTAATCATTTCTAAGAACTGAGTAAGCTGGGCTCTTTTTATATCTTTTCCTTTTTGTTTGATTATCGTCTTCAGAACTGCAAAATATATTTCTTTCTCAGAAGACGAAGAGTTCCCCATGCTTAACATCCTATGAGAAAAGAAATCTTTTGCCTCTCCTCTTACTCTCAATATAGCAATTCATAATATACTAGTCCAAAATATTCTAATCCTCAGTATTTCAATCCACAATATTCTAAACCTGAAAGGAAAGCAAGGAACTGAGAGATAGGTGAGCAAGAAATGAAAGATGGAGACCAGGCAGAGATCCACATGAGAGTTTATTTGTCACAGTTGACAAATAAAGGTACATTTCTCCATATATGGGGAGAGGCAAAACAGGCTTGGGGTTCGGGACTTTTATGGGGCAGGTTCAGAGATTAGAGCTGGAAGGGTCCTAATGTGGGCAGTGAAGGGTCCGGTTGGCCTTGGGTGGGAAAGCAAAATTTTTTTCTTAAAATGGTGGTTGTCACTTAATATGGTCATCCAGAAACTAAGCAAGGACCTCACAAAACCATAAGTGTACTTTCCTGCAAGGAAGGGCCAAATACTGACTGGTTACCTTTATAATTCCACACAGTGCGGGTTTTGTTTTTGTTTAGGCGACAATTCCTGCCCACGTCATGCATGGGCACTGGAAGTTAAGATTCCACTTGGTGGAGTGGGCTGGCTGTGGAATAAAAGCTAAGAAAGAGAAAGTAGCGGAAAAAAAAAAATACAAGACACAGGAAGTAATTTTAAAAAGTGGGGGCGGGCCAGCTAGCTGATCTTAGGGATCAAGCTTCCACACTAAAAAGAGAGAATGGAGCCCGTGCTTGCTTTATTTACATGGGAGAACATCAAAGGTTTTCCATGGAATGTTCTTTGCCAAATACGGTAGGAGGTGGGCTGTCCTGTTTCCAATGGGTTAGGCCCAACTCCAGAGCTATGAGAGTGGCCTTCCTTCCAGAGAAGAGATAGAGGTCATGTGCATTGAGCAATCTATTGAGTGGGAGGAGCCAAAAAATAGTTCACAATACAAACCTAAATCTCCCTGGGTCGGTTCTAAGTGAAGACCCTCAAGTAATTCACAGATGCCTCCCTTCAGGCCCCTAAGTGGGTTCCATAGCTTAGCTATTGTGAATTGAGCTGCTATAAATATTGATGTGGTTGCATGATTGTAATATGCTGATCTTAACTCCTTTGGATATATTCAGAGGAGTGGGATTATTGGGTCAAATGGTGGTTCCAGTTCTAGTTTTTTGAGGAATATCCATACTGCTTTCTAGTATGGTTGTACTTATTTGCAGTCTTACCAACAATACATCAGTGTACTCTTTTTCCTATATCTTTGCCAATATTTATTGTTACTTGTATCTTCGATAACCTCTAAGTGCCAACATAATTGGGTCCCTAAGTATCTCCACCTCTATTTTTCCTCATCTCTTATCCTCTCACCCTCACTTATTAGTTCTTGTTTCTTACTCCTCCTCTCCTCCTTCTCTTCCTTGTTTTCCTCCCCCTACTCCTTCTTCTATTTTTATCTCTAAAACACATCAGTGTTCAAAGATTAGGAATGGATTTCTTTTTGCTTTACCTGGAATTCTATAATCATATCACATGATGCATTGGTGATTCCTATTAGGATTTCCAGTGTCAGCTCTCCTAACCAATCACCTTAGTGGTTTTAACCTTCTCTTTATCACAGATTCAAATTTATTTCCTTCAGATCACTTATCTGTTACCTGTACTATTTATTTAATTATTTGATTTTTACTGTTTACTCTTCAACATCTGAATGCATGAAAATCTAAGTCAAATGAGAGTGGAGATTTTATTTCTATTTACTAGTTTAACTCCAGTGCCTAAAATAAGTGTTAAGTAAATGGTCAATAAATTAATACTTGGAAATTATGCTTGGAATTATTATTCCAAATGTAATAGTTAGATCATTTAGCCACTTCTCTGCAACTACACATGAGCAAGCATGTAATTGAAGAATAAAGACCATAGGGCAAAAATATAAATTAAAATCTGACCACATGGAATTAAATTAGCTCAGATTTAACACAGGGAAGTTAGAAATGAAAATAATGACATTTTAGTTTATTTGGAGATACTGAAAATAGAAACAGTTTCACCTCTAATGTTTTTTGTTCTACAGCTTGGTATGCATTTTGTCTAATTAGTTGAATTAACAGGAGACTACATTTTGGATGATGATTCTAGAAATTTGTACTTGAAGGGGATAAATTAAGTTTGGGCAGTGATTCAAGCTGCTGAAGAAAAAGCAATTTGTGAGCACATTATTTAGGCTCTTAAATTTAGAAGACAGTGAATCTTACTTAGTCCATGGTCAGGATCCAGAGAAGAGCATTTAGAGAGGACATTTTTGAAAATAATTTCATTCCTATTTAACTAAAAGTTTGAGAACTAAAAAACATACCTGTACTTTGTAATATATTTATTGGGAGTACTAACATTTAACAAAGGGAAGCCAGTAATTTGGCCATATAATAATAGGTTGCTCCATAGGGTTAAAAGGAATTGGAGATGTAGCAGTTGTTGTGTAATGACTGGGAGGATATTTTCAATTTATTTAAAATTCTGAATATCTTTTTATAAAAATATTTACTGCTCACAATATTAGTGTGAGTCCTATAGGCAGGTCTTAAGGGGCTATGAATGCTTGGAAAAGATCTATTTATACCTGACTTGTTATCCATTTTAATGGATATAATGTAGTCTTTACTGTTATCTCTGTAGCCTCAGAGAAAAGAGAGCTGTTTTTATATATCTTTAATTACCTACAGCCCCATCTACAGCACCTGTAATCACATTCTGGGTGATCCAAGAAAAGGACCATCACCTTTTGTTTCTGAAATCTATAATATGAGTTGACTACAGGAAAAACCAATAAACAATAATACAAAACACATTTGAAAGGAATTATAAAGATTTAGTGACCACTTCACATGAGAATTAAAGCCATCATATAAGACATGCCAATAGCTAAAGAAAGAATAACTAAAACATGGTAGGTATTACAAAGGAAAGATTAACGTGGGGCTGGGGATGTGGCTCAAGCAGTAATATGCTCACCTGGCATGAGCAGGGTGCTAGGTTCGATTCTCAGCATCACATAAAAATAAAATAAAGATGTTGTATCCACTGGAAACTGAAAAATAAATATTAAAAACTCTCTCTCTCTCTCTCTCTCTCTCTCTCTCTCTCTCTCTCTCTCTTTAAAAAAATATAAAAAGGAAAGATTAATGTGACCATTCAATGGATTATGTCCCTGCTTTTTTATCTGACCATCTGTTAAATACATGTCAGGATGCCTGTGAGCGCAGGCTTGTGCACACACACATACAACTCTACTTCCCTTAGTTCTGCTTGCACAAATATTTGGCATAATTGTAGTAACTTGTGTTGGGTATGTGGAAGACCTTGCCTTTTGGTTTTCTTTCCCGCATCTGGTTTCTCCTGCTGAAGTTAAGTTTCTGTCTCTTGAGAAGAACATTAGGTAATCCCTTACCCCTCCCCATCCTCTCCAAAGGGCACCAAGCCAAAAGGCGCCATAGTCAAAAGTTTTCTCAACCAATTCTTGCAGGACACAGTATCTGCTAACAGGTTCTGAGTCATCCTGCCAATCAGCACCCTCCATGTCGCCAAAACCACCTTTCTTAAGCTGAATCTTGCAAGCTCTCACTGCTGCTGCTCCCTCCCTCTCCATTTCTCCCCCTTCAGACAGCACCCCAACACAATCTCTTGGTTGAATCTTCATCTCCGGTGAGTCACTCACCTTTCAACTTGGCTGTGTGATTGATTCACATTATTTTATTTTGAAATCTTGTTTTTCTATTCATTTGTTTTTAACTTTTTTTTTTTGAAACGTAAATTTACTTTTGTGGGTGTTAATTTCCTGCTCCTTTAACTGTGTGGCCAGTACAGATTCTTTAGGCAGTGTTTTCTGCTAGAGTATAACACTTTTCTAGAGTGACTGATGTTTCTGGTTTGCTCTAATATTTAGTGCTAAATTTTGGACACTCTGAGATACTTGCTGACTCCAGTTCTGAAAAAGAAAGCATGTGGAAAGGTCTCTGGAAACATTAGATAAAGCAAAAGTTAAGTTGCCCTTAAAGGTTTATGCCTATTTAAGTATAAATTCCTCTATCAGCTCATGTCTGAATGTCATCTAAATTTTAGGACATTTCTAAGTGAAAAAATGCACATATGAGATGTTATCAACCTAAGAGTGATGAACAATGTCAGGATTTTTAAAAAAATGTTCTGCAAGGAATAGAAACTACCAGAGCTGATGTAGAAGCTTCTGCTCTGTGACATATAAACAGGATTGAAATCTTAAATTCACATTTTCCCAATTGTTTCAGAGGCTTACTGAATTCAGTCACAGTCATCTTTGTGGCCTATGCCTTCTCTACTTGATACCATTCCTGTAGATTTTATTGCATTTATAATTCATTATTGAGTTAATCTGACATAGTATTGTCTATGGGATGGTCTCATGTGGGCTGAGACTGAAGGACTTACTAATTTGTCTTGAATGATATAGCGCTAACCTACCTTTTAATCTTTTGGAAGTCATTTGCCCTCTAGATTTTTCTCATACTGTAGTTTTCCATTTTTCTTGGAGCCTTCCAGCGTGTCCTTCTAAAACTCCTCATGATAAATATCGTTATTTTCCAAAACTCCATTCTTCAATTTCTTTGCCTATACTACTTTTCTTTACCTCCCCTCCCCACTTCTTTGCTCCTTTTTCTTCTTAGAGAAGGACATCTTGGATCATACTTGTGAGATGACCTCATCTGTCCTCATGGTCTCAGTTGTGACTCTTTATACCTGTGACACCCAAGTTTATATCATTAGCTCAGAACTCTCTTCCGAGATTCAGACTTATATAGACAATTGCTACTGGTTTTATGGAAACAAACCTCATGTGTTTCTAAATATTGACATGTCACAAACACGGTTCAAAATTATACAACTATTCCTTTCTCAACCAGCTCACTTCATTATTTTCCAATTCAGAGAATGGTGCCAGATTTTCCCAAAGCCTAAGAATTAGGGCTTATCCTTACTCTTGCATCCATCTAGACTACCACTGATCAATTCAAAACTATCTAAGCTATACTTGTCTCTTCTTTTTTCTCCATGAAGACCAGATTCTTTGCTCACCTGGATTATTGCAAAAAACTGTAATATTTCTCTCTATGGATGAATGGCCTTGTCCTTTCTTCAATAAATTCTACACACTACAGCCAGTTGACTTTGCCACAATGAATCTTACTATGCCATCCCCACGTTAAAAATTCTTCAAGGCTGAAGTCCAGATTCCTTAGCATAAATTACACAGAATTTTATGATCTGTCACTTACTTAGCTGCCCATTCGCATCCTTAAATGCTTATTGCCATCCTCCCCTACTCCCTTCCCTCATCTCTGTGCTCCTGCCAAAGTCAGCAGCTTATGAATCCTTTTGTGTCAACCCTGTACCTGACTGATTAACACTTTTCTCCTTCAAAATTCACCTAAGGCATCACATTCTCAAGGAAGCCTGTTAGTTGCTGTTCCTATGTTACAAAGTAACTGTTTATACTTCCTACACAGGCATGTATTTTAGTATATTTTAATTTTTGTTTATTCACTTGTGTTTTTTTGTTTTGTTTTGTTTTGTTTTTGGAGTAGTGTATCAGGGATTGAACTCAGGGCACTCTACCACTGAGCTACATCCCCAGCCCTGTTTTGTATTTTATTTAGAGACAGGGTCTCACTGAGTTGCTTAGCTTAGCGCCTCACTTTTTCTGAGGCTGGCTTTGAATTCATGATCCTCCTGCCTCAGCCTCCTGAAGCACTGGGATTACAGGTGTGTACCACTGTGCCCGACTATTCATTTGTCTTTATGCAAGAACCATGCATTATTTATCTTTCTGACTTCAGCTACCAGCATGGAGGTGGCCCAGAGTAGGTGCTTGGCAATTGCTAAATCAATGCCTAGGATTACAGCCATAAGAGCAGAGGCTAAACATGGCTTTCTGAATCTAGCTATGATAAATTTGAGGTATATCTGTGCAAACAAAAGAAAAAAGGGATAATTCTTTACCTTGCTCCTCTTTTCATGCTGGCAACCATCAAGACAATGTTCTATGTTATCTATGTAGTTGAAATTTTTTCTCTTTCTATGTATTTTCCTAAAAATGAGTGTTTTTCTATTGTATCTCAATCTCACACATCTGTTAATATATATTTTGTAGGAACTACTCAGATGAGAGTGATGTTGAATGAAAATAAAACTGGTTTCTTAAGTCAACACATATGGATTTTAATCTGAATTCTGCAATTTAAAGTGGTAAAGTGTAGATAATACAACTTTTATAAATATAAAAATTAGAAACAACACATGTCAAATAACATAGTGTCAATGGTCAATAAGGCATTACTAAAGTGGAATCTGCAATAGTAGTTCATTTCTGGAAACAGCAGCAGTTACAATTCAACAACAAAACCAAATTTTTCTGTTTTAAAGTCAAATCTGTGGAGTAAAATAAATATGAAGTCCCTAGAATGCAAGTGAGCTTATATTTTTAAGTTTTCATTTTATTAAGTGCATCAAAATGTAAGTATACCACAATAAAAGATATAGGCTCATTATTTTGATGTTTTTCATATCCAGAAATTTATTAATTTTATGTATTAAATTTTCTGTCAATATATTCTCAAGTGTTATGGGAAACTACAACAGTTAAGGCATTGCCTTATCACAAAGGAAACTTTATCACTTTATATGAAATAATAAAGAAAATTTCTGATATCTAAACATTACCAATTCAAAAATGAGAGGGTTATATTATGTTTGTATTATGACCTTATTATGCTTGTAAATATGTTTTTCTGATTGCTTTCAGATACTTATTTCAAGATGGGACTCCTCTCCTCAACTCTAGACTCTATATCTTCCTCTATGCTTGATATCTCCACCCAGTGTGTGATGGAGTTAAATGCCTTCCTTGAATAGTGACTTCATTACCTTCAACATGATCTTCTCATGGCAGTAAATAGAAACTCCTCCCTTCAACAAGTTTCTCAGGCCAACATTCC
Source organism: Urocitellus parryii (assembly GCF_045843805.1). Lineage (NCBI taxonomy): Eukaryota > Metazoa > Chordata > Mammalia > Rodentia > Sciuridae > Urocitellus > Urocitellus parryii. The sequence continues at coordinate 105,187,144 of NC_135531.1, forward strand.
CAGAGTCACCATTGATTCCCTTTATTAATGTTACTAATTTCTAATGCTGGATCCATCAGCAAATCTTATTGGCCTTCCCCTGCCCCTTGACTCTTAGCCTACCCTAGGACATATGGCTCAATTACTGCAATGACCTGCCCCTTTCATCTCTCTGCTCCCTCATAATCGATTCTCTGCACAGTAGTAAGTCAGATTCTATCAACACTTTCCCAAAGTCCTCTATTGGTTTCCCATCAAACTCAAAAGCCAAAGCACCTCAAATGGGCAGCAAGGCTCTCATAGTCTGGCCCCACCATTTTTCTAATTTCAGGCTGCCACTGCTTCTTTGGTTATTGGGGTCCAGTCACCCTTGCCTCTTTTCATGTTCAGCTCAGTAAAAACTCAGGACTTTTGTATTTATTGTTCTTGCTGCTTGGAACACTCCTCCCTGACATTCGCATGTCTTACTTCTTCATCAACATCAGGCCTCTGTTCTAATTTCAATTTACCAGAAAGGCTTCACTTTGTCTATCCTGTATGAGGTGGTGCTCACCCCAGCACTCTGTCCTCCATACTCAATGGCACTTTTCCTCATCTACAATATTGATAGAAACTCTTTTTCTGCCTTATTGCTAGAACTTCAGCTACAAGATGGCAACGATTATTCTCTCATGTTCCCTGCTTTACCCAAAGGGCTGAGTCAGTACAATGCTTGACATGTGATAAGCACTCAGTAAATAACAATTCAATAAGTTTTATTAAGTAAGCAATTACTGTCACTGGGAAACAAAACAGCACGTGTGACTATCTCAATACACAGTACAAGTTCATAGTATTTTAACTTTGATGCCAATGAAATCATTTACTTATCACTAACAGTCACTTTGCTGTTGATTTCTACATTCTTAATTATCCAAAACTAAGGGCTGTACTTGTGACATCTTGATGTTCTCTTAAGTTAAAATGCCATTCTTGGAAAATAAAGCTTTCAGTTTTACTTTGCAAATATGCACATTACCTTTGTACTAGACTTTTGAGTTTCTAAATAATAGTCTCTCTTCTTAGCCTTAAAACAGTTTTGAAATAGTATTTACCTTCCTGTCATCTGTAAAGCATTAATCTGTCATCATGCTTTTTAAAAGCAAAGTACTATTTTTCTTTACTTTGTGGAAGGCAGGGAATGTTAAAGCAGTTCAGTAAAATTTCCATATGCTTTCCTAAAAGTTTCCCTACATATTGGAATGAGCTACAAGGTCTTTGAATAAAGTTGCCTTTAAAATTTTTGCTAACTTTAAATCATGTACTCATTGAAATGTATGGGTGTGTTGAGCGTTGGTGTTTGGGAATAATAATGGAGGCACATTAGTAGTATAGGAAGGATTGTTAAATTAATTATGCTTCAGATCTCAAGTGGGAAGATGTAACTCACGCATTTGTGCCTTACTATATCTGGATATTTTTCACTTCTGAAGTTTGATGTTTACATATTTCATCTACAAGACCATCACATTATGATAATAATGAATAATTATTTGGATTGACAACATTCTGGAATGCTCCGAAAGAAAGAACTTTGAATTTAGTCAACCTGTGTTTTTTTTGGCTCCTCTATCTCTTTTTAGCTCTGTGATAACTGGCAGTCTTTCAGCATTTTTGAACCATAGTTTCACTACCAATAAAATGGGAATAATAATAGATATTTCAAAGAGTTATTTGAAGCTCAAACAAAAATGTTTGCTCAGCTCCTACTTAGCAAGGAAACTGGTGGATACTTTTTGAGTGAAAAGTTAAATGAATGGTAGTTACCACTGACACCAACATGGCGCTACATGGCAGCTCCCACATTAATGAAGAGGTGCTGCAACCCAAGCTGGAAGTCACAGTCCCACCCAGGGACCTGTGTTCTAAAATGCAGAGTGATTTTTAAAAATTTTTAGTGGGTATCGAGGATTGAACTCAGGGGCACTCAACCACTGAGCCACATCCCCAGGCCTATTTTGTATTTTGTTTAGAGACAAGGTCTCACTGAGTTGTTTCGCACCTTGTTTTTGCTGAGGTTGGCTTTGAATTCGTGATCCTCCTGCCTCAACCTCCCCATCTGCTGGGATTATAGGCGTGCACCACTGTGCCCAGCCTGAATAGTGATTTTGATCATGTGAGTGGCCCAAGAAAGTGTGCTGGGACAGCAGGACTTAGCAGGTTTCTTTAAGTATTCCTTAGAATAGTTCAGACAGTTTTTGCCTCAGATTTCAGCAGCAATATAAAGAAGTCCTTCAAATTTCCTTGCAAATAGTTACATGTAGAGGTCAGAGATAGATCTGATGGCGAACCAACCCTCTCATGTGGGTTACCAGCCTCCTTTGCTGATTTTGATCCATAACAATTTCCCAACTTGACTCACATCTCATTACTGTTATATTCTTATAATCACTGCTGTGAAGATGATCTACTGTTCATATGACTTAGCAGTTATCTTGGATTTATGAACTAATGTCTAAGTTTAGATAATATCCAAGTGAACATTTGGCAATAATTTGAGAATGTCTCGAAGACAGATTTTTCTAAATGTGCTAAATATTTCATTTGGTGTTAATAACTTCATTTATGACTAGACTATTTATATGTTCATGTACATATTCAATCACAGAATCATATATATGTATATATATGATAATCACCTATTATGTATATGTGTGTGTGTGTGTGTGTGTGTGTGTGTGTGTGTAGACAAAGAAAGAGTAATAGGCTGCAGTAGGGAAGGAAGAGATGAGAAGATATGGAGATAAAGAATAAAAATTCTTATATGAATATTGGTGCCAAAAAAGGTTATCATTCTATATTATCCACCTCCAGGTAGAGGACCAATACTGCCAGAATGACATTGACATATGCAAAGAAATTGGATATTCAAAAGATTCATTTGTTACTAATTCCTGAAATGTCAATTTCCCCTACTACTAGATTAAAGATACTTTTTAGGTAATCATACCAGTATATAATATACAAGAGAATATAAAATATAAAGCAGGAGTGAGCCACTACTTATAACTTCACTGTGCTCAGTCACTAGCTGGGAGTAGCCCAGGGAACATATGGTGTCAGCATTCACAGGGCTGCTGGCTGCAATGGGCTATCAGTTAGCTCTACTCCCTGTAACACATTTTCATAAAAAGATCTGAATGGCACATGTCTATGGTTGCCCTAGGGAGTAAAGGCAATCAGGCATAGAGAAATTACAAGATGTTTATGAAAAATGACCACATCCGATTGTGAGGGATATAATGTACATTAATGGTGATAGAGGAAGGAAACTCATTAAGAGTTTAATTTTTTAAATAGAAGGATGATGCTCTAGGATTGTCTTGTAGAAGAATATTGCAGAAATCCACAACATTGATTTTAGGTAGGAGTAAGGGTGCAGTTCTAGGTTTATGTGTAGAGCTCAGGGCTTGTAGAGGAAATTTAACTTACCCATTACAAAGTAAGTTAATGCCATAAAACCTCAGGACATTGCTTACACTGAGCTCAGAGAGGAGGAAATGATCAAAAAATATCCTTGAAGAACATTTTAATTATGAGAAATTACATTACAAGTTGAAGATTCTTACTTCCCATCCAAATTTTTTAAAATTGTGTATTGAATTATTTTTTAAATCAACAAACTTTTCCCCTCTCGAATACATAAGGTCAATTTTTTATTGAGAGTTTTTCCTAAGATTAGATAATAAGAAAAATGATATTTAACTTAATTTAAAATAATTAAATGAAGATGATGATGGTATAAATGGACCAAATAAACAGGTGATGCCATGCACCTTTATAACTGAATTGAAAGACAGCAACATGGTGCACGTGTGCGCACACCCACACACCCACTCACACAATAGTTTTAATAAAATAAAACATTATCAATTATTTCCATTGAAATGCACACCAGGAATATAGAATACTAAGAAAATGTTGGTGTGAGATTAATGTTCTTTCCCTAAACACACATGCCACACACATGTTCACACCCAGTACAAAGATGCTTTTCCTCCACTCAAAACTGTTCTTTTGTGCTTATTTTTCTTCCTTTTTTCCCACTTTTCTTTACATTTTCCTTTGCTTATTCCTTCTAATTCCATCCCAATTTTACATAGTCTCTGAATAATCCAAACCCATAGAACTCTAGTTTTCTCCTTTCATCAAGAAAGTGTTCATTAAGACACTTTTTTGGGGGCAAAATTCATGTTTGGAATTCTTACTCTTACCTAATAAATATAAAATTTTGTTACCAATGCAGGCTGACATTACAAAATATGGCAGGTAAAACAAACACTCACAAGACTTGAGGTTTACTATGAGGTCAGGGAGCTTGAGACACTGCTGCTGAGGGTTAGATTGTAAAAACTCCAGACCAAACAGTGGGGGTCTAAGGCAAATAGTCTTCCTCTGGTGTTGGAATGCATTTTCCACCAGCTGAAAAGAATATTGAGGCATCACGTGAAGTTATAGCAGCCTATGTTGCTATAGGGTTGGGCCACTTAGAGAAATCTATATTACTTCCTAACAAAAATCAAATGTAGTGCTTTCACCTGTAGAGAGAAAAAGTTTCAGGAAACTTAAAAGTGAATTCCTTATTTGAATAATAGGAACCTGTCAGTTTCCCAATTGATTTGAGCAGGAAAAATCCCTTTAATTTGTAGACTGTTGGTCACACTCTGAAAACATGATTACATTAACATCAGTTTTGAGATGTTTGCTGAAATTATTCTAAAAGCCCCATGTTTAAACCAAAATGATTTTTAGTCACTCTCCATTTAGTCCAACTGAGCTCTTTGATTGAAAATGTCAAGCTCCAAGTCTCTGGCATAGAATAAATAGAAATAAGTCTGGGAACAGCCTCTTGTTGTTAGTGCAACATGCTTTCCATTCATCTCTCTCATATTCTATATATTATAACCTTTCCTTTACAGGTGAATCATAAATTTACTGTCAAGATCAGGACTTCAGACAATCACATTTCCTAGTTTTTCCTTTTGAGGATTGCAATATTCTGAATAATTAGAAACAATGCATTTTCTCCACTTGAGCATTATTTTGAGGATGAAGATCTATAAGCCAGAATAATTCAAAATGTTGAGTTTCAACAAGTCAAGTCCAATATTCTTTTTAAAATTTGATTAAGAAATGCATACAGGAAAGAAAAAATCAGTGAAATGCATTAAGGTTGTTTAGATTGTTCAATTTAGCAAATGTTTTAAAATTAGTTTGAAGTAAGGAAGAGAAGCCAGATGGACTAGTGAAAAATTAATAATCAAATTCAATTGTCCAGAAGTTTCTTCTATAGAAGCAGAATATATTGACCTTAATGAGTAGAAAGAGAAAGAAATCAATGGAAATCTTATTGAATACATGTTTGGAAATAAAGACCTCATTGGAGATGGAAACAATACGATGCATACAAATTACTTACATTTTCAATTGGGAAATAATTGGAATTCTGATTTTAGGCTGAAAGAAGCAGATGGATCCTCTTTGGATTTTGTCTTCCTTCCCACTACATATTCAACCCATCAGCAAATTCTGTTTTCTCTACTTTACATTCCGAATCACTTCTTTCCAGCCCCACTACCAACAACCTGGTGCACAGATCATCTTCAGCTTGGATGCCCCAGGGACTCCTTACTGCTCTCCCCACTCTCACTGCCCCTGAAGTTTTAGTCTTTACCCCGCAGCCATATTCAAAAATAAGTGCCCTGTGGTCCTGCACTATACTTAGGATGTGACATAGGTATACCACATCTCACAAGCCCCTACCCATCTGATCCCTGCCCATCTCTCTGACCTCATCACCCTCCACTCCTTTGCTTTCTCATTGCCTCCAGCTGAGCTGCCTCCAAGTTCTTCTGGATATATTCAGAGTCCAGAGCTATCATTTACACTTGTGCTTCTGCCTGGATCTTTATGGATCTTACCCCTCATCATTTGGGGTTTTTAATTTCCTCAGAGCCTTCCCTACAGTTATTCCTTCACTATCTCTTTTTCCTGCTTTATTTTTTAATCACTATGTGATACTATATTTCCTATTTACTCCTTTGCTATCTGTCCCTCTCACTAGAATATGAACTCCACGACAACAGGGCCCTTATTCTTATTATTTATTTATTTTTATTAGTTGCTCCTGACAATACAATGATCTTGACGTATCATACATTTGATTCAATTTACTGACCACACCTAGAGTAAGACCAGAAAGAGTTGGTATTCAATACCCATTAATTCAATGAATGAGAAATGAATGAAGGACAAATAATTTTTCTTTTTCTTTATAACCATTGAAATTTCATTCTTTATGAATTTTCAAAATTCTTATTTCAAAGTCAACACCAGAAAATTGATAATGTACCAAGTGATATAATTTGTGATGCAAAGCACAGGGATGCTAATGTGATGTAGACAATTTCATAATTCACATCTTGCTTAATGTGGCCTGAAAAATCACGCTACAACAGATTATCCTGAAGTCTAGGCACATATGTCTTTTTCTTTTCTCCTTTTCCTTTGAAGTGAATAAGTATTTCTGATGTGAGTTTTGATTGCTGCTGCTTTTTTGTTATTATCCTTATTAAATGATTTGATTTTATTAAACTCATTAAAAGTTAATGCAAAGGAAGTTTTCAGAAACTTTTAAATGTTGATAAATATTTTAGTTCCTATTGTCTATGTTAGATGGTATAATACAGTGATGAAAGACACACTCCAGACTCCTCATTTAAATTACTTGTTAAATAATCAGTTTATAAATTCTTCACCTATAAAATGTGAATAAAATGATAATAAGAAGAATAGTGATAATAGTAATATATATGTATATAAATGCTTCATAGGGATCCCATGAAGGCTAAGTAGGTTAATAAATATAAAAGACTTAAAAATTTTTCATGTTTCTTAAGAAAAAAATAGTATTAATATTTATGTCAGAGGACTTAGGTTTGGAAAACTTGGCTTCTGCTGCCTATGAGGGATCATACTATCTACTGTCTCAATTTCCACAAATTTCATTAAGGTTTCATAAATGACATGATTTCAAAATATAGTCCTAATTTCCAGGAAAGGTAGAGCTCTGAGATGAGGAGTGACATTACTTTCATTTTCTGGTAGTCTATTTGTTAGGGGTTGATGCTTTATAGAAAGCCTCATCACTGTGACTGAATAATCAATTTTCCTGGGTTAATTTGCTGTCCCAGCCAAACCTTGTCAATTGATAAAAACTTCAGCAAATTAGTAATGTGCACAGTCAAGACCTCTGTCACCTCATCTTTTATTTCTTTTGGTCCATGCATACAGATCTTATGACAATCGATGTGAACAGCAGGAAATAAATGAGATGAAGATTATATATAATATCTATATTCACATAATATCTATGTGTATATATATATATATATATATATATATATATATAACATATATATGTGTGTATATATGCCCATTTTTCTTATTTAAAAAATAATTATGAAATGTAATCTGAACATCCATTTTAAGGATTATGGGACATTAGACTGGTGAATATTCAGAGTCTAATACTAGAAACTTTATTCTAACACGGAATTAGTGACAAGGTATGTATATGTATGCCTGCAAGTAAATAAGTCTTAGTCTGTGAAACATCATAGTTATTTTTGCTTTTCATTATTTATTTTAGTCTGCCTTAATCTCATCTCATTCTGCCCAGGCAGATAATAATCTCGGACATCTTTAGAACTTCAGCCCGTGTGCCTGCCCAAGGGTGTGCAAAAGTCCGAAACATCTTTGCAAAGAAGAACATTTAAGAAGTCTTATGCCTGGTCTTTTCTTGATCAAGCCTACATATTCCTTAAAGTCCAGTGGTTACTAAAATTACTCCTTGCTTGATTTGACTGTATCAATTATCTGAGATGTTGTTGAAAGGTCAGTAAAATTTACTATAGGAAAAGGCATGAATATCTTATGGTTTAACTGATTTCAAGTTTAAACCATGAGGAATAGATAATTCCAGTGCCATTAAAACTAATCTAGGCCCTAGATGATAATAGAAAATTATCCAATTATTTTTTATAAGTTTAGAATAATTTAAAACCAATCTGTAACAATATAGTAAAAAAGTTATAGGCCAAATATTGTATTTGAAACACATTAGAAATATAAGTAAATAGATTTTAGTAACATGTAAGAATAAGAATAATCTGTTATTGAATTGAAGAAAAAGTATCAGGATATATGTCATAATAATGAACTTTCTTAACAAATTGAGAAATTATTAGAATACCCAGATACTTTGAGGAATTCAAAAGCATGCAAGAGTTATTTGTAATTAAGAAACCGAAAAGTTTCATAACATTTTAAGTAATATTCATCATTTTTTAAAATTAAAAACCAATATACACTTCAACAAATAAAATACCATAATATTTAAATTAAAAAAAAATAAAGACACACCCTACATTTTAACAGTGAATTGCAAGTTCAAATAAATTCAGTATGACAAAAAGTAAAAAAATATAAGTATGAATGTAGGAAAAGAAGAGCCCAAATATACTTTTCATTGTGATGTATATCTAGAAAAACTAAGTGACTAACAGTCCCCTTCTAGTTTTTACAATATATTTTAATAATGTGACTACATTCAGGAAAATGTAAAAAAAAGTTAATATTTTTAATATTAATGTTTGCTATACTTAGTAATAAGAATTATTATTTCATAAGTATAATTTAAAATATAACAGAATTAGGAAAACATTATTAAATGTTCTTAAAGTATGAAATGTAAACCATCAAACCTTTCTGAAGAAAATGATAAATTAAAAAAATAAAACAGTGACATATATAATCATGTTCTTCCATAAGAAGATATAACATCACAAAAATACTATTTTTTCCTGATTTTAGGAGAGAAATATATACAATCTATAATCAAACTCCTATAGAATATTTTGGGGTAAACAGGATTGGATAAATAGTTATAAGTTCATATGAAAAAAATAGTTGGTTTTTAATAGTCAGAGGGCATAGAGGGAAAATAGCTTGTTTTCTTGTCAGCATTGTTTTATTAATACATAGAAGAATGTATTTTAAAGCCAATATAAAAATGTCAATTTGATATGGACTAGGAATAAATGAGATCAAACAGAGACGAGATAGCCATGCAAATTTTGTTTTAATAGACTTTTATTTTGGAATAATTTTAGACTTAGAAAAAAGTTATGAAGACAGTATAGAAAGTTCTTGTATATGTTTTATCCTACTTTCCTCTAATTTTTACAGGTTATGTAATTATGGTACATCTGTCAAAAGATAAGAGATTGATATGGTTCATTACCCTTAAACTAAACTCCAGACTATTCTTCATTAGTTTTCACAGTAACATTCTTTTTCTGTTTCAGAATCCAACCCAGGAGAACTGCTGCATTTAATCTTCATGACTTCTTTCTCTCCCTTGGTCCATTATTTCATGTGAATTAACAAGTCACAAGTATTATTGCGTTAAGTTGTGGTATCCATGTGAATGAAAATGACATTGGATTTTTTTTATTTCATCAAAAATAAAATTAAAAAGATGAAATGAAGGAAAAAATACAAAAGTAAAAATTCTGAAACTAAAGGTATCAATGAAAAAAAAATAAAACTATAACAATTTATGAAGAAAGTTTATGGCACCAGATTGTTGTGTGGAGACGCAAGTTCAATTAGGAATGGGAAATCAAAAGCCAAAGTAATAATTGAGAGAAATATATAGTTTTAAAAAGTTTTATAGCCAAAATACCCCCAAAAGAAAGTATTTTAGTCGGCTTTTTTTGCTACTGTGACCAAAAGACCTGCCAAGAACAGTTTAAGAGGAGGGAAAGTTTATTTGGGAGGCTCACAGTTTCAGAGGTCTCAGTTCAGAGATGGCTAACTCCATTCCTAGGGGCTGAGATAATGTAGAAGTATGGTAGAATTATGTTGGTGAAGAAAGCAACTGGGCACATGGGACCAGAAAGAAGACAGAGAGAAGCCCACCGAAGCTCACCGCACCATGACAAAATATAAACCCCAAAGGCTTGCCACCAAAGACTCACCTCCTCCAGCCACACCTTATCGGCTTTCAGTTACTACCTAGTTAATCCCTATCAGGGGATCAATTCATTAATTGGGTTAAGGTTTCCATAACTCAGTCACTTCAACTCTAAACCATCTTTCATTGCCTCACATATGAGCTTTTAGGGAATACCACATATCTAAACCATAACAGAATGCAATAGATAATCATAGATTTGTGTGTATGGTTATACATATATCACACACTCATGTATTAACAGAGAAATATTTGGTGTCTATTATCATCAAAAGATTCTTACAAATTGAAGCAAAACAGAAAACTAATCCAATAGAACAATTAGCAAAGATTATAAAATGTTTTCCAGATGGCAAATTTTAAATAACCAATGGAGATATAAAATAATTGAATTAAAGGGAACTAAAAGGAAATGGCAAAATTATAAAGATTTGCACTACCATTCTTGTGCATGTATAGAAAAGAATGCATTCACACCAGATAAAAGGGAGATTGTTAACAAGGCTTTTTTGTAACCAGCCATGTAATATCAATTAAAATAGAATTAACTGAATATCATGGAAAATAGTCATTGATTTTTAAAGGTTGTAACATAATATTTATGGTATAATTTTATGTCTATATAAGTATACAGAAATAATTCTAAAAATACATGAAGACACAAAGCCTCTGAAAATGTGTATAAATAATTATATTGTTTGTAAATACATGAATGATATTATTTATTCTAAGATATTAACTTCACAATGACAAAGAGAAAAATAGATGTTCAGGTGATTAGAGCTTTGTTAATAAGTCATTTTCGTATTACACTTAGTATAACAAGTTTGTGGTATTTTACAATTTGAAAATACCAAATATAGTTTATTAACATTTTTTAGAGATGAAGACAGACCCATTGAAGAAGAAATGATCTTAAACGGGAACTGCACAACCATCTTTTAAATCAATATTGAAATATATAACCAATTCTATATACAAGAATCTGCATTTTTATTTAACTTGTAAAAATTATTGTGTCCCCATTTGTCTTTGTAGCATATTAGTGATTCTAAGTAGAGACACCACAAAACATTACACGATACAATGGAAAAACAGGATTCAGAATGACATTTTTGTCTGATTTTTTTTAGATTTTCTTTTACTTTGACCTGACAAGGTAACAATGAGGACTGTTTACCAGGTGAAGGCTCAATCCCTGTGTTTAAGGCTTTTTCTTTTACAGTAGCTATTTTCTCTGATGTCCTGTTCTCATTTGAAGTCCTATAGGTTCATACATTTAATTGTTCAGTAAACATTATTGGTGTTGGATCACACAGGGAAACTTGATATTTCCAGTAGGCAGTGTTAAAACACAGGACATAAGCAATAAAAGCTGTCATTCTATGCAAGTAGGTCATGAAGCTCTCTGGGAAAGGGTCACAGTTTGACCTCACAAAATCTTTCAAAACATTCTTTCTGTTTGGGGGAAATATCATTTCAGACATTAGATCTTGTTCCTATGTACACCATCACATTGAATTGGAAAATATAAATGCAAGTTGGAAATGCTTGGTTCACATACATATTGACCTAAAATCTTCAAACCTAAACAAAATTAAATGGATATTATTTGGCTATTTGTTATGAAGAATTCAGATCCAAACTCAAAATGTTCATTTGTCATGCTGTTTCAGGGCCAATTCTGTCTCCTAAATACAATAAAAATATCTGAAGTGTTCTATCTGGCCATTTGCTTTGCAGGTGGAATCATAATTAGTAATGTATAAACATCTATAAACTACAGTTTTCTCATCTGTTAAATTTGCCTCATGATAAAATACCTGTCATAACTGTGGTACCAATGTGTACTGCATTGGTTGGAACTGCAGGCTCTAAAGGCAGACTATGCAGGTTTGAATTGCTGTTATTTCTCCCTGCAAATATATAAATCTAGTCAGTTTTCTTAATTGTTCTATACTTCACTATTCTCAGCTGGAAGTTAAAGATAATGATATCTATCTCATAGCATCAGTGGGCAGAATAAAGTGAATCAAGTAAAGCTCTTTGATGGCATCTACTGACAGTTTCAGTTATTATTGACCTTTTATGAAAATTTATGCAAATTACCAATGAAAGTGGCACAGAGTTTATATACAAGAAGTGCAAATTCCTCCCTAAGTGGGACATACATATAACAATGGCAATTATCTTTAAGTCTTTCACCCCTCCTTTATGATATTATTCATACCTTTTCAGTTTTGTTATATTCAATACAAAGAAAACAGTTGTCTTATGCTGATTTTTTAATACTATGCTCCCTTGAAAGGCAAGTGACTCCCCTGAGATGGAAATTCAACCAAGAGATTTTATTGGGGGGCTGCCCGAGAGGAAGTGAGCAGCAGCGTGAGCCCGAAAGCTTCAGTTTAAGAAGGGTTGCTTTGGCAGCATGGCCGGTGTTGATTGACAGGGTGACTCAGGAACTGGCAAGCGGACACTGTGTCCCCAGGGATTGGTCAAGAAAAGTTTTCACTTTGGCGCCCTTTGGCTTGGCACCCTTTGGAGAGGACCGGGAGGGGTAAGAGATTACATGATGTTCTTCTGGAGAGACAGAAACTTGACTTCAGCTGGGAGAAACCTGATGGGGGAAATAAAACCAAAAGGCAGGATCTCCCACGCACGCAACGTGCCTGCTTGTAAGGTGTACACTCTGAACCACACTTACTCTGCTAATGCATCTATACATCTCCCTTATTCTATGTATGTGTACATGCTGTCATACATTTTATTCTTTTCCATTAGGCTAAAAAAATTAAGAGATATAAATTAAAATGCTCCTACAGACATCTGAAATTCATTGTGCACAATAGAAAAATTTTTCCTTCTCTTTCACACTTTTGATATTCTTCCTTAACAAAAACAAACTTCATTTGTATGCTTTTCCCCACATCCTCGCCAGCACTTGTTGTTGTTTGACTTCAAAATGGCTGCCAATCTTACTGGAGTGAGATGGTATCTTAGGGTGGTTTTGATTTGCATTTCTCTGACTGCTAGAGATGGTGAGCATTTTTTCATGTACTTGTTGATTGATTGTATGTCCTCCTCTGTGAAGTGTCTGTTCAGGTCCTTGTACATTGCTGGTGGAACTGCAAATTGGTGTGGCCAATTTGGAAAGCAGTATGGAGATTCCTGGGAAAGCTGGGAATGGAACCACCATTTGACCCAGCTATTCCCCTTCTCGGACTATTCCCTGAAGACCTTAAAAGAGCATACTATAGGGATACTGCTACATCAATGTTCATAGCAGCACCATTCACAATAGCTAGACTGTGGAATCAACCTAGATGCCCTTCAATAGATGAATGGATAAAAAAAATGTGGCATTTATACACAATGGAGTATTACAAAGCACTAAAAAATGACAAAATCATGGAATTTGCAGGGAAATGGATGGCACTAGAGCAGATTATGCTAAGTGAAGCTAGCCAATCCCTAAAAAACAAATGCCAAATGTCATCTTTGATATAAGGAAAGCAACTAAGAACAGAATAGGGAGTAAGGGCATGAGAAGAAGATCACCATTAAACAGGGTCGAGAGGGGGGAGGGAAAGAGAGAGAGAAGGGAAATTGCATGGTAAAGGAAGGAGACCCGCATTGTTATACAAAATTACATATAAGAGGAAGTGAGGGGAAAGAGGAAAAAAAAAACAAGAGAGAAAAATGAATTACAGTAGATGGGGTAGAGAGAGAAGATGGGAGGGGAGGGGAGGGGGGATAGTAGAGGATAGGAAGGGCAGCAGAATACAACAGACAATAGTATGGCAGTATGTAAAAAAGTGGATGTGGAACCGATGTGAATCTGCAATATGTATACGGGATAAAAATGGGAGTTCATAATCTGCTTGAATCAAATGTATGAAATATGATATGGCAAGAACTATGTAATGTTTTGAACAACTAATAATTAAAAAAAGAGAAAAAAACCCCAAATTCATACTTAATGTTATGGTTTAGATGTGTGGTGTCCCCCAAAACTCATGTGTGAGACAATGCAAGGAAGTTTAGAGGTAAAGCGATTGGGTTATAAGAACATTAACCTAATCAGTATATTAGTCCCCTGATAGGTTGTAACTGTAGGCATGGCTGGAGGAGCTGCACCTTTGGGGTTGATATTTTGTCATGGAGAGCTGTCTTCTCTTTGCCTCATAGTGCCAGCTGCTTTCCTCCACCACACCCTTCCACCATAATGTTCTGCCTTCTCTTCAGCCTAGAGCAGTGGAGATCAATATTACGGACTGAGACATCTGAAACCATGAGCCCCCAAATAAACTTTTTCTCCTCTAATTGTTCTTGTCAGGCCTTTGGGTCTTGCCAACAGAAAAGCTGACTAAAATATTTACCAAATCATTAATGTTGGGTGAAAAAATTAAGGCTCTACTAACTTTTTTTTTTTTTTTTGTATCTCTAGAATTTACTCTTCTTTGCACTTTCATGCCTATTACAGTAGTGATAGTTCTCATTAGAACTCTTCTTGATCAACATTTAGGGGAGTTACCCCTGCATACAACTGGTGAACTACCTAATAATTCTTTCTCTCCTTTTTATAGTAACTGAGACCCTGTATTATTAAGTAGAGCACTGCATAACAGTTTTATTTTATTTATTTTTTCCATGTTGGGAGTGGTCAGTACAACCTCAGCAGTCATCTGGAGGTGAATTTGAGGATTTTGGCCACGCATCCAAGGGACAAGAAAGATGTTAGGTCCCTGATGACAGTGAGGGTGGAGACACCATGCCATCTCTCATCTGCCTACCACTTAGCCACTGCTATTTTGTGATTTCTGTTAAGTGCAGCCAAACTTAATTTAACTGATACAATGAATTTTAAATCCAATCTCCATTCTTGGCAGGACTTCCTAAGGGCACATGTGAACTGTGTCCATCTCATGCTTAAAATATCCCACTGAATTCTTGTCATTTAGAGGACAAAATAGAAACTCTTCAAGCTGCTACTGACCATTCTTTATTATATAACCCTTAGTTAGGTTTTTTGTTACTTCTCTATTCTCTCTCCTTAGGATTCCTTCTCAGATACATCAGACAACAGGTATGCCCTAATAAGAACTGACACTAAGGTAGTGGCTGTGAAATTACAAAGAAGAGTGGATTACAAAAATATCTTAAAAGTCCTGTGTGATATTCTAAGTGCCACTCTGAGGCTCTTTTAGGACCTTGTGAATTCTCTTATTAATAAGTTTTATTTCATTTACTTATTAGTAGCTTTTATTTCATTTATTTAGAATTTTCTATTTCCTCTTTGCCTCTATTTCAACCAGGTTTTATTAAACAAAGATGCATTGTCTTTTATTTTATATCCTCGGGTCCTCGAAGTTAGTTGAAAAATATTAAACTCACCATAAATGTGTTGTATTATTGATTATAATTTATGTTGACTAAATTCTCAATGGAGATTTCCATTCATATTTTCCTTTATGATATAAATCAGCATATCCTCAGAGGGATCCAAGAAATCCTCCTTCTTATAATAATGTCTATTTCTGTGCCCAAAAGGATAGATGATTTATTGAGCACTTTGGATGTTTTTCATACAATGAGATGTTTCCTATTATCATATTCTTGGTTTTGCATTTGAATGATCTCCAGAACTAGAAAAAAAAAGAATTGTTAAAGACTACACAAGTCGTGAAACTGAATTTTGATCCAAGAAGTGAGACTCCAGAGCTCTTGTGTTGAACTGCCTTCCTGGTATAGTGGCTAACTAACTGCTGGGCACTGCAACCTAAGTAAATCTGGGTTTGAATTGTTCTTCTACCATCTATTACCCACGTGATCCCAGGGAAGCCAGGGAGACTCAATGCACCAATTCTTTTACTTATAAAATGAAAATAATAATTAACCCCCTTTGTGATGTTTTTGTGAGAATTAAATAAGTTGTTTAGATTATTCCAAGTAATTTCCTCTTCAAATATGGATGGAGACTTTTTGCTTGTTTGTATTTTAAGACATTCATTTATAGAAAATTGAGAAAAGATAAAAATATTTTTCAATAAAAATATCCTTTTCATTTGATTTTCAACCTTGTATGATTAAAAATGCTAGGTAGTCAAGTGACATTGTCAATGTTCTTCTGTGGCTTCAGTAGCAGAACCCCAGAGTTAACTACAGTGTAAGAGTATCTGTTCAGCCCTTGTGGGGATTAACCAAATCCCCTCATAATTAAATTGGTCAGTTAATTATGAATGTTTCAGTAAAATAATGGAAACACTCATACTCCCAAGGACTTGAATTTAGTTGATTCTGACTGATTGAACACACATTTCTTATTTTGTTAATCAAAAATGATTAACAAAAATAGATGTATTGCTTCACCTGAAATTTTGAATTCTGCATAAATAAACTGAAAAATATCAGAATATTTTTAGCAAAATATTTAGACTTTTTTCTGAGTCAGAATGACTTGGGAAGAAAAATTCAACATGCAAGACTAATTAGGAAGAATGACTATTGCTAATAATGTGTATGTTCAAAAATGTTGGTATTTATTCTACAAGTAAGGGTATGGATAAATTCAAGAACTGAGCTACACACAGATTTTAAATAAATATCCTGGCATTAGATTTCCTTCTCTCTCTCTCTCTCTCTCTCTCTCTCTCTCTCTCTCTCTCTATATATATATATATATATATATACCAACTCCAAGAATCCTCACTGCAGTCCCTTTTTAATAGGATAAACTAAGTTAGCTGAAAGAAGAAAATAATAAAGATCAAATTAGAATTAAATGAAGTAAGGGCTAGAAAAACAATAGAAAAGATCAACTAAACTAAAAATTAATATAGTTATATATTCATATATTTCAAAACAATGTGGTACATGAAAAATGTATAAAATTTTTATTTTTCAATTAAATAAAAAAAATTGAGCTATGCACAAATATGACTTTCTTTTAACATAAATTCTTTTGGGAAAATCATGGAGCGTGTGTTTAAAGAGATACCTTTAAGATTAATGAGATATAATAAGGTTGCAATCTGGCAACTTTCAAAACAGTATTAGTATTCTAGGGTAACACTCAAGCTTTCTAAAGGAAAGCTACAATAATTTTTTGGTTATGTTCCTAAAGTAGGCTATTGTTTGAGAATATAACTAGCACTTGTATGTGGTAATTTGTGACAAATACCACTATTTCCAACTCCAAGAATCCTCACTGCAGTCCATTTTTACCTTCTCTGCAAGAAACAGAGTAACTGGACTTCAAAACCCATAAGCAAAAATATGCTTCCATGCAGGCATCTCTTTGTAATTATGACACTATTACTTAATAGCGGAAGCAATAAATTAACCATGATCCTTCCTCAGAGGAAGGAGGATTTGTTAAAATTCTGAGAACTCTATGCCCACTTTTCTCCTTCAGAACCCCCAACCTACACTAACAGTTGTAGGAAATAACTCCCTTCTTTCTGGAGTTCCTGATGGGTGTTTTGCCTTGGAAGATGGCATCATTTTGATTGGTTCTTTTCACACCCACCCCACTCAGCAATGCCCCTCCAGCCTTCTGGTTTCTGGCTTCTAGATTTGTAAGAGAAGGAGCCGCTCAAGCATCAGTGTCTGAGAATAAGCCATAGAGTCCCCATTCACATTCACTACTGTTATATTCTGGTCTTCCCCTTGTTTCCACCAATTAAAACTCCAAATAGTGAGATTATATTTGTCCTTTGACTAAATAATTACTTCCAATAAGTTATGTCCAGTTGGCTCCTTAAACCAAACATTAAGTTAAAAAATCATTTTCTAGTTGACTGATAACTAAAATTTAGTCTTTTTCTATAAAAGTTTCCTTTTAAAGTTAAACTAATTATTAAAAGAGATAATATTTGATATATCTTCCAGGTGTACCATATTGAATTATAACTTGACAGTTGGAAAAGTGAATGTTGCTCAATGTTTCCTAGAAAAATTATTATTATCTGCCCTTTCCAATATGTTTTCTCATTTTTCTACCATAGAATGCTGAGATAGGTGAATTAAGATTATAATAATATTTTATCGTACTACAGACAAATGTGTGCAATAAATGATTATAGGAAGTAATTTTTCAGTGAAAAATAAAATAGGCAAAACTAATTTTTTATACTTATTTTTTTTAGTTGTAGTTGGACACAATACCTTTATTTTATTTATTTTTATGTGGTACTGAGGATCAAACCCAGGGCCTCCCCTGTGCTAGGCGAGTGCTCTACGACTGAGCCATAACCCCAGTTCTAGGCAAAACTAATTTTACTAAGATGCTTTCTATTTTTTTTTTCATAATGGAAGAGTTCAAACACTGAGTAACAGTCATACAACAATAAGCAATTCAAAAATTAAATCAGTGTTTGTTGAGCATTTACTTTATGTGAGATTGTTTAAGGTGCTGAACATGGCTGTGAGCAAGACAGACAGTCTGTGACCTCACAGAGCTTACACTCTCATTGGGGAAACTTACAAGACACACACAAAAAAATGAGAAAAGATAGTTATAAAATGTCAGTTTAAAAGTAATTTGAAGAAAATATAGATCATGCAAAGTGTATAGGACAGGGAGGATCACTCATGGTGATGAGAGCATCTTTGAGGAGGTGATATTTCAGCAGAAGCTGGATGCAATGAAACAAACTGAAAATATTGCTGGAGGAGTCTTGCTGGCAGAAAGAAGAGCAAAAGCAAAGATCTTAAAGAAAGAGGATTTGTGACTTGTTTGGGGCAACAGCTATTGAGCTGTTCAAAGTAGCTAGAGGCCAGGTCAAGTGAAGCACAGCAAACAGTGGCAAGGAGACAGTTAAGAGCCATGGCACACCAGGAGAGTTTGCTGTAGATTGACACTTCTTCCTTTGAAGGTCCTGGGAAAGTTTATGCCTATATCTCTCTATTTGATGCTTAAACCTGCATGATTGCACACTCGTGAGTACTAATGGTTTAGAGTCTCCATTTCTTCTTCTTGTAAAATGTATTTTATCTATTTTTCCATGTGCTTGTAACAGAATGTGTGGCCTCCACTCCAAGTGTGTCTGCTTTAGAAACAGCATATTTCATTGCTACTGAATTTTACATTTAATTAAGTCCTAGTTATCCCTCATTACATTCTCACACCATTTTCTATTTCTGTGCCATTTCCTATTACTGAATTCACTATACTATTTGACCATGTTTACCTTTTGTGTACAATCCTGCTATTCTTAAATGCTAGGACAGTTTGGAAAACAGCTCTTTCAGGATTATATTTCCTGGTCATGTCTTGAAATCTAAACACTTGGCAAGATTATTTGTTGACATTGTAGCCAACTTCTGGAAGCTGAGAGAAATTTAGTACTTAAACTTCTGAGTAAGCAATTTGCTCTTCTGAGAATTAATACACACTAAGTATCTGTTAACTTTTATAACATAATGTGGAGGTTATTTTATTTTCCTGGCAGGCTCTGAAGGTTAGCAATGTGTTATATGACGATACTAACTTCATCCCGGGACATCCCAAGTCCTTCAGATGGCCTTTTGAGTGCTATTTGTGGGTCCTATGTATACCAGGAAGTGTCTATGGAAATGGCAGAGTGTAGGTTTCCTCCAGTTAGGCTTCTCCTGTGTTCATTCTGTTGTGAAAAGAAGGCTCACTTATGTCAGAGCTACAGAATACAAGTAGGGTTTTTTCAAGAAGAAACCAAGCAACATTATTTCCTGACTGGGTTAATAACAAAAAAAAAGAAATCCCTAAGAAATGTGTATTCAGGTGAAAGGGGCAACACTGGGCTGATGACATGGAGCTTCTACTTTTTCACCAATCACTGCCAAACATAATGAACCAGCTCAAATCCTCAGATCTCTACTCTCCCGAATATTCCTTCTGCAGATTTCAATATTTTGACCCAGTGAAAAAGGAGGTGGGAGGGAATCCCTGAAGTTTTTTTTTTGTTCAATTAGTAACTTGCTGATACTCATTCTGAGGCACCTCAGCTTTGATTTTGCCCTTTAAAATAAATGTGGTTTTTTTTTTTTCAATGCCAAGTGATGTTACTCAAGTCTATGCTCTTCGTTAATAAGGTCCAAGTAAATCTTTGAAAAATACGGCGGAGTTTATATGGTTCTCTGAGGACTGTTTCAAGGCCAATGAAAAGAGAAGATTGATATGACACTCCTGTACAACGTCCAAAAGTGACTCAGAGCCAGAACTTAATGGCTTCATAAGCAGTCAGAATGAGTGATGCTGTTCATGAAGAAATTTTACTGAAATAATTAATTGGGTACACAGGGCAATTTCTCTTCAATATAGCATCACTCTATCATTCCTGAAGGAAAATACAGTGAGAGTCACACACACACAGAGATAATATGGTAAAACAAAATAAACAGACATGATTTCTGTCCAGAAATATAAGGTAGTATTTTAGGAAGTAAAGTAGGTAAATATGAAACAATCTAATAAATTGGCTTCTCTCTCTCTCTCTCTCTCTCTCTCTCTCTCTCTCTCTCTCTCTTTTTCCTGTTTCTGCTGTCAATTCTATGGTGTTACATTTAGGTTTAACATTAGCCTTCAAGGCTGCAGTTGAAGTTCTGAGCTCAACCAAAAGCACAAAAATAAAAATCGACTGAAAGTGTCAGCCAAGAGTACTACTGGTTCCAGGATGGTGAGAAAAATGTTTTATAAATAGTTGCTCTTTTTCTTGTCACTCCTACTGCTGTCTGATTGGAAACAACAAATGAGCAGCCCCCATCAATGACACACAAGGAAATTTGATCTGTAATAGATCTCTAACATAATAACTATCAGAAGTATGGATTTGTTAATTTCTACAATGATGTTAAAAAATAGTACCTTGTTTTTCTACTGCACATTATTGTGCATTTTCTCGTAGCCTGAAACCCCTGATTTGGGGTATTCCTAACTCAAGGCAAGACAGCAGCCAAAGTACTCTGGCAAGAGAAGAAATATAGCAGATTCTGCATTCACATCCTTTCAAAATATTAAAAAGCATTTGGTAATTGGATGATAAGATATCCATGAAGCATTTGATGCTGATGAAAAATTATTGAAATGTTCCTTTGTACACATATAAAATCTAATGTGTACAAAGGAACATTTCAATAATTTTTCTATGAGGTTTGTAGTGATTTCCTTATGACTTGTTTCAGTGGCAATTAGATAAACTATGTTCTGTACAATCATTGAGAAAACGCCCTTCAGGATATACTACAAAATTGCCTCTTTACATCCCATCTGAAGTGTAGATTCAATTTTATATTGAGTTAGGCATAAGAATAATATTTCATTGCTTCAATGATTTATGTTGTATAAAATTCTTTCTCATCCATTATATCTTCGGGTCTATGTATAATTGTATATTGTAAAATAAAAAAAAGCAAGAGTTAAAAATAAATCTGGGAACAATAAAATGGACACCACTATTATTTTTCCCCATATCCTGCATTTATGTACTAGGATGTGTAGATACAGCATTGGAAGGCAGAGCCACATATGGGAGGATAGTGTTGAATCTCACGAGATTGAGTGAGATTCAACATAGGACAGAAGATTCAAGGTAGCACAATCATAAATAGAAGTGCTCAGGGCAAAGTATAAAGAGGCAAAGACTATATCCTGAAATCAGCTCCCAAAGTTTCCTGGGTATGAGATCTGGAATCTTTGTGCATCCTCTCTATCAATGTTTCTTTAAAATTTTTTAATAAATATTTCTGTAGGCAGAGTAAAGCCCCCAAAAGATATTGACATCCAAGAGCCTATGAACACACTAAATGACATGACAAAGGGGCTTTGCAGATGTGATTAAAGTGAGGAATCTTGAGCAGGTGAGGCGAATCTGGATGAGCCAGGGGTACAAAGCAACAACTTGCTGCTCCAAATTCAGAGACCTGTGCTAGGCTTCTCATCTGCAGAACTGTATGGCAATAAATTTGTGCTGTTTTAAATGACTGAGTCTATAGTAATTTGTTGTGGTAGCAAAAGAAAACTTATACAATGCTAGTATATATTTATTTGTGAAATAAGAGACTCAACCATAAACATTTTAATTAACTCAATTTTATAACATTTTTTAAAAACTTATTGTTTATAAATTGTGTTTCCTACTGTTCAGAGTGGAAAAGACTGACCTCCCCCCACGCACAAATACATTTACTTTATGTCATATTTCAGAGGCTAGTAGGTGCATGGATACAATATTAATGGATAAAGAAACTTAGAATGTTGATTGGATTACATAGACTCACTGTCAAAAAAATGTGGTTTTTTTCCTCCTCTCTTTAGAGTGGAAAGAAAATAACTAAGGACTTTGTTTTAAAAATAGAGACCTGTTTCTTTTTCATTTCTAAACTTTGAAATAAAGAGCAGAGAAGAGCTATGAGAAACTACTGGGATTGCAGGTCTATTATTTGACTGCTTCATTTATTCATTTGCTCAATCATTCAATTAACATTTGTTGACCTCTTTCTCTTTGCCAAGCATTGTATAAAATGTGGAAGCATAAGTGAAGCATGTTATAATACCTCCTTTTGCATAGCCCTTGAATTTTTTGAGAGATTTCCTGGGATGAGGAATAATAGGCTCAAATGCCCAATTAGGGTTTTTGCTAGAGCTGAATTTGGAGCAAAGAAGCTAATACCGGCTGAAGAATAAAGGTTGGTTGAAATAATTCATTGCCAAAGTTCCTTCTAGCTCTGAAAGTGGAAATAGCTGCTCTGAAGAGTGAAATGAGAACAGCATACTGAGATTATAAAGAAACTTGGATATTCAAATTCCATGGGAGAAGTCAAATTTTTCTCTTGGCAGAAATTAGGCAAATTTACATGAGTACTACAGTTAGCAGTTGAATATAAGGGGGGAGTAAGGCTTACTATAACTAGTTTTAGATGTATTCATGCCTCTGAATCTTATTTTACATTGCTCTTATTTGTTTATATTTGGTAAATACATTGTGTGTTCCAATGTGCATTTTGCCATTGTAATGAAGAACTCCATTATAAACAGAATCATAAACAGAATCACAAAGATCTCAAACTTCTTTCAGGTTCCCAACTCTGAATAGGTTCTTCACAGCCTGGTAACTGTTAATAAGCTACAAGCACTGTTCCTATGGAGTCCACAAGGGATGGTCCACCTCCAGGGAAATCATACTGGGAGAAAATCAAAGCGACATTATCCAGTAGAAACAAGTCTCCAATTTTCCAACAGGAAGAGATCAATCCTAATTCATCTTGTAACTGAGATTTACAAAATAATAAATTTTGATTTTTTTGAAGTATAGGAAATATTGTTTCCTTCCTTGGAATTTGAAATAATAGTTTCTTGAAATGGCAAAGCACATGGGGGAAAGGGATGTAGGAATATGTCTATATCTAGGGAATCAAAGACAGGCCGAGCAGGATAAATGTTTTAATGTTTCAAAAAATCACCCTGCTCTTCAAAATTCTTTCTTTGCTATTTGACGGAAGAGTCATCTATGGCAATATTTTTAGTTTTATTCTAAAATGAACTAAGTAATGTAAAATAAGTCTCTCACTTTTTTTTTCTTTTTCTCTTTTGCCATTACAAGAAAAAAAATAAAAGAAATAGTGTTTATTTCTCCATCTGTGGTATTCAAACTTAAAATTATTTTTATCTTATAAAAATAATATATAACTATATATATGAAATAACAGTGATGACTAAATAATGTTTTTGTATTCAAACTTAAAATTATTTTTATCTTATAAAATAATATATAACTACATATATAAAAATAACAATGATTGCAAAATAATGTTTGTTCCTCCCTGTCAGCCCCCTTCCTTCACACTGAAAGATTTATGTCCCATTCCTCCCATCCTTATTCAAATTGTGTGCATTTTTGAAATATAAAGAATTTTTTGTTCTATACTATTTGCTTATTTTCAATTTCACACATAATTGACATTTTTACACAATCCCCTTGACTTTATGATATATTTAAAAATAATTTTTTAAAAACTCCACTACTTCACATATCTTGTATCAGTTTACCAATTAAGAGGTCTGTGTTTTAATTTAATTTCTAGTGGTTAGTATGTTTTCTTGAACATTCTCTCAGACAAATAATTTCTATGGTAGATGTGCTGAATCTTTTCATGCCCAAAATGTTTCTGTCTTACTTGACAGATGAACTATATCTTAGCTGGATATAGTGTTTTTAAAACACAATCCTTCATTCTCAGTCTGTAGATAATTATTCCAGTATCTTAGCTTCCATTGTAGTGATGCAAATTCTGTAGCTTAAATGGATATTTTTAGAAGTACTTTCTGTCTCTTTGCTTGTAAAATTTCTTTCTTGTTCTTGCAATTCACAGTATATCTGAAGCATGCATTCTCTTTGTCCTCCCTCTACGCCCTGCTGGATTCCTCCATCCTCCTTCATTTAACACTGGGCAAGCAAATAACTTTCCCCAGGAAGCTCTCTGGTTTCCACCACCACCTCTATTTGTCTCCTAGGTCTATTTTTTTTTCCCTTGGTCTATATTCTCTAGGCTTCTCTTTCATGCTGCTTCTTGCATTCATTTTTAAGTAGATGTTTTCTAATCCTCTGTCTTCTACTGTCCTCTTACATTTCATGTGAAACTGTTTTAACACTACTCTTTTTCACTTCTGTGAACAATTGTCCCAAACCTTATATCTAAAACTAACTCCTACTCAATCTTCAAAGCTCAGCTCGACCCTTTGCTAGCTTATTTTCTTATTTAAAAACAAAAAACAAAACCCCTTTCGTTGCATATTCAGAAATAACTTGAGATTTACAAAAATAATACATAGAAATCCTGTATACTCTCCACATAGGTCTTCCCAGTATTTGCATTTTACGTTATCTTCTGCCAAACATTAACACTGAAAGTTTAAATTAATGTTGTGTATCCTAAATGATGTTTTTCTCTTTTCTTCATTATTTTTACATATATTTATTAAAATTTCATTGTAAGGAAGATTTGTCCTTTCTCCCCCATTTGTTTATATATATGATTTATGTATATAAAGTATTAAATCATGATGAGATATAATTCATCACTACAATTATTTTGTCTTATTTGGTCATTGGGCAAATCTTCAAACTGGCTTCTATCAACTTACGACATATGCCTGTCATGTCCCTTCACTGTCTGGTCCTAGATATTTTTGTTTCATTTTATACTTTCTCTACCCCAGTCCTGAACACAAAGCCTGTCTCCTTTTACTGGAGAATGGTGTTTCTTAGTTCATTCATACTACTTTAACAAAATACCACAGACTGAGTTGATTGTAAATAATAGAAATTTAGTTCTCACAGTTCTAAAGACTGGAAAGTCCAAGATAAAGGTATCAGTGGAGTCTTGGGAGGGAGTCCACTTCTATTGATGGTACCTTTTTGCTATGTCCTCACCTGCTGGAAGTGGTGAACAAGCTCCTTCAAGTCTCTTTTGTAAGAGCACAAATTCATTCCATGAGGGCCCTAGTCTCATATTCTAATTATTTCTCAGAGTCTCAACCTTTTAATATTATTTTCTGGATAAATTTCAACTTATGAATTTTGGAGTCCACAATACCCTGACTATAATAGGTGTGTACAATAATATACCCAATACCTGTTGCTACTGGGTTATTCCTTTCAGGTTCTTGCACCAGAAAAAGTCAATAAAAATTTATACATGAGTATACACACATACAACACACACACACACACACACACACATACACACACACACACCCAATCTATAATCATATATCTACCTGTGTATATGTTAAGCACTATGAGTTCACAGCAGAAGCTCCAACTATAATATAATGGCACAGAATTTATTTTTCTTATTTTATATTTCTTTCTCTGACAGTGAGAAATCTGCCTAATTTCCACAATGTATTTGTTTTCTTAATCCTATAATACACATAAAATTGATTTTAATTGAATTACTATTCCATGACTATTCAAGAAACAAATTTACTGACTAGCATACAGTATTTATGTGCAGCATTTTTTAATCAAAAGAAATTTTATGGTTTTGTCCAAGTGGCAGAGTTTCTGTCAAAGTGATATTTTTCCAAAGTAGGTTAGCTCTTTTCTTCCCTACCTTCTTCATTGTATGTGTATCATTTGTCTGTAACAGAGTTAGATTCACTTGTTACTCTATGTATTTCATTTTTATCCACTACTACTCCCAAACAACATATATGCATCTGGTTGAGTTGATGGATTGAAAGGTTTGTGAATTGTTACCATGGTCGTAAGAGTCAGAAAAATTCAAATCCATACTCAAGAAATGGTGCCCCCATTATTCCTTCAATTCAATTCCCATCATCCCAGTCCTTCTGGTTCATTTTCTTGCACGTGCATAAGTATAGATAATGCATGGGTGTTTTAAAACTTTTTCTTATTGTCAAGGTGCTGACCACAAAGTTTACAAGAATTTGCTATATAACCAACAGTGAATAAAATTCCTAAATCAAAATATTGTCATCAAATGTGCATATTAGTATATTTTTCTTTTTTTCACTTGTTCTTTTTATTATACATGAGAGTAGAATGTATTTTGACATAGTATAATAACATGGAGTACAACTTCCAACATATTATATTTTATATATTATGTATATTTTTACTTTTCCAAGGTATTAATTGAAAAAATATTAATTATATTTATTTGTGGCATTTAACATTTGTATACAGTAATAACTACTACTTAGTTCACAGTTACTATATATCAGTTATGTGCTGAGTACTACTTTCAAAATTAATATAAAATCATTTCAATTTTTACAAGTAATGTTAGCCTAAAATGTGGGCAATACAAGTAACTAGTCAATATTCTTTCAGCCAATAAGTTACTCTGAGTCCCTTTTTCTTAACAACTGGGCTATTCATTGGACTGTCCTAAGTTTTTCTTTATGTGTGAATGACTCATGGTTCTTTGTTCATTTTTAAAAATGATTCTTTGTTTTTTTTAAAAAAAGCTCTTTAATTATTTCCTGAATTATGATAGAATATTTTTATTTACATTGTCATTTCCCCTTCAAGTAAAAGCTATGCTATTTTGGGAGGTGTATAGTTTAGTTTTTAATGCATTTAAGTGTATCAGTGTTTTCCATTATGATTTCTTGGAAGCTTGCCAAAATAGAGGACACTCAAAAGCAAAGAGAACCATAAGCTGAGGCAAATAAAATAAAATCATGTTACCTGCTATGATTTGAGAGTTGGATCCCACACAGTGGAAGACATGTGTTGGAAGCCTAAGGCCCAAATTTATATGTTCATGACATTTGGAGGTGGAACTTTTGTGAGTTAATTAGGATTATCAGGTGGGATCAGGAGAATGGGAGTTCCCATGATGGCAGTATAATTTATAAGAATAGGAAGAGGAATTTGAGCCCATAAGCTCAATTTCTCTCACCATATTGTGTTATAATACTAGAAGAATCTCACTTGAACTGACACTTTGATACTGAACTTCCCAGACTTCAAAACTGTGAGCTAACTAAACTTCTATTCTATAAAAAATTAAACCAGTCTTTGGTATTTCATTAGAACAATAGATACTGAATTAAGACACTATCCTTCGTCTCTAATCCCCACTTCCAACCTGAGGTCAGGTGTAATGACCACTGAGGTGTCCAGATATTTGGTTGAAGATTATTATGGGTATGTCTGAGTGTACTTCCAGATGGCATCAACATATGGATCAGGTAGACAGCAATGCATACTGGCTCCCCCAATTCAATCTGATAGGATGAATAAAATAAAAAAGCTGAGTAAAGGGAGAATTTGTTCTCTCCCTGTCAGACTCTCTTCAAGCTGAGATAATCAGTATTTTCATTTTTAATTTATGTATGACAGCGGAATGCATTTTAATTCTTATTACACATATAGAGCACAATTTTTCATTTCTCTGGTTGTACACATAGTATATTCACACCAATTTGTGTCTTTATACCTGTACTTTGGATAATAATGATCATCACATTCCACCATCATTAGTAACTCCATGCCCACTCCCTTCCCCTCCAACCCCTCTGCCCTATCTGAAGTCCTCTATTCTTCCCATGCTTCCACTCCCTATCCCACTATGAATCAGCCTCCTTACATCAAAGAAAATATTTGGCATTTGGTTCTCTGGGATAGGCTAACTTCACTTAGCATTATCTTCTCTAATTCCATCCGTTTACCTGCAAATGCCATGATTTTATTAACTTTTATTGCTGAGTAATATTTCATTGTGTATATATGCCACATTTTTTAATCCATTCATCTATTGAAGGGCATCTAGGTTGGTTCCACAGTTTAGCTATTGTGAATTGTGCTGCTATAAACTTAGATGTGGGTGTGTTCCTGTAGTATGCTGTTTTTAAGTCCTTTGGGTACAGACTGAGGAAAGGGATAGCTGGGTCAAATGGTGGTTCCATTCCCAGTTTTCCAAGAAATCTCCATAGTACTTTTCATATTGGCTGTACCAATTTGCAGTCCCACCAGCAGTGTATGAGTGTGCCTTTCCCCCCACATCCTTGCCAACACTTATTGTTGTTTGTATACATAATAGCTGCCATTCTGACTGGAGTGAGATGAAATCTTAGAGTGGTTTTGATTTGCATTTCTCTAATTGCTAGTAATGATTAACATTGGACTCATACCATTGTCTCTCTTGCATCTCAGGCCTTATGACTGGAACTGGAACTGTATCATCTATTCCCTTGGTCGGGACTCAGCCTCCATAAAGGTGTGAGTCAATATATATACACAAACCTTTTGATTTTGTTTCTCTGGTGACTCCTGAATAATATGGATGTCTTTTTTATTTTTACTTCTTAACACCCAGTCTATCATCATCAACAACAACAACATAATTACACTAATAATTATTTAATTCTAACAATGTAATGTGTTAAGTATTTTAAGATATATTTTCATATTTAATTCTTATAATTATCTATGATCGTAGTTATTGTTAATGCCAATTTTATAGAGGAGAGCACCAACTCTATGAGAAGTTTAAATAACCAACTTGTCTAAGGTAATCTTGAATGATGGTACCTTCTGGATCCAAATTTCTGGTGCCAAAATCTATAGTCTTTTTCCAAATAGTAATAATCCCACATTGACAAATCTTCTAGACTACAAAGTTGCTTTTAACATACCCATGGACAAATTCCATATGATTTTATCTTAAGCTACCATGATTATTTACATTTCATTTAAAAAGTTGAATTTCACTGCAGTATTTAAGTAGGTATTACTAAAGATTGAAACTCTATCTTACGTACTAAAAATTTAGTAGATTCAGGAACAAAGTATCTCCTTTAGATGAATCATATCATTGTACCTGTAAATTTTTTTCATGGACGGAATTACTTGAAACATGAGAAATTGCATAGACTCAACATTTATGATATGCTAAAGCGACAGCTCACTTTCCTTATAATGTACATTAGGAAGATGATAACAGTACTAATAAAAAAAAGTCTTACACCCTTTAATGTCAAGTGCACCATTGAATTCCTTTCCTAAATATGATTTTACCTTGGCAGCTGGCCAGACCATTGCTGCTTTATATTCCTAGTCAATATTAGTAGAAATATAAAGTCAAAGGCACATTCTATTTTAGCAATAGTGAAATGATATAATGGCATCATACGAAATGCATAAAAGTTTCCAATTTAATAATCTATACAATCTATAGAACACTAAAAGAAAAGCAGTTCACTATTAATAACTCTAAGATATTTTCAAATTAAATAGAGATGACATGTTGTAGAAATTAATTTTCTTCATTGCAGTTTTGTCCTACTTTTAGGAAAACTTGATTTAATCAATAAAACATGTGCCCGTGTGTATGTACACACAGGTGTATCAAACACTGTTGTTCCCTCACACTTCAGCATATCTTGCTCCTTCATCTCCTTGAAGTCTTTGCTCTAGGTGAACCCTTCTCAGTGATCTTTCTCTAACCACTCTATTAATAATCCAACACTTTTCTTTCTTCTCTCTCCCCCAGAATCCTCCCTCTACCTTCTATGCTCTATTTTTCTCCTTAATACCTATCACACTCTAATATCAAAAATGTAAAATTTTATGAGAGCAGGAACTATATTTTGTTCATCTGTAATACTGCTTGTCCTATAACATTGCTTGACACATAATAGGTGCTTATATATATAATATTGATTTTTTTCACTTGTCCTTTAGATTTCTTTCATGATTTTTCTTTGACATAGGACTTCTTTGGCACTTTTATCTTTCAAAATATGTGGAGGATATGTATCATTTTTGTTATCAACATTTTTTTGCTTCTATAATAGTTTTTATTGAAATTACATATAGCTGTACTCTCTCTATAAGATCTTGTAGACCAATGACTAGGAAAGACCAGTAAAGACACAGAAGAAAGTTTATCAATAAGACTACTACTAGAGTGTTGTCACTAACATTGCCTTTGTAAACTGTTTTTGACAGTAAGCTTTCTAATGTCTTTGGATCAAGTTGTTACATATGTATTTGATTTTTAATAATTGTTTAACTTGTTTTAATTAATTATACATGACAGTACAATGTTTTTATGCCCTCAGATATATCATAGATAGATGGGATATAAGTTATCATTTTTCTGATTGTACATGTTGTAGAATCACATCAGTCCATGTGATCACTACATACTTGAAAATAATCTTTATTTTCCAATTATTGAGTTCACAGTTCTATCTACTCAGGAAAACTTTTTCAAATTTATATACTTCCTGATTATTTTGTCTCCTTCGTTTATCAATTACCATGAGAAATGTGTTTAAAATTTCCCAGCAAATATCAAATGCTGGATTTATCCACTTCCTCTACAGTTGTGTCACACATGCTTTGTTTTGTATGTATTACTGAATTGCACATTATCAGATCTTCTGTTGAATTGTACCTTTAGCAATTTTTGGTAATACTTAATTTCTATTTATATTCACTTTATGACCAGCATTATTCACAATTGCCAAGATATTAAAACACCTTAAAGTCATGAATGAGTAAAGAAAATGCAGTCTAGATATACAAAATAAATCTGGTGATTAAATTGATCAAATTATGTTATGTGCATGTATAAACATGCCACAATGAAATTCACTATCCTGCATAGTTAATATGCACCAATAAGAAGTGAAAGATTAAAAAAAATACTATTTGGCTTTGGGAAAGAAGGAAATCATATCATTTGCAACAATATGGATAAACCTGGAGGACTTTCTGCTAAATGAAATAAGACACAGAAAAATATTCACTTATGATATTAAATATGATCTCAATTACATGCAGAATATTTTGAAAGTCAAATAAGTGAAATACAGACTAGAATAGTGATTATCAAGGGCAAAGAGGAACTAGAGAGAGAACCAAATCAAAGGGTACAAATGTGCATTAGGTGGAATGAATAGGTCTAGAGACTTAATGTTCAGATTGAGGAGTACAGTTAATAATATCATCTTGTATAATAAATTTTGACAAAAGAATAGATTTTAGGTTCTCATAACACACACCAAAGAGCAAAAGCATAACATGATTAATATATTAATCAGTTTGGCTCTAGTGGTCATTTCACTATGTATAAGGAAACATCACATTGTATACCTTAAATATATATAATTTTAAACATTACTAAAATTAAAAATTTAAAATAACCTCTCCTGATTTTTATGTCAGTTTTTGGTTTGTTTACCTTAGTCTGGTATTTTTCCATATTTTAACTTTCAACCTTCCTTTTTCCTACATGGAAACTTTATATTTGTAAATCTGAATGTCCTGTACTAGACCAAAAGAATTAAGATCTCTAGATAATATACCTTAAGCCTAGAGAAAAATAGTCACCTAACATGATGCTGTAGTACATCTCTTGATTGACATTATATATATCCTAGGCAGGTATGGTAGACCTAATGGCAGGGATAGAAGAATAAATATTTGTGGAAATTAATGTACCTTACAGCAACTTTGTGAGATAGTTGAAAGAGTTTTTGCATTACGGGTGGAGAACCATAGGCTTAATAATTTTCAATGATTTCTCAAGCTTACCAGAAGAAGAATTATAATCAATACCTTTGACTCCAGACTTGGTTTCTCTCACTTCAAAATACTCTCTAAGTCTTTGCTTTTTGTCAAATAAGTAAGTAAATATGGACTATAAAAGATAGTTCCAGGTAACTTATCAGGGATGTTAAAGTATATATGCCTACTGCTCATGGCAGGCTCATTGAAGGCATCACCAGGAATAAATCCATCACAAAATCCCCTTTCCAAAGTGAAATATGGCATAATTAAACCAAGATAGTCAAGCAAATAAAGGCAAGAAGGAGATAAGAACAACCTAAAATATATATTAGCCTTGAAAAATATCCAGAACTTTCCTGGGTATATAATTCATGTAATCTCTTATAAATTAGACAGTGTCACATGCCTGTAATCCCAGATGATTCAAAAGCAGAAGTAGGATTCCAAATGAGAGGCCTACCCAATTTAGAGACTGTGTCTCAAAATAAAATTAAAAAAAGGGATGGGGATATAGTCAGAGATAGAGACCTCCACCCCCACCTCCTTGCTGGTCCCAGATACAATCCCTGCTACTGTTAAAAAAAATAATCTCCTCTGAACCCTTGCACATATATCACTTAAGTAACCATAATAAAATATGTCACTGAAAAAATCATGATATTAATGAAAAATAATTGTTTGATGTTTAATGTTTGACCTACCTTTTTTATTTTATAAGCTATAGGTGTTTCCTTATTATCTCTTCCTAGCAAGTAGAAACATTTATATTAAGTAAGCTTATTTTATGCAGCAAAGTACAGAAATAGCCTTGCAGAGTTGGATATTTAAAGCAATCTATTGCTTGTCTAGTTAAGGAAATATGCCATAATCATTAAACACATGAATGGTAACAAGCCATTTCCTTAATGAATTCCTATTAAGGTATATTAAAGCCAGCTTTATAAATAGCCTTTAAAAATCATCTGGACTAACAAAATTTATGTAGCCTGCCAGATTAGTAGAGTTCTCAACTGGAATCCAGCACCTTTGGTATTCGGGAAAGTTTCCCTCCCTCTTCAGCCCTTTCCCCATTGCTGCAGCTGACAACTTCTCTCCAGCTCTCAGCTTTGCTCTCAAGCTCTGTGGAGTGTTCATTTCCTCTTTGATCCCTGCAGGGATTTGACAATGAGGAGGTGCCCTTCTTAATATTCACTTGTACTGAGTGGACTTTACCTGGGATTATAACATTGTGTAACTTTACCCAGAGTTCTGTGAAATGTCTGGACAGACACAATTCTCAGCTCTCCATTCACTGATAACAGGCTTTCTCCTAATCATTCCATTTGGACATGGGAAATCTTGACTTTCATTCTTAAGTAACCCTGAATAGCATTTTACTCACATTGAAAGTGGTGCTTTCAACCATTCCAAGGCTCTGAAGACAGGGGAGGAGTTCACAGAATCAATAGATATTTATTGAGGCTCTTCTTTGGGCCTAACACAAGACTTACTGCTGAGGTACTATATGAAGGTAATTGTCAGTTATGTTTTATGAACTGAAATAGTAAAGAATAATAACTTAGATGAAAAAGTATGTCTGAAATGTTACACTTGAACAGCTCTAAGACATCTAAGGGAAAACCTGGGAAACTAAAAAATACAAGTTCAATTCCAGACTGTTGGGACATTACACTTTAATTCAATTGCACAGCAGTGACAGTAGAGGCCACAGAACTATATATGGCTTTGAAAAGAAAAATTATACAGAATAAAATTACTTATGAATTTGTTATATATCTACCTGTGCAGGAAGGAAACAAGTTATAATGTAAGAAATCAAGAACAGATGCATGATACGTTTACCAGATACAGCATTAGGCATTCCTAGTGCATTAGCAAAGAGAATAAAACTTTAAAGAAAGATATAATCTCTTTGTACCTTCACTGAAAGCAAACCAGACCAGTGAAGTTTTATGGAGCTTCCTCTTTAGCTGTGCTCAACATTAGGTCAGAGAGAAAAGGGGGATGGCGAGGTTACTCAATTCGTGAGGTGCTGGGAAGGCCAATTAGTTTGTTGTAAAGGCAGGCATGTGAGAGTTCAGAGCCTATTGGATGATGGGACCTAAAGGCTCATTTCTTCCCTAGATAGTCATAAGAATGGGTTAAATATCTACAGAACATGGGATTCTTGTTCAGTCCATCTGGCCTATAAATCATGTTGATAATAGGGCAGAGTCTAGCTTAGGACTGGCCTATAAATAAAAAAAAAAAGATTGAAATAATTGTTGACATATTAAGGTGTTATTATACTTTAAACAAAGCAATATTTATTTCTTGTGATATGTACATTTCATCAGTCTAGAATAATTTTAAAAGGAGGGGGAAGGGCATTTATTCCAGATATTCATATTTTATTCCAGAAATACAAATGTCTTTAAATAATACCACTTTGGGAGAACTTTATAAAAAATGATTTTGAAGTTTTATCATTAGCATAATTATTTTATCTAATTTAGAGGAAGGTGCACATTTTGAAAGAGTACAGTTTGAAACATTGTGACATATACCTAGATTTGTAACACCACCACCACAATCAAGGTAGGAACACATTCTTCATCCCTAAAAGGCTGCTCATATGTTTTTGTCATCTAAAGAAAAAGTTTGTCTCTAACTCCTACTCTCATCTCCAGGCAACCACTGATATTTTTCTCTCACTATTCATTAAATTGCATCCCCTAGAATTTATATAAATGAAATCACACAGCATATAGTATTTAGGAAGGGAAGTGAACCCTGTCAGTCTTCTTTGAGCATAATTATTTTGAAATTCAGGCAATGACAATTCATAGTCAGTATTAATAGTTTATCCATTTTAATTGCTGAGCAACATATATGAATATCCCACAAATTATTGATTGATTCACATGTTGATGGAAATTTGTATTTCTTCCAGTTTCAATTATTACAAATATAACCTCTATGATCATTTGCATACAAGTCTTTTTATATGTTTTCAATTCTCCAGAAAAATATCTATACTATTGTCCCAACTTGTCATACCATTTTATATTCCTATAATCATTCAAATAAATTACATTTAGGTAAAGATTCTACACTAAAGTGGTACTATAAGTCATATGTCACATTAGTTCTGATGTTTTGCCTTATCAGAAATATCTTTGTTTTGAATAAATATTGAAGTACAGTTTTACTTGGGCACTCTGGTGCACCCCCCCAAAAAATGAGATACCACTACATGCCTACTAAAATGGCCTGAATTCATAACACTGACACCACCAAATGCTGGTAATGATGTAAAGCACCAGAAACTCTTATTCCTTGCTGATACAAGTGCCATATGGTCTAGTCACTTTGGAAGACAGTGTAGAGTCTCTTATAACACTAGACACACTCTTACTATGTGACCTTTGGTATTTACTCAGACTGCTTGAAAAAGCTTATCTGAACAAAAACCTGCGCACAGGTATTTAAAACACCTTTATTCCTAATTCTCAAAAATTGGGAATGACCGAAATGTCCTTGAGTGAGAGGATAAATCAACTTTGATATATTAAGACCATGAAATATTATTTGGGTTGAAAACAAATGAGCTATCAAGCCATGAAAAATCGTAGAGGAAATGAAAATTCATATTGCTAAATGAAAAAAGTAAACCTTTGGAAGGTATTATATGATCCAAATATGTGAAATTTTAGAAAGGCCAAACTATGAAGATAGTAGAAAGATCCCTGGTTGTCAAGAGTTGGGAGAAAGGGTGATGAGCAGTTGGAACACAGAGGATTTCTGAAGCACTTAAAATATTATATATGTTACTCTTATGGTGAATAGATAATCTTCATTTGTCCAAACTCATGTAATGTACAATGCCAAGGTAGACCCTCATTTAAACTAGGGACTCCAGGTGTTAATAATGTGTGAACATAGGTTCATCCATTATAACAAATAATTCACTCTAGTGTGGGGTATTAATGATGGGGGAGGCTGTTTATGTGTGGGAGAAGAGGTTAAATGGGATATCCTTGTACCTTTCCTCTTATTTTGCTATAAACCTAAAACTTCTCTCAAAAATTCTTAACAAATATATTATAGATAAGTGGAAGCTGATGACAAGTAATAACAATTTTCTATCTGACATGAGAAAGCTAATAAGGGAAGGGATAGAAAAAAATATGTATGAAGGGGAAGGAAGGGAAGTGGGGGGATGGGATAGGGAAAGACAGTGGAATGAATCTGACCTAACTTTCCTATATACACCAATATGCCACAGTGAATCTCACCATCATGGATACTCACAAGACACTCATTTTAAAAAAAATAACTATAAGTAAAAAACATAAAGATCAGTAGAGTAGAGGGAAGGGAACTGGAGGATGAAAAAGGGTAGGGAGAGGGGAATGATTTGAGACTGAATTAGAACAAATTATATTTCATGCTTTTATAATTATGTCAAAGTGAATCATGATGTTATATATAAGGGAGAAAAATTTTAAAAAGGTCATCAAAAAGTAATAATTTATAAAACACTTTATTATTTTTTCTGGGCTTTGTGATTTCTGTGTTGTCAACTTTTTGAGATGCATGGTGTGTTGTGACTTCTCATTCTAAATAAATCTTCATTTTTGTGTGAGTAAAATGAATGTTTAGGGAATATAGTACCTTTAGATTAAAAGTAATTATCATCACTCAAGTGACATTTCATATCCTTTTCTAGTATATGTAAGTTATTCTCACTTTATCCCTCCTCAGTCATCACTGGAAGTGGACTGTTAAAGGGGAAAACAAGAGATAGTATTGTCAAAGCAACTAACAATGTGACCTGTAGAGGAGAACAGCCTCAGAATTCATCCTTGGCTCTGCCATTTATCCTTATGATCTCAGAATATTTGATCTTCTAAAGCTCTATTTCTTTATTTACCTATTCCCATTATATTAAGGCTTAGTTGACAATCAAAAGTTATATCTATATATCTATATACATATATAGATATATACACACATATATTCATATATATTATGTACATTATATTTTGATATATATATGATATATATAGTGAAATGATTAAAGGCTAATATCAATCACCTAATATCCTTTTTTTATTATGAAAACATTTAATATTGACTCAAGAATTTTCAAGTATATATAAATTACTAATAATTGTAGTAGCAATGGTGTATAATAGGTCTCCAGAATTTATTTATCATATTTAACTGAAATGTCCTACCCTTTGACCATCACCTCCCAACTCCTCTCCATCTCTCAGCCTCTATAACTGACATTCTATTCATTTCCTATGAGTTCAATATTTTTAGATTCCACATGTAAATGGAATTTTGCAGCATTCATCCTCCTGTTCCTAGCTTATTTCTCTTAGTGTAATATTCAATAAGTTCATCTATATATCCCAAATGACAGTGTTTCCTTCTTTTTAAAGGGTAGATATTATGCTATTTTGTATAGATATTCACATTATCTTTATCAATTCATCTGTGGATGGACTTAGATTAATTTAATTTTTCACTTTTGTGAATAATCCTCCAATGAATGTTGGAGTGCAATACCTTTTGACATACTGATTTCATTTCCTTTGGACATACATGAATAGTAGAATTGCTGGATCATATGGTTGTTCTGTTTTTAATTTTTTGAGGAACATCCATACTGTTTTTAATTGAGGGTTTACTGATTTAAATTCCCTCCCACAGTGTGCAAGGGTTCCCTTGCAGTGTGCAAGGGTTCCCTTTCCCCAGAATCCTCACCAACACTTGTTACCTGTTGTCTTTTTGATCATAGTCATTCTAGCAGATGTGAGATGATGTCTCATTGTGATTTAAATTTGCATTTCCCTGATGGCTGGTGAGACTGGGTGCTTTTATAAATAAATATGTTGGTCATTTATGTGTCTTCTTTTCATAAATGTTTATTCAGATTTTTTCTCAATTTTTGACTGGGTTATTTGTTTTCTTGCTAATGAGTTGTTTGAGTTATTTATATATTCTGGATATTAACCCCTGTCAGACAAACAGTTTGCAAATATTTTCTCTAATTTTGTAGGTTGTCATTTAACTCTGTTAATTGTTTCTTTGCTGTGCATAAGCTTTTTAGTTGGAAACAGAACAGTCCTATTTATCTATTTTTACTTGTTACTCATGCTTTTGGGTTTAGATAAACAAAAATCACTTCCCAGATTTATGTCATAGAGTTTTTGTCCAATATTTTCTTTTAGTAGCTTCATATTTTCAGGTCTTAAATTTAAGTCTTAAGTTCATTTCAAGGTTACTTTTGTATATGACAGGAATTAAAGGCTAATTTCACTTTTCTTCATGGGGATGTCCAGTTTTCCCAGTAGCACTGATTGAAATCATCGTTT
The DNA here is from genome assembly GCF_045843805.1 of Urocitellus parryii. NCBI lineage: Eukaryota > Metazoa > Chordata > Mammalia > Rodentia > Sciuridae > Urocitellus > Urocitellus parryii. The sequence continues at coordinate 105,225,600 of NC_135531.1, forward strand.
CCCTGCTGTATTCTTGCCACCTATGTTGAAAATCAGTTAACTGAAAACGCATAGGTTTATTTCTAGGTTCTAGATTCTCTTCTATTGGTCCATGCTTCTGTTTTTTTTTTTTTTTTAGTTGGATGCGATACCTTTACTTTATTTGTTTATTTTTATGTGGTGAAGGGGACTGAACCCAGTGCCCCATGCATGCTAGGCAAGTGCTTTACCACTGAGCCATAATCCCATCCCACCATGCTTCTGTTTTAATGCCAGCACCATGTTGTTTTTTAGTATGGTGTGATAATCAGCTTTTTGTCACTATGACCAAAGTACTTGCCAACAATAACTTAGAGAAGGAAAACATTATGGGTTTCAGAGGTCTCTGAACCTAAGTTGATGGCAGACCATCAAGGCAGAAAGACATGGCGGAGAGAGGCTATTCTCTGCATGGAAGTCAGGAACTAGAGGGTGGGGGAATGAAAGAGGGTGCATAAGAGAGAGAGATAAGGAGCCATGAACAACATATAAACTAAAATCATGCCCCTAGGTACCTACTTCCTCCACCCATGCCACAACTGCGTATAGTTACCACCCAATATAGTAATGCTTATCACTGATCAGGTAATAGCTTGAATAATCTAACCATTTCACCTCTGAACATTCCTACATTAACAGGAGTTGTTGAAGGATACCTCATATATAAACATGCATAGGGCTCTATAGTATATTTTGAAAACACGTAATATGATGCCTTCAGTTTTCAAATTTTTTTCAAAATTGTTATTGGTATTTGGGCTTTTTTGTGATTCCACATGGATTTGACAGTTATTTTTTTACTATTTTTTGTAAAAAAAATGCCTTTGAACTTGTGTTAGGGATTACATCGAACCTGTATATTGCTTTGGGTAGTCTGGGCCTGTTGGTGATATTAATTCTTCCAGTTTATGAACACAGGTTAACTTTTGTTTATTTTTGCACCTTTGTTGATTTTTTTCATCAGTGTTTTATAGTCTTCAGTGCACCAGGCTTTTTTTAAAATTTAAATTTATTATTAAATAGATCTTTTTCTTTTCCTGCTATCATAAATAGAATTATTTTCTTCATTTTGGGGGGCTAATTTGTTACAAGTGTAAACAAATGATATTGAGTTTTGCAAGTTTATTTTTTTAACCCTGAAACTTTGATTGATTTGTTAGTTCTAATATTTTTTGGTGGAGTCTTTAAGGTTATATATATATATATATATATATATATATATGCCATGTACGGTACGTTTAGTGATTCAACACAACATTTGCTTACCCTGTTCTGTTGTCATCATCACTTCTGCCTACTAACAGAAGATGGATAATTCCTAGTTATTTTCTATATAAGACATATGGTGTTTAAGAAAGGAATAAAATTCAATATGGAAGCAAAGAAGGTCATTAGAGACTGGCTAGTACAATTATCTCAGTGTAAAGACAAAGGAGACTTTGAAATGGTGGCTTTTCATAACTTTTATTGTGTGTTTAAGATAATTTCAGAAGAAATGAGAGTCAGACATATGTTTCTTGTACCATCTTGAATTTGGATGCCCCATCTAGTCCACTCATGTATTTTTTTGAAGAATAGTATATCAACTAAAATAATTTTTAACATCATTAGACTACATGCCTATTTGTATTTAAAAATGGTTTATCACATGAGTTTGGCATCTCTCTACATGTGGCTATTGTAATTCTCCTACTTTATAGAGAGCTTTGAGAATGATTTTTTTCTGGACAATCATTAAATAAATGCATGCTTATCAAAATAAATGGCACCCAGAAGCTTCCTTCTCTTTTCTGTTCTCAGCTGTTCAAATTAAATGTAACTGTAGATATGACTGAATTAGAGTTTTCACTTTATAGTTAACTTTCTGTTGATTGGGTAGGGTGCTGGTAATATTCTGTTTTTCTGTAGGAAGGTGGCTTTCATGATTGAGTTCCTTGTGTAAAAATTCACTTACTGAACATTTGTGATTTATGTACTCTTTTGCATGTATGTTTTACATGGATAAAATGTTTACTTACAAAAAGAAATCAAAATTATGTAGAATTTCTGTTTTTAATCTATACCTTCCAAGAATTAACTGGTTTGGAAAGTCACAAGAGATAACTGAAAAGTAAACATACAAAAATGATAAATGTTTCACTGAATAATTTTCAGAATATTAACTCTAATTTACATAATGAAAGCATAGCAAATAAAATTCAACATGTATTTTAAATCAAAAGAAGTCTTCCAGTCTGTAATCCTCAAATTTTCTGTTTCTCTGATAGCACTTTTTTTTTTTTCTATTAATGCTACAGACTTTTTGTGTCTTCTTTTATATCTTCTCTTTTCTTATATCCCAAAGGAATCTGTGCTGGGGGGATAGGAAAAAATATGCACTGAGTTTATCACCTTGATCGGATAATTCATAGTATTTTTTATTTTCACTCACTCTATTTGAGATCCAGAGTTGAGCCCTAGGGAAATATGATGAGCCAGGTTGTGCAATTGTAAGGAGGTTGAATAAGAAATGTGGAAGAAGCACATTCACTGATCACATTAGCACAGCAGATACTAAAAGAAATGGGCAATGGAGTGAGAAGTGAGAGAAAACTTCTTTTTTCTTATATCATATTCCGAGTGCATCCAGTTTGAAGTAGCAAGTGATATGATTTGCTGACCATATGGTAACTAGAGAAAGGATCAAACAGCAAACATTGATAATAACCCACAGATTTTATAGCCATAAATAGCAGACATATTCTGAGAACTGAGAGCAAAGGAAAACGTAAGACTCTTCAAAGGAAATTTCATTGTCAGAATCCTTTGAACAGGTTTATTCCTAACACTTGGCTATGGTTTTTCAAAGGTACATTTTGAAATATCAGTAAGATCATATGACACATTGGACAGCTTATTCTTTTAAGTGGTTATCACTTTCCAATGCAGTTTAAAAAAATAAACTTTGCCCACACATCTACCTTATACTATTTTTTTAATGTAGAAGCTCTTCCAATTGGTAAAAGAAATCAGTTCTATGAAAATGACAGATAATTTGGCAGCAAACATCAGTAGCCCAAAGGATTGTTATACTTTTTGAATTGTAATTTCAATTATTGAAAACTGTTCATGCCTGCAATTTGATTTCTCTCATGCCTAACCTAATCTTTTCTTGTTTTGAGCCTGCAGGACTATGCTAATTTATGAATAGTGAAGAATTTATTGGCAATTCATTTCAATTTATTGTAAGCAGAAACCTCAGGGCCTTTTAAATTCCTTCTATCAAGAACTAGACTCAGTAATTGGTGAAACAGCTACCAATCTCGTGGACTACTTATAAGCACCTACCTGGAGTTTTTAATTCATTTAAGGGAGAATTTTTTCCCTGATTTTAATTTGTTACTTTTCTACATAGTTTTGCTTTCTGATTTCCTGCTTTCATAAACTCTACTTTCCTTCTGTCTTCTAGTTTCTTTTTAGTTAAGAAAATAATTATTGGATATTCACCAGCTCACTCCTTCTCCCTGAATATGAGCACCTTAACTTCGTGTCTCCTATCAAGCCATTTGTTAAATGTTAAGGATAATTTACATGATGCACACATTAAGGTGTGAAGCATAACTAATAAAATTTAAAATGACATCATAAAGAAGTATGTATTTGAATTTCTTTCAGCTGATTATCAGTATTTTTATCTTTTTGTAGTTGAAGATGGACAACACACTTTTAGTTTACTTGTTTATTTTTATGTGGTGCTAAGGATGGAACCCAGTACCTCACATATGTGAGGCAAATGCTCTGCCACTGAGCTACAGCCCTAGCTCTTGATTGTCAATCTTGAATTGGAATGATTATCAATCTTGGCTCAGCTCTATGAACTAGCTCTATTTCTTTGGACAAATGTTGCAACATTCTGGAATCCATTATCAATGTTTACAAAATGAATAAGAATTTAGTTCTGTTGTTATTATTATATTGTAATCTAAGAATTATTTGATAAATGTTGCATAATTCCTCAGTGTATAATGTTGTTTGAATCACTGTGAAAGATTGAAATATGTTTTGCTTTATATTTTGTGATTCTACTGCAAAAAGGTAAGGCAATATAAATAAAGCAAAAGATACAAGATGTTATTTGATGAAGAAAAATAATAATGTATATTATTTGTTCAAATATTAAAGACAAGAAGTTGTGGAAAGGTAAGGAAATTCCAGAAAAAGTTATAAATTGAATGACTCATCTATTCATTTGTATGCTTTTTTATTAATTAAACAAACATTTCTGAACGCTGTGGCAGGTGCTTGGAATCCCCCAAATCAGTAAGACTTAATCCCTATCTGCAAGGACCTTAGAATTTTACTAGGGATAGAGAAATATAGAAGAAGAAAATGCAGTTCTTTTGTAGGTACTATAATTCAAATCATAGAGAAATATTTAAATTCATTATATTTGGAACATGGGATTGGTTGGATTATTTAAAATAAGAGAAATCAATCTTAACTAGCTTATGTTGAAGATATAGGGATGTATCTTTATGAAAATGAATCTGGGTAGCTAGATGGAATCAGGATCAGAAGCTAAATAAATGGTGACATGGCTTTCTCAAGTTGTCTTGTTCCTTTCTGTACATATGAACATATTTGGTAGTAAAGAAAAGCAATAATGAAGATTTGCTTCATTAGTACAGCAGTATTACAATAAGAGTTCATAGTCACACTCAAATCTGGTTTGCAGAATTATTTGAAGTATGTTCTTATGCACCAACATGGAGATTATACAATGTGGGCAAGTCCAAGGGCAAATACAGTGAATTCATTCTGGCATTTATTATGTAGCTTCTAGGAATAGAAATGAGAGGCATTGAGTACAAGTATAGAGATAGTAATGATTGTAGTATACTCCAATGGCAATGGGTAAGTCTTTCTAAAAATAAAAGCAGAAACCAACTTATACACAACAATAATTTGTGATGATTTTAATGGGTAGAAAATTCATGTCATATATACAAGAGCAACCATGCTTTCGTTATGTGACATATTGCTAGGATTGGTATCAGTACTCAGTAAATAATTTGTTGTATGAATGAAATAACATTTCAAGGTCAGGAACTAAGGAAAATGCTGCACTTGATTCAAAGGTGCTTTGTTCAAGTGGCTTTGTTTAGTTTATCACTTAATGCATGACAAAATTAATAGGAGGCACAATGCCATAATACTGCTTACAATAGTTTTTTTTTAAAGAGTCCATAATTCTTGAGCAAAAACTTACGTATTCAAACAACAGATTACCTAATCTTGTCATTTGCTTTTTATAGCTAACCATTTTGAACTATACAAATAACTCTAACATTTGAAATTAATACAGGGGAAATTACTGTGCTCTTGAAAGTCTGAAATTCTCCAGCCTTTAACCCATTGAAATGACAGATTTTGTAAGTCAATGTTTGCCCTTGTAAAGTTTGCTTAAGAATGAAATTATATTGCACAGAGGAGGCAGACGATGCTCCTTTTCAGCATTCAATATTTGCAGTCCCAACTATGAGGACAAATGCCTCTGACGAGACAAGTTCTAGTACACAGTGTAAAGGAGAGTGATCACCCAGAAAATTAGCCAAAGTGACATTTTTGGGATCTACTTGACAGACCACCTTGTTAATGGAATGAGTGACTTAATATGGTAAAATCTCTGAAAATTAATCTACATATTTAATGCAATTCCATTCAAAATTTTAGCAGATTTTCTGTGGAAACTAGTAAGCAATCTATATAGAATTACAAAGAGCTTTGTGTACAAATACAAAGAGCTGAGTGCTATGAAGACGTTTTTAAAGGAGAGTAATATTAGAGATATGTATGTTACTCAATAGAAAGTCTTACTGTAAAGTCTTATTACTTAAGACTATTTTGGAATTTCTATAAGGATGATCAAATTTTCTAAGGGAACAGAATAGATTTTGATAACCTAACACATTTATGAGCACTTGATTTATGATAAAGGTGGTACTGCAAAGCAGTAGAACAAGGAAATTTTGAAAAATAAAAACTTGGGATGCTTGGATATCCAAGTAGAAATAAACATTAGTCATTCCTCATACTATATGCAAAATCTAACTGAAGGAGAATTAGGTATAAATATAAAAACAAATATGAATGTACCTAGAAGACAACATACTCAAATGTCTTCTTCATTTGGATATACCAAAAGATTGCTTAAACAGTGCACATGAAACATAAAAACACAGCAATCATGACTGACAAACTAAACCACATTACTATCAGAGAGAACTGCTCATAATGAGTCACCTTTAAGACAATCAGATTGCATCATGGGAGAAGATACTTACAAAACACGCAGCTCAAAATAATTTTTCTAAACTACATAAAATCTCTTACAGATCAATATGAAAAAATAATTAGACAACCCAATATAAACAGGAGAATATTTAAATGCATACTTTACAAAAACATAACACAATGACCAATAAACATATGAAAGCACACTCTATCTTGATAACTACCAGGAATGATAACAGTATTCAAGTCAAATATAACTTTACCCTCACTATGATAACTAAAATTTTCACATACTAACCAAAATGTTAGTAAAAATTTCAGGCAAGTAAAATATTCTTACACTCCTTTGGATGGTATAAATTAGTACACGTAGTTTGGAAAACTGACAGAATCTCTCAAAGTTGAGTATATAACATAATCTATGTTTTAAAAATATCACTATAATATAAATACTTAATAAAGGAGTTCATGTGTGGATCAGAAGATATATACCAGAATTTTTTTAATAAAAGTATATTTGCCCTGGAACAAATGAATCAAATGTGGTCTAATCATACACAGAAATGAAAATGAATGGGGTACTGCTATGGGAATAAATTTGGATGAAACTCAGTCATAAATATTAGAAAAGAAATAAGAGAAAAATATATACTGCATGGTTCTAGTGCTGTAAAACTCAGAACTAATCTTTGGATCTGATACTTGACTATTACAGAAGAATGGAGAGATGTTATCAGGGTTATTGCTGACTGGGAAGAGGCATGAGAAGGTTCATGAGGTACAGAAATTGTATGTTTTACAATTTGATTTGCAAGTTCTTGGATGTGTTCATTGGTGATAATTCTGATACATACTCAAGTTTTCTGACATTTGAAGGAATTGGTTAAACATTCATAAAGTAGTGTGGCCAGCGGAGCACATAGGTTTTGTTTATTGGCTATTTTTTCTCCAGGTTAAAAAACCTTTTGTCTCTCAGTGCCTATTAATAAAGGTCCAGCACTGAATCATACTGCAAAGGAAGGCACTTGTTATTTAAAAGTAAAATAAACACGCTATAAGATTATATTTTGTGCCTGGAAATTAAGAACCATCTATTATTTTCATCCCCATCATCATTTTGATGGGTTTGAAGTATAAAAGACTTAGAGAAGTTAATTTCATAAAGGTTCCCTCAAGTTTTTGAATCAAATATGAATAGAGAATAAGTTAAATGCTGGACTTTTGATTGGCTTCCATTACTAAGAGGTTTATGGACAGTAATTCTTAAATACCTCTTCAGTAAATGTAACATGGGCCTTAAAATGTTTTAGGTTCTATTATTGTTACCATTTCTACTGAAAAAAAGAAAAAAGAGAGAGAAATAATGAGGATAAAGGAAAAATATAACTTTATTGTGAACATTTTTACTTTTATTTTAAAAATATAAAAAGAGCTGGGCAAGGTGGTGCAGTCCTATAATCCCAGTGGCTCAGGAGGCTGAGTCAGAAGGAAGGTAAGTTCAAAGCCAGCCTCAGCAAAAGCATGATTGCCCCAGAGTTCAATCCCTGGTGCCTTTACCTGCAAAAAGAAAATTGTCTTAGTCTGTTTAGTCTGTTATAACAAAATACAATAAATGGCTGCTTATAAACAACATATTTCTTATGGTTCTAAAGTCTGGATATCTAAGATCAAGGCATCGACACATCAATATCTTTTGAGGGCTCACCTTTTGGTTGATAGAAATAGACAGCAATTTCTCCCTATATCCTCAGATGCTAGAAGGGTAGAAGGCTATCATTAGGGTCTCTTTCAGATGGTCACTAATTCACATCATGAAGACTTTCATGATCTCATCACTTTACAAATGTTCTGCCTCTAATGTCATCACTGTAGGGGGTTAGGATTTCAATATGACTTTTCAGAATACATAAATATTCAGTCCATTATAAATATACACTAAAAAGATACATCTTTAGTTGACAATATTATGACTTTTAATTTTTTTTCATTTTGCTCCTAGTATATTTTCTAATTTTCTATAATGGACATGTACCTGAAATTAGTTACATGATTATAAAACAAAAGACTTAAAAATTGATATGAGCAACTATTTTCTCATATCTTATTTAAAATTAAGAAAACCGTCAGTACTGAAGAAGAAACTTTACACTATTTCAGTTCAACTACTAGCCAGGTGCATACGTCCTGATGCTTTTCTTCTTTTTGACCCACAGGAACAATATTCCTTCATGTAGGACTAAGCTGAATAAAGGGGAGCAAGGATAATAAGTTAGAGTTCATGCAAGCTGCTCTTGGAGTTAAAAATAATGGTCTGCAGTAAGATTGCCTGCCTACTGCACCCCCTAAAATGACAGAGGAATTTTTAGTCATCCTGTCTTTCATGGTGAGTGTTCTGACATGCAGTTAGTTTGTACACCAGCTACTTTGATATGCTATTTTTCTATTCTAGAATAGGAAAATTTGAAGAGATAATAGCATGCAAAATAAATAATAAATCATTTTTTGTACAGGCATATATTTGCCTGTCATAATGCCAGATTTTCTGAAAAGATGAGAAAGCTCTAGGCAAAAGTAATTAATGAATTAATTTCCAAAATAAAATTGAATGTGCTAATTAATTTTTTCCTTCATAGTGGGAAACATTAAATCTTATAACTTTCTATTATTAGTCTCCTAATAGTAGATTACCTACTTTTTATTTCACTTAAAGTTGTACTTTACATTAAAATTCACTGACAATAAACTAGAAACATAACCTGAGAAAATAATATACAGTACATCATAGCACAAGTATAACAATCATTAAGATCTTATACCAAATCTCCAAAGCTATAAAAGAATGGCTATTCCAGTGCTTACTATAGAGGAGAAAGAATTTGGATAAGTATCTATACTGAGAAATAAAGGTATTAATTTTAGAAAAATTTCTGTAATATTTATAGATTGGTAAAATTAATTGGTTACTTCCACATTCCACATCCATCTCAAGTGATATTTAATAAGCATGCTGTAAGAATACCAAATGTAAAGGAGCTGACATTTTAAACAATGATGAATATTTTTTAATTTATAATAAATTAACTACTCAAAATAACATATTGACATGATTTGTTGAACCATAATGATTTTAGAATTTTCATTAGATATTTCTTTTATTCTTTGAACTCTTACATGTTGTTTCACTTATTTACTTTTCTATATTACAAAAAAAATATTGTATAATTTGGAAATCACTCAGTGTATCAAATCAATTTGTCTGCAACCTAATGAATGAGAACCAAAGTGGGTTTGAGAATCTCAAACACCAAGTTTTAGTACAAACTCTGATCATCTGGAAATTTACAAAATCTCTACTTCATTCTGTCATGTTTGAGAAGAGCACTTGATTTGGAGTTGGAAGACAATCTTTTAGTTCTAGCTCAGTCACTTGAGTGGGGGTCCCCTGGAGGGATAGAATGCTTGGAAGTCTCAGTGAAGATGTTCCTCTGTGAGCCTGCTACATCAAATTGTGAGAATCATTGAATACTGTGAATATCATTAGTGATCTTGAGGATCATCTCTCCATCCCTTTTTTAAAAAGAGGAAGAGTTTTAGCAGACAAGATGGGAGAGATTTAACAAAAAGAAAGGTCTCAAGGGAAGTGAAGAGAGGCAAAGTCAGTGTCAAGATCTGATGAATAAAAAGATATAAGGGAGAAAAAAACATTAGAAATAAAAAATTCACTATTTGAGTTGCAGTTTTACCCATTGATTAGAAGAGTAAAAACTGGTATTCTGAAGACATACTAACAAGAGGTAAACTTAAGATGAGCATATAGGCAGGCATAAAATAGGTGTTCTAACAGCTAGATGGAGAAATGTGAATTTTTGCTATAATTGAATCTTTAATGTGAATAGGAAAATTGATATAGCACTATTCATGGTCATTGTTATCTTTCTTATTTATGCATTAACAAATCCTCCTAAAATATTTCAAAGACATAAGCTTTAGCTGATACGCACACGTCCTTACTCTTTAAAATCATGAAAAGGAAACAAATTGGAACAGGAAAATGATTTTGTTTTTATTCTTTCTTCAACTTGAGATTTATTGGTATCTAAGGCAGTCACATCCCCCTTTAATAAAGCCTCCCATTTTTCAGTTACTCCCTTTATATCACCTTGTACATTTCATTATAATTGGGTTCATATACTGTAATCACTGTCTCCCTCACAGGAGCCAAGGTTCCAAGATGAAAGAAACCCCATTAGTGCTGACACCATTTCATCACCAGAGCCTATTATATAGTTACTAAATCCATAGTTTAAATTAGATATACTTGGCATTGTGGAAAACAGTTTATTTTTTAATAGATGAGACTAGTATTATGGTTTAGATATTAGGTATCCCTGAAAAGCTCATGTGTTAGACAATGCAAGAAAGTTTAGAGGTGAAATGATTTGGTTATGAGAGTTTTAACCTAATCATTGCATTAATCCAGTTGAATGCATTAACTGGCTGGTAACCATAGGCAAGCAGGGTGTGTTTAGAGAAAACAAGTCATTGAGGGCATGCCTTTTGGGTATACACTTTATCCCTGGTGAGTAGAGCAGTCTCTCCAATTGATTGCCATGTCCTGAGGTGCTCCCCTGTTCCACACACTCCTACCATGATGTTCTGACTCATTTCAGGCCCAGAGCAATAGAGTTGACTGCCCATGGACTGAGAATTCTGAAACCGTGAGCACCAAAAAAAAACTTTTCCTCTTATAAATTTGTTCAGGTCGTTTTGGTAAAACTTACTAAAACAACTAGAATATTGAATGATGGTCTCTTAAGGAAATTAATATAAACTCTTTTCACAGACAATATATTGACCAATAACTACATTAGTGAAGTTTGGTGCCAAAAGAACATAATCCTAAATTATAAATGTTGACTATGTACTGTGTAAGATAAGGTCAATTGTGAAAAAGGAATAAAAAAATGTGGAAAGTACTTTTGAGAGATTGGACATAGGAACAATACTTATGTCTGTTCATATGTCATAAACATGTCATAGATTTGTGATTTCCTCTAAGATGTATGTAACAGATATATGATTATGTCCCATTGCACAGAGCATTTATGATGAAATTAGATTGGTTTTAATATAATGCAATTTATGTTTTTCTGAGTATACTTAAGGAGTTTTGTAGCACTATTTGTTGATCAAATACGAAAATTGGAAACAAATTGAATTAGATATTAAAATAATTTTATTTATCTGTATATCCATTAAAAAGTGCTTGATGTAATAGAAGCAGGGGCTTATAAGCTACAGGCAAGTTTACCCTGAGAAAGAAGAAAGTAATATCATTGGAGAAAAAAACTTCTACAAAACCAAGTGTGTTGGTGCATGTCTGTAATCCCAGTGACTTGAGAAGCTGAGGCAGGAAGATCACAAGTTTGATACCAGCCTCAGCATCTTAGTGAGGCATTAAGAAATTTAGTGAGACTGTCTCAATCTCCATTACCAAAACAAGAAACAAAGAAAAAACAATAAAAACTTAAAACTGCTACAAATATTCTCTAGATGCTCTGAAAATACTGATAACTACACCATCAAAACAATTCACTGATTTTTAAAAATCAACCCTCAGAACATCTAATGATAATATTAGGAGAATATTGATTTCAGAAAAAAAGATTAAGGTTGTTAATTTCAACTTGTTCCTGGAGTTAAATAAGTGGCTGATGAGACAGAAGTAATAGAAAGTTGAACAAACACAAATACAGAATTTTGATGATGCTAACCATAAAGGAACTGAGAAACTTACACTTTCAGATAGGCACATGTATAGTAGGATTTAGGGAATCAGACTACTTTTAAAATTTCTTAGTGAATGAAAGACTTTCTTAAAATTTTTATTGGTGCATTATAACTATATATAATAGTGACATTCAAGGTGAGATACTGCTATATGCATAAAACATAATGTGGTCAACTTCTTTCCCCAGTATCTCTTCTTTCCCTTCATTCATCCCTCCCTTCCCCCAACACCCTTTTTCTCTTCCACTGGTCTGCCTTCTATTTTCATAAGATGACTTTTTTTAAACTCTCTGGTTTCCACATATGACCCTTGACTTTCTATGTCTGGATTATTTCACTTAATATGATATTCTACAGTTCCATCCATTTTCTGCAAATGACATAATTTTGTCATTCTTTATGTCTAAGTAAAATTCCATTGCATATATACCACATTTTATTCATCCATTCATCTGTTGACATACACCTAGTCTGGTTGCATATCTTGGGTATTGTGAATTATGTGCTAGAAACATGGCTATTCAGGTATTGCTATTGCATACTGACTTTAATTCTTTAGGATGAAAACCAAGGAGTGGTATAGGAGATTCACATGGTGGTTCCATTTCTAGTCTTTTTTTTGATATTTACTTTTTTTTTACTTTTTAAATTGATTTCTTAAAAATAAATTCTTATTACACATATACAGCACATTTTTTTATATCTCTGGTTATATATAAAGTATATTCACACCAATTCCTGTCTTCATACATGTACTTTGGATAATGATCTCCATCACATTCCACCATCTTTGCTAACCCCCTGCCCCCTCCCTTCCCCTCTTACTCCTCTACCCTACTCAAAGTTTTTCTATTCCTCCCATGCTCCCCCTCCCTACCCCACTATGAATCAGCCTCCATATATCAGAGAAAATATTTGGCATTTGTTTTTTTGGGATTGGCTAATTCAGTTAGCATTATCTTCTCCAATGCCATCCATTCACCTGCAAATGCCATGATTTTATCCTCTTTTATTGCTGAGTAATATTCCATTGTGTATACATGCCACATTTTTTTCTATCCATTCATCTTCTGAAGGGCATCTAAGTTGGTTCCACAGTTTAACTATTGTGAATTGTGCTGCTATAAACATTGCTGTGGCTATGTCCCTGTAGTATGCTGTTTTTAAGTCCTTTGAGTATAGATTAAGAAGATGGATACCTGGGTCAAATGGTAGTTCCATTCCCAGTTTTCCAAGGAATCTCCACACTGCGTATAATAGAAGAAAAAGTAGGCTTTAATCTCCATTATGTGAGATTAGACCCCAACTTCCTTAATAAGACTTCTACAGTGCAAAAATTAAAACCAAGAATCAATAAATGGGATGGATTCAACCTAAAAAGTTTCTTCTCAGCAAAAGAAACAATCTGTGATGTGAATAGAGAGCCTACATCTTGGGAGCAAATTTTTACCCCTCACACATCAGATAGAGCACTAATCTCCAGGGTAAATAAAGAACTCAAAAAGCTAAACACCAAAAAATAAATAACCCAATCAATAAATGGGCCAAGAACCTGAACAGACACTTCTCAGAAGATGAAATACAATCAATCAACAAATATATGAAAAAATGTTCATCGACTCTAGCAATTAGAGAAATACATATCAAAACTACTCTAAGATATCATCTCACTCTAGTCAGAATGGTGGCTATCATGAAGACAAACAACAATAAGTGTTGGCAAGGATGTGGGGGGAAAGGTACACTCATACATTGCTGGTGGGACTACAAATTGGTGCAGCCAATATAGAAAGCATTTCTAGTCTTTTGAGAACCTCCAAATTTGTTTCTATAGTAATTGTATCCTGCCCATGTCCCACACAGGTGGTGGAAACTGTGTTCCTTTGTGTGGAGTACTCTGTGACATAAAGCTAAGAAAAAAAGGTGGCCCAAAACCACACTACACAGCAATTTCAGAAAGTGTGGGTGGGATGGTTCTTTGACCTTCCAGGTCATGCTTCCACAATGGAAAGAGAGAAAGCACCCACATTTGGTTTATTTATACAAGGGAACTTCAAAGGTTTTCCATGGGAATGATCTTTTGCCAAACAAGGTAGTGGGTGGGCTGTTACTTCCCAGTAGGTTACGCCCAACCCCGGAGCGCTGAGAACTGTCTCACTAGTAGAGCTAGGACAGACACCTCATGCTGGGGGCAGTCTACACATGGGAATGCCAGAATGACTCCCAATTGGAGACCTAAGTACCCCATGGCTCAGTACCAAGTAAAAGACCACTCAAGTAGCTTCACAGGTGGTCACGTACCACAGTTGAACTAATTTACAATCTCACCAACAGTGTATGAATGTTAAATTTCCCCACATTCTTGCCAGCAATTATTGTTATTTGTGTTCTTGATGATTGCCATTCTAACTAGAATGAGATAAAAATCTCAACATAGTTTTGGATTTCCCTAATTTCTAAGATGCTGAACACTTTTCATGAATTTGTTGTCTATTTAAATTTCTTATTTTTAGAAATATCTCTTTAGTTCATTTGTTCATTTATTGATTGAGTTATTGTGTGTGTGTGCATGTGTGTGTGTGTGTGTGTGTGTGTGTGTTAAGTTTTTTGAGTTCTTTGTATATTATGGATATTAATCTTCTTTCAGAAGAGTAATTGGAAAAGATTTTCTTCCACTCCATGGACTCCTTATTTATATTCTTCATTGTTTCTTTTGCTAGGCAGATGCCATCTCATTTATTAAATCTTTGTTTTTTTTCTTGACTTTAGAATTCTTATTGAGGAAGTTGTCACCTGTGTCTATATGCAACAGTGTTGACCATGTGTTTACTTTTAAATGATGTAAAATTTCTGTTCTAATTCCTATGTCTTTAGTCCACTTCAAGGTGACTTTTGTGTTGGGTAAGACAGGTTTATTCTTCCACATATAGTTATTTAGTTTTCCTATCACTATTTGTTTAAAAGGCTATCTTTTTCCAGTGCATGTTTTTGGCATCTTTGTTAAGAATCAGATAACTGATGTTGTGTGGATTTGTCTTTTGTCTTCTATTCTATTTCATTGGTATACACATCTGCTTTTATGCCAGTACTGTTGTTTTGTTACTGTAGCTCTTTAGTCTAATTGAAGTCAGGTATTGTGCTGCCTCCAAATTTTACTCTTTTTGCTCACAATAGCTTTGCTTATTCTGAATCTTTTGTTCTTCATGGGAATCTTAGGATTGGTTTTTCTAGTTCTGTAAAGAATGTCATTGGTATTTTGATGTGGATTGCATTGAATCTGTAGATCACTTTTGGTAATGTGGACATTTTAATAATATTTACTCTATCTCTAGACAAATCTGGGTAATATTTTCATCTTTTAGTACTTCAATTTCTTTTTTCAGTGTTATATAATTTTCATTGTAGAGGTCTTCTTCCCCTTTTATTAGATTTATTCCTAATCAATGAATGGTTTAGATATGAGATGTCCCCCAAAAGCTTGTGTGAGACAATACAAGAGAATGTAGAGGTGAAATGATCAGATTACAAGAAACCTTAATACAATCAATGAATTAATCACCCGATAGGAATTAACTGAGTGGTAAATGAAGGCAAGTAGGGTGTGGCTAAAAATGGTGGGCCCCTGGGAGCATGTCTTTTGCGTACATATTTTGTCCCTGGTGAGTGGAAAGTCTTCCTGTGCTTCCTGATTGTCCTGTCTTGAGCTACTTTTCTCAACCACACCCTCTGCCAGGATGTTGTTGCCTCACTTTGGGCACAAAGCAATGGAATCAGCTGTCTATGGACTGAGACCTGACATAATACACACCAAAAACCATCTCCTCTAAAATTGTTTTTGTCAGGTCTTTGGTCATAGCAGCAAACAGCTGACTAAAGCAGTAGATATATTTTCAAGATGATTGTGAATGGTCTTCTTTCCCGGTTTCTTTTTTAGCATTCATGATTGATACGTAGACAAGCTATTGTTTTTTTGTGTGTTGATTTTTTAATTCTTCTATACAGCTTAATTTATCAGTTCTAGAAATCTTCTGGTGACTTTTTTTTTTAACTTCTAAGTATAGGATTTATTATCTAAAATGGTCTTCCTTTCCTATTTGCATCCCTTTTGCTTACATATTTTGCTAATTGCTCTGACACTCAAACAGTTTATCAAATAGAAATGGGAAGAGAGGGCATCTTTGTCTCCTTGATTTTGGAGTACATGCTTTCATGTTTTCCCCACTAAACATAAAGTTGGCTTCTGGTTTGTCTTATATAGCCCATATGATATTGAAGTAAGTTCCTTTTCTCCCTAGTCTTTTTTTTTTCAGTGTTTTACTATGTTTGCTGAGTTTTGTCAAAAGCATTTTCTGCATTTATTGAGATGATCATGTGATTTTTGTGCTTAAGAGTATTTATGGGATTTATCATCTTTAGTGATTTAACTATGTTCAGCCATCTTTGCATGCCTGGAATGTAACAAACTTCATTGTGTTGTATACTCTTCTTAATGTGTTTTTGAATATGGATTGCTAGTATTTTATTAAGGATTTTTCTATTATTCATATATTCATGTGGGATATTGGTTTACAGTTTGAATAAATGTGGACGTGCCCCCCCACACACTGTTTTCTATTTCATGGAATAATTGGAGGAATTTTAGCCTTTTTTTTTTTTTTCTTTAAAGGTCTGCTAGAATTTGGCTGAGATCCATCAGGTCTTGAGATTTTCTTCCTTGGAAGACATTTTATAACTGCTTCAATCCTTTCCTTATTTTTGGTCTATTTATATCTCCTATTTTCTCTAGGTTCAGTTTTAGTAGGATGTATGTTTCTAGAAATGTATCCACATCTAGATTCCCAATTAATTTTAAGCTTTTAAGTTTTAAAAATAGTTCCTAATGATCCTTGGGAATTCAGTGATATCTGTGGTTATATCTCTTTTTTCATCTCTAAATTTGTCAGTTTTGGAGTTTTATCTTTTTTTTTCTACTTAGTTTTCCTAAAGGTTTTTCAATCTTGTTTATTTTTTGTATTGATTCTTTGTATTGTTTTAAAAATACTATATTTTATTGATCAGACTCTAATATTGATTTTGGAATTTATTCTTGGTTATCTAAGACCTTAATATGCATTATTAATTTGTACATCAAGTATACAGGGACTCATAGAAATAAATTTTCTTCTCAGAGCTGCCTTAATATTTTCCTAGAAGTTCTGTGATGTTGTATTTATATTCTTGTTTAATTCTAAGAATTCTTAAATTTATCTGCTTTATCTAAATTTTTAAATTTATTTCTTTATAATCCATTTCTCATTCATTTAAAAATATATTGTTCAATCTCCATGTATTTATATAATTTCTATAGTTTTATTTGTACTGATGTCTTGTTTCACTCCACTATATTCTGATAAGATGCAAGGAATTATATGGATGTTTTTTGCATTTAATATGACTTGAATTGTGACCTAAAATATGGTCAATTTTGGAGAAAGTTCCTTGATCAGCTGAGAAGAAAGTGAATTTCACTGTTTAATGAAATATTCTATCCCTTTGATTTATAGTATATTTTAGGTCTAAAGTTTCTTTATGAAATTTATTTCAGAATGACCTACTATTGATGATAGAGGTATGTTGAAATTAGTCAATATCACTGTATTGTCAATCTGAGGCTTTATGTTTAAGAGTGCTTATTCTATTTAATTAGGTGCACAAACATTTAGGCCATAAATAGTTAATTTTATTATTATTTTTTCTTTGTTAAAAATGTCATGCTAAGCAAAATAAGCCAATCTCACAAAACCAAAGGCCAAATGTTTTCTCTAATATGTGGATACTAATTCACAATAATACAAGGGCACTAAGAAGAATAGTGTTACCTTAGATTAGGTAGAAGGAAGTTATAGGAGGGAAGAGGAGGTGATTTGGGGATAGGAAAAATAGTAGAATGAAACTGACATCATTACTTTATGTGACTGCATGCCCAATATGATTCTGCAAAATGTAACTCAGAAAAATGAGAAATTATATTCCATCTATGTATGATATATCAAAGTGCATGAATACATTCTACTGTCATGTATAACTAATTAAAACAAAATTAATCAAAAACACACAAAAATGTTATTTTTAGATGTACATGTCGATAGAGTGTATTTTGACATATTATGTATATATGAAGGATAGCTTACTCTCATTATATATATTTTTGGATTCTTAGAGTTTAAGAATGACATGAACAAGTTCATGACATGAACTTCTTTGTCTCTTCTGAGTAATTTTGGCCTGAAGTCTTCTATGTCAGATATGATAGTAGCTACTCCAGCTTGTTTTCAGATTCTATTTTCATGGAATATCATTTTCTATCTTTTCATTTTCACCCTGTGACTGTCTGCCTGAGAGGTGTGTCTCTTGCAAGCAACATACAATTTGGACCTTATTTTTTAATCTAATCATTCAGTACATGTTTTTTAACCTGAGATTTGGTGATATTCTAGAGAATGTCTATCATTTCCTGTTATTTTGACTTATTTTATGTTTTGTGGCCCTAATTGTCTTTTGCTAATGAGATTCATCCTTTCCCAAGCTCTTGTGTTGGTTTTCACCTTCTTCTGGGAGTAAAATTCCTTTATGCATGTTTTTAAATACTGGTTTAGTGGTCAAGAATTTTTTTTAGGTCATGCTTATCTTGGAAAGTTCTTATTTTTTCTTTGATTCTGAATGATAGATTGGCTGGATATAGCAATTTGGTTGGCAGTCTTTTGTTTCTGAGTGCTTAAAATCTGTAGATCCAAGCATTTCTGGATTTTAGAGATTCTGTTGAGAAATCAGTTTTTTTTTAAAAAAATTCATTTTCCTCTACATGTAACCTGACATTTTTCTTTTAAGCCTTTTTAAGAACACTGTTCTCATTTTTGCATATTTGGCATTTTAATTATAATATTTTTGGAGAGGTTCTTTTTTGTTCTTGTCTATTTGGGGATTTAAATGCCTCCTGATCTTAATTTTTATCCCATTTCCAAGGCTTAGAAATTGTTCTGTTTTATTTCTCTAAAAAGATTACCAGTGTCATTATCCTATATCTCTCTTATTACTTCTTTAATTGCAATGATTTTTATGTTTGGTTCCTTCATGTTTTCTCAGAGTTCTTATATATTTGGATCTTAGTTTCTTTTCTTTTTTTATTCATGACTTATTTTTCAAGTTCATATATCTTGTAGGCAAAACCTGACATTCTTTCTTCTACATGATCTAGTCTACTAGTGAGATTTTTAAACCAATTTTTAATTTGATTTTTTTTTCTCCTGGCTTTTCTGTTCAGTTCTTCTTCAGAATATCTCCTTATTGAAATTCTGTTTCACATACTGTGTTTTCTTATTTCATTCATTTGATTTTCTTATAGATCATTGATCTTTAAATAATCATCTTTTACTTCTTTGTCATTTCATCCACTTCAATCTGTGGATATAGCTATTGGTGTACTATAACTTTTGGGAGGCATCTTGTTTATCAGTTTTCTCATGCTTAATGAACTCATATATTCACATATTTCTCTTTATTTTTTATGTGGGGCTCCTTTAGTGAGTTATTATCTTTTTTTCCTAATATTTGATTCAACACATCTAATCAGCATTGTGTTAATCTCAACCCCCAGTACTATTTTGAGAGAGGAGGATTATGACCAATACCTTAAGAGCAAGGCATCTCCTATACCATGTACTATAAAGGTTATTACTAATGATCTCTACAATTCTATTAACCAAAGAGAAAGGTTGATGAGAAATGATATAGAATAAGCTAAAAGATTAAGGATTCATGATATAATACTAGATTGAATTTGAAGAAGGATAAAATTAAATAAAAAATAGTAAATGGAAAAATGAAAGAAAGAAAAGGATGTGAGGGAAGGGAAACAATATAAAATGAGAAAGGAAAAGGATAAAGGTGAAGGAAATGAAATGGAGATGAGAGACAAGGAAAAATTGTTGAGAGTCTTCAATTAATTGACAGAATGAACAAAGTTAGAACTGAAAAAACACAAACTATGTGGAGACATGAGATCAATTGTCATTCGTCTGTTAATGAAATAATTGTCATAATGAGATTTAGTTGAGTTGTTTTTTTTAATGGACACATTTTCTTTGCAGTTTTAATTTTAGAATTTCTCAGCTATGAGGAAGATTCTGTGAAAGAAATACCATTCTGTTTATTCTCAGCTCTGATCATAACTGATCAAACTTGTTAGGATAGTCTATATGATGAGCTCTTCCTTTCTCCTTGTCTGACAGTCTTCACTGGGGAGCAGTATGCAATTCAAAGTTGACTTCACCCTTAAAATGGCTTTGTTACTGTTACCAAGGGTGGGAGTGTAAGTCTGGCAGGGCTACTGGACATCTTTCACATGCCTTGCTTGTAGACTGACACTGCTCTTTGCCAATTCCACCAGCTGTTGGCTAAATTCCTTATCATGAGATCAGACTGCCAATTTTAAGTGAAAGTCCCTTTCCCTCTTATCTGCTCTACAGACTGTTAGAGTGGCAGCTGCAGCCCCAGGAACCAACCCGAGCCTCTCAAAGTCTGCATTACAGTCTCCTGTGCCTAGACTGACACATGGCATGAGTACCCACTGATTCAGTGCAAAGAAAAGCTTATGGGGCTCTTTGGTCTTGGTTATTCAGAAAACAAGTATTCCAAGGAAAAGACCAAAAAATAGAGAATGAAATATGATAAATAACGATAAACTGAATGGATGCCTAGTCTCCTGCTCAGGAAGTCCAAAATTTGTTTTTAAGCTGTCCCTGCTTCCCTGTCTCTCCTGAAGGGTGCTGAGACCTTTTCCTGTTCTAGTTCATCTGCTTTGAGCTTATTTTCTGTCCAGATTTCAAGTTTGTTGCACAGTGGCACTGTTTATCTTAGACTTGATGGGAGAATTTCTTTTGGCATATTGGAGGGGAGCTTCTTGTCCCCTACTAGGCCACCATGCATCCAGCTCTCACCATCTATTCCTTTAGTTAATGATCTCCCTATTATAGAAACCAATATTTTGGACTTCCATCTGGTTGCTAGATCTCGGAGCTCAGAGGTGCCTACTGGCATTCCTACCTCAATGTGCCACCAAAGAACTGTTTATTTTTTAAATTTTAATTTGTTATATATGACAACAGAATGCATTACAATTCATATTACACATATAGAGCACTATTTTTTTCATATGTCTGGTTGTACACAAAGTATAGTCACATCTTTCGTGTCTTCATATATGTACTTAGGATAGTGATGACCATCTCATTCCACCGTCTTTCCTACCCCTATTCTCCTTCCTCCTTTCCCTTCCCTTTTCCCCTTTGCCCTATCTAGGGTTCATTTAATCCTCCCATGCCACCCCCAAGCATATTATGAATCAGAGAAATCATTTGTTTGGGGGGGGGGATTGATAATTTTACTTAGCATTATATTCTCCAGCTCCATCCATTTACCTGAAAATGCCATGAATAATATTCCATTGTGTATATATATATAGAACATTTTCTTTATTCATTCATCTACTGAAGGGGATCTAGATTAGTTCTACAATTTAGCTATTGTGAATTGTGCTGCTATAAACATTGATGTGACTGTGTCCTTTGGGTATAAATTAAGGAGTGGGATAACTGGGTCAAATGGTAGTTCCATTCCCAGTTTACCAAGGAATCTCCATAATGCTTTCCAGCTTGATTGCACCAATTTACAGTCCCAGCAGCAATGTTTGAGTGTACCTTTTTCCTCACATCCTCACCAATATTTATGTTGTGTCTATTCTTAATAGCTGCTGTTCTTATTGGAGTGAGATGAAATCTTAGAGTAGTTTTGATTTTCATTTCTCTAGTTGCTAGAGGTATTGAACATTTTTCCATATATTTGTTGATTGATTGTATATCTTCTTTTGAGAAGTGTCTGCTCAGATCCTTGGCCCATTTATTTATTTGTTTATTTATTTGTTTATTTATTTATTTACTTGGTGTTAAGATTTTAAGATTTTTGAGTTCTTTATATATCCTAGAGATTAGTGCTCTACCTGATATGCAAGTGGTAAAAATTTGCTCCCAAATGTAGGCTCTCTATTCACTTCACTGATTATTTCTTTTGCTGAGAAGAAACTTTTTAGTCCATCCTATTTATTGATCTTGATTTTAATCATTGCAATATAAGAGTCTTTTCTACATACCAAGCACAAAATTACTTTATTCTCTATCGTTTTTATTCACATTAAGGATATTTTATTTGAATAATATATTCCTATAGGAATTTGATAAAGTATTAAAACAATAACTAATTAAAAACAGTAAAATGACTGAAATACATCCACTGAAAATATGTCAACCCATATCACTTAAATTAATATATATATATATATATATATATTATTTATTTATTTATTTTCTTACATACATGACAATAGTGGAATATATTACAATCATAATTATCCCTTCACAGCACAATTTTTTGTAACTCTATATAAAGTATGTTCACAACAAATTATACCATTATACATGAGCTCTCTTATTTTTTTTTTGCATTACAATTCTTAATATACCTTTATACCACAATTTATCATATCTCTGTATACAAGGTATGTTGACACCAAATTCACATCTTCATACATGTATTTTATATAATCAGGATGGTCTCCTTCAATATAACAGTCTTAATAAGGAAGTCGGGGCCTAATCTGACATGATGGAGATTTGGGCCTACTTTTTCTTCTAATAGACGCAGTGTCTCTGGTTTAATTCCTAGGTCCTTCATCCACTTTATGTTGAGTTTTGTGCATGGTAAGAGATAGGGGTTTAATTTAATTTTGTTGCATATGGATTTCCAGTTTTCCCAGCAACATTTGTTGAAGAGTCTATCTTTTCTCAAATGTATGTTTTTGGTGCCTTTTTCAAATATGGGATAACTGTAATTATGTGGGTTAGTCTCTATGTCCTCTATTATGTACCATTGGTCAATAAGTCTATTTTGCTGCCAATACCATGCTGTTTTTGTTACTATTGCTTTGTAGTATGGTTTAAGGTCTGGTGTAGTGATGCCACCTTCTTCATTCTTCTTGCTAAGGATTGCTTTAGCTATTCTGGGTCTCTTATTTTTCCAGATGAATTTCATGACTGCTTTTTCTATTTCTATGAGGAATGTCATTAGGATTTTGATTGGAATTGCATTAAATCTGTATAGTGCTTTTGGTAGTATGGTCATTTTGACAATATTAATTCTGCCTATCCAAGAACAGTGCAGATCTTTCCATCTTCTAAAGTCTTCTTTGATTTCTTTCTTTAGCATAAGTAGTTTTTGTTGTAGAGGTCTTTCACCTCTTTCGTTAAGTTGATTCCCAAGTATTTTATTATTATTTTTTTAAATGCTATTGTAAATAGGGTAGTTTTCCTCATTTCCCTTTCAGAGGATATGTCACTGATATACAGAAATGCCTTTGATTTATGGGTGTTGATTTTGTATCCTTCTACTTTGCTGAATTCATTTACTAGTTCTAGAAGTTTTCTGGTGGAATTTTTTTGGGTCTTCTAGGTATAGAATCGTAAGATTGGCAAATAGTGCTAATTTGATTTCTTCTTTACCTATCCCTATCCATATCCCTTTAATTTCTTTCATCTGGCTAATTGCTCTGGCCAGTGTTTCAAGAACTATGTTAAATAGAAGTTGTAAAAGAGAGCATTTCTGTCTTGTTCCAGTTTTTAGAGTCAATGCTTTCAATTTTTTTTCTCCATTTAGAATTATGTTGGCCTGAGGCTTAGAATAGATACCTTTTATGATGTTGAGATGTGTTCCTGTTATCCCCTAGTTTTTCTAGTGCTTTGAACATGAAATGGTGCTGTATTTTATCAAATGCTTTTTCTGCATCTATTGAGATGATCATATGGTTCTTATCTTTAAGCCTATTGATGGGATGAATTACATTTATTGATTTCTGTATGTTGAACCAACCTTGTATCCCTGACATGAACCCCACTTGATCATGGTGTACTCTCTTTTTGATATGTTTTATATTCAATTTGACAGAATTTTTTTAGAATTTTTGCATTTATGTTCATTAGTGATATTGGTCTGAAATTTTTCTTTTTTTGATGTGTCTCTTCTTGGTTTGGGAATTAGGGTGATATTGGCCTCATAGAATGAGTTTGAAAGTGCTGCCTCTTTTTCTATTTCCTGAAATAAATTGAAGAGTACTGATATTAGTTCTTCTTTAAAGGTCTTGTAGAACTCAGCTGTGTATCCATCCAGTCCTGGGCTTTTCTTGGTGATAGGCTTCTGATGGTGTCTTCTATTTCATAGCTTGAAATTGATCTGTTTAAATTGTGTATATCATCCAAATTCAATTTGGGACAAATTATATGACTCTAGAAATTTGTCTTCAATTTGCCTTCAATTCAAATAAGGCATTTCCTTGTTTGTCATGTATGTTAGTAATTTCAGGTTTCTTTCTCCTTCTCTTTGTTAGCATGACCAAGGGTCTGTGAATTTTATTTATTTATTCAAAGAAGCAACTTTTGTTTTCTCAACTGTTTCAATTGTTTCTTTTGTTTCAATTTTATTGATTTTAGCTCTAATTTTAATTATTTCCTTCTTATACTGCTTTTGGTATAGATTTGTTCTTCTTTTTCTAGGGCTTTAAGATGTAATGTTACATAATTTATTTACTGACTTTTTCTTCTTTTAAGAAATGAACTCTATGAAATGAACTTTCTTCTTAGAAATGTCCCGGTGTTTTCGATGTTGTATTTGTGTTCTCATTCATCTCTAAACATTTTTTAATCTCCTCCTTGATGTCTTCTGCAATCCATTGTTTATTAAGTAACATATTATTTAGTCTCCAGGTGTTGGAGTGGCTTTTATTTCTTATTTTATCATTGATTTACAATTTCATTCCATTATAATTTGATAGAATGCAGGGTGGTATCTCTACTTTTTTATTTTTGCTAAGAGTTGCTTTGTGGTCTAATATATGGTCTATTTTAGAGAAGAAAGTGTATTCACTCATGGAAGGATGAAATATTCTAAATATGTCAGTTAAGTCTAAGTTATTGATTGTATTATGGAGTTCTATAGTTTCTTTGTTCAGCTTTTGTTTGGAAGATCTACCCAGTGGTGAAAGAGGTATGTTAAAGTCACTCAAAATTATTGTGTTGTGGTTCATTTGACTCTTGAACTTGAGAAGAGTTTGTTTGATGAATGTACATGCTCCATTGTTTGGGGCATATGTATTTATAATTGTTAAGTCTTTTTGGTGTATGGTTCCTTTGAGCAGTATGTAGTGTCCTTATTTATCCTTTTTGATTAACTTTAGCTTGAAGTCTACTTTATTTGATATGAGGATGGAAACCCTTGCTTCCTTCCACAGTCCATGTCAGTGGTATGATTTTTCCCATCCTTTCACCTTCAGTCTGTGAATGTCTTTTACTATGATGTGAGTCTCTTGGAGGTAGCACATTGTTGGGCCTTTTTCTTTTTTAATCCAATCTACTAGTCTATGTCTTTTGATTGGCGAGTTTGGGGCATCAATTAGTATTTCCTTTAGTGTAATATCTCTCTTTGCTGATTTTCATCATTGTTTTTCATTTACTATTTGTGGAATATTTTGTGGAGGATGTTCTGTAGTGCAGACTTTCTGGTTGTGAATTCTTTTAACTTTTCTTTATTATGGAAGGTTTTTATTTCATCATCAAATCTGAAACTTAATTTTGCTGGATATAAGATTCTTGTTTGGCATCCATTTTCTTTCAGAGCTTGGTATATATTGTTCCATGATCTACTGGCTTTGAGGGTGTGAGTAGAAAAATCTGCTGAGATATGAATTGGTTTCCCCCTATATGTAATCTGATTCGTCTCTCTTACAGCTTTTAAGATTCTATACTTGGGCTGGGGATGTGGCTCAAGCAGTAGTGCGCTCGCCTGGCATGCATGCAGCCCGGGTTCAATCCTCAGCACCACATACAAACAAAGATGTTGTGTCTGCTGAAAACTAAAAAAATAAATATTAAAATTCTCTCTCTCTCTCTCTTTTTAAAAAAGAGATTCTATACTTATTCTGTATGCTAGGCATTTTTATTATAATGTGCCTTGGTGTAGACCTGTTATAATTTTGAATATTTGTTGTCCTTTAAACCTCTTGTATTTGGTTTTCCAATTCATTCTTCATAGCTTGGGAAGTTTTCTATCATTATTTCATTGAAGAAATTGTGCATTCCTTTGGTTTGAAACTCTGTCTTCCTCTTTCCCCATTTTGTCTTTTGATGCTGTTCCATAATTCTTGGACATTCTGTTCATTGTTTCTTACTGTCTTCACTGTGTGGTCAACTTTATTTTACAGATTGTATATTTTGTTTTCATTATTTGATATTCTTTTTTCCAAGTGATATAGTCTGTTGGTTATGCTTTCTATTGAGTTTTTTATTTGGTTTATTGTTTCCTTCATTTCAAGGATTTCTAATTGGTTATTTTCAGAGTCTCTATCTCTTTCTTGAAGTAATCTTTTGCTACTTGTATTTGCTCTCTTGTCTCTTTATTGGAGTGATCAATTTTTGCCTGTATTACTTATCTAGGTCATTCTTTAATTCACAGATCACTTAAATAATAAACCTTCTGAACTCCTCTGATATTTCATCAACTTCGCTGTCCATGGGTTCTGTTATTGTAGTATCCTGGTTTGTCTGGGGCACTTTCCTCCCTTGTATTTTCATGTTGTCTACATGTCTTCCTTTCCTGCAGTGCGGATCTGAGATATTACAGTTTCTAGCCTATATTCTTTTAGTACCTGTACAGATTGTCTGTACCTCACCTTGATGTTGAGCTTCCAGATCCTGCTGTGTCCCTCAGTGTATGCTACTGCAACTAAAGGTGGTGGCAGCAATAGCTGACATAGCTCAAAATAATAGTGGAGATGCCCCAAAATGTATGCAATGTCTTATAGAGATGGGGTTGAAAGGGTGGGCCTCACACTCTCTTTGAGATGCCTTCTGGGAGATGCAGCTACTTCTAGGCCCTGTCTGTTGTGAAAAGTCAAGGGGTATTGTGGGGGAAAGCTATGGTGATGATTAAAGTGAGCTCGGTTTGGGCTCCCAGGTTGGGAGGGTGGGGAACTCTGACCTAACTTCAGCCTGAGTCCTGTGTATGTCCTTGTGGGTGAATCTGGGCTGGGCCTGAGCTCCTGCACTGGTCTGCTGGTCAGAAGAGTTGGTCTTGTGCTGGAGCCTGAGCTCTGGAGGGTGTCTGCTGATGGTGGAGTGGACCCAGGCTCACCATCTTTTTTTCCTAATTCATTCTTGAGGAGCTGCTACCGTGTTCTGGGTTCCTCTAATCTGCCATTTCCCAGTCAGGAAAGACTTATTTTGGCTCACATTTTCAGAAGATTCAGTCTATGGTTGGCTTGGCTACAAAGCTGAAACGTCATCTGATTTTTTGATATGAGAAAAGCAACATTCTTTCATTATAACAAAATATCTAAAGTGTATTTTGGCTCAAAATGGGGAAATGTTAAAGTGAAGTTCTATAAAATACAAATTAAGGTATAAGCAGTGAGTTAATTTATAAGTTTCCCAAATAAGAAAATGACTAATACACTAAAATTTAAAATTAGAAAATAGAGGAAACATTATTAGAAGGATCATAAGCTCATAGGTTAAATTAACTAGACCGATCATATCAACGTACTGTAGCATGTTAAAAAAAAATAAGGAGAATAAAGACAACTTTACATTATAAGAACCAGGTGTGGTGCTATACACATTAATCACAGTGTCTTGAGAGGCTGAGGCAGTAAGATCGCAAGTTCAAAACCAGTCTCATCGGCTTAACAAGGCCCTAGGCAATTTAGCAAAACCCTGCCTCAAAATAAAAAATAAATAAATAGAAAGGGCTGGGAATGTGGCTCAGTGGTTGAGTACTCCTAGGTTCAATTCCCAGTCCTTGCCCTTCTCTCTCAAAAATATAAGCCAAATACAGTATATGAATAGAGTAAGTAAAAGTAAAGGAGTAAGAGGTCAACTCTATGTTTCATAAATTCAGAGAAGGCAGATTAGAAAAAACAAATAATACTACATAATATGAGTTTGCTTCTTTCTTTTCCATCCAGTATAATTACCTTCACATTGGAAGGGGTAGTACAGATATTACAAATACTGGAGAGTTATTAAAACATAATATCACATAAAAAAGAGATAGTTGACTTCACTAAAGAAATTTCAAACACCTGTATTTAAAGAGTTTAATTTTCAAAGTATTGAGAAAATACATATTCATCAGATGTGAACATAAAGCATTTTCTGTAAGTTTTAAGAATTCATTGGGCACAGTAGATATACCAGATATCTAAACACTAGCACATGTTGTTCCAAATTTTTAGCTGTGGAAAAGGGGATTGCATATGTTACTGTTAAAGATGTTTAAAATATATTTTGGCAAAATTCTAGAAAAGACTTTTGTACAGATGGCTTATAAACATTTAAATAAAAATATATTTTTTTTTCTAGGAATGAGAATGAATTGACTTATACTATCACAGAATTTAAAATTGTTTTGTTGAGGGTAATTTTCAGTTTGGCAAATCAGATGAACACCATATACCTAAATTTTGTCTTGTATTTGACAAATCCTTTGGACACATCTTTACTGAAGGCATGGAAAATTGGTTGTTCAAGTAACAGAGTTTGGGGAGTCATAATAAATTTAATAAATACATTATAATGCTTATCAATAATTTGATATCTGAATGTGTGCTAAAAGGATATGTGAAAAACTTGCTCAATCATTTAGAAAAATAATGGAAAACAGAGTTTTTAATTTTCTATTAGTTCGTCTTGGGGAAAATGGTCATTAAAGATGAAAAATATATTGACAAGCCATTATGAGAACAGAAATTATAACTTAAAGAAATATACATAAAATGACTTTAGGACAATATTTATTGTGCAATTATAAGCATTGATCATTATGTTCTTTAATGAAGAGCAATTAACATAGAAAGCTCGTGAGGATTTTGAAGGATCTCAACCTTATTGTGAGCCAACCTTGATTTGGTACATTAAAGTTCAGAGAAGGCTTATAGGATTAGCAATCAGGTAGCTAGAGCAATGAAGGAAATGGGATTAGTGACGTCTACAGTATGTCAAATTGTATTTTAAGATGGTAATTGGAAAATCGAAATGAATAAAGACATGATCCCAATGGTAAAGAGCTTTGAAACCACATCATAAAAGGAAGGCTTGAGGGAAATTGTCAGTAAGAAAACACTTGAAGATACTTGATTTATATCTTTTAAAGGCTGTGAGGGGAATAAGGAAAAGAGAAGGGAAGAGAGAGGGATCTGAGGGAAGAAGAGAGAAAGAGAAGGAGGACTAAATTGAAGATGTGTTAAAAAAAAGAAGAAAACTGAAGAAAAGGAACTAACATTTTAAATGATTCCATGCCTGCCCCCCAATAATTCCACTAGGTACTTTTAAAATACTTGACTCGTGTATTTGTAGAGAAGTGATATGTTTCCATTTTGACAGGAAGATGGAGTAGATGCTCTATACTGGGGACAGAACAAAATACGAAGCAAAGAAGTGCTAGGGAGAATTATTTTGATATGTCATGAAACATAACCTCATAAAAATTATAGTTATTGGCTGGGGTTGTGGCTCAGTGGCAGAGTCTTGCCCCTCACATGTGAGTAACTGGGTTCAATCCTCAGATTACAGAAAAATTTTAAAAAATAAAGATATTGTGTTCATGTATAACTAAAATTATATATATATTATATATAATATAGAGATAGATAATTATATATATATTATATATATAATATAGAGATAGATAATTATATATATATATAGTTATCTATCAACAACATGTGCTGCCTCAAGAGCAGTATTATTCCCATTCCTTGAGGTATCATGGTGAATATGAAGCTTACTGAGTATCTGTCAGGGGTGTTATAAAAATAATTTATATATTAAGAAATTGAGTAATGAAATAACCAACATTATTCCCTCCAATACCAAAATATGTGTCCTCTTTATGGCTAGGGAATTATTTAAAAGCAAATATAAGATAATTTCCAATAGTTAACTTTTGATTATGTTGGTTATTGGGAGGAAAAGCCATGAATAATAAAATCTACAGAAAAATCAAAAGGGACTGGTGCTGTAGCTCAGTGGTGGAGCATTTGCCTTGCAAGTGTAAGGCACTGGGTTCCATACTCAGCACCACATAAAAATAAATAAAGATATTATGTCCATCTAAAAATTAAAAAAAAAAAGCCAAAATATTCTTTAAGTTATTATTTTATATTTTTCGTTCCTTTTATATGTTAAGTTTTAAAAGATTATGCTTAGGAAATTTAAATTCTCTTCTTTGTAACAATGTTATTATATATTTTTGCAGCACTTACCACATGTCAGGCATTATTATGAACACTTTACTATATTAGCTTATTCATTCCTCATAATATCTCTATGATTTATAAATCATCATTATGTTTTCTTACCAATTAATGGATTGAAGCATAGAAGCTAAAAATAATTTCCCAATATCTAATAGTTAATAAGTAGGATAACCAAGACCGTGGAAGCTGGCTAGTAACTGCTACTCACTGCTGTCTTTTTATTTCCTTCTTTATTTGGATTGAGTTGATGAAGAATAGCAAAACAGAGAAAATACTGACAAAAACCAAAATAGTTTGAGATGCAAATGGAAAAATGAACTAATAATATCAGGTCAAAATGTTAAGTCACATATATGATTTTTACATAAGGTATTCCTTTATAGAGTTACATATTTGTATATTTCAATCCTGTAAATCAATCCTATGACCTCTGATGTAAAGACTCAAAAAATAAGACAATTTATTTTTCCACCAAGTTAAGGTTATATAAAGGATGTTGTGTCCAATAGCATTATAGTATATTCTCTAGACAGACATACCACTATAACTAAAATGCTAAATAAAACTTTTTACCTTAAATGTATCCACCAACTGTTTTTATTTATTTATTTATTTATTTATTGGTTGTTCAAAACATTACAAAGCTCTTGACATATCATATTTCATACATTAGATTCAAGTGGGTTATGAACTCCCATTTTTACCCCAAATACAGATTGCAGAATCACATTGGTTACACATCCACATTTTTACATAATACCCTATTAGTAACAGTTGTATTCTGCTACTTTTCCTATCCTCTACTATCCCCCCTCCCCTCCCCTCCCATCTTCTCTCTCTACCCCATCTACTGTAATTCATTTCTTTCCTTGTTTATTTTCCTATTCCCCTCACAACCTCTTATACATAATTTTGTATAACAATGAGGGTCTCCCTCCATTTCCATGCAATTTCCCTTTTCTCTCCCTTTCCCTCCCACCTCATGTCTCTGTTTAATGTTAATCTTTTCTTCTTGCTCTTCCTCTCTGCTCTGTTCTTAGTTGCTCTCATTATATCAAAGAAGACATTTGGTGTTTGTTTTTTAGGGATTGGCTAGCTTCACTAAGCATAATCTGCTTTAGTGCCATCCATTTCCCTGCAAATTCCATGATTTTGTCATTTTTAAGTGCTGCATAATACTCCATGGTGTATAAATCCCACATTTTTTTATCCATACATCTATTGAAGGGCATCTGGGTTGGTTCCACAGTCTAGATATTGTGAATTGTGCTGCTATGAACATCGATGTAGCAGTATCCCTGTAGTATGCTCTTTTAAGGTCTTCAGGGAATAGTCCAAGAAGGGGAATAGCTGGGTCAAATGGTGGTTCCATTCCCAGCTTTCCCAGGAATCTCCATACTGCTTTACTAATTAGCCACACCAATTTGCAGTCCCACCAGCAATGTACAAGAGTACCCTTTTCCCCACATCCTTGCCAGCACTTGTTGTTGTTTGACTTCATAATGGCTGCCAATCTTACTGGAGTGAGATGGTATCTTAGGGTGGTTTTGATTTGCATTTCTCTGACTGCTAGAGATAGTGAGCATTTTTTCATGTACTTGTTGATTGATTGTATGTCCTCCTCTGAGCAGTGTCTGTTCAGGTCCTTGGCCCATTTGTTGATTGGGTTATTTGTTATCCTATTGTCTAATTTTTTGAGTTCTTTGAATACTCTGGATATTAAGCTCGATCTGAAGTGTGAGGAGTAAAAATTTGTTCCCATGATGTAGGCTCCCTATTTACCTCTCTTATTGTTTCTTTTGCTGAGAAAAAAAACTTATTAGTTTGAGTAAGTCCCATTTGTTGATTCTTGTTATTAACTCTTGTGCTATGGGTGTCCTATTAAGGAATTTGGAGCCTGACCCCACAATATGTAGATGGGAGCCAACTTTTTTTTCTATCAGACGCAGAGTCTCTGATTTGATATCAGGCTCCTAGATCCATTTTGAGTTAAGTTTTGTGCATGGTGAGAGGAGGGTATTCAGTTTCATTTTGTTGCATATGGATTTCCAGTTTTCCCAACACCATTTGTTGAAGATGCTATCCTTCCTCCATTGCATGCTTTTAGCCCCTTTATCAAATATAAGATAGTTGTAACTTTGTGGATTCGTCTCTGTGTCCTCTATTCTGTACCATTGGTCCACCCACCTGTTTTGGTACCAGTACCATGCTGTTTTTGTTACTATTGCTGTGTAATATAGTTTGAAATCTGGTATCGCTATACTGCCTGATTCACACTTCCTGCTTAGAATTGCTTTTGCTATTCTGGGTTTTTTATTTTTCCATTGCATTAAACCTATAGAGGACTTTTGGTAATATCGCCATTTTGATGATGTTAGTTCTGCCTATCCATGAACAGGGTATATTTTTCCATCTTCTAAGATCTTCTTCTATTTCTCTCTTTAGGGTTCTGTAGTTTTAATTGTATAAATCTTTCACCTCTTTTGTTAGGTTGATTCCCAAGTATTTTTTTTTTTGAGGGTATTGTGAATGGAGTATTTTTCCTCATTTCCGTTTCAGAAGTTTTGTCACTGATATACAGAAATGCCTTTGATTTATGTGTGTTGATTTTTATACCCTGCCACTTTGCTGAATTCATTTATTAGTTCTAGTAGTTTTTTTGTAGACCCTTTTGGGTCTTCTAGGTATAGAATCATGTCTTCCGCAAATAGTGATAATTTAAGTTCTTCTTTTCCTATTTTTATGCCTTTTATTTCTTTCGTCTGTCTAATTGCTCTGGCCAGTGTTTCGAGAACTATATTGAATAGAAGTGGTGATAGAGGGCATCCCTGTCTTGTTCCAGATCTTAGAGGGAATACCTTTAATTTTTCTCCATTCGGAATGATGCTAGCCTGAGGCTTATCATAGATAGCTTTTACAATGTTGAGGTATGTTCCTGTTATCCCTAGTTTTTTTAATGTTTTGAACATAAAGGGATGCTGTACTTTGTCGAATGCTTTTTCTGCATCTATTGAGATGATCATATGGTTCTTTTCTTTAAGTCTATTGATGTGGTGAATAACATTTATTGATTTCCCTATATTGAACCATCCTTGCATCCCAGGGATGAATCCTACTTGATCATGGTGCAGAATTTTTTTGATGTGCCTTTGTATCCAATTCGCCAGAATTTTATTGAGGATTTTTGCATCTAGGTTCATCAGAGATATTGGTCTGTAGTTTTCTTTCTTTGAGGTGTCTTTGTCTGGTTTAGGAATCAGGATGATGTTGGCCTCATAGAATGAATTTGGAAGAGCTCCCTCTTTTTCTATTTCCTAAAATAACTTGAAAAGTATTGGTATTAATTCTTCTTTAAAGGATTTGTAAAACTCCGCTGTATACCCATCTGGTCCTGGGCTTTTCTTGGTTGGTAGTCTTTTGTTTGCTTCTTCTATTTCATCCATTGATATTGGTCTGTTCAAATTGTGTGTATCCTCCTGACTCAGTCTGGGAAATCATATGACTTAAGAAATTTATCAATGTCTTCACTATCTTCTATTTTATTGGAATACAGGTTTTCAAAATAATTTCTAATTGTCTTCTGTATTTCTGTAGCATCTGTTGTGATATTGCTTTTTTCATCCCGTATGTTAGTAATTTGAGTTCTCTCTCTTCTTCTCTTCATTAGCATTGCTAAAGGTCTGTTGATCTTATTTATTTTTTCAAAGAACCAACTTTTAGTTTTGTTAATTTTTCCAGTAGTTTCTTTTGTTTCAATTTCATTGATTTCCGCTCTGATTTTAATTATATCTTGCCTTCAGTACATTTGCTTTTGTTTTGCTCTTCCTTTTCTAGGGCTTTGAGATGAAGTGTGAGCCCATTTATTTGTTGGTTTTTCCTTTTTTTCAGGAATGACCTCCAGGTGATGAATTTACCTCTTAAAACTGCTTTCATTGTGTCCCATAGATTCCGATATGTTGTGTCTGTATTTTCATTTATCTCTAAGAATTTTTTGATTTCCTCCTTTTTGTCTTCTGTAACCCATTGATCATTCAGTAACATAATGTTCATTTTCCACATGATGTAGGATTTTTCCTTCCTTCTTTTATCATTCATTTCCAGTTTCATTGCATTATGATCAGATAAAATGCATGGTATTATCTCCACCCCTTTATGTTTACTGAAGGTTGCCCTATCGCATAACACATGGTCTATTTTTGAGAAGGATCCATGTGCTGCTGAGAAAAAAGTACATACAGTTGATGATGGTTGATATATTCTATATATGTCAGTTAAGTCTAGGTTATTGATTGTGATATTGAGTTCTATAGTTTCTTTATTCAACTTTTGTTTGGAGGATCTGTCCAATGGTGAGAGAGGTGTGTTGAAGTCACCCATAATTATTGTGTTGTGGTCTATTTGATTCTTGAATTTGAGGAGAATTTGTTTTATGAACGTTACAGCACCATTATTTGGTGCATAAATATTGATAATTGTTATGTCTTGTTGGTGAATGGTTCCTTTTAACAGTATATAATGTCCTTCCTTATCCCTTTTGATTAACTTAGTCTTGAAGTTGATTTTATTCGATATGAGGATGGCCACCCCTGCTTGCTTATGAGGACCATGCATGGTATATTTTTTCTCAACCTTTCACCTTCAGCCTGTGTATGTCTTTTCCAATCAGATGTGTCTCCTGGAGGCAGCATATTGTTGGATTTGTTTTTTTTAATCCATGTTACCAGCATATGTTGCTTTATTGGAGAGTTTAAGCCATTAACATTTAGAGTTACTATTGATATATGGTTTGTACTTCCAGCCATGTTTGATTATTTATTTTTTTTTAATTTAGTTTGTTTCTCCATGATTATCTTTCCCCTGCCCTCTGTCTTTACCAAGGCACTTCCCACAGATGGTTTTGGTTATTGTTTTTCATTTTTTCCTCGTGTAGTGTTTTGCTCAAGACGCTTTGCAATGCTGGTTTTCTGGCTGCAAATTCTTTTAGCTTTTGTTTATCATGAAAGATTTTTATTTCATTGTCATACCTGAAGCTTAATTTTGCTGGATACAGAATTCTTGGTTGGCATCCATTGTCTTTCAGTGGTTGAAATACGTTGTTCCAGGATCTTCTCTCTTTCAGCATCTATGATGAAAAATCCGTTGTTAACCTTATTGGTTTACCCCTGAATGTAATCTGCCTCCTTTCTCTTGTAGCTTTTAATATTTTCTCTTTGTTCTGTATATTGGATATCTTCATAACAATGTGTCTTGGCGTTGGTCTACTGTGATTTTGTGTGCTCGGTGTCCTGTATGCATCTACAATTTGTATATCCTTTTCCTTTTTTATTTCTGGAAAGTTTTCTGTAATTATTTCATTCAGCAGGTTCCTCATTCCCTTGGTTTGAATCTCTATACCTTCCTCTATCCCAATGACTCTTAAATTTGTTTTTTTATGTTATCCCATATCTCTTGGATGTTTTTCTCATGATTTTTTTACCAGCCTTTCTGAGTTGGCTAGACTCTTTTCAAGATGATATATTTTGTCTTCATTATATGACTTTATGGCTTCTACTTGCTCCACTCTGTTAGTGATACTCTCATTTGAGTTTTTAATTTGGTTTATAGTTTTCTTCATTTCTAGAATTATTAATTTTTTTATAATCTCTATCTCCTGATAAAGATGCTTAACTTCTTCTTTTATCTGTTTATGTAATTCATTTTTAATGTATTCTTTCACTGTTTGAATTTGCTGTCTCATATCCTCTTTAAGGTTCCATTCCATCTGTCTAAGGTATTCCTTGAGTTCTTTATTTGACCATTTTTCTGATGACTCTAAGTCCTCCTGAGTATTTAGGCTGTCCTGCATTGTTTGTACTCCTTTTCTTCCTTGCTTTTTCATGCTTCTCATGTTACTTCTTGTTCTGTTTGACTGCTGAGTTACTATTTACTCCTATAAATTTATTTGATGCTTGGGAGGAAAGGTATTAGAAGGGAAGGGAAGAAGTCACTGTCCCCGCTGGTTTCAATGAAGTTATCTCCTCCGCCGTGTTCTGGTGACGTCAGTTCTCTGCCATGGTGGTATCCCATGCAAATGGTGACAGTTCGTTCCATTTGCCTGGTGACCAATGCAAGGGGTGGGTCCTGACTGGCTCTCCCAAGCCCCTTTTCAATCCTGTGGCCACTGCCTATGAAGGCTCGGTTGGCATTTACCTCTGTAAGTTCAGATGGACTGAACAGTTGTTTCAGCTGGATCATTAGTGCTGAGTCACAGCAGTTTGGCTGCAAGAAGCAGGTGAACAGGAGCTTGAATGCAGCCAATCCAGGCTCCGTGTGTGTTCTGAGAGGCCCAGACTGTTCGCACCAGATCCATGTCAGCTCAGCATTGCCTAGTGATCCATTTCCTGGCTCTCAGGGTTCTCAGTGTTCTCCCTGTGGTTTGTTGTCAGATTCTGCATAGCACAGACACCTGGGCTCTGGATCCAGGGCAGAAGTTTTTCACGGAGCCCGGCTTTGCCTGCTTCCACGTGGACATGTCCAGGGCTCCAGGCGCTCCGTTGCCCTCTGTGGCTGGCTCCCCACCAATTGTTTTTAAAGAAAGCAATTATCAGAGATTGATCAAGGTAAATGGAATACAATAAAACTGATTTTCTTTTCCTTAGGAAAGTTGAACAAAATGGAATAACTCAGTTCAAAATGCTTAGAAGCATTTCAGAATTCAGAATGTAAAAGACCAAGCTCAGGTTTACCCAAGTTGAAGGGTCTAATGAAAAATCACCACCACTGAAATAATACACATAAGGCTATACGTACAGTCTAAATGTAAATTTTACCCTTTAAGAGTATTGCCTGTCTCACACTCTGGCACTGAATGTAGGTGGAAAATATTTCTTTTCCCGAATTTATAACCACAAGCTGCTCACAAAATTGCTACCAAAATTTAATCTACATAAATAGTATTATAAGAAAAAAAAATTCTTACATATGGTAAAATGGTATGGCAGGGTTTATACAGGACTTTCCTGATCACAGGACCTATTGAAATGGAATTTCACAGAAAGGAGAAAAATTAAATTCAATTCTGAGTGCAATACAAAAAAACCTGGAAATTAATAGCAAAGGAGGTGTGTGTGTGTGTGTGTGTGTGTGTGTGCTTTGATGAAAAATTAATAATAAAAAGAAGTATAAGGATAAGGGTAGATTTTGCTAGACCTACCAAACTTATTTTTTGTCAGAAGCAAAGGTAGGCATGTGAGATCAGACCTGAGTGAAAGTGGTTGATAAGGAAATTGTTTGGATGTTAAGGGTGACCAAATAACGAGGATGTAAGAGAGGAGCTACATTGACTTAACAGGATTCTTACTGAAAGTGTGTTCTTGAATATATGCTCAAGGATGGGACAGAGATGAAAAGATCTGAGAGGAGCCTGGCCAGAGTTTGAACAAGGAAAGTGTCTTTTTCAGTCCCACTCTCCCTTGTCCTCTGAACAAAATAGGTACGTGTTGCCATTCAGTTGCCTATTGTTCATTAAGAATAAATCATGCAACTCTATGGTAGAGGATATTTAATTAGAGGGTGCTCAGATATTTAATGAGGGAATTTTATGTGAAAATAAAAGAAAAACAAAGATTAATATTTAGAAACATTTATGAGTACAGAGGGAAACCAGCTGAGATTCCCAGACATTGGGCTCTGTGAGTGTGATGATTTGGCCACTTTCTGGATCTGGCATCTGGTGTTCTAATAACCTCTCTGACTGGCCCACACAGTAGCAGGCATAAACGTTGACCATCTATGTCCATGTTTTGATTTATCTGAACTTCACATCAACTCATCCAGTTCTACCATGTAGGGCTTAGAGAACAGTCAGGTTTTAGTTTTTAGTGATTCTAAATTAGAAGTATGAGAGAAAAACTGGAAACTTACCATGGAATATATTGGAAGAAACTAGAACTGATAATTTGGTAAGAACTGGAAAAAATGTATAAGATGGAATCTACAAAGGTGCTCTATAATTTTCCATAACAGAATGAAATTTCCCTTTATAGTCTCTCCTATTTAATTCTTGTTTATAGTATCATTCTGGTCCCATGCAATTGGGTCTAATTACTGACATAATGCAGCAAGAAGGTAATTGATCACCTAGGCCTTTTAGTGTTTACTTTGCTGTAACTTTTCACAATGAATATCAAATTAGGCTTTTTATAGTCACTTGAATCTAGAAAGAAAAGCCAGAGCTTACCACAAGACTTCACCATTAGTACCTTTAGATTTGGGTGAATTTGTTTCTTCTTGAGGTCTCCAAGATATCCTAGTTTACTGGGCCTGCCAGAAAGTAATTTTCCTTTCATTTACAGGGTTGGAAAACTCAGATCAGGTACCTGGCTGGTTTTCAAAAAATACTCGGTAAGCATTGCCTTCATAAAGTTAACTAGTTCCTTAAAACTGGCTGTTCAAATCTAATTTGTACATCATTCTCAAATGTAACATCACAGTCATATATTTGGTATGTGGTCAGTTTTTCCAATTATAATCTTCTCTTATAAGGAGAATAAATACTTCTTGAATTCATCAAATGAGTAAGGTCCTGGGAATAAGAATGTTCATTATTCCTAAATACTGGAGGGATTAGTGATTAGGTATAGAGGGAAAAATACTTGTTTCTGTTTTGCTTACAAAAATATAATGCATTAAGATGAATGAATGAGTTATATAACTTAAGAGAAAATGAAGAGTGCTTAAATCCAGAAAACAAACAAACAAACAAACAAAAACAACATTCCAAAACAAAAACCTACAATCATCCTTTCTCAAGTCGTTCAGCCCCGTGTAATTAATTCTTGTTCTCCTTGATCTTGGGTTTACAGTTTTATGAACCCAATAACTTCTTCACTGGCACTCTGAAAATTCTTAGTCTGGTGATACAATCTCACATTTATTTAAGTAATGCCATTAGGAACTATTCTCATCTGAACCTGATTGTAAGAGCTTTCAGGGAAGCAGTTTATGACCGAAAAAGACATAAAATGACCATAGTTAATATCCAATGAGAGTTTATTTGATGAGGAAATAGGATTGTTTTTCTGACACACAACATTTAAAAATAATAACTGTTGATAATAACTGGCTGATAACGTTATACAGGACATATTGTGCAGTAAGGATATTGGCAATTTTCAAGGAACTTCATATAACTTCTGGAACACCTATATTAATAATATTTGCCATACAAGCATAACTTAGAGTAAGGCTAATCAACCCTTATTATTTCATAACACCTTTTCATGCAATTTGACAGACCTAATAAACTGAATTAGTATAACAACTCTGTACAAGCTAAGAGAACTAATGCCTTGAGGCTTTCCACGGGCTTTCAGGAAATCTTAAGGTACTTTCAAGAACAAGAGCACTTAATTTGAAATTTAATTTTGATAAAGGTATCAAAAATGTCAAAAAGTTTGAAATAGGATAACAGGACATTACAAAACAATATTTAGGTTCTCTTAAATAGCACAAGAAAGACTAATAGAAGACATAGGAAGCTATTCTGATAAGACACAGAATTATGGTTTCCTAGGAGCATCTTAGAAGTGAAAGAAAATCTTTACAATTCTTAATAAAAACAACCAAACATTACAAGTAAATTTTGTCATCTTAACCAAGAGAACACCAAATTCTAGTTTTGAACTAGTGCACTTTTGATATTGAGGATCATTTGTAAAATCTTTAAGCATTCACTCTGACTAGCTTAACCACACATAAAATTCTTCTTCAGCAAAACTTCTACAGCTTTATCTATATATTCAAGTTTAGTCATATATATTCTGTTTCATTGTGGAGCATCCAGTAATTTAGGAAAAAATTTCTTTTTTCCCCTCATAAAAATGTACCCTTCATATCTTGTATACTTCTTGGTATCAAAAACATATTGTAGTTTCCTAGCCTACTTTGCATATAGAGTTTATTCCCTTCACATCTATTATTTGAAGTAGCATCAACTGAATACATTTATTATACATTTCAACTATTGGTGAAATTTGTTTTACAGAGTGTTTTTAGGAAGTCCCGGTTGCTTGAAAAAATACCATAACTGGTTAGTTTATAAACAAAATCTTATTTATCACATTCTGTCAGATATCAAGCAT
This sequence comes from Urocitellus parryii, assembly GCF_045843805.1. NCBI lineage: Eukaryota > Metazoa > Chordata > Mammalia > Rodentia > Sciuridae > Urocitellus > Urocitellus parryii. Next base: position 105,266,193 of record NC_135531.1, read on the forward strand.
TAGAAGAGTCTGTGTCTGTTGGGAACCTATTCAATGGTCACAGATGGCACCTACTAACTGTGACTTCTCATGGTGAAAGGAGCAAAGGGGGTATTTGAGCCTGTTTTAAAAGGGCACTGGTCCTAATCATGATGTTTCTGCCCTCACGTTTAATCACCTCCCCTAAGGTTCCTACCTCCTCATACTGTCACTATTTTGGTGGGGATAGGTGGTGTAAACATTCAGACCAAAAACAATTGATACACAATTGTAAATTTTATCATCTACCAGCATTCTGTAACAAACCAGAAAATTTTATTAAAACTCTATTTTATAATTTCTAGAGGGCATGTTTCTTCACAGTACAATATTTCAATGTAGGAAAAAGAGCATGTTTATTAACATACTCAAATGTTTAGCTTCTTTTATGCCATAAAAAAAATAAGAAAGCAAAAATATGTAAGTTGATGCTTAGTAATGGATGTTTCAGTAATTTATCTTATTTCAAAATAATACAGATATTTAGTATTATTTAATTTCATTTAGCATAACGTTAAGATTGTAAGTTACCAAAAACAATTTGGAAACATTTTTGAGGTAGCCATAACACCAAACAAGGTTAGCAATCATGTTATTTCTCTATTAACTATTTTTATGGTATATGCATGTTATAAAAGACAAAAATATAAACAGAAAAAATCCCAAACTAAGACATAAAACACAGATGCTTGTTTTACTTCTGGACATAATATGCATGAAATAATAGATATCAAGCAATTCTTTTTTGCTGCAAATTTATTTGTATGTTTTCCTTTAGTTTGAATTTATAATTCTAAGTTTTAATCATCCAATAAATATATTGTTAGCTTATGTTACTAGATAACACTGGTAAAATAAAATTATGACTATGCATTATATTTGATGCTAAAATGATAAATATACTTGTTCTTATTTTATTAACAATATTAAAATAACTTGGTTTATCAAAGATTATCCTAGATGCTACAAACTTGAGAAGCACTTGTGTCAATTTCTATATTTCTGGCAGTTTTTAGTAATATTTAGTTAATAAAAGTACTTATTTCTCTCTAAACCAATTTGAATAGAAATCCTTCAAGAGATTTGTAAATGAACAGGTAAAACCATCCAGGGATAAAAAAATATCACATATACATAGCATATATAGACATAAGTGAATATACTTTCCATTCTAAAATTTTAATAGACTCATCTGTGATATTTTTAACTGAAGACAAGATTGAGAGTGGTAAAAAAGGAAGGAAGAACAAAGTTGATGGGAAGGGAGAGGATTTAGAGGAGCTCACGTGGGTGGATCTTTACTTTCCCAAGAAGATTATTATTGAGTTCTAAATTACTATTGGTGAAATCATACCAAAAAGAAGGGAAGCAGACAAAGCTAGCAGACTATAAAGTCAGTAAGGATTTGAGAAGGAGGTTTTCATTTGACTGAGAATCTCACATGTTTTTAACTAATGGAAGCTATACACTTATTAACAGAGATTTGGTGCTATACCCCAGTTTCTGTCCCTTCTGAAACCAGTCTCTTACAGATAAGCTTAGGATTGAAGCCCAGTCTCTGTTTGCCCAGGTTTCTAACTCAATCTCTTACAGTGTCTGTGTGTACTCTCACCCAGCTCCTAAAGTATTATTAGAATCTAAGAATTGAAATGTATTCTCCCCAGTTTCAACAGGTGTCTTCTGGAACTTTGGCTCAGGAGTTGGACTCTCCAGTGGATCCCTCATCAATCAGTCAGCATGTTTGAGGTCCTGGAGGAGCAGTTCATGGGTTCAGTGACACATAAGATCCTCTCTGAATCACAGTATCATAACTGTTAAAGAAAATTTATTCTGATGCTTTGTTGAAATGATAAGGCAGGATTTTATTTAGCATTATCATATGACTTCTAAAATGAGTGTTTTGCAGTAGGATAGGAAAATTTGTCTCAATTTTGAATATAAAAAAAAAGAAGTGGGATTTTACATCCCCAAAGCAGAGTTATAAGGTCAGTCAGGGTATGGAAAATTATTAAAGGAATCATAAAGGTTAAGGGAAGATTCTGCCTGAACTGACTGACCTATGGTTCTTGCTAAGGGCAGACTAGGGTGATTAGTCATCACCTGGGGAAGGTAAGGAATGAATAATTTGCTCAAACATAGAGGATAGAAGATACTACTAATCTGACTTAGTAGGGTATTGCTAAAATTAGGCTTTTAAAGATATACCAAAGACAACATATAGTTGCAAATGAGCTAGTAGGATCCTGAAAGAGAGAATGTTTGTCAGTGATTCTGGACTGGAGGTTGCCCAATGCCATGGTATTGTAGTTTGATCAGAAGGAGAGAAAAATTGCAGACATAATGATGATTAAGAATTTTTCTGAACTACAGAATTTAAAAACCAATTACATAAAACTAGAAAAATAAATATAGAATCACATGCATGAAGTCATGATAATTCTACAAAATTTCTAACACAAAGATATAAAATAAAATTAAAGATAAAGGAGAAATCATTTTAACATTACCAGTTGGAGTTAAATAACAATGTAATGGCATCCTCAAGGTGCTGAGAATAGTTGTAAACCTAGAGTACTCTATCCAATAAAATATATTTCAATATTGTAAGAGAAAAAAAAAGACATTTTTAGGCAAACAATAATTATGTTCTCTTAGGGGATGCTCATTAAAAGATAATTTAAACATATACTTCTAGCAGAAGAAAAGGGATTCACAGATGGAAAATCTGAGACACAATAAGAAAGGAAGAGTTGAGAAAGTGGTTAATATGTAAATAAACATATGCAAACATTGATGTCTCTATATAAAATGAAATACAAATGCCTTAAGATATAAAAATTGTTGGATATATATAAACAGACAAAAGGGTCTGGAATATAAGTATTCCAATACCTGCAGACTCCAGGAGGAAGATAAAGGTAACATGAACTTTTAGTTCATGAACCCTTAAGTATCTCCAACAAAATTCCTAGGGTAATCTAATAAAGAATTTTTAGGTACATTATGAGGTTAGTAAAGGTAAGATGAAATCACAAAAAGTCAATCAATACAAAAAAAGAGTAGAGAAGCAACAGAAAATAAGGGACAAGAAAAAGCAAAATAAGTTGGAATAAATAAGTTCACCTATAACTATGATTAAAATATAATTTTAATACATGAAACCAAATGCAAAATTCATTTTAATTTCAAACTTAATTAATAAGCACTGAGGAATGTAATTGAAAAATTACCATTTATAGTAGAAAATGACTATAAAGTTCTTCAGAATATATACATAAATCGTGTGAGAACTATATATATTAAACCATAACCTTTCTCCCAAAACATGGAAGATCTCCTAAATTAATGAGGACTCTATCATTATATGATTAATGATTTTGAGTGTTCAATGTAGAGATATCAATTCTTCCCCATTAATCTACTGTCAATTGATCGATGTAGATGCAGTCTAACTTCAATCCAAATCTGAAGAGAATGTCCTCATTGAGACTTGCAAGTAGAGTGGGAAGCCTGACAAACTGATGTAAAAAAAAAATCCACTTGAATCTAATGTATGAAATATGATATGTCAAGAGCTTTGTAATGTTTTGAACAACCAATAAAAAAAAGAAATAATAATAAAGGGAAACACAGAGACAAGGTGCATAGGCAGGGAAAGTGGCAGAGGGGCTCTTTGTCCAAGTGACCATGTTTATTTATACCAATAGGTTACATTAGGTCTTTAGTACCATAACTGCATTATTGTTCAGAGTATCAGTAAAGTTGCTTATTCTGCAGTTACATTTCACAGTTACAATATGCAATGTTAGGAGCTTTGCGCAGTTCTCAAGAAAGTCCATTGTCTGAAGTTACTGTTAGGTGGGCAGATCCAGGAGCACCACAGCTTGGTGAAACATTGTAGTTATCTAGCAAGCAAGTTCCTTTATTCCCAGGAGCTATGTGCCTGCAATCAAAGTCGAGGCTTGATGAGACTCTAACACAAAGGCTTCTCAGGGCATTGCCATACCAGCTAGATATTGCACATATATTATCTGTATTACTAGATCCTAAGAGAGATTGCAGGACATTCTAAGGGTGGGAAACGAGGTGCTTGTTACCCCCCCCGGAGTTTGCTCACCAGGAGAAAAGTTCCCTGTACATTTCCATGGTCAGAATCCCTACAAACTGATTTTAATATTCATAAGAAAAAAACTTATGCATATTATGAAGACAAGTTAAGAACAGTCAAGACATTCTTGAAGATGTGAGGGACTTGCTTTATTAGTTATAAAATCTCTATAAATTTATATTAATTGAAATAATTGGAAAAATGGTTAGTTGTTTAGGAAAAAAAAGTCAGGTCCTACACTACATATAAGATACACAAAAATCTATTCTGGATAATTAAAGATCTGAATATAAAATTGTATTTGTATAATCTTAAAAAGTTACTGTAGAAGAATGTCTTCAAAAACCAGAGAAAGGAAGGTTATTTTAAATACTTCATAAAAATTTAATACATCTTAGGAGAATCAGAGAAAGTATATAATTGGGGAGGATGAAAGGAACATTAGAGGCTATGGTAATGTTTTAAAACAACTCAGTGTGGCATATACGGGCAGTCTTTACATTGTGCTTTTTTTATACATCATGTATATTTTATAAATGCTTTTTTATATAAGTGACAATTTAATTAAAACATTAAAATAGGGCATCTATACTGATTATGCCATGCTGATTTCCATGGAGAAATATTTAATTTATTACAAAAGCCAAAACACATTAGAAAACATTAAGAGAACAAAGATTGGGTTGAGTTTTTAAAAAGAAGATAAAGATTGAAAATAGCTGAGAGTGTGAAAATAAAAATGAGTCCTCTGGTTACTGACAACTTGAGAGGGTAAATTCATTGCCTTCAAGGAATTTCAATGATGTAAAAAGTCAAAAACTGTTAGAGAAAATATCATTGTATCTCTGCTTTTTCTCTAACTTTAATGGATATAGACAACTGGAGACAGGAACCATGTCCTTTCTTGCTATTTTATACCACTCTTCTTGAGCCAGGAGTGGTTTTGTTTGAATGCCTTCATGATTACCATTGAATAGTGATGAAAAAAAAATCCAAAAATTATTTGTGGTTTAAGAAAATTCTAAAATAGTATTTAGCATAGAGTTACTTTTAACACAGATTTAATATAAGACCTAATTTAAAATGTTTTCCTTTGAAAATTTCACATATGCAGACATAGTGTATATTGAAATAAACATCATTTATACAAAAATAATGCAAAAGATATTCTCACCCACCACCCATTCTCATCCTTAAAAGAATACTATAGGTAAATTAAAAGCCCTTTGAAATTATTTCAAATAACAGTATTTTTAAATATTAGCCATTTAACATAAACCTTACCATTTTAAGCTGTACAATCAATGTTTCTTTTTTTTTAGTGCATTTTCAGAGTTGGAGAAACTACCATCATTATCTACTTTCAGATTATTTTAATCATCCCTAAAGAAACTCTGTGCTTATTAAAAGTCATAACCTAAATCTCTCCTCCCCTCAGTCCCTAACAATCTCTAATCTTTCTGTTTCTGTGGATTTGTTTATTCTAAAACTTTCCTGTAAATGGAATCATATATTATGTGGACTTTTGTGACTGTTTTCCTTTACTTAACCTGTTTTCAGGGTACTTTCATGTTATAGTTTCAACTAATATTTTATTTTATCATTATCTAATATCATTCCATTTTAGGGTGATATAACATTTATCACTTGATAGACATTTGGGTGGTTTCCAGTTTGGGGCAATTGTAAATAAACCTACAATGAGTACTTACGTAGAGGTTTCAGAATTGATATGTATTTTCAGTTCTCTTTGATATCTATATTCATAGGAGTGGAATTGATGGATCATGATTATGAGTGATCTTTATCTTTTGAAGAATTGCCAGACTCCATCAGCAATGCATGAGAGAATGGGTTCCTCCACATCCTCATATTACTGGCAACACTGCAGATCTCTTTCATCATACCTATCCCAATGGTGTTAAAGTGGTAACACATTAGATTTTTATTAGCATTGCCCAAATGGTTAATTATATTGAGCATCTTTTTATATACATATTCACCTTTTGCATATATTTTTGTAGCTATATCAACTCAAACTCTGTGACCATTTTTAAATTAGATAACTTTTCCTTTCATTGTTGAGATGCATGAATTATCTATTCTAGATACAAGTTTCTTATCAGATATATAATGTGATTTGCAGTGTTTTGTTCCCATCTCCCAGGTTGTCTTTTCACCCGTGAGATATTGTTCTTTAGTACAGAAACAGTTTTGATTAAGATAACTTTATCTATTTTTTTCTTTTTCACATGGGCTTTATGGTGATATGTGAAAAAAAATCTATCAAAGGCCTTAAAATTTTCTGGTTTTGGTTGACTTTTGAAGTGTACAACCCATAGATACAGAAGGTTGATTATATCGCACTTCATTCATGTGCATTTGCTGAATGGCTTATTAACTCTGATTATTATTTATATACAGTTTTAATACATTTTAAAATACATTATGTTTAATATATTTAAAATATACTATATATTTGTCATGTTGGCATTCTTGGATTTTCACCAACATTATTTTGTCAATTTATTAGGATTTTCTCTGTACAAGATAATGTCAGATAATGCTGTATGATTTCTTCCTTCGTAATCTGGATGACCTTATTTTATTTTCTTACCCAAATGCCTTGGCTAGAATCTCCTGTAGAAAGTTGAATAGAAGTAGTGAAGGCACAAAAATGGAAGGGGGAAGGTGCTTGGAAATGAAATTGATCAGATTGTTTTGTGCATGTACAAATATGGCAAAATGGATTCCACTATTATTTATAATTATAATGTCCCCCCAAAAAACAAACCCTCCCCCCCAAACAAAATAAGTGGTAAAGCAGATATCCTTGTCCTATTGCTGATTTTTTGCAAAAGCATTTATTCTTTTACCACTATGACAGCTATAGATTTTCCTTGTGCAGTATTCCCATTGCTGGGGTTGAAGAAATTCCATGTCTTTTTAAAAATTTTAATCATTGAATTTTAGTCAAATGCTTTTTCTGTGTATATTAAAATGATCAGGTCATTTCTGTCTTTTATTCTGTTAATGCGATGTATTACACTGATTGATTTTTCAGGTTGAACAACCTTGTAATCCTAGGTTTAATACCCCTTAATCATGAAGCATAATTAATTTTATGTGATGTACCTTTTGTCATTTCTAATATTAGTAATATATGTCATATTTTTTTATTAGTTTGATTGGAGCTTTACCAATTTTACTGATCTTTTCAAAGAAACAACTTTTGGTTTCATTGACTTCACTGATTTCTTGATTTTTTTTAAGAGAAAGAGAGAGAGAGAGAGAGAGAGAGAGAGAGAGAGAGAGAGAGAGAGAGAGATTTTTAATATTTATTTTTTATTTTTTTTCGGTGGACACAACAACTTTGTTTGTATGTGGTGCTGAGGATCAAACCCCAGCCACACGCATGCCAGATGAGTGTGCTACCACTTGAGCCACATCCCCAGCCCCTGATTTCTTGTTTTTAATTCCATTTATTTCTGATAGAATTTTTATTTTCTTCAGATCACTTTGGATCTAACTTGCTCTTCTTTTGCTAGCTTCCAAAGGTGAGGATCAATTTTGAAACTTTCTTATTTTTCTAAAACAAGCATTCAATGCCATAAATTTAACTCTTAGCACTGTTTTTGCTACATTCCACAAATTTTCATAAGTTTTATTTTCATTTTTACATATTTTAAAATTTCTTTTGTGCATTATTTGACCCCTATGTTTTTAAAGTATGTGTTATTTAATTTCCATGTAGTTTATGATTTTCCATGATCTACCTGTTTTAGATTTCAAGTTTAAGTCCATTGTAGTCTGACAGTAGACACCGCATGGTTTCTATTCTTTTGGATTTGTTCACGTGTATTCTATGGCCCACATGCGGTATATCTTGGTGAATGTTCCTGTGAGCTTGAGAAGAAGCAGACTGTGGAAACAAAGGTGTTTCTCTTTTTAAAAAGTAGGTAACAGTTGCCATGGAACCAATTACCTACAGATAACAGTACAGTTCCTCAGAGAGACCGGAGTTTTGGATATAAATCAAAACACTAAATACATCATGGCCTTTGCTTGGTTGGGGCAGCTTTGTGTAGCAGAGTAATTTATCTTTAGTTTTACTCAATTTACCAATATTACCATTGTTTCAGCATGAAACATATTGGCAAAATATAATGACTGATTTTAACTGGATAGAAAAAATGTGTTTTTAAAAATTTTACATAAAAGCACTTTGGTATCAATATATTAACTTACTCTACTCTTGGAGAGAGAAGTCTTTTCTTTTTTTTTTCTTTCCATATCCTATTCAAATATTTTAGTCACTGTAGTTTGTCATGTTGGCATTCTTGGATTTTCACCAACATTATGAATCTTATTTTTTTAATTGGTGCATTATAATTATACATGGTAATGGGATTCATTGTGATGTACTCATACATGCTCATAACATAATTTGTTCAGTTTCAATCCCTGGTAGCTCTCCTCCTCCTTTTCCCAATTCTCTTCCTCTATTCTACTGATTTCCTATTTTCATGAATTACCTTTTGTATTCCTTTTTTGTCCCTCTCTCTTTCTAACTTCCATTTATAATAAAATATATGACCATTGACTTTCTGGGTCTGGCTCATTTCATTTAGTATAATGTTCTCCAGTTCCATCCATTTTCCTGCAAATTGCATGATTTTATTTTTTATGACTGAGAAAGACTCAATTGTGTATATATATAACCACATTTTCTTTATCCATTAATCTATTGATAGACACATAGGCTTGTTCCTTAACTTGGCTATTGTGAATTGTGCTGCTATAAACATTGTGAATTTTCCTTTCACTGTGCTTACATATGCTACTAAATATCTTATATCCTGAATCTTTCATTAAATGTTCTTAAAAAAAAAAAAAAAAACCTTTGCTCCATTTCTTTTTGGCTGCAATAGCATTTAACATAGCTTGGAACTTTTTCATCACATGGGTGTGCAGAAGACTTTTAAATTTTTCTGGAGTCATTGCTGCATTTGAATTTGCCACAAATGATGCACATTGGAAGAAGACAGTTTAAGTTACCAAACTACTTACAACTTATTGATAGGTTGCCTTCATTGTGTACATAACTGTCATTAGAGCCCCATGTTGCATGATACAGTAAAGTAATCCAGAAGATGGCATTTTTCATCTTTAAACTTATAAGTATTATCCCTCAGAACAAGAAGCCTTAATTTTTTGTTCCACATATCATCTTCAAATAAAACTACATTGGATCACCTGATATGTTGGCATGCACAATTTATAATAAAATATAAAATAAAGGTATAACAGTATTTAAATAAGAAAACGCATACACATGCACACATAACAAAATAAAATAAGAAAATGTCCCAATACAATTTGCATCTGTATTATGTGTTTTTTAGATTTTTTTTAAGTTGTAGATGATCACAATACCTTCATTTTATTTATTTATTTTTATGTGGTGCTGAGGATCAAACCCAGTGCCTCACATATACTAGGAAAGTGCTCTACCACTGAGTCACAACTCTAGCCCTGATCTGGTTTTGTTTTGTTTTGTTTTAAGTTTACAAAACCAGCAAAGTGATGGGAGGAGCTAAGTCACACATCTAAAAATGCCTTCTTTAGAGTAAAAATTCCCCTGATCTTTTTTTCTCTTATAAGTAATTCAGTGGAATATATAGGAAATTAGAAAAGACAGTGGTGGGGAGGTGATTTACCATTCCTCATTGTGTATAATACAATACTCACCAATTATCAATGGCCTATTTTGTAGCAAATATTAGGAATAGTGTCAACAAAATAAAGCTAGCCCTATAATGTACTGCTATACAAAGCTGAAGTCTTCTAAATAAATTACTGAAGATGTTTCCCAATCACTATCCCTCAATGCAAGCATGAGTATCACACAGTGCACATTCACTCATGGAGAGTGCACAGTTGCTCAGATGAATGCCAAGGTAACTGTAGGCCACTACTAATCTAGGAACATAGGCCCCAAGTCTTCATAAAAACTCAAAACTCCCTTGGATCAGATGAAGTCCCAAAGTTCAGGGGCTTCTCCAAAAGCAGGGTTTCACAGAGGAATAGAACCAATTGAATGTACACATAACTATAAGAAGGGACTTATTAGATTTACTTCATACTCAGAGGCTGAATATTCTCCCAGTGGGTGTTTGCAGGCTACTGAGACGTAAAACCAGTAACTGCTCCGTCCAAGCAGCTAGAAGACTCTGAATGAGAGGGAGCCATGATGCAGCCCCAGTCCAATTCTGAAGACCAAAAAGCCTCCTGGAGAATTGATGGTACAAGTCCACATGCAAAGGCTGAAGAATCCAGTGTCTGTACAGAGGCAAAGGCAGAAGTTAATTTTTTTTTAAATGCCCACTTAACAAGAGTTCACTGTGTGTGTGGACTTGCAAGCTTCTTCTTGTATTGCTTTTGTTGCATCTGGGCCCCAGCCTGTTGGGTGGTGCCATACACATTCAAAGCAGATCTTCCCCATTCAGTTCACTGTCCCACATGACAAATGGAAGCACCTTCACAGATGCACCCAGGAGTGTGCATTACCAATTCTCTAGATGTCTCTCTAACTAGTCAAACTGACAACTAAGATTAACCATCACAACGATCACAATATCACTTCTCTTTACTTGGTAATTTCTAAAGAAGTGGTAATTTCTAATAAGAGAAGATTCTGAGGTATTTTCCCTCGGATATGATATATAGGCAGACCTATATCTAATGATATAGCCAAAACTTAACCCTATACTCAAAGTGATTCATGAAAAATATGATTGTCCTAAGAAATTATCATTTACTAACTATTGGTAACCTGGGTAAAAATAAGTATCCATAAGAACCCCACTCTACTTTCTGAATTATAACTGATATAAGATTTACATATTTCTATAACTACTTGCCAAAACTAATTGAGCATACCATAATAAATCACACTTAGAATCATGCTATCACAACAGTAAGTTCTGTCCTATGTGATACCTTCTCATTTCCTTTCCATCTGAGGTTTGAAGTTTATACCTGAATTATAACTGTCTGTTCTAAAAAGTTTCAATTTAGAGTATGTATGACTTCTCACTTGTTATTAATAGCATCAATTAGAATTTTGTTGAATATTGATTTAGGAAAATCCTTCCTAAATTTTCTACATTTCAACTACTAAAATAACATTAACCAAAGCATTACAACAAACAGTTTCATGAAATGTTTTCTCATGCTGAGTACAGATCTGTACACTGTCCAGTGTGCTGTAAAACTTAACTGCTTATCTTAATTTATAGACCTTGCCCAAGAATAAAGTTTTCAGTGTAAATTCTCTGTCATCCTATGGAACGATTCTGCAATCATAGTATTTACAGAGCTGGTCTCTCTTCTAACAGTGCCACCTGTCCAATTAGTGGGAAAGGGGATTTTTCATCATTGAATGATTTGTTTTCTAATTTCTTTTATTCCCTTGCTTCTTTTCCCTTCGGCATATATTTTCTATCAGAACTTGGGAGGAGAATCGGAACTCTGGCTAGCCAGACTGCCTGTTTTTAATCTGGGAATAAAATATGCCAGACAAGGTAAATTGGGGTAGAAAGTATTCTATTTTCCCTGCCCTGGAATCATGAGAAAACAAAGAAAAAAAAAAAGGCACCTCTGGGTCAAAATGGGAGAGATAAATAACTGCCAATGAGAACAAAGAACACTGATTTGCAACCTGAGTGCCAGGTCCTATCAGGTCACACTGACATAAGTCCCTCTGTCATCTCCTTGATGCTTTAATTTTCACTTGGTGAACTGAATAACAAAAGCTATTTTCCCATTATCTCACACATCATTTCCAAGTAGAACAAAATTCACCCAGCCTGAGTCATCATTGAGCACAGAATTCCTATAGAGCACGGAGATTGTGTGTATATATATATATACACACACACACAATGGAATATTACTCAGTATTGAAAGAGAATAGAACATGGCGGCGGGCGCGGAGAGATCAAGTCTCTGACCTCTTCAGCTGTGCAGGCATAGGGAGTCGTAAACAGCCTAAATCTGTTTGCTCAGGATCACTAAGCAATGCTGAGCTGACGTGGATCTGGGGTGATCAATCTGGACCTCTCAGAACACACACTGAGCCCGGATCGGCTGAATTCAAGCTCCCATTCGCCTGATTCCCGCAGACAAACAGCTGTGACTCAGCACTAATCCATCCGGCTGAAACAATTGGTCAGCCCTTCTGATCCTACGGAGGTAATGGCAACCGAGCCTTCATAGGTAGTGGCCACAGGTTTCAAACGGGGCTTGGGAGAGTCAGTAAGGACCCACCCATTGCATTGGTCACCCGGCAAAGGGAAACGAACTGTCGCCATTTGCAAGAGATACCACCATGGCAGAGAACTGACGTCATCAGACTGCGGCGGAGGAGATAACTTCATTGAATCCTGCGGCTACAGGTGTGTAATCCCCTAGCCTTCCCTCTCCACACATCGGGGAAACCTTAAGGGCCCCTCCCAGCTCTCCCGTAAGGGCCCCTCCCAGCTCTCCCGTGAGCGCGGTAGCCAGACCGAGGGAATTAGAGGTGGCAAGGGACCCGCGGTGCGGAACTACCACTCCCACCAGAGCTGAGAGCTGAGGTCTCCTGCACCAGCTACCGGGGGCGTGGCTACCGGAGGGCAAGTAAAACTTGCTGAGGATTCTCAGCCCTAAGCTCCACAAACTTAGGGTCTGAGGGACAGGCAATCTGGGAGAGTGTGCCCAATCGTCCATGAAAACAGGGCTCCCGGGAGCAGCAGACCTGGCGTGTACCCAGTATTGTGGTGAGCGGCACCCGTGAGAGGGGCCTGGCTAGAGGAAAAGTGGGGAAGTGACTAGACACAAGAGGAGGCCCTAGGCACTCAGGATTGGAGACTCGCCCAGTCTGGGAGGAGGAGCTGCTGCACATTGATTGGTTCCCGCGTATTGACAGGAGAAACTTGGCCTGGTGGGCACAGCGCCACCTACTGGAAGAGAAGTTAATCAAACTCTAAGACTGCATTTATTAGTGTTTTTTTTTTCTTTTTTCTTTTCTCTTTTTTTTTTTTGATTTTGATTTGGGGTTTTCTTTCATTTTCATTTTTCTTTCTTGTTTTTTAATTTTTTTTTACAATTTAAAAAATTTTTTTCTTCCAATTTTTATTTTAATTTTTGTTTTATTCTTTTTTTTATAAATTTTTTTTCTTTTTCTTTTTTTATTTCCTATTTTTTTCTTCTTTTGTCTTTTCATTTCTTTTCAATTATCTTATCCCCCCTTCCTTGAATTCTACCTGCTTACTCTCATTCTCTTTAGTGACTTCTTCCCTTCCCTTCTAATACCTTTCCTCCCAAGCATCAAATAAATTTAGAGGAGTAAACAGTAACTCACCAGTCAAACAGAACAAGAAGTAACATGAGCAGCTTCAAAAAGCAAGGAAGAAAAGGAGTACAAACAATGCAGGACAGCCTAAATATTCAGGAGGACCTAGAGTCATCGGAAAAATGTTCATATAAAGAACTCAAGGAACACCTTAGACAGATGGAATGGAACCTTAAAGAGGATACGAGACAGCAAATTCAAGCAGCAAAAGAACACATTGAGAATGAGTTACATAAACAGATAAAAGAAGAAGTTAAGCATCTTTATCAGGAGATAGAGATTATAAAAAATAATCAAACAATAATTCTAGAAATGAAGGAAACGATAAACCAAATTAAAAACTCAATTGAGAGTATCACTAACAGAGTGGAGCAAGTAGAAGCCAGAACGTCAGATACTGAAGACAAAATATATCATCTTGAAAAGAGTCTAGCCAACTCAGAAAGGCTGGTAAAAAATCACGAGAAAAACATCCAAGAGTTATGAGATAACATAAAAAAACCAAATTTACAAGTCATCGGGATAGAAGAAGGTACAGAGATTCATACCAAGGGAATGAGTAACCTGCTGAATGAAATAATTACAGAAAACTTTCCAGAAATAAAAAAGGAAACAGATATACAAATTGAAGATGCATTCAGGACACCGAGCACACAAAATCACAGTAGACCAACGCCAAGACACATTGTTATGAAGATATCCAATATACAGAACAAAGAGAAAATATTAAAAGCTACAAGAGAAAAGAGACAGATTACATTCAGGGGTAAACCAATAAGATTAACAACAGATTTTTCATCACAGACACTGAAAGCAAGAAGGTCATGGAACAATGTATTTCAAACACTGAAAGACAATGGATGCCAACCAAGAATTCTGTATCCAGCAAAATTAAGCTTCAGGTATGACAACGAAATAAAAATCTTTCATGATAAACAAAAGTTAAAAGAATTTGCAGCCAGAAAACCAGCATTGCAAAGCATTTTGAGCAAAACACTACACGAGGAAGAAATGAAAAACAATAACCAAAACCATCAGAGGGAAGTGCCTCGGTAAAGACAGAGGGTGAGGGGAAAGATAATCATGGAGAAACAAACTAAATTTTTTAAAAAAGGATAAATAATCAAACATGGCTGGAAGTACAAACCATATATCAATAGTAACTCTAAACGTTAATGGCTTAAACTCTCCAATAAAGCGACATAGGCTGGTATCATGGATTAAAAAAACAAATCCAACAATATGCTGCCTCCAGTAGACACATCTGATTGGAAAAGACATACACAGGCTGAAGGTGAAAGGATGGGAAAAAATATACCATGCACACGGTCCTCGTAAGCAAGCAGGGGTGGCCATCCTCATATCGAATAAAATCGTCTTCAAGACTAAGTTAATCAAAAGGGATAAAGAAGGACACTATATACTGTTAAAAGGAACCATTCACCAACAAGACATAACAATTATCAATATTTATGCACCAAATAATGGCGCTGCGATATTCATAAAACAAATTCTTCTCAAGTTCAGGAATCAAATAGACGAAAACACAATAATTATGGGTGACTTCAACACACCTCTCTCACCATTGGACAAATCCTCCAAACAAAAGTTGAATAAAGAAACTATAGAACTCAATACCACAATCAATAACCTAGACTTAACTGACATATATAGAATATATCAACCATCATCAAATGGATATACTTTTTTCTCAGCAGCACATGGATCCTTCTCAAAAATAGACCATATATTATGCCATAGGGCAACCCTCAGTAAATATAAAGGGGTGGAGATAATACCATGCATTTTATCTGATCATAATGGAATGAAACTGGAAATCAATGATAAAAGAAGGAAGGAAAAATCCTGCATCACATGGAAAATGAACAATATGTTACTGAATGATCAATGGGTTACAGAAGACATAAAGGAGGAAATCAAAAAATTCTTAGAGATAAATGAAAATACAGACACAACATATCGGAATCTATGGGACACAATGAAAGCAGTTTTAAGAGGAAAATTCATCGCCTGGTGGTCATTCCTCAAAAAAAGAAAAAACCAACAAATAAATGAGCTCACACTTCATCTCAAAGCCCTAGAAAAGGAAGAGCAAAACAACAGCAAATGTAGCAGAAGGCAAGAAATAATTAAAATCAGAGCAGAAATCAATGAAATTGAAACAAAAGAAACTATTGAAAAAATTAACAAAACTAAAAGTTGGTTCTTCGAAAAAATAAATAAGATTGACAGACCTTTAGCCATGCTAACGAAGAGAAGAAGAGAGAAAACTCAAATTACTAACATACGGGATGAAAAAGGCAATATCACAACAGATGCTACAGAAATACAGAAGACAATTAGAAATTATTTTGAAAACCTATATTCCAATAAAATAGAAGATAGTGAAGACATCGATAAATTTCTTAAGTCATATGATTTGCCCAGACTGAGTCAGGAGGATACACACAATTTGAACAGACCAATATCAATGGATGAAATTGAAGAAGCAATCAAAAGACTACCAACCAAGAAAAGCCCAGGACCAGATGGGTATACAGCGGAGTTTTACAAATCCTTTAAAGAGGAATTAATACCAATACTTTTCAAGTTATTTCAGGAAATAGAAAAAGAGGGAGCTCTTCCAAATTCATTCTATGAGGCCAACATCACCCTGATTCCGAAACCAGACAAAGACACCTCAAAGAAAGAAAACTACAGACCAATATCTCTAATGAACCTAGATGCAAAAATCCTCAATAAAATTCTGGCAAATCGAATACAAAAACACATCAAAAAAATTGTGCACCATGATCAAGTAGGATTCATCCCTGGGATGCAAGGATGGTTCAATATACGTAAATCAATAAATATTACTCACCACATCAATAGACTTAAAGATAAGAACCATATGATCGTCTCGATAGACGCAGAGAAAGCATTCGACAAAATACAGCACCCCTTTATGTTCAAAACATTAGAAAAACAAGGGATAACAGGAACTTACCTTGACATTGTAAAAGCTATCTATGCTAAGCCTCAGGCTAGCATCATTCTGAATGGACAAAAGTTAAAGGCATTCCCTCTAAAATCTGGAACAAGACAGGGATGCCCTCTATCACCACTTCTATTCAATATAGTTCTGGAAACACTGGCCAGAGCAATTAGACAGACAAAGGAAATTAAAGGCATAACAATAGGAAAAGAAGAACTTAAATTATCACTATTTGCAGATGACATGATTCTATACCTAGAAGACCCAAAAGGATCTACAAAGAAACTACTAGAACTAATAAATGAATTCAGCAAAGTGGCAGGATATAAAATCAACACGCACAAATCAAAGGCATTTCTGTATACCAGCGACAAAACTTCTGAAACGGAAATGAGGAAAAGCACTCCATTCACAATATCCTCAAAAAAAATAAAATACTTGGGAATCAACCTAACAAAAGAGGTGAAAGATTTATACAATGAAAACTACAGAACCCTAAAGAGAGAAGTAGAAGAAGACCTTAGAAGATGGAAAAATATACCCTGTTCATGGATAGGCCGAACTAACATTATCAAAATGGCGATATTACCAAAAGTTCTCTATAGGTTTAATGCAATGCCAATCAAAATCCCAAAGGCATTTCTTGAAGAAATAGATAAAGCAATCATGAAATTCATATGGAAAAATAAAAGACCCAGAATAGCAAAAGCAATTCTAAGCAGGAAGTGTGAATCAGGCGGTATAGCGATACCAGATTTCAAACTATATTACAGAGCAATAGTGACCAAAACAGCATGGTACTGGTACCAAAAGAGGCGGGTGGACCAATGGTATAGAATAGAGGACACAGAGACTAATCCACAAAGTTACAACTATCTTATATTTGATAAAGGGGCTAAAAGCATGCAATGGAGGAAGGATAGCATCTTCAACAAATGGTGTTGGGAAAACTGGAAATCCATATGCAACAAAATGAAACTGAATCCCTTTCTCTCGCCATGCACAAAAGTTAACTCAAAATGGATCAAGGAGCTTGATATCAAATCAGAGACTCTTTGCCTGATAGAAGAAAAAGTTGGCTATGATTTACATATTGTGGGGTCGGGCTCCAAATTCCTTAATAGGACACCCATAGCACAAGAGTTAATAACAAGAATCAACAAATGGGACTTACTTAAACTAAAAAGTTTTTTCTCAGCAGGAGAAACAATAAGAGAGGTAAATAGGGAGCCTACATCCTGGGAACAAATTTTTACTCCTCACACTTCAGATAGAGCCCTAATATCCAGAGTATACAAAGAACTCAAAAAATTAGACAATAAGACAGCAAATAACCCAATCAACAAATGGGCCAAGGACCTGAACAGACACTTCTCAGAGGAGGATATACAATCAATCAACAAGTACATGAAAAAATGCTCACCATCTCTAGCAGTCAGAGAAATGCAAATCAAAACCACCCTAAGATACCATCTCACTCCAGTAAGATTGGCAGCCACTATGAAGTCAAACAACAACAAGTGCTGGCGAGGATGTGGAGAAAAGGGTACTCTTGTACATTGCTGGTGGGACTGCAAATTGGTGCGGCCAATTTGGAAAGCAGTTTGGAGATTCCTGGGAAAGCTGGGAATGGAACCACCATTTGACCCTGCTATTGCCCTTCTCGGACTATTCCCTGAAGACCTTAAAAGAGCATGCTACAGGGATGCTGCCACATCGATGTTCATAGCAGCACAATTCACAATAGCTAGACTGTGGTACCAACCCAGATGCCCTTCAATAGATGAATGGATAAAAAAAATGTGGCATCTATACACAATGGAGTACTATGCAGCAATAAAAAATGACAAAATCATAGAATTTGGAGGGAAATGGATGGCACTAGAGCAGATTATGCTTAGTGAAGCTAGTCAATCCCTAAAAAACAAATACCAAATGTCTTCTTTGATATAATGAGAGCAACTATGAACAGAGCAGGGAGGAAGAGCAGGAAGAAAAGATTAACATTAAACAGAGACATGAGATGGGAGGGAAAGGGAGAGAAAAGGGAAATTGCATGGAAATGAAGGGAGACCCTCATTGCTATACAATATTACATATAAGAGGTTGTGAGGGGAATGGGAAAATAAACAAGGAGAGAAATGAATTACAATAGATGGGGTAGAGAGAGAAGATGGGAGGGGAGGGGAGGGGGGATAGTAGGGGATAGGAAAAGTAGCAGAATACAACAATTACTAATTGGGCATTATGTAAAATTGTGGATGTGTAACCGACGTGATTCTGCAATCTGCATTTGGGGTAAAATTGGGAGTTCATAACCCACTTCAATCTAATGTATGAAATATGATTTGTCATGAGCTTTGTAATGTTGTGAACAACCAATAAAAAAAATAATAAAAAAAAGAGCTGAAAAAAAAAAAAAAGAAAGAGAATAAAATTATGGCATTTGCAGGTAGATGGATGGAGTTGGAGAATATCACACTAAGCTAAATAAAGCAATCCCCCCAAATCAAAGGCCGAATGTTCTCTCTGAAAAGCGGATGCTGATCCATATGGGGGGAGGCATGGAAAAAATAAAGGATCTTTGGGCAAAGGGGAAGAAGGGGAGGGGAGGGAGTATGGGGCAGGAAAGATGATGGAATGTGATGGACATATTACCCTAGGTATATGTATGACTGCACATATGGTGCAATGCTACATTGTGTACAATAAGAGACATGAAAACTTATGCTGCAATTGTATAGAAAAAACTTAGTCTAGGAAGTGAGTTCTCCATAGCCACATCCTGCTCCATAAAGGTGGGCAGATACCATCATAGTCCAGAGTGATTCTGCCTTTCTGGAACTATCCTCTGGACAAGGAGTCTGTACAATTAAAATGGAAACTAAATTTGGGTAATTTTGAAAAGTTATTCCATCACAGAATTTCCAATCTGAAGGACTTTCTGGAGAACACTGAATTCAGCAAAGACTTTATTTGTACCTTTCTAATCCAGAACACTTTCATGATTGAAGTCACCATTTTATTTTATGTTACAAAAGGGCTTCAACCTCATCCTGTACAAGGCCAAGAATCTGTCAAAAAAATTTCTTAAAGGAGTGGGAGAAATAAGTTTCCTGGTGAGTCGCCACCACCATATGCTTGTCACCTATATCTAGTCTTCTAAGATGTGTCTAAGAGTAGTAGCAAATGAGAAGATTGCTGTCCTGGTTTTAGTATCTTAAATATACCACAAAGAATGATAAGAATTTCAACCAGCGAAAGCAATAAGGAAGGAAATTAAAAATTTAATTGGATGATATGAGCTTAAAGAAGCAAGTACTTTTGTTTGGTTCCTTTCCCATTTTTACTTTAAATGGCATTATGTGGGAGGAACAGAAGTGGGTAGGATGTGAGAGACTACACAGCCTTTACCTTACGGAGCTTCAGGGGACGCAGTGATTTCACAGGAGAAACAGAAAGCAGAGAAAGCATTCAGATCAGGGATACAATTACATAAGATAGAAGAAAAGCTTGTTAGAAAGGAGAAAGAAGACGGATTTTATCTAGAGGAAAATAAATGAAGATAATGAGGTTGATAGAAAAATAAAATATAAGTAAAAGTGCCTACACTTTGGGCAGTAAATGATTGACACAGTGAGTGATCAGAGTTTTGAGACTTTCTTAGAAGAAAGCACTGGAGCCCAATAAAAGGTATTTCAAGCCCACAGAGGGCTTCTTCTGTGTTAGGTTTGTGCCAGTGCATTCTGTCTATTCATTGCTGTGGGCTGTGCATGATTCTGATAAACACAGAGGTAACTTCCAAAAAAAAAAAAAAAAAGATATTTGGCATAATAGAGGTGTAAATAGAGGTGGGAAATCTTACACACATTTTTTGTTAGGCTTGTTCGTGAAAACTTTATATTTTAGTTATGATTATAAATTATAAACTTTTAAATTAATTTTTTCCCATTTAATACTGATAATAATACATAAGCATACACACACGCACATGCAGGAGCACACAATTTCAACTGGTTCTACTGTCCTTGTAGACAATTGTATCACTTTTGAAAAAGGATTTTTTCTATTTTGCATATTTATACCACTTATTCTTTTTTCTTGGGTTATTTCATTAATTAAATACCAAAATAATTTTCAATACGGGGGGAGTCTTAATTTGCTCTTAATTTGAGGTAATGTAACTTTAATGTATCATAAAAAAACATGATGTGAATATTAGATACTCTTTTGAGAAAGGTTATTTTTTCATAAGTTTATAAAGAATTCCTTTTTCAGTTGATTATGTCATACACTTTTTTTGACATCTATTAAGAGACCTATAATTTTCTTTTGCTATGTTCATGTGCTATAAATAACTTTCTTAGTATTCAACATTTCTTGGTTTCTTGGAAAAGAAATATCTAATCATGGTCAACTCTTATTTTAACATTCAGATTTATTCAATTTATTAGTGTTTATCTTAGATTTTTAGTTTCTTTTTGTCGTTTTTCTTTTTTTTCCTCATTGTCATTCTTAAGATTCATAATCGCTCATATAAAGATTGTAGATGAAACCTTGCTTAATTCAGAGGTGACTCTTTTGTAGCTTTTTTCAGTTTCTTCCAGAGGCTCAAGGTTCTTTATACTTTCTGAAGCAATTTCATTAATCTTCCCAAATCTGTTTTTATATAAGAACAGAACCTACTTTTAAAAACCAGTATCTCTTATTATAAATTAACGTACTTACATTCTGATTTGATTATCAATCCCTTGTGAACTTAGGTAGTGTGAACATTCCCAAAAAGCTGGGATTACAGATGTGCATCACTGCTCCCAGTTTAAAATAGATTTTAAAAAGATTTGATACTAAATGACCACACACAAACTAAAAGGTAAAATGACTTTATCTTATCTTTTATTTTAAAAGATATTGAACCCAGGGGATTGAACCCAGGGGCACTTTTCCACTAAGCTGGATCCTCAGCTCTTTTTATTTTTTGTGTTGAGACAGCAGCTCACTAAACTGCCTCAGTTGACCTTGAATTTGCCATCCTACTGCTTCTGGCCCCCGAGTAGCTGAGGATTATAGGTGTGCACTTCCCTGTCTAGCAAAATTATTTTAAAATAAGATAAAAATACAAAAATGGGATCAACACCCCAGCCTGAGTATAGCTGCTATTTTTTAAGAAGTTTAAACATATGCTTATAGTTATTAATAACCTATTGTTTGAGTTATAAGCAAATCTGGCAAAATCTTTTCATTACTTTATTCTGATTCAAACTTGCCAACTCAGATTCAAAGTTCTATTAAAATGTATAAAGGCTACAAATGGAAAAAGAGTAAAACATTGAACTTTTAGAGGAATCTTTCTAATGTTGATTGCATTTCCTATCTCATTTCCTATCTTGTAATCCCCTGCAAGGAAACTGATATTGACAGTGCAAGGGAAAGAAAGATTGAATCAAAGCAATGGTGCCCTCTTTAATGTTAAATGATATATGTTTTTTTTCTTATTTATTTGTTTGAGAATAGGATTATTGGTACTTTTCTACTAATAATTGATTCTTATGTAAGTCAATGGGCAGTAAATGATTGACACACTCAGTTATAGTTTATATATATAAATCATGATCTAAGTCTTTGGGGTTATGTTTGTTTGTTTGAGGTGACTTCCACAGGAAAATCCCTGAAAATATTTCAAAGCAACTGGGAATTGTATCTATACATAAACTAAGCTAGTGTCTGGTTAACTTATAATGTAATTTATTTAAAAATTGTTTTTCATCTAAAATGGAAGATAAACTGATGTGGATTGATGTAGTCATTTAACAAGGTGAGGAAACAATGAGTAAATATGTTTAATAATCTGATAACTGCTATACCATAAATATACACTATGTCTTAATAAATAGCCAATTTTTCAATGTTTTTAACAACATATTTCACAATAGTCAAGTTTTGGAACTCGCTTAGGTGCCTGTCAACAGATGAATGGATGAAGAAAATGTGGCATATGGGCCCAATGGAATTTTGTTCAGTCATAAAGAAGATTGAAAATATATAATTTTCTGATAAATGAATGGAACTGAAGAATATCATGCTAAGTAAAATAAGCCAGACTCAGAAGGTCAAGAGTCAAATGTTTTCTCTCATATGTGGAAGCTTAATAGAGAGGGGAGAGGGAAAGGAATTAAAAAGGGAAGGATCTCAAGAAAGTAGAAAGGAGAACAAAAGAGAAAGGAGATGGAGAAGAAGGGAGGAGGGAAGGACATGAAGAGTACTGGGGAACAAAATCTACCAAATTTTGCTACGGCTAAATATAAATATATTATAATGAATCATATGTGTGTGTGTAATGCAATAATTAACTAATAATAACAGAAGAATGGTCAGTAGAATAGGGCTAGTAGATCAGACGGAGGGAAGAGAAGGAAAAGGAAGGTACTGGGGAAGGAGACTGAGCAAATTACGTGCATATATGAATAAGGCATAATGAATCCCATTACTATGATATAATAAACCAATAAAAATAAAATAGGTAATTTTTAACATATTTAACCAACTTTTATTACAACTACATTTGTTACAGATTTCATATTAATTATTCATTCACTCAATATCAAAGATAGCATCCTTTGGAATAATTTTCCTCCCAAGTTCTGTAGTGTTGAAACTACTAGTCTCTCCACCTCGTTCTATATTTTCTCCCTCAAATTAAGAGAAAGTACTTGTGAGATCAGTATAATTGGTCACTATTCATTGGATTGAAATGGAGGACAACCCCATATGAAATTACTATAAAAATAAATGGGAAAACAATTACTCATAGATTACTTATTTAAGTATGACAGAATTGACTTGGTGAGCACAGTATTTTTTAACTTTAATATTACTACAAATCTTCTTAATAACTTGCTAAAATCCAGGTCTGGTTCAAAAGGTCTAATTCAGTGCATCTGAAAATTTCCACTCCTAATAGATGTCCATGTAATATTGATTATTCTAAAATCAATTTAGAATACTTTGATCAGTAGGGGACTAGGATGTTTGACAACAGAATATTATTTAACCTGAATGAAGAGCTAGTCTTTAGGTTCAAATTAACTTCAGAACAACAAGAGAGCAAACTAGATTATCAGGTCATTAAAAAAGAGAGATGACTAACAGTCAGCCTCATTCCACATTAAAAAGGAAAATGAATATATTCTAAAAGAGAAAATATGGACTTATAATCTATTAGTTTTTCCCCAAAAGGAAATCTGGTCCAAGAATCTTTGAAAGTCAGTCTCTTAAAACTGTAAATAAGAAGTCAATGATATATGCCATTGGAAAATCCCCTAAAGACAAATATAACATAGTTGTAAGAATTAGCATCATATAATTTTGAAAAAAAAATGAGTGAGGAAGACCAAGAAGATCAATGAACAATACATGGTACTTTACAGAGTTTGTTTTATTTTAGTAATTATCATAAAAGAGAAACATGAACAGATGTTTAGAGCCAAGAATCTGAGTGAAGGTTTAAGGCACATGATAACAAAATAAAAAAGAGACTCAAGTATGACCACACAAAGTAGCACAGAAGTTGAGTTTGAGTGTTGGCTGATAAAAGTTTAAATCTGGGTTTAATTTTCTAGGGGCTTATTGATGGGAATTATTTTTTAAATAATAGGTAGGTTCTTATGATTACATGGAAGATTATAGTACTGAATTTTGAAAATGTTGATTAATCAAGAATATAGGTTTTAAATCAGAGAAAGACTAGTTCTTTGTCATACATTGAATAACAAGTAAATATTTAGACCTTTGAGTCTATGATAGAATGATGGCCCAAAGTATCCAGTCTGAAATTTAGGGACCCATGACTGCTACCTTATTTGGAAAAATAGTATTTGCCAATGTGATTAAATAAAGGATATTGAAATGGGGGAGTTATTATTTAGATATGTGCTAAATGGCAATACGTGAAGTTTTGTAAGGATGAGGAAGAGGGAGATTGACACAGTAAAGCTATGCTAAGATAGAAGAAGAGGTTGGAATGATGCTCACAGCCATCAGAAATTGGAAAAGGCAATAAGTAAATTCTCCCCAAGAACTCTTAGAGAGAATGAGTCCCTTCTACCACCTTGATTTCACCCTATTGAAACTGATTTCAGATTTCTTCCCTCCAGAACTATAAAATGATAAATTTCTGTTGCTGTATGCCACCTAGAATGTGGCAAGTTTTTACAGCAAGCATTGGAAATTAATATAGGCTCCCAAGAGAAGCATACGAGGACATTGTTCAAGTTGGAACATCAGTGCGAATGAACGTGATTGGGGAATATGGATCTTGAATAAATAAAGATCTTCATAAATAAGATGAGTTAATGGAAAAATGAAACTGACTTATATTCATATTATTAAAGTGACATTGTGTTTTGATTTTTTTTCTACAGAAAGGTTACTTATGCTAATGAAGGTGTCTTGAATCTCAGAAAACTACAGAAAACTTGCAAGTAGTTAAAAGTTGAATTTGTGAAGAGAACATAGAACAAACTAGAAAGAGTAGTAAACAAAGTCCTTAGATTCAATCCAAGAATGAAGATCTCACAATGAGAAAACATTTCTTTTTTTCTTTTTATTTTTTATTAGTTGCTCATGACAATACAATGATCTTGACATATCATACATTTTTCTTGACTATGGTATTTTACCAGGTCTGGATCTATGTAGTTTCTTTCTATGGAGTAGGTATGTGGGTGAATTATTTTTTTTTAACAACTCAGGACCAATTCTACGTGGTTGAAAGTTTTAGGATAAAATAAGTTAGTCTATTTCACTAACACTTCACTTTGGGAATGTGGTCTTCCATGATCTAGCAGAAGTTAGCCAGGCTTCCAAGGTCCTTCTAGAGTATTTGAATGTTTACTTCTTCTCTGCTGACTGTATAAATTAGGTTTTAACTTATACAGTTTTAACTGCAGCACTGCATAAGTTAGGTTTTCATTGCTGTGAGCAAATTATCTGACCATGACAATTGAGAGGTCAGGCAACTCTATCACTTCAGGCCCAAGATGAGGTGGAGCGCCATAGCAAAAAGGTGGGAAATCTTCTCATCTCATCGCATTCAGTAAGCAGGCAGGCCAAGGAACCAGAAACAAAATCCAAAACTCAAAGTCATTCCCTCAATGATCTATTTCCTGCAGTCAAGCCCCAGTTGCCTACAGTTTCTACCCAGTTCAGCAGATGTTCGATGTTACTGGCATTTCTTAATTCCAGTGGGTCTTCACTGTAGTTTTGGCTTCCTTCTCATAGCTTCATGCCATCACAGTCTAAGGGGCTGTCTGCAGAGATTCCAACCCTGATCCACACTGCCTGGTCTCACAGGCCCTCCTTTGAAATCTTAGTGGATGTCTCCATGACCTGCCAATTCAAGCACCCTGCCTTTCTTCAGAACCAATACATGCAGACAATACCAAGGTCTGCCACCGGCTCAAGCAGTAGCCAGAACCTCTTGGACCATGGCTACTATGGCCATTGAGTGCCTTGGCAGCTGAGAATGATCAAACAAATCCTGGGAAAACAACTTTCTAAGTAACTCTGTGCAAAAGGGGTGCCCCCAAGATCTCTTAATTGAGTTTTTACTTCTACACCATTGAGCTGACAAAGGATGTTGTCTTGATGATTCCTGAGATGATCTTAGAACATCTTTCTTATTGTCTCTGTGCAAAGAACTTAGTGTCTATTTAGTGGCAGTAATACCTTCAGCAACCACCATTTCTTTGGCTGCAATATTATGAATGCTTTTTCTTTGGCCAAACTGCAAAGTTTTCAAGTATTCCCACTCTGATGTTTGGTCCTGATTCTCCATTACCCTGGCACAAAGCTTCCAGTAACACCTATTCCACCACTGAAATGTTGAGCTGCCTTGAAATTTCCCCCACCAGAATATTTAGTTCATCACTTTTAAATCCAACCTGATAGAGACTCTCAGGACATGGGAAAAATGTAAACAAGTTCTTTACTAGAATGTAACAGGAATGTCCTCTAGTTCAGTGCCCAATACATTCTTCATTTCCCCCTGAAATCTCATGAGCACAATCTCTACTATCCACATTTCTGTCATTATTCTGCTACTCTAAACTCACACCAGAGTTGCTCATGATGCTCTGCTTCCAGCATTCTAAGGTTTTTCTAGCTTTTATCTCCAAATTTTTCCAAACTCTTTGCACAAGCCCTTTCCTATCATAGACTTTGAACCCTATGATTAGGATAGTTACAGCAACAACTTCAACTTTGTTAAAAATTTCTGTATTAATTAGATTTTTGTCACTGTGACCAAAGTACCTCACCAGGACAACATAGAAGAGTAAAAGTTTATTTCTGGCTCACAGTTTTGGAAGTTCAGTCCGTGGTTAGCCAACTCCTCTGCACTGGGCCTTAGATGAGGCTGAGCATCATGGCAGAACAGCATGGCAGAGGAAAGTTGCTACTTCATGATAACTAGGAAGCAGAGAGAGGGGGCTAGTCACCAGAGAAAAGGTATAAACTCCAAGTCATACCACACCTGCTTACAGTTATGACACATCCAATCAAATTATTAATACATCAAGTGGACTAATCCACTGATTGGATTACAGCTCTCATAATCTGATGATTTCACCTCTGAACATTCCTGCATTAAAGTAGGAGCTTTTGGAAGACACCTTATATTCAAACCATAACAAGTGCTAATTGCCATTTTTCACTGACTCACCAGCTATTTAGATTGACACTCTGATGTTGTGTGTGCATTGTGAATAAGTTTAAAATATGTTTGCTATTAAGAGCAACATGAATTGTGGTTTTTATGCACATTTATATAGCACAATTAAAAGGAAGGATTTACTGGCTTGGATCCTTAATCTGTGCCCTCACCTCTTAGTGAATTCTGCACACTGATTTTTATCTTCAGAAGCAAGTGTTTCCCCTTCTTCAACTTTATCTTTCACTCCTTTTGGTAAAAGTGGTTCACAGATTGTGGTTTAAAGTTGTGGCTGTTTCCTATTTCCAAAGAAAATGAAAGTTTTCTTCTGTGTTTTCATTTTCTCTTTTACAATCAGTATTTCACAAGCAAAAGCAAGACGGGTTCACATTTCCATCTTTAGCAACATTCCAAATGATGTAATTTGTCTAGTAGCTAATTATTCTTGCAGTGGAAACTGAAATATGTGTACCCTATTTCCCTTGTTACAAGTATCATAGAAAGTGCAGTGTTACCTCCATGGGCCTGAAAAATTAAAGAGTTTTAAAAATTGACTTCCTGGCTACTCTTGAGGAAGCTGCCCTCTTATTTATGTGAGAAATAATAGCATTAGTGCCATAGGTTGAACAGAACCATGTTCTCTGGCTTCTCATTCAGAAATTGTCCTTTTTTACTATAAAGTGGGATGAAGATTTTATGGTATCATTTGGGATATTAGCATAAGCTATAATTTTGAAATCTCAACCTAATATGTATGTAATGCTGGCATTTAGGGGGAATATAACTCATGAAGTTAGTGCTTCTATTTTGGGGCTTATGGGTCTGGTTCTGATTTACTATGAAGCAGTTCATACTTCTCATTTCCATGACCTTTGTGCTTTGCTTTGCAATCCCCATTTCTTTTATCATTCAAACATGAAATGTCTTTAAATGGGACATGTTTAAAGAGAAGTTTCAGATACAAAAACATCCACACAATTTAGTCTTTATATTTAGTTTATATCTTCCGTAGGGCCAGTATAGTTAAACAATATGCTGCCAACAAGTCCCTCCTGTGCATGTTGTTGGCATTTCAATGAGATATTGTTTGATTGGTATAGCAAATTTTACCCAATGACTATAGTGTTTTTGTGACTAGAAGGTATTCCACAGAGAGAAGTAATTCCAATTCATTACCATTTTTTTTCAGAAGGGATAAAATAGCCATCTTATGTTTTAATGAGAAAATCCAAAATACAAACTTCTCCTAAACATATGAAAAATATAAGGCCAAAGATGTAGGAATTTTTCTTTTATACCCTGAATACTCATAAGATCAACAGAATTATTGCAGCATTTCAAACACTCCTTAAGTATGTTTGAATAAAAAATGGATGAGAAATATAAGATTACTTAATATCTACATAATAGTTTAGTGTATTTGAAGTGAATATTTAATAAAATCATATTATTTTTTCATATTATGTTACACCTAAACCACAGAGCAAACTCTTTCAGCCATTGCTGTCCCTTAGTCTCAAGGGAGGATATTTAGTGTAAGAGGCACTCTAACTGGTTACAAGTCCAGATATTGCAACACCTGGTCCACAGCTTGGCCACAGGACATATTTTCTTTAGAATACTTAGTATAATGAAAGGTAGAAAGTAGCATGAAAATAATGAAAACTATGATGATATTTCTCTATCATGTACAACAAATGAATATGAAACGAAATGCACCATATTCTGCTTCTATTTTAAAAGCACAAGTAATGACTACTGCTTCTGATCCCCGGGAAATGTCATAGTTTCTTTCTAGAGAACACGCATTTTTATCTCAGAGCATACCAGGCTAAGCAGAGATAAAAGCATGCTTTAAAAGGAGAGAGGAAAACAAAGTGATAATCTTGCTATTCTCAATTAAGAGGAGACTAGGAATAAAGGATATGCACCCTAAAAGTAAAGGAAAAACAAACACCAAGTGGGAGTTAAATAACAACCTGATGGAGGAATAGTGTTCTACATGACTGTAGAAACCTGTTGACTTGGTTAATGATTTTTTAAGTGCAATAACACAATTCCTCTTCCTTGTTATCTTTATCAAAACCTACCAGACACAAATGGTTGGTGTGTGTGGTGTTCTGCAGAGGCCTGGGGAGATTCACTCTGTTCTATGGTCTGTAGAGCAACAGAAGAAATCAGCCAAACAATGTGCCATATGAGTAAATAATAAAGGAACAGCAATAAGAGTGTAACAATCTTAAGAATATAATCCTCCTTCAATTCACAGATATCTCCGGAAGAACATATTACTTCATTCAAAATGTGGAAGTAGTTGTACTAATTTCAAAGAATTTTATGTAAATCTCAAAGGATAGGTAACTCAGATGATATTTAATAAAAAGATACAGGTAGTGATATTAGATGGTGTCCAGGGACTCAATGGATCTTTGGTCTATAATGTAAAGCAAACAATTACATTTTTTTAAATTTTTGGAAGCTGATTTAGTTTTTAGAAAACATGAATTTGTATGAACATTCTTAGAAAACATGAGATAAGCTTGAAGAGGAGGTACTTATACGTTCTTTTATAAGAAATGGAAAATTAGGCTGTTATGTTCCAATGCACCTCCTAAAGACCGGTCAGAGGGGTAACCCACCCTGAGGGAGAACCATTAGGCAATGCATTGAATGTTCGGTGAAAATGGGGGTGTAAGAGGGACCAAGGGCATACATGGGGAATCAAACTACAAAAGCTCAAATTGTTATTTGTCTTGGAATTTCATTCTTCTCAAAAGATAGTTTTTCTGGATATAGAAGTTCTGGTAGTCAGATTTTCACTTTCAGCACTTTAACCTATGATTCCAGTGCCTTATTCATCTCCAGCTTTAGTTCAGATGTCACCCTTTAATTGTGTTATTCCTTTCCATGAGAAAAGTTAGGGACATTGTTTTTGTTTTCCTTCTCATGGTCTTTAAATTTTTTCTTGGTCTTACTATAGTTTTATTGTGATTTTTCTAGGTCTTTATGTTCATTCCACTTGGAGTTTATTGACTTCTTGCATGGCAAATTAATATATTTCATAAAATTTGGAGTTTGGGAACAATTTTTTTCTTGAAATATTTTTTCTGCTTTTTTTTCTCTCTTTCTCTCTTGTTACCTTTGGGATTTCTATTTTATATATATTTTACATATGATGGTATGCCATACGTTTCTGAGGCTCTCTTCATTTTATTTATGTTTTTATTTTTGCCCCTCAATTGCATAATCCTTTAATTTTTAGTTTCTATTTCAAATAATCTGTTAAAGACCAGTGCAAAATTGTCATCTCAGTTATGGTACTTTGAAAAATTAGAATTTTCATCTGGCTCTTTAAAAATAATTTTTATTTCTTTGTTGGCATTCTCTATTTGATGACTCATAAAAGCATAAAGCTTTTACTTACTTGTTCAAACATGGTTTCCTTTAGTTCTCTGAATGTAATTACAATTGCTTCCATTAAGTCTTTGTGTCCTAATATATAGGCCTTCTCAGAAATAGTGTCTCTTAAATCTTTATTTCTCAAGTTCACACTTTTCTATATATTAATACTTTAAAAATTGTGCTAAAAGGTGAACATTTCAGATAATATATTATACTAATTCTGTATTTTGTCCACCGCCACAGCGTGGTTTTGCCCTAAACTTGCTTTTTCAGACTTATCTACTCAGTTTTTCTTGTCTTTATTTATAAACCTAGTTGTCCATGCATCAATATAGATTAATAGTATAAACAGCAATTGTCTAGAGGTAGTGATTAAACACCTGTGGGAAAAGGTCTTCTAGTCTTTGCTGAGAGATGTATGTGGATTGGGAATTTATTCAAAGAATGGGCAGTTTACAAGACTTCCTTTGTGTTTGGTTTTTATATACACAATGACCTAAACTCAGTCAAGGATGGTAGATAGGTAAGGCATTCTTCAGAATCTTCTCAGCATACAGGAAGTTATGTGCATTTGTATTTTACAGGACCCTTGAGACACCTGGAGCTTATAAAAGCCCATAGAGCTGTCTTCTACTCCAGATTTTCCTGTTGAATTTCTTTTTTGGCCTTTCAGTCTGCTGGTTAGATAACCAACATTATAACTTTTGTAGTTATGAAAGTCCCCTTCCCTAATTATCCTATAGTTTGTTATGGTTTTTGACAGAACTTCTAGACAAGGATTTTTTCCAACTTTGCTCTGAATCAGTCCATCCTCCTCTGACAATAAAGCTGCCAGTCCTCACTGCTATCTTAGTCCTATTAGAATTACCACACTATGAAGTTGATATTGGGAACAAGAACATTCTGGGACTAGTTCCACAAGCATAGTTTTTCCTAAATAAGCCTTTCCCTACTTATTGAAGACATTGCCTGATACTTAGAGTCTTAATATGGTTGACTTTTATAATTTATTCACCAATTGAAGTCTTGGGGATTTTTATAATTATGCCCCTGAAAATTCAGAATATAACTTAATTTTTGTCCAGTTATAAAGCATTAAGTTTTCTCAATGCTTTTTGAGGTGAGGATTCCTTAGAACTTTACTCAACTGTTCTGAAGTCTTTGAGAAAGTATTTGGAAACTAATGAAAATTAAAAGAGAACATAAATCATAAAATTTATGTGAGCAGTTCCTAGAAGATAATTTATAACACTGAACACTTACACTACATGAAATAAAAACTCAAGTCAATATAATAAACCTTCTCCTTAAGAAAATAGAAACAAGAGCTAATTAAACCTAAAGTAAGCTCAGAAAATACATTAATAATATATTAAACATAAGCAATAGAGGGGAAAATGCTCATTTTTATAAAAGGACCAATAAAACTGATAAACCTTTGGCCAATCTGACCAGGGAGAAAAGACAGGATAAATTTAAAAATAACAAGAATGAGGAAGGTGATATCATTATAGGGTCAACAGATATTAAAAGAATAATAGGGAACATTATAAGAAACTTTATGCTAATAAATGATAGAGTAGGTAAAATGAACAAATACCCTGAAGAAAAAATAGACAAAGCATACTCAAAAGAAACACGTAATTAGAGTGACGATATAACTTTATAAAATAAATTTATGTGTATTAATGTTCCTCCCCCTAAACAACAACAGCAAAAAACAAATAAACAACAACAAAAAACCCTTCTTGCCAAATCACTTCACTAGATATTTCTACCAAACATTCCAGGAAGAAACGATATCAGTTCCACGAAACCTGTCCAGAAAACTAAAGAGAAAGGAAGAATTTGGAATTTAATTCTATGAGGCTAGTACATGTTACTCTGACAGAGCAGATAAATACCCATCTGACACAGTCAGATGAAGCTGTTATAAGCAAAAAAAACCTGAAGAGTAATATCTACCTTGGAAATGATGCAAATTTCTTTTAAACTCTCAGAAATTTAATACAGTATGTAAAATTATATGCTCTACAAGTGTGGTTTGTTTCAAAAAATGAACGTTTAATGTAACATTCAAAATTATCTATTTAAATTACCATAATAACAAACTAAAAAAGGAGAGTTGTATAATCATCTTAAAAGAGAATGTATCCAACATTCATTCCTTATTTTATTTTTTAAAGAATACTTCCTTATTTACAGAAAAAAAGAAAATTGCAGCTAACATGATACTTAATGGTAAAAGCCTTCATAGTTTTCCCTTATGGTCAGGAAGAAGGCAAGGCCACTCTTACCACTTCTGTTCAACATTATGTTCATGAGACTACCCAGTGCAGTAAGGCAAGGAAATGGAGTAAAATACATTCCTTTTAAGGAATAAAATATACTCCTCCAGATTGAAGAGGAAGAATTAAAACTTCATTATTCACAAATGAAATTATCTATATAGAATATTTTATTGAATATACATAAAAAACAAGAGCTAACACATGATTTTATCAAACCTATAGGATATAAAACATAAATGCAAAAGTTAATTGTATTTCTACATAATAAAAAAGAAAAGTTGGAGATTGACATAAATATATCATTTACTAAAGGGGCAAAAACTAGAAAATGTTTAGGGAAACATTTGAAAAAATACATGCCTTATTCACTACACCAATACACAAATATTGCTTACAAGAAAACAAAATACAAGAAACCATAAATAAAGATATGTACTGCTTTATTTCTTTGTTTTTTATGTTTTATTTTATTTTTAATTGATATAATAATTGTACATGTTTATGGTATATGGTATGAAGTTTAGTTTCATCCATAGAGTGTGTAATTATCAAATTAGGGCAATTAGCATTATCCATCACTTCCAACATTTCTCATTTTTCTGTGCTCTCATTGAGAACATTCTCAATGCTCTCTTCTAGCTATTTTGAAATATTAGATCACAGTCATAAAACTGTTGTTTAATCTCAAATACAGTGAGCATCATTAATCAATCGTTTTAACTTTTCTCTTAATTTTTCCAAATTCTACTGTATTCAGTTGCAGAAAATAGTAAAATAAGATATACTGTTTTCAGATGACTCAGTATTCTAATATGACAATTCTCTCCTATTTGATGCATAGACTCAATTCAATCCTGACAGATTATTCAGATTATTTTTATAGTATATAATGAACTGATTTTGTAATTCATGTGGAAATGAAAAGAAAATAGTGTTGAAAGTCATTTACAAAAAGCTTTCTAGAACTTGGAAGATTAATATGCTACCTTATTTTAATATTTTTTATATCAGTTCGGTTATCAAGACAGGTTGTTTTAAGATTGTGGTTTTGGCTCAGTGGCAGAGAGCTTGCTTTGTACATGTGAGGCCCTAGGTTCGATCCTCAGTACCACATAAAAATAACTCAACAAAATAAAGATATTGTGTCCATGTATAACTAAAAATTAAAAATATATAATTTGCTTTGGCATAAATTAATTGAACAGAGTAGAGATTTCAGAAAACAGATGTTACATAATTGAACAACTAATTTTTGACAAAGGTGAAAAGAGTGATTGATTAAATAAAGTACAGTCGTCTAAACAAATAGCATTGGAACACTTAGATATTTCTACACAAAACCATGAACTTCACTCTATACCTTGCACTATTTGTAAAAATTAAAAATAATTGATAAACTAAATGTAAAAATCATAATTATAATTTTTTAGAAGACAATATGGAGGACAATACTTTAGGTCAAAGATTTCTGAGATAGAAAACCAGAAGCATAGTCCTTAAGAGAAATACAGTTGGCCCTCTGTATCTGTGGGTTCCATTCACACAAACTGACAAAGATTGAAAATATTTTAAAACTTGCAGCTATACTGAATATGGACAGACATTTCTTTTTATAATTCCCTAAAAATTGTATTAGTTATTGTAAGTAACCTATAGATGACTTAAATTATACTGGATAAAGTATGTAGGTTATTGCAGGTACTACACTTTTGTATAAAGTATTTGAGCATCTATGGATTGGAGTATCTATTGAGGAGTTTTGGAACAATTCCACATGGATAAGAAGGTACAACAGTACACATATTTATGTTTCATGAAATACAAAACATTTTGATCTACCAAATAATTCTAAGAGATTAAGTACTTATACAAAGAATGGAAAATATTTACAAATCATATATTTGATGAAGTACTTGTATTCAAAATGTTTCTTAAAAACTCTCAAAATTCAATATTAAGATACCAAATTGTTTAATTAAAAAAAATTGTGCAAGTGATTTGATTACGATTCACCAGGGAAGATATTTTGGAACTGAAACTGTCATTCACTGCTGAAGAGAATGCAAAATCATGGAAAGAGCTTTGGGAAACACATCTGGCAGTTTCTTAAATAATCAAACATAAACTTACCATATCATATAACCTTTCACACCCAGATATTCTCCCAGGAGAAATGAAAGCATATGTCTGTACATATCATCATAGAAGTTTTATTAGTAAAACTAAAAAAAAATGGAAATAACTTTTATGTCCATCAGTATATGAAAAAACAGCCTGTAGTATAAATGCACAATGGAATTCTTCTCATAAATAAAAACGAATGAACAACTGATATCATGAGTTAATCTCTAATTATACAGTGTGACAGAATTCAGACACAAAGATTATATACTGTATGATTCCATTTATGTAAAATTCTAAAAAATCAAACTCACATACAATGATGGAAAGCAGATTACTGGTGGTTGTCTGGGTGCTTGCAAAAGTTCATGAGAGATGCTTTGATGATGGTTATGTTCATTATCTTGATTGAAGTCAAGGCTTTATGGGTACATATGTGCATACATATGATTTATCAACTTGTGTACTACAAATATTTCAGCTTATTATATGCCAATTATAATTCAATAAGCAATTTACAAAGAAAAAAATATATATATCAAAGAACATGTGTCCCAAACATACAAAGAGTATCTACAGATTAAGAAGAAAACAAGAAATGCAATAAAAATGGTCAAGGAACTTAAAAAGTCATGCTTAGCAAGTACATTCAAAACTGTTCACCATTGCTAATTTGGGGGTAAATTAAAATTTAAAAGTACAATGAAATGTAAATTGAAGCCCACTAGAATGACTAAAATAAAAAAAATATGGGCAAAATGAAATGTTAGTAAAAATGTGTAGTAACTGAAACACTCTTAGTGGGAGTGTGCAAGAACCACTCTGGAAATCTTGTTGGCAATTTCTTTTAAATTAAGCCTACATTAACTCTGTGACCCAGAAATTTCACTTTTGAATTTTTATCCAAGGGAAATGAAAAGATGTCTCTACAGAGAGTATCACAATGTTTCTAGTAGTTTTATTCATATCAGTACCAAACTGTGAACCAAATGTTCTTCCACATATTTGATAAACAATTCATGGTATCCTCCTGAAAATGAGAAGTACTAAAGGAAATACAAGAGGAAGCTACTCATGCATACAACAGTAGGGATACATTTCCAAAATAGTGGTGTAAGAGAAAGGAACTAAACACAAAAGAGAACCCATTGTTAATAATGTATGCTTGTGTTTGTATAAGTTCAAAACACGCGAAACCAATCAATGATGATAGAAATCAGAATCACTATTTCTATAGGAGTGGACATTGTTTGGACAAGGCACAGAGAATTTGTGGAGTGGTAGAAATGTTCTATATCTTCATTGGGATGCTCAAAACATGGAGATGTATGTCAGTTAAGACTATCAAATTGAACACTTCAATTTGTATTCCACTGTCTATAATGTATGTATCTCAATTTTCAAAAAATATGAGATTAAAAAACATTTAATCTTTTTAACAGGTTTTTTATCCCTGATGCTAATCTTAACCATCCCTCTGACTTTGTCTCCCACCATTTTTATGACATGGTTAACATACTCTATTTTGAAACTGAATGTTTCTTTTGAAACTTGAACTGAACTACAGGATATTAAAAGTAAAAAAATTCCGTTTAGTAGACAGTTTCAAAGTCTTTCGTGCCTAACACCAGTCCTGCCTGGAGAATTGTACAGAGGATTGCACTCTGCTAGTGTTTAGGTATGCTCTTGGCTTCAAGTGACCCTGCTTGTCAGTTCTCTAGTCAACCTAAGAATGGAGCTGTCAGGTCACCAGAATGCACTTCTCTCACATCTAATGCTATGCACTGGTTCTTCCTTATTACTGAACCAAAGTAAAGCCATTTCTAAGTTTCAGTAACTGGCACTATTATTCAGGATGCTATAGTCACATTATTTGGAGGTTGGGTTTGTAGCTAAGCGGTAGAGCATTTACATAGCACATATGAGGCACTGGGTTTGATCTTTAGCACCACATAAAAATAAATAAGTAAAATAAAATTACCTTGTATATCTTCAACTAAAACAGTATACATATATAAAAGACACATATTTTTCTTCAAAGCATAACCCAGAGTTTTTGTAAAGTACTTGGAATAATGTTGTGACAAGGATAGGATTGTGGAAAGTCCTGGTACTGTGCAATTTGTTAGAAAGTTGAATAATCATTTTGTTAAGAAAGGAAGAGATAAACCAAACATCTACATTCAATATTCTCTACTTAGCAAAGAAAAATTGAAGATATTATTTGTATGACCTTTTCTGGAACGTAAAGATCATTACTATGATGACAATCTTTTACTGCATAATAAAAATTTAATGTAACATTTTAGTCTTAATAGCTTCTTGACTATAATAAATTTGCTAAGTTTTAGATATTACAGTAAACTCTTTTAATTGGGTATCATCAAGTAATGAAAAGGTCTGGTTAAACAAGCATTCTCAGTAATAATTATGCCAGTAACATCTGCAATTATTGAGTGTTTTATATGTGTCAGGCACACTACTAAGTACTTTATATACATGTAACTCATTTAATTATCACATAGTCCCATGAGGTGGTTATTACCACTATTATTTAGTGACTAAGAGAGACTAACTTTTACAAATTCGCATTGCTATTGAAAGAAGAAGGACTTGAGCTCTGATATTGGGTTCTTGAAACTCTAAAAGATTATGCTATTGATCAATGTGCAAATTTGCCTCTTCATGTATTCACTTATTTTCTAAAAAAAAAAAAAATGTTGTGAGTACCTACAGTGTGCTGGAGGTATAGTACTTAGTACCAGACACAAAGATGTTAAGATGTTATTAAGAAGCTCACTTGGGGCAAGAGTCAGATATGCAAAAACAATTATAGAAATCTCTTCATATTCTGAATAAGATTATAATTTACTTCAAGTTTATTTAATGCTATACAGTAAAAAAAATGGAAAGGTTTAAGGGGAAAATGCCTTTTAAAGGAAAATTGTTTATTTATACTAAAGTTAGGATACAATGTGAATGTATATATTAATAATCTAGTGAAATGAAAACTATCAGTAGTAAAATTAACCTCAAATGCATCTTAAGAAACTGTCCTGCTGCTGATGTGCTCAGCAAGCACAATGTTTTCTCTGGGGTCTGGTTTTCCCGATGAGTTCCATATAAAATACTTTTTTGAGTTAAGATACTCTATCATAAGGAAGAATCCATTAATTTTGGCTGAATCCTTACATATGAGGGTCAGGGCAACTGATACACACCAAGGAAGACCATTTTCGTATCTCCAAGGTTTTGTCCATTACAGCCCATGCTCTTGGAGGGTGAAATGACAGGCAGTCTAAAGCATCTCTTGCTTTTTAACAATAATGTTTTAGGAATTCTTTTTCTGTTTTTTTACCCACCTCAATCTAAACAAACCTTTTTTTCTGAATTCAATGTACCCATCATTCATTTTATGGCCTCTTTTTACACCTGGATATTCTTTTTTTTTTCTTTTTTAGATATTCTTTAAGTATATTTTAATTTTACTTTAAGCTTTATTAAAGAATATTTGTTTCTTAACTCATTAATATTTTTTCTAAAACTTACTTGTATGATTACTTAGAATTTTCATTTTTATTACTTTATGCCATCTACTATGTGATGTACCCCTAATTTATTCATTGACATTTAAGTTATTTCTAACTTAAACTTTTAAAGAAGTTCTTTGTGATTGTTAACACTGCTGCTATAAATATCCCTGTATCTTTAATGGTACATATGGGGTGATTTTTCTTGGTTTTATATTTAGAAATGAAGTCTCTACACCATAAGGCATAGAATGTTCAGGTTTAGTAAAATATGCTTAAGGGATTTTCAAAGTGAATGCACCAATTTGTACTTCCTTAAATAATAGTAACAAATCCTCTGGTTATAAGTCCGCTTCAGTTTTTGGTGTTGTCTGCTTTCTTCATAGTAGGCAAACAAATGCATTTTATTCTTGGTGATTTTGATTTACATTTTCATAATCACCAATAATTTTATACTTCTTTATATGCTTATTGCCACACATGGTTTTCATTTTTAAAAATACCATTTATAAATTTTAACCATTTTTATTTTAAAAAAATTTTAGGTGTAGATGGACACAATACTTTTATTTTGTTTATTTATTTTTAATATGGTGCTGTACCACTAGCTACAACTCTAGCCCTCAATCATTTCTATTTAATTTCACCATGACTCTTCTTATTGATCTGTAGGACCACTTAATGAATTCCTCATGCCAGAGATCTCATATTTGTGTTCAATAATTTAAAATGAGTGTAAATTCTCTTTGTCAGTTGTCTAATATATAGAAATCTTCCAATTTTATCTATTTTTCTGATTAATACCTACCAGTATTCATATAGTCAATTTATCAATATTTTCTTGTGTAGTCAATTTCTTTTATATTTAAGAAACATTTCTCACTTCAAGGTCTAAAGATTTCACGTGTATTTTCCATTAAGAAGTTTAAGTCTTCTCAATTATTTTTATATAATCTGAGGAAAGTATATAATACCTTTATGTGGAAAACCATGTTCCTTAATCTCTAATAAGTAATTATTTCACTTTTTAATTTAATTTTAATTTAATTTAATAAGTAATTATTAGCTTTAATTAACACCATTATTAATTATTAAAATCAACTTATTAATAATTAATCTATTGTTATTTATTATTAAAATTAACTTATTAATAATCAACTTATTATTAACCATTAATAGTTAACTTGTTAGTAACTTACCTAAATCTGGTGATCTGGCATACCACCTTCATCCAATAACAATATTTCATAAATGCTTGGGTATGTTTTTAACATTTTATTTACTGTATAGGTCGTATGGTCTATCCCAGATGCCATACGTATGTACTTTAATTATGCAAAATATTTAGTGGAACAAGTCATCCATCCTGAACTCAAATTAAGCACTTACTATTTATTGGCTCTTTATTCTTTCATATAAACTTTATAACAATCTGAGTAAGTTCCATATAAAAATTCAATAGAAATTTTTATTGAAATTGTAGTATATCTATATGTCCATTTGGGGAAATTCTTTTTTTTTTTTTTTTGGTGCTGGGAATTGGACCCAGGGTCTGTACATGCAAGGCAAGCACTCTACCAACTGAGCTATATCCCCAGCACTGAAAATTATTTTTTATTTTTTATTTTTTTTTACTGTCCTGTGTAGTTACTATATTTATTTATTTATTTTTCATTTTTTTTTATTGGTTGTTCACAACATTACAAAGCTCTTGACATATTATATTTCATACATTAGATTGAAGTGGGTTATGAACTCCCAATTTTTTTAAATGCAGATTGCAGAATCACGTCGGTTACACATCCACAATTTTACATAATGCCCTATTAGTAACTGTTGTATTCTGCTACCTTTCCTATCCCCTACTATCCCCCCTCCCCTTCCCTCACACCTTCTC
This sequence comes from Urocitellus parryii, assembly GCF_045843805.1. NCBI lineage: Eukaryota > Metazoa > Chordata > Mammalia > Rodentia > Sciuridae > Urocitellus > Urocitellus parryii. The sequence goes on from NC_135531.1 coordinate 105,306,660, forward strand.
TCTCTACCCCATCTACTGTAATTCATTTCTCTCCTTGTTTATTTTCCCATTCCCCTCACAACCTCTTATATGTAATTTTGTATAGCAATGAGGGTCTCCCTTCATTTCCATGCAATTTCCCTTTTCTCTCCCTTTCCCTCCCATCTCATGTCTCTGTTTAAAGTTAATCTTTTCTTCCTGCTCTTCCTCCCTACTCTGTTCATAGTTGCTCTCATTATATCAAAGAAGACATTTGGTATTTGTTTTTTAGGGATTGTCTAGCTTCACTAAGCATAATCTGCTGTAGTGCCATCCATTTCCCTGCAAATTCCATGATTTTGTCATTTTTTAGTGCTGTGTAACATTCCATGGTGTATAAATCCCACATTTTTTTATCCATTCATCTATTGAAGGGCATTTGGGTTGGTTCCACAGTCTAGCTATTGTGAATTGTGCTGCTATGAACATCGATGTGGCAGTATCCCTGTAGCATGCTCTTTTAAGGTCTTCAGGGAATAGTCCGAGAAGGGGAATAGCAGGGTCAAATGGTGGTTCCATTCCCAGCTTTCCCAGGAATCTCCATACTGCTTTCCAAATTGGCAGCACCAATTTGCAGTCCCACCAGCAATGTACAAGTGTACCCTTTTCTTCACATCCTCGCCAGCACTAGTTGTTGTTTGGTATCTTAGGGTGGTTTTGATTTGCATTTCTCTGACTGCTAGAGATGGTGAGCATTTTTTCATGTACTTGTTGATTGATTGTATATCCTCCTCTGAGAAGTGTCTGTTCAGGTCCTTGGCCCATTTGTTGATTGGGTTATTTGTTATCTTATTGTCTAATTTTTTGAGTTCTTTGTATACTCTGGATATTAGGGCTCTATCTGAAGTGTGAGGAGTAAAAATTTGTTCCCATGCTGTAGGCTCCCTATTTACCTCTCTTATTGTTTCTTTTGCTGAGAAAAAAAACTTTTTAGTTTGAGTAAGTCCCATTTGTTGATTCTAGTTATTAACTCTTGTGCTATGGGTGTCCTATTAAGGAATTTGGAGCCCGACCCCACAATATGTAGATGGGAGCCAACTTTTTCTTCTATCAGATGCAGAGTCTCTGATTTCATATCAAGCTCCTTGATCCATTTTGAGTTAACTTTTGTGCATGGCGAGAGAAAGTGATTCAGTTTCATTTTGTTGCATATGGATTTCCAGTTTTCCCAACACCATTTGTTGAAGATGCTATCCTTCCTCCATTGCATGCTTTTAGCCCCTTTATCAAATATAAGATAGTTGTAACTTTGTGGATTAGTCTCTGTGTCCTCTATTCTATACCATTGGTCCACATGCCTGTTTTGGTACCAGTACCATGCTGTTTTTGTCACTATTGCTCTGTAATATAGTTTGAAATCTGGTATCGCTATACCGCCTGATTCACACTTCCTGCTTGGAATTGCCTTTGCTATTCTGGGTCTTTTATTTTTCCATATGAATTTCATGATTGCTTTATCTATTTCTACAAGAAATATTTTTTAAATAGGAAATTTTCCTTTATACAAATATGTCTCTGTAATTTTAGTTATTTTTTAAGTATGTATTTTGTAAAAATTTGTCCATGCATAGTAATTATACAGAGTGGTGTGTTTCACTGTGAAGTATTCATACCTATTCATACCTACACATAACATTTCCTTCTCTTCCTCCCTCTGATCCTTTTCTTCTATCTTACTGGTTTCCCTTCTATTTTCATGATAATTTTTTACCTTTATGCTTTCTTTCTAGCTTCTACATGTTAACTTTCACTTTCTGAGGTTATATCATTTTGTTTAACATGATGTTTCCCAGTTCCATCCACTTTCCTGCAAATTACATAATTTTGTTCTTTATTGATTTTTGAATAAAATTCTAATGTGTAAATATATGACATTTTCTTTATCCATTCATTTGTTGATATATACGTTATCTGGTTCTATAATTTGGTTATTGTGAATTGTGCTATACTATAAACATGGATAAGCATATGGTAATTTTCTTTCAATAAAATGGAGGATTGAGATAGCTGTGCCATAGGTGATTCCATTCCTAGCCATTTTAGGAATCACCATACTGATTTTCATTGTGGTTTGCACTAATTTACTGTTCCACTGAGAGTATATAAAAGTTCCTTTTCTATTGCATCTTCACCAACATTTATTGGTATTTGTATTTTTGATAATTGTCATTCTAATTGAAGTGAGATGAAATCTCAGAGTAGTTTTGGTTTGCTTTTTTCTGATGACTAAAGATATTGAACATTTTTTCATATATTTGTTAGCCATTTATAATCTTTTTAAAAAGTTTTTTAGTAGCTCCAAATGTTTTGTAATTTATTTATGAATATGTTGTACATATGATGGATCTATTTGATTTCTTGTAAATGATCTTTACATTATTGCAAATAGTTTCTTCTATTCTGTTTTCTAAATGTTTGTTTCTGGTGATTATTTAATGTTATTGAATTTTTGTTTTCAGTTACTTGTTAGATGGGTATATTCTTTTGCATTTTCTATGTAAATGATTATTTTTTTTCTTTTTCTTTTTCTTTTTTTTTACTTTTTCATTCTATATCTCTAAAATCTTTTTTTGTTTCTTCCCATATTATCTAGGAGCTGCAACAAAACAGATGAAGTGCTGGGAATGGTGTTGCATGCCTGTAATCACAGTGGCTCGGAAGGCTGAGGCAGGTGGATTAAAAGTTCAAAGTTAGCCTCAGGAAAAGTGAGGTGCCACGCAACTCAGTGAGACCCTGTCTCTAAATAAAATACAAAATAGGGCTGAGGACGTGGCTCAGTGGTCAAGTGCCCTGAGTTCAGTACTGGTATACCCCTCCAAAAAAACAAAAAAAACACAGATGTAGTGTTAATGGTAATCCTTGAACCTATTTTTTAAATGATTGCTTCTATTGTTACCATAAATTTTCCAGATGAAATTCATTCTAGATTTTTTAATAAAAATTCCTTGTTAAGGTTTGAAAGTTCCCATATATTTCTAATTTACCAAGTGTTTACTTTGTTTTGTTGACCCATATTGAATTTTATTAAATGTCATTTCTGCATCTATTTGTTGACCTATTCCCCATGTCCTGGGCATAGGGAATGTTGTTGATTGGAATCCAATTTAGCTTCCTGAAAAGAGTTCTCCAGGGATTTTAGCTCTGCTTTCTATAATTTTGTTTCATCCTCTGAGTCACAGTTCTATGAAAACTGGGCCATGCTTACATTCCTCTAGTTACCCAAGTCTAATTCCCCCCCTATGGAAGCCTAGGGCACAAAAATCCTCTTCATGTTTTTAAGAACTCCTGTTCTTTTCTATTCTAGATGATGTAATCCTTTATAAATTTTATGAGCTTATTTTGTATTAGAACCTAATCCACTATTTAGACAAAAGCTACCCCTGTGTACATCGTCTATCCAATGTTGAATTAACTGCAGATGCAGAGTCAAGGAGCTATGATGCAACATCCTTAAATGTCATGGAAATGGCTTGGAGTGTAGTTGCTTTAAATTTCCTCATAGTGTTATCAAAGGGTCTTTCAGTTTCACATATGACTTAAGCTGATCCCATGTCAATTTTGAAATAAAAGTCCTTATGAACTTGAATAAATTTCAGTGGTTAGGTAAATAAAAAGGCAAGAAAAGCTGTCTCTCAGGAAAAAAAAATAGAAGTAAATATTTGAATATATCAATAAAAGAGTACTATATGAAAATTAAAATAAAAGTGTTTTTATTTCATTTAAAAATGGCAAATATTTCTCAAGAGTTGATGAATTTTCCCTTTTTATTTTCAAAGGTAGAAACATTTAACAGGAAGACAAATAAACTGACTTCTGAAACTGAATTGTAAATTATTCTTAAGGGCCAGGCACCCCCCCTTCATTCTTGCTGTCTTCTGTTGGCTTCTTAAATGACTGTGTAAAGGACCTAAGTGTTATGATCAGATCAGTAGGGAGATAATTGACACTATTTTTCCTATTGTATTTCTCTTGACAAAATGCCCTTGGACCAACTCAAGAAGGAAATAGAATTTCATGTTAAAAAAAAAAAAGAGGAAAGAAAAAAGTCATTAGCTGCCCAACTAGAATAATGAAAGTGGATCATTTTACTTGCACTATTTAATTCTCATAATAATCATTGATACATTTAAAAACTCAATTAATGGCTTTTAGAACTAAAAGAAAAATCAATATTCATTTAAAACCATGAAAAGAGAGACTATTTCTAGATAAATTCAATATCTAAGGAAGAAACAAATCTATTCAAATGCAAAGATTGGCCACAGAAACTTAAAGTAAATCAAAAGTTAACAACCCATGGCTGTTTCATTATCTTCAAGTAAAATGCAATCTCTGGAAATTGTGTGCTTATGATTAATATAATTTACAAGGTCTGTTTTTATTTCCCTGCCAAATGTGTGCAGAAAAACAAACAACTACCAAATCTTCCTTTCACAATTTAATCATTAATAAAAGACAAAAGTTACAAAACCTTTTCTAATAAAACTTAATTTATTTAACTTTCTTAATAGGGCACTTATTACGTGCCAGACTAGTCACTAAAAATACTAGGACTCAGTTGGAATGGAAGGGTTTTCAATTGGAGAAAAAAGTAACAGTGAAGACTTGATAATTCAAAGAATGCATTCCATTGTTATAATTTCTGACTATGAAACATGTCAGAAATGCACTCAAATGTACCACTTATATTCAATTGTGGATACCATGAATAAGATAAAATCTTCTGATTTTTTTAATAGTAAAGATCAAATGGGATGCAAAATAATTGATCTAAATGTGGAACAATGATAAATGTGAATTATTAGGGATTCAAATTTGTGGTCTTTAATGCAATACTAAGATGTTTATATTCTTTGTGTCAGAAGCAGTCTCTTTGTTTACTATGAAGCCCAAATATTCTTGTCAAATTAAGAATTAATTAATTTGGGCTATATTTTTAAAATAGCATGATTTAGCATTTTTATCTTGAAATTCCTCTGTACCAATACTGACCAGCTTTTCCTATAAAGTGTGAGATAATAAATATTTTAGTCATTATGAATCATACAGTTTCTGTGGCATCTACTCAACTCTGCTGTGGTGGTGGAAAACAGTCACAGACATGACATAGCCTAATAAGAGTACCTGTTTTCCCATAGAATGTCCTTTCAAAATTAGGAAGTAGACTAGATTTGGCCTGAAGACCACAGTTTTAACTCCTGTACTATCAATTATAAAATGCCTTACCCTTTCTTTTTTAAATTTTACATAATAACATTTATTCTATTTAACCTGTATTCTTTATTACAAAATAAGTGTGAACCTCAAGTACAATCCATATCATTATTATAAAGCATAACACTTTAACAATTACTCTTTCAATTCTTAATTCCCTGCAAATTCATAATTACAGCATTTTCCATTTTTAATTACCACATTATGACATGCCTGCAAATGTCTATCCATTTTGCTTATAATAACACCCACTAAAATTCTTAACCTTTAACCAAATATAATATGTTGTATCCAGATAGTATCATGCACCTCTGGAATATGGGACTTTGGAAAGGTGAAAGGTAAAACAATCTGTCCTGTGCATAACCAACAATAAAGCCTCCTGAAGTTAACCTCACTTGTAAATTATTAGTTTTTCTACTGCACTGTGAAAATTTTGAATTGATCTTAATAGTGTGTGTCATTTCCATCTGTATTCATGACCCTCTTTAATTTTCAATGATTTCTATGTCCTTGAAGTGATTTGTGTGTACATTATTCCCCTTGATATACATGGACAGTAAGTTTTTTTTTTAAATTTTGTATTGTGCTATGTACTTGGAAATTGCATGCTCCATAAAAAGAGACATAAGAATATAATATCCATCAGTAAAATATGTATAAATTTTTTTATATACATGGAATATTGGATATATTTCTTGACCTTTTCAGAGTAAAACTTAGGGCTTGGTTGCAAATAACTGAGAGTGACAAAAAAGAATACGCATCTCTTAAGGAGTTTTTTTCTTTTCTCTCTTTTTAAAATTTGCTTGGTATGCCTCTGAATCATGATTACATGCTCTGTTACATTTTATAGGAGAACACTTCCTGGTGAAAATTATTTCTGTATCTCTACCAAAGAATCCTTTCTAATGTTTACCTCAAGATATTGCCAGGTAAAATAAAAATTAATATGATTTTTCCTAAAAGTGGTGTTTTTTAAAAGCTCTTAAGTTTCTGACTTTTGAACATATATTCTCATGTGCTTGTTCTTATACTGTGTTTGTATCAAGGAACAACATTTACCATGATTTCATTTTCAAATCAAAGCTATGTTGGGTCTATGTATATCTATATATCATATTTTATGTATCAATATATATTTATATATATATATATATATATATATATATATAATATATATTTAACCCATATTTATTATGGTTATATTGACATTTTCAAGATTTCCTCCAGGTTTTAGTAATGACTAAAAATTCAACAGAATTTTACTTTCTTGTAGTCTTTTCCTCTTCATTTTGCTTTTATCCTGCTAATGATTTAGAAAATATTTTTTGTCTTTTTGAAGCCAGCTTTAAAGATAGGTAGTTAGTGTAGTTAGGTAAATTGGGTCTAATATTGAGTACAATAAAGAAAATGAAGACCATATGGATAATGGAGTTTAAGAATCCAGAACAACTCCAGGGAAATTGAAATGTGAATGTCCATAAGGCCCTGAACCCATCCTAAGGAACTAATGAAGGAACTCCCCCCAGCAAACAGGGAGGTGCTAATCAAACCACCTCAGGGCCTTCCTGCCCAGATTACTCCTCCCTGTCCCATCAGTCCACCTATCTCCCACCTTTTGGCCTTCCCATCTGCATTCTCTCACTGCAGGATAGAGGGAAACAAAGCATAGGAATGTGGGAGGACTAAAAGAAGACCTTAGTTATAAATTAGAGAAGACCTCCCCTTTCCAAGGATTCCGCCTTTCAGGTTCCCTTCTTCCTCCCGGAGGAAGTCTTTCTGCTGTCCTTTAATAGAGCCTTCCACTTTCCACTCTACACTTGCCTCGTTGTGCTTCTCTGGTGTTATACTTCAGCATTCGGGGAAGCAAGGACTCGTCACCAGTAAACAGCGGTAACATTTTCATTCCTCGTAGCTGGCTTTATTTTTGAGAAAGAATATTAATTTCATCAACAAATAAACATAAAAAATAATTTATACATTTATATTTTAATTAAATAAAATGAAATAATCAAACAAGATTTTATTTGACCCCAATCAAGCATTACACTCCATATTTTGATGAGAAAATCTGGTATTTTATAGTAGGTAACTAGTATAGTTTATTATTATTTGTTATTTGAGGGGATGGGGGACACAAGGTATTGAACTCAAAGGTGCTTTTCCACTAAGCTACATCCCCAGAATTTTTTTTGTTTTCATTTTTTATTTTGAGACAAGGTCTAAGTTTCTGAGTGCTAACCTCAAATTTGCTGGGGTTAAAGGCATGTGCCATCATGCCCAGTATTATTTGTCAACTTTTTTTTTTTTTTTGGTAACAGGGAATGAACTTAGGGGAACCCAACCACTGAGCCACATTCACAGCCCCATTTTGTATTTTATTTAGAGACAGGGTCTCACTGAGTTGCTAAGCGCCTCACAATTGCTGAGGGTAGCTTTGAACTCGTGATCCTCCTGTCTCACCCTCCCAAGCCACTGAGATTGTAGGCATGCACCACTGTGTGAAGCCTACTTGTTATATTTATAGTAAATATTATAAACATATGGATATAAACATATCCAGTAATTATCTGGATGAAGTTTTTGTTAACTAGGATTCATTATTAGATTTTTGTTTGTATTGTTACTAGTTCTTGTCGACACCCTGTCTAGAAGATTATTATTAATGATATTTTTTTTATCTATGAAGGTAACATATCTCCAAGAAATAGTGAAAATATTTTCCTATTTCTTCCTGTGGTTGTGATTTGATTAGTGAAGTTTCCTTAGTTATTTTTTAGATAAATAAATTTAAACCAAACTTTAGAACTCTAGCAATACTCCAGATACCTGCACATTTTTTCATGAATATTTCAATGGAAAATGAAGGTGGCAATTCAGATTCTGCTAGTAATTAACATTAAGGCATCCAGGACACTGTATTCTTTTATATGCAATAGCTTAAACTGGTCTAGAAGAGCCATCATGGAAAAATGTTTTGGAAATAACAAAAGACTCCACCTACAGCATAAATGGTATTGTGTTTTCACTATTAACTTCAGATAGTACAACTCTTTATTCACATTTAATCACAAAGGTAATGGATTACCTTTGAGATAAAACCTGCTTGTTAGGAAAATTTTATGGCCCATTTTTCTTAATTGTCTAATATTATAATATCTCCAAAATCTGAATTCTGATAACTATCATGTTCTGAAATCTACATGAATAAGTATCCAGACTATCTCTTACTGTTATATTTCTTGTTAATAGCAATAAGTAATTGAGGTTCAAGAGAGTTCAACTGTTTATTGAAAGTGGTGACAAATAACAATACTAGGAAAATTATGTGTATGTGTGTCTTCTTCGCATGCTTTATAGAAAAATAAGTATTTAAGTGGTATTACTGTGAGTATTCTCTTGAACATATTTCTGACTTTCCAATGTAACCCACCAACCTTTAACTTCTGTTCTCTAAAGAAATTTCAACTGAAAATATTTATAAATAAGTCACTCCCTGAAAAACAACAAACATGTCTGTATTTTGAAATGTTTTTCTGATATGTTTCAAGTGACACAATAAATAAAGTTTATTTGAAAATCAGATTATTTAAAAGAGTAAAACTTTCAATATAAATTTTGGAGCCATAGATAATACATTTAGACAACATTCAACGTATTGATAGTTTGGAAGTTTGGGGAACACAGTTACTACACAACAACTGCAAATCTAGTAGAAAGATTAAGAGTTTTCATGAATAATTAATGAAAATGAAAACATTCCTCTAGACTATAATATTATTAATGTATTTCTTTTTCTTTCAAGTATTTGAATTCATGTTTCTGATTTTTTTCTCTTTTTAACTAGGCAATATTGATACTCTTCAGTGCTTTAATTACTTGAGAATGTTACTTTCAAGAGAGCACATAGAGCATTTCTCTCTGAGCAATGGATTCCTTAGGCAGGAGTTGTGGACAAGGACAAAATTCCAATGAGCCATAGTCTCTCACTGGGCAAGTTAAAGAGAATCTGGACAATCAAAGAATAGCACTGAGATGACAGAGCATTTTACAAGTGTGATTAGGTTGGGTTTCATTTTGTTTGTTTGTTTTTTTATTCAACCAGTACTTAAAATATATGGAATGTGAAGATTAAAATTTTGGGGAATGGATAAAAGTAAATATTTTTCTGCCACAGTCCGGCTGAGCAAAATAACCCGGAGGTGACAAGCAACTTGAAGGTTGAAGAGGGAACTGCTTTATTGCGGGAAAACTCAGTGGGAACTGAGAGAGAAACTCAAGGTAGTGGGCACCCAAGGTAACAGGAGCCGCTTTATTGCAAAACAGCAGAGGTATATATACCTAACTGATTACACACAGCTTGACTCAATTAGCATCATCCAGTTACAGCAATCAGCCAATAAGGAATCCTACCATCTTAATGGCTTGGTGGCATTGCCTCACAAACCACTCCTCCTAGAAAACTTCCAGGCGCCATCTTGTCTTGATTTGCAGTCCCCAACATTTTTCATCATGAGGAGTTTATACCAAACTCTGTAACTAAAATAAGATTTAGAAAAATTTCAATTTTGTCTTAAGTCTACTACTGTTGTTTATGCCTCAAATATCTACTCATATTCAGTGCAAAGACTATTTTAACATGCTTTCCCACTGAGCTATGCTTAGGAGAATGACATGAACAATAAGAGAATGAGTTTTTGAGAACCAACTAAATTTTCCTTGGTCTCTACCAGTGAAATTTCTTAAAAAAAAAAAAATAGAAGTTAAAAGTTAGTGGGTCATAGAGGAAAGTCAGAAATATGTTCAAAAGAGAACACTAATACTAATACTTCTTAAATACTTATTTTAATATGAAGTATGGAAAAAAAACACACATACACACACAATTTTCCTCATATTGCGACTTTCCATCATTTTCAATAAACAGCTGAGTCTCTTAAATCTCAGTGATTTATTTCTATTACATAAAATTATAACAATAAGAAATAGTCTGAAAACCTTTTTCATGTAGATTTCAGTACATGGAAAGTATCAGAGTCCAGGTTTTTTGAGACATTATAAAACATCACAGAAAAAAACAGGCTTACAGATGAGAAAAGAAAAAAACACAAAAAGCCATATGAAGTGTATACATATGTAAAATCTTATTTCTACTGAGCTGAAATTAAGCCAAAATCTGAATTGCACTAAAATTGTGGATTTTATACCACTTTGTTAATTTAAGAGAGAAAAAGAATAGTAAGAAGTAATGATAAGATTATGCATTTCAATATGTCATCAGAGTCTAATTATAGGAAGCTTAAGTTGTAGTTATTTAGAAATTTTATGGATATGCATATTTCCTGGGGAATGCATGTATAATAGTTTTCATATAGTAGTTTCCTCATTTCACTTCCATATTATAGAGTTTCACGTTTTTCACTTGTATAAACATTTAGGTTAGATGAAAGGATGTAAAAAAATCAATAACAACTAACAAATAGTAAATAGTATTATTTTTATTGCATATGAAGTGTTAGGAAATAACATAAGTGAAATTGAGGCTTAAATCATGTAGAAATTTAATGTCAAACACTATTGGAAACTCTCATGGCTCTTCTCATAAGAACCAATGCCATTTGAAGAGTACACTATATAATTCAGGACAAAGGGAATTAAGACTGACTATTAACTGGAAATCAGGGGACCTGAGGAAATCTATGGCTTACTTTGCATAGACTCATTTTTAATATCATTGTTTATGGTGGAATACTGTTCAAATGAAAGCACTTTGTTTTTTTTTTTAATATTTATTTTTCAATTTTCGGCAGACACAACATCTTTATTTGTATGTGGTGCTGAGGATCAAACCTGGGCTGCACACACACCAGGCGAGCGCGCTACCGCTTGAGCCCCATCCCCAGCCCTCAAATGAAAGCACTTTGCATTCTATTTTGTCCATATATCCCCATTGAGTGCTGCCTCCATCCAAATCCAAGATTTTATTAGTCTAGTTTCCTAGGTCACAATGGCTTGAGATGCCCCCTCCAAAAAGTTGCATTTCTCTACAAATCATCCCTTTTCCCTTCTTCCTTAACCACATTTTTCAGTGCAAATTTCTATGCCTTAATATTTTCTATTTGCTTTTCCCTTGGATACATTGAGAGAATAAGCATTGAATCTTGCTATCAAACCACCTGGGACTTTTTGTTCTGCAGCTTGCCATGACTGCTCCCTCAATTCCCCTGCACAAGGCTGAATGGGCTCAGACATAAACATACTAAGTGAGTTCACAAATTTCCTTAGTCTGTCGTATCTCCCACCTTTAGAGACCTCATGCATCAACAATGTCCATGTGAGATTTTATAGAGTTTATCAAATAATTGTTTACTATCGGAAAACAAAGGTAAAGCATATAAGTCAAGAAAGTCTCCATCACTTATGGTCTAGCTCATGCTTTTGAATTACATTTTCTTCATTTTTGTAAATTAAGGCAAATGTTAAAGAATTAGAGTGATTAAGTGTAGATTATTAACATCATTAAAAATCCAACTCTTGGTAGCTTTTGGAGTTGTGGGCAAGGGCAAAATTCCAATATACATCTTTCTTAAGAATAACTGATACATTGGAATTAGTTTATAGACATTGCCAATCTCTGCAACTATAAGTACACAATGCCCATAAAATGTATGGCTAGCCAGAAACACATTTCTATTATTATTCAAGATCTTTCCTACACTAACATCATTATAGCTGAACCAAAAAAAAATCATAAAGTAAATTGAATCAGAGCTATATCTAAACTTAATAGTCAGTAAATATTTCACTAAGTTGGAAAAAGTACCTATGTAAGAAAAGTCTTGCTAATTAGCTTAGTTAATTAAAAATATAGTTGTCTACACAATTACTTTTTTCATTACAAATTTCTCATTTAACTTTTAGAGAAAAATTGAAACCATGTACCAGGTTATGTACTTTAAAAGACTTGATGAAACTAATCTTTTCAAAGAGCTAACTCTTTAAAACTTACAGAACAATTCTGTTGGCCTGTATTATTTTTCTCATAGCAATTCTCTCTCATTTTTAGTCATGTGGAAGTTCTGTATTTGCTGTTTAAAATTCCATTTAAATCTCTGTGGATAGTCACCCAAATTTCCAAATCCATAAATTAAAAAAAAAGGATTCAGCCCCTCTTCCTTGACCATTTAGTGGCATTTCCCATCTTTTAATATTTCTTCCTTCCCATAGAACTCCCTCTGTTGGGTTCATGACTCTCTTGGAGGTCTCCTCTTCCTTCTCAGCTTGTCCTTTGTGTGATTTAGCTCTTCAAGGTTTCTGCCTTCCTTTTGTCTTGGCTCTTTGAGAAATCTTAAATTTTCTTTGTGTTTTAGCTTTCAAGATCACAGCAAAAATGATGCATGCCCAAGAAATAAAACAGTATCTATTTATAAGCCTTCCCAGATTGATTCATCACCCAAATCATCACATCATGAACTGGAAACAAAATTCATTTCCCCAAGGTGAAGTCTGAAATCATAGGCAAATCTCCACCAAGAATGTGGGAATGAACCCAAAGGAAAATAAATTATGTTGCTTCTTGAAAGCTTTTTTTTTTTTGCAGGATATATATATATATATATATATATATATATATATATATCCTGCAAAAAAAAAAAATTTATTTTATATATATATATATATATAAAATAGATGGTCCAACCACTTTGCACTAAAGAGTGGCAGCTAGGTACAGCATAGTCTTACCAAGAATTCTGGGCATTTCACATTAACAAATGAAATAAAGAGCAAGCAACAAAATAATGTTAAAAATATAAATCAAATACAGGTAAATTTGTGGAGTGGGCAACCTGCCTTCTGAAAACCTGCCTTCTGTTTAAGATCATATATGTCTGTTTCTAATTTGCTGTTCATACTACAAATTGATCTATAAATTTGCAATATTTCTTAATAATTTTCATTGCAATATCAATTTTGTGTGAGGCAAAAACTGGAAAGTTTATATTAAAAATTTTACTTACATCAAACCAAGGTTTTTAAATAATTATTTAGCTGGTAGTTAGTGTTTGACAAGGCTCAGATAATATTTAAAACTAATAAGCACAAATGCCATTATCTGAAAACTAAATATTAACTAAGGGAAAAAAATTACCGATAGTACATTGGCAGGGCTTTCTGATTATTCATATCAAAGTAAAGATAAGTTATTTTATTAAGGAACTATTGGATTTAATCATTGGGGACACATTAAAGTTTTCACTGAGAAATAGTAAGAAATTATCACTTGCAGAAGACACTTTTGTGTCTAGGGACTATTTATTTCTTAAGCTTTAATTTTTCTCAGTTAAATCTCTTATTAATGTGTTTATCAGCCAAAGTTATAGCAAGAATTAAATTTCTACAATAGGTAACAAAGCTGCAGGAATAAGACCATTTTAATTGGATTATTCCTATCTCTGTTAAGCTTTCTTCAAAATAATTAAAAAATACTGCATTCACCCAGAGGATAAAATATTCCAGCAAAAATAGTAAGATAAATAGGAGAGAGAAAAAAGGACAAAATGTTGTGTGGCTCAATAAATTGTCTGGCATATTTATTTGTTTTACATTACATGTAAGGTGTTTCAGGGAATTATGAAAATGAGATGGAATCAAGATGAGTGCTCTCTTTCACAGAAAATGACTTTTTAATACAACAGTTAATTAAGTTATTTGTTCCTACAGAAGGTCACAGACAATATCAACTCTCAGAACTTCTGGTAAAAGTTAGAAAAACCACCTTATTATATTTAGTTTTATGAAATTACAAGAGGAAACTAAGAATATTTTTTAAATGAAGATAAACTGTTGACTTGACTATATATACTCCTCATTATTTTTTAATAATTTTGTTCATTATTCATCATCTCAGCCAGGCAACTGTCAGTGACCATACTACTGTGGAGAATACTGTAATTAGTATTAGGACCTGGAAACATACCTAGAGGACTGAGTGTCTGCACTTAAAAAGGACCCATTCCAGGAGCAAAAAAGGTACAGGCAATTGCAGCCAGTCCCACCATTAGACATGGGCAAAAGGGACCTTTGGCAAGACAAAAGTTCTTCTTAACTGGCCCTCTTCTGGTCTTCCCCAGGAAGGAGTCAGGAAGCCAAGGGACAAACTCCTTGGGATGCTGTGTGCTTCCTGAACTTAAACCATGCTGCTGGAACCTAAGACCCTGTGAGAGACTGGAGCTTGAGCAAGTAGGTATTCAGGTGGGAGAGGGGAAAGAAGCCAGGGAGGTCAGGGACTAGCTACACCTGTGTTTGTGCTGCTCTTTCTACAAGAAGTCCTCCTTGCTTTGGTGAATTCTGACTCCCAGCTGTAGCTTTTACAGGCATACCACTAATTGCCCAGTTTACAGATCTAATTGGCGTTGCCTTTATCATCTGACATTACAGTTCTTTGCTTACTTTAGTGTTTTAACTTTGAGTTCATAAGTGATGATAAATTATGAGTAATGATAACTTATTTTATTGCATTCCAGTGTGTGAGCTAAATAATCATGTAATGAAGGTTAGTGAATTCTTTTGAGCTAAATATCACCTCTTTAAACAAAATCTGATATTTATTCAGCTGTTCTGTATGACTGAATAAATTTTGTGTAATATCTTTGTAGTTGTGGAATTGCTGGAGTGAGGGGGATATTTGTTGATATGATATTCCACCTGCTAAATTGTCACCTTAGCAGAAGCAAAAAACAAAAAGTAGCTAGAATTAAGATAAAAAATTCACAGTTTAAAATGTTATAATCATTTTTTGAGCTCAATAAAGCAACAGAATGATTACTACTAGAAAAAAAATAAATTAGTATTATAAATAAATATGGTATGATGGAGATTTCTCTTCTGGGTAATTACATGAAGATTTTATATTTGGTAGCATAATTTGACCATTCATTCATAGTAAAAAGGAAAACTCCACGTACATGTGTCTTTCACTTTTGTGTGGTAAACCATGCTGTATTATTCTTTATAATTCTTGTGAAATAATAATTTAGGAACCACAAATATAAATTCATTGAAAATTGTTAAGAAGGTTATAGATCTTTAAATCTTTATTCTAACTAATGACATTGATTAGAAATTTCTGCACAAACATAACTCCTGGAAACATCTCCATTAAGTACCTGTTAATATTCTGTTCAGTTACCATTTGTGGAAAGTCTTCTATAACTCAGCAATTCACCATTCCTTTGCAATTTTTTTGTTTTTTGTTTTGTTTGGTACTGGGTATTAAACCCAGGGGCACTTTACCACGAGTTACATCCCCAACTCTTTTTAAACTTTTTTTTTTTTTTGAGATGGGGTCTTGTTTAGTTGCCAAGGCTGGCCTTGAACCTGTGTTCCCTTTCTCCTTAGCCTCCCCAGAATATGCCACAATGGTCAGCTCCTATGCAATTTCTGAGAAAAATAGTAATAAATTGTAAGTCATCTTTCAAATCATGAGGACTTCCTTGGAGATAAGATGAAACACCTTTGCTGAAAAAACAGAGAGAATAAGGTAAGTATTCAGCAAGGATCTTGGAAAATTTAGTAAGAACTTGAGTGTCAGTTGAAGGTCATAAATTGTTTTCATAAAGGATAAATGCTTATCTGAGTATTGAAGGATGTCTAGGATTTAAATAGTTGAAAGAGGAAGGGAATTTTCCGGATTAAAGACTAGAGGTGGATCATAGTCTTTCTAAGAGGGAACAGAGATCAAAGCAAGTAGATACCTGGCTCAAGATCATGCTTTACATATGTCATTAGAACCAAATTTTAACTTGTTAACTTATTAGATCATCTCTTAATAGGACATTGGAGACAATAATTTTGATTAGAAATAAAGAAATAATTCTGGAAAGATAACTTACTTGTTATTATATCAAATATTTAACGCAAGGTAACAAAGAAAAGAAGGACTTTGTGATATACCCTGCAAAAGCCGGAAAATGGCTGTACAATTAATAGTGACTTCAGATCTCTGAATATCTCTTTTATATATGTGGAATGAGGACCGTGAGGAAAGCTAATGACTTCTAGGTGGCTTATATGAGCAGGGGGTGAACAGTGTACTAATCAATCATATAAAAGACAGGTAAGGGGGGCTCTAGTAGGAAGTAAACAAATGTGCCATATTAAAAGGAGTTTATGCCCCACTGGCCTGGGCTTTACTGAGGATGTACCCAGTCCTGATCATATTATCAGTAGAAAAGAAAATTTACCTAAATAAAATCCTTATGTCTATATATCTGTATCTTTATCTATGTACCTTTGTCCATCTACATCTATATCTACGTATCTTCTAAATTTCTCCTCTTGGTTATAAATTTCCATTTCCACATGAATTCATAACATTTATAATTTAAGACTTCAAAATGTCCAACATGCAGAACAAAACACTTCATTTTTCAATCAAATACCAATTTTCCACATATCACTGCATGTTCCACCATATAGCCAATTCCTTAAGGCAGAAACCTAAAAGTTATTTGTTCCTTGCAGTTTGTTCCCACCTCCTGCTTACTATTACATCCAATTTGTCAGCAAGTTAAATGAGACAAGTTTTAATCAGCCTGCTTCTAAATGCATCACAAATATCTCACCTTCCTGTGTCTCTGGCTACCTTGCTTGTCTATCATATTGTTTCTCACCTCAACTTCAGCAGTCTCTCAACTGGTCTCCCTGTTTCCACCCTTGGCAACCCTAAACCTTCCCTATACATCATCTTAAAATGTGAAGTAGATCATATTCCTTCCCTTAAACACTTTCTGTCACAAGCGAATAAAAATTTAAATGCCTTTCCACATCTTCTGATTCTTCTTGCTCTCAACCTGGCATATTGTTCCAACCTCATTGTACAGCAGTGACTTTCTGAGTCACTCTGCCCCTGCCACATTTTTCTTCCTTGAGCTCTTCTGTTTGCCATTCACTTTATTCTAGTTTTCACATGGCTAGCACCATCTAATTATTTAATTCTCAGTTTAAACATATATTCCTCAAAGAGATTTTTTTCACATATCTACTCACTCATACCTACATTTCTCCTTTATTTTTTCATTTTTCATTTCATTTTTCATCTCCTTCTATTTTTCATTTTTTTTGGTAGCATCTACCACAATTTATTGAGACTTATTCAACCAATAGATTTTGTCTCTCTTGTTCTGTGAGAATAGGAACCATGCCTACTTGGTTCATTACTGTATTTCTATTACCTTCTGTAATTCTAAGTGCAATAACATGTATTCAGAATTTGTTGATAAATACATGGATTTTTTTTTGGTAGAGTTATCAATATATGGCCTTCTGAAACACCTGGAAAAATATTTTGGTGTAAATTATATGCATAGACTTTCTACTTATTTTTTTTATTTAAACAAGATGGAATATAAATATAGGAACAAAGAACAATCAAACAACATGATTTTAACTTCAATTGGTGAGAGTCTTGCATAATTTCACAATCTATAGTTCTATAGTTCTCAATAATCTTTGATGTGCCCACAAGAATAAGCCTAGGATTTCCAACATATCCATCCTTAAGATAGTAAAAAGCATTTGCTCTTTTCAAAGTAGATTTATTCTTATCATTGTATTTGAGGAAGATGAACCTCTTAAAATGTCAAATTCCATCTAATTTACCAAATTTCACATTTTACCTCATAATTTAAGAGTGATTTCCATTTGTCAGTGAAAATCTATTGAAAGTATGACTATAAATATCCTGTGTTCATTTTTAAATGAAAAAAAGAGGTTTAAAAGAATATTGCAGTTATTTTCAATTTCATGCTTTTTTTTCTGAGAAAAGAAAAAAGGTACTGTAGACAAGTTTGCTTTTTAAAGTTAGATTTAGTTTCAAAAACACAATAGATATATCAATCATGCTGTGATATAAAGACAGTCAATTTAATATTTTAACAATATGCTATAAAGTAAATCTACACCTAAACACTCAAATGAATATTTAAAATGAAAACAATATATAGGCAGATTCATAGATGAAATGAGAGATAATTCAGACTTTAAAAATAAAATTATCTTTTTGCCTGAATTTCTGGTAACTAAAACCGAAAAAAAAAAACAGCCCTAATATTTCATTTTCATCTAATCAGTATTGTATATCCCAAGAAGCTGTCCTTATTTATAACATCAAAATTCATTCCAGTCAGTGTATCTCTACAATTCAATATCTTGGGAAGAGTGCCAGCCAAAAAGACTATGTTAGCAATAATTTGAAAATAGACTATGCTAGATGAAGTATGAAATAGGATAAACCTTAACATTCATAAATTTATTTCCCCTCTCTTCTGTAGGACATTAGTGAACAATGGTATTTCCATGAGCAAAACAGTTTTATAATTGTCAGATTACATTATTGAAAGTTATGCGGTTTTGAGTTTTAATTTCTAGTTTTATGCAGCTCCTCATTCTGGGACAAACCTCAATGTGATTTTTCTATTGCTAGGAGTTAAAATTTTAGGAAAACTATTAAAGGATTTTGATATTTCTATTTGCTACTAAGAGAAATGTATAAAATATATTCAAGTGCTATCCATGATGCTCTCTGCCATCTCTACTTAGGAGGGGCTCATTTTAATAGCCCATGCAGCTTTGGACCCAACTCAACTGCAGTTTTGATGTGTTGTGGGTGGACAAATTGGGGCAGGGTGGATCACAGCCTCCATCTGTCTGAACAATTAAATATAATGTCATGGTCTACTTTCAAAACTTGCCCATGATGTAAGCATGCAAAAATAAGAGGTGAAGAAGGTGACAAAATACATCCATTACTATATTATTATTTGCTGCAAAATCCTGGGAAATTTCTTAAACAGAGGAATAAACCTCTCCCCAAGCGAATTTAGAAAAAGTTAGCATAGGGTCTCTGAAAATTAAAAGCTCAAACCCAGGAGGTAAATACATAATATTCAGTCCAACTCAGGGCAAATTGTACAATTAAAAAAAATGGGAACTCTTTTTTGGAGCAATATTGGTAATTTTTAAAAGTATTCCCTTCTCCTTTAAGAAGGGAAGAAGTACATGACAGAACAAGAGGTTAAGGTTTTCCTCCTAAATTTCTCATAGAAGCATAAAATCAAAACTGAGCCAAAATAGTAACTGCTTCTCCATTACTTCTGGGATGAATTTTATCATTGTCTTGTTTTACATTTTAAAATCATATATAAGCTGAAAAATGCAACCATCATAAATGTGCCTGTGTGCACATATGTATGTATGTGTGCATGTGTGCGTGCACATTATTGAAGATTATATCCAGAGATATGCTACCCTTGAGTTACATCTTATGCCCTTCATATTTTTATTTTATTTTATTATTTTTATTTTATATTATTGTATTTATTATATTATTTATATTTTTATTTTGGTCTTGCTAAGTTGCCAAGACTATCTTGGTCTCCAGATCCTCTTGCTTCAGCCTCCAGAGTGGCTAGTATTACAGGTGTATGCCACCACACATGGCTTCTAAGCCATAATAAATATTAAAATCATATATGTCTCTATTTTTTAAAAATAGTGAGCTACTATAGATGGAAAGAAAGACATGCACTTTTAAGAATAAGGCATTCTTCATGACTGCATGTAAAATTACTCCATGTAATTTAAGCGATTTATAGTTATAGAAATTTTAATAGCAAAGATATTTTACAAAAAGGTTAAATTTATGAGACTAGATTTCAGCTTGCCAAATGGAATTAACAAAAGCATGTAGTAATCCAAAATAAGAAAAGAAGGTGAGGTTCAAATGAACTGGAGGACACTTGAATTAAATCAGCATATATATATATATATCTCTTATGAACCTAATGAGCATACATTATAAGTAGTCTTTGATTCACTCCAGCAATACAAAATTGCTTACAAATTCAACTAAACCATAATTTTATTTAAAATTACTAGGACTTTTTAATGTGCTGAATGACCATGGCCTATATTTTTATTTGTTTGTAATTAGCAAAGATGACCTTCCTAGATATACTGGAGGTTAGCACTTGAAACTTACCTTCTAGTAAGAAATTGCCCATTCCTCTCTAAATAAACTGTAGAGTCTTAATATCCACAGGTAATAAAGTCTCGCCAGCTTCTTCCAGGACAGATCATTAGAAAGTCACCTTTCTCACAGAGTACAACTTCCACCTCCTTCATTTTTGCTTGTGTGTAAAACGATCCATTTGATGTTTATATTTTTCCTTCTAAGATCTAGAGCCAGGAAGGGATTTGAAACTATGTAACACAATGGAAGGGTTAACATTGACCATCTCTTCCCAGAAGACTCTTAACAATCATCTATAGTTTTTCCATGGGGAAGATGGTTAGATCTGCAAAACTTCAGTCAAATTTTAGAAAATTGTGAGGAATAATTATTAAATGTTAGTTGGTCAGCATGTCTTGGAGACTATGGTTGACCTCAAGAAATTTTCAAACAGGTTGTGAATGGCTATTTTGACTTTCTTATGCTTTCACTGAAAAAGTAACTGTAATGTCTTTTGAAGTCTAAGGTTATGTTTCATAATATTTAGTCTTGATTTTTAGAGAAAAAAATTCTCCAGTTTCCATCTCATTGTGATTACCTCAAAAATGGAAACCACATTTTAATGATTTTCTCTACACTACCTTCTAAATTTTCACCTTACGACCACTTATAGTGATTAATAATTGCAGAAGATCAATAAATAAGCTAATTATTGAATACTATTCTCCTTTCCCTTTAGGTAAAAGCACAGAGTTGAAATCGAAGCACAAGCTGCCAGGCAATTAAATGCCCACTGGTCTTTTGCATAAATAAGTCTTGGCCTCTTGCCTTCTACCCAATCCTGCAGAGTCGAGGGAGCTTTCCTCTGCTCTCTCCCAACTTCCATATCTCATGTTGGCTTAAGTGAAGAACATCGTGCTTAAGCGATCTCAAGGCAAAGTAGAATCTCTACATATAGAAAATCCTGTTCAACATCTCCTCAGTCTCACTGGAGGCAGAACTGATGCCGGGAACAATAATGAGGCAATATTTGAGGGCTTTAAAAATGAAGAATTCAAATGAAAGAATGGCCAGTTGATAGGTCTGCTTCATCAGGCAGCTCTGTGTCTTGGGACTTTTCTTGAGATCTCTGTACAGCTGTTCTATGTTGTTGTCTTGTTTTCAGTGAGAAAAATTCCAGCTCAGTAAGTGGTTGGCACTAAATTCAGAGAAGCCATAGACAGGAACGCTCTGGCAGCGAAGCCAAGGTAGGTATAGTGTAGGAGGTTTGCTATTGAGCATTTCTGTGCCAAAAGCGTTAACAAATGGACATTTGACAATCACAGGGCCTTTATTCATTTCAGAGCCAGTGAGTATAGGCATCACTCAAAAATCAACACACGATGTTTTCATCCAACACAAGGAGTAGCAAATTCTCCATGTGCCAAGTGAGAAAGAAATCTTTCATCAGCCTTGCTAAGGGCTGTGTATTTAAGAACAGTCATTTTTCCTTTGACTCTAATTCATCCTGACAGCTTAAACGTGTGGTCAGGTCTGAAAAGTCTGAATCAGGGGAAGTGATTTCCTTTTCAGTGGGAGGAGGAGGAGGAAAGAGCCGTTTTTCCCGTCACTAGAATGTACTGACTTGGCACTAAAAAGAAGTGAAGTAGATCGGCCATATGTGTGACTCCTATTAAAATATTTACATAATTCTACCTGAGGGAAGAAAAGACATATATCAGAGAGAAAATAGTAATATTGAGAACTCTCTTTACTGAAGACTTTTGAGTAAAATATGCCTCAAGTCTACAGAGACTTCCTAATGGCATTTGTGATGAAAAGTTCATTCATAATATGGGTTATCTCCTTGAGAAGCTACCTACCACATTTGCAATTACTCAATAAATTGTCACATTGGAAGCATTTGAATTCATACATGACAGTTTTCTCATTATTAAAACATGAAGAAAATCACAGTATCTTTTACTTATAAGTCCCTAGATATTGTTGAAGATGTAACCCACTCAAGTCTCACTTCCAATTGTAAAATGTAGCTGACAATAGTCAATATTTTATAAGATATCTAAGACTTAAGTACATTTATATATGTTTATATATAGTTTATTTACTCATTTATATGTGGTGCTATAAATCAAACCCTGTGCCTCACACATCCAAGGCAAGTGCTCTACTGCTGAGCTACAACTCCAGCCCTTAAGTACATCTTTTAAAATAGTTTCTAATTCTCTTAGCAGAATATATGACAAATAATAACTGGGGAATAAAACTACTGGAAATGCACCATAAAGAGCTAGGAAGAGGAAAAGAAGATTCCAATCATCAGATGATTGACTAATTGTATCACTAAAGCAGAATCACATTTAGGTGAAAATGTGACTAAGTGAGTAGAATAGCTTACACTTGACAAAGAGAATTACTCCAGCACTTATGAAAGATGTAACATGTTTGGCAGAAAGAAAAGAAAAGGGGAAAAATCCATATTCTTGTTATATGAAAAATGCACCATTTGTTTGAACCTTTCTACCTCCAGAGAAAAGGAGGGTCAATGACAAAATCATAGCTTCATGCTCATTTGAAGCTCTGGTGAGCCTTCCAGCCTGATAGCTTAAAGAGTAACCATTGAGAGAGAGAAAAAAAGTGGGGGAGGGGAGGACAAGGAGGAATAACAAAACAAATATGTGTGCATTCTGTGTTACTTCACACTGGCCAGTAAGCAAGGGGCTCCTAACACTCTTGGAAACAGCCTAATGATCTGATTTCCTTGCAAGCAATATGGATTTCTGGGACAGCTATAAGAGATCGCTGTCCTGAATTGGGAAATGATTGAAGGTGGAGGGAGTGCTGATTCTAAAAACCTTCTTTCCAATAGTCCTGTCAGGCCAGAATTCAAGACAGATTTTCTGAAGACAGAGTAGACTAAGTGGCTTCCCTATTACAAGCTGGGCTTGTCAAGTACAACAGGGCAAGGTGAGCAATTTGCTGATAGGCTTGGCAATTGGCTTCCTTTTCATTTCTATCTCATATTCATCATAATTTGCCCCCCCTTTTTAGAATGGCATTCAATATATATATGTGTGTTTGTTGCCATAGGGATGTTTGAATCCATCAGCACACCACTGTCTTAGTGTTCTGAGGCTGCTATAACAAAAATGACATGAACTAACTGGGTGGCTTAGAAATAAGACAGGTTTATTTCTCACAGGCTAAAAAGTCCAAATCAGTGCTGGCAGTTTGTTGTCTGGTCAGAGCCTACTTTCTGGTTCCTGCCTATGTCCTCATGTGGTAAAAAGGACTAAGGAGCTTTTATGTCATTCATGGGGGCTTTGTCCTCATAACCTAAGCACTTTCCAAAGGCCCCCGTCCTAATAGCATAACACTGGTGATTAAGTTTCAGCAAATAAATTGGGGGCAGGGAAGCAGGAACATTAGGTCCAATCCTCTGTCATAATCCAATATGTAGCAACCTGGCATTGATGATCACCAAGAATAATTTAACATGCCATACTGAAGTTGTCCTACTGATGGCATTTTCAGAGGAGAAAGTGAAGTGCAGGAAAGAGTAGTTAAGGACTGTAGTCATCAATATGAGAAACGAAAACTGTGTGATAAGCCTATCTAAAATTCAAGGTCTGGCTCAGAAGGTGAAGTTTTGAGGAATTAACAGGGATGAAGCAACTAGCAAATAATACTTTATATGTCTTACTAACTTTGCCACTAAATAGAAACCCATCCATGGATGTTAATTAATCCCCAAATGTGCTCTTCTCTTCATGCCTTAAATTGACAATTAGGTTTGAATGATTAAAATTAAGAAAAATATCTTTCTTTTAAAATTTTTATAGTTGTAGATGGACACAATTTATGTAGTGCTGAGGATTGAACTCAATGCCTTACATATGTGAAGCAAGCACTCTACCACAGAGCCACAACCCCAGCCCAAGAAAAATATTCTTGATTTTATCCTCTTCAGCGCTTTTATATTCTTTGTATGGGGCAAATTTCCTTTTGTTACACTGTTCCTTATGCCTGCAGAATTTTCTTTAATTCTTCTTGCATTGCAGGTGGTGTTGTAATGAGTTCTCTCAGCTTTTGTTTTAATGAGAAAAATTTCACTTTGTCTTTATCATCACAGGATGTATTAGTTGAGGACAGAAATATAAATGAGTTTTAAGAATTTTTTTCCAGAACCTAAAGATACTGCTCTATTTTTTACTGATGTGCATAGTTTCTAATAAAAGGTATGCCAAATTCTTAATTTTTTTCTTCTGTATATAATTAGTCTTCTCTGTATGTCTTCAAGATATCCTCTTAATATTTTGTGTTCAGAAGTTTGACTACAATGTCTATATGAGATGTTTTGATTTTTTTTCTGTTATGTTTAGTTTTAAATTTGTCTGTTTTGTTTTGTTTTAAATTTGTCTGGTTTCCCAGGGCTTGCAAATATTTGAAGATATGGTTCATTCTCTTTCTTTAACTAATTTTGGAAAATTTTGGTCATCATCTTATTAAATCTTCTTCCCTGTTCTTTGTTCTGTCTGGTCCTGTTTTGAGTTCTAATCTATGTTAAACTATGTTAAGCTTAACATATGTTAAGCTCTTTGGCATTTTCCTCTAGTTCATCTGTGCTTCACAGGCTTCAAATTCCTCCAGTAGTAGGTTGCTCTTACCTGGTGTCTAGCATATGGCCTGAGAAGCCAAGTATTTTTCTCAGCGTTTGTACTCTACCCTCAGTTTTCCTGAAGGTCTGGGCCACAAAGAGTGCATTTCCCTGCTATTCCTTCACTACAGGCTCCTGTCTCCTGGTGGTGCTGCGAAGACCTTCAGTTTGCTTCAATATCAGGCATGGCTTCTGAGCTTGGGCCTTGGTGAGGCACCTTTTATGCCCCCTGCCCTTACTTTGCCTGGCATTCAGTCTCTGCCTATATTTAAGTTAACCTTGGGCAGGATGGATGCCCTTTTCAGCCCCCAGCTATAACAGATTTTATTTTGCATCTATGCAGTAACCTAGGACCAAGTTATTTTTCCATGCCTCACTTGGGGTAGACAGCTTGTGTGCTACCCTTCCCTAGAAGCTGTGGACTTTTATCTGTGTTTTAGGGTTGAGATTTGAATCCCCTCTCAAGTCCCTTGTGCTTTCATACTATGTGAGAGTCAGGTCCAGAAGAGCAAGCAGTGTATCCTGCCTAGAGCAGCGGGTCACCTTTTGTGCACTCACAAATCATTTGAGCCCCATGGGGTGCTCTTTTCAACCTCCTGTTTTTCTGATGGGCACAAGTTGGAGGCCTTATGGAAAAGAGACTTCCAGTGAGTATGCCTCCCCTTCTGACTGTACCTCTCCGTTTTTCTAAATTAATCAGCTGGCCCTGGTTACTTGGTCTAATTATGGCATGGCTACAAGGGAGGAGCTGTACAGTCCATTGCAGGAGATATAGTGACTGCCCTGAGTGTATATCTAATTTAAGGGACAGGCTTTCTCATGTCCTCGAGCCAAAGAGCAATATGTGGCTTATTCAACGTTTCAAATATAGCTTAAGACATCAATTTTGAAAGTTTTCTGCAGCATAAACACTTTTTCATAAGAAATGTTAAATGTGATCTCAAAAATCAAGAGGAAAAGCAGTATTTTATTATTAGTATCATTTTGCTGTAAAGATTAAATATATATTTACTTATTCAAAAATAGATTAGAATATTTGGTTTTAGGTAAATACGGGCATCAAATTGGGGGTCTTAGGCAATGGTTAAATCTACCACACATCCAAATCTCATTTTTGTGGACAAGTGAATGATTACAAGAATTTTTTTTTAGTACTTTGTCCTGAAATCTTAGGATACTCTGAAGTTATACTGAATTGGCAAGAAAAGATTTTTCTCCTTGAAAAATGAATAAATATGAAGAAATTTGACATAAAGTTTTCATATTGATCTTTAATGTGCTAAATTATACCACATTAACATACTTGAGTTTTTACATACATTTTAATAGTATAAAAGTTTTGAATTTTAGTTATTTATTTTTTATGAAATCCTTTATTTATGCCTAGAAACCTAATTCACCTGAATAATTTGCATAAAGTTATTCAAAAAACATTGAAATAATAGAATATATTAACAAGAAATGAATATAAATAATAAACATAATAAGTTAATGAATAAAATTGATAATCAAGAAAATAGAACACATATACAATAATTTACATTTTTAATCAGGCTA
Source organism: Urocitellus parryii (assembly GCF_045843805.1). Classification (NCBI taxonomy): domain Eukaryota; kingdom Metazoa; phylum Chordata; class Mammalia; order Rodentia; family Sciuridae; genus Urocitellus; species Urocitellus parryii. Next base: position 105,333,119 of record NC_135531.1, read on the forward strand.
ATGTACTAGTTCACTCTCTCAGACAGATATTTTAAATAAGGCTTGATCCCCTTTTTGTTAATTAAATACATATTATTATTTTTGAAATTTCAAAGGGGCTTTCCTAGAAATGTTGCTTGATCACATTGAAATAGGTGTCCCTTGAGACGTTGAGCATTAAAACACTTTAATGGAGCATATAGGTATTTTATACAATTGAATTTATCTAAAGCAGAGTAAGTTTAGTAACAGCTCTCAGAATTAGAAAAAAAAAATCTTTTGGGGGGTGTGCCATCAAAATCATACAAAGTATGACAAGGCAAAGCTTTAAAATCATCTTGTGAGCTGGGTGCAGTGGCCCATGTATATAACCCAGAGACTCAGGAGGTCAAGGCAGGAGGATCACAAGTTTGAGGCCAGCCTCAACAATTTACAAGGTCCTAAACAACTTACGGAGACTGGCTCAAAATTTAAAAAAAAAAAGATTTAAAGGGCTGGGTATGTGGCTCAGTGTTAAAGAGCCCCTGGGTTAAATCCCCAATACCAAAAGCAAAACAAAACAACAACAACAACAACAACAAAATCTGGTGGTTACCTAGGACATTTCTATTTCAAAGACAGACTTATCCAGAAAAGATTATTTTTTAGTTTTTCAAACTTGTTGCTATAAATTCAACCTCCACTAAAATAAGAACATTTTAATATGTCTACAATACACTCTGGCTGGCAACATTCAAGTAGAAAGTGATTAGTATTCAGGAATGTTTGCTTCCCCAAAAAAGCTTCTGGACAAATACATGTGTAAATCGAACAAACTATCAGTCCCATCTCATTATTAAAGCACGGAATTTTGGCAATTTCTTTGCCAGGTCCTTTGTTTTAATAAAAAATGGCTTACAATTTGTGATAGATGGAGCTCACTAGATTGTTTGCTATGCTTCCATCAGGTCCCCTGTGTCCCTTGGAGACCAGCTGAATCTCATTTTCCTAACATTTTGGATTATGCATTTGGAGCACCATGTAATGGCCTTGGCTATATAAGCAGTAGCAGAATGATTTCAGAACTGCTCCAACCATTGCTTTCAGCTTTAATATATTTTGATTGTGTTGACAAGACCCAGCTGTGAGTTTGATTATTAATGCTTCTATAAAGTCTTGCTACTTATGACACCATTAGAGTAAAAAAAAATCAGAACTTGTATCTTAAGTAAACAGATTCTAATTTAAAGTGATTAGAATTATCTAATAATAGTGTGATGCCACTTTTAGATCAGTTAAAAAATAACACTTCTGTCACAGCAAATAAAAAAAGAGAAGATCTTTGTATATACTGATGTCATGGTTTTGCTAATGTCATGGACCAGTGAGGGCTGCATGACTCAAAAATTATTGTTTTAAAACTAGGATAAGCAAAAAAAAAATTCTCTATGGAAGACATTTAAGGAGCCAATATTAAACAAATTCATATAAAAAACTCAATTACTGTGAGGTTCATTTCTAGCTTAATTCAGTCTGATAATGCATGGGAGACCATATTGATGGCAACCAGAAGTTTCTCAAATAGTCTCTGAACATTTTGTTTTCTAGTATTGATGAATAAAATTTCAGGATAAAACCATTTAAAATATTTGCTTTTTTTTTGGGGGGGGGGGCACTATAATGATTTTGTAATGTGTCACTTAGCTAGATTAAACTACATTACCCAGAATTTCCTTTCTTGAAGCTTCCAATTTAGGATAAGCCTCAGGGTAATTCTTGCAAGATTTGAGAGTAGGGGAAGAAGCAAACATATTGTGGCTGACCCATGTTGGTTGTTAACCTTCTGACACAATTCATTGGCATAAACAGTGTCTGGATATGCAATTTCTCCGCCCTCTCTGACTTTATCTTTGAATTTTCTGATTCCTAGGCCAGATGTTTATCACTCTTTGAGATAAATGTTTTTGCAGGATACACTTTACACTGAGGTGAGGGTAACAAAAATGAACATGGGTTTCAGATCATCTTTGTGGGATTTCAGGCACATCTGTGGGTTCCAGGTCATGCTCTCAATTTTCCCTGTGAACTTCAAATTTTGGCATCACATGTAGAAACACAGCTTTAAAAAAGACTGCTCAGCTAGTTCTCAAGATTATGTAAGCCAACTACCAGAATTAAATGTGTATGCATACCTATGTTTGTATGGGTACATAAAACCATATATTTTTGGTTCACTTCTAACTAATACAGAATTCTTAATGCTGCACTGGTCCTCACTGAAGAGAAGAGATGGATTCTGCATTGTTGTGGAAGGTATTGCTTTTTTGTGTCTAAAGAAAGAGGGGTGGCTATTCCTGGAACAGAATACAGGGTAAGAGACTAGGAGATTGTAAAAAGTACATGAAATCAGTTCAGAATATCCTCCGGTTTTCATTTGTTTAGCATGCTATTTGTCTTTCTGTAATTGACAGAACTCTGCTCTCACTAACAAATGAGTTGTATAGTTTAAATTTATCTTCACTTCTTTTTCTCACATCAGACAAAATTCCATTTTCATACATAAAATATCATAGCTTGGTAGTCCATAATGTTATTGCCTGGCTACACAAAAGTACCTGCAAAGAAATTACAATTATCATAATCAATGTCATAATAATAATTTATCAGTTAATTGATGGAAGAAACTGGACAAAAGTCTTCAGAGTTCTGAGGGGTAATATTTTACTGGTTCTTTTTAGTTATACAGACAGTAGAATTCATTTTGATTTGATTATACAAACATGGAATGTTATTCTAATTAGGACCCATTCTTGTGGATGTAAGTAATGGTGAGATTCACTATTTTGTAGTTACATATTTATATAGGAAAATTATGTCAGATTAATTGTACTATCTTTTACTTTCCTATCCCCCATTCCTTCCCTTCATTCCCCTTTGTCTATCCTACTGAACTTTTATTCTCCTCCTCCCTTCTGATTATGGGTTAGCTTCCACATATCAGAGAAAACACTGAATCCCTTGGTTTCTTGGTACTGGCTTATTTCACTTTGCATGATAGTCTCCACATTCATCCATTTACTGGCAAATGCCATAAAGTCATTCTTCTTAATGGCTGAGTAACACTTCACCGTGAATAGATACCACATTTTCTTCATCCGTTTGTCTGTTGAAGAGCCCCTCGGCTGGCCCCATATCTTAGCTATTGTTGATTGTGGTGCTGTAAACATTGATGGGGCTGTCTCACTGCAGTATGCTGATTTAAATCCTTTGGATATATAAACAGGAGTGGGATAGCTGGGTCAAATGTTGATTCCATTCCTACTTTTCTGAGGAATCTCCATACTGCTTTCCAGAAGTGCTGCACCAATTTCCAGTCCCAATAACAATGTAAGAGTGTACTCATCTCTCCACATCCTCACCAACATTTATTGTTTCATGTATTCTTGATAATTACTATTCTGACTAGAGTGAGGTGAAATTTCAATGTAGTTTTAATTTTCATTTCTCTAATTGCTAGAGATGTTGAACATTTTTTTCATATATTTTGAATCTAGTATTCCATACATAGCTAAGATATAAAAATGTTTAGAGTTTTTTTATAGAGCTTTAAATTGATATATAATAATTATATATCATTTTGTGGTACATTGTAATGATTCAGTACATTCATATATTGTTTAACATCAACTCATGATGTTAACATTAATGCATCATCTCAAACTTTTAATCAAGGATAAGAAAAAATAATAATAAAATAATTTCCAGTAATAGAAAAACTCCAGAAAGTTTTCATCTCATGTGCTGTTTTTCTCAGGAAAATTAAGAGTGTATTCTATAAAAAAAAAAAAAGCAAAAGAAATCCAAGAAAGAAAAACATGGGATACACAAAACAGGACAACTTAACCACATAAGTGAATGGAAGAATTATAAGACAGCTGGGCAGTAAAACTGAAAAATAACCAGCCCAAGATAGGTGGGAACATCTCAGTGTTTCAAGATATCCTTAGGAAGAAAGTGCAGTTATCCAGACAACACATATGAAGAAGGTGGTGAACAAATTTATTAAACTAGGGCTGGGGTTGTGGCTCAGTGGTAGAGTGCTCATGGTAGAGTGGTAGCATGCATGAGGCACTGGGTTTGATCCTCAGCACCACATAAATGTAAAATAAAGATATTGTGTCCACCTAAAACTAAAAAATAAATATATTTTTTAAATTTATTAAACCAAAATTAGTTAAAATATACTCTTGCCCTTGATATAGAGTAAATTCTCCCCTCCCCCATTCTGAATTAACAACATCTTCCTCCTCCAGAGAATGGAGGCCTAGGGCTGCAACCTCCCACCCTGACAGGTACCAAAGAAGCTCAGAGCAGAGAAGGCTCTCCTCAGGTCTGTCTAACACAGCTTAACTAAATCTACACATGTACCTGTCCTTCCTCTTCTCCCTTAAAAGTTCTGCTCACCTTCAGATTTTTCAAAGATGAAACTTGAAACACACAAGTTTCTTCTATTTCTTTCAAAGCTGACTTTGAATCAAATCTTTTTGCCACCATTTGACTCAGAATATTTCTGGAGCAGCCAACATTGTAAACTAGCCTCTTCCTTCCCAGGCAAGTGTTGAAGTGCCTGGTTACACTCTCTTATTTTCATCAAGAAAAACAAAAGAAAGGTCAATACAAACTATAGAGGTTAGGAATGGAAAGATTTAGAAAAGACATTATAATAATGAAAATACACAATTTTTAGTAGTTAATTTTGAGATAGAAAATGATATTATAGAAGACAAGTATTATCCTGTTACTCTGTCTAAAACCTTTTACGTAAATCTTCTATGGTTGAGGAAACTTTTTGTCTCTGAATCTGGATTCCCTGACACCCAACCTCACCTCACCAGCCTTCCTTTTGGTCACTTATGTGACCCAGGCTCTGCCATTCAGATGCAACTTATAAGATCTTGCATCAAAAGTAGAAGATGGGAAGAAACAAGCATAATTCTTAAAAGGGTTTGGCAGAGGTGTCCAGGTTTCAGTGAGAGAAGAGGCAGCAGTTTAAACAGCACATTCTCAGATTGCACAGAAGTACTCTAGTGACAGTGGGTGGTGGCAGTAGATCTTCACTAGACTGTTTCTATGTTATCACTGTTGTTCCTTAAATTGTCCCCAAACCTGATTGTTTGCCCCTGACTCTACAGTCTATAAATGTACTTATTTTTTGTTTAAGCTACCTAAATATGTTGTGTCATTTAAAATGTTTTAAAAAATGACTGATAGTCGTTGAGACCACCAGGAGTTTCAGGAAACAGGACTTAAAGTAAATGAACATAAACAGTTTGTTATCTAACATTAGAGAAAATCTCACTAGTGTTTGGGGATGAAACTCTGGAAAACCACAAGTGAAAGAGATAAATTAACTATTTGAATTATCAAGTGTCATTTTGTAGAATAAAGTACAGACTAAAATCAAGACATCTAACACCTTGAAGCCACCCCCTAAGGATAATATGAAGGCCCTTAAGATTTCTGTGCGCTAGAAAGCTTAAAGAAATGCATTGACAAAAGTCTGTTCTAAATCCCTAGCTCAAATTGTGGTAAAAGTACCAACGACTAAAAGCTTTCTAATCTCTTGCTTTTATACTGCTAAAATAACTAAAAATTTGATTATAATTTTGATTTTGTAAACTGATGAATTTTATAATTCTTATCTGAAATGTCATATGGCCATTTATGGGACAATTTGAACCCTAGTTGGAAAAGGGTGGTACCCTGAAAATTAAAATGGAGACAGGTATACTATGATGACTCAGAGAACCCCAAACCTAAGTCTCTTCAGCCATCTTGATAAAACTAGCAACAGGCTCTTTTCAGTCATCGTAGGCACTATCTCTACCAGATCTAATCATTCACTTATTTATTCCTTACTTTTGCTAATCTTTCTGAGACCATACATGATTATTAACCTACTTACCATCAGGTGTGATGGCAGACTTGGGAGGCTAAGGTCAAGGACAACCTGGACAATTTAATAAGACTTTGTATTAAATTTTTTTTAAAAAAAGTAAAATGGATTTGGATATAGCTCAGTGGTGAAGCAGACCTTGTTTCAATCCCCAGTACCAAAAAAAATGTATCATATAGTAGTCAATGATTTAACTATTTACAACTAGCTCCTAATTTGTCTAATACAGAGAAATAGCAGAGCAAATAAACCTTATCATACCAATATGTCAGACAAGAGTGAAAAAAAGGAATAAATAATTCGTGATAAATAAGACAAGTAGAATATAATTGGACTAAGCCAAATATTAATAAACACATTATAGACATGCCTCATTTTATTGTAATTCACTTTATTGTGCATTGCAGATAACTGAAGATCTATGATCACCCTGTGTAGAGCAATCTGTCAGTGCTAGTTCCAACAGCACATGCTCAGTTCAGATCTCTGTTGCATATTGGGGGTTTTTGCAATATTTAAACTTTTCATTATTATTATTTTTGTTCTGGTGATTTGTGACTTGTAAACTTTGATGTTACTACTCTTGGGATGTCATGATCCTCACTCATATAAGGCAGTGAACTTAATAATTGTGTGTAGTGTTCCACTTACCAGCTGAGCCCCCCAACCCCTGTCCTGCCTCCCTATTCCCCAGGATACCACAATATTGAAATTAGACCAAGTAATAACCCTACAATGGCTTGTATGTGTATAAATGAAAGGAAATTTCACACATCTCTTGTTTTAAGTCAAAGCTAGATATTATTAAACTTAGTGAGGAAGATTATGTTGAAAGCCAGGATAGACTTGGCATTGAACGACAAATTTTTTAATACAAAGGAAAAGTCCTAAAGAAATTTAGAGGTGGTATACTTCAGTGGACACAAAAATGATTTTTTAAAAAATGAAACAGCCTTCTTGCCGACGTGGAGAAAGTTCTAGTGGTCTAGATTGACCATCAAAGCAGCCACAACATTCCCTTAAAGCCTAATTCAGAACAAGTTCCTAACTCTCTCCAATTCTATGAAGGCTGGGGTGCAGGGGGGTGGGGTAGGGTGTGGGGAGAAACTGCCCAAGAACTGTTTGAAGGTAGGAGATATTGTGAAGCTTCAAGAAACTCCATAATATGAAAGAACATTTAAGACGATGCAGCAAATGCTGCTGTAGAAGAATACAGAAGATCTAGCTAAGATATTTATGGAGGGGGCTCTACTAAACAATATATTTTCACCATAGATAAACCAGCCTATATTGAAAGACGATTCCATCTAGGGCTTACATAAGAATAGAGAAGTCAGTGCCCAGTTTCATAGCTTCAAAGGATGGGTTGGCTTTCTTGTTAAAGGCTAATGTAGCTGGTAACTTTCAGTTAAAAGTTATTTATGACCCTTAATCCTAGGGATCTTAAGAATTATACTAAATCTTCTCTATTTATGCACTACAAATAGAACAACAATGCCTGAATGACTATGTATCTGTTTACAATATGGCTTACTAAATCTTTTCAGACCACTATTGAGACCTACCTATCATTCAGAAATAAAGATTCCTTTCAAAATATTGCTGCTCCTTGATAATGCACCTGGTCACCCAGTAGCACTGATGGAGCTGTACAATTAAATGAATGCAGTTCTCATGCTTGCTTACACAGCGTACATTCTGCAGCCTTGGGATCATGGGGTAATTCTGAATTTTAAGTCCTGTTTAAAAAAATACATTCTTTAAGTCTATAGCTGCTATAGATACTGATTCATTTGACGGATGTGGGGAAAAGTAAATTGAAACCCTCTGGTAAAGAGTCACCATTCTAGAGGATGTTAAGAACATTTGTGATTCACAGGAAAAGATCAAAATATCAACATTAATAAGAGTTTGAGAGAAGTTGATTCCAGCCCTCATAGATGACTTTGTGTTATTCAAGACTTCATGGAGGCTGAAGATGGATCTTGATTGCTGAAACCTCATGAAAAATGTTTAGCAAGTAAAGAATTACTTTTTATGCATGAGCAAAGACAGTGATTTTATTGAGATGAAATTTAATTTTGGTGACAGTACTGTGAACATTATTAACATGATAAAGGATTTAAAATATTACATAATATTTTGGTAAGCTAATGGCAAAGTTTGGGAGGGTTGACTTCTATTTCTAGAGAAGGGACTGCTGTGGATAGAAGATTACCAAACACATTCCACAGATAAATCTTTTGTGAAAGAAAAAGTCAATGGATATGGCAAAATACATTGTTGTCTTTTATTTATTTATTTATTTTAACTTTTATTTATTTATTTATTTTGGCCTTGATAATGAATTTTTTGGATGTCAAACCAAAAGTTCAGTCTAATAATACAAAAAATACACAAGACTACCTCAAACTAAAATCTTCTACACAACATGAGAAATACTCAATAAGATGAAATGGCACCTTACAGATTAGGAGAAAATATTTGCAAACTATGTATCTGATAAGTGGTTAATATCCAAAATTTATTTTTATTTTATTATTTGTAAATAAGTTTATTGAAATACTGTACATACTACAAAATTCACCTACTTTAAGAGAACAATTAGTCCAGTAATAGCAAATTCATATAATTGTACAACCATCACTGTAATCCAGTTTTGCAATATTTTTAAGAATTATACTAAAATATCACCAAAAATTACCTTTTGTTCATTTGCAGTGAATTAGTACTTTTGACTCAGGTTCAGAAAAATATTTGAGTGGTTTTTGCCTCTTTAGTTTTGTCTTTTCTAAAAATTTCCCATGACATGTTTTTTTTGTGTCTAGTTTCTTTCATATAGGTTGTTATTTTTTGACATTCTTCTACGTAGCTACATATATCAGTAATTTATTCCTTTCTGTTTACCAGTATTATCTCATTATAGTTGTGCATGACAATAGGACGTGTTTTGACGTATCATAAATGGAGTGTAATTTCCCATTTTTGTGGTTGTACATGATGTGGAAGTACACTGGCCGTGTATTCATATATGAACACAGGAAAGTTATGTTCAATTCATTCTACTCTTTCGCATTCCCATGCCCCCTCCTTTCCCTTCATTCCCCTTTGTCTAATCCAAAGTATTTCTATTCTACCCCCCCTACATTGTGTGTTAGCATTGCGTATCAGAGAGAACATTCTGTCTTCCATTTTTTGGGATTGGCTTATTTCATTTATATGATAGTCTCTGGATCCATCTATTTACTGGCAAATGCTATAATTTCATTTTCTTTATGGCTGAGTAATATTCCATTGTGTGTGTGTTTGTGTGTGTGTAAACACACATATACATATGACATTTTCTTTATCAATGAATCTATTGAAGAGCATCTAGGTTGGTTTCATAGCTTAGCTATTGTGAATAGAGCTACTATAAACCTTGATGTGGCTGAATCACTATAGTATGCTAATTTTAAGTCTTTTGGGTATAGACTGAGGAGTGAGATAGCTGGGTCAAATGGTGGTTCCATAGAAATTTTCTAAGGAATCTCCATACAGCTTTCCAGAATGGTTGCACCTATTTGCAGTCCTAGCAGCAATGTATGAGTGTACTTTTTCCCCACTTTCTTGCCAACATTCATTGTTACTTGTATTTTTTACAATTGCCATTCTGCCTGGAGGAAACTGGATCTCTATGTATTTTTAATTTACATTTCTCTAATTGCTAGAGATGTCGAACATTTTTTAATATATTTTTTGACCATTCATATTTCTTCTTCTGTGAAGTGCATTGTTTTCTTATCTTTAGCAATTGTCACAGCCACCCTAACCAGGCTGTGTCCAAAATCCACTACCTGATTAGTTAGCAGTCATCAACATCAAGGCAAGACCCTTCATCAGCAGAAAGACTGTGACATACTGAGGGCTCAAATGATCATGATCAGTTCATCGATTGGCTTAATTAAATTGCATATATCTTTTTAAGACATAATGGTATTGTACACTTAATAGACAATAGTATAGTGTAAATAATTTTTTATCCACTATAAAACTAAAAAAAAAATCTGTGCCTTGCTTTACTGCTTTATTGAATAATCACTTTATTGTGGTGGTCTAGAAACAAACCTGTGATGTCGCCAAGTTATGCTTATCTTGCAATATCCCCAAGGTGTGCCTATAGATGAAGATACTTTTAAAGCAATCTGTAAAGAAGCTTCAATATCATAAGATTATAATCTAAACCTAATAATATCCTGTTTTCTCAAGAATAACCCTAAAGAAAATGTTGTAAAGGTAGTTGAAAATAAAAGAAATATAAACTGTATCAGTCATTAGCAAACAAAGCTAAATCTATAATTATAATAATTATACCCAATAAAATAGGTTTCAGGGACCAGGTTTTAAGTGTTTTTTATTGATGAAGACAAATTCTTGAAAAGAAGAAACGTGTTCATGAGTTCATCACCTGCATGTGAAATGGCACCTGATGAGGAACTCTGTGAATCACACGAGAAAGCCATCATTTCAATGTCAAAGGCACAAAGGGAAAAATGATATTGAAGATAAGATAAAGTTAGCTGAAAAAAAAGATTAAACATGTGTTTTGGAAATCTATTTTGTTGCAGAGAAGGAATACAAATTAGAAAAATCAGAATGGGAATAAATCCCACTTTTCTATCCATGCTAATGGATGTGGGGAAAGTAGCATATGGAGAGATATAATTAAACTAGAATTTTTACAGCTTGATTTTTTAAAAAATTGTGATCTTTCTGCATAGGTAATTTGAATTTATTAAAATTCTTTGACAGTTTTCTGGCCAATTAATTCACATACAATTACTTCCTATAGCAATGTGGTTTTTTAATATAGGAATTACAATATAGCAAAAGAACTAAAAGAGCTGCCTGTAAGGTTGTAAACTGGACCCCCATGATAATTCCAAGAACAATAAAAACTGACCACGGTCCTTCTAGCTCTGAGGTCAAATAGCAAGCCAGAAAATATATATAAAGGGAACAGTATTTGAGGAGAACAACATGACTTAGTTCCAAAATTAAAGTGGACTCCTCTGTCACTCTCCAGTTGAAGCTTTCCAAATTCTTCATATAATGTCCTGGTCTACCACAAAAACATCAGAGGTGACTGTATCTATTGGATCATAAAGATTCATAGCATGTTTCCTTGACCTGCAGCTTCACTCAGCCATAATGGACTGCCGAGGTCCAGCCCCAGTGAGGCTCCAGGGTGGTCCTGAAGGAGGAGTGGTGTCAGTGAAAGAAGAGTCAAGATGACAGGTTGCAAGTTACCAGCAACCTCAGAAGACATCTCTCTACCCCGGGAGGGATCTTTATTTTTATACCTTTTTTACAGGTATTTTTTCAGGTAGCTAATGGATAGCTTCAAAGCCTGAAACTTTTTTTATTTACATAATTTTCAAGAGTTACTATCTTTTCTGAGATACATTGATTACCCAAGATATTGAGTACATTGTTCAAAATATTTTTCTGTAACCTTAGTCAATCATGATTAAGCTTTTACGTTTTCACTTCAATCACTAGGTGCTAGGCGACGAAACTAGACTACATGACTCCTGATCTATTATTCACTTCTAACTTTAAAGCATACCTATAGTTATTTCATTAACCTTTAACCTTAAAGCATACTTATGATTATTGGTAAGCTTTCTTATTTCTAAACTAAAATCCCAGTAAAACACACTTAAAGTAGTGAAAGTCTATTATTTAAAAGTCTATCCTCTGAAGTGCCTCTAAAATATATCTATGTTAATTTTAAGTTATTCTATTTTTAATTTCCAAGGTTATTTTCTTTTTTCATATGACCTATTCAGCTGCTTTCTTAAAGAACTTCCTTGATCCTTGGTCAAAATACACCAATTCTTATGTCTTTGTAATCTTTAACTAAAGGGCAGGCTTTACATATCAACCCATTTGCCATTTATATTAACTATGTGTTTTCCATTTTTATCATAAGTTTCTGCATAAAGCAAAGGGGGGGGTCTATTGGTTGGGGGAATATATTTTTATTAGCCTCTTGTCCTTGAAGGGATACCGTAAGCTACATACGGTGGTCCTTGTACTATTGGCACAACAATTGTTTTTCTGTAGCTAGGCTATTGTACAGGTTGTGGGTTTAGGATGGGGGGGCTAGTGTAAATTGTTAACCAAGGGATAAATATTTCTTGTTGCTCAGGCTTGAGAAATAACACCATTGTTTGTATCCTAAGAGATACTGAAACACACCTCATGGCGTATCTCAATGGTATCCTTAGTCTCATTCTGGGAATTTTCCTGCAATCTCAGGCAATACGTACTTTTATTATTGATTGACGTATGTTCTGTTATCCATATCATGAGTATCATAAACAAAACACTTAACATTCCTAATGGTTCTGATTTCCAGATGGTGCATTCCCCACGCTGTGACCCTGTCTGACAGCGGGTGCAGGAATGCCTTCACCAGCCTCACTCAGCCTAGTGGACCCTGTTCTACAACAGTGGCCTTATAATTATTAAATGGTCAAAGCAGCATACTTAAATATGGTGGCAACTGCATCCAAAATCTATAAATACTAGTTAACAGTGGATCATAAAGGTGCAGTCAATTGTCTCAGTGTCAAATGGATAGACTTATGTGTGCTTGTGCATTTTCCTGAGGTAGCTAATTTTTCATTGGGTTCACTTTTCACCTACGTATTTGGATACATTTATATCTTTCTAAGACAACCAGGAGAGCAAACACCTAAATCCAAATGGCATATATCATCAACACCGGACCGAGAACTTGATTGTGATGTTCTATAGTTTGGTGAAATAATGAGGCTTTTTTTGGTTAAATTTATGAATTTTAGAACTGGACAGCTGCCACTCTCTGAGGTAAAGCTGTGAAAATGTCCTGCTTTCAGAGGTGGTGAAAACAAAGTTTTTAGTTTCCTCTGGGAAACAGCACATGGATAGAGAGCTGCAATTGTAGTCATCACTGATTATGCATCCAACAATCTACTACACAGTGGTGGCATGAATTCCCTGTAAGATGTGCCATGACTTTTGATTGACTATCTAGAATGGAAGATAGTTCTTGGGCTTCTGCTTAGTCCTTCCCATTATAATGGTCCTCTGAAAGTGAGTGAAGCTCTTCCAGTTTCTCAGCATATTTTTTCCATTCTACATTTGTAAGCAGGGGAAATGATAAGAGCACAAGTTCCCATGGTCCACTAAGTCACCTTGAGATTGAGTTTTGCTAAATCTACCAGTATCAGCGCATCTTTGCTAAGTGTTCACTCATACTTGAGTACCACAATGGGATACTATCTTCAAAGATTTCTGTAATTTGAATGAAGGACAAGAGCAGTCATGTCCATAATCTGTGACTATTCTCCTTTCTTCAAAGTGTAAGTTCTGTGAGGATTACAGATTCCTTTGAAAGAAAACTAGGAGGAATATTTAGTACATATTTGAAATATTTAAAATTTAAATATGTTCATATATAAGGTACGTATTTAAAGTCCCACAGTGTTAGAATGGGACTTCTTGAAGCATATTTGGCTTCCACTTCATTCAAGTATTTGAATCTAAACTGACTTAGGTCTGGGATTTGCATGGGAAGCTATGATTCTTCATTTTGATAGCTTAAATTAGGACTCCATTAATGATATTTATACCAATTATACTAACTAAATAGAAGATTAGTCAGTTGTACATATTAACAAGTAAGGCAAGGGGACCATATGTGATAAACTTAATCTTGAACATTCTTATTTCTCTTTTTTTTTTGGGGGGGGGGAGCAGGGTACCAGGGATTGAACTCAATCAGGGCACTCGACCACTGAGCCACATCCCTAGCCTTATTTTGTATTTTATTTAGAGACAGGGTCTCACTGAATTGCTTAGTGCCTCACTGTTGCTGAGGCTGGCTTTGAACTTGCAATCCTCCTGCCTCAGTCTCTCAAGCCACTGGGATTACAGGCATGTGCCAACATACCCGGCTTGAACATTTTCATTTCATAAGTGTTTCAGTAACTACTTAGGTTATACAAAAAATATTATGACAACTTAATAATTTTTAAATCCAGGTTTCTGTCAACTCAGCAAACAGAACTGTCTCTTGAACCAGGAACAGTAGTGTTTGCCTATAATTCTAGCTACTCAGGAGACTGAGGCAGGAGGAATACAGGTTTAAGACAAGCATGGGCAATTTATTGAGAACCTGTCTCAAAAAATAAAGTTTTTTTTTAAAAGAACTGGGGTTTTATCTCAGTGGTAGAGCATTTTCCTAGTGTTGTTGATGTTCTGGGTACTGAAAAAAAATTCTCAGTAGTGCAAAAGTTAAAAAGAAAAAATTGTCTTGCCCTCTAGCCTCTTAAAGCACCACATCAAATCTAAGATCTGGAGAAAGGACACTCGCTGAATACATCTGGGTTTTATTTGTTTTTCTTTTTTTCTTTCATGGTTAAGCATCATCAGAAATTCTTACACTTATATTTCCCTGTTTTTGCAGAAATAATTTAGTGCAATTTTAGATTTCTTTAGGTATTTAACTCTTCTCCCCTCCTTTCTGGTTTCCTTCCTGAGATATGATAGACTCCATATCTTTTCTAGAAGTTCTGCAGAAAGTTAGTGACATGATTATTAAAAAGAAAGGAAAGGAAGGCATCTACTGAGAGGGAGAACTCTGTGAGATTTGGAAGCTAAAGTTTTTAAAGTTCATCTGATTTCTCCAAATGTCTCAATTCTAATCCTCAGTGCCCTACTGTCTTAAAATCAATAGCAATATTCAATAGTATTCACCAGTGAGAATGTAAGCTTGATTTGTAATTTAGCAACTAACAATATTAAGGTTTTCATTATATTTTACGTTATAGCAACCCTATTTCAAAAATAAAAATAAGAGTTGGGCTTGTATTTCTGTAAGAGTTTAAACCCAGGCTTGACATTTCTACCTTCAGTATATCCATGCAACCAAAAGCAAGTAGTCTTTAAGAAAGTCCCTATATTTTCTTCTCCTGTCAAAATTTTTGGTTGTAGCAATAACTCAATCTGCAAGAGCGTTTCTCTAAGTAGCCACTTTGTTACATGTGACTACAAGTAAAATTCCAGGGTAGTCGTGTTCTTATTACTCATTTTAATCCTAAAGCAATCCTTAGATGGATATTTATATTTGAATATATCTATATTATTAAAAGAAAAAACATATCAAATGAATTGGCTGACACATGACACACCCTCTTAAAACACCAAAGAACAAACTATACCTAAATCAAGTAAATATTGAAATATTAAAAAATTAGAGCAGAAATTAGTGATATAAAGTATATAAAACAGATAAAATCAACAACACTAAAAATTAATTATTTGAAAAACATAAATTTGACGAACCTTAACAGACATGGGATTGTACACCTGTAATCTCAGTGGCTCAGGAGGCTAAAGCAGAAGGATTGCATTTTTAAAGCCAGGCTCACCAATTTAGTGAGACTATAAGCAACCTAGTAAGACTCTGTCTCAAAAAAAAGGGGGCGGGGGTGGAGATGTGGCTCAGTGGTTAAGCAACCCTGGGTTCAATCCCTACTACCCACCCTCCAAAACCAAAAATTGACCAAACTTTAACTAGACTTACCACCAAGAGGAAAAGAGAGAACAAATAAATTATTATTTCAGGAATAAAAGGAGGACATTACAACCTATCTTGTAGAAATTTAAAAAATTATTTGGGAATATTATGAAGAGTTGTATGCCATAAAATTTGATAAACTTAAGGAGACAGAAAAATTTCAGAAACACACAAAGTGCCAAAACTGACCCAGAAAGAAATAGAAAATCTGAATAGGCATATAATAGGCAAATATATTGAATTAATAATTTTAAAACTTTCCACAAAGAAAATCCAGGCTCAGATTACTTAATTGGTGAAATCTATGGAAAATTTCAAAACCAATTAATCCTATTTTTCACTAATCCTTACAAATACAGAAGAGAAAAGAACAGTTTTCAACTCATTTTAATACTAACCTGAAACTGAAAGTAATCAAAAGCAGCACACACCAAAAAAGACTTAAAACACAGTTCTCCTTTAAATATAGACATAAAAATTCTCAACAAAGGGGTTGAAAATGTAGCTCAGAGGAAGAGCGCTTGCCTAGCATGTGTGAGGCACTGGGTTAGATCCTTAGCACCACATAAACATAATCAAATTATGAAAAAAAAAGTCCATCTACAACTACAAAAAATTATTTAAAAAAAATTCTCAACAAAGTACGAGCAAAGTGAACCCAAAACTATTCTAAAAGGTTTTACACCACAATTAAGGTGAGTTTAACATTGAAAATTCATATATTTTATCAACAGAATAAAGGTCTTCTCAAAAATGTAAGAAAAGACAAAATTCAACACTCCTGCTTAATAACAACATGCAACAAACTAGGAATAGGGATGACTTTCTCATTTGATAAATGATCTTTACAGAAATCCTAGTGCTTGCTTGTGTCTTACTGGCTGTTGAAAAACTGAGTGCCTTCCCCTGGGATCAAGGAGCAAGGCAAGGCTCTCCAGTGTTGTCAGTTTTGTGCTGAAGTTTCTGTTCTGGCAAGTAGGTGAGAAAATGAAATCAAAGACATCTGTGTTTGCAAGGAAGAAGTAAAATTATCCTTTTTTGGAGATAACATGATCTGGAAAATCCTGAGGAATTTTGTGAAAATCTATTAGAATTAATAAACAAGTTTAGAAGGGTTGCAGGATAGGAGCTCAATATACAAAAATTCATTGCATTTCTATACACTTGTAGTGAACAATCAAAAATAAACTAAGGAAACAATTCCAGTTACAATAGCATCAAAAAACACGCAAAAAAGGTACATAGGACTACATTTAACAAAAGAGTGTAAAATTCAAAGTGGAATTTTAATTTGGCATAGAAATATCTAATTTGGAATAAATTCCTTGAAAATATCTAGACTAAGTTGCCTGCAAAAATGCAAACTAAGGATTAATTATAATGTATGTAAAATTCCATCTTTAGACATTTTATCTTGCAGATCATTGGAACAATGTATTTGCCTGAGTTTCTGCACTCTGAATTTCTGCAAAACAAAAGCTCTTCCTTCATATTCAGAACACATTAATCCAATTGAATCTAATCCACTGAAATTTCCTTAAAATGGTGTCTCTTTTTTAAAAAATCTACTGAATAGTGAATAATTAATTGGACTGAATTTTTCACTTCCAAATAAGTTGATCTTTTTTTCCTCTGGATGGTATAGTGCCAAACAGTTATAAAAACTAGCTGTGGGCAAGTTTTTACTAAAAGAGAGATTTATTCATTGTTTCTAGTTTGGTTCTCTTGGCTCTAGTCTAATTGTCTTTAAACCCATGGGATATTATAATGCAGATAACTGTTCAACAAAAAGTTGTTAAGGAAATCTTAGTGTAGGTGCAAGAAAAACTTCCATCAGATCAACTTAAAATTCATCTAACTGCATGAGTCAACTAAACTGAATTTTAGCATTTAAAATTTGTATAATACATTCAAATCTCTTTCCCCTATTACTCATAGCATAAATTATAAGGAAAGACACAAAAATAAAACCTATCCTCTCAACTTTGGTAACTATAAAAAGTGACTTACTATGGGACACTTAGACATGAGCACAGAGGTACAAGTTAACAGGAAGCAGAAGAAGGCTGTAAGAGCTGATATTACAATGTATCAAGGGAAATCATTGGAAAATGATTCATAAAGCTTTCAGAAGGAGACAAATGGTCCCATATATGCCATTACCCTAAGAACAACTATTTCCACTTCTGACAGCTTGGAGATATCAGCTGAGGCTGATAGAGGCTGTCAGCAATTACTTGTTTGATTCTGTTGTACCCGCATCATTACAGCAATAAAAGAGAAATCCAAGGTAGTTGCAGCTAGAAATCAATTTTTCTGCTGTTTCATTTTAAGCAGGTTATTGGCTAAGACGTCAGTATTGGATTGCACTACAGCTAGATATTTCACTGCATTTAGTAGATTTTTGAATTAAAATGCTGCTTTAAAATGCTCTACATCTAGATATCTTAGTTCTCTTGCATATTCTGAAATAAAAGAGTTTGCTAGAAATCTGTATTCTGGAGATTTCTTCAGACCTTATATTTTGCAATTGAAGAAGTGACTTCTCTCTCCTACAATTTAGTCATTTGGAGCTAATGAAAGCTAAACAACTGAAATTTATAGTTCATTTATATCCAGGAAATATCTTTTATTTGACCATGAGAGAATCATGTTCTATACTGCTCATTTAACATTTGTCATAATCGCTTGAACATTTAAATATTCTTTGGATTTTCATATTTTGTCTTTCAAAATTTGTGTGCAGGGACCATTGTTTCTGCTTTCTAGCAGAGCACCTAAATCACGTGTAATCATGAGCATAGGAGCTAGACAAGATCACCTCATCTACCCACTGGCACCATGGATGAGCAAACTGACATTGAGAGGTTTAGCTGGCTTTCTCACAGTCACAGAAACTGAGGGTAAAACTCTAGGTCTTCAGTGCTCTCTCAGCTATGCTGTAAAGCCTCTGATGATAGCATCATCCCCAAGTATTCAGTGATAACCTCCTTTTGTGGAGGAGAGTCTTCCTTGTCCAGCACATAAGGTTTGAAATGATGTTAACTTGATGCTGTTCATTTAAAAGATGTGCTACTAACTCTCTGCCAGCAAAGCTTTGCTATTCTTCCTTAGTCTTGATAGAGGTGATAGATAATTGATAATTCAGATATATTCATTATTTACTATCTAGTATTTATAGTCAGGGACTAAAATAGAAACCAGCCTATAATAGCATTGCAAGAGCAAACCACCTTTAGAAAGACAAGTCAATTTCAGAGTTTTAGGATGTAAGAAGAAAGGACCCTTTTGTCTGTGATTTACATACCTTTTACCAACTTGTTTGACAACTGACAAAAAGCAGATATATATATATATATATATATATATATATATATATATATATATTGCATTGCATTAAATCTCTGAGGCAGAATTTCGAATAATATGAAATCTTCCAGGACATGTGTTGCATGATCACTGACAGATTTTGTTTAATCTCATTTAATTCATTTTAGTCGAAAGAAAATTCCTTTACCCCTCAATTTCTGAAAACACAAAAACTATCTTCAAAATTCATTGACGGACTAAATATCACTTACTCAAATAACTCTCACAGAACTATTGTTATAAACACTCAGCACAGAGATTAACAAATTTTAAACTCCAAAGTAGAGATTTTCCAAAAGACAGAGTAGGAAATCCCACAGACCCATTCCCCTATTGAAACCGTTAAAACTTCAAAAAAATTCAAACATTTCAAGTTTCTGGGTGTGATTCTTAGGACAAATAGCATATGGAAAGAAACTAAGAAAATCTATGAAAAAAAGACAAGAGTCTGTGATACTTGAAGCAACACCTGTTGTTGAGGCTAACTTCTGCATGTTGTTGCCTCTGAGCAGCCACACAAGGAAGAGAGGACTTACATAGGATGCAATGAACAGAGAAGAATGGGGCTTGATCACCCGAGGCAGTAGTTCCATACCAAGAAAGGCAAAGACAGACCTCAGAGAAAGCTTCTCATATAGGAGGGCAATATTCCTCAAGCTGATCTGCAGATACAATATAATCCCTATCAATATCCCTTCTGGCTTCTTTAATAAATTAACAACCTGACTTAAAGTTTTAAGGTAACTTAAATAATTAAAATAATCTTAATGAATAATGAAGTGGAAGGACTCTGATTTTGTGGCTTCAAACTTACAAAAAAAAAAAAAAAAGTTAACCAAGATAGTTTAGTACTAACATAAGAATAGCTAACAGCTCTGAGAGATCTATGGCATAGAATTGATAGTCCAGAAACAAACCTATTCATTTTTGGTCAACTGATTTTTAACAAGGGTGCCAAGATAGTCTAATGTAGAAATAATAGTCTTTTCAACAACAAGTGATAATGTGGAAATTGGATAGTCATGTGCACAAAAAATAGATGAATAAATTTTAAAAAGAAGAAAATATATTTCATTATACACAAAAAATGAACTTAAAGTGGATGGAAAGACCTAAATGTAAGAACTAAAGCTGTAGAACTTTTAAAAGACAACATGCAGAAAACATTCATGACTTTGGATTTGGCAAAGAATTCTTAGATATGACACCAAATGCACAAATAAAAGAAAAATAGATAAACTGAACTTATCAATACTATAAAACCTTGATGCATCAAAGGGTATATTAATAATGTCAAAAGACAACTCACAGGATGGGAGAAAATATTTGTAAAACATATCTGATAATGGTCTGGTATCTAGAACGCATAATTAACTGTCATAAGTTGACAAATTAAAAATGGGCAAAGGGTATGAATAGACATTTCTCTAAGGAATATATATATATATAGAGATAGATAGATAGATAGATAGATAGATAGATAGATAGATAGATAGATGATAGATAGATAATAAGCCCTAGAAAAAATGGCAAATAGCATTAGTTTTCAAGAAAATTAAAATTATGAGATGCCACTCTACATTTACTAAGATGGTTATAATAAAAGAGATCATGACAAGTATTGGTAATTATGGATGTGGGGAAGTTGGAACCCTTATATATTGTTGTTGGTACAGTCCTTTTAGAAATTAGTGTCAGTTCCTGAAACAAACAGAGTTACTATGCCTATGTCCTAGAAATCTCCTAAATAAATTATTCAAAAAATGTAAACATGTTTGCTTGGCAAAATAAATTAGTTTCAAAATATCATGTAGTATATGATTCATATCCAGAACAGGAATTTTACAGGAAAAAAGTATTTTATATTTTGCCTAGAATGGTTGAGGGAGGTAACATGGGAGGGCTGAGCTGAAGGGTAGAGGTATAACAGCTAAAGGGTACTAAGGAATGGAGTTGTTTTCCGAGCTTATGAAAATATTCTAAATATGTGATGAAGGAGACATTTATGAATATATTAAAAATCATTGGCTTACATGCTTCAAATTGGAGAATTATGTGAGTGTTTTAGTTACTTTTCCATTGCTGTGACCAAAAAGCTGATCCACTGATTAAGTTATAACTTTCATAATTTTAATCATTTCACCTCTGAATGTTCTTGGATTGTCTCACACATGAGCTTTTGGGGAGAGCTCAAATCTAAACCATAACAGTAAAGTATATCTCAACATAGCTGCTGAAAAGTAAGTGTATATTAAGTACATCTGGTAAACAAACCTCACTTTTTTTTCTATAGAGTTTAAATGAGCTTTATCAAGCATCCCTAAAGATAAAACTAGGTAAAAGCATTAACTAAAAATATTCTGACTTCCAATCAAAACTAATTATGCAGAAGGAGAATGATCATAACTGAAGCATAGAATTAGTTTAGTTTACAAAAATAAAATGTCTTTTCAAAAGTAGATAGTCATTTTCTTTCTGGTATCAGCTAACATTCCAGAGGAACAGAGTATTCTTTCCCTAAGAAAGCTAACGGCACTATTATAAGGCTGCTGTTGATGATTTCAGCAGATTACTGTGCTTTTGTACCTCTCAGTAGCCCCTTGGATGAAATGTTGTCATTAAGTTGTACATAAGACAGAATTTTTATATCAATAAATGGCATCACCCTTCTCTAGTATTTTTGGATATTTACTGACGTTTTACACAATGTGGATGATCTAAAATACTTTATTCTTCCTTTTCTTCCTGAAAAATCTACTCTATCCAGACCTTCCCTCTCCATGATATGAGATGCCCAACTACTTAGTTTGTTCAGATGGAAACTTGGAAAACTGTGTTTCTTAAACTTCTATATCTAATCCAAGTTCTTTCTTGTTAACCTTCAAAATAATCCCATTTTCTGCTTTCGTGTCCTAACCAATTCAAATCACCATTCTCAACCCAACTGCTTCACTACAATAGGATTCTAAAGACCTTATACCTTTCCATGGACATTGAATAAAACTGGAAGTATTCATCATGACCCACAAGGTTCTCCAAGATCTAGCCTTGCTGACCTCTCCGACTTTATTCCTCCTACAACCCCTTGCTCATTACTTTCTGTTCAGAGCAGCTTTCTCTTTTTCCTTGTAAACATTAGACTTGTTTTGTAGTAGGATATCTTCATTGTTTTTTCTGTTTGTCTGGAAGACTCCAAGTATAGTTCTTGAGGCTGACTCCTTCTGGTCACTGAGATTTCAATTTAATCCTTAACTAATCTTTGGCATGTTTCCTAGATGTTGCTAAGCAAAAAAAAAAAAAAAAAAAAAAAAGTCTTTAGTCACTACACCACTGCATTTTATTTCTTTAATGTATATGCTATTTTTTATATAGAGTTTTCTTTTTGGTTCTTTGGTCTCCTCCACTGGTATCTAAGTGTCTACAGAGCAGGGACCTGGTCCATTTTGTTCACTGGTTTATCCTCAGCTTTTGAAATGACAGCTCAGCACAAGGTGGTTCCATAAATGTTCACTGAATGAAGATTCTTGACGTTTTCTTCTACTCCAACCCCATTCCAATCTTTCAGTAGATTTTGTTGATATTAATTTACAAAAATCTTTTGAATTTACCAATTTCGCTTCATTTTCCTCGTCACTTTCCAGACTAAATTACCATTAGTCTCTTAACTGGACCACTGAAATGGACTGTGATCTAAATTTCTGATATCTCCTGTGTTTCCCTCTAATCTATTAACAACCCTGCAGACTGTGGATAATCCTTTAAAGCCTATCATCTTATTATGTCACCTTTCTAATTTATACTGTTTAGTTGTCTTCCATTGTTCTTAAAGATCAAATTGTGAATGTGGGCTACGTGGCCATATGTTGTCCTACTTCTGCTTACCTCTCCAGTCTCATCTTGCCATTTTCTCTTCCATGCTCCATGTTCTTTCACTCTTGCTCTAACTACTCATCCTACTCTACTTTCTGCCTACCACAGAAGCTTTACACATGCTGTTCCCCCTGCCTGGAACCAGTTCTAGTTCTTCTTTGCATACTTACATTTCAGACATCAATCAAGTGTTAAGTAGTTTTGAAAAGCCTGACACTTCTCACAGTCAAGGTCAGATGTCCAATCCTGAGTCATTGCAGGAATACTTTTGAGTAAAGAACAGTAAAGAAAAGACAAAACAGGTGATAAGCTGTATTTGCCATAGGCTTCTTGGATCAGAATGTTGAGGAGAGGGTTCCAGTCACCCATAGTTTCTAAACAACCTTCCTATTTACCTCTGATCTTAGATTATGAAACTCTGACTCTATAGGATCTCCAGCTACTGCCCCAAAATTCAAGGATTGAGACTAAGTTGCTTCCCCAAATTGGGCAGTCCACATTCGATGACATCAGTTGATCATTATGAAGTTTAGCTTTAGTGATTGAGCAAAAAATGGCCCCCCCTCCCCCACTTTCTTCCAATTGGTTCTCATTCTATTACACACCTCTCACACATTGAAAAAATAGAATTTAATAAAGCTCTGGACTGCTTTGTTTTATTGAAAAGCCATTTCACACCTTGACTCATAATAAGCTAGCTTTTCAATTAGTACTTAAGCAATTTCTTCCCACTAATATGGATGCTAAGTAATACCCTCTGCCTTAATGCACAGGAACTGTGTGTGTGTGTGTGTGTGTGTGTGTGTGTGTGTGTCTTTCGTTTTACTTAATACTTTTCTTCAATTTTTCCCATTATTTGATTTTATTCTATCTATCCTGTTGTTCTGGAATGAAAAAAATCTTGCATGTCTGATTTTCCACCGTTCTATTACTCATCCTGTTCTGCCTTCTTTCTACCAGGGGGCTGGCACATGCTGTTCCACCTGCCTGGAGTAATTCCCCTTCACATACTTGAGAGACTCAGAACTCAATGAGGTGTTAAGCTCTTTGGAATTGGTTTTTTATTATGAGTTAAAATGTGAGTTTCTACAGGTAATGTACACAACTTTCTTATAAAATATGTTTTAATCCATCAAAATTCATCAATTTAGGCAATACTAAAAATTTTTCTAGTTATTTTAATGAATATCTGGTATATTCTAATTTAACTAAATTTTCTTATAAAATTATAACAAAACAATCATAAAACCACCTTGTGTTTTTGAACTCTTACTATGTATCAAGAAATATTTCAATAGTTGACATCTATTAAGTTGTGTAGTAGAAACTCAATAGCCAAAAGTAAACATTATTGCCACTGATGCTCTTTATTACTGCAATTTTTACTTCAACTCATTATTGTTCTTTTCTTAGGATTTCAATACCCTACCAATTTTGTAATCTTATCAAAAATTAATGTAGTTATTCTGATATAATTTGTTTTAATGAGGCCATGCTGGTCTTAATGATCACTGCTTCCTTCCACACTGCTCACATATCAGACTTTTATTAATACATTTCACTGGGGGGATACTGGGCATTGAACTCGGGGACATTGGCTACTGAGCAAGAGCTCCAGAACTATTTTGTATTTTATTTAGAGGAGACAGGGTCTCACTGACTTGTTTAGCGCCTCACTTTTGATGAGGCTGGCTTTGAATTCTCGATTCTCCTCTTTCAACCTTCCAAGCTGCTGGGATTACAGGTGTGTGCCACTGTCCCCGGCTTATTAATGTATTTTAAATTGTAACCTGGAATAAAGGTTGAGTTTTCTTTATTACAGTGTGTACATATTGCATTCTCTTTTTCCTGTCTTTTGGTTTCTACAAAATATCTTAGAGTTACTTTGCATTATCAATGGGAGAAATGTGTAATTCCTAGAAATCTGAGGTCAAATCTATCTATTGTTTGAAAGGCTGACCTGATTTATAATTTAATGTTACATGGACTGCCAATCATGGGCAGAGTAAGTTATCCAAATAATTCATTTGTTATATACTGAACATGATTAAGTCACTCTCATCTAGGCATATGTGATTGCCATAAGGTTTTTAAATATTAAATTTGTCTTGATCATAGTGCAAGGCAGCATTTATACATTCACTCAATCTCTGCACAGATGTTATAGTAATGACAACTGTTAAGAAGAACCTCTATTTCTGTGATTTGTTTTTTTCTTTTGCAGAATGACAATGATCCTGTAATGGCCAGGCCTCGTTCCTCATTTCTGCTGTATTCCTCTCTATATAGAAGGAGTGAAATATTTATTGTTGGTTGGCCAAGATCTGCTAGCCATTGATTCATGATTTTTAATAAGCAAAGCTCATCTATTAAACATCCAAAAACACTGGGGATTATTTTTCCATTAATTCATCTCTACTCATTCAAGGCAGTTATCCTATGTCAGTACGTTTGCTTTGCAGACCCAGAGTTTCCCTGAGGTGAGTTTACCAAGTTCTTTGGCCTAGAAACCAAGGCTATATATGCCAGTTGACTTTATCATTATTGAAGTTAGTATCTATCCCCATCAGTCTATCATCCATGTCTTTTTTTTTTTTAAAGAGAGAGTGAGAGGAGAGAGAGAGAGAGAGAGAGAGAGAGAGAGAGAGAGAGAGAGAGAATTTTTAACATTTATTTTTTAGTTCTCGGCGGACACAACATCTTTGTTGGTAATGTGGTGCTGAGGATCGAACCCAGGCCGCACGCATGCCAGGCGAGCGCGCTACCACTTGAGCCACATCCCCAGCCCTCATCCATGTCTTATTTCTCAGTTTATTCTAAATTCAAGATCAAAAAAGGGATGATTTATTGATTTCTCCACATGCCCTAACATTACTTCTTACCTCTTGTGCTCTTGATGAGATTTCCAGACATCTGACTCCCTGCACCATAAACATAGGCAAACCCACTTCACTGCATTTCTCTGTGAACAATTGGCCCTGAGTTTTTTCCTAGTGGTGGTTTTGGCTTTGTGTGAAGCTCTACAATATGCTAGCACTTGGTTTTTATACTGTTCATCCTCACAAATGAGTAGATCAAGATGGGTTCAACTCTTTTATCCTCCTCAAATTCTTCTTAACAGAAGATCAAGTGTTACATACTAATAAGAAGTGTACTCCTGGTATTTCTTTCTGTGGATGGTATTGCAAATTAGAATCAAATAAATATTGAATATACTATGTCTCTCTCTTTCTGTACCTCTGTATCTCTGTCTGTCTCTCTGTCTCTGTCTCTCTCTCTCTCTCTCTCTCTCTCTCTCTGTCTGTCTCTCTCTCTGTCACACACACACATACACAAACACACACATATACTGAACTACTTAAATATTTCATTTTTTTAATAAAACTGATAATGTTTTATTATCATTATAATGTTGCTGAAACAGCAACCATCACAACAATTGTAGAACCTCAATAATTTCTGATGATGAAATATAAGGAGGAACTTTTGGAGATCCAATAATTTTCTTCTCAGTGGTAGACACATTGGGGTTCGTCACTTAGTGACATTTCACCAAACTACAAATTACAATTAATTTGTTCACTCTTTAGAATGTATGCATGCCACCAAGAAGCTTACTTTAAAAAGCCATACAAGAACAAAACAAAGTAAATAGATCTCAAATAGTGTACGAAATTTAAATTTGAAATCTAATTGTACCTTGGAGTATCTTGACTTATGAAAAGAATGTAGCTCCTATTTTTACTGGATATATCTATATTCTTCTTTTGAGTGGAATAACACAGGAGCCCTTCCAGCATTTACATCTGACAAAACATTAAAAATAATCATGAAAAATGACAAATGACTTGATGTCTCCTAAAAATATTTATAAAAAATATTAATCTGCATGGAGACAAAAGACTGCACTTTCAATAATACCCATGTTAAAATATTTACATATCTCATTACAAAAAAAATCAAAACTCTCTATGTTCTACACTTAGTAGAATTTGCTCTGAATTAATCAGGGATTTATTAGCCTTAAAATGCAACTCTACAAAACCTAGAGAAAATGTTAGAAGGAATAAAAAAAATGCTATACTATAGAAGATAAATTCTTCAGGAGGATTCTAAGTACCTGATACTAGAAATATGGCTAAGAAAGGTTAAAATTGTCAATACATATCACAAATAATTATTCACAATACATAACACAAGATAATGTAATCTTTCATAATCCAATAGTTAATTTGAAATTTTCTTTTGTTTTAATGTACATAGATATGCTATCTTTATTTTTCAAATCTTTTTTTTAAAGTTTGGAATAGGGGTAAGTCATAGGTCCACCAAATAAATTAAGACCGATTTGTAAACACTCACAAATGTAATAATAAGTGTGATGGCTATTTTTATGTGTCAAAAAGACCAGGCCACCGTGCCTATATAATAGTCAAAGAATATTCTGAATGTGTCTATGAAGGCATTTTTGGATAAAATATACATGAAAGTCACTGGATTTTAGTTAGTGTAGATTACCATCCATGATGTGAGCTAGACACACTCACTCAGTGGAAGGTCTGGATAGATAAAAGGCTGATGCCACCAAGCAAGAAGAAATTCGGCCAGCAGGCACCTTCAGGGTTCATCTGCAACATCAGCTCTTTCTGTTTCATCGTCATGTGCCTTTGAACTCTATTGGAGCTATTTCCTGAATTTCCAGTCTGTTAGGCTCCCCCTAACAGATTCTGGACTCACTCAGCTTCCATAATTCTGTGGCAATTCCTTTAAGTTATTTAATTTTCTATTTACCCATCTTTCTTTGTATCTATCTACCTATTACCTATCTACCATATATCCTATTGGTTCTATTTTTTCTGGAGAACCCTGACAGGTAAAAATTAGCAATTTTTCATAATTTCCTCAGACACTCTAGTATTTGAGCAAGCACACAAGAAAAGAGTACACTGCAGAGCTACAGGCTGTCAATCTCTCTATCTTGCAGTCTGCAGCAGCATGCCCACGAGCAGAGCAGTCTGTTAAGGGAGCTTCCCCAGTTCTCAGGGCCCCTCAGCCTGGGTTCTAGATGCTTGGCTATTTACAGAAGGGAAAGGAGGCATCAGATCATTATCAAATTCCCTATTGTTAGAATCGGATATATTTTATTTAATCCTATTAGTCTGCAGTTTTAATCCCATATGGTTCAGATGAACAGCCTCACAGAAAAAATACAGATGTGAAAAATTTGTTCTGATTAATCATGTAGACATTTCTCAAAGTAAATTTCTAAAGCATCTTTCTTTTCCCAGTCTGCCTTTCCACTCCCTTGAGATTAAACTCATGCTTCACACTTGGTGAGAAACTCATGTCTTGAAGAAAAGCAGAAGGTTATACAGTAACATTTTGCTTTTAGGTTTTAAAAATAAAATGGACAATAAACAGAAATCATCTTGGTAAGAAAATAAGGACTTGCTCAGCTATAAGTGATACAAACTCAATTTGGACTAGTTTGAACAAGACAAAATAAAACCACAACAAGGAACTTAACGAGTCTATTAACTGGGATACAAGTAGGAATGCTACCTACAAAAATGTTAGGTACCCAGCACATTCCACTGATTGGCCTCCCAGCAGGCAAATATAAACCCCCACATGCATTTCTTCCCACATATATAATTTATTATTTAGGTTTGTTTTTTTGATATTTCTTTATGACTTAGCCAATTATGTAAGGAATATAGAATTGCTAAAGATTGAAATATAAATTAAATTATTACCCCTTTGACTATTAGGTAACACCCATTTTTATCCCAGTTGTCAGATTCATGAGTGTATTTCCAGATTTTTTAATGCTTTAAAGATACATGCAGATATACTCTCAAATATTTAGAGAAGTATACAACACTGTTGTATATTATATGCGTGTTTTTGGCAGAGAAGATTTTGTAGCACATATGTCATTATGAAATATACTCCCTAACCTCCCCCTAACCAGAGTCATCCCCCTGGAGATCTTTTATACCATTTTTAATCTGATAAATTTTCTGCCTTAGTGTGTATACACCACAATTGCTTTGTACTTTATTTTTCTGCTAATGGAAATGAAACTAACTTCTGCATTTTTTTATATTAATAAACAATATTTTAATAAAAAATGTCTGTTTATTCTTCTTGTTTTTTAGTGTGGTGTTTAACCAGAGTATATTGTAAGAAATGAAACTATCAGTCAAAAGGCATGATTTTTTAAATTTGGGGGCACTACTTATTTCCCATATCTTTCTACAACATTTGATATTAACAAATTGATTTTTGCCAATATAGTATTGAAAAAGTGCCCGGCCATGCTTCATAGGTTCCTAGACAATATGCCTTTCCTATTGTGTAAATTGTTCATATTCCCTGCTTTGTTTTCCACTGGTGGGTTATTTTCATTATTTGGTGAATCCTTTATATATTTTAATATTAACCTAATGTCTGTTGTATGTATACATCTGTTACTTTTTTTTTTTTTTACGTGAATTCTCCAGTGTGAGCACTTTTATTAAGGTGTAACTGACTGACATGTACTAAAACACACACATTTAAAATCAAGTGCAAAATTTGATAAGTTCTGACATGTTCACCCTCTTAAAACCATCATTGTAATCCAGATAACAAATCTATCCATTATCCCTCAAAGTTTACTCATGCCCTGGACAGTTTCTCAGTATCTTTCCTGCCTACTCCACCCTCAACCCCAGAAAACTGCTGAATGGCTTCTTATCACTTTAGATAACAGGCATTTTCCAGAATTTTATTAAAAAAAAAAAAGAAAGAAATCAAGCTCCAAATGATGGTGCATGGCTGGAATCCCAACTGTTCTAGAAGCTGAAACAGAAGGATTTCTTAGGCCCTGAGTTCCAGACAAGCCTGGCAACATAATGAAAAATCCAACTCAATAAAAAGGGGAGGATGTAAATCATATTATACATACTCTGTTTTGTCTGGCTTACAAAATTCAGCAGACTTATTTTCAGATTAATGCATATTGGCTGTGTATTGAATTTTTTTAAATTGCTAAGTAGTATTCTGTTGTATTATTATTTCAAATGAAGCTGATCTTCCACATTCATTAACATGATAATAGGGATTTGGATTGTTTTCATTTTTGTCTATCACAAATAAAGCTGTTATGAAAACTCTTGTACAAGTCCTTATGTGGACTCATGTTTTCATTACTCTAGGATAAGTATCTGGTTGCAGATTACTGGAGATATATGGCAGGGGTAATTTTTTTCTCATTTTTTTTTCTATATCAAGGATTGAGCCCAGTGGTACTCAAAACACTGAGCCTCATTCCCAGGCCCTCCTTTTTTTTTTTTTTTTTTTTTCCATTGTAAGACAGGGTCTCCCTAAATCACTTAGGGCCTCATTCAGCCTCAGTTGCTGAGGCAGCCTTTGTACTTGTGGTCCTCCTGCCTCAGCCTCCTGAACTGCTGGGATTACAGGCAGATGCAACTGCATCTGGTGTCCTATTCCTTACTTTTTCATACTATTTATAGACAGTAGAGCTTTCTGGTGGTAGAGATATTCTGAGCTTTAATATAGCCAGATGTATAAGCCTTGCTTTAATTTTGGTTTACAAAAAGCTTTTATTACTTACCATAATATTATTCTTTCATTTTCATTTAAACTTTTATATTTATTACATTTAGCTCTTTAATCCAATTATGTGTGGTGACTGAAGTGAAGTATATGACTCTATTTTCATCAAATACTTGTCAATATTCCCAATACCATCTTTAAGTAATCTATAGGTTTTATAGTATTTCAAAAAAGATATAATTACTGGGCATTAATTTTCTGTATACATACAGGGCATTTTCTTTCCAATAGATATTTTTTTAAAAAATTTCATACTAAGTACTTGGTATTCTTTTTCATAGAGAAAATCATCTCACATTTTTGCTCTAAATTATCTTTGTTGGTTTCTACCAACTGAGATGTAACAACAGGGACCTCATCTATCATCCCAGCAGAAAAAGACCTAAAAATTTTGAAAAAATTGCTCTGGATGCAGTAGTGCATGCCTATCATCCCAGTACCTCAGGAGACTGAAGAAAGAGAATCACAAGTTTGTGGTCAGCCACAGAAACTCAGTAGGCCCTGTCCCAAAATAAAAATTTAAAAGGGCTACGGATTGAGATCAGTGGTAGAACTTCCCTTAGTTCAATCTCCAGTACAAAAAAAAAAAAAAAAGGGCGGGGGGGGGAAGTAAGAATGGTTTTCAACACATGACTTTGTGTATCAAGGATAAAAAAGACAGTAATTACCAATATACTAGAAATAAACAATGTTATCTGTACAATTACCAGAGCTTATGTCTTGACTATTCCAAACAATAGAACAGGATGAAATATTTGCACAGTGTGACAGAATTTCTGATGAGACAATGGAACTGGAATCTAAGAAATCCAAGATGGCTATAAATAACCCTAGAATAATGCTGCTCTGTTACTACCTAGTGAATCTCTGAGGTAGGAACTCTTTCCAAGAAACTTAACTGCATATCAGAACAAAGCTCAATAATATTTATATCAATGTAAAAATACTTAAGACCTAAGAAGGTAAAATTCACAATGTCTGTCATTCTATAAGAAAGGCATATTAAAAGCAGGAAAATACCACTTGAAATTAGGAGAAAAGTCAATTGGTCAGGAGCAAACCAGAACTTAACATATTATTATTATTAACAAATGAGTCAGCTAAAACAATTATTGTAGATAGAGTCCACATGGTTGAAAAGCTAGAGGAAAGACTGAATACATGGGGTAAAGATGGAAGATACAAAGCAGATCTAAACTGAAATTTCAGAACTAGAAGTTAGTTTCAGAAAGGAAAAATAATGGAATCGATAGCTGATTAAATATTGTAGCAAATATAATTGATGAACTTGAAGGCATAGCAATAGAAGTTATAGAATGTGAAACAAACAAACAAAAAAAACAACTAAAAGTAATGCAGGGATTGATGAGCTGTGCAACAACTCAAGCAATCTAAAGAATGTACATTGGTCCAAGAAGGAAAAGAGAGAAATAGAGCACAGAAAAATCATATGAAGAAGTCATGACTAAAATTTTACAAATTTCACTAAAACTAAAGTGAGAAATTCAGCAAACCCAAAGCCAAAGTACACACAGTTTTAAAATCCACCAATATCAGATTGTTAAAGTGAGTGATAAAGACAAAATCCAGAGGAAAGTGTCACACTCCATTATATAAATGAATAAAGATGAGGACAACTACTGACTTCTCATCAGAAACAATGTGAATGTAAAGATAGTGGAGCAACATCTCTAAATAAAAGATATTGAATAAAAAAACATTAACTCAGGAATCTATGCCCAGCAAGGGGCAAGAAGCTTCCAGAGAAAGTACTACAAAAGACACAAAGGAAATTTGGGGATGAGGAACATGTTTACTGTCTTGATTATGGTAATGATTTTATAGACATATACATATGTCAAAATATATCAAAGTGTATACCTAACTATGTGCAGTTCATTGTATTCCAATTATATTTTAACAAAACATGTTTTAAATGAAAAAATTGTTTTAAATTATGGTATGTTTACTTTTTTCTTGTACATTTTAGAATTAGTTTATCCAGTTTCATTGTAATCCCTATGGGAATTTAGATTTGAATTCCATTGATGTATGTATTATATAAGAAATAACTGACATTTGTTACTTTGATTCTATGTTCTTTGTGTTTGAGTGTGTGTCCTATTTGCTTCTAAAACAGTCTAATTGTCTAAGATAGTGACTTTTCTATTTTCTTTTTGTCTTTAGTCCCTGAGTCTTTCAGTCTATATATAGAATTTAAAAGATGTGTCCACTAACTCCTCAAAATCTAGATTAAAGTGGAATTATTCCTTCACCCATGAATAGCATCTAGTTTCTTTTTTCCTATGATATCTAGTTACTCTCCAATAGTAGCTAGTTCCTCTATCCAATTCCAAACTCAGGATATCTGATCAAATTCAGGAATGGTTTCTCACGATCCTATAAAATGTGATTATCTTATTCAAAATAGAGTGGGAAACTGAAGACTATTCTCAATTTAAAAATAGAGGAAACAGCACTAGTAATAGTATTGATTGGTCCAGAATTTTTTTGTTTCTTTAAGTTTTAGATGAACACAGAACCTTTATTTTATTTATTTTTTATGTGGTTCTGAGGAGAGAACCCAGTGCCTCACACATGCTAGGCAAGCGCTCTACCACTGGTAGAGCCAGCCTCTGGTCCAGAATTTATATCCTTTCCAGATGGGCAGTAGCAGCAAAAATTCCTCACCATGGGCTGAGTGTAAGCTTTTATTCTTTCTGGCTGGCTGCCAGGGCTTGGGCTTACCTCATGATTCCTCCGTCCTCTTTGTCATTTCTTTTTTTTTGTTTTAATTTTTATTTTTTATTAGTTGCTCAAAACAATAGAATGATCTTGGCATATCATACATTTGATTCAAATGGGGTATGAATTCTCATTGTCATTTCAAGGTAAACTGGGAAAATTGGCATTGGTGGTGACTATACCACTCCAGTGGTCCAGTTGCTTTTCCTGTCAGTTTTATGGCCTAAAATTAACAGAGATATTGAGCAAAGTGTCCTGGAAACCATGCTTAGAATTATCTGACAATTCAACTCTCATAAAATTCTAAATGGCTGGCTTTTAAGGATTCCATTAACCAGTAATCGAGGCCAGAATTTGTACTAATCAGAATATTGAATATTGAGGTAATATCTGAGTATTTTCTGTTTCTTAGTAATCAGCATGTAAGTTTCATTCTGGTTCCTAATTTTCAACTTTAAAGGCAGTATTATCTTCTGCCTAATAGCAATAGAAAGTTATAAACAAGATGTTGAAGGAAACATCTCTCCTTGGCCTCCAACCTTCATTCTCAGAAAAAAATAAATTTTAATGTAAAAAAATAGATTTTGTGTTACTTATAGGGATTGCAAAGCACCTGGTGCTTGAAGAGGCCTCAAGGATCAAGTAACCGTACCCCAACCCTCACCTCAATGTCCTAAATTCTCCTAATTTCCAACTTTATTTCTCACTATTTCCATTTTAGATTTGTTTGTATTAATCTATAACAGAAAATTCCGCTTAGTCTAGAAGATGGAATTCAAGTTTTGCAATTCTGTAAAGATTATAATTAATTCTTGACAGTCACTACTTGTGGTCCAGGGGCCTTTCTTGAAGCTGTATGTTTTCCTCTATCTGCTCTGGAATAATCCAATTCACATTAACACTTAATGCTTCCATTTGGGTTTTACTGGAATGGTAAAAGAGGTAATAAACATATCAACAATCTGATGTTTCTCTACCAAGCCCATGATGTTCCCACCATGGTTGAAACACAGTCTGTGTTAGTCATCTGTTCCTCACTGTGACCAAAATACCCAACAAGAACAACTTAGAGGAGGAAGTTTATTTTGGCTCATGGTTTCAGAGGTTCAGCTGGTCCAGAGGTGGACCAGCTCCATGCATGACGCCTGACGTGAGGCAGAAGATCATGGTGGAAAGGCATGGCAAAGGAAAGCTACTCAGCTCATGGTGGCCAAGAATCAGAGATTATAGGAACCAATAACAAAATATATAATCCCCAAGGCAGTTCACCAAAATCAATAGAAATGCAAGTAAAATTAAAATAAGAAAAAAATAATCCATTTATAAGCTTATAATATCTTGGATATTAGGAGGTAAAGAAGACTATAAGAATCTAGACTAAAATGATATCTCTGAACCCTTCCTCTTTGTGCTAATGACTTCATGTCCTCCACTGCTACCGAGCTCCCTCCAAGTGGAAAGCAAAATGTGCTGATCTCAGAGTAAACTGTCATTCAATATCTAAACATTAAATTCCACATAAAAGATCAGCAACTTGTCTTATAACATTAAGGTAATACTTTGGCTGCCTGGGCAGACCCAGGTCAGTGATCCTCGTTAGATTTAGTAGAACATGATCAGTATTTTTTCCGGATTGGCATTTTGAAAGGAAATTGTGTGTTTTTACCAAAAGGAAGTAGAAGCAATCTCGAGTAGATAAAACAGTACATTCTCATGATGGGAAGAAAAAGCCAACCTCTGAAAGGAACTAAATCAACGAATGACATCACCTGATGCAAGTCAGTTATTTTCTTTGTGCTGAAAAGAAAGAATCTACTCCCTAGCTTTTTCACATTTGAAGCAAGATACACTTGAGGATAAACCTCAGATGAACTTGAGGATATACTTCGCTTATTTCTTTGTTTACAGAAAATTTGTAGTTGTGAAATAAGAACAAAATCCTTTTTAGTCACAATTACAGAGTGCCCATTCATTATTTGCCAGCCTCTATTCTCAATACTTAACATATATTAACTTGCTCAGTTCTCACAATCACCCTGGGCTATAACTATCATCCGTTTTCCCACTTAAGAGATGAGGAAAATGAGGCAGAGAGAGACTGGTCAAGGTCAAGGTCACATGGTTAGTAAATGACAGAGCTGGGATTCAGACTCAGATATCTAGTTGCACCTGAGTGTTATTTTCTCCTGTCTTTCCCTGCCATTTTTTCAGCCTATCATTGCTCTTAATACAACTTTTCAGAATTACTAAATATACCAGGAAATACAAGCATGATAAAAAAGAAAAAAAAAACAGGTGAGAGGGTGGTTTTGTGTATTTTCCTAATCATGAAACCCCATGATATCCTTCTTTGGGTAGATCAGAAGGATTTAAATTATTTTTAACAATCTCTCCATTCGCATATTTGGTTTCATAAGAACTATATTTGCTGTCGCCAAGTATGCTTAAGATTTTGCTCACTTCCCTTTTTTTGCTTTCTCAAGCTAGAGCTACGTGAATATAATCTCTCTTTTGAAAGTGTATAAAGTGCTCCTAAAGACTTGCTTAAGCACAGGATGAATCTAAGCTCTATTCCAACTCACTTGTGGGGAGAATTTTTGAGGTGCTGCTGTTTCATGAGAACAGTCCTTTGGATGCAGACCCCGTGCAAGCCCTCCCTGTAATAGGTATCTTTGGGCCTCCAAACTGCCTTCAGTCAGAGGTATGGAGCTAAGTTCTCCAAAAGCACAGGCTGTTTTGTGTGCAGTCAATTCTTTCTGTCTAGTCATCAAAGGGATTCTCAGGGATTTTTTCTTAATCTCATCACAGGACAAATTCTTTTAATTCTGCTCAAGTCATCCAAGTGGGTCTCTCAGCCAGTCAGAAAGCAATTTTCTGCTGAATTAAGCAAGGTTGTAAATTCAAAAGGATAGTTTACTATAAGGGCTTATGGAATTGCAAATCAATGTAAACAATTTACTTCAAAGGCCTCTGACTAGGTTGCCTTTTAAGGTTGAAATCTGTTTCAATAGTGCCCTGAAAGCTTACATAGCTTGTCATATAGCTACTCCACAGTTCTGTATACTTCTGATTATTCTAACAATTTGATAACTTTCAAGAGTTACCAAAATATGTGGCTCAATTTAATGTGTGAGGACAAGTCTTGCAGGAATTCCTATTACTTGTGTAAATTTTTCTCTTAACATATTGATGATGATGCTTGTGTAAATTTTCTCTTAACACAACCTTTGACAGAACTGTTTATATCATTTGTGAATACAAGTTTTACAGAAGCCACCTATAATTTTTGCATTTTTAACTGGAGTGAGGACATTTTGTTTTTTACCATGATGCCCATATTTTTATTGAAAAATAGTATTCAAGAACTCTTCTAAGAAAATTGATATTATTTGTGCCTTAGGTGAGAATGTATTATATCAAATGATTACCTAAATCAGAAAGATTGAAATAATGGTTTATAGAGAGCTAGGTAGAGCTAGAAATAAGACTGTTAGAAAATCACTGTCCTTTTCTGTCTAAACTTAGGAAATCACATCTCTTTTAGGAAAGAGTAAAAGTCACAGGGTACCTATCAGCATGATTCTTCTCTTCTTTTTACTTACTTCCTCTAATATTTTCCTAAAGGATGCATGTGAACTTTCCATGTTGTGAAGAATAGATCCTAACACACTTTGCTTAAAAGTAAAAAGTCTGAATTCCATTGTATGGTATTTGCATGTCCCTAAATTAAGAAATTCATAAAATTTTTGTCTTTCAAATTATTTTCCAGCTGGGTATGACAGCAAATGCCTGTAATCCCAGAGATTTGAGAGGCTAAGGCAGAGGGATGGCAAATTCAAGGCCAGCCTGGGCTACTTAGTGAGATCATGCCTCAAAATTAAAAATAACAATAATAAAAATGGCTGGGAATGTAGTTCATTGGTAAAGAGCCCCTGGATTAAACCTCTAGTGCTAAAATAAATAAATAAATTTCCAACATTAAAGAAAACAAATATTTGACATAGCCCATTTCTCAACAGAAAATTTTGATTATACATATATTGTAGGTTAATTTGAATTATATATACAGAATCATGCAAATTTTCACCTACCATTTGGTAGGTGGAAATCTGTGTGTGATTCTGGGGAAGTGTTATTGAGAACATCAGGAGATGTTAAACTAATGACTTGTTGAATCAGCTGCATGTTACCAACACCTTTCCCAAAAGTAATGTACACTCTAAATAAAGATTTGACTGACTGGTAGGCTAACATTTGATCCCACACTTAATAGTTCTGTAGAAATTTTGCTTAGCTAAAAATATACCACAATATTTGGTATTTTGAGGACACATTTAAAAACAATAACAAAATGAATGAAAGTATTTCATACTATTACTAAAAATATACTAGGTAGCCTGCAAGAAGCATGTTAGAAAGAAGTGGAATGCATAGTTTTTCTTGCTTACTTTACCTAAAAGTCTATAAGTGTTTTTTTTCTGTTGGTTTAATTTTGCATTCTAACATTCTGGTGTTTTGGAGCATCATGTTTATAACCTCATGATATTGAATCTGAAGATTAAAATCTACACTGTGAATCTGGTTTGGAACCAGCAAACCCTCTAGTTTAGGGGTATTTGAAATATCACCCAAAAATGAAAATCTTCACCTTGGAAATGATCTTTGTCCTTAAGAGTGTTAATTTTCTCTTAACATATAAATGAAGATGCTTGTGTAAATTTTCTCTTTAAATCAATAATCTGTACTTTTAATATTCTTTCTATTAGCAAAACTTCATTCCTTAACTGTCCAAAAAAGAAGCTGGATATTCAACAGTCTGTGAAGACTGAACTTCTATAAATGGCATATGTGAATCTATCATCCAATATGTGTGAAAAACAGAATTGGAGTTCAATTGCTTTGCCACAGGACTATTTTCTCTCATTCTATTTCCTTACTAAAAAAAAAAAAATCATACATGTTTCTTTTAGAAATTTCAGAGTATTCTTTAGTGGATCAATTGTTATTTTTTACTACACTGAGAGGAATTTTCATAGTACAACTTCAATGAAATTTTACTCTCAAGTGGATTAGAATCACCAACAGACAAATTCAAAATACAAATATGTAAAATTTCCTTTAAGAAGACTGTACATTTAATTCTAATAACATATTTTCTTTAAATTTTGAAGTTCAGTACAGAAGATTATACTTATCAGGTCTGTTCAAGAAAATTAGAATTTTAATTATTTACCCAATTTCCTGTATGTCACTCCTATTACTAAAAAAATACTAGGCAACCTGCAAAAAGTACGTTAGAAAGAAGTAGAATGTATAATTTTTCTTACATACTTTAGCTACAAGTCTACAAAAGTCCTTCTCCCACCCAACCGCAATACACTATGAATGTTCTGAAGGTTTTTACAAAACATGTATTGTTATTCTGTGTATGTGCACTTTGACTTGTGTAAATGATATCAGATTTTATAGGTTATTAATTTCATTTCTTAACTTTCCTTAAATATTTCAGTTTTTGTTTATTTTTTACTTGAATTTTTATCATACTAATATTTACATATAGTGAAATGCACAGATCTTAAATGTGGATTTTGATGAGTTTGATCAAAGCATTCATTTGTATAACCCATGGACCACTGGGGTATAGAACAATCCCTTCACCCCTGAAAACTCCTGTTTGATCTCTTTAGTCAACCCTAAACCACTATTTTGATTTCTATTAACCTTTGAAAGACAAAGCTTGCAAACTACAAGAATGTGGAAAGAATTCTTACGAGATCAAGTGTGAAACTGAACAAAGTGAACAACGAAAGATCAAAAATTAACAAGATTTAATTTTCAAATGGTGTAATTGCACTTTGAGATATTTTGACTTGGAATAATCTCTTGACATAACTCTGATTTTAATTGGATAAATTGCATTCTATACTAGAGTGAGGTTAAATTTTAAAAAGCCCTGCAATTTGCATCTACTAAACTAATTTACAAATAGAAGTTATTTTATGAGTTTCGACTTGAAAAAATATTTATCAGAGAAAGGTCTAGATGAGGTAAAAGATTACCTGGATAAAACATATATGTTAAAAATTTACATATTTTAACACGAGAAAAACAAAAAGATGGAAATATCTCCCTTTTTATAATATTTATTAAAGATTTTTAGGTACTTCAACCATGTGTAGAAATATTTTTTTTCCTCTAAAATTAGTATGGTCTTCAGAGAAGATTTAACTTAAAAAATTCAACGATTTCAAAATTATTAAGTATAAAATAAAACTTATTAAAATGTTGGAATTACTTAGAAAATATTTTAAAAGGACCAGCTGAAAAAAAGTACATCTTTCAGAAAAATATGAATGATATAGCATTAGAGACGATATCATATATAATCAGCTTGATAACTAATTAAAGTTGGTGAATAGGTACCAATATTTAAGAAATATCTATTTTTAATGTTAGATAATCCACACACAGCTTTACAATTTTGCTTTATTGTGCATAGATATTTGGTATTTTCATTTTAAGAAAATTAGTTTTGAATGTAATTTTAGAGTAAAAGTATTTTAAAAAGTTCATTAATATTATCAACCTAGTTTCTCAATCAATAAATATTTTGAAATGAAATTACTTCCATTATTGGAGCATCCCTCTGTACCAAGTACCCTGGTTTAGGCAATAAGTCATATCGTCATAAAGGGGCTATATCCTTGACACTTCATTATATAAGGAATTCTCTCTCTTTAAATAAAGATACAATCTGTAACAATGAGTTCTCTTCTTGGTTTCTTGTTTGGATATTTCTTTCTCCAACAAGGTAGGTAGATAGAAAGAACAGACATTCTCTGCTTTATCCTTTGTTTCAGGCTAAACATTTAGAGTAGTGACCCAAAATGCTAGAGGCTGACTAATAATTTAAAAACAGGTTCTTTGTTATTAGGACCGATATATTTTCATCACAAGTAATGGAAATTTGCAATACAATAGGGTTAATAATTTATATAAAATTATTTTTTGTTTGGTGTTAGCAATAAGATGAGTTTCACTGGATGTTGCAATATTTAAAAGCTATTTTTGAATTTTACCTTCACCACAGAAGAAATTTTTATGCTGAAGTTTTTTAATTTCAATATTAAGAGCTAATTTACTTTAAACTCAGAATTTCCCCTAGATCAGTGGTGTTACAATTTTATAACCTCAGAATCTATTTGAAAGTCAAGTGTGAAATACAAATTGCTCCAGATATCAAGAGCATTTATATTCAAGTAAGGTCACATTAACAGAAACTGATATTCATCGTTACCAGCATCATGCTTCCAAACTATGTCTTACAGGATCTTCATCCCTACAAAGTTCAGCCCAAGGGCATATTTGGCATTTGCCCGTGAACTGTGTCCCACTGCTACTTGCCCAGCCCTGTCTATATATCTTCCAGGTGCTCTTTCAGCTGCCTTGGTTTCTGGCAGGTCTACCAGTGTTCTCATAAGCACTTAGATTGCTATTAAATACCTTCATTGATCTGTGTACCCAGTGCCTGCACTACCACGGTCTGTAGCAAGATGAAAGAGGTGCATATTTTATGGCATATTTTGTGTGAAGAATCCTGAAGAATCTCTGTGCATTCTTCGTTCATGGTCCTATTATTTTTATTAACATCACCTTCTTTCACAAATCCAAACATGTGACCCAGAATGGTGATACACACCAGGGTGTACTGGGAGTGGTTACCACTCTTGTAATGATGTAGGCTTTGTAATTAGGAGAACTATTTTGGCTTGCCTTCTTCCCTTGGAAAGCCTTATATGCTTAGTTCTCTGTTGACTTTTTTTTAGCAGTTGGCCAGACATAGTCAGACATGTCTAAATTCTAGGATTCCAAGGTGTTTTCTAATGTCTCAAGGATATTTATACAGAGAGGAATACTGTCTATGGATTTTGAGGAAATTTATGCTTCTTTTGTGAAACTTGTATACTGAATAAATAACATACAAATCTATTTAAATGGTAATTTATAGGGTTAATTGATTAAATAATTTTAAAGTTTTAAGATAAAAAATAATTCATTTTTATAATTTTTAAAACACTTCAAACATCTAAAAAGTAAAAAAGATAAACAAAAGCTCAGCAATTACAAAATCCAACAGAACATTTATAGTTAGACCCATTTTGAAATATAATTCCACAAATTTTATTCCCTATTGATTCTTAT
Source organism: Urocitellus parryii (assembly GCF_045843805.1). NCBI lineage: Eukaryota > Metazoa > Chordata > Mammalia > Rodentia > Sciuridae > Urocitellus > Urocitellus parryii. Next base: position 105,374,452 of record NC_135531.1, read on the forward strand.
GCCTTAAATTTCAGTAATGCCAATTATTTTAATACCTACCAAGTTACTGGTATTTTTTTTGATACATTTCAAAATTAGAGGTAAGTGCTGGGGTTGTAGTTCCGCGGCAGGCACTTACCTAGCATGCGTTAGGAACTGGGTTTGATCTTCAGCACCACATAAAAAAATAAATAAATAAACAAAATAAAGTATTCTATCCATCTACAACTAAAAAAACAAAACAAAACAAAAAAGTAAAGGTAATCTATGAAGAGTAATGTCACTGAGTAGCAGATACAATAGGGTATGAATGAACTCTTTACTTTTGATTTTGAAGCAGCACCTGGCAATTCAAACTATAGTTGCTAGAGATTTAACCCAGTGATAATTTATCACTAAGCCACATCCCCAGCCTTTTATTTTTATTTTGAAGGATCTCACAAAGTTGATTAGCTGACTAAGTTTCTGAGCCTGGCTTGAACTTTCAATCTCCTGTCTCAGTCTTCACAGCCATTGGGGTTACAGGCATGGGCCACAGTGCCCAGCAATTTTTTAAAAGTATACATCATTTGCCAAACAAATGGGACTTTTAACCCCAACTCTTTCACATAAGTTATTTAAAGTGTGCTTTCTTTCCAACTGCAAAATTCTTCAAATTTTACTTGGTCTGCCTAACATAAACTGTTGCTCTGCATCGATATATATTTATCACATTAGTTAGCAGTATAGAAACAACTCAAGAATGGCTTATTAACACATCATAGTGATTTAGAGTTTTTAATGGGTGGCTTGGACCACAAGCAATCAAAGATCACCTAATTTCTTTCTAAAGATTGAGATTTTTTTGAAGCTGGGTTTGGCTCCTTTGTGAATTCCAAGGTGAATAGTCAAAAAAAGGCAGAATTTTCATTCTGTGAATCAGCATTTAGGACTGTCTTTCACTTGTAAACATCTAATAATTCCAAAGAGGAGGCTAAGAGGCCAAGAAGCTGCATAATATTTTTTATTTTGTTGTGGAGCCAGAAAGAGAAAAAATAACAACAACAATAATAGTTTCCCTTAGAGGTAATATTGTCCAGATGACAGATTGAACCCCCAGGTTTATCTTCTCTCTTAAGAATATTTAATGACTGGGGAGTGGTATTGCCCAAATTATATCATTATATTGTGTGCATGTATTAACATATAACAGCAAAACTCATCATCATGTACAACTATAATGCACCAATAAAAATGTGACAATAATAAAATTAAAATTTTTCTTTTAACAAAAAAATTTAATGAATAATTTTGTATTATAACTGTTTATGTATTTCATTTTTCCCTGTTGAATCATCAAGAAGTAGTAGATTTTCACAAACTCAATTTGTTCCAATTAGCCCTAATGATTCTCTCCTTTTGAGTCTCACTTTGTATCAAATTAGCTAATGACATCTTCAAGCTGGCATCTTTCAATACTGCTTCAGACATTCTTAAAGCATCCTGGCTGTCAATAAGATAATTCAAGCACTTTTTGTTTTAATGTTTACTTGGCCCAAAACATGAAATCAGTTAAGCATCAAATAACCCTTAATGTATGTAGAGCAAAATAGAATCTAAAATATGAGCATCAGACAGGAATTTTTTCCCCGTGTATACTGCTAGTGTTGCCACTCTGTTGGGTTTCTTTGATGACATTTCTTAACAATCTCTAGTTCTACCCATGTTGTTTCAAATGACAGGATTTCATCCTTCTTATGCCTTCTTAGTATTCTAGCATTATGTGGATCTGTGTGTACCTATAATGTTTTCTTTATTCATTTATCAATTGATGGGCACTTACATTTTTCCATTCTTTGACTATTGTAAGTAGTGCTGTAGTAAACATCCAGAATATCTAAGGAACTCAAAAAAGTCAATAGCAAATTATTAGTATAATTTCATTAAAAACTGGGCAATTGGCTTAAATAAACTTCTCTCAAAAGAAGACATACAAATGACCAATAGGTATATGAAAAAAGTTTTTTTCAACATCACATATCATCAGAGAAATGCAAATTGAAACCTGAGTGAGATATAACTTCACTGTAGTTAGGATGGCTATTATAAATAGACAAAAGACAAGTGCGAAAAAGATGTGGATAAAAGTTAACCCTCACATGCTGTTGGTAGGGATATAAATTATTACAACTTTTATGGAAAACTGTATGGAGGGGCCTCAAAATTTAAAACCAGAACTACTGTATGGATCCATCAATCCTACTCTGGACATGTATCCAAAGGAAATGAAATCAATGTATTAAGAGAAATCTGCACTACCATGTTTATAGCCTGCTAAGGTTTGGATATATAGTTTGTCCCCCAAAACTCATGTGATGCTTAATTCCTCAGTGCAATGTTCCCTTGTGGGAAGTGTTGATCTCATGAATGGATTAAAGCCATCTTGCAGCAGTGAGCTCTCTCCTCACAAGATTGGATTTATCACCACCAGACTTGATTGTTGTGATATGGGTGCAGTTTCCTCTGGCTTCCTTTCTCACCATGTGATCTTTGCCACATGCACCCACTTGCCCTTATGCTTTTCTGCCACACATAAGACCTTCACCAAAAGTCATCTGAACTTGAACTTTCAGCCTTCAGAACTATGAATTAAATAAATATCTTTTCTTTATATATTATACAATTTCACGTATTCTGTTATATCAACAGAAAATGGACTTAGACATGTCCTGCAAATTATTTCATATTTTTGGAATGTTCAAGTATGATTCCTTGGAATGATTTTTTTTGTTAGATTTGTTTACCTGGTACTTCTTTGATAATCATAAATGACAGTAATAAGAGGTGAGGGAACATGGACACCAGAAAAATATTTTTTTCTGCTAGAAGTTCAAACCTGTAATCATGTACCAATTAAAAAAAAAATAAAGGCATGACTTTAATACATTTATAAGTATCCAAAAAAAAAAAAAAGAAAAAATCTACAATGCTGACTAATGGTCAGAATATGTTTTTTGTAGAAATTGCCAAAACAAGTTTGTGAGAAAATGTTACCCTTTTTGTCCCTTTTTGGCTCATGTTTGGTTTTAGTTATTTTAACCAGTGTTTTCTTCCAAGCCTAATGATGTTGTTTACTAGTCTCCCCATGTTACATCAGTTGAATTTGGATACAATCTAAACATCCAAACATCAATTGCAGTAAATATTCATCATGTGGAATCAATAATGGTATTTTGAAGTACTTTATTTTGTTTTTATAGGCTGTCCTTGCCACACAGAAGCATCACCCAATATGGAATTAAAAGTAAAGGAGGGCTGTGGCTGGATTTTACATCACATTGACAGGAGGAAAGGCAGAATGACAAGACCTCCTAGGTGATCAGAACTTATAAACTTAAAGTCTTGTTAAGAAACTTGGGGACAGCAGAATTTAGATTTATGATTACTAATCAGTATGTCTAATGTACACCTAGCTAAGTAAGTGTGGATTACTTGCAGAAAGAACATCCACTAATTGCTAATTTCTAATGTAATAATAACTAAAACTAAATTTCCTATTGATCTCAGCTATTATCATACTCAACTATTTATCCTCCTTATAAAAATGCAACTTCACAGACAGATGTTAATAAGTTAAAGCACATGAAGAAGGTTTACAGGATGATGTTATGTGATTCATAATTTATGGAGGAAACTTTATCTTGAGTCCTATCAATTAGCATATGTCATATCTCATTTATTTGTTATTTTTAACTGCATATAAAGAAGGAAAAAAACGAAAATATGGCAATAAAAACAAAAAAGGGCAATGTCAACAAGGTTTTTCTAAATGTACTTTATTGGTTGGGTGGTGCTTGTGTGGAGCCCAGATTTCTGCCTTTTGTGCTTAAAATAAACTTTAAAAGCTAGAAAAATAAGTAGATTTGCCAATTGTTGTGGTCACTTATTTCCCTGCTACTCTGCTTATTAACATTTACTTGGAAAAAGAATAGACTCCAAGTAAGAATTGGCAACAGGGGTTTTAATTCCACATATTAAATTTATGTTTATTGAATAATTTGGGAATTTAAAATTTCTAGGTAAGCTTGATGGCCAAATTAATGCATAATTTTGAAACTAGTATAAAGGCAAAAGAACAAAGAAAATCCAATGAGGAAGTGAAGGACAGGAGAGATTAAAAAAATAAAATTGAGGAAACAAAAAATGTAAGTCTTGATAAATCCAGAGTGTCTGTTAGTTAGATCAACTTTACAGCCTATTTGGGGTACAATTCATGTATTCTCTCCTTTACAGCTTTCTCTTAAAAATCCATTAAATACTGAATGAAGGGTCTACTAATTCTATTTTCCTGGCAAATAGTAAAGTTTCCATTTTGTCAAACTTGGAAATAAAACATTGATTTTTTTTAAAAAAAAATTAGTGTCAGGAAACATTTCCTTGGGAATATCTAACTGGCTGCCACTGGAAAGGACTCAAACCCCTGTGGCCATCTCTTCTGTCACCAGGATCTAGCTCCCTTTGCCACCTTTGTACCAACTCAAAATGAAAACACATTTGAACAAATTAAGACTATCTCTGCCACAGTCACTCACTTCCTTTCAGAACAGCCCGAAGAAACATCCCTGGTGCTACCAGTACAACTTGAATTTAGTTGCAATTAGACTTTGATTCTTATTTTATTTGCTGAAATTTGGTCTCTCCACTGCTATTGAAGATCCTTCTACTTCAGCAGAATGTTTATTTCAACAGCACTGTAAAAATTGCTCTTAGAAGAACACTGGATTTTCAGTGACTTTTCAAAAACAAAGATCCTTTGTTTTCATGTCTCTTAAACTTCTTTCCAGTGGCCAAGTTGAAGTTTTCAAAGATAGCAATGAGAAACTTAATAAGTTTGAGTAGGAGTATTATTGCTACTAATTGCAGTAGCAATTAATTGGGTGTTTTCTAAAAAGAGATGAGAATGAAATAAGTGAAGTGATATGAAGATCTAAACTGAGTTTCCTTGGCTTCTCTCTCTTGGTGAAAGAAAATGGGAAGATTTTGCAACACGGAACCCAACCATGAAAACAATGTAAAACCAACAGCTCAGAAAAGTGACTGAGAAGCAAGTATTTATCCTGAAGACTTCCTGTTTTTTGCAAACTTGCAGAAGAGATTTCAAGATTTCATGAGTGACAAGCGTGAGATAAGACAGTTCAGACCCCTGAGGGGCCCCAACCATTCTCCAGAGAAAATGGTGTATTTTTCATAGAATTGGAGAGTTTGAGGGGTTTTGAAACCAGCTGAGTTTGGAAACTCTCCTACTCTGAAATCAGGGGGTCTTGCTCTATTTTGATGTGATAAGGATGTTTCCAGGGACTAGAAAGCAGCTGAAACCTGTGAAATTCTGCATTCCTGAGTCCTGCATTCACTAGTGGGTAGAAAAGTCACAAATGTTTGCCCTGATCAGACTCAGCTAAATGCTTTTTAAAAGAAAGCAAGTGGAGGGTCAGCAATGTAGGTCAAGTCAACAGAATTCTCCCCTTAACCTCATCTTTACAACATTCAGCTCTGTTACCTATCAATTTGACTACATAGATTAGAACAGTAGAAAAGTATTGGCTTATATCAATTAAGAAGAGTTTAACCAAATGGAGCACACAGGATCTGGAGGAAGAAGTGGAAGCTCACTAAATACATATTGATATAGTCATGAACCCAATAAGGAAATAAATTTTAAAGCTTCATTCATAATCTTGTTAAATGTCTTTTCCTACTCCCTCTCTCTACAATGTATGAAATATACCTATTCTTACTCTCTTATTCTTCATGAAATCACTCATAAGCATTAAGTGTAGGGCCATGCCAAGAGATTTCTTAAAAGAAATTACCATAAAAACACCAGACCCTTCTTGCCTCAGCTGAAGCAAAAGTAACAGAAACTGGGACGAACTTTAACAGATCAGTAAGGTTTTCTTTATTAAGCAGCAGAATGTCACATTTTCAGGAGAGAAAATGGCAACTGGTTACAAGAGGGTTCTGATTTTTATAGGGTTTAAGTGAAACTTGAATCATAGCAGAATGTATCTTTGGGGCAGTCAGGGGAAGCACTTGTAAAAGTTCAAAGCCCATTGTGGCTGGGAAATGGTGAAAGCCCGAGCCCATTGGTGGTCTTCTCCTCCAAGGACCCATTTTTTCCTGGGGGTTGGTTGCTGTTTTCCATATCTTTTACTAGGCAGTCAGTAAAACTGCTGAGCTGTTCTTTATTTCATGGGCAATTTTGACTACTCTCTGCCAGGGCTGTCCCCCTCAACAAGAGATGAAGAACTCCTCACCCTTTCTCTTCCAGATTAAAGGTTTTCTTGTATATGCCTGTTCTCTGGACTTGGTGTTCCTTTTTATCTACACTGAGTCAAAACTCTCCATCTCTAGTATCAAGTACAGTCTACTAGCAATTGGAAAAGATAAACTCTAGTTTCCCTGGTAAAGCTTCAGAATATAATTGAAAAGGAAGTGTGAACATAGAAGTAAAAAGTGTTCTGTCTAAACTGATGGGGAAAACACAGACTATTTTTGAATGAAAAAAGAATAACAGGATGAGAAATAAATATGGAAGGAAAATGCCCTAGGTGATCTAATCATCAAATTAACCATCAATGCTTTAGTGTTTTTAATGAATCAGCAAAAATTTAAAAAGTCACAATATTAAATGATACAGGCACTTTTATTTCATTTTAATGATAATACATATCTTACCACAGTATTGTCACCAAAGGTCCAAGAAGTTCCAAGGAAGAATTCAACTCAGGAAAAGTGAGATATGTGATGGAAGATAACTTCAGCATATGCCAGATACTCAGAGAAACTTATTTAGGAAAGTATATATGCAGTCAAGAAAGACTACAGGCTATTCCAGGGATGAGACTTTTGGGGGGCTAACATAAGAATACACATTTAAGGGAGAATGACAGCCATCTTGAGAGAAGGTTTTATGGGTAAGGAAGAAATACACATTATATATATATCCCTTGAATAATGTGGACCACCTCTAGAGGGAGAAAAGAGAAACCCCTTCTTGTGGGGACAATGTTAGGGGCTGAACTAGAGGTACCAGTTTTTCCAGAACTTGGGCATTGTCCTCATCTTGTTCTTTTTTGCAGACAAGGGCGTGGTTCAAGAGCATAGGCCAGGGTACAGGCTAAGGGCGTGGGCTGGGGAGTTTGGAATGCTCATTTTGCATTTCAGTTTCCTGGGCATTTCTTGCATTCCAACTGTTCATGGGAACCTCTCTTTCTGGAGATTCAATCTATCTTCCCTTTTCCATATCCCCAAATCCCCAAATTTCCATCACAGTGTCAAGAAGAAGTACAGCAAAAAACAAACAAACAAACAAACAAACAAAAAAACTTTGTGGCCTGTGGCCTTTATGAATTCACCTTACTGTACTTGGGTATCATTATTTATCTTTGTAATATTAGGGAAAAAATTTTAAATAATAAGGAAATGAGCAAATTACCTTTGTGGGTTTCCTTAAAAAATATTGTACAAATATATTAAGATCTTTATTAAACTTGTAATCACATGAAATTTTCATACTGTTGTGATAAACTGAGAAACTTTAGCACACAATTTTACAAATCAAATTTAACCAAAGCTATGTAATATAAACTGTAATCTGTTCTATTCACAGAAATGTTTCTCAGTTGTGGGAAGAAATTGACCTAGGCTAGGCCATTTTGAAACACCCTCTGTCTTAGAACAAGAGTTACCTCATGGTCACTCTGACTCATTCTGACATAAATCCCAGATTCCAGCATCATACAAGAAAAGGAAATTGTTATCTGGAACTGAAATCTTGAAAATACCTGGTTCTACATGGAACAGTGACCTACCTCCTCAAAGAATGGAGATGATGTTAAGGAGTCTTCCCTGACAACACCCTAGAAACTGCATAAGCACACACACACATAATAATAATTCCCCGGCTCCCTCCTGACCTTGTATCTACCCCAGGCTATAAGCTGTAAGCAGAGGGGGTCTCAGGCTCCCCTGTCCTCACCTTTGCAGGTTTGTTCCAAATAAACCTGTGTCACTGCTGTGCTGCCTCTCCTCTCTCTTTATTGCCTTCACTCAGTTTTTTCCTTACACTCAGGAGCTGGTACCTTCAATGACATGTATTTCTCTTAATTTTACTTTCCCACACCTATAAATTTACACATTTTATGGTAAGCTTTATTTTTATAAAGTGTAAAGCTTTCTTTAGGATGCCTTACATTATGCAAAACTGTCCATTTCATTCGTTTTCCAGACATTATTAACTTTACTGCATTCACTCACCTTTTCCCCTGACACAGAAATTTTCTAATAGCTCCCTTGGCTTCCATCTCATTTGCTTTTTCTGTAGCCCAAATTCAAATGAATCAAACACAGCCAGCTGATGAGCAATTAACCACATGAAATGATGACTTTGCTTTTTTCCCATTTGGCAGATTTTTTTTTTTTTAACTAATTGAATTATTTGACATTTTACTGCTTCCCCAAAGCTACACTTTATCTTTTTTCATGTATCCTTCACCCGAGATACAACTAAAGTGAAAATACTATCACCAGATAGGAAACCAAAAGCAAAAGAATGTCATGATGTATCAATTTGCAGAAAATCCCACTGACACTCAAGTTTAGTTAAGTTACCAACAGAAGAAATAACTATAAAGCATTCCATCCTAGGGAACCATGAATTTCGTTTGTTCTTTTCTTAATAATTTCTTCAAGTGTTCTGTATCATTTTAAAGTTTTGTTTAACTCTACTTAGTTTAATTATTTTACTATAGAGTTCCTTCTCAGGCAAGGAAGAAAGGCCTTCACGATGTAAGTATTTCCACAATCTTTAATGTATGCGAATAGCAAGACACCGGTAGACACCGTTGACATAGCTGGATTCCTGCTTCCTTAACATAGCATTCCTTACATTTTGTGCAAAGAATCACAGATTTGTAATAAGTATGTAGACTTCATTTTTGCCTGTGTATGTCCGATGGGTGGTAACAGTAGGATTAAAGGCTTGTCATCTTTGTTTCCATTTTTGCATCTATCTTCTTTGCTCCCATGTCACCTTGTATTCCAGGAACAAGAACTGATTGGATAAATACCTTGTGATGAGTAAAAGCTGCTCCCCACAGGCAAGAGCAACTTTCTTGTCTGGGACAGGCCCACCTGACCAATCCTGAGATGTTGATGGACAGACCACACCCCATCAAGATCACCTGCTTTGCAGCTGTAAAAAGCCTCCAGCTGTGCAACTCATGCCTTTATTCCCCTTTCTATAAAACCTCCAAGTCACTGTCAGCCCCTTGAAGACAGGGTTAAGGACTTGGGTCCCCTAGTCCCTTCATAGCTACATTAGATTAAAATGCCTTTTATACTTTTCACCATTACCTTTTCTGTTTGATTTTTGAAGGCCAGTGGCCAGACCTGATTTTTTGGATCTTCAGAGTCAGACCTCTGCTCTACAACTCTGTGTAACAGCTTCATGTTTCTTATGGCAGGACATAAGACCCTGTAAAACTCCAAATTCACTAGCACTCACATAGGTATGCATTAACATTCCTCAAGTCTAGTGATTTAAAATTGTTTTTGTGTTTCCTTAACCCTTTTTGTTCTTGGCTTCAACTCACACCCCCTGGCTTTTGATGTCCCTACCCTACTTCCACTGGTCAACTCCAGTTTAGAAACTGGTACAATCCTCTTCAAACCCTTGACAGCACCATGGCCTCAAGTTTACAGTTCGTCATCACACAAAATCTTTTCTTGAGCTACAGAAACAGAACATTTTCCCCTTAACATTGTCATTTTAAAATATAAAGACATTTTCTTTTCGGAATAATTCCATTCACAAACAAATACTAAAACAAAAATAGTTCAACAGGATTATAATGGGGGAAAAGAGAAAGGGACAGGAATAGCAAAAATTATGAATGTGATAAAAATTATTTAGAGATAGCCCTGGTTTTGTTTATGTATAGTAGACATTCAAATTTATAAAAGTTTCAAGTCATTGTAGAAGTCCAAAAGTCATAAAATCAAAGGAAACCTAAAGTCCAAAACACATTCTGGCAATTGCGTCATAATGTATGAATACACAACCAATGTAATTCCACATACGTACAATCAGTCCAATGGGAAGTTGTACTCTACATATGTATAATATGTCGAAATACATTCTACTTTCATGTGTTAAAAAAAAGAAGATATTATGTTGAGCACTTCTGATTTTTAGCTCAACCATCATCTACAATTGAATTATATGTGAAGAAAAGGGAATGGGAAAGGAATTCTATTCTAAATAGAGCATATGAATAAAATCACAAGACCTATATCTGTTCCATAGATGTCTTGATGACAGGGTGACTAATTGTTTTATTGAAGACACTTTTACCCAAAATATTAGCCAGTGTCTGTATTTTTGTTTTCTTTGTCATGAAAATTCATTCTATTGCTAATAAATACAACTTCATCAATTAAAAAATCAAACAATTAATTAAAAATGTTAATGATGGCAACATATTGAAGAAAAATTACTCATGACTGTTTTAGGCAAAGCCTCTTGTAACCTCTATGGAACTCAGTTTCTTTCTATCTGAAAAATGGACATAACACCAATCACATAGGACTACCATGATAATGTTTCTCTAGAACTAGAAAAGATTTTGCTTGAAACTCTAGACCATGAAGTTGGAAGCTGTCTGAAAAAGGATTGCACCAATTTCCAATCTAAAGTTGGCCAGTGAAATTGTAGAAAAGGCATCAGGAAATGAGGATATTATAGGGTCAAGTCAATAAATTATTGTCAAAAATACATAACACTTATTTCAGACAGCAGGGTAAAGGCAACCAATGTATAGCCTACTGAACTAGATAGATTTGCAACATTTCTTTAGGCACAAATGAATTCTAGCAAGTAAATTAATAATTTAAAATTGCTTACATGCTAAATGCTACATAAGTAAAATAATTGAAATGGAAAATTAGTGTAATTATTGGAACATTCCAAGCAAAACATTTTTTTTCTATGATCTCTAATCACAAATAATGGCTTTTTTTTGTAAGAGAGAGAGAGAGAGAGAGAGAGAGAGAGAGAGAGAGAGAGAGAGAGAGAGGGAGAAAGAGGGAGAAAGAGAATTTTGGTGGATACAACATCTTTGTTTGTATGTGGTGCTGAGGATCGAACCCTGGGCTGCACACACGCCAGGTGAGCATGCTACCGCTTGAGCCACATCCCCAGCCCACAAATAATGGCTTTTAAACTTAATTTCAAATATTTAAAAAATATAGATAGTTGGCTCTTTTTACTAATTTTTTTCGTAAAAACTTTAGTGCTATGCATAAATTATCATTATAATAGCAATCCTACATGATATGTGTTGTAACCTGCATTTTTCAGAGAGAGAAAGAGACTTTGTTCTAAGAGGTTATTAAAGGCTTTTCCTGAAACAGCTAAATTCTGGTGGTCACATATCTTAATAAAGCTAGTTCATTATAGTTGAAATAAAAATCAAAGTTTGTGTGAATACAAAGACAATATATTTAAATGCTCCTCTAGTTCAATTACTAAATATAGTATGAAACAAAATAATTATTCAAAATTGATCACAATTATTTCCATTGTTACTATTCCCCCTGGGTTTTAAGGTATGTATTTGTCAAGTTTTTGTTTTCACCAAAATAGGCAGGTTAGCTTATGTATTAAGAGATTTGTTTCGCTCACAGATTTGGAAACTGAAAGTTCAAGCAACATTTACCCTGGCAAGAGCTTTCTGTAGGCCATTTCATTTCATGTTGGGCTGTAGTGGCAGGAGGCCATGGGAGAAGAAGCATCACATCTTGAAATGGAAAACAGAAATACTAGGTGTATTGGACTCAGGATTTTGTAACATCTTCTTGACAGGACTTAACCGGATTCCATGAAAACTCTTAATTCCTTTGGAGGGCATGCCTAGCAACCCAAGAACCTCCTCCCAGGCCCCACCTCTTAAAGGATTGAACTTCCACCAACACCACTCTGAGATTAAAGCTCCCAAGATGCACCCTGGTGTGGTACAAACCACATCCAAGCCATAGCAAAATATATTGACAGATACAATGTATCTGTATACATGTACACACACACACACACACACACACACACACACACACACACACACACTGGAAAATCATTATATCAAGTTCCTTAACATGTCAGTTCATGGATGTATTACTTTTGTGGTGAGAACATTTAAGATCCGTGCTCATCAATTTTCAAGTGTACAATACATCATTATATTATACTTACTATGCTATAAATAGGTCTCCATAATCTAGTCATCCTGCTTGAGAATTTATACCATTTGACCAATAACTACGTATTTCCCCCACCTATCCAACCTCCAGCCCCTGGCAAACCCCATGCTAAATTCTTCTTCTAGAAGTTCAACATTATTATATGTTTTTTATACCTTCGATATTAACCCCTTAAGGGATGTATAATTTGCCATTATTTTCTCCCAGTCTGTACATTGTTTTTTATTCTATTGTCTTTTTTCCTTGAGGAAAATCTTTCTATTTTAATGTAATTCCATTTTTCTATTATTGCTTTGGTTTTCTGTGTTTTGGGAGTCATATCCAAAAACTCATTGTTCAGACCAATGTCATAGAGCTTCCACCTGCATTTCATTTTTAAAGAAGATCTCATTATGTTGCCCAGGCTAGCATCAAACTTCTGGCTTCAACTAATTCTCCTGCCTCAGCCTCCAGAGTAGCTGGGAGTGCAGGTGTTTGCCACCACAGCTTGCTTATTATAGCAATTTTATAGTTTTAGTATCATGCATGATCTTTAATCCATTTTGAATTGACTTTTGAACATCGTATGATATAAGGGTCTAATTTCATTCTTGCATGGGATTAGCCACTTGTCCCAACACCTTTATTGAAGGGACTCTAGTTTTTTGAATTTGTGTTCTTGGCACTTTGTCATTTGTTGGATTTATTGCTGGACTCTATTCTGTTCTATTATTCTATATGTTTGTTTTTATGACAATATCATGTTGTTCTGATTATTATAGCTTTGTGTTATACTTTGAGACTGTGACATATTCTTTTTATTCACAAGTTCATTGACTATTTAGGTTCTATTGTGGTTTCCACAGATATTTGAGGATCATTATTTCTATTCCTATGATACTAACGTTTTTTAAAGTTTTTTTAAAGCATTCTTTTTTTAACCTTTATTTTTATTTATTTATTTTATGAGGTGCTGAGGAGCAAACCCAATGCCTTGCACTTGCTAAGCAAATGCTCTGCCACTGAGCTACAATCCCAGCCCCTAACATTTTTAATAACGGACAAAATCATCAGGAACACTGAGTCATGATGAGAGGCAATAAAGATAGTTCAAAGACATTGCATTTTCTATCAGTTCAGTGGTGCATACCTGTAATCCCAGCAAATTGGGAGACTGAGATAGGAAGATCCCAATTTGGAGGCAAGCCTCTGTAAATTCAAAGAGACTCTGACTCAAAATATAAAGGGATAGGGATATAGCCTAGTGGTAGAACACCTCTGGGTTCAGTCCTCAATACTGCCAAAAAAAAAAAAAAACCCTGATATTTTATGTACAATATTATCAAGACAACTCAAGTGATCTTTTGTGTTTCCTTTATATATAATTGAACCCAGCTGCGCTTTATCACTGATCTAGATCCCCAGCCCTTTTATTTTTATTTTGACTTTTTTCAATGGGTGTCAATGTTTTCCAAATACTTTTATTGTATTTATTGAGGCAAGTATATGCTTTTTTAAAAAAATTGTTCTAATTAGGTATACATGATAGTAGACTGTATTTTGACAAACATATATGGAGTATAATTTCTCATCCTTCTGGTTGTACATGATGTAGTATTACATTGATCATGTAATCATATATTCACATAAGATAGTGATGTCCAATTTATTCTACTACCTTTCCTATTCCCATCCCCCTTCCCTTCATTCCCTTTTGTCTAACTCAAAGTACTTCTATTCTTCCCTAACAACCCTCCACTTATTTTGAAGTCATCTGCCTCATCTCCCAAGTTGCTGGATTCCAGGGCTGCAACATCATTCTGGCTCAAGTGACCTATTGGGTAAAATAAAGGCAGATACATTAGCAAATTAGAATGCTTTTTTCTTCATAATCTTACAGATCACTTATATAAATACTATAAATTCATAAAATTTCCTAAGTTTTCAAAGAAACATGAGAATAAAGCTACTTAGTATTTTTTTTTTCCTGAGAGAGATCATTACATTGCAGCACCATTAGGTTAACAGCCTTACTGTGTGAGAAAAGGAAAATCACTGAACTTATAAAAATGATGAATTACTTTAATGTGAAATTGAATCAACTGGTAAGCACACATTTCAGTAAGAATGTAATTCAAATCTTCAAGATGTAGAACCCCATTGTAAAATAAGGATTTATCTTATTTTCAATTTAATGAAATACTAAATATCACCAACAACAGAATATTTTATTTCTAAAATAGTTTAGAGAGCCATTAGCTATTAAAATCCATATGTATCTGCTTTCTAGTATTGTACTGATAATAACTATAGCAAAAGCCTGATTCATTTGAATTTGATAATTTGGATAGCAAAACACAATGATCAGAAATTTTTGAAAAAACATTGAGGGAAAAATACTCCCCTTGAACAAAATAAATGATAGCACAGTTCCTTGCAATAGTGCCAAGATTCCTTACAACATTTTCTATTTAAAGTTCTCATCTTGAATTTCTGGTAGACTGTTCTAAACAGGAGCATCAACTTGCTAGTACCCTGAAATGTTACCAAGGGGCCTGGGACATGTTTTCAGCACTGCTGCCTGTTCTTCACATGGCTTGATTGGCAGCATGAAGGCACAGTCAGATGTGAACAGATGTGTGCTGAACCCAATATGTAAAGATGGAAAGGGAAATGAGGCATCAGTCACATGAAAGTCTTCCCAATAGCATTCCAAAGTTCTTGAACTTGCTTAGCTTCTTTAGACTAATAATTAGAGATAATTATTACATAGTTTATTTTTTTTTCATAGTGGTCTTGGCTTCTCCTTAGATGAAGCAACTGTCCAAATGGCATCTGACTCACCAGAGATCTAACCTGGCTGATAGAAGGAATCAGGAAATGAAAGACTTTTTGCCAAAGGAGACATTTGGACATTTTTTTTTTTTAATGACACAGCTCTGGGAAAAATCTTGTTATGGCATCTTCCCAGGTTCCTTGTTGGTTAGTATTCCTTCCCTCTCGTGCATATCCTGTTTCTTGGAGCTTCTTCCTTATTCACACAATCAACAATCTGCACCTATTCTTGCCTTGTGCTGACTACCCATCAATGCTTCCTAAGGTGTTCATTACATGGGACCTTTAAGGTGATAGTCTACACAAAAAGTCCCTTCTCTGATTTTTCCATTCACTGACAGAAGTCTTTCTCAACTGTTGCCCCATAGACTTGTGCTATCTCTGTCACTGAACCAACTCAGCCCATTTGTCTTTTTCAGAGGTGATTTCTAGCACACATGTTGCCTTCCTCCTGATCACAAACAGGGAAAGAGAAGGTCTCCTGCTTTTATTAGCTCATGGAGAACAAAGTAAATGAAGAACTGTATTTCCACTGAGTTTTTACAATCCCACTAACTACCTTAATGTTGTGTAAGGAGGAAATTTACCACCTACTTTGGCAGTCCACTGCGTAACCCACTGCATTCCTTAGAAAGAGAGTCATTGCTCTTAGCATTCACTGAGACTAAATTTGGAAATTCATTCATTTGTCTAGTTTTCCTTGGGTTGTTTTAGCAACTTTGGAGCATTGGAGCCAGTGGTTTGGGGTTTCAATATAATTTTGCTCTGAGGAATAACCTAGGGGGCCAGGATTATGTCAAATTTTATGGCTTGGTCCAACTGGCATGTAGACGTGCTCTCTGCACTATAACACACAGAAGTATACAGGCACATGCACGCACACTCCTGTACTGCAAACACTTTGTATATCCATATGTAGGCAATGGAGTTATGTTATAATAATTTCTTGTGATAATTAGCATATTTCTTATTTTAAACCATCTTTGAAAAGATTTTTCTAGTCTAAAATCTGCTAAAGAAAGCAGAACAATTTAGTTCACATCCCACTCTATAGATATTAATACTATAAATTACAGAAAATTAATTCAAGCTAAGGAAAATTAGAGTCAATAGGGGGAATTGAAATCCTATTTTAAATTTAAGATAATTAAGTTAATAATTAAGATTTATTTAATCTTTATATGTGCCAGGCACTATTCTGAGTGACACATATCAAACATCTCATTTGTTGATTACAGGATTTTGTGAGGTAAATCCTCTTATTTGATTTTTGGGTACCAAGGATTGAATCCAAGCGTGTTTAACCACTGAACCAACATGCTTTATTTTAAGACAGGGTCTTGCTAAGTTGCTTAGGGCCTGACTAAGTTGCTGAAACTAATTTTGAACTTTTATCCTCCTGCCTCAGCCTCCCCAGCTGCTGGGATTACAGGTATGCACCACCATGCATCACTAGGTATATCCTATTATCCATACTTTTAAGATAAATTCAGAGAGATTTACTCCTTTGCCTGAAGTACACAGTTTAAAATAAAGAACTGGGATCCTTCCCAGGTCTGCCTGACCCCAAAGGTAAGGCTTACAGGATTTGAACATCTAACCCCTTGACCACACTTCTTTCTATGTCCTGAAAGGCCTGGCTTTTGCCCACTTTCTCTTGCTCTTTGTGTGCCTTCATGTATCAGGATCTTTCTCTATAAGTTTCCTACTTCTGTTTGTGCCCATCAAGGCCAAGTACTATTTGGGTAACTATTTAAGAAAAAGTATAGAGCAATGCTCAGCAGCATGGGTATAGGAGTCAGACTGCATGGGTTCTGGCTTCACTCCTTTGTGTTATCATGCATGTGTTATTTAACTTCTCTACCTGTCTCAATTTTCTTATCTATAAAAGGAGGATAACAATAATATCTACTTCAGAAAGTAGTGAAGACTAAATGGATAAAAAAAGTATCAAAACTATTTCCTGGTAGTAGCAGGACTTAATCAAGATTATCTATTTTTAAAATTGGTTTCTAATGCCTGTCACAGTGCTGATTAGGTAATAAAACACTTGATAAGTATCATTTGAACAAATGCATTCATGGGTAAATGAATGAATTAGTAAATGATTAAATTTTCTGGAATTATCCTAATATGTTCTCTGATTTCATTATGTCCAAGTTATTCAAGTTTTGAGATTCCCTTCCAAAAACTAGTCAAGGATTAGTGCTGTGTCAGTCCTACATCAAGAGAGAAGGATTGTCTCTTGGGTACTCTTGAAAACATTTTGGTTTTGGAGTCCAGAGCAGCAGCACCTGATCTCATAATTTATTTAAAAAAATGTCACCAATCAATTATGCAATAGTGCATCACTTCTCTCACCTTCTGTTTTGGTACCAGCATCTTTAATTGTTATTTCTTTTAAAAAGGTGAAATAGAGAGAAAAAAAAATGACTATTTCTGGGCTCAGAATATTTTGTGTGCATATGCAAAACTGTTTCACAGAAAAAAAAAGTATCCCCCTTCTTATAACCACACTATACATGAATCTTTCATATAAATAATAACATACTACTGGTACATACCATGTTTCAAGCATTTTACTTACAAACTCTAATCTTTCTAACACCAATGCATGTGACTGGTTTTTATTATTTTAATTTTATAAGGGCAAAAAATGGAGCAATCTCTCTTATTAAGAAAAGAAAGAGTGTGGTTTGAAAATAACATTGCCTCATTTTATTCTTATACATTTTACCCTTTTTTCAGTGTTAAATTGGCACAAAAATACCTTTCCAAGGAAATATGATGGTTAGAAGGGTAACATTTTTAACATACTGAAGGCAATTAGTAGAGATGTTAAGCAAACTTTCATCACTAAGTGTGGTTTTTCTCTCAAATGTCAGAGATAAAAATAATACTAAAATATTTTTGGCATCTTTGTTGGATATCCTGTCTTTGGGAAGGAGTGAAGGCAGTTGTTGTGGTGGAACTCCCTGAGGACCACAGCTGGGGTGCAGTAGCTAGAGTAAGCTCAGTGTGGAGCTACTGTGTGCAGCTGTCTCTGGTAAAACAGATGTTGTATCCTGTCATTGTCATCATTTTTGCAGGAAAGTACATTTTCATTGGCTTTAATGTTTCAAAAAGTAAATCTTTTGTACAGAGGAACCCTGGAGGACATCTGTCCAAGGCAAAGAACCTATTGCCTTCCTGACTTTATGGCAAAACTAAAATTATTTATTCATTCAAAGTCCTATGATCAGGCTTTAAATGGCCAAACAAGCACCATCAGGATTCTATCCTGTTAGACAAGAATAAAGTACCCCAACTAAAAGAATCAGTGGGGAGAGACTGTACATAATTGAATTTTTCCTTATGTGCTTTTATCTTAAAGTCAGATATAGAGTAATCCTCACAGATGCACTGACCACAATGGCCTTATGCTTCCCCTCGGCTCGAGTAAACTTGAGGCAGATTGCTTCCTGGCTACAATCTCCTAACTTCCTTTTCCTCAAGAATATTTACTTTATAAAACTTGTAAAAAAAAAAAACAAAAGTTGCAAAAAGTTGTAAATTCTTTTTTTTTTCCTCTTGAAATTGTGGATCTTCTCTCTGCCTCTTGCAAGCTTTACACTTTGAAAATGTCATTTTCAAGGACCTGGAAGCCACTCCTTTAAAATGTAATCATCAAGGAAAAAAGAAAAAGTAAAAGTAAATAGCAGAAAGATCTGCAGAGGGGAAGGAACAGGAGGAGGGAGGAGACAGGGAAAGGGGAAATACTGGGGACTGAATTGGAGCAAATTATATTCCATGCTTTTATAATTATGCAAAAATGCATCCTAAGTTATGAATAACTAAAAATAATCAATTTTAAAAAAGAAAGAAAAGAGAAAGATAGTGCCCATCTCCCGGTTTCTGTGGGAATGTAGCTGCCCAACTTTAGTAAGCACCAATTAGCAAACAAAGATGGCTTCATCACCTTGAGCAGCCTTCTCTACTACATTTCCAATAACGTACCTTAACTTACCTCAGTGTTTAAAAACTTCCCTGCCTTTTTTGCAATGGGAGTTGTGTTCAATTTCTCTCCTACTAAAATCCTATGGACCTCTACAGCAATGCTTTTAAATACAATCTTCTTGTCTGTTTGACTCTGGTATAATTTCCCTTCAACACCACAGACCAACTTCTTTCAGAAATCTGTTGCTGGATAGTCAACTTTCCAATAGCTTGTTGTTACACTCTATAATCTAATTCACAAAGTATTAGCAATTCCAGCCCACAATATGTGGGGAAAAGATAATTCTTGAAGACTGTCGGTGGAGTACAAATTATTATAGACATTATGGAAAACAGTATGGAGGTTGCTCAAAAAAATTAAATAACGAAACTACCAAATGATCTAGCAAAAATCCAGTTCTAGGTATAATCCAAAAGAAATGTGTAGAATCTGAGGAAAATTATATTCGTATGTCAGAGACGTGTTTGCACTTCTATGTTCAATGAAGCATTATAAACAATAGCCAAGATATGGAATCAACCTTAATGTCCATCAGCATATGAATGAATGATTATTTGTTTTTACTCAACAAATTATGTTAGGAAACAATTTGAAATCCAATCTCTCTCTCCTTCCCCCTCCTCCCTTCCTCCCTCCCTCCCTCTCTCTCTGCCTCTCTCCCTCCCTCCCTCTCCCTCTCCTTTCTTCCTCCCTTTCTCTATACATGTGCACACATGCACACATACACAGTAAGTACTCTACTAATCTACCCAGAAGAAAAAGTTAAGATTGAAATAGACTGCTCTGCCAATCTAAATAGAACCAAAAATTAAAATGCATGAGTAACATTGTATACATCTATAATGTATTAATAAAATATATAGTATAATACATAATAATATAAATAAATAAATATATATATATATATATATATATATATATATACACATATATATAGTGTTACTAGTGCACTTAGGCTTGTTTAGATGCATTATGAATTGTGAGTGCACCTCAACCAATTTTATGTAAATTTGGTTCCATAGATGCTTTATTAAAAGTCTTGTTTTTTATTATGATACTCTGAGCCACCAAAATCTGTATTCACATTATCAACCCCCCCAAAAAATCATTTTAACTTGATTTAACTTTTGAATGAATTGAAAATGTCTCTTTCAATAATTTAATTGTTGACATAATTAACTTCTGGAAGGTTTTTGCCCTTCATTAATTGAATGAAAACAAATTGAATCATTATTAGAATCAAATGATTTCTAATTTGAGCAGTTGATTGACATGAAACAGGCATCATTGAACAATTCATCAATTCATCTTTTGTTATACATTATACTAGCACTTTACTCTTTGCATGTATACAAAGAAATCTAAAATCATAATGAGTACAACTAATATAGATGAAGAACTGCTATGTAATCTCAATGCAAAGTCATGCTTCACAGTTGTATGTACATTAGCCTTTGTAGCTTCATGTATTTAATCATCGTCTTTGTTCAAGTCCTAAATTAACTGACACATTTTAAAATGGTAAGGCTTCTTCAACATAACTGTGTTCTCTGTTTTTTTTTTTTTTTTTGTATTGGTATTATCACTATTGTTCTTTGGCAGATGGTAAATGTTTACAAACATTTTAAATTAAAACATATAGTATCAACATTCCTAAGAAACAACAATGCTATATTCTTTTTTCATGAAATACATGCTTCTTTTTTTTTATACTGTTGCTGTCAAAATGTTTTAATTCAAACTTCAAATCACTACAAAACAATACAGTAAAGTATTGTAGATTTATAGAATGGAATAAGTGAACCAGATAACTATTACAAGAAAACACCTCAGGACTGTAGAATCTCCATTTCAAACACTCCTACCTCTAATTTCCATATTTCCCCCTGTCCCACTTAGGATGATGTTGATGCTTCTTGCCTCTCCTAGGCTGGGATGCCAAGTGTTCAACAGGACTAGTAGTGTCTGTTTCCTCACTGACTCAGAGATCTCTTCATGTAAAAGACAGAATTATAAATCCAAAGTTATAAGCAATTCCCCGAACAAAACAGCTGCATGTATGGGGCCCCTGAGGCGACCCTAAGAACCACCAGCTTTATGGTAAATCAATCTCAGAATGAAGCTGAGTAAGAATGGATGGAAAATGTGCTCCAAGCAGAGAAAACAGCAATTGCAAAACTGTGATGACTAAGGAGATGAGCTTACTGAGGAGAGCAGGAACAAGATGAGGTAAAACTCTGTAATCATGATAAATATTTTGAATAAGATGAATGAAGGAAGGAAGGAAAGAATCTAGGGGTGTATTAATCATGTTTTCAAGAAGTCAGGAATTGGACGGAAGGGAAAGGTCTCTTCTTTCATCCAAGAGCAGCCATCTAATGGCTCCCTTGTGATTAGCTGTGGGAGTGATGCTGTCATGCTGTCATAGAGAAATTACACAGTTACAGGTGTGGGTCCTACAACTGTGCCTACCCTGACTCTGCATTTCCTCATGTAGAAAAATGGGGGAATTAAATAAGATTGCTTCTAACTCTAAAAGAAAGTTCTGAGATCTTTTGAAAATGTGCCCCTTCCTTCCTTTATATTGACTTTGAGATTGATGAGATTTTCTACACTCCTCAACTTCAAGGTGAATCTTAATGCGTTTTGCTGTGATATCTTTCTGAGTTATAGGATTCAATGTAATTCAATCAATTGCTTTTGTAACACCTTTTATGACACATTTTCTTGACTTTCTGTCTTGACTGCATACCCTGTAAAGCTAGCGACAAGGTAATGACAAGAACTCACTCATGTTGAACACCCCAGAGAGCCATGGATCCAGCATTTGTCTGTTGTATCATAACATATCTTTGCTGAATTGTAGACCACCCTAACATTTAGCAGTTGAAAAAGTAAAGAGTAGACATTCATAATTGCTCACAATTCTGTGGGTTGACTTAACACTTCTTTCAATCTTGGCTGACTTGGTCTAGAATGAGCTCACTCACATGTCTGGTGGTAGTTTATGGGATCTCATCTGAGAGGGCTAGAATGGATTTTCTCCTGTGATATCTCAGCCTCTCAGAGGTCTGTCTTGCTTATTCACAGGGTGGGAGAAATGTTCCAAGTAGCAAGAGGGAAATCTACAGGCACTTTTTACTCCTCTGCCTGAGTCATGTTTACTAATGTCCTGTAGTCAGTCCAACTCACATGACCTTTCCTAGATTCACAGGGAGAAGAAAGACTCTCTATTTCTTCATGTGATGAACTTTTCTCCATCCATTCACCAATCTTGAATGCATATTTTTTTCTTTTTAAATTTTTTTGTAGTTGTATATGGACAGAATGCCTTTATTTTATTCATTTATTTGTATGTAGTACTAAGGATCAAACCCAGTGCCTCACTCATGCTAAGCAAGTGCTCTGCCACTGAGCTACAGCTACAGCCCCAATATATGTTTCTTTTATTTTGTTTTGTTTTGTTTTTTGGTACTAGGGATTAAACCCAGGGCACTTAATCAGTGAGCCACACCCCCAACCCCCAATGCATATTTCTTGATATGTACATTGCTACTTTACCCTGAAGCAGAAAGCAAACATTTTCCATTCTCTCTGTCCCTGACCTGGCTAGAAATAATAGTTTAGGGGGAAAGGAAAGGGAAACACTGTGAAGAACATTAACTGAAGAATAGAAAAGAAACCTTTCCTTTGTGAATATCTCCAATGTTTTAAAAATACTAGAATGGAATAGAAACTGTAGTAGTCAGTTTTTTATTGCCGTAGCCAAAATAGTTGACAAGAACAACTTACATGAGGAAAATGTATTCTGGGGTCATGATTTCAGAGGTTAAGTCCATGGTCAATGACTCCATCACTCGGCCTGAGGTGGCCTGAAGGAAATCATGGCAGGAGAAACTATTCAGCTCATGGCAACCAGGAAACAGAGAGTGGAATTGGGGCACCAGGAACAAAATATAAACCTCCAATTCACAACCCCAGTGACCTGCTTCCACGAGTCATGTCCCGCCTCTCTATGGTTACCACCCAGTTATTCTATTCACATTGTTAATCCATCTAGTGGATTAATTCATTACCTGGGTCAGTCAAGTGGTTATTTTATAGCTCTTGTAATCTAATTGTTTTCCTCTCAATACTCTTGCATTAATGCTGGAGCTTTTCAATACCTCATACCCGAACCATTACAGAAACTGAAGAAGCAACCATGATATTTTACCTAATTAGTTTTCAGTGTACACCATTTAGAAAAATTCTGTTTTGCACACCCAAAGCTTGTGAATGAGGAACAGTTCAAAAGTATCCATGTTAGTGTCTTTCACATAATGATTTAAATTCTAAGTTACTCACTAGATTGTGACCTTGAGTAAAGTACTTGAATGTTCACCCTCAGTTTTTTTACCCTTAATTTATTAAATGATAAAAGCATACCTTGAAAACTGATAACAAAGAAAAACAATGTAATACATGCATATATTTCACAATGTGTTAAGCAAAAGTTGGTTTCTTATTTTTGTACATAGACTTTGATTTTATAGTATTATATACATTTGAGAAAGAAATGGGCTTTTAATTCTTGAAACCTTTAAATACTTTCTACATTAATAGCAAGTATACGTGTGTGTGTGTGTGTGTGTGTGTGTGTGTGTGTGTGTGTTGACCCTGTGATAGTTCTCCATAGGTGTCAAGGGTTAGGTTAAACATACAATTAAAATAACCCTTTAAATTTCATGAGAGCTGGATAAGGTGGTGCAGATCTATAACCCTAGAGATTCAGGTGGCTGAGGAAGGAGGCCCACAAGTTCAAATCATCCTAGAAACAACAAGACCCTGTCTCAAAATAATGAGAAAATGGGCAGGGGGTGGAGCTGGGGATGTGCCTCAGTGGTAGAGTCCCCGGTAGGTTCACTCCTCAGAACTAGAGGGGGAAAATCTCATAAAAGATCCATGATGTTGGTATCATTACCATGATTTGACAGAGAAGAAAACTTGGGATAGAAATATTAAGTAGATTTACCACAGAAGGAAATTGGAAATAGGGATGTTGACTAAGGGAACACAAGATAAAGACTGAAGTTGAGATTCTAATTCTTTCACTGTGTCTCCAGATTTATCCCCCTAACCACTATTCTAAGAAGCTGCTTGATGATGAAGATTCATTGCAGCTACAGCTTATAAAATAACTTCAAGAATGAATTCATTAGGGCTGGGGCTGTAGCTCAATGGTAAAGCGGTTGCCTAACATATGTTAGGCACTGAATTCAATCCTCAGCACCACATACAAATAAATAAAGGTATTAGTGTCCATCTGCCGCAGTCTGGCTGGGCAGACTACAACTAAAAATATTTTAAAATGTGAAATCATTATATTAAATTGAAATGTGATGGTATTTAACTTAAAATAATGAACAGATTTTTTTTTCTTCATACTTTCACTCACTTTCCTTTAGTGCCTTCAGACTTCTCTAACAGAATATGATAGACTTAGAGGCTTATAAACAGAAATTTATTCCTCACAGTTCTGGAAGCTGGGAAGTCTAAGACTAAGGTGTTTATAGACTTGGTGTCTGGTAAGGCCAATCTTCCTGGTTCAGAGAAGGCCATTGTCTCAATGTAACCTCTCAGGACAGATGGGGCAAAAGAGCTCTCTTGGGTCTCTTTTACAAAGTCATGCATTTCCTTCATTAGGGCTCTGTCCTCAAACCTAATCACCTCCCTAAAGTCCCACTTCTAAATATCACCACATTGCAGCATATGAATTTGAAGGGGAGCATAAACATTTAATCAGTAGAATATTCTAACAAAATGTATTGTTTTAAAAGAAAAAAAATCTAAAAACAAAAATAACATCCATATTAAACTGCTTGACTTCCTAAAACTAGTTTTGGAGATGGTGTTAATTTGAGGTAAAATTTTATGGTATTGTAATTTTAATTGGTCATTATAAGTGCCTTGTAGTTCAGAACACATAAGATTCTAAGCTTGCCTCAACAAGGTTGGGGTGTATTGCACAAGAATGAATATCTGTTCAAGCTAAGTTTTGGAGTTAAAAATGAACAGTCATTTTGAAAAGGACAAGGACATAGTAAAATATTCAAAATGTCAAAGGCAGATTTTGTTATACTTAAAATAGTCATGCTTTATTAAAAAGTTCTGAATATTACCTAGGCTTCAAAATTGTTCAGCTTTTTAAATTCTATTTGCAGTTGTTAAATGCTAAGAATATACTTGACAGAATTTTGATAAGAGATATACAAAACATTTTTTTTTAATTTAAGAAAGAAATTCTCCCTTAGAATTCAATTCGGCATTGACCAACAGCACTGAGCCAACTAAATACACTCATATAGTTCAAAGAAGAAAATATAAGATAGTGGAGAAAACAAAAATCTGGCACCTCTAAGTTTTGGAGGACAGACATTGTTCTCTATTTCTCCATTCTATTCTCCCATGATTTTCTTTCCTACCATCTTTATTCACTTGGTGAATGTTTTGTGCCTTCCTAATTGTTACTTACTCTGCAATTTTCTGCAGAAATAGCTGCTCAGACTTTGCACCCTACTTTCTTCAAGGGCCGGACTGGGACTAGACTAATGCTCTTGCTTAGCGTTGCTTAGCATTGCTGCCTCTTTCTAGATGGCTGCTCATGCCTCATGCTAAACTCCCTACAATTATAAGATCTCATTGTTGAGCTATGCAGAACAATAGCCTCTGATATTTCTCTCCTGGACACACCCTATATAGGGGGCACATGGCTCTATAGTCCTCTCTTTCCAATTAGTGTTGTTTGCATGAGATAACTAACTCATTCAACATTCTCACCTTGGCTTTACTCCACTGTCCCTGCTCATACATGGCCTCATGCTGGTTACTAACTCATTCTGCTTCTCATCCAGAATACTCTAGAGAATAAGCTCTTTGAGGACAAGGGAAGTTTCTCTAGAGTTAAATATGATGTCTTTAACAACAAATATATTATCTAATACATGTTAGTTGCTTAACCAAGTATTACTAAATAAATACATATCATAAAATTTTAAATTCCAACATGTTATTCTTTTATTGCTGTCCTTCTTTCCAGTCTAATTACAGTCCAAAGTATGCTCCACATTCTCCATCGTAATGACTGTTATCCTCATCCAATTTTATCCTCATTTACTCCTAAACTCTCATTCTCTCTGTTTCATATATTTTGTAGAATGATATGAGTAAGATGAACTTCTCATCAAACATAACATGCCATTCCTACGCAGCAAATAGTTATAAAACAGAACTCTGAACCAATCCCCAAGCTGTTTTGCTTTTCAGTTTTGCCTAAACTGCCAAACACAACCCAAAAAAATGACAAAAATATGCATATGATGGCAGAACAAATAGCAGTCAGTTGTGAGTAAATCCATTTTTGTTTCTAATCCCATTCTTCACCTTGAATGGGCTAAATCCTTGCTGAATGTCCCCAACTGCCTACCCACAAGTGTGCAAATATATCTGAGTGTGGATTCCTCAGAAGCAAACTACTGCATGAGTCTCCATCCTCACATGCTTCTATGTCTGCTTTCATCTGTCGTGAGTGGCGCTATTGATAATTATTAGAAGGCAGATTGCCTTTAAATGCAAACATATATTCAATCACACCAATCATCAAATATAAACAATTAATGCAAAAAGTGTTGGGCGTGCTGGAGCACCCCAACTAGCATTCAATGAACAGTAAATAAACATTATAAGCACATTACAGAAGCCTAGGTCAATCACAAGCCCCAAAATACCTCTGACACCACATGACTTCTCTTAGCCAAAGAGCAGACATTGTCCTTCTGTGGTGGTTCTTTCCAGCCAATGGATGGATTTCAGGGAATTGTGGAGTTGGTCCAGGGATGGACAGCTAGGCAGCCAGTCTCATCTGTATCCTTGGAGAAAAACTCTTCAATGTGGCAGGACAAGCAATTTAAATACAGTTCCAAGTTGGTGGTGTATGTTGGTGATTGGTTACACCCAGTGAAAGTCAATGTCCATTGGTTATTTCCAGTGAGGTGATGAAATTGCAACTGGGCATGTTCTTTGTGCATGTCCATGGAGCTGTGCTCCCTATCAATTGTAAGCAGTCATTGCTAAGGATGCCTCTGGATAGTGCCCCATATAACTCTTTATCATTTGCAAGCAGACATGACTAAGCAGTTCAGTGACTGCTGTTCTTTATGGCCAGCAACCTAGTGAGTCACAGCATGTCCAGGCATGTCTGTGGCAGATGCTCCTTACACATCCCCACCTCTTTCCTTTAGATTCAGGTATACTCCATTCCAGATTTTTCACCACAAGACTAGCAGATGATTTCTAGGACTGAACTCAATGCATCTCCTTTTGAATCTTCACCATCTTGGCTTTATTGGCACTATATCCTGAGTAGCATTGGAATTCTAGTCTTTTTTCCAAGCAAGTATAATACAAATCTATACACATTCAACAGTCAGGCCACAGAACACTTTGTGTACTTCCTTTTTCTTAAAGAGTAGTATCTTAGCTTTTTCACTGCTGTGTCTAAAGGATCTGACCAGCACAACTATAGGGGAAGAAAAGTTTATTTGAAGGCTATCGGTTTCAGAGATCTTAGTCCAAAGAATTCTGGCTCCATTCCTCAGGGCTCAAAGTGAGGCTGAACATTATGGCAGGAGAGTGTGATGGAAGGAAACAGCTCCCACCATGGTGATCAAGAAGCAAAGAGAGTGACTCCAGCTCCAGATACAAATACAAACCCAAAGCCATGCTCCAATGCTACCACCTCCAGCACACCCTACCACTTAGTTACCACTCAGTTAATCCCTTTCTGGGAATTAATTCACTGATTGGGTTAAGACTCCCATAAGCCAATCATTTCTCCTCTGAGCCTTCTTGCATGGTCTCACATGTGAGCTTTTGGGGCACACCTCACATTCAAAACGTAACAGGTAGTGTTATATAGTGGTTTGGTTCCACTTTGATTTTAAAATCAAGCTTTATTTTATGAGTATCTTAAAAGTGTGTATATTTTTAAATATATCATCAAAATTTGTCTTAGCATCATACAAATACAATGGTTTTTGGATTATAAATTCAATTTTATATATCTGGAGTATCTAGTCTGAAAGGAGATAAAGGAAATTCAAGGAAAGCCTCTCCATCCACTTGGTGGGGGGAGAAAGAAGGACTAGAGGAAAGGAGTGGAAGATCAGAAAGCCCTTGGTTGTTTAATTTAAAGCACTCAGCTTGACCCTGTGTCATGCTTTAGGTGTAAGTTTTCCAAGTCCCAGCATCCACATATTAACTAATGGGGACTTAGAAAACAATACAAAATATGCCTTTTGCTCCAAATAGAAAATATATTAGCAGATCTCATTTAAATATATAATTAATATACATCATTTATTGTATATATTAATATATATTATATATTAATTATATATAAATATTAGTATATAATATATAATAATATATATTAGCAGAACTCACTAATTTTTGCTTACTAGTAAGGGGTCTGCATGAAAGACCCCTTTTTCAGGCCATTGTGGCCCTTTTTGTTTTCAGAGTGTCAGTAGCTGGCTGGAAAGAAACTTTGCTGGAGTCTATGCTTATTTCCTCTGGTTTCTGTCACTTTCCTTTTGTTTCTTCACTTGCCAACAAATATAAAACTTTGTCATTTTCTTACCTAAAGATTTATTCCCATTCTTCTATTAATGCTACTACTTCTTTCACTATTGCCATGCAAGAACAAATTTTAAGATGCAGTCCTATCAGTAGAGAGTTAAGAGAAAATTTACCAATGCCATAATAATGGGCTCTTCTAGAAATTTGTATGTATAAAATAAAATGGCAATCAAAATGATTAATTCCGTATTCTTTAGTGAGACTCCTGATAATTGCCTACTCTGTTAGGAATTCAACCAGGTACTGAGGAAATAAAGAAGAAACGATGTATTCTACTTTAAAGAATTTACTTAGAGTTATTTATCATACAGTCAGACTAAATTTCTCCCGATAAGGAAGAGAGAGACATGAATGATAGTTACATTCCTCAGCAAATTGCCTGTTACCTGCAAGTAAAATGTGGGCCACCAAAATGCAAATAAGAAAAGCACAAATTAACTTGATTGGGGTGACTTTAGTGACCCTTACACAGACCAGATCTCAGAACTCAGGGAAATAAGGATAATTTCCCCTAACCATAAAATCTGTAAAATCATGTTTCAATTAGAATCAATCAGCAATCAGCATAGGCCAAAGTGACCTAGAGTTGTCATGGTGGTTGAGTCTGATGTCATCTTATTGTCAGTCAAAAGTCAAGAGGTGGACCTAGGTGGGACTCTATGGAAATTTCCCTGGGACTCCCAATAAAACTGAAAGGCAGCAGAGCCACACTATCCTTCTCCTCTCTAAAAGGACCCATTCTCTCCCTTCAGAGTGTCACCTTTTCCCTTTTCTCATCCCTTCAATAAACTGGTGTCTACCACTCTGAGTGATGTCTGCAATCTTTCTGGTCTGATTGAAAAAACTGGGGTTTGAAGAAGGACCTCCATGCTGCCTTGGTTTTGCAGAAGGCCCATTCCCTGTAACACTCTAATTTATATTGACCTGTAATACAATATGTGAAGATGGAAATTTCAAGAGGTGTGCAAATTAGATAGCATCATTTAGATCATGAAATAAATTTTATGTGAAAGAATGTTTATTAAAACAAAGTAAGGAGGCTGGTTGTATCTCAGTGGTAGAGCACTTGCCTTGCATGTGTGAGGCACTGGGTTCTATTTTCAGAACCATATAAAAATAAATAAAATGATGTGTCCATCTAAAATTAATAAATAAAACCAAGTAAGCCTGAGAACAGATGTCATACTAAATTGCCTATGTGATTTTTTTAATTAAGAAGAGATAATTGTTAATATTTAAAATTGATGATAAAGCATCAATAATAACTTTAAATTAATAAATATAAGTTCATTCACTATGAAATCTTGAAAATTGGAGTTTACAAAGGCCATTCTAAAACTCTGTACCTAAGCGGAAGCCTAGAGCAAGAAGGAATAAACAAATTCTTGTTTCCTGCCACACTTCTTCCTGCTATCTAGGATTCTCAGAGTGCCTAATGAATGAAATTTGGTTTAGAAAGAAAACAATTAGCTAAGCAACTTTGAAGTTCACAGAAATTTTTAGTAGTAAAAAGCTAAGAAGCTTAGTCTTTCAAATTAGAGACATCATCAAGATCAGTGGGAGTTCTCCAGTCAACAGATGATTATCTTTTGGAGGAATTAAAACATTTTTCCACACAAATTAGTTCCATTGTATTATTTAAATGTCACCTGATATCTCTATGCTTCAAGTTCATAGAAATGCCCTCTTGTTATCTGACTTTGAATCAATGATTTTGGAAGTTCCTGATAGTCTCTCTTTCACAGTACATTTTTTTTTCCCTCAGAAAACTGAACATCTCTTCTTGAACATATTTACCAAAAAAAAAAAAAAAAACCATATCAAATCTGTCACAATCCAGTTAAGATTAATAACCCTGTGATGTGTAACGTGTTCTATAAAATAGTTGGAGGAAATGAGGTTAATATTATCAGTAAGGAACTTATATAAAACAACAAAATTTGAGCCTGCTTCAATAGACTTCATTCTGGGAGAAGTTCTCCAAGGGAGAGCTGTCTGAAGAAGAAATCAGCATCTCCAAATAAAACAGTCTTGGAAATGCCTTCTTTGTTATTAAGTTAAGATTTCTCTGTAACTCATTAACTTAGAATTTGTCTTAACACATCCTCTCTCTCTCTCTGTCTCTGTCTCTCTCTCTCTCTCTCTCTCTCTCTATTTATTTCAGAGAGTCTTCTTTAGTTTTAAGAGAGGTCACACATGGGTGGGTGTTAGTTATATGATTAGACCTCTCCTTGGGGACCACATATTGAATCTAACAGACAGGTGTAAGTTTTGAACAGTATAGACAGTATTTTTTTTTTAAAAAGCTTACTAAGGCTCATTGATATAGGATTATGTGAAGAACTGATTAGATGTACAAAAGCCATCTATGGAGGAAGAGCTGCATAGGTTTTATGATACATACTAATGAGTTCAAGCTGTGAAGAATGCCCAGTAAAGTCTAATATTGACTTCCAGGTGTTCTACACAAAATTAGTGACAATCTTTACATGAAATTGCTTAATGGCGAGCCTCCAGTTTCTCTTCTGGAGATAGGTAGGGGGTTCCATCTTGCCCTATAGACTCTAGACTTAACTGAAACAGTTCATCTTCACAGCTATCATTACTGTGTCAGATAATTCTTAGAATTTGCTTAGGGATATGTTCATAGGACTAAAGATTTAATTGTTCACACCAGGAATGACTGCACTGTTCTTCAATTCTGACTTTCTGGCCTCAGAATTTTATTACAATCAGCCTTCACTATAATTAGTGTTTTCTTTGTACAGGCATAATGGAAGGTGTGCTTTTGGAAGAAAGAATCTTTTCTTACTTGTAGTCCAACTATATTTCTCATTTGTATGATAGCATGACATTTCCTATGCAATGTCATTAAGCATCCCCGGGAATGCCCCAAACAGGTAATCATTTCATTACCACAATTGTAGCATACTGAGGGGGCATCTAGGCAAGCTTCTCAATGCAAACCATTCCAGAATAGGTACATGCTGCCCTTTCTGGAAAACTTGTAATTACTAGAACAAATCTGGAGATAGTAAGGAAGGCTTTTATTATTTTTCAATTACTGTATTTTTTCAAAAAATATTTTGGTATAATTTTACATTATGTTTAAACCTGAATCTTTCTAACTGGAACTTCCATCCTTTGTTTCAAATTTTCTCCTCCTCCTCCTCCTCCTCCTCCTCCTCCTCCTCCTCCTCCTCCTCCTTCTCCTCCTCCTCCTTCTCCTCCTCCTCCTTTTCCTCCTTCTCTTCTTCTTCTTAAATCTAAAAACAATACATTAAATCTTTTCAGCCATTAGTCTACAGGTGCCCTCGGTTTACATCAGGATGATTGTAATGGAGAAATCACTCTGGTTCTCTTGCTCATGGACCATCATGGTTGACTCAGACTCCAACTTATGTAACTTTCTTGTTGAATTGAGCAATAAGTGGATCAGTTCTTTTGTCCTTATTCCAAATTCTCAGGAGAGAGTATATAATTATTATAGCTTACACTATAAATGTCTATTGACCCAGTCAATTAGCTGAGGTCCTATTGCATGAATTTGATGGAAGGCGGGGATTCCTTAAGTTATCAAGATGGGTGTATTTAATAATAAAAAAGCAGAGTATAAACTGAACAGGTTGGACAATCACTTTGTATTTTTCCTCTCATAATGTTCTATTTTAGATATGATGTGAATAAAGTAGATTGTGTCACACAAGACTCTTACTTCTGTCTAGCACACAAGTAGTTCACTTAATGAAACACTAGATTGACCTATACTAACATGTTGAGAAGTTAAATATTTTTTTATAAATATCTTTTAGTTATCAATGGACCTTTATTTTATTTATTTATGTGTGGTGCTAAGAATCAAACCCAGTGCCTTGCACAAACTGAGCAGGTGCTTTACCACTGAGCTACCACCCCAGCCTATAAATGCCTTAATTATCAAAGAAGCTAATCATTGCAGAGCTCTTGGATACTTTCTAATTGATTTTTGTTTTATTACTTTATTAAGAAATGGTGATGATATATATTTGAACAGTTTCAATTCAATTCTTTCGAATAATTACTTCTCACCAAAATGGAGAAATAAATGAGATCTATCATTAATGACAAGCTATCACTGACACCAATTAGCTCCTAATATCCCTCTCATAATGCTAATTTAATTCTGAATTACAAAATCTTTGTGTTATTAATGCACATTACTTAATTTTTCAAACCAATTATTTTAATTCCAACTTTAATTTAAATAGGCATTTTTTACAAAGAGTATGAGTATGAAATATAATGTCAAATCATTTAACTAATGAATTTGTATCAGTCCATCCAATATAATAACTCATTCTTTGGATGATTTATGATTGAAAAATGCTTGTGCCATTATTTATAAATTTTTAGTGATTTTTTTTACCATGTTCTCTGATATTTGCTAAGTGTATTGAGAAAGCAAACAGCTATGAAAGTGCCTCGGACAGGCAATTAAAACTTTCAAATGCACTGCTTTTTGTTTTATAAACTTCTGCTCTAATAAAAATATATTGGTCTTACAGTACAGAAGGCTACTCTTTTTAACTTTGTGAATTTCCTTTCCAGATAGGTAAATTTATGATGTTTGTACCACAGACTTACTGTCACCCCAAATGAGTAAATGAATAATATAATGGATCATTCATTTAAAGCTTACAGAGTGAGAGGCACTCTGTTAGATGTAAAGTGTTCAGTCCTAGTACAGATAGAAGTTCTGAGTTATCTTTACACTCACTAGGAGTGCAGCAAAACCCAGAGAAATGAACAACAACAAAGAGAAGTTATTTAACTCAAATTCTAGTTCTTCCTTGCTTTGGAAAGATATCTTCATTTTCTGGGTGTATTGCTGCTGTCATTTTTCAGATGAAAATGTTGAGTACAGTGACCTACTTGAAGTTCTTGGGATATTCAAGGTAGTTACATTTAAAATTGTGTTTTGTTGGCTGGAACAGTGATTTGCTTTCAAAGAATAGAGTATGAAAGAGAAAATGTTATTTTCAAGTACAGAAAACTGACCAAAATCCATCTTAACCAAGTGACCCATGTGACATTATCAGACATATTGGACATCACCTAATAATCATATTAGAGAAGGACCTCAGTATTGTTCCCCAAGCCCTGGAAACCCAGTGTAAGAAAGACTCCAGAAAATTCCAAATTGAGACATATTCTGCAAAGTTGGTTCTAAAAGCTGTCAAACTCATAAGAACATGGAAACTTACTTGATTTTTAAAAACTCTTAAGATGATGAAAAACAAGGCAATTCTGAGAAACTGTCACTAATAAGAGAGACTAAGGAGACCAAACAGCTAAGAGCAGTGTTGTACCCTGGATTGGATCCTAGAACAGAGGAAGAATGTTCCTTGGAAAAATGTCCAAATCCAGATAATGTCTTTAGTTAGAAGTTATGTACCAATATTAGCTTCTTAATTTGGACAAATGTAATATGGTTATGTAAGACATTAACCTGAGGGGAAACTAACTAAAGGGTTAGTTTATGCAACTTTCTTATAAATCTAAAATTATTTCAAAATAATTTATTTTAAAATACATTGAAAAAATTAAGATGGTTTTAATCATAAGGAACTACTTGTCTCCATTTTTTCAATTTTGCAGTTTTACACTTCATTACTATTTCTCTACTTCATTTTACTATGGGGGAAATTAAATGCATGGATGTTGGATAATGCCTGAAAGCATTTTGGTTGTCAACTTGAATATGGATAGCAGGATCAAAGAATGAATGGCTATATAAAAGGTCTGTTGTGCAATCCTTTACAAGTGTGGAGCAATGACTAATATGCTAATGATATTTTAGGATAGTTTTAAGTGTATTTGATAATATACATTATAATAAGGCTATAATTGCTCAGTGTTCTTGAAAACCTTTTAGACACACAGTAGAAAGCCTCTTTGAACACCCTGTTATTATTCTTCTTTTACTAAGTTTATTGCAAATGTCACACAGTGAAGTGTGCTGAAGGCAGAGTATTGACAGCTCCCATTTATGGAGGGCTTGCCCTTGCCAGTGTTCTGACAGATGGTTTTCCCTACAAAAAGCATTTCAATGATATTTGAAATATAAACATTTGGGGGATAATATTACAATTGTTTATTCTTTGTGGAAAAGTTGTTAGAACTCCCTACATTGAACTGAAATGATGAATAGGATTAGTATCTTTGATGTTCATTAACTTCAAATGTAAATTGTCCTGATTTTATTTTAAGAACATTTTGCTACAATTTCTAAGGTTTCTATCCAGCCTTTGTGAACAGCAAGTATCATAGGAAGAAGGCAGAAGAAATAAACAAATTTGATGGACAAACATAATGTATTAGATAATTTTTCAAAAGCAGCCTATCATCAAAAGACATGCAAAATTAGGTTTGTGTTTAAATGGAAACTGTAACATAACAAAATTATATATATACATATAAAAGTTATACATATTATATACATATGTTATGCAAAAAATATATACCTATTATATAAAATTATCTACATTATATAATTATATAATATTTTTATATATACTTTCAATATTATATATTTTATAACATTATATTATATATAATAATATCTAATATTATAAAAGTTACCTAAAGCAGCCAAAACAATTTTGAAAAAAGAAAAATAAAGATGTAATTAGCACCACAAAAATATTTATTTTTAATAATGTATTTATAATATTATATATTATTATATACTAATATTTACATGGTATATAATATATATGTTATATATAATTATATAAATATATTTGTGGGGGGGTACAAGCACTTGAACTCAGGAGCACATGGCCACTGAGCCACATCCCCAGCCCTATTTTATATTTTATTTAGAGACAGTGTCTCACTGAGTTGAGTAGTCCCTTGCTTTTGCTGAGGCTGGTTTTGAACTCAAGATCCTCTTCCCTCAGCCTCCTGAAGTGCTGGCAGATATTATATATATTTTTAAACACCAATCAAATTTATAAAGATGCTCTATGTTGTTTCTAACCCTCTTTATCCTCTTAGCTATAGGTAGTCACTCTAATATAGTCTTAATATATTTTATAAGTAGCTCAATGATTACAATACTAGTTTCTATATTTTCATAAATATATGCATATTAAGTAGTATGCATGTATACTTTGTATCTTCCATGTATATACTAAAGTGATTTTCATGTATTAAGCAATTAATAAATATAAGTATAGAAATTAACACAGTTTGAAAATTTTCTGTTACCTGAATTAGCTCCTCCAGTGACAGTGTTCCTGAGATTAAATGGAACAAATCAAAACAAGATCTGAAACTGAGAATCAGGAGATGATGAGGGGAGTCTTGGGTAATCTACCAACTTTCAATAGACATGCAAACTTACAAAATCCAAAGGTAAAGTAATGTGACCTAAACTGAAAGCCACACAGGACATATGCCTCTGTTCTCATCTTCTTTGTGGATGCTTAGCCATTTCTAGGCTATTGTCTTTCCTTGTTTCATTCATTCCTTTATCAAGCATTTGCTTATGGCTTACATGGCAAGTCACTTAGCATTAGACATGCAAATGACAATATAAGAATTAATATTAAAACAGTTACTAAAAACTCAACATGATCACATAAAACAGCAATTCATTTTCTTCATTTTGTTGAGCTTTTCAAACTCTGGAGAAGGTAAAAATATGCCAGTGCAGGAAAATACTCTTAAGTTCCTTAATAGATACCATCTAAAAAACTAAGAACTTATTATAATTCAAATAGAAAAAGGCCAACAATAAAATAAAATTAGTATTATCATTTGAGGTGTTTTTCTGTAAGTGTCATACAATAGTCACTTGCATACATTCTTCACAAAAAATCTTGCATTTGCAATGTGAAAAAGCATGGAAATGGTACAAAAGAATATTTCTTCTAATCATTGCTCTTTAATTTTATTTTGGATAAGAATAGTTTTAAACAAGTGGTGCTGGACATTAGGTAGTCATATATAAATATAGTGAATCTCTTTCCACGGATCATAGACCTATTTTTAAAATTGAATTGTAAATTAAATTATTTATTAGAATTGAATTGTTCATAAGAAACAACTCAATTTAAAAATTGGCACAGGAAGGACTTGAGATGTAGCTCAGTGGTAAAGTACTTGCCTAGCATGCATAAGGCCCTGGGTTCAATCCCCAGCACTACAACCCCACACTCCACAATGGGCAAGAGATATGAACAAAAAGAGTACAAATGGCAAAGAAGCAGTAAAAAGATGTTCCACAATGTTAAACATTAGGGAAATATATGCTGAACTCAATGATATACCACTGTACTCATGTTAGGTTGACTAGAATAAAACTAGTAAAAAAAATAACCAAGTGTTAATGAGGCTGATGTGTGCAGCAGGATTTTCCAAATGGAGTAACTAGAATTCTCCAAATATTGCTAATGAGAAGGGAAATGGAAAGCAGTGGGGTAGCTTGTAGTATAATTAAATACACACTGATGTAACTCATCCTTCCCATTCCTAGAGACTTATTCAAGTGAAATGAGACCTAAGATCACAGAAAATCCATTAGTGGATGTGTATAAACCTTTGTTTGTAATAGCTCAAAACTGAAAGTAATACAATGTTCTTTGGTTGGTAAATTAATGAATTAACTGTTTTATTCATACAAAAGAATGCTATTCAACAATAGAAAAATACAAACTATCCATATCACATGGATGAATTTCAAGTGTTTTATGCTAAGGAAGAAGGCAGACTAGAAGCATAAATTCAGTATGACTATTTTTACACTCCAATCTGGATTAGGAAAAGAAATCTGATCGATAGTTTCCGGGATTTGTGAATTTAAAACAAGTAGGTATCAGCACAAGCACAGATAGTAAAGATTTAATAGAATTTTAAGCAATAAGTAACATTAGTTAAATATTCATCATTTGGATCTAT
This sequence comes from Urocitellus parryii, assembly GCF_045843805.1. NCBI lineage: Eukaryota > Metazoa > Chordata > Mammalia > Rodentia > Sciuridae > Urocitellus > Urocitellus parryii. Next base: position 105,412,157 of record NC_135531.1, read on the forward strand.
TGTAGAATTATTAAATCAAAATGATGGGGCCATCTAGATAGTATTGTTTGGGCTAATTGCACAGTATTTAAATTAATGTTTTTGGTTCAGTGGTCATATTTTAAAAGAGGCATAGAAAATGTTCACAATTTTCCAAAGTTGCATATTATTTCATATTTAGAATATCAGAAATAAATAAGGAATAATTGATCTTAAAAAATGAAGAAGGGGTAGAGAGAGAAAAGGGGAGGGGAGGGGAGGGGAGGGGGGATAGTAGAGAATAGGACAGACAGCAGAATACATCAGACACTAGAAAGGCAATATGTCAATCAATGGAAGGGTAACTGATGTGATACAGCAATCTGTATACGGGGTAAAATTGGGAGTTCATAACCCACTTGAATCAAACAGTGAAATATGATGTATTAAGAACTATTTAATGTTTTGAACGACCAACAATAAAAAAATAAAATAAAATAAATGAGAATAAGAAGGAGGAGAAGGAGAAGAAGAAAATACAACTGCCATGAAAAAGCACCACTTGGTACACTTTGTTTCCCAGAAGAGTACAGACACAGTGTTGAAATTACATTGATGTAGAGTTGGACCCTAAATAAAGGAAATGTTCTAAGAATTGTAGGACTGCCAAAGGAAGTAGTAGTATCTTATATCTGAGTACCTTTGAGCAAAACTTAAGTGACCATCTGATAGAATGTTTTAAAAGAGAGTTTATTGATGTGTAATTCAGCTATATTATTTTGGGGGCTATGGTCGTGGACATAATCATTCATGCAACCCTTATTAATATATAGAACACCAATATTAAGGCAGGGATCATGAAAATGTTGGAGATAGAAATGAATTCATCACTCAGTCTCCCAGCAGAATTTTTCTAAATATAATGGAGGAAAGAGGCTTCCATACACATGATTATAATACAGTAATGGTAAAACTACATAAAGATTTATGTGCCAAGACTATTGAGAACAATGAAGAAGATGAAATTATCTAACACTCCCATTCTTCTTTCCCCAGGGTAAGAGATCATTTCACAACAGAAGACACATGAGTTAAATACGTGAAGGGAGAGTTGAAATTTGCTAGGTGAGGATGAAGTGATGGGCCTTTAAAGCAAAGAGAACAGCTTATGCTTTTTATATAGCCATGGAAAATAGATAAGGATGTTTCTAAACCTCAAGCAAGTATTGTACTGTAGCTAGAACAGTGGCCTACAAATCTGATTTGCATACTGCTGGCAGAATATTTACACTTGAAAAACATAAGTGCAGATGGTAAATATTAACAGAAGATCCTCAACTCTCTAGATTTGTTTTAGTAAAACTAATGTGCATTTTTTTAAGGCCCAGTAGGGGACTGAAATTTAGAGCATCAGGACCTACATTGGGATACTCTAAATTCTAATGTGTTGTGTAGTTGGCAGAGAGAATGATATCTGCTTTAATATCAAAGCCTTGCAGTTTGTCTTTTCAGATTTTCTAAAAATGTGTCAATTCTGAGAAAGAGAATTAGTAAGAAACACTGAATCCAACAGAAAATATTTTTTTCTCTGGATGAAATGTTTACAGCTAGGTAATATGACTTACACCTATACCTTAGAATAAGATTTCTCAAGACTTGTAAATACCTACACTCTGAGAAACAAGCATTTGTTACATTCTCTACAAGAGAAAATGCTTAGAGAAACTAATACATGGATGTCTTAAAGGTTTTGCAAAATATTAATGAAGTTAAAAACTTTCTTTTGACAACCCAATGTTACATTTTCAAAGGAAACTTATCAAAGAATCTAATTAATGCTTAAAATATTCTCTAAATTTTATTCAGATTCATTGAGGAAAGAGTTTCATTACTGTTTGCCAGGAGATTTAAAGCTATAAATAAAGTCATTATCATTTTTCATTCAAATGAAAGGTTCCTGTTCATTATTACTTGTCAAAGACTTCCTGTTCATTTACTTCTTCAACTCAAATGCATATGTGATATAAATTAGTGTTACCTGAACATTGCAAAATTACTTTAAATAATAATCTGTAAAGTCATTAAGAGAGCTTGACACCCTCATATACCAGTGGTCCAGTACCTTCTATTCTTTGGCTATTATTTTCAACAATTAGACTAAATTTCATTTTGAAGAACGGGAAAATCTTTGTAAATATACTTGTAAGACAAAAATGTTCCCAAAATTCAATTAAAGAAATAATAAGTGTAGAAATTCTGTCCTATTTAATTATGAGTAAGTCCTCCTTCTTGCATATCATATAATGTGTTAATGCTGTTCAAATATGCTCATAATCTTAATGGCTTTTAACCATGAAATGCTATTTCAAAATCTAACTATGGTTAATAATGCTTAAGTGTCTGTAACTAGCCTATATGGCATGTCTATATATGGTCCTTCTGAATAACTAAAGCATTGAACTTGAGGCTGAATGTGGGAGCTCTCTATTCATAGTGAGAGAAAAAGAAATATTCTACAATGCACAAGTTGTTTTCCACAGTTTCACTTCATAAACCATGTGTTTTCAAATGAAAGCACAGCAAGCAAAATTAATTATCATTTAGTAGTCTTGGAAAAAAGTTTTGGATAACTTCCAAGAAACTGAAAAATTAATTCACTCTAATGACAAAATAATCACCATTTTTCAGGTTACATACCTTCAGGGTTTTTTTCTTGCATTTAACATAATTGAAGGAAGTCTAATCAAATTTTCAACTATTAAAAATAATTTACATGATAGATCAAAATGTGATGATTGTCACATACCATCTACTATATAAGTATAAAGTTCTTCAGCTTATGTATCTGTAGAAAAAACATAATGCAATCCATATATTTAAAGGATATTCTTCTTTATAACTTATTAAGGTTAAATTAGATACTTGGAATCAAACTGTCCGTCATATTTTTAGTATTAATTAATTAATCTAGTTTCAATTCACAAATAAAATAGAATGTATTTGTCTGCTGTCTTGAAATATGTATATGTTATAGGAAAGCTTGGTGGAGTAATTAATTCATGAATTCCCTCACATACTTTTACTTATTTATTTATTTATTTATTTATTTATTTATTTATTTATTTTTGTGGTCTGGAGATAGAACCCAGAGCCTTATGCATACAAGGCAAGGACTCTAGCAACCAAGCTGTATTCCTAGCTCCTACTTTTTTGTTTGTTTGTTTGTTTTTGTGGTGAAGACAGGTGAAATGTATTCTCTTATCAACTTTCAAGAATACAATGGCTTACAAATGTCTTCCCTGATATAAGGAGGGTCACTCAAAACGGGGTAGGGAGGAAGAGCATAAGAAGATTACCACTAAATAGGGAAGAGAGGTGGGAGGGAAAAGGAGGAAGAAGGGGAATTGCACAGAAGATGGAAGGAGACTCTCATCGTTATACAGAATACATGTATGACAATGTGAGGGGAAGAAAAAGAAGTGTGTCACATTAGATTGGGTAGAGACAAGTGATGGGAGGGGAGGGGAGGGGAGGGGGAAAGGAAGGACAGCAGAATAAAATAGACATTATTATTGCTGTGTGTATATACGTAACTGCATGACCAATGTGATTCTGCAACCTGTACGCTCAGAAAAAAGAGGAATTATACCCCATCTGATTCAAATGTACGATATGTCAAATCACTGTACTGTCATGTGTAACTAATTAAAACAAATTTAAAAAAAGAATACAATGGCTTATTATTAACTATAATCTCATGATGGGTGATTGATCTGCATAGTTTATTTATCCTGGGAGTGTAGCCTTTGATCAACATCTCTCATTTTACCAGCCCCTCCTCCCACACCTGCAATCCTTGCAACTACTATTCTCCTTCCTTTTTCTATGAGTTTGACTTTTTTAGATTCCTCATATAAGCAAGGTACTTGACTTTCTGTTCCTGGTTTATTTCACTTAACATAATGTCCTCCAGGTTCTTCCATGTTGTCACAAATGACAGGATTTTCTTCTTTTCCAAAATTATTTCATTGTATATATGTACCATAGTCATCCATTGATGGACACATAGGTTGATTCTTGCCTACAGTGATGAATGTGGAAATGCAGATATCTCTTAGATATACTGATTACATTCCCTTTAGACACAGACTCAGAATTGGGATTTCTGGATCATATGGTATTTCTATTTTTAAATTTTTGAAAAATCTCTACACTGTTTTACAGAGTAATCATACTACTTTACACCCCAACAATAGTGTATGCGGCTTCCCTATTCTCCACATCCTAACACTAGCTACCATTTGTCCATTTGATAATGGTTATTCCAATAGGTAAGAGATAAAATCCCACTGCATTTCTGATAATTGCAGATGTTGAGCTTTTTAAAAAATATTTTTATATTGTTATATTTTTATATATTTTTAATTTTTATATTTATTTATATTTATTTTATATCCTTTCTTTTGAGAACTATCTGCTCACTTCCTTTGCTCATCTCTGATATATTTTTTTTTAACTATTGAGTTGTTTGAGTTCTTCAAATATTTTGGATGTTCACCTTTTATCAAATGTATGGTTTGCAAATATTTTCTCCTATTTTGTAGGCTGTCTTTTCACTATGTTGATTGTATCCTTTGCCAGTCAGAAGTTTTTTGATTGATATAATACTGTTTATTCAATTTTGTTGTGTGAGCTTTTAGGGTCATATTAAAAAATATATTCCATAGTGATGTCATGGAGCTTTTCCTGTATGTTCTCTTTCAGTAGTTTTATAGTTTCAGGTTCTAAATATTCATTTTAAATCTTTAATCCATTTTTGCATTTGGTGAAAGTTCAGTTTTGCATTTGGTGAGTGACAGGGTCTAATCTTATTTTCCTGCATATTTTTCCTGTTTTTTCAATACCATTCATTACATTATTTATTGTATGTTCTTGACATTTAGGACAAAAATAATCAATTATAAGCAATGACTTCCTGAATAAGACTCAAATAGCTGAGGAAATAACAAAAATTACAAATGGGATGGCAGCAAATTTCAAAGCTTCTGCACATCAAAGGAAAGAACAGAGTAAAGAGACAACCTGCAAAACAGGAGAAAATCTTTGCCAGCTATTCTTTGGACAGAGGATGAATATTCAGATTATAAAAACAATTCAAAACTTAATACACACCTTAATTCAAATTACCTAATCAATAAATGGGCAAGTGAACTGAATAGACACTTCTCCAAAGAGGAAGCGTAAATGATCAATAATGTATGAAAAAAAAATGTTTAACACTTTTAGTCATCAGGAAAATGCAAATCAAAACTACTTTGAGATGTTTTCGCACCCAGATCAGAATGACTATCATCAAAAATATAAAAATCAATAAATGCTGACAATGATGAGGGGGAAAAGAGAAACCTTTTACACTGTTGGTGGGAATATAAATTAATGCAGCCACTAAAGCAATCAGTATGAAGTTTCCTCAAAAATCGAAAAGTGGAACTATCATATGATCCAGCTATAGCACTCATTGGTATAAATTTATAAAATTAGCATTTTATAAATATGCCTACATACCCATATTCCTTGCCTCATAATTCATGTTAGCCAAAGATATAGAATCAGCCTAGGTACTCTTCAAAGGATAATGGGATAAAGAAAATGTTGTATATATATATATACAAAAATGACTATTATTCACTCATAAAGAAGAACAAAACCGTGTCATATTCAGGAAAATGAATGGAACTAGAAATTATAATGTTAAATGAAATGCGCCAAACTCAGAAAGAAAAGTATTGTGTTTTCTCTCATATATGGAATCTGGAGGAGAGTCTATAAGAAAGTAGCAGGAAGACTGCTAGAGAAGTGGAAGGAGCTTAGGGGAGGGAAAAAGGAGAAAAAAGGAAAGAAATAGAGGAGTATGATCAAAGCATATAATGTACATATACATACATCCCACTAATACAAATCAGCTGATTATAAGAGATTGGGCTTACTCTAGGTCCTCTGCTCTTATTACTGGTCAGAACCATGCTGTTTTGTTTTATCTATGTATTTATTTGTCTATCTATCTAGATATCTACCTATTTATTGGTTTTGTATGTGTGTGTTGGCGGGAAGTGCTGGGGATTGAACCCAGGGCCTTGTGCATGCAAGGCAAGCACTCTACTAACTGAGATATATCACCAGCCTCCCATTGTATATTAATGACTAGAGCTTTGTAGTACATTTGATGTCAAGGAGTATGATATCTCTAGCTTTATTCTTTTTAAAAAATCTTTGCTTTATTTATTTATTTTTTTTAATGTGGTGCTGAGGATGAAACCCAGTGCCTCATATGTATAAGACATGCACTCAACCACGGAGCTACAACCTCAGTCCCTCCAGCTTTATTCTAATTCTTCTTGGATATTCAAGGATTTTTGTGAATCCAAAAGAATTTTATTATCATTTTTTTCTGTAAAAAAATGGCCTTTGAAATGATTGCACTGGATCTACAGGCTGCTTTGGATGGATAATATGGTCATTTAAAAATATTAATCCTTCCAATCTGTGACCACAAGATGCCTTTCCTTTTATTTCAGCATATATAATTTCTTTCATCTATGTTTCTTAGTTTTAGTGTACAGATTAAATTTGTTCCTAAGGTTTTTTTTATTGTGGTTTTATTTTTTTGTTTGGGGTGTAGATATTATAAATGGGATTGTTTACTTAATTTCCTTGTGGATAGTTTCTTGTTATTGTATGGATATGTAGCTGATTTTTGCATACTGATTTTGTATCCTATGACTTCACTGAATGTCTTTATTAATTTTGCCAATTATTTTTTGGTGGAATCTTAGGGTTTCCTATATATAAAGCTATGTTATCTGGGAACAGGGACAATCCAACTTCTTTTTCATGTTGGATACTTTTTGTTTCTTTCTCTTGCCTAATTTTTCTGGCAAGGACTTATTGTGCTGTATTGAATAGAAATGGTAAGAGTAGGCACCCTTGTCATTCCCTGATCTTAAAGGAAAAGATTTCTAGTTTGAGAATTGTGTTTCCATTGAGAATTATCTATAAAATTGTCATACAAAGTTTTTATTGTTCTGAGGGACATTTCTTCCATATATAACCTGAGAGCTTTCACCATGAGCAAATGCTGAATTTGTTTCAAATATTTTTATGCATCTATCACAGTTATCATATTCCTTTGTCCCTTTATTTTTGTTATTGCAGTGTGTCACATTTATAAATCTGTGTATGTTGGACTTTCCTTGTATGCCTAGTATGAATCATATTTGGTCATGGCGAATAATCATTTTAATATGCTGTTGAATTCAGTTTGCTATATTTTGTTAGATGTTATTATCACATTTGTCTTTCAAGGATATTAGCCTATAGTTTTTTTTTTCCTTATAGTGTCCTTGTCTGGATTTGGTATTAGGGAAATGCTGGTCTCACAAAAAGATTTTAGAAGTATTTCTCACTTTCCAGTATTTTGGAGGAGTATGAGAAGGATTGTTATTAGTTGTTTAAATGTTTGGTAGACTTCAGTCATGAAGCAATTGGGTACTGAAATTTTCTTTGAGATTATTATTTATTCATTCTCTTATTCATTCTTGATCTGTTCAGATTTCCTGTTTTTCTTGCTTCTGTCTTGGCATGTTTTATATGTCTAATAATTTGTCTGTTTCTTCTAGATTATGCAATTTGTTGGCATGTAAATTGTGATTACTATTCTTTTATGACCCTTTGGTTTCTATGGCATATCTCCTCTTTAATTTCTGATTTTATTTATTTGAGATTTTTATCTGTTTTTCTTGATTGGTCAGTAAAATGTTCCCCATTATACTTATCTTTTAAAAAAACCCAGCTCAGTTTCATTGATCTTTTCTGTTATTTTCCATGTCTTTATCTTATTATTTTCTACTCTGTTTTTCCTTCCTTTGGTTACCAATATATGTTGTTTTCATATACATTCTACCATGTCCTATGGTCTATCTGTAATTCTAGTTCAGTGAAGAATAATTATTTTAACTCTTAAATGCTTTGGTGACATGAAACGAAGAAAATAAATTTCAATGTTTAAGCATATTTTGTAGGAGAGCCACAAAAATTGAGTGAGGTCAGCCTGGCCATGGGGTAAGGAAAAGTAAAGGAGATAATTAATAATAACCATTCTATGCATAACTAAGAAAGACATAAATTTAAATGGTGACATAAACTAGAATCATGGGAGACAAATTACAATGGAAAGCTGCGGGTTGGGGTATTTTGCAAAGAAAAAAGAATAGTGTTATCAAATGCTTCTATGAGAAAAGGAAGGAAATTAAGCTGTATTGTATATCTTATATTGAATTTAGCAACAAGGTAACTATTGCCAATTGGTTTGTTGTTATTATTGTTTTGGCATTATAGGGCTCTATTAATTTGCTAAGGAACTTTAAAAAGTCTTTTCTTGCTAGGAAAGCAAAATACCTGAGCATTTGTTCCCCAAAACACAAAGAAAGGGGTTCAATATAAGAATTAATCGGTATTTACTTTTACATGAGTCTTACATCATTCTGTCTGTGTATTATGTACAGCTTCTATAACAGAAAATATTGCTTTAGTTTAAAGCAGTATGACCAATGAACATCTCTGTTCAATGAATATTTTTATACTAAGCCATGGTTAGAACTCTCAGTTCCAGTCTTGTCTAATAATGGTTTATGTTCACCATTGTCTTTGTCTAATTTCAATAACATCATTTCAGTGAGGGAAAAAATAAGTGTTTTCCTGGTTATTAAGGAAATGGTGAAATTTGTCACCATGTTTTAGTCAGATAGAAAAAAATCATTTTAATTTATGTACCTATTTTAGTGGCGGAGAAATATGACAGAATGATCAATAAAATATCTTCAATGTGGCTATTATGGTTTGGATGTTAGGTGTTCCCCAAAAACTCACACATGAGGCAATACAAGGTTTAGAAGATAAATGATTGGGTTGTGAGAGTCTTAACCCAATCAATGAGTAACTGATAGGGATTAATTGAGTAATAACTGAAGATGGGTAGGGTATGGATGGAGGAGGTGGGCATTGGGGGCATGGCTTTGGGATATATATTTTGCATCTGGCAAGTGGATTCTCTCTCTCTCTCTCTCTCTCTCTCTCTCTCTCTCTCTCTCTGCTTGCTGATCATTATGTGAGCCATTTCCATCTTCCACATTCTTCTGCCATGTTTTGCTTCACCTGGAACTTGAGGAATGGAGCTAGATCTCTATGGACTGAGTCCTCTGAAACCATGAACCATCAAATAAACTTTTCCTCCCCTAAATTGTTTTTATCAGATCTTGTAGTCACAGCAATAAAAAAGCTGACTAAAACAGTGGCCTAATAAAATTCTATAGGGTTCAAGGACATACAAATAAAACAAGCAAAGCAAAAAGCTACATAAGGCCTTCAATTCTTAAACGCTTCTATGTGAATTTTGTGTATTTATATATATATATATATATATATATATATATATATATATATATGTATTTATTTATTAAATACTCTGATATTAGTGTATATTAGAAAATCTAGTTTGAAAGAATGAAATAAACAGACATAGAAACTATTGATATTTTTAATAATATGGAGCTGAATATATTATAAATTTGACTGATAAAAAAGCATGTGTGTGTGGGCTGGGGATGTGGCTCAAGTGGTAGCGAACTTGCCTGGCATGCTTGCGGCCCGGGTTCGATCCTCAACACCATATACCAACAAAGATGTTGTGTCCGCCAAGAACTAAAAAATAAATATTAAAAATTCTCTCTCTCTCTCTTTCTCTCTCTCCTCTCTCACTCTCTCTTAAAAAAGCATGTGTGTGTGTGTAGGTAGACTTTAATGAAGATATAAAATAGTAGCCTATTTCTTTCTCCCCAGTTATTTGGTGCACAAATATGCATTACTTGTTAGCATGTTGAAAAAGCTTTATTTTTAAATTTGAGAAATTGAATTGCAATTTTTCAGGACCTACATTTCTAGACAGACTATGAACAGAACAAAATAGCACAAGTTCAAGGCTATCAGAGGAATTTCTTTGGAATTTAACTGATAATTTAGAGCAGAGGTTTCTGCTGAAAAGATAACTTTTGCTTGGGCTGCAATATAATTTTACCAAATTTTTAACATGTGCGCCTTGAGATCAGGCATGTGCTCTAAAGTTTGATGAAGCATTCTACTATGTCCTATAGTCTATCGCTTAGGCAGTACTCTCATTTGGCAGTCCAACCCTGAAGGTTCTGAGTTATTCATCCCTAATTTAGAACTCTCTTCTTGCTATGCTAGGTAAAATTTAGGTCAAAGGCAGAAGATTTTAGCCTTCAAACAGATGACTTACAAATTCTGTTTCTTATTTGTAGTCTATCCTAGGTTTGGGTATTCCAGAGTAAAAGTGATTTGATAAGACTGAAAACTATTGATGTGGATGTGCAATTTGTTTAGTAGAAGTTACTAACAATGATTTTCTGGTTGTCAAGGTCCATCCCTTACTCCAAGCGTTGGGTACTTGGGTTAAAAGCCAAGGGCCACTGACATATCAACAACATGGCTTGGTATCACCAGGGGTTACTAAGCTGTCAGCACTAGATAGCACTTCACTAGGTGGCATCTAGAGTAGAAACTGATCAGTTCTGTGTCTGTAAATTTTTTTAAATAAAGTTTTTATTTTAGAATAATTTTAGATTTACAGAAAAGTTCAGCTGACAGTGCAGATAGTTACTATATTCTACATGATTGATTTCCCCCATTAATAGCATCTTACATTAGTGTGATGCATTTTTCAAAATTATTGAGCAATCAATAAATTATGATGAACTTAAATTCATACTTCACCTGGATTTCCTTAGTTTTTATCCACTATCTTTTTACTGCTCCAGGATCCCTTCCAAGTTACTACTTTAATTGAGTTACTATTGTAGTTTAATCAAGAGGCTCATGTGTTGAAGTCTTGTTCATAGCTGGTGGCACTAGGGACCTGGTGGAAACTCTAGTAGGAGATGGGGCCTACTTGGGAGAGGTGGGTCACTGGAGACTTTCCTTTGAAGGATATATTATGACCCTAGGCCCTTTCTCCCACTCTACTTATGGGCCACCATGAGGTGAGCAGCATTCCTCCCCAATGCTTCCACCATGATGGACTATAGGCCTTAAAGCCCTAGACAAGAAACAATGAGCTCATGTCTCTAAAAATTACGAGCCAAAATAAATCTTTCATTCTTTTAAGGTGTTTATCTCAGTAATTTTGTTACAGAAATGGAAAGCTAATACAGTTGCTCTCTCTTCTTAGGCTCTCACTGGCTGTAACTGCCAGTTTCTCAGACTTTCCTTGTTTTTGATGACCTTGACAGTTATAAGGAGTACTGGTGAGATATTTTTCAGAATGTCCTTCAATCAGGATTCTATGAGCATTTTTCATGATTAGACTGGAGTTATTGTATTTGGAAGGAAACCACCAAAGGAAAGGGCCATTTCATTACATTATATCACATCATACATACTATCAACATAATTTACTACTGTTGATTTTGAATTTGATCACCAGGAAAAGGATGATTTTGTCAGTTTTCTCAAGTTAAAAGTTACTGTTTTTCTTTCTGGTTTTATACTGTACTCTTTGGAAGGTGGTCACAGCATGCTGTCCAAAGCTCATTGGGAATTCTTTCACCTTCTTAAGGGTTAAGCAACTATGTAAGTTATTTAGAATTCTTCTCAGGTGAGATTTCTTGATTATCCCCCACTTATTGATTTATTCAATTATTTGTTTCTATCAGTATGGACTCATGAATACTTATTTTATACTTTGGGCTGTAATACAGTACTGAGATTTCTGCAAATTTCTGCAGCTTTGGCTATTGGGCTCTTTGTTAGTTGGTGCCTTCATTTATACATACCTGTATCATTGTGTGCTCCCCCTCCCCCAGCAATCTTTTAATCTTTGGCAATACAAAATACTCCAGGATCATTTTGTAAATTTCTTGTCCCAAGTAAATTGTAATGAATGACTCTCAGGTATGTGTTTAGGAGAAGCCTCAAATTATGGAATCTGCTAATGTGCGAGCTACAAATATTCCACCACGGTCAGTTCCAAGTTGCCAACATAAAGTTATTGATTAAAGAGTTGGGAAGATATGCACAATAGCTCACCAGTGTGGACACTTTCTACCACAGATCAGCAGTGGGCATAAAAAAGCTCAAGAATTTAGATCGTATAAAATGAGCTGGAAAATTAGAAAGTTATTTTGCTTTTATTATTTATTCCATTTATGTTTTATATATAATTTCTTATAAGTTTATAGAGTTTGATTTTTTAATAATAGTTGTGTTTTAAAACTGGCTAATGAAATTCCTGGAAATTTAACAATTGCCTCCTGTTACTCAGTGGTGGCATAATACTGAACTGCATATTGATCAAATAGACACATTTTCACTGTAGTTATGATCATGTGTATGAAGAAGAAGAAAAAGGAGAAGGACAAGAAACTGTTTTGAGATGTTTGCATTACCAGAGATGTACAAATATTCCATATGCATATTTTTAATTTCAAAAACAAACCCTCTATCCAAGTTGAAATAAGGTTGAATAACTCCAATGCCAAAGAATTATTGCCATAAAGTGTAAAATGGATAATCTTTATTAATATAGTGTATATTTTTCCTTTAGAAAATTATTCCCTTTCGTACTTTCTCCCTACATGTCAAATTTCTAACACATAAAAGCAGGACAAATATTTTATTTCTACTTTAATATTTTGAAAATGTATTAGCTCCACTGACACTTGTTAAAAAATGTAATCCCTAGAAGAAGAAAAAAGTGATTACTGACTTTTATAGATCATTAAAGGAAGAGAATGGAGATATAGAATACATGTAAACTGACACCAGAAAGCAAACAGAATAAAGTGGTTAAAGTCAGTTTTAATTAGTGGCAACCAACAGCACAGATTATCATAATAGATGCCATTGTGAAGGTAAAGCAATCATTAATAACTTAAAAATAATATTCCATGCAGTATTTTACTCTTGAAGCTTTGGTGAGATTTGTTGGAGCTAGCATTTTGGATGGGGTTAATACACACCACATCATATTAAAAAAAAAAAAAAACTAAAGATGGTGAAACCATCTGGAGTCTGTGCAATTTTAAGCAAAATGTAATAGGTTGTTTGTAAGATTACTGGCATAAAAATTATCAAACTGTTTACTCTCCACATAAAACATTTTAAGAAAACAAATTTCCTCCTTAATTCCCTTATGTCTATGCTGTGCTAACTGCACAATAAGTCACTTTTGAAGATAAACAAATGATAAAACTTTGATCTGTGAATGTTGAAAAGCCAGTGGTGCCTGAGAATAACTCCAAAGACAATGATGCCCTAGTGTAGCATATCCTGAGGACAGTTTACAACAAGGTGAGCACTCTCAGAGCTCCCATTCCAAAATACAACCCTTGATTTCCATTCTCAGTGAAGAGGATTTATTTGGAGAAATTATCTCTTTTCTTTATTAATAAATTTTATATTAAAATATCCATTTTTCTTTATGAAAATTAATGAATTATCAAACACATTTGTAATTTTACTTAATTAATTAATTTGCAGCACTGAGGATTGAACGCCAGGGCCTTCTACCATTGCACTACATTCAACTTTTTTAAATTTTTATTTTGAGACAGGGTCCCCCTAAATTGCTAAGACTGGCCTTGAACTTGCAATCCTCCTGCCTCAGCCTCCAGAGTTGCTGAAATTTACAAGCATTTGCCACCAGGTCTGGCTATATTTGTGATTTTAAAAGTGTGATCATTTGGAATCTTTAATCTCCATCTTAAGATACTTTCTATCAACAATCCCTTGAATGGTCTAATTTGAGTATGACAAGTGACACATTCTGAAATGACAATATTTTAAATATCTTTGGTTAATCAAAATATATTGGTAAAATTACTTTCTATTGTTTGTTTTATTCTTAAATATGGTCTAAAGCATTTAAAATTACAAGTGTAGTATGTTTTGTAATTTGACTAGAAATATTGTAAGCCATGCCCACTCAGACCATAGCCCAGAAAGGGAAGCGAGAGTTTTAATAGTAGGAAAAAAGAGGTGGGAAATTGACATCTCTGAGGTGGGTATCCCTCTTGAGAAGAGGATGTTTTTTCCAGCACAATTATTTTGGAATAAAAAGGTTAAGCTTTAAATTTTGTATCTTCCACTTAAGAGGATTTTTGACACTGGATAATTATTTAACCTTTTTAATTGTTCTCTTTTGTAAAACGATGATAATGATACAATTTCTTCCTAGGATATTATGAGGAATAAATGAAATAATAGCTACATAAAAGCACCCAGATTGCTTCCGTGGCAACAGTAGATAGAAAATAAATGTTAGCTATGTTGCTGGAATTTTGATTTTGTGATTATTGACATGTATGAACTAGGTACCTAAATGGATAACATGATAATAAACGATGATAAACATTTATGGAAGAAAATTATAAAATGTATACCATATTATTTGAACACTTGTCATATTCCTGGCACTGTTTTCAATAGAGTAAAAATATTTTTAAACTGTTAAGTATGATTCCTGACAATGTTCTAGGGTAGAATAAAATCTCAGAATATTTATTTTTGAAGATGTGAGCAAAGTACTCTCATCTTTTTCAAAAGCACCTTAAAATTTTATAATCTTAAATGTTTAAATTTTGCAGATGATGACTCCCCCCAAATGTAGATATCACTTCAATAAAATTTGTTCAAAGACTTTCTTTTGAAATCAATCAACTCTTTGAAGTTAGGAAAGATTTAACAAACCAAATGTTTCTTGTTCTTATTTCAGTGAATAAGGTAACTGTATATATGCTTCTATTTTCTAATAAAGGATATAAAAATTTCTTATTAAAAATATCTATGTAATTAAACTAATTAGATGGGGAGAAATCTAGCCTTATATTTATTTTTATTCAGTAGGCATTCTTATAAAATTAGTACACAAAACTATATTCTTCTTATTAACAATTACATTTTAATAAGCTAAAATTTTAACTCAATGAGACAGATTAAAGCCTTCTAAACCCTTTGTTAAGAGAATAAAAAGTATAAATCTTGTCATTATTTTAAATTTACATTTTAATTAAGAGAGTAGATTTTAACATTCTTACCACAAAGAAACAGGTAACTGTAAAATTATGGATATGTTAATTAGCTTGACTGTGGTAATCATTTTTCAATGTACACATATATAAAACAGCATGTACAAATGAAATGCATACAATTTTATTTGTAAATATTTGTTTCAATGAAACTGGAAGGTTTTTTAAATAATTTTTTTAAAAACCCAGTATTTTTCAATGATTAAGGAGGTTTAATTTTTCAGGAAAATAATTCAGTATAAATGTGTTATAAATGGAAAAAAGACATTTAATATTTACTGATAGACTGCAAACATTATATTACAGGGCAATTTTGCTTTCACTTTGGCAAAGAAGTGAAAGTAGAAAATAGATCTTGGAAATGCCAAGAAGGTTTTATCAGCTTTTGAAGTTGCAGGCAGATACCAATCAATTTTTTCCTGATGGAATGAAGATTAAAGCTTTTAAGAAAGCCTTTTCTCTCTATAAAACCTGTAGTAGTAATACAGTTTTAAAAACTTCAGGAAGATGTAAGTGCTCTAAAAAATTATATAAGATTTAGTTCAAATTAAGATGGATTAGATAGAAGAGGGGTTTCTTCTGGTTGTTCTCATTAGTGACTGCTAAAATTAAACATTATTGATAAACATGCTTGATTGAACTATGTGTTAGAGTTTCTTTAAATCGGATGTAACTATTTATAGTCTTGTAAAGTGAAATGTTTAAAAATATTTAATTTTTATAGCAGAGGTAATAGCCAGCAGATTTAGCTTTCTAACCCAAACAAGTTGATTCCACAGAACAACTGTGTTCTTGAAATGCTTCCAATAAATTAGCTTTACTTAGAAACTGCAGAGACCCAGACTCCTGCCCAAGAAAGTCATCTCGGGAGGTCTGGAAATGGGTTCAGGAACCTACCCTTTTAACTAATGTAGTAAAGATTTTGTCTTGTTTTGCTTTTTGTTTTTAAGTGCTGACTTGACCTGTTTTGAGGTCCTGGCTAGAGGTGAGCAGCACCAGGCACCTTTAGGAGGCTACCATGAGAACCTTATCAGCTTTGCCCTCAAGCACCATCTTTGCACACAAAATCTTACTCTATCTGCCTTTCTTCAGGAGCATAGGTATGACATACACGGATGACATCCTCCTCCAAGGAATTTCATCTGACCTGCTCATTAGGCCATATGAGTTCAACATTCTTTAGTTCCTTGTGGAGTCTGGAAGCAATATATTATAATTCCCCTTTAAATTTTTTGTGTAATTTTACTGATTTTGCTAATTGAGAATCAGTCTACTTTAAGTGAAATCCCCTCCCCAACAAAAGGCCCTAATTCTATCCAAATTAAAATCAGCAGGTAGTTCCATTAGAGTATTCCTAAACACTAGCAACCTCTTCCCATGACTCCTGGAGACTGGACCTAAGATTGGATGTTTGATGTCATGGCCCTTACTGCCCTTGGAAGCAAGAGTATGACAGACCTGTGACCCTAACATATTACACATATGCAACCAAAAAAAAAAAAAAAAAGGTCATACGAGGGCACGAAAAGAAGACCTAGGGCAAAAAGTGGAGGAAGAGTCCTACTTAATCATAGAATTAGTTGAGGATAAGAGTAGATCCATAGGTTTTTTTTTTTTTTTTTTAAGAGAGAGGGAGAGAGAGAGAGAGAGAGAGAGAGAGAGAGAGAGAGAGAATTTTTTTAATATTTATTTTTTAGTTATGGGTGGACACAACATCTTTGTTTTTTATATGTGGTGCTGGGGATCGAACCCGGGCCGCACGCATGCCAGGCAAGCGCGATACCGCTTGAGCCACATCCCCAGCCCCATAGTTTTAATTTAAAAGTAAAAGTTATTTGAAGAGAGAGAGAGAAGGTCAGAGAAGATAGGTAAAAAAATACATCCAGAAGGGATTTTGAAATTGTTGAGGTAAGGACCTAAATTAATAAAATTGGGGGAACAGAAAGTGTATTAACTTTGTAGATAACATTCTCATCAATTGTATAAAAGTTGAAGTAGACATCTCTGTGAAATATTGGGTTGTCTAACATGAGAAACTATGAAGATGAAAATGATTTGTCAATACCACTTGGAAGAGTGAAGGCCCTTTCCTACGTTTCTACTTACCTGTTTAAACTTCAGGTTTCTGGAAAGAGGTTGAGGAGTTCCTGAAGTAATTATTAATTAGCTATACTGCAAACTTGGCCTTGTGAAAGTCAAACAAAATGGGATGTTATTAGAAGAGAAAACAAGGGATGATGATTTAGGCAATTCATTTTAAAACTTACTTGAGAACTTACTGATAACCACTGGAGTTATCAATTAGGAAGTCTTTGCTCACTTTGCAAAATCAGTTTTATATAAAGTGTGCCCCTCTGGCAATGGGTGGAGAATACTTGTACTTGACATTTTATAATGACTACTAATGTTTGAAGAAGTAGATGCCAGATATACGTAGGGTATACTGCCTTTTAATGAAGTTTGATAGTGCAGAAACGTTAGTTAAGGTGATAATTATAGACAAGATAAATGTCCATTTTTATCTGTTTGTTTAGGATTTATTTGCAAAAGGAGGGAAAAAGAGAGTTAAGTGTATTAAATACAGAGGAAAATTGGTAGATCTCAGAAGAAAGAATCTGTTACATAGGATTTTTAATCAAAATTTAATCTCTAGCAGAAAATCCTATTAAAACTACATGAAATAATTTGAGGAAAAAATCCAGTTATGTCCAGCTCTTAAGTCAAATTAAGAAAAAAAAATTTAGTGCAAATATAATATATAAAGGCAGAAGAATATCCTTATGAATAATAAATTTCAATTACTCTGAAGTACTGCACATAACCAATTAAATATTTCAATGGTATGTGTGAAAATCACTAGCAAAAGTAATTGAATATTTACAAAAACAAATACAATGGTAGCAACTGAGTCATCAGTTTGAATTACTAACTGAAGAGACATATTTATTGAGGTTGGTGGAGCAAACTGAACTATTTTAAAATATATTAATCCATTGCTGTTGATGAAAAACTGCATTTTTAAGGTCTGTGAAATGCTTTTTAAATAATCAGTAGTGCTATTAAATAAGAATGAAATAAAAGATGAATAGAATTTATACATGTATAGAAGGAAGAGAACTTTCCAGAGAGAGAAAAGAACCATTTAAACCAAGTTGGGAATTAGTACAGCATATTATTAGAAAAGTGAAATGAATTCTGGGAATGTAGATCAGTGGCAGAGCAATTACCTAGAAGGCAGGAGGCCTTGGGTACAATTCTCAGTACTACAAAACCCAAAATGCACAGTGAGATATTAAAGATATTAGGTGAGATAAACAGGATAGAACTAGATCAGTAATTATCAACCAGAGGTGGCAGTGGGACATTTTCTTAAAGATTCAACTTAGAGATTTCTATATTTTTATACCTAATAATGTATCAACTGTAGGATATAAAAATTAAATGGAGAAAATAATTCACAAAAATGAGTACTTTTCAGATGTCTGAATATAAGAAAATAAAATTGTAAAAAAAAAAAAACAGGACTTAGACAAACAAATATTGTTGCTCCTGTTTCTTTGTGTGAATAAATGGATAAAAAGGAGGAAACATTGTTAAGTTTGCACAGTGAAATAGAAGATTTTACTTAATAAGTAGTCTAAAGTGTGGACAATATTTCAACACAACTGGACTCTGAATACCTGGCTCACAAAACAAACAAACAAACAAACAAACAAAAACCTATCTTACAAAAGATGTAGTGACATGACCACCCAAATGAATTAATATCTGAGTTAGAAGTCAAACTGACAATCCCCAGAGAAATTTAATGAAAGACTCTCACAATTTTAGGGTGTTGGGCTAGAGGAGGCTGAGGTTGAAGATCCACAAGTTTAAAGCCAGCCTCAGCAACTTAGCGAGGCCCTAAGCAACTTAGTGAGACCCTGTCTCAAAAAATAAAAAGAGCTAGGGATTTTGCTCAGTGCTCAAGCGTCCCTAGGTTCATTCAATCCCTGGTACCAAAAATAAGCTAAATCTCTAAGGAACAGCTTAAATACACATCACTTACACTGGGGAGTACCTTATGTCGAAGGCAGGGTGCTGAGGAATTTTGACAGAAAGATAAACTTACATTTCAGGATCTTTATGTTCCTCTATATAAATAAAACAATCTTACCCACAGCCATCCCACCTTCAAAATGTGGAGGTCAAGGTGACCAACACTTTTTTTAAAAAAATCGTTCATTTGTTTGATTTTTTTTCTAATTAATGACAGTTTATGCCACTTATAATTTTTTTAAATCACATTTTTAAAACAAAACAAAATAAAAACGAACAAAATAACCATTATGTAAAGATATATTCCTTAAATTGAAAACATCTATCTTTATCTGAACACTACTACAGTCGTCCCTCAGTATCCATGGGGAACTGGTCCAGGAATCTATCATGTATATAAGATGGCATAATATTTGCATATAAGCTATGCAACCTCTTGTTGTTTGTCTTAAATCATCTCTAGATTACTTATAAGACCTAATACAATGTAAATGCTATGTAAATGCTTGTTCTACTGTATTGTTTAGGGGGAAATGATGAAAGAAAAACAGTTTTAGTACAGAAGCAATTTTCTTTCAAATATTTTTGATCTGTGGTTGGTTGAATCTATGGCGCAGAATCTGCAAATATGAAAAGTCAGCTGCATATTGTCTTTATCTCTCACTTTATTGCATGCTTGTGAAAACTTTATGGTGGGGCAACACTGGGGAATCTATGATTTAGAATAAAGCAATCTCCTTAAAGGTGGGTATCAACAATACTTTACAAAACACTAGGAATAAAGTGGGGACTGAGATAAATTATTTTTGATATCAGTCCATGCTTGCCTCCTAGAAAAGGGTACAGACATTTCTGCATGAAATAACACAGTATAATCCCCAGAGATCTTTGAATTTCTGTCAAAGAGATGCAGAGTTCTGTGATTATGAAGTGTCAGAAGATATGCTCGGGGATAATGTAGTTAGTGTTAACTCCTAAGGACCTTGCATACCAAGACATGGTGACAGAAAGGAGAATATAAAGCTGATAGGTTCTACTAAGGGAAGAACTGGATTTATTCCAGCTTCAGTATAATCATCAGTGTCTAACCCAGTATTTGATGCATTGGTCATGCACAATGTGTAATGGTTAAACTGCATCAAACTCTTGTATTAGTGCTTTCTCCTTAAGCAAAGACTGTTTCAATAAAATTATCCATAATGTGTTGTTTAAATTGCCTCTTATGATCATTGTTATTCTTTAGTGAAACAGAATACACTAGATAGAGTAGAAATGCACACATATTTCTGCTAATAAGAATATGTAATCTTCATGAAGTTTAATATGAGTATGTGAGTATTATTATGATATAAAATGTTTATTACAGATTACGAACAAGAAGTTTGAAATTGAGATATTGGATACCTGGACATTAGTTTCACCTGAAATTTTTAGAAACAGAAATGAAAGTAGTTTTATTATTCTATTAGAAGAACGAAAATATTTTCAAAATGTGCAGCTAAGCAATTTCTGCAATGGTGCATACGTATGTTATAAATCTCTCTAGAAGTATGTTAAACTACCTGAGGATGAACTATTAAATGTTTAACAATTGAATAAAAATGTTGTTATGAATTGATTTTTAGGATCACATGTGAATAATTATTAAAATAAAAATAAGGCCTGGTGTAGTGGTGCACACCTGCAATCCCAGAGGCTCTGGAGGCTAAGGCAGGAGGATATCAAGTTCAAAGCCAGCCTCAGAAACTTAGCAAAGCACTCAAAAACTCAGTGAGACCCTGTCTTTAAATAAAAAATACAAAATAGGGGTCTGGGAATGTTGCTCAATGGTCAAGTATCCCTGAGTTCAATATGAATAATTCAAAAAATATTTGCACCCAAAATATAAATAAATAAACAAAAATTTTAAAAATAAATATAAAATAAAAAATGTTAACAAAGATAGAAAAGATACATATATAAGAATTATGATATGGAACTATTAGAAATAACAATTCAAAGTTCCAAGATTCTCAACAAAGAAGACAAAGGAGACTTTATTTTTAAATTTCTTGGAGACACACACAAATACAAGCACATTTACACTTATATATACATAAACCTTAAATAAGCTTTGAAAGCACAAGAGGCTACCCTAAGCACATTCCTTCAATAACTCTTTTAGCTTCTGCTGGCGATTGGGACGGATCCAGATGCTGAAAGTACAACATGAGGCAAAGCAAATTTCCTGCACTTGTGACACTTAAATTGAGTGTTGGGGAAGGAAAAAGGGTGTCAAATAGCATGGACAATAAACAAACACATGTCTGAGATAATTCTGTGCATCAGAATTGGAGTAGATGGAGAAGTTCAAGTACAACTCAGTTCTTATTTTTTCCCTCTTTTTCTCATAAGGGGAACCATATTCAAACCAGAAAAGCTATAGAAAACATAAAGACCAAGTTATTACTCAGAAGAGATGAAGTTGCAGGTCAGAAGTAAATGTCCTCCAAATTGTACTTTGCAGTATGAAAGAATTTGCAGATGTAACCACATATCCTTTGCTATATTTTTTACATTAAGTTGTTTATGTCCCTCCTATATTCTGAATGTTAATCCCATACTGGACAAATTGTTTACAGATATTTCCTCTGCTGCTGTGGGTTTTCTCTTTTCTCTGTTGATTTGCTTTGCTGTGCATAAGCCTGTTAGATTGATAGAGTCTCCTTTGTCTGTTTTTACTTTTGTCTTCTGTACTTATCCAAAAAAATATTTGTCCATACCAGTGTCATGACGCATTTCCCCTAAATGCCTTCTAGTATATTCATAATTTCAAGACTTACGTTTTTGATGCATTTAGAGTTGACTTTGTATATGGTAAGAGACAGGGGTTTAATCTCATTATTCAGCATGTGTGTATTTGATTTTCCCACCAGTTATTGAAGAGACTGCGCTTTCTCTAATATAGGTTCTTGATTCCTTTATCTGCAATCAGGTGGCTAATAGTAAAGCATATTAAAAAAACTGTTCACCATCACTAATCATCAGGGAAATGCAAATCAAAGTCACAGTGAGCTATCCCCTCACTATAGTAAGAATGGCTATTAGCAAAAAGACCATAAATAGTGCTGATAAGGATGTGAAGAAAAGAAAATACTTGTATAGAGTGGATGTTATAGCCAATATAGAAAACAGTATGGCAGTTCTTTAAAAAATAATAAAAAAAATAGATCTGCCATATGTCCAGCAATCATACTGCCAGGTACATATACAAAGGAAAGGAAATCAATATGCTAGAAAGATATCTTCACTTCCATGTTATTGCAGTACTATTCACAGTAGTCAGACTATGGAATCAATATAGGTGTCCATCAATAGATGGATGGATAATGAAAATGTGGTATATATACAAAATTGAATATTATTCAGCCATAAAAATAATGAAATGTTGTCATTTTCAGCAATATGGATAAGTCTGGATGACATAATGTAACATAAGCGAGGCACAGAAAAATACTACGTTTTTACTTATACGTGCAACATAAAAAATCCATTTCATTGGCCAAATTATGCTATGTGCACATATGAATGTATCACAATTAGTCTCACATTTATATAGAATAATAATGCACCAATTTAAAGAAAAATAGAAGGGAGACCAGTAGAGATGAAGGGGGATCCAGGGGGAGGGAAAGAGGGAGTACTGGGGAATGAAGTAGAACAAATTGTCATGATCAGGTATGAACACAGTACAACAATCCCCATTATTCTATATAATCATAATGCATTAATAAAAAATAATTAAAAATGGAAAACATGTTGATTTTACTGAAAGTAGAAACTAGAATGGTGATTCCTAGAGGCTGGGAATGGTAAGGAGGAAACAAGGATAAAGCAGGGTTGGCTAATGAGCATGGGAGTATAGTTAGATGGGAAGATTAGGTGACAGTGTCCTGTAGCATAATGGGGTGACTATGGAGAACAACAATAAGTTTGTATTTCAAAATACCTGGGAGAGAAGATTTTGAATGCTTTCAACACAATGAAATACTTGATATTTGAGATGAGAGGTATGCTTATTACTTTTTAATCATTGTACACTGTATACATGTATACATGTATTGAAATATCATACTGTATTTCATAAATATGTACAAATATGCATCAATCTGAAAAATTTTGAAGTTAAATAGACTGACTATAAAACTTTTTGAAAAGAACATACTCCTACTGAATACCTTCATGGATTCACTCTGACAGGGGTATCAAAATCAGTGAAAAATATTTGAAAGACATTATCAAGATTTATTAAAATATTTGTTTTAAAAAAATGTCTTCTGAGACAGTAGGATAAAAATAGAGAGATGTGTCTTAACGTTTTAGAGTGAAAAAATTTTCAAAGGAAACCAGACTGAACCAAATCTAGTTTTCTAGTTTTTCTTAAAACTCATATAAAATTCTCAAGAAAAATATTGTATATCCACTGCTCTTCATGAAAAGTGATATTTATAACTAGCAAGTGGAAAAGAGATAAAGAGGCTGAATGGACAACCATTTCGGGAATTGCTCCTGGGAATGTGCCCATTAGCCATCTGGAGAGCCTCAGAAACAGCTGGTGAGACCACTTGAAAGGAGTTGACTTCTGGAAATAAAACCGATGGGTGTGAGTTTTCAATAGTATTTGGTTTGCAATGGAGGTTGTAGTGCCAGTGGACTTCATTCACAATTTTACAGCACCTCACATTTTCTCTCAAAATGAAACTCCTGAATGCTGTCTCACCAATGACCTTGAATAGCCAATACTTTGTCCTTACCTGCTTGACTTATCCATTGCATGTCCCCATTTGAGTACTTACGTTTTGGGGGAATGGGTATCAGGGATTGAACCCAGAGGCAATTAACCCCAGAGCCATATCCCCAGCCCTTATTTATTTTAAGATAGGGTCTCACCAAGTTACTTAGGACCTTGACAAGTTGCTGAGGGTGACCTTGAACTCTCAATCCACCTGCCTTTTGAGCTGCTGGGAGCATGGATTACAGGCATGAGCCACCATGCTTGACTTGATTACTTTTTTCTGAACTACTTTCTTAATTTGGCTTTTGGATACCCAACCCTACCCCACCCCCACCCCATTTATAAGCTACTTCTCAATATCCTTAGTGGACTTCTCTCTTTCTTCTAAATCTTTAGGTATTAGAATATCTCACAGCTCATCTTCTTACCTTCCTTACGCATTCTGTCTGTAAGCTGATCTTGAAAATCTCTGACTCACATATGGAACCCAAATCTGACCACTTACACCACCATGGCTATCACATTAGCCATAGTTACCACTGTGTCTCATTACATCATTTGACTCTGATGTCTAAAGCCATTAATTAAGTTCACACATACGACAAAATCCACAGCCCTGCTCCTGAGTTGTGATCACTTCTTGCCTTCCTTAAATGTCTCTACTCCTTTATGTCCTCCAGCATCCCAGTCTCTTTGTTGTACCTTAAATTTGCCACAAACACTCCTTCCTCAGAGCCTTTCTACCTGCTCTCTCAAAGGGAATATTTGCTTAAAAAAAATCCATTGCTTCTTTGCAATTACTCTGTTCTATTTTTTTCCCCTACAGAACTACAAATTATTGGGAGAGGTAAAAATAAGCAAATATCTATGTGCTTATTGTTTGTTTATTTTCCCCAATAAAAATGTAAACTGCATAGGCTAATAACTTTGTCTCTTTTCCACTCCACTTATGCATACTTAGCACAAGCAGAACGTCAGACATAGAATGTAAGTTCAATATATGTTGGATAGAGAAAAATAATGAAATAGAGTCTTAGATGAAATTAATATTTCCACTACATTCTGTTCTGATCAAACCTTATTCAAGGTAGTTTGTTTCATATTTGGCATCACATTTCAAAATCATAGACAAGGTAGAACCAGTGGAGGTGACAAGGATGGTACTGTGGGTTGAATTTTGCCTTCCCCTAAAAAGGTTATGATAAAGTTTTGACCCTTAGTACCTCATAATACAACCTCATTTGGAAATAAAATGTGGCAGAAGAAATTAATTAATGTGAGGTCATACTGGAGTAAGGTGAACCACTAACTCCAATATGACTGGCATCCTTGGAAGAAGATGATAACATGAAGTAAGTCAAGAGAGAGAGAAACTGAGAGAGAGAGAAAGAATGCCCTCTGATTATGAGACCAGAGACTGGAATTATGCATTTATAGGACAAGGAATGCCAAGGACTGCTGGCAAACCACTGGAAGCTGGATCCCCTTTCAGGTCTTAGAAGGCGCATAACACTTTGATTTTGGACATAAACTTTAAAACTGTGAGTCAAGAAATTTCTGTTGTTTTAAGACAACCTGTTTGCCACACAACCCTTTTGCAGCCGTAGGAAACTGATACAGATGGTAGGTATTGAAAATCATGCATCTTGAGAAATAATACTTTTGAGAGGGGCGGTACTGGAGATTAAGCCCAAAGGTGCTTAACCACTGAGCCACATCCCCAGCCCTTTATAATATTTTATTTACAGTCAGGGTCTCACTGAGTTGCTGAGGCTGGCTTTGAACTTGCAGTCTTCCTGCCTCAGCCTCCCAAATTACTGGGATTACAGGTGTGTGCCACCACCCCCTTGCTATTTTGAGGAATAATACTTTTCAATGCTAGTATCAGTATTATTATTTTAGGGAAGCACTAAAAACTGGCTTTTACTTCCGTGGCATGGCAAAACATTGAAGAGGATGTATACATATGTGGTTAGTTTGGGAAACCACATCCTAGGTTATATTAACTGGGATAATATTTCAAAAGTTTATAAAATAGTTACTCTGGGGTTACAGCTTAAGAAAGAGAAAGACAGATAAGTCTGGTGAACCAGCTGGAAGGATCTATGAGATGCTTATGTAAATGGGAGCTGAGATTTCTTCTGGCAAAGAACTCAGGCAGTATCTGCTGCTGAAGTTCAAGCACTCCTTTACATCTCTGGCAAGCCAGCTGGGTGGAACAAAAAAAAAATTATATTTCTGTTCAGGGAATACTGAATGACCTCCAAGGAAAAGCAACTATGTATTCAGAGAGTGCATTAGTTAGGATTTAAGCAGAAAAGCAAAATCACTCTAAAGATATGCAATATAGGATCTACTACAGATATTCAACAACACACAACCCCATGATTTGGTAAAGAATTCTATGAAAAGTTGTTTTTTTTTCTGAGTCTGGCGATGCCCCTCAAGCTACTATAGGTCAGAAAGTCCATGAGGTAAGATGAAGAAAATGAAGCAGTGGAATCACAAGGTCAAAATATACCTGTGTCATTCTATCACTACTTCCAACCACAACCATGTGGGAGACCTCTGGAAAAAACAGGTGCTCTTTGGCAAAAGCTACACATGTCTCCCCCAGAACTCAGAGCAGCTGGAGATGTGACAGGAGCTGCACACAGGGCTAGGAATTGATTGAAACACTAGTTCTTTGGATACTAGCACCTGGCACAATATTTCATGGGGTGTCAAGAACTTACTAATTAAGATACATGGTATTTTACTGCAATATGTCAAAGTTAATGTGAAATTCCATGAACAAAATATCAAATTTTAAATTCAGACTGCCGCAGTCCGGCTGCAGCAAAATAACTAGGGGGGGTGACGAGCAACTTGTGTACATTGATACAGCAGGAGTGGGAGCCGTTTATTGTAGGACAGGAGGGGTATATATACATTACACACAGCTTATCTTAATTAACATAAACTAGATACAGCAGTCAACCAATAAGGAATCTCCACACTTAATGGCTCGCTGGCATTACTTCACAAACCACTCCCTCTGCCAAAATGCCAGGCGCCATCTTGACTGACTTGTTTACAGACCCTAACATCAGACAGTATCTAATACAAAGTTTGAGTCAAGTGAATAAGGTTGAATCATGTAAGGGCAGAGTCAGATTTGACCTGACTTTCAGAGTGTAAATATTAACATAATACATTTTTGACTAAATAAAAGGGTCCTTCTTCTAGGAAACCCAGTCTCTTCCATTAAAAGTTCTGTGTGTAGATAAATTGGCCTAAGTTTGTGGACTGACTGAAAGAATTCAATTCAGATTTCTGTTAACCAAACTAGACATTGTCTGCTACTCAAATAACTCAGTACTTCTTTAGTAGTTGCCTCATAGGTTCAAGTGTCAGGGACAATTCAACACACACCACAATCTTTGTGTGTTGAAGCATTTGGCTTCCTCTTCCTCCTCTGCTGTCCATAACAGCCAACATGCTCATCTGGTCTCTGGCAATTTAATGCCACCATTCGGCTTATGGCATCCAAGTATCCTATAATTTAGACTGAAATTAGAGTGAGGTTTGAAGACAGCATTTCCTACTGTCATTTCTCATTTGCCAACAACAGCCATGACAGAGTTGCTCAAAGATGTTAATGTTTATTTCTCAAAAATTGGTAAAAGAACTGTTCTCTAAACCCTTCTGGAACACATCAGTGGATACATGACTTTATGTGATAGATGACTTTTTGAATCCTGATGTCTCTACAGAATATCAGAATATCAGAATTATCTTGCATCTCTAGATATGCCTCCCTCTATGGTATGCTAAGGAAAGAACTTTGGAAACTCAACTTTTTTAGAGTTGGGGACAATTTTAGGTCCAAGTTTCAATGAGTCCAAAAATCAAGCTCATTGTTATAGGCATTCTGAGATACCCAAATTAACATATTAAATCTAGAATCTGTACTTAGTGCACCCATATTAACAAATACAGCCTGGACCAAGTTTGTGCTCTTCCTAACTTTATTCATAATACCTTAGGATCCACTCCCATATCTATTACCTAGCTTTGTGTCATTTTAGATTGGGAAAACCTTAGAATTTTATGGTGCACTGTGACTCCTCAGAGGGCATGCTTTTTGCATTATTTCCTCTTCGACCTGGTTACAGGTTTAGGAGGGATGAAAAATACTGGTTTTAGGTTCTGAGGGGGATCAGCAGTCTCTTGGATGGAGTATAAGCTGTGCAGAGAAGCAGCAGAAGGACAAAAATTGTCTGCAAAGAGTGGCAGAGCCTCAGCTGAGCACTGCTGTCCCACTGGAGCAACAATAACACCAGGACTTACCAAGCAGCCTCATGGGAAACTAGGCATAGAACAAAATTGAGATATTGCTTAGAGGAGTTTCCAAAATACTTGGATATTTTACTCTTAGAAGGTATCTTTAATAGAATAGGTAATAAAACAGCAAAACTTGGGTATGCATGCATATAGGTCCTCATTCAAATTCACTATATACTTGCAATGAAATAGCCTAGGTTTGGCACCACATTTTTTATCCCTCACAATTTATAAATTACAGAGAGGTTATTTGACTTATCTCATATGACAGAACTCATCAGGGATGAGTCTAACCTAAACAGTAGAAATTCTAACTTTCAAATAAATGTTCTTTCCATCATATTACCTCATGATTATAGTGCTCTTGATGGCAGGGTCATGTTGGAGTTTTGCACATTGTTGTGCCCAGCAAAGAACTGTCATGACTATCAAAGAGATCAGTGCATATTTATTAGGTGCATGAGGAAACTTTACACAGCAACTAGAGTTTCTGTACTGGCTTAAATAGTATATCTCAAAGTTATATGTCCACCCTAAATTTTAGAATATTTTTTAAAATTTTTAAATTGATTTTTTTTAAAACAAGTGACAGTGGAATGCATTACAATTCTTATTACACATATACAGCACAATTTTTAATATCTCTGGTTGTATATAAAGTATGTTGACAACAATTCGTGTCTTCATACATGTACTTTGGATAATGATATCCATCACATTCCACCATCCTTGCTAACCCCCTGCTCCTTACATTCCCCTCCCACCCCTCTGCCCTATCTAGAGATTTTGGAAAAGGTTTTCATATGCACAATCTTGAGGTCATACATGTTTAGGATCCTAAATCCTGTTGACTGATGTCCTCCTGAAACCCCATGTGGAGACATCAAGAACAAATAGAGGGAGGAAGGCCATGTAAAGACAGAGGCAAAAATTGGAGTGATGAAGCAAAGGCAAGGAATACCAAGGATTCTTGGCAACCACAGAAGCCAGGGGGAGGCAGGGCAGGATCCTTCCTGAGTCTCCAGAGGAAGCATGGACCCGCTGACCCCTTGGTTTTGGACCTCCTGTTTTCCAAACTATGAGAAAATAATTTCATATTATGCTAGGCCATCCACTTAAAGGCAATTTGTTGTATCAGCCCTGGAAAATTAGTACAGTCCCTTCCCCAAAAAAGAATCCCTGATGACTTTGGATGCTACTTCCCATTACAATGAATTATTAACACAAATTAAAGAAAGTCTTTACTATTCTAATAGCTTAAAGCTAAGAACATTTATCCAAAATGAGAAAGTACTTCCTGCAAGTCATAACAGTAGTTTCTATTTTACATGATTTTGTGTGTATCTGCTTATGATTTTGCACAAGAGATTTAATAAAGTTTTACTGTTTGCTTAGGAAATAGAACAGTGATTTTGCAAATATGTTTGTGTTTGTGATACATGTGGTTAGAGTGAAGTAGAAATATTTATATAATTCATTGTATTCTTGTATCAAGGCTCAAAATATTTGGCCATTTTCACATTAATTTAATATCCCTGGAGATACTTTCATTCTAGATCTTTAGCTGACACCTTTTAATTTTTATTAATCACTAAATAGTAGCAATGGGTTATGTTCCTGCTCTACCATTTCCTGAAAACCATATAATAAAGGAAAAAGAAAAGAAAATTACAGAGGTGATTCAATTTTACATGCTACACTCTAGGCCATTGTCAAAGCTATTTTCCAATATATCAATCACTTTTCTTAAACAAGACAACAACTGGCAAGAACATCTGCTTATCATGTACAAAATGAGGATAGGAGCACTGCTAACTTTCAGAAATATGTATCAACTTCTACCTATTTAAGTAATAATAGCTAGCAATTGCCAAAAATCACTTCGTTTTTTTTTTATGCTGCAAAGTCAAAATAAGAGTTATTCACATAGCAATAACAAAATTGCTATTCGGCTTAAGTCAAATAATATAATTATTTTTTAAAGTGTGAATTAAGAAAAGAAGCCCTTAGTCACTATCATTGTGGTTAATTAGAAAGAACTAGGTCCAAAGCTTTGGCAAAGTGTGTCATTTAGAAGAGTCATTGATAATCTTTGCTACATATTTTTTCCTGTGAGAAGACATCTAGTCTTCCAGCTCTTTTTAGTGTGAGTTCTGCACTGATTGCCCAATGTTCAGAATGTTTCCCTTCACACAGAGGTCACATCCCTCTCATTTTGGCTTCTACATATGATGGATTCTTTGACAGTGGGAGACAGAGAATTGTCTGCCTTTGCTTTGGATCCTCTCTGACAGATGGCTTAAGTAGGATGGTCTTTTTCTACCTTCTCTTCCTGGTGTGTAAAAGGGGTGAAGTACAAAGCAAAAGTGTTTTTCAAGGTGATTCTTCATCTCTCCTTTAAAAATCTCTACTCATAGTCCATTCATTCATTTCATGCTCAGATGCTGATACTTTCAAGTAGCTGTTTAAATACCTCAAATTGCTCTCACCCTCTCACCTGGACATAATCTTGACCCACTTGCCAGGTTTCCTCCCACAATATTCTTAGAAGTTCATAGCACTGTTAAACATGGACACAGTGTTGTTAAGGTCTCTGGAAAAATTCATTGTCAAAGTAACTCTTCCCCTATCTACTATTCATTATGTTATAGTTCAATCTACTATTTGATAACTTAAAATATATGTATGAACTGTAGTTAGCTTAAAGTTGTGTTAATGTAAATGGCAAATGAATGGGAACTCAATGATTATCATCATACTTAATATTTTTCTATGTAGAGGTTAAAATCTGCTTGTGTGATTTTCTTGATTTCTTTATATTTAAACATGTAATAGGACAAATAAGAAAATAATATATGTGACCTGCATATGACATAAAATAATAGTATCAGAAAAAAGGAGAAAATAAATGAATTAGAAGTTAGAAATATAATTGGAAAAATCAATCACCACTTACAATAGGTGATAATATACTTTTTACATTGTATTTCTTACCACTTTCTTTATATTTCAGATGTTCTTTTTCCTTTAAGACTACCATTCTGTCAGAGCATAAGATCATGTGATTAATGTTTAAAAATTCCTGATAGAATAAAGCTCATATATTTGCTCTGCAAAGATGAACACTGAATCCCAATGGTTGGGGTTTCTTTTCCTAAGGTTAGATCTGTTCACTTTTAAGTAGATTCTGAAGTGGGAAGAAATATTTTCCCCACTATTGAATGTGACAGTACTATCAACAGTTCTAATTCTACATTTTTTTTATTTCATCGAAGTCTGTGTCTATATTTCATACATTTTTCAAAAAGTTCTGATTTGTTCTTAAGACGGTGCTCCATTCTATAAGCAGGTAATAGATATGCTTATTGTCTCTCTTATTGCATTGCATGATTTATTTTACTTTTCAGAGATCTTTTGTGAATGCTGCTCACTCTCTGATATATTATAGAAAAACAATGAAAAGCCAACTGTGAAATCTTAATTTTGTTTGAAATCACAATTATGCCTGTGAAATTGTGAGGCCTATATTTTGGGACCGAGAATATGCAAAAATTATTCTTAACCATATGTCTTAGAGATATTAGAATGACATCGGCTTTAGGTAGGTTGAAAGTATTATTTCTGTGGTCCTTTCTGCCTCTCAGTTTAATAATTTGCTTATCAAAGAAAGTCTCAAGGTCACTTTCTGTATAGTACCTTACCTGTACTAATGTGCAAACTTCTGCAAACATTTATCTAGCAAGAAATGAGCTCTGCACCTAAAAGGTCTCTCAGCATTCTTATGTGATGGATTTTTTAAATGATTTTTATTTGTTACATAGTGGTGACTAAAAGTGTGTTTCCACACTTGCCTACAGAATCACAGTTTCAGTAAGATAACCCCAGAAATCATATTAGTACTTTATGAAAGCACTTGTGCCAATTAGAATATTTCTTAAAGGCTGGATAGGGCAATAATATTTAAGATTTATTTTTTTAAATGCTTGATTTTAAATAAAATTGTAAATTCCTAAATTGCTATACATATTATCGTGCCAAACAGAGGATAATACATCGAAATTCTAATGCAAAGTTTCCAGCAGGTACCATGAAACTGCTTCCTCCACTTTTTCTCTAGGTCAGACTTTCACCTGCACTCTGCTATTTTCAGACTTGGATTAAACAGCACACTTCAAGGTATGGGATTTTATTCCTTGAATGGCTGCAGGAAAGTCAGATGATGCAATTCAGAAGCCTTAGTACCCCTTTGGGTAAATCTTGACCAGTGAGAAGCAGGAAGGAGCTAGACACAAAAATGCCCAATCCCCTTTCCCCCCCTATATCCTGTAGATTACTCTAAATTCTTTGACAAATGAACAAGTCTGCCTAGAGAACTGCTGTAGACTTGCACTCCCCTAGATTCCCAATCATTGCCAGTGTAACCTTATGTCCAACTTTTCTTTCTAGAAGACTCAGATGAAGGCAGTAATAAATCTTTCTAACAAATGCATTTATAATAATAAAAAAGTGCATACAATTGGGATTTGTAAAAGCAAAAGCAGTGCCTTTGCGTAAATAAAATATCTGCTTTTTAAATTTCTTCTTCTTAGAAAATAAAATCTTATATTCTTAAATGTCAAAAAAGATTGGAATTGAGTTAAATTGATAATTATATAAATAGTAATTATAGTAAGGTGTGATATTGAATTGGTTTCTGAGGCTTGCCTCTAGGCATCAAGATATTTAACAAGCCAGGATTCTTAAAAGTTTATGGGCAGACACTGAATAGTATGAAGTGCTGTGATCCTAAAAGAATCAGATATCATGAAAGTTCCTCAGAACAAAGAATAAACAGCAACCATCTTCCGATGAGGTCTCTTCTGACTTACTTATCCTGTGTTCTCTTATTTTAGATATAATTGGGAAGAGAGGTGCTTGAGAGGGTAAAGTAAGAAGTGAAAGAAAAATTAAAGGATTATACTGTAGTAAAAGAATCATCATTTCAATTCCTTTCAGGGTTGGTTTCAGACATTTTCTTATTTCCTTACATTTGGGAATGCCACGAGGAAATGAAAACATCTGTTATTTTCTACAACATTTTGCCTTTGCATTGCAGATACACATTTTTAGCAGTGGCTTCAAATAAAAGAGGGCTTGTATGGTAGTGAAAGGTATGTTTCAGTTGATGGAAATATGAACTAAAGTCCAAAGGAGTTGGATTATTTCCCCAAGTCACGGCCAATGCCTATGTAAATTTCATTATGCCACAAGCAGTAATAAGAAGTCTGGTGTGCTATTGCATAGCACAGTGGCTATAGATAATGACAATGTACTAAAAGCTAAAAGAAAAAAAAATTGGATGTTTTCAGCATAAAGAAATAATAAATGTTTGAAGACATAGATATGTTTATCCTGATTTGAACATTATGCAGTACATACACATGAAAATATCACCTGGTAACCCATAAATATGTGTCCTTTATGTTTTATTTATAAGTTCAAAAAATTAAACTTTAAAAAATGAAAATAAAGTTCTAAAAAGTTTAACTGTAAAAATATTTTTTTTAAATATCTAACATTTCTTTTGGAGAAGTCATGAACATGTGTGGAAATAAGTTTTGATAATTTTTTATAAGTGTAATAATATAGCTACTCTATGACTATGATATGCCTTCCTAATGAGTCTTCACTGTTTTTATAAGCTATCATTAGCATTCGATGGTTCTGAAAAATACATTTTCATTTTAGGTAACCTTTATGTTCAGATGTCAAGATGGCTTGTGACTGGATAACTTTTTTCTTTGCTTGTGTTTTTCTTTTTCCTGTAATGCACATATTAACTTTTAAGTAAAAAGCTATTTTAAAAACCTGAAAAAAATGCAATCTTGGAGATAATGACTACTACAAAAAGTGATCCTTGACATATTTTCAAAGTGTAAAGGTAAGTCAAAGATTCGTAAGAATGTCACCCTCAACACCTTCATCTAGAGTAGCATAGGTATCAGCTGACACCTTGCTTGAAATGCAGAAATCAATACTCTACTCCAGATTGGTTTTATCAGGACTGTATTTTAACAGTGGTCCCCAAGCTTGAGAAGGCAATGCTTTTAGAGACAATATAGAAATATTGAACCTAGATAAAATCATGAAACCAATCACCAGTTTAACATATGATTTGATGAATGCAGAGATAAGAAAAACTTGTTTCCATCATATGTTTTAGACTTTTCCAGAGAAGCAGAACCAGTATAGTATGTCTTGTGTTATGAATGTTCGGGTGTATGTGTAGAGAGAGAGCAAAACAGAGACAGATTTATTAGAAGGGATTAGTTTATGTGATTATGAAGGCTGATAATGCCCAAGAACTACTACCATCAGCAAGCTGGAGACTAGAAGAGCCAGCAGTGTTGTTCTAATCCAAAATCTGGTAGCTGTGAGATCCAGGAACAGCAGAAGTTTCAGTTTAAGTCTAATGGCACAAAAATCCCTGCTGTCCCAGCTCAAGGCAGTCAGGCAAGAGAAAAATCCCTTTTACTCAGCCTTTTTATTCTTTGCAAGCCTTCAAGGGATGGCATGGGTTATATGGGGTCTACTCACATCAGGGAGGGCAATCTGCTTTACTCAGTCAACTGATTCAAATGCTAATTTCATCTAGAAACACCCTCACAGACACATCTGGAATACTGTTCAGCCAACTTCTCTGGCATGCTGTGATCTACTCAAATTGACACATAGAATTAGCTATCACATCTAGCAAGAACCAAAACTAATTGAATGTAGGTCCATCACAAAATGTAACTTTAAATCACTGAAGAAATAACCACAGCTCAACCATGGGATTAAGAAAGCAAACCTCATTAGGGTCAAGGTTGAACTATTTCTTAGTTTCACATACAACATTTAGATGGTTTTAAGAGAAAATGATTCATTTAAATCCAAAAGACATGCAAATTATAATATCTACAGGCAGATAACTTAAATGCAAAAATCAGAGCATATGTATAAAAAAAACTCTCAGAAATATAAACTCAGTGCAAGTATTTAGCAAGATAAAACATGGGTAATATGGGACTTTGTACTTTTAAATTTTAACTATTAAGTTTTTATTGAATGTTACTACTCTGATTTCTGATCTGAAATTGCACATGTATCTATACAAAACATGAAAATCAAGATAGATTTTATTTTGGATCCTTTATCTTGGAAAAACACTTATTTTTCAGAAATTTATTAGTTTAAGACAATACTCAAATAAAGGTAGTCATGAACATGAACAAAATCTTGTGAAATGATTTACATCTTTAGGGAAACAACTTCTAAGAAATTTGTAGAATTCTGGTATCAATATGTCTTACTTAGTAGTTCTATAATTCCATAACATCGATTTGTAGTTTTTCATTCATGCTGTTAAATTTTTTTGAGAGAAAATTCAACTGGGAAATTGTAGTTTACTTTCATAAAATTTGAAATCAAAGAAATTATTTTACTTCATTTTATTTTTTACCCCAAAATTTGAAATCTGGCTCAGGTCATTGTTTCCATTTTGAAAATTATCTTCAGCTCAGGAAATCAGACCAAAGTGTGTTCTACCAAATGAATTTCTCAGTTGCAATTTCATTAGGACTATACAAATTATAGCATACATTGGTATAAATTATTTTAAGGACCTTGCCAAGAAATATTCAAAGGATTTAAATAGATTATAAGAATGTTCATTCAAAACATTTTTGTGCAAGCTTTGTCTGCTAGCTGATTTTCTGTTTAAACATTTCCATAAAAGGATTCAGCACCACTTCATAATAAAACCACATAACCTCAGCTTAGTAGTGCCAACTACCATGTTGTGCTTGCAGTTCATCAATCAAGAGAGAATTGCTTCTGGCACAAGGCAGTTTACACATCTACAATGGCAGTATCTTTTCTAGCCCACACCTATTTCCCTCCCCACCTTTCCAATAGAACTGTGTCCTCTTCCTAGAAAAAACCATCTACTTCTAAGTGTTTATGAATTTCAAAGAAGATGACCCAACTTCCAGCTTCTAAGGCAGGATTCACTGATCTAAAAATAATTCTTCTTTCCAGTGATTAGATTCAGGAAAGTCCTCTTATTTCACTTGGTACTGAAGTGAAAAAATGTGTTCAGTACCTCATCAATCAGGCAAGTTGCTAATGCTGGAATATAAAACTGACATTGAGGATTCCTCTGGTATTTTTTTTACATGAGCTCTATTATTATTATTATTATTATTATTATTATTATTATTTTGCATTAAAATTCTTAATACACCTCTATACCACATTTATCATATCTCAGATACCAAGTATGGAATGTACATCGCGATCCTAACTCTTTCTTTTTCTGGACTTTCTGCATGGAGCATTAGTATTTTTTCTATTTTTAAGCCAATTCAAGTTTGGATTTTTTATTTCCTGCATCTTAAATAATCCTATATAATAGGTGAAGAATTTCACTTTGAACTTTGGAACACAATTCCATCCTATTGACTAATGAAATGAACTTCAGTTCATTCAGGGTAGTAAAATACTGTACCCTTACATTTAAGTACAATAGCAGATTCAGTGTTAGACCATCCCTTTGCCAGGCCACCTGGCAAAGAGTAGACACTCTTACCAGTTCTGGTCAGTTTATATCAATATTCATAAATGCTTTTCAAAGCAAAGATGTAATCAGTCTCTAATACTGTGTTGGTCATAGGCATCGTGTCTAAAATTTTTGATTATGTCAGAATTTTGTCAAATACTGTCCTTAAGTAGAATTTTTTGTGTCTTTGTTCTCAATGCTCATCATATAAAAAAGGCACAAATGATTTAACTTTCTCATGCAACTTGTTCTGGAAATTCTCAGCTAAAT
The DNA here is from genome assembly GCF_045843805.1 of Urocitellus parryii. Classification (NCBI taxonomy): domain Eukaryota; kingdom Metazoa; phylum Chordata; class Mammalia; order Rodentia; family Sciuridae; genus Urocitellus; species Urocitellus parryii. The sequence goes on from NC_135531.1 coordinate 105,449,259, forward strand.
CTTGTACATACTGATAATTAGTGTTTCTGGAAAGAATTAAATTTGAAATTATTATTTATGGTTTCAGATTCACTGTTTCTGCTGCATTTAATAGATCTCACCTTTCAATGGTTTTAAATATTCAGACAATAATTTTACTTAAGACAGAACTGGATTCCACAGTAGGAACAGTGTTTCTGTTATAGACATGTAGGGGGAAAACAAACAAATAAACAAAAAAGTTGTGGAAACTGTAGTTTTTACTACCCTCGGGGGTGTTTTGTTTTTGTTTTTAGTCATGAATCTTCTCAAATACTTATCTCAATACTGACCAAATAAATTATGTTTCATTATAATGTTTTCATCTATATTTTTCTGACACCAATATATTGGTTTTATACACACAACAAATAGTGTCCTCTTCAATTCTAGTATGAAGTATGTGCTGTCCAATTTTTCTCTTAAAAATGTATTGCTTTCTCATTTTTATTTCCCAATTTTGAGGGAGAAATATTTCTCTTACCAGGAAACAAGAGTTAAAATACAGTGACAAATGGCAATTCACACAATTTTATTTTGGAAGAAGCAATGAGAACTAGTAGGGGCTGTAGAAAACTTGAGAGAACACTACTGAGCTAAATCAGGCACCCGGTGCATCTCCAGCTAATTATGCCACCCTAGAATCTGATCCAATTGCTGCCAGACTCCAGTTTGCCACAAAAACTGGAAATCATATTTTTATTTGAAACCTCTAATTTTAAATGATGACAACTAATTTGAATTTGAAAGCTTCCTTTAGACCAAAATTCTACAAACCATGGAAAACATATCTGTATACCAGTGTACACTTTGGACTTTGAATGTGAAGCTACTGGTCTAAAAGTTGATAAATGAATATAAAAATTCATCAGGGACATATTACTAGGGAATCACCAGCAGGCTGTTTCCTTTTTTACATGCATATTTACTTTTTATTTTTATAAAAGATATCCTTGCACACAATTTAAAGAGTAAAATAATATCAAAAGGTTTAGCATATTGTGAAAAACATCAAGTCTGCTCCCCAAGCTCATACCATTTCTTGGTCCACATAGAAAAACTATTTACAAGCTAGTTTAGTCATTCCTTTTGATATTTGAATTTTGATTTTTATATCTATATAACGTGGTGGTTGATGTGATTTTTGATATTTCTGTTCTAGGCATCATCTACTGATTTCCTACCATGGAAGATCTCAATACCCTTTTAATCCCTATACCCCATCCCATTCTTGCAATGTACAATTGAACATCCACTCTTTTCTTCTCCTTATTCTCAATATTTAGAATTAGAATTATGTTAAAAATATTAAGAATATATAAGTGCTATTAATACCTAAGCCATTCAGTATTCTATGATTACTTTCTCTTTTGCTTTCCCAGGAATTTATAATTTTTATTTTTGCGTTTTGCTTAGTTTTATTTTGAAGATGCTTAGTCAATACATTTATTGTCTCTTTATGAAAAAAAATCTTCATAGAAAATTACTTTTTGGTGTAGTTCTTAGTAGCCCACTCTTGGGCTCTGAGAAAGTTTGCCTTCTTTAAAGCTAGCTGATCCTTCTTCTGGACAAGGGACATTTTGGGAGAGTTCCATCTCTTTTACTTCTCTCTTGGTCTTTTTTACCCCCTATAGGCTTGATTTTCTCATACAGCAACATCACCTTTATTTTATCTCTCCTCCATAATTTCTGAATTATGTTGCTTTTTATGTACTGGGAGAATTGTTTCTTATAAGCATCTTCATCATCTTTCATTAGGTAACACATATAATCTGCAAACTTCTGACCCATGATGTACTTCCAATATACTGCATTAAATTCCTTGCTTTCAGATTCACAACTAGGGAATTTTTTGGTACTGGGAGTTAGAGATAAGCCTTCATACACTGCTCCCTCAGGGCCCCAAAATCTTGGCCACACCAGACCTTCTGAGAAGCCTGTGGTCCAGCAGCCAGCCAGGACAACACCCTGCATATTTCTATATTTCCAAATACACTGCCATATTTCCAACTATAATTTGGCAGGTTGTGTGCATAAGCTGCACAGATTATCATATCCTCTTCTATACTGGCACATTCAATCTGATGAATGGTATTTCCATTCATTAAATGAACTATCATTCTGAATTTGGGCACGCTGCATATTTATCCTGTGTTATCACATGTCTGACAATAGTAATCAACTTTACCCAACTGTCTCCTTTAAATTTCCCTTGGTATCTCTTGAAATAGGCCATCTCCATGATGGCTTCAGCAAACTTCCTGCAGAACACAGAGACCTGTGCCCCACATGGCTTCACACAGACCTCTGCTGAGTTTTTTATTTACTTGTTGTCATCTCTGGCCCCAAGTCTCCTCCAGTTTTCTCAATATCTTGAAGTATACTGAATATACCAAACTATTTTTTCTGACTTTCATCAACTTGAGTGTGTGGCTGTCTGGGGTGCATGCTGTCATTCTGTAATAATGATCATAATTTTCAATATCTGGGAGCATATACAATCATCTCATTACCTGTACTTTATAAGTTCTCTTTTCAACTTTATTTTCCTGACCTTCTATTGAGTTATTTTAGCCATTCCATAATACTTTAAATTTTGAAGAGTTTATTTACTTTGAATGTTCCTTTTTCAATTTGTCTCACTTAATGACTGCAGTTTTTGTTTTGTTACTTTGGCTTTCTTTGGATTTGTGGTATGTGGCTTTCTTCTTCTTCTCCCTGCATCTTTCTTCCCCTAAGTTTGCCTCTTTCTTTCTTCCCCCCCCCCTTTTTGGTGTTTTCTTTTCCTGTCCATTTCTCTGTCAGGACAGAGGCTTCCCTTAGATGTCTGCTTCTCCTTGGGTTTCTGCTCATGTCAGTGGTGGGTGGCCTAAGATTAGATTGAACAATCTGAGCATGAATGGATTTGATCACCTGCTGTCAACATGATCATACAGAAATATTAGTTGTGGAAAATCTTTTCTGTCAAGTATCTTTAGACCGTTCTTATAAACTTATCAAAGAAAATTTTTCTAAACTCTGCCTGGAGGGTAAAGACCTGGATTTCTGCTAAGGGAGGCAGGAGGATTTATGATCTGTGCATACACCATGTTATTCCTGTTTTTAGTAAATTGCTCCCAGGGAGACCTGGCAGTGTTGCTCAAGTGAATTACCCTCATCAGTACAAATAAAAAAAATTAAAGGAGAGAGAAAGAAAGAAAAAAGCACCATCCTGTTGTGGAGATTGAGGAGGAATGGAAGGGATGGGTGGGAGAGGTTTGGTTATGCAATATAAGGGAGGAGATTTATAAATCTTACTTTTTAGAATGACTAACCAATCATTTTTACCTTATTTTTACATATTTCATGTTCTATTCCAGTTGTTCCTAGGACTAAAAGCTACTAAGTTTGGGAGAATTTTTCTATTTTTCTTAATTGTATAAGGCTTATTAGTAATTTCGTTTCCAAAATTTTGATACTTTGTCTCCTCTCTTATTATCCATGACCTGTGAGTTCATGCCTCTTAAAGGTGGATGTGTTCCATCACCACCTTTACTAGGACTTACAGACCAGTCTTCTGAAATGCGTGAAATTGCTGTAGCTTGATTGGTTCTTTAACCTGCAGGCTTAGGAGCGAATGGTGATGGTGATCGTAATGATGATATTGATGGTCAATAACTGGGTACACATTCTGTGTAAGACTATGTTTGATGCTTTATAGGTAAAATAACTTCAAGTATATTTAAAAACTCTATAAAGTGGCATGAATATCCATTCTTTCATATTTTACCTTGGAGGGAAATGTGGATTAAATAATAATATATACTTATAGCATGACATTTTTTACCAATATTTTTACTCATGATTTATATTATCTTAAGTGAGGTTGCACAGTTTTAGTGTTCATTGTTTATATCTATCTTTGATGGGAATGTTTCCAACATTTTATCTCTGGTTATGAGGTTTGTCACAGGTTTCTTGCTATTTATAAAATAGTTTTCTTCTACTTTGAGCTTGCTGAGTTTTTTTATTATTATTATGTGTTTGTTTAACCATGTATCATATTAGGGCTTATTTTATTTTATCCACTATGTTAATTATATTAGTAATTATAATTTTACATTAACAATAGTCAATTATATTAAAATGAATACATGTAATAATTGTATTCTATAAATTGTATAAAGTGCTGAGATATTGGAAAAGGTCAAGAGAGATAAAGCCAACCTGAACTTTAGATGATGGCTTTAATAAGGTAAGCCTCCTTCATTTTCTTGGGTTTTATCAGTCACAGGTAATAATTTCACTGATATTTAGCTCTAAGTCCTATTCAATTTTACTTTTAAATCAGTTCTCCATCTGCTTTTGCATGTTGGTGAGAGACTGAATTAGTCTTTATTACACAAGTAAGAAGGGAACCCCCCTGATTGTCCCCTGGGGGATCCCATGTTGCAGCTGCCTTTAACATAGCAATTACTACAAGCTCCATTTCTGTTGTTCAAATTTCAGCCCTAGAATAAGAGCATTGGTTTTTTGCCACAACTTTTTAGTCTTTCTTATTCTTCCATTCAACAGGTACTGGCCACAAATTATTTCCACTCAAACTTCTGCTTTCCTTTTTGAATTTATTTTAACTGATATATAAAAACCATATACATTGATGGAATCCCATGTGATGGCTCAGTACATGGATACATTGTGAGACATTTTAAGTGATAATAAGCACTATTTTATCATCATTTCTTTATGGTGGAAACTTTCAAACTCTTTTCTTTTAGCTTCTAGAAATGTACATTCCATTATCGTTATCTGTGGTCATCCTACTGTGCAATAGCCCACCAGAATGTCTCACAGCTTTCTAACTGTAAATTGGTACCCATTGATCAACTGTTCTACTCCTGCCCTCCCTGGTCTCTAGTAACCTCTATTTTTCTCTCAACTTTTATGAGATCAACATTTTTAGGTTCCACAAAAAAAAGTGAGCTCACACAGTACTTCCATGATTAGTTTATTTCACTTAATTTAATGTCCTCCAGACTCATCCATATTGTGACAAATGACTGAATTTCATTCTTGTCTATGGCTCAATAGTATTCCATTGTATATAGGTACCACATTTTTTTTATCTATTCATCAGTTAATAGACACTTTGATTGCTTCAATTTTTTGGATATTGTGAGCAGTTCTGCAAGGAACAGGATGTGCAGGTCCATCTTCAATATATTAACTTCATTTCTTGGGAGATATACGCAGTAATGGGACTGCTGGACCATATGGTAGTTCTCTGTTTAATTTTTTGAGGAACCTCCATATTATTTTCCATGCTGGCTGTGTTAATTTACATTTCCACCAACAGCATACAAAAGTTCTTTTTTCCCCATATCCTCACCAACACTCATCTCTATTCTTTTTGACAATCATCATTCCTGTTGGGGTGAGGTACGACATCTCATTATGATTTTTATTTGCATTTCCCTAAGGATTAATGATTTGGAGCACACTGCTTTTTCTTTATAGATTTTTTTCTTTCAATGTGACAGCTTTCAGGCAAATTTAAAATATCTGTCTACCCTGCATATTTGGGTAGCCCTGGAATCATCACATTACTGTTGTACTTATGTTCTCTCATTAAGACTTAAAGCCAAAGTCATTACATCTTGCAGTTGCCTCCCAGGCCCAGATCCCCAAACCTCCAAGTCCTCATCTCTTACCATCTTCCACCCCCGATACTGGTATTGTATCTCTTTGCTGGCCCTCTAACTTCAAGTCCACTCCTACCTTAAAATATTGCACTTGCTATTCTCCTTGCCAAAGATACTTTAACATATCAATACGATTCCACCCTTATTTAACCCAAGTCTCTGCTCAGTTGCCACCATTGGGGAGAACTTCCCAGGCTGCCATGTATAAGAGGCAAGTTCCCCTTAGTCATGCACCACCTTTCTTACTTACCCTTCTTAATTACACACAATATAGTAATTGACATGTTTTATATTTGCATGTTTGTTTTCTGTTTCATCTCCTAGCATGTGAGCATGGTATTTTGATGCTTTCTGCTTTATCCCTAGCACTTGGAATGGTACCTGGCACAATAGGTCCTCATTAAATATTTGCTGCAATACTTTTTACAAGGTATTTGGTACTACTCTGTGCTGGTCACTGTGCTTAGATTTGCACTGGAGTTCACAGTCATACTAGTTTTGTTTTGTATATTATATTGGCAGATTTTTCTTATTCTTTCTTTTTGGTTCAGAGCTGGGAACCAAAATCTTGGCTTTGTGTATCCCAGACAAGCACTCTTATCACTGAACCATATCCCCAGCCTGATATTGATAGATTTTTTTAAGTAATAAGATTATGCAAAACCCTGATATGAGTACATAAGTATTGAATAGATAAACAAATGAATACTGTTGCATAGGACAAGATTTATTCTAGGTAATAATAAAAAGCATTCTTAGAGTAATAAAGAATAAACATTTTATAGAGAAATCAAATATGTAGAGATATCATCTGTCTATTTAGGCAATCACACCATTGATAGCAACAATAACATAAATAAATTGAGATTTTGGGAAAGACGTGAGTAAATCCTTGTGTGTGCTTCACTTAGTAGCTGGAAAGTTCTGTCTTTATAATTGAGGCCTGTTAGATTTAGTCTAGGATATTCTGAGACCTAGTTTATAATGAATAAAATAATGTAAAAACAGAATAGAATGAAGCAATAATTTTCCTGAATATCTTTCCCCAGGGAAAGTTCTGCTTGTTAGTACCAGACTGAGTTGATCTGAAAGCTTATTAAGAGAAAATGAAAGATTTGTAAATGGTTCTGTTTGTTTTAAGTAAGCCTAGGAATGCATTATTTTTTATTCCCTTGGGGGAAAGTATGTAGCAACTTGATTCTTCTCTTTCCACTGTAGAAACCAGAAGAAATTTTCTCCTAAGCATTTCCATTCTTTTTGCTCCAAGTCCTCTATTAAGTATTTTAGCAGCAAAATGTTCACTAAAAGGAAAAGGGGAGTTATGTGAATATGGAACAAAAATAAATATTTAAATTATTTAGTGTGGAAAGCAAGTCACTATGATCTACAAGATTTGTACTTTTAAAAACTTACGGAGGTTTTCACAGTGGCCTCAAAATCAGTTGTCAAAGCTTTGTGAAAATATATTAAGGAAACCTGTTTGCTGTTGTCAGAGTGCTGTGTTTGAGATATATTGATTATGTCAACCATATGATTTATTCCAAAGCATGTACTTTTATGTATTTTTGTCTGAATCAAGAATAATGAACTGACAGAGTTTATTTAAATTCACTTACAGCTATTTGACTTTCTACTAGTTTGTTTTGCTTAATGAAATTGTGTGGTATGATAATTGGAGTATGAAGATGTTTGATATTTTTATTCTTATCTGTAATGCTTCATCATTTGAGGTGACTTCTTTTTATGTAGCTCTTTTTCCTTGCAAAAGTCCCATACACCAATTTGCTAATTATCCAAATACATCCTTTATGCCATTAGTAAGAATATCTGTAAACATTTTTCATTTTTTAAATTTAATCATAATAAATTTAAAAACTAAGGATATGATTATCACTATGCATACATTCTGGGTAAATAAAAAAGGAAAAGAAGAAAGGGGAGAAATACATTAATATACATAAATATACAAATTACAAAACCCCAAAAATAGAACAACCATGGATGATTGCTATAGCTGTTTCTACAATTAATTATAACGTTGTGGTGGGTATTTATAACTCCCAGGTTCCTCAGCTGGTCAGATTGAATGGTACAAACTTTTCTCCCTACGAGGACTCAGCATTGGCAATTTTTGTATTGGTTTGTTTGAAACTTCCATAAACATTTCCAACTGGATATGGAGGTGAGAGGAGGTAATTCAGAGAAACTCCTGAGTTTTCAAAGGTACTTCTTACTGCTGCCTCTTGTATAATAAATAGCGACCATCATATTCACTCTGAGAACAATCACCACAGTCTATCAGCCCCCTTCTCAGCCTTTTAGTTCAAGGGCATGAGGAGTATCAGTGGCCAAATGGCAGCATCCAGGTTATTTTGAACCACTATTTTGTGCCTTGTAAAAGCATTTTTTTCCTTTCGAAAACAAGACTTCTAAAATCAGCCAAAGCATAGCTGAAGAGAGTGGAAGCAAAATGTTTATGAGAGGGTTCTTCAGACAAATAATGGAAAGTACCATGTCCTCAGTTGCTCTATTCGAGCTATGGGAAAAAAGAAATCAGATAGAGGTTTTTGATTCAGAGCATATAGAGTATCCTTTTGGATAGCACCTCGAATTTGTGAATTGTTTCACCTCGCTGGTCTCTTTTTTTAAACAATTGCACAATTTTATGATGAGTTTTAAGTATCAGTTTTTATCAAAATTACACTGTAAATTTTCTTTGCCATAGGTAATATATAAGAGGTATAATAATAGAAAGTAAAGCACTCAGAATTGTTTCAGATTGTCTAAGAATGACAAATCCATAACTGGAAAGTATTTATCCCAGCAGTACAAATTTCTCTCCATCCATGATGACACTGCTGACTGAGCTACCATTTCCCAAACTGGTAAAAGAACTTAAAATTTTCTTTCTGTTCTTAACAGACTAGGCACTTGACAGTGTGGTTAGCCAAATCAGCTATGGTGGGGAGAGCCAAGGTTATTGAGTCTACATACTACTTCCAGTTTTGCTTCTGAGGCCACTGTACTTATTTACCTATTGAGCAAACAAGCAGTAAAACTCTGGTATACAGGCTCACAGATATCCATAGAATTTGTCTTACTATCTGATTATTTAAAATCTTATCTTTGGGCTGAGGCACAAGGATTGTAAGTTTGAGTCCAGCCTCAGACACTTAGTGAGATCCTAAGCAACTTAGCAAGACCCTATCTCAAAATAAAAAATAAACAAACAAAAAGGGATAAGGATGTGGCTCAATGATTAAGCACACCTGGCTTCAATCCCCAATACCCTAAAAATAATTGTCTTTAGTAGGTTCTCCCAACAATATTCACAAGAGGCATATATTTTCTTATGCTCTGGGTTCATTCTGAGAATACCACACTTAAATTGCACTCAAATCTTATTCATAGTCTTCAAATCCTGTTTCTTCAAATTATCTGAGCTCCATCCAAACTTTGGCTACTATATATTAATTGGTTTGTATTCACAGTTTTTCCATCTTTTCCAGGCCATTCAGATACACCATCTGAAGACATAGCTAACAAGGTGTCATTACTGCCTCATCACTAGCCAAGGATAACACTGAGATACTGCAATTATATGGCAGTTCAAAATAAATTAAAGCTAAAACTCTCTTCAGTCTGGTCTGTTTTAGAAATTGTGATGTGTTCATAGGTGCATGTTGAAGGACATATAACAGTGACATATAGGAAAAGATGTACTTAGAGTATCATTAATCACTCACTTGCTCAGACAATCTACTTTGTGATCAACTTAAGGCAGATTTTTTTGTTTATTTTTATGATTTCTTTTTAAAATTTTTTATTTGTTTTAATTAGTTATACATGACAGAAGAATACACTTATATACTTTGATATATCACACATAGATGGGATATAATTCTCACTTCTCTGATTATACATATTGTAGAATCACATTGGTCATACAGTCACACACACACATAAAGTAATAATGTCTCTTTCATTCTATTATCTTTTTATTTCCATATCCCCTGCCTTCCCCTCCTTTCCTCCTTTCACTTCCCTCTACCTAATCTAAGGTAATGCTATTCTTTTTTTTATTTTTCGCATTACAATTCTTAATAAACATATATACCACAATTTTTGTATCTCTATTTGTATATAAAGTATGTTGATACCCAATTCAAATCTTCATACATGTACTTTGTATAATGATGTTCATCACATTCCACCATCCTTGCTAATCCCCTGCCCCTCTCCCTTTCCTTCCCACCACTCTTCCCTATCTAGAATTCATCTTTTCCTCCCATGCTCTCCCTCCCAATCCCACTATGAGTCAACTTCCTTATATCAGAGAAAACATTGGGGATTGGCTGACTTCACTTAGCATTATCTTCTCCAACGCCATCCATTTACCTGCAAATGCCATGGTATTGTTCTTTTTTAATGCTGAGTAAAATTCCATTGTGATATATGCCACATTTTTTTTTTACCCATACATCCATTGAAGGGCATTTAGGTTGACTTCACAGTTTAGCTATTGTGAATAGTGCTGCTATAATCATTGATGTGGCTATGTCCCTGTAGTATGCTGTTTTTAAGTCCTTTGGTTATAGACCAAGGAGAGGGATAGCTCTGTCAAATAAACCAAAGAGAGGGATAGCTCGATCAAATGGTGGTTCCATACCCAGTTTTCCAAGGAATATCCATACTGCTTTCCAAATTGGCTGCACCAATTTTGCAGTCCCACCAGCTATGTATGATTGTACCTTTTTCCCCACATCCTCACCAACATTAAGGCCAATCTTAAATGTACCCAACACTAATACCACCTAGCAGAATGTTGCCCTGTGGACCAAACTTTTTGAGTGATGGAAAAGATAGAACCTATTTCATGAAGTACAGCTAAGGTAGCATGATTATTTTGTTCTCTGATCTGATGTTTTGTCACTAACAAGAACCATTGGTTCAAATTTTGTTTTCAAAAAAAGAAAACAAAAGAAAAAAATACATATGCATATCAAAGAGAGCATGACCTAGGGGCATATGATGTAATTCTCTGTAAGGGTTTTTATCATCCTGACACAGACATTTTAAGCAACATTATTATATTATTGTATAATAAGGACAACTGAGTTTTTATTCATGAGCTATTCATTATGATCCTTATATTAAGTGTGCTATATAATACATCCAACACCCCAAAAGACCCACCAAATATTGTCTCTTTTTACAATAAAGGGTGCAAGATTAAGTTATCTGTTTGTTATACTGGAAGGAATAATCTATTATGTACCAGACTATTGTAATGTCCAGAAACTACTATTTTGGCACTTCTTGAATGAAAATTGCTATTCTTAGAATACTGAAAACACTATTATTAAAATTCTTTTTTATATTAAAATTTTAAAAAATTTAAAATTAAAAAAATTTCTGGTTCTGAAGTCCAGTTATTTCTGTTTCACTTTTAACTACCAAAATAACTTTCAGTTGCCCAGAAATAGGTGGCTAATAGCACATTCTTTATTTATCTGCTTTCTCTTTCTGTACTACTTTTCAACTCCACTTCACTTCTCAAATAAATTGCTTACACTGAAATCTCTGTCTCCAGACAGAGATTTCTAGGGAATCCAAACTAAAAGCTGAGATGGAAATTTCCTAAGTGACAGTTCACACTGAGCTAGAGAGACTCAGGACCATGCAGTCACCTCTAACAAGCCCAGGTCTACACCACAAACTTCACGATGCAACATAATAAAAAAGCCAAAAAGACTTATTGTCTTGCTTCTCAAGTCTTATAGGTTTCTAGCAATTAGATATAATAAAAAGGGAAATAAGATTGTTTTTTCATGATAAATATTTAGGGTCCAGATCAAGATTTTAGACCCCACCTTTGATCGCAAGCCTAGGATAACATGGAAATGAACTTCAACAAAGATGTGGACCTGACCCCCAGAACTTGGAAGGGAGGAACAGGCTTAGTTATGTCTCTGTTGTCTGACATATTTGATTTTCTGAATTAGAATTTTTCATGCTTCCTTTTGCATGTATGAAAGTCAGAATAAACTCATTTTTAACTTGACAGTATTAATAATTTTAGGATAGGAACCCTAAAGCTACTTGGAGAGATCTATGCTTAGTATTAGGGAACGATCCATCAATTAATATTCTATTTGTACAGTACGATGTTTTATATTTTAGCTGATGTTTTATATTTTAGCTCTTGTTTTAACCAATTTGGACAAGAATCAAATTTCTTCTCCAAACAAGTGAACTGTATATTATGGGATTCCATATATTGATAAAGTGGGCTAAGTTACTAATAGAAGTTTGAGATTTTTCATAAATGCAGTATAATATTAATAATTTTTCTATCATTTTAGAGATTGAAGTAAATCTCAGTGATATTGTAACAGATGAGAAGACACTATGATGCACTAATCATTTTATTCAAACATGGGCATTTTGCAAGCTTAATAAAATAGTAACCATAAAATTAGAATCTATCAAGAGAAGCAGTTGTTTTTTATTTAAGAGCAGCTAGAAGTTACATTTTATTAGAGCACAGGAAAAACAGAGTGAGGACATGGGCAATGAAACCTGGTTCTTAGTATGAGGAAGTGTTGGAATGGATAATCAGAGCATATGTGCTTTATAGAAGGATTATGCATGCTAGCTTTTGTAGGAAATGGGAACTTTGGTTAAACACAGCAAAGCATTACAGAACAATAGGGCTTGGGAAAAATTAAAAAGAGAAATGTCTGGGCTGGTGCCATTCGTACATCCATGTGATTAATGAGCTTTCCAGAGTGGTAAAAAAATATATGAAGTAGTGCCGCAGAGTGGTAAGAGGAGAGCTCCAAAGGCACAACCACCCAGTACCACTATTTAAACGGGGTGACCCAGGACTGTTAAATCTTGGGCCTCATATTAACTGTAAAAATGGTAACACGGGCAGGGCACAGGGCCACATGCCTGTAATCCCAGAGGCTCGGGAAATGGAAGCAGGAGGATGGCAGGTGCAAAGTCAGTAACTCAGCAAGACTCTAAGCAACTCAGTAAGACCCCATCTCAAAATAAAAAATAAAGGGGGCTGGCTGGGGATGTGGCTCAGAACACTCCTGTGTTCAATCCCTGATACTCCCCCCAAAAAGGAATACTCATAATATGCACCTTATAGTGTTGTGTTGAGAATTAAATGATATAATGTGTATGTGTAAGCATTTAATGATCCTCAGTATAGAAAAAACAAACCCATGATTTATGATAGTACATGATGCATGAAAGAGTTAAATCAACATTAGCTCTTGTGATTTGGATTACAAGAGGAATCTTCTTATAAATGCATGAAAGTCAATAATTTAAAGTATAGTACATTGTGAAGATGTTCTAAAGGAAGAAGAGAGAAGACATATATAATTGTAAGATTGAACAAAGAGTGCAATATCAACATAGAAAATATTAATATATTAATAGTTTATATGGAGTTAAGAAGACAAGCTCCAAATGAGAGATAATTTTGAGGAAAGTAAGGGAGGAAAAAAAAGTGAAGGGAATTAATGATATCTAGAGAGATTAGTGGAGGGAAAACATAGAATGGCCATACTTTTTTGACTTAAAGGGGAAAACACTCAACAAAATAAGAGGGACCAGTGTGGAAAGAAATGGGACACTTTAGATGACAACTTAATGGGTGATAAAGTAAAAGAATCATTTATATTCAACTGATAGCAAGGCTATTGGGAATAGAGAGGTGAATATACACATGCTGTTGACAAGTTGGATGTTTATTAGTGGATTAGATATAACAAGCCTGTAATCTATGTTGTTTATTAGAGATAAAATATTACTCATGAGGAAAGGGAATTTAGAACTTCAATAAAATTTTACTTAGTACCTACTACGTGCTAGGCCCTTTGCTAAACCCCTCAAATAAATAAGTAAATAATTTATAACAACAATTATAATGCATAGTGAAAGTGTTTGCCAATGTTCTGAATGCTATGGCTTCTTTAAATTTATAGTTGCAAGCCTCTCCCCCAGGGTAATGGGTATTAGGATGTGGAGCTTTGGGGAAGTGATTAGGTCAGCAGAGTGATTAGGTCTGACTCTCACACAGAAGGGTTTGGTGTCTTATACAATACACCCAAAGAGCTCCCTCACCTCTTCCCCCAGGTCAGGTTAGTGTGGGAAGACATCCACCTACATAGAAGCAGTCCCTCACCAGAAGCCAGCACCCTGATCTTGGATTTCCTGCCTCCAGCTGTGTGAGGAATAAGGTCCAGCCATTTATAAACCACTCCATCTATGGTGTTTTGTTTGTGACAGAGTGGACAAAGACAGTATGTATAGAGGTTAAAATATGGGCCTTTGAGAAAACAAATAAAAACCACATGGGCAAAAAAGACAGGAAATACTAAAAGGCTTTCCCCACCTCCCTCATTTATGCATTAATTCAGACAATATTCAACAATCTTATGCAATAATTCCTGCTAAAATGAATAGTAGTTATTCAGGAAGATGAAGTTAAGAAGAAATTGAAGGTAACACAGTTAGTTGGCATATAGCTGGAATATATGGTGGATTGAGGTCATTGGCTACCTTTCTCCCTCAAAAAGAAATGTCAATTTTTTTTCAGGGAAAATTATGAAAAGAAAAATACACACACACACACACACACACAAACACACACACACAAATAACAACATAAAAAAGCAAGAATTATTCTGCCCTTTAGTTCAAGTGAAATATAATTGGAAAGGAAGTTGTAAATGTGAAGTTATATTTGCTGTATAGTCTCCCCAGTCCCCTCTAGGACTTCACTCTCTTCAATATACTCTTTGTCTCAAAAGATGATATTTAAGAAATAAAGCTGGGCACAGTGGTGCACATCTGTAATCTTAGCAGTTTGGGAGGCTGAGGCAGGAGGATCATGAGTTCAAAACCAGCCTTAGAAAAATCAAGGTGCTAAGCAAGTCAGTGAGACCCTGTCTCTAAATAAAATACAAAATACAGCTGGGATATGGCTCAGTGGTCGAGCGCCCAAATTGAATCTCCGGTACCTCCCCACCCCCCCAAAAAAAAACAAAAAAAAACCCGTATCAACTCTTTTTACCCTCTGGCTTGTGGCCAGTTCCATTAGAGAGCAGGAACTAGCATCAAACCAGTGAGTGGCAGGAAATAAATATGAGAATATCTGGTTCCTCTAGTTTCCTCTCTGTCAGGACATGGCTCAACAATTTCTCTGTTCTTAATTCCTTAATATTTACTTTGTGTTCATACATTTTCAAAGTCTTAATCTGATACCAGTGGTTCACAAATCCCCCCTGAAGGCCACTTTCTAGCTATAGTGAACTACTAATTACTTATAAGCAATTCTCCAGCTATAAAAATGAGCATATCTAAATACACACACACATACACACACACACACACACACGAACAATGCAATATACTAAAAAATATGCAGAGTTGCTCTCTGTACTTTAAAAAATAGTCAGTATAGCTTTATATAAAGTTGATTGTTCCAATTTGTTTCATGCCTCTAATATGCTTAGTAAACACTTCCTTCCTTAAACTTTCTCGGTTCCTGAATTTTGAGCGTGCTGGTCCTTTCCTGTGAGGAACGTGACCAGCAGAAGCAATATAGAGAGATTGTATGAATCATGTTCCTGTGTATCTTTGCACCATTAATTTACCCTACTTTTTTGATAGCAGACTAATTTTATGTATACCTTGATTAATGTGAAAGATAAATATAGCTGAAAGCTCTTAATAGAAATGATAATCTTGGGCTGGGGATGTAGCTCAGTTAGTAGAGTGCTTGCCTTGCATGCACAAGGCCCTGGGTTCAATCCCCAGCACCACCAGAGAAAAAAATCTTAAAAGCTGCAAGGCTTAATTTCAAGAATCAGAGAAAAGGCTTCCCTGAATTCCAAATGATGGAATTCAAGTATAAAGTGTCAAAAAAAAATAGAGTTGATAACATAAGCCATACATAGAAAAAGTATTCCAGATGACAGTTTCAAAACAGTTCTCCATTAATGTAGACCCCAGTAGACTTATTTTGAATGGCTGGAGTAGGAGCTTGTGTTCTGGAGACAGACATCTGTCTGTTAGAAACAAAAAAGAGTATAAATGAAAATGTGAAATTCCTCTCTTCAGCTCTCCTTTTTTGGGCTGAGATCCAAGGCTCAGAATGAAGGGAATTCCATAAAGTTTGGGTGAATCTGAGAGAAGATAAACTTATTTGTTCTTCACTTTGTATAGTCTAAGAAGGTTTTTGGACCTTGGAGACATGTGACATTAAAGAGAACCCAAGGAGTGGCTGAGGCTGTAGTCAGAGAGGACAGTTCAGAGGGAAGAGTCCTAGAAAACATTATTCTCCATAGCAGTGATGGAAGCATGAGACCAGTGTCCCAATAAGGAAGGAGGTACAGGTAAGAGAGAGCAAGAAGGGCACAGGGGATACAAAGGACAAGGATAGCTGTCTACAGACCTTAATATTATCTGCTAGTTTAAGACAGCAGGGTCTGGGCATGCACTGTTCCTCAAAAGAAGCCAGAAGCAAGACCCGATTGTGGTAGGATGACACTGTAACTATCTCCCCTTTCTAGTATGGCAGTAGCTCATTAAATGCTGGATGTATAATCAAAGAGATGGGATAAGAAGAAGAAGGTTGATACATGAATTGGACTGGATATTATTTAAATGGTTGAAATTTAAAGTAAACATGACTGCATTACTTGAATTGATATATAGGTTTTCTATCATTAATAAAAATTATAATGAATTATATAAATAATTGATTTTTACAGATATAAATTTCATCTTTGTATTTATGAATAGTATCACATATGATTGCAACTATCAAGGAAGTAGTGATAGACTAAATTTCAGAGGAAGTATTTCTTTTTATAAGTAAGTAGAGCCATATCACCATTCACAGTTGGAGAAAGATGCCTGGTTTGGGTATAGGTCAGGATAAAGTGAATTTAGAAGAAATTTTGCACACAAAAAATAAAATCATTTGAATTTTAGACAATGCTATAGATCAGCAGGGTGGATTATCTTTGACAAAGAATCAAATACAAGGCCAAACAACTGGGTCAAAAATTATCTACCATTGTGTATTTATTTTTATTTTTTAAAAATTTGTATTTTTAGTGCATTGTAGTCATACCCAATAATGGGTTTATTTTGACATATTCATAAATGTATATTATGTAGTTTTCTCCATTTCAATCCTCAGTATGTTTAGTTTTGCTAAGAAAATATTAGAGGAGGGGCTGCTGATCAGGAAGAAATCTCATAGTACATTATCAGGTGATTGAATTCTGCAGCCTAGCTAGAGTTAAACCTAAAGTTGAACTAAAAATAGGTAAAATTTCTGTCAATCCCATCCCTACACACATAACAGATGTTTCCAAAATATGGAACCTCAGGGATTGGGATTTGAGTTAATCACAGGTAAATCCAATCCATTTATAGATTCAGCCAAGTTCCAGCTCTACATAAGCTGGGACGATACTGAATGGCAGCCTTGGAGCAAGCTGCTGAGCACAGAGGAGGGCTTGCACTGTGAGAAATAAACAAACATATACATTCATTCTCTAATGTTCTGCTATATGAAGTTCACAGAATACCAAAAAAAAAAACCTATAAAATATAGACACAGGACAATATGATAAGAATCAAGAGGAAATGTAAATAAAAACAGAGTCACAGATAAGCAAGTTATTGGAATCAGTAAGCAAATACTTTAATATAATCTTCACAAGATGGGATATTAGTAAGTTGAAAAATTATATCTTAAAAATTCAGTAACTGAAATAAAAATTATAGTGTAATTTCCCCCCCTGAATGCTTAATCTGCTTGATATATCATGATCCAGTGATAATTGAGTGAAATGGAGATTAAAACCAAAATGACATTTCAGAAAAAAATGAGGAAGACTCACCTGTGCCAGATATGTTGTAGAGACAAAGAATTCTCAAACATTGTTGGTGAGAGTGTAAATAAAATAGAACAATGCTTTACATGCACTAATAAAGTTAAATATGCACCTATTCTATGTTCTAGCAATTGATGTTGGATTATACAGCCTAGAAAAACAGGAACATGCATTCATAATGGAATGTGTAAGATTCAGTCATGAAATCTCAAAACTCAAAAAAACTCAAATGTCTACCCATAATACAATCAATTTTTTTAAAAAAATGTGATATAGTCATAAAATGGGATATTATACAAAAAGGAGAAAGAGAATTACTGCCTCAGGTAACTGCATGGATCAATCATAAAACAATGTTAAGTGAAAGAAATCGGACTAAAAATGTACATTTGTGTGAAACTCAGAATGAGAAAAATAAATTTTTGTTGATGGAGTTTAGGATGGTGGCTACCTCTGGGTGAATGGTTCATCATTTACAGAGAAGCATTATGTGGAAACAACTAGAACGAAGAAAACACTTCCTGGTTTGTTTGGGTGGTGGTAATTCAAGGACACCTGTGATGGCTTATCAAGGAGCATACTAGGATTTGTGTTTCACTATGTATAAAATTACATCATAAGAAAAAAAAAAGAGGATACAGTATAGTATAGGTCATTAGAGCACAGAAAAGATATCCAGAAAATGTTAAGATCATACAGCTAAAAAAATAAATAGTAAAAAACTAATGACAAAATAATAAACACAATGTACCTGGGTCAATATCTACTAAGTGAGTCCTAGTTCCATAGTTTAGAGGTCTTTTATTTAATGTGATTTATAAATCTCTCGAATCCTAGTGCCTCTACCAGAATCCTTGGTGTTTCACCTCCCAGATGTGGAACCTGGGACAAGTAGCTTGATTTCTGTGTTTTTCTGTCATCATTATAAAATAGAAATAATAATATGTGCTTTATAAGATTATTATGGAACAAAATGAGAAAATATTTATACTGTAATTAGTGGAGTATCTGGAAAATTAATAGACCCTAATAAATATTTATTATCATTTCTAGTATTATTCAATCCTGTATCCTTTTCAGATAGAAATATTGATTGAAAATAGCCTAGTATCTGCTTTTTAAAAACAAATTTAGTTGTAGATGGACACAATACTTTTATTTATTTATTTATTTTTATGTGGTGCTGAGGATTGAACCTAGTGCCTCGCATGTATTAGTCAAGTGCTGCACCAAAGAGCCACAGCCTCAGACCCCCTAGTATCTGTTCTAAAGAAGGTGGGAAACAATCAATAATTATTTCACAGTAAAATATTTCTGAGAAAGTATTATAAAAAGGGAAAACATATGTAGGCAGTGTTTTTGTCAGCTTTTGCATTACTGTGATCAAAAGACCATTTGAGAGGAGGAAGTTTATTTGGCACTCACAATTTCAGAGGTCTCAGTCCATAGATGACCGATTCCATTGCTCTGGCCCAAGATAAAGCAGAATATCATGTCAAAAGAATGTTGAAGAGGAAAGCAGCTCTGGACATGGAAATGCGGAAGCAGAGAAAGCTCCACTCACATGGGACAAAATACAAATCCCACAGGCACACTCCAGTGTTCTACTACTTTCAGTCACACCCTACTAATCTATAGTTACCACCCAGTTAATCCGTATCAGTGGATTAATTCACAGATTAGTTTAAGGCTCTCATAACCCAGTCATCTCACCTCTAAACTTTCTTGCATTGTCTTGCACATGAGTTTTGGGGGAATACCTCATATCTAAACCATTACAGAGAGGTAAACTTGAACTTCCTACATGGAGAAGATTAGGAAAGGGAAAATAGTTATACACAGATGTGTGCAAAGAGAAAAAAAGTATAAGCAATATGTTGAAATTTTTCACAAAACTTCAAGATAAAGGTCAGGGACTTGAACGTTTAATTATGGAAAAAAAATTGAAATGCTTATGACCTTGTTGCTCCCCATCTATCACTTGTTTACAGAAGAAATTCTACAGTCCTTAGTATGACCCATCTTCTTTAAGTGGTCTAGCATGGGGAAGATGATTCCTGCCTGCTCTCTTTTGTGCCTAAAAAGAATTTGCTCTGACTTCATTAAACTACCAATGCATTTTTCTATAGTAGTAATTTTACAGGTTTTGTATGGATTCTTTGGTTTTCTCCTTTTTTTGCTAGACCACGTGTCCCTTGGAAGCAGTAGTCCAGTTTTAATCAACTTAATATTAGAAACTAGTGCCATAATGGGAGGAATACAGTGGACACACTGCAATCATTCTCATAGTGACTGAAAGAGCATAGAATTAATAGAAGACAGTGAAAAAAAAAAAAAAACCCAAGGCACTCACAGCTGTCTGAAGTTATTAGTAGCACACATTCTTCAATTCACTATATAATATGAAGGGCAAGAGAGTCAGCATTTGCCTATGGGAAGAATGTTGAAAAAAATAGAGAAACAGATTTGTTTATCATTTACAGAGCAATAAGCAACTATTTAGAGCCATTCATCAAAGATTACTTAAGGGGAAAAAAGATGATGAAGTGTGATGGGCTTCAGGTTAAAAATAGATATTAATATTTTTACTAAAATGGAAAGAGGAAAGGAAAATGATTATAAAATTCCATTCTTAAAAATTAAAATTTCTAAACCTCAGCTATCTTGAAATGCATATACATTAGAACTTTTCTGCATTATGAAAAACAAATAAAAAATTTAAAAGCAGAGAGAACAGAGTGACAGATAACATGGGGAACAATGACAAGATGAAAAATTGCCACAATTATGGAAACATGCTTGTGTGGTCTGTTGGAGTATCAATGATTTTGTTTGGTTGTGGGAAATCTTTATACATATACTATAACTAGCAATATTTTATCTAAGAAGATTTTTTTCTTTCTAATTTTGTGAACCAATGATGAAAATGTTGGTTTACCTGTATGAAAGTGTTAAGATGTTTAACATGTTTCAGAAAATTGCTAGAGAGAAAAAGCAGCCAACTTAGTATACTATTTTGAGATTTAAGAATATTTTTTTTTGGTCAATCTGATACTTTTGTCTATTCAAAGTTTTTGATTGACATGTCTCCACATCATGGCATTTATACCATGTTAGGAATCTTTTTCCTTTTTTTCTATGAGTTCGACAGGTGGTAAAACACTTCTATGAAAAGTGTTTGGTGACATACTCTTTAAAATTATTTTTATGAGTACATCCAACCTCTTAAAAAAATGCAACACTTGGCCCTTTTTGTCATACCTCAGTACACCATTATGTCTACTGCCAGGACTGAAATTTCAAGTTTTGAAGAGAGACAGTATCCTGTTCTGTTTTAACTCCCAGTATTCAGGAGCAGAAGGGATGAAAGAATTTTCCAAGCATATTGAACATATGATAGATTAAAAAGGACCACTAATTGTTTGCAATTATTTTGAGAAGTAGGGTATTAATTTTTTGTCACTGTAACAAATATCTGAAGAGAAAATGGGTTTTGGCTCACAGATTTGAGGGTTCAAATCCATGATTGATGGGCCTCTTCATTTCTGAGACTTTGGCAAGAAGCATGTGGAGAAATAAAACTTCTCACTGCAGAGCCAGGAAGCAAAAGAGTGAGGAGGGACAAGGATCCAACAATTCCCTTGAAGGGCATGTCCCAATTGACCTAAAGGTCTCCTGCTAATTTGCATCTCTCAGTCCACCATCTCCCAATAGCACTGCTTTGGGCATAAAATCTCTAATATATAGGCCTTTGGAAGTTTAAAAAAACAATAAAAAATATTGTCAAAAAAGACATAATATGTTTTTAAAAGGCAAGAAAAAATGTAAATAAAGGATTAAAAAAACAAAAATTAAAATTAAAATTAAAAATCCAAACTTCAACTGATAGAGTGAATTTCTCCTTAGTGATGTACCTGAAGAATAAGTAGTATGTGCTGATTTTTGAAGCTAAGTTACATAGAAATCTTCCAGTCTGTGGAGAGCCATGACAGAGAATGGGAGAACAGTGTCTGACACTGAGGTCTCTGATGACTTCATAGTTGTGGCATGCTTGGTGCCTGGGAAAGTTTCTGTGCAAATGTGCAGGATGCTTAGCTTTTATGGTAATGCCCTCCATAAGGAGGCTCTGTGCTAGAGTCTTATCAGCCTCGACCTTGATCTCAGACACACAACTCCTGGGAATAGAGGAACTTTCTTGCTGGACAACCACAGTGTTTCACCAGCTTTGCTGCTCCTGAACCTGCCTGCATAACAGTGACATTAAACAATGGACTTTTTTGAGAGCTATACAAATCTCCTAACATTTCACATTGCAACAGTAGAATGTAACTACAGAATAAACTGCAAAATGTTGCTAACTCTGTAATTTTCATGAATACAAAGACTAATGCTTACATAGTCTTTAATCTGATAATGAGACATATATAAATAGAGATTGCTAGCATAATTCTTTAGACCTGCTTCTCCATCAGAGAGCAGCGTTCCACTCGACCCCAGCTGTTATCTTCAAAATTTGATTTCCTGTGTCTTTATTTTTTTTATCCCTCTTTGCCCTTAAAAGGAACCTGTTAGATTGGCTGCTGTGGTTGTGGCACCAGGCTGTGTCTAACTCTTCATGGAACACTTGCTTTGAAGCCTTAAGCTACCATTTAAGCAGCTCAACTACCCTAGGCAGCCATGCTACCAGAGGCCCTTGAGAGTATGACACCGTGTGTATGTGTGTGTGTGTGTGTGTGTGTGTGTGTGTGTATCTGTGTGTACTGATGGGTGGCAGTGGGAATGGGGATGGCGGTGGTGGCAGTAGCAAAGAACTCCAAAATTCCCCTGTATGGAAATGATTGATCTAGCCTTATTCAACCCAGCAGATACAATGTAGGTGAGCTGAGAGCCCTGCCCATATTCCTGACCCATAAAATTATTAACAGTAAAAAATGCTGGTTTTAATCCGGTAAGTTTTGGGGATAGTAGATTGTGAAGCAATAGTTAACTGGGACCAATGGAAGTCTAGTGAAAATTGTTTAGAATATATTTGTAAAATCAAATTTGCTTGCCATTTTAGCATTTTTATCAAGGAACCCATTCACTAGAACATTTGGGTAAATAGTAAAATAATTATTAAATCATAAGAGCAAGAAAAGTTATTTCATTTACATGTTTTAAGGTCACTCATGGAGAGTTTATCCATAACAGAACTCTTTTATTATATAAATAACAATAGCAAAAAATAGATTCTCTTCACATCTATCTTTTCTCTCTGAGCAATAAGGGGTCAGCATTTACACCTACCTAAACATTTCTGCTGAACATTTTGTGCTTTTTGACCTGGCAGAAAACTGATGAGAGAACAGGATGTCAAGTTCATAAAAATGACAAATGCTTCTGTCATTAAGGGATACATTAATCTCTCTGTCAGGAGGAGACCTTTCATTTGAAGGATAAGTTAAGTAAAATCCTAATATTGAAATTTTATTCCAAATGAAGGTAAGAGTTCAGTAGCTAAGCTTTCATTTGGAATGAATTTTTTTTTTTAAGTATGGGCATTTATCATTAAATGCTGCAATTCTGTCTAAACAATAAAATTCCAATGTGTGGTTACCAACTGAATAGTGAAACATGAGGAAATAAATCACACACCCACCCACCCACACACACACATGCACGTGCGTGCATATACAGAGACAGACACGTTTTTTCAGGAAAAAGGTTTCTAAAGTTTTGTAGACAAAGCCATTGACTCATATTTGATTATACCTTTACTTTTTTGTCAAGCATTATATTACTTCTTTCATTTTTCTCAAGCGATATAAAAACGAGCCTTCAAAAACCCAAGCTTCATGAGTTATTGACAGGTTTGAGAGTTGTGAGAAAAAGAGAAATGCAACCACTCAATAACCAAGGATTAAAGAAAGTAAGACATTTGAAACAGGGACTGAGAGAAAGTGTGGTTGGTTCCCAGCCAATTTCAGCTCTGGACACCACCCATGGAGCATGTCATAGACTGTCAAACCACTGAGAGTTGCTCTTCAGAGGGACACCAGTGGAGTGGTCAGAGAGAAGGTACCACGATATTGTCACATTTTTTGGAGCCCTGAGCTTTCTGAGCAGAGAGTGCTGGCATCCAGGTGAAAAGATGAGTGGGTGGCAAGCACACCTTGCAAGTTAAATTTACATGCTCCAAGGATGGCTTTACAGATTTTTCTTCCATGGAACCTTCTGTTTAGATTATAAAGTATAATGGTTCTGGATACCTTTGCTTTCCTCCCCAGAAAGAATCTTTTGTATTAAAAAGATAAGTTCTCTCCTTATCTTAAGGAATGATGGACAACAGTGCCTTGGTATCCTATGAAAGCTCAGAGGTTCCTAATTTGGTAGTTCTTTTCCAGTGGCACAGACCTTCCCACTATACACACCCCAGTAGGGGTTTGGAGTGTTGCAAGTCAAAATAAGAAGCTCTTTAATCAAATAATCAGTCTTTTTTCTGTGTCATAAACCTCCTGTATGTGGTCTATAGGGTAAAATCTTCACATTCGTGGAAATATGATGTGATTGGGGTTTGGTGCTCCCTGAGTCTACCTTTTTTTTTAGTACTGGGGATTGAACTCATGGGCACTTAACCACTGAACCACATCCCCAGCCCTATTTTGTATTTTATGTAGAGACAGGGTTTAACTGAGTTTCTTAGCACCTTGCTGTTGTTGAGGTTGCTTTGAACTCTTGATACTCCTGCCTCAGCCTCAAGAGCCACTGGGATTAGAGACATGCTCTACCATGCCCTGTTCTACTTGAGTCTATTTGATCAGGTTTCTAGCCTTACTTAGTTTTTGTAATATCTTAGAATAAAAAACAATATTGTATTATTTGTTGAAAAAATATCATTCAAGAAAAATTTAAACATTTATTTTTTAAAACAGACTCATATCAAATTTTATCTAACCACCAAACATTTTGGGAATAAGGGTTGAATGTAGGAAAACATTTTTGTCACTTTCATGAAATGGGTGATATTATTGGGGGTGACGTGCAGGTTTGGCCAAGTTTACATCTGCAACCCTGGCAGTGTCTTATATTAGCTAGTTCCCAATAAAATTCAACACAGGGAATTCACAGTAACATGAGTCCTGTGTGTAGGGTTCTGGGACTAGACAGCCATCACCATCAAGTCTCATTAAAGAGGTGATTCATGGTGAAACTAATATAAAAATAACTTATAGTTCAGCCATATTTAGTATATTCATCAAGAGGACACATTGTCATGATAGAGGAATATGGGTCTGCTTGGAGGCAGACAGGAGTCATCTGGACTGGTTGATAATTGCACGTCATAGTGGAGAAGACAGAGCAGGTCTGGAGCTAGCAAAGGTGAAGGTGAAGGTCATATTTCCAACTATGTGCTTTTTATATAACCCAACTCTCTTTTATTTATATATGCATAGTAGACATTTGTTATTAGCTGTGACTTGTCACTTTTTCAATTGATGACCTAAAAGATACTGCCTTCATGTTTATTTTATTTTTAAAGTACAAATAATTTCAAATAGCTGACTTAAAAATTAAGAGCAGCTATAATGAGAGCAAGACATTGCAGACCTTTGATCACTTTCTCTCTCTTCTGATTTTTAAGCTGGACCATTAGTCACTAACACATTCTTGTGAGAGGGTAGGCTTTAATAATTTGACCTAGTTGATATTTTACAAATATAGTTTAATAAATGCTGTAGGTGAAGCAGGCAAGAATATCTTACCCTTTAATAATGCCGATAAACTCACACTAGTTCCGTTATTCAAATGACACTAGTGAATGAAACAGGAATATTGGGTGATTAGCCTGCATTTTCCTGTACCTTTCCAGGGAGCCCCTTACCCTTGGTAAATAGTGATCTAGTTTCCTACTTGGCAGAGCCTCCTGTAGCAGGCCCACACACTTTGAAGGTTGTATGGCTTGAAGACATCCATTTGGATTAACATTAAACCTGTGCTATTGGTCAATTCTTTCTCCTAAGTTTGGCTTTCAAGAAGGCTGTGGATATGGGAAGATATCATGGAGCTAATCCATGTGCCCTAATAAATTAATCAGAAAGTGTTATCTTTGTATTAAGGAACCAACTGGAATTCTGTATTAAGATTTTCTAATACAGATCAATTAGTCTCAAAACGTGCTCTAAACTACTTAACAAGAAGGAGACTTGAGCCCACAAGAGTCACCGATCGAACCAGTGCTATTCAGACTCCATACAAAGGCAGAGCCTCTTAAGTCACAGTCCTGAAACTTCAAACACAGGAGAGGGCTGAGAATGTGGGTTAGGGGACAGTACAAGGATACCCGGAGACACTGTTTATTTCACACAGTTTTAAAAAGAAACTGTGCTTTGATTAGAGAAGAAAATAACAATAGTATCTTTGCTGATACCATTAAGGACATGTGTGTGTGTGTGTGTGTAATTAATATTATGTGTGAAAAGAGTTCATTCTTCCATGCTGCTTAGTGTTTCACAAATACTCAACTTATAGCAAGAGAAAACTTGCTAATGAATGAGTCATGAGTAAGGGGGTAAAATGATGAATAACAACATGATTAATCTCCAAATTCACAAGGTTAAAATAAATAAATAAGTGAGTTAAGAGAAGAAGTATTGATGAAGATAGGGAGTAGAAGAGACAAAAATAGGAGGAAAAATAAACTGGGCCTGAGCTTCCCTCTCTCATCAAGTTCATGCACTTGGCATAATGTCCCTGAGTTCAGCCAGGCTCTCTTCTAGAACCTGAGGATGCAGAACTGAGCAAGATACACTGTGAGCGTCCCCATTCTTCAGGAGCATATTATTTTAGAGAGGAAGGATCCAAGGAGCTATATGTGTTTATATAGCTTATACACATAAGCCTATATGTACATATTATATGTAGCAGTGAATATATGAGGCCTAATATAAATTAAACATTTGAGATCCTACATGAAAGTGATAACAATTACTTGCTGTGAGTCAACATAAAGGTAAAAGAAAATAACAACAGGGAATATCAGAGGAAAGTATTTAAGATTGGGTGGCCAAGAGGACCTTTAATGAGATGATATTTGTGGTGAAATCCAAATGACACACAGGATCCAACCACAAAAATACCTTAAGGACAAACTTTCAAAGCTCAGGAAGCCCAAAGGTGGGGACAAACTTAGTATGCTTAAAATGCCAGGCAGAGGCTAGAGTGGTGGGACTGGAACACACCAGGATGAGACTGAGGGAAGAGGAGGACAGGGTGGAGACAGGGCAGATCACAGGAGCAGGCTTTACTCACCAGGGCAAAGAGCTGAACTTATTCTCTATTTACATTGGGAAATTCTCCTGAAAGACCTTCAATTATTAGAGTAGAATCAATGAATCATGCAGAGATATGCATAAAATAATATGTATATGATATATTTATTTAGTTATTTAAGAAGTAAGCTCAGTGATCTATGTTATTTCAAAAACATAAACATAAGATTTTATTCCAAATGATACAAATTCTCTGGAGTTTCAGTTTTTCTTGTAGGAATTTGTCCCACTATCCGTGAGTCTCTTTTTTCATAATATAGTAACTCTCTCTTTTAGGATGTTCTGATGTGAACAAATCATGAACTATGGCATCCTGGATAATTCAGTCATTTTATGTAGACTGCTGCTATGGTGGCTGTGGCTTGAACAAAATGAGTTGGTATCCTGGCGCATCATTTCTAATAAGGCGTTACTGCATGTTCAGTGAAAGAAATAAGGAAGGAAGGAGGATGGCAGGGAATTCATGAAGGAAGAAAATCTTTCTGCCCAGAAATATTCTGCCATAATTGACAAGTTACCTGTATAAATGCATCTCAGTTCTGCTCACAGTGTGCCCTGGGGGATCTTTCAAGGTAGGAAGGCAGGTACACACTTCATGCAGCCTGACATAGTGTGCATTAGGGAAAGAGGTGCTTGGGGTTATCTATAGCAGATGGATGAAATCCTTTTGAACTGTATGAATCCCAGCTGAAACCCAGACATTTTCATTTTAGAGAACAAAAAATGAATCTCAAGATTCCAATTCATTATGCTCATCTGTAAAATGGGGATAATGATACCTATTTTCAATTTGATGAAGCTCAAGAGAGATGTTTCCAAAGTAATGGTGCAAATTGAGTAAGTAATGAGTGAACAATAGCTGTTATAGTAAGTCAAATAACATAAATACTTAATTTTGCTTTCCCCCATCCTTATTAAAGTGATTATTTTTTGTAGTGTTAGGGACCAAATCCAGGGCCTTAGCATGCTAGGCAAGTGCTCTACAAATGAACTACATCCCTAGCTCTTAAAGTGATTCTTAGATGAAAAGACAAATAGGAAAAGTGTTTGCAGACACAGTAACCTTTCTTTAAATTCACTGCACATTGGCTAAGGAGCAAGTATAAGAGAAAAGACTGGTGATTATGAGCAACAATAGTTTCCTTCCCTTAGCACAAGCCCCATGTAAGCTCTTGAGCTTGTTAAGATAAATTTTTGTCTTATATAGTATATTAAAATATGAAAATTATTGATATTAGGAAAGCGTAGATAACTACATGAAACATAATTGCTTAAATTCTTAAGTTCAATATAATAAAAATGGCTTACCAGAAAAACATTATATATATATATATATATATATATATATATATATATCTTAAAACTGATGTCTTTAATATGAATTAGTTTTTAATAGCAAAATAGTTTCTAAAAAGATTTATTCATGAACTGTCTTCCTTTAAATGAATAAACAATTAATTCAGTAAATATTTTGATGCGATGTTCACTCTAGTCAAGTCTGTATTTAAAACTGAACAGACTGAGAAATGGGAAGCACTGGGAGAGAATCACAGAGTCCCAACATCTTTGCCCTAAATACTGAAGAGGCAATGTCAAAGCCTCTGGGATTCCAGTCTACTAACAAGGATGGAAAAATAAATTCCAACGCACTTTAAATAGAACAGAGTTGCTAGTGAAGGAAGGGTTAAAATTTTTATTTTACCCTCATCATTCAAGCTTATGAATTATACAATGTACCTTCTCAAACCAAGACTGGACACATGTCTTTTAAAGTGTATGCAGCTTGTATCAAGTAGTTCCTGAGTGTGGAAGACAGGGAAGAACTCAGTGGGACAGAAAAGGAAGGTAGATATGAAAAAGAAAAGGAGTCATCAACATGTTAGAATGTTATGAAACTAGGAGACAAATGAGAAGAGAAATGCATTTCCTTAGTACTATGATTTTAACATTTTATTTATCTCCTACTGAAATGACTCCTTTGAGAAACTGATGCCAGACAAGATAGAGCCATATTGGTGGGCATGGGAAGGAAAGAGAAATAAACTGGAGGGTAATTGTGGTGATGGAATGTTTAATAGATTAGACGTAGAAGCTTACTGGAGGTGGTGGCAAACCCTAAGGTCAGAGTGTTTATTTGCATTTATATACGAAGAAATTTTTGCCCTGAGTTAATTTTGAGTAATTCAAGTTCAACTTTTTGATGCAAGCATCAAAACACAAGACTTGAGACAGATTCACATCTCTGTATGTGAAACATCTATAGATATTTAATGTCTTTAGTGTATATGCACACTTCTCTCACTCTAATAAAAGAAGAAAATGGGGTTTTGGAGAGAGTTTTTGGAATAAGAGTCTAGAAAAAACTAGGGAGGTAGAGGAGAACAGCCCCCTAGAAGGAGGTTCAGTATCACTATAAGTTATTGTTCACAAACAAGCTCTCAATAAACATTTGTAAACTGGTTAACATTACAGATAATAATGAGTATTATGGTGTCATTGTTTTGTATTTTTCTTTTTTCTGTTAGAAGTCCTTCTTTTCATAATAGGACCTTTGTAAATAATATTTTATCACTCTAAATTATCACTCTAATTAGGTCTTTCCCAAATCCTCCAGCATCGATCCTATAATGGCTGGGGTTGTGTGGTAAAGGAAAAGAAAAAATAAATAACCCTATCTAATAGTTAAACAAACTCAATAATCTCAATGTTTATGACAACATATGAGCATAATATATATTGGTTGAATTTGATTAAAAGAAAATACTGCATGGAGCAGAATCCCAAACACTGCTCAGACGTTGGTCCTTCTGAGGTCAGAAAGGCAGAGGGAAACGGACAACTGGATGTCAAATTGAAGTTGACGCTAGAATGTCCTGGCTGGTCTGTGCCAGTGCCAGGTGGGTTGCTGATTGATGCAGATGCTGACTGTATCACCGCCTGGGGGCATGAATCATTGCTGGTGTCTCACATCATCCTCACCATCTGTCACCGTAAATTTAGCAGCATGGCTGGCACCTGAACAAGGGCGTGGGGCAGACAGAGGCAGGATCACACTGGCATATTCACAGACTCTACTCTGGCTCTACTATTGCCACAGTTTGAAAATTGAAGGTCTAGGAGAATTCTCTGCTTTCAGTACAGTTAGAATACTCTATAGTATGTTTGAAGATGATCAGGATGCTAATAAGAGCAGGGGAGGAGAAAGGAAGGCAAGCAAGTCAGCAGCACTAAGGTCTGACCAAAAACAATAATAACAAAAACAACAACAACAACAAAAAACCCCTTCATTGTGCCTAAGGACATCATATTTTCCATTTATCCCTTACTAGCCATATTATAGACTATATGCCTTCAGTAATCAAGTATAAATGGAGATCAAATGGACAAATCTCCAGATTACTTTCATATCTCTTAGAGATATCATTAGGGAATGGCACACTAGGTTCCTATGATTTGCAGGACAACAGGCACAGTGACAGAAAGCAAGTGGTGGCAGGAAAATAAAAGTAGCTTGGCCACATCATGCAAAATGTGTGGGAGGCTTCATTTCTCCATACACATGTCTTCAAGGCAAACATGGAGCTACAAATGTGTTGTAGGCTACTTGAGATTTGTCTTGGTATATTTTACTTTTATAAAGGCATTTTCTATTGTTGGGGAGGAGAAGAAAACAAGAGGGACAAAAAATAAAAAAAAAAATATTGAGATGTAGGAGTAGGATCTTCTCTCCAGCACATGGTGGTTAGTCCCAGCTGTGGGCTCAACACTATAGCTTCTCATCTGAGCAATTCTGTCAGAAGGGAACCCCATCTTTTGGATCCTATCCCTATAAGAAGAAATTGCTCAGGGCTAATATGAAAATGAAAACAATGTGGCTCAGTCACAGGGCTGTTATCTAGAGATGGCCTCCAGCCTTCTTATGCCAAATTTATAATTATTCTTTCTAGTGAGCATTTATTCCCTTAGATGGATTATCGGTCTACACCTTTGGGTGTTTCGGTCCTGCATACAAACTTGGAATAATGGGCTCAACTCTTAAATACCAATAAACTTCAGTATCAGCAAAGTAGCTTATACTGCCTGTACGGCTAACGTGACATAAACAGCCATGCAGTTATATGGTAGTGTTCATTAGTGTGAACAGCTCTGTACTCAGCTGGCTGAGAAATGTAAAATGGCTATAGGAATTTTGAGCCTATTTCTCCAGGCTGAAGTGATAAGTGAGCAGGTAGAAAATTCCATCTCTTCTTAGACACAGTGCTACAGAGAAGGACCTAGCAAAGTGGTAGAAGACTGAGATTAAACCTCAAGGAAGCTCTGAGTTAACATCAGCAGCCTTAATGCCATTTAAAATGAACATTTGGTAGAAACTGAATCATAGACCAAACATGCCTGTGGTTTCAGCTAGACATATGCCATCCCATTATTTTCTACAGCACCATCCAGAAGCTGAGAAGTCATGGTGTAGCATGCAGAAGGTGCTTCCCCTCCCCATGCAACAGTTAGTTTAAACCTTAACTCTACAGCATGCAAACTTGAACTCCGGACAAGTTTGTTAATTATCTAGGGCCTCCAATTCCTTATCTGTTGAATGCACAATATAATACCAATATTCTGAGAACTGTGATGAAGATTAAACTTAAAAGGAAAATTCAAGTAAAGTGTGATATTGAGCAGACAAGAGGTGATCAATAAGATTTCTTTGAAGGTCGTTGAAATTATTATTGGGATGATGTTTAAACAGATCATCCATAGCTATCCAAATAAAGTAATGCTAATGACATATAGCTTAATGTGCCTACACATACAGTGCTTCTAGTTACACTCACAGCGTGTTGCCCTTCAAACTTAAAGGCATTAAGGTAATAGATATTACACAGATAGAAAAACACTCAACTTTACTATATCATTCCCTTTCATTTTCAGTCAGGGAATAATGCATTGCCTGAAAAAAAATAATAGAAAATTTTAATGCAAAATTGTATGGCAGATTTTTAAATGCACCTATAGTAACTCTTTAGTATAGTGTGTAAATGTGAAATTAAGTTCAAATGAGAATTCTGCATTTCCTTTGTTCTTCAGGATATCTCCATCAATACACTAGAAAAGCTACTTCATCCTGTGGCAGCTGCCTCAGGACTCTCTGGGACTCACAATGTTTTAAGCTAGACCTTTACATGTATTATTCTGTAAAATTCTCTCATTTGTTTACATTAAAGAAAAGAGTAGACTATGATTTTTTTTCTTCATTAACAAAAAATTATTATTTGGTATTAGATTTTTCCAAATGCCTATTGTTACTGAGTGTTAATATATGTACTGTTTAGGAAAACAAAACCTTCAAAAGAGAACAGTCATGGTAATGTAGAAAAATAAAGCTATTAAAGGACGAGTTGTGCAGACCCAAGACAATACTAGAGCAGAGATCAATTCTGAATTGTTGGCCTTGTCAAGATGAACATTTAATAACCAAAATGCCACTAATTTCTTTTTAATGAATTTGACATTAAGATTATATGTTATAGTCAAGGAGACTGCCATCATGTTTTCCTCAACATTAAGCAGTGCTATTTTTTGAAACCCTGAAAATATCCTCACTAAAAGAGGCTGTTAGCACGTAAGGAACCCATCACCAAGACAAATGCTCTGTGGCCTTGTCGCCCTCTGTTCCAAATAGTAGCAACAATTAACCATAATCACTTTCACATTAGCTTTGATGCGAATTATTTTCTCATTAGGTGAAAAAAGAAAATCAAAAGCACGATCTTTTGCGCACAAAGAGTAAAAAAATAGAATATGTATCTTGTTTGCTTTAGAAACTCTAGATAGACATGCACACAAATGCATACATCCAAACAACTGGGTGGATGGGGAGAGAGGCTGTGGGGCACAGATATTTTAAAATTTTGTTAGACTTTGGAAACATGCAAAGTACAGTTGAAATTTTTAAAATATATCTTCATGAGGTTTTTTTGCATGGATATTAATTTTCTCTTACATTTCTTGAACATGATTATGTTTTCTATAAACTGGAAACCATTGATTCCGTACAAAGAATGATATATGAAATTATGGAAGCTATTTTTCTACACATTTTTTAGACTTGTAAAATTAATTTTACATTCATAATTTTCCCAATTAGTGTTATAGCTTTGTGATATCTCCCAATTCATATGAAGAGCAGTTTCAGAATTGATCAGCGGTCACCTGATTCCCCAGCCTGATCCAAGATTGAGAGAGAATTCTTCTTTCAGATTCTAGATTACTGAATAAAGAAATTACTTATGTTGATCACTTACAAAGTCTTCAAAACATAATAATACAAACAACATGCCCACAGTTTCCTGTTAATTCTTTAGCCTGTGCATCAAGAATGTTTTGGTGAATATGACCATTAAAAGATACATTACACATGACTAAAAGGAAACCACAAAAACTTTTTCAGTGTTTTTGAAAAAGAATACTGTTATACCTGTGTTTTATTATAAATAAACAGGTTCTGTCATATTTTATCTTCTTGCCAGCAAATGAAGGACATTGTTTCATAAAGCTTCTAAAATGTACATGAATATTTAATTAAATCATATTTCCTTGAGAAAATAAAGTTCATTCGCATTTATAGCAGACAGTTGTGAGGAGTTCATAATTGTCATAAGACCAGGGTAGCCAGTACCGGTTGCTTGTGGAACAAAACTCCTCAATTTTAAAACTTTTTTTAAAAAATAAACATACAATCATAGGTGTTCATTTACTTTAAAAATTCTAAAGATGAAGAAAATTATTGTCTATATATTTAAGTCCTTGTATAAATTACAAAACTCAAGTTTATGTTACAGAGTCCCTTCCCCATAGGAAGCATAAAGCACTTTTGTGGTACCTTTCACCAGTAAGTATCACATTGAAGTTGACAAACAAAATAAAAGTCAATATTGCATCTTTAAGCCCTAAGACAACATTCTTCTAAGCTGTCTCTTGTGATGAATGAGCTTCAGAAGTCATTTGATTGCCATGATTTAACTCAATTTCAAATAAAAATATAGAAAAGTAATACACATATTGACTTCAGTAGAACTCTGAAATATCAGTGAACTGCAGACTCTTCTTGCTTGAGGTCCACAAACACTCATTGGAAGACAACCAAGAGTAGTTTCAGACCCTGGTAACAAAATAAAATTATAATAATAACAATAATAATAATAACAATAATAAAATAAAAATAACAACAACCAACAATGAGGTAAACTCCCCTTAAAAAAGGCAATATGTGTTGCCTGGACTGTCAGGAGAGAGTTCGATTATACCTGACACCCAAATGTTTTTCTAACCACAGTTCAGCCAGTTGCATCGTTGAAGCAAAAGTACTTGCCTTGGATCCTAAGCACATCTTATACTGCTTAGGGTCCAAGTTAGGATCACAATGAACTGGATGGAAAATGTGCACCACTCCCACTTCTTGACTTCTGAAGGGCCGTAAGCCAGATAGAATAACTTTGTTGTAGAGATCTACATCTTCCAGTCCCCAGCCTTGTATTGAGGTATCAAATCCACCTGCACCCAGAAGATCACTTTTGTAAATACAGGTGATTCCATAGCCATAGTCTCTCCAAAATCCAGTCTTCTTTGAGAATACGAAATCATCATCAGTGGGAGGATTTCCCCTGTGGGTCACCTTTGGGTCATACTGGCTAAAGATGATGGGGTAGTATACCTGTTGTCCCTGAATTGTATTATCTCTGCATCTTTGGAGAAAGTCTCCTCTGAAGATCAAGTCAACATCACAAAATAGCAGCAAAGTGTCATTGTTGAATTGGGAAGAAGCCATTTCAAGACCAAGACCTCTGGAAAACTCTCCCTTCATAGGAAGCAGGGTCATTTCTGCTTGAGGGTACTTGCTCTGATATTCTTGTATCAGTTCAATATGGTTGTTGGAATCCTGGCCAGAATCCCGACTGAAAAGGATGATGACCAGCTTTACATTCTGCTTTGGGATCAGACACGTACTTTCAAAGTTCTGCATGAATCTCGAGAAAATATCAAACCTTCCAATGAGGGGAACGAGAATGTGTATTTTCTTCTCATTATGCCCTCCCATTTCTTTGGCCCCTTGAAGAGAAGACAGTATCTTTAAAGAATTAGATATAAAGGAGAAGGACTGAGTGTCACTGTTAATACTGTCCACAAGACTGCTGACATCTAGCTCCTCCGTTTCTCTGAAGAAAGGCTTACTGAACAACTGCTGAAGATAGGCGTGACGCCTCACGGGGACAGTCAGCTTCCTTCCTTTGTGCCTTTTGTATAAAAGGAGTAAATCCAAAATATACTCCACTCCATGCATGGGATCAACCCTGCGGTAGCCGTACTGAATTTCCTTGAAGTCAATGAGCCGCCCCCTACTTTTGGCATTCTCGTTGATCATCTCCATCACCTGTAGGACAGTGTCATCTAATGCTGTTCTTAAGATGCTACTAATGCTCTGTCGAGGAGGCTGGTTCTCAGCAGCTGAGTAAAGGAGCTTCCCGGTCAGGAACTCCCATTCTATCACTTCATTCCTTTCCCGAGGCTGGAAGTGGTTGAAAGAAGGCATCACGCCCAGCTGCTGGTCCTCTTTGCTCACTTCACTGTTACTGAGCTTGCTCATCAGAGCACTCTCCCTGTGGAGCTGGATGGTGCGGTAACGAAGTTCAGATATTTTGCGGCTGAGCATGTAGTTATGCAGCCTGTACTGGTATGCAGGCCTTTTGTTGGGATGAAGGGTTATAGCTGCATGGATTTTGCTGTTGTGAAGGTCTTGGATATAACCTTTTCGATTGTGTTCATAGTTTTCGTGGAACAGTTGTTGCATCTGAAAAGTAATAGGAAAGAAGAATGTTAGACTGTTTTAATAAGAAAACTGCCATTAAACATAAACATTAATATATCTAATAAAATGTATTTATATGACATTTCATAAAAAGGGGGTTTGTAAATTTCATGTTTAAAATAAATTAAAAGTTTTATTTTTTAATTGACAAAGTTGCATTTATTTATCATGTACAATATGATGAATTTTTTTTATTTTAAAAATGGAAAAAATTTATAGATGGACAAAATATCTTTATTTGTTTGTTTGCTTGTTTATTTTTGTGTGGTGCTTAGGATAGAACCCAGTGCCTCACATATGCTAGGCAAGTGCTCTACCACTGAGCCACAACTGCAGCCCCTAATATGATGTTTTACAATATATTGGCATTGTAAGATGAGTAAATCCAGTTAATTAATTAACATATTTATTGCCGCACGTAGTCATTGTTCTTGCAGTAAGGACACTTCTACTTTCTCTGTGTTTTTTAAGAATACAATACACTATTATTAACTATAGTCACTAGATTGTACAACAGAGTTATTGAATTTATTTCTAAGTGAAATTATTTGTTCTTTGGCCAGATCTCCTTAACCCTCCCACAACTACCCCAGCCCCTAGTAACCACCATTTTACGACCTACTTCTATGGGGTCAACATTTTTCATTTTCACATAAGTAACATCATAAGGGTTAAATTCATAGGATAATATATAACAAACTAACCCCAGCTATATATTTTGAAATAAGGAATCTCTGTTTCCCTATTCATTTTAAAGCCAACCGAAGTACAAAAGAAAAAAAGAACTGAATACTTCCACATAACAGAGCACTGAGAAGGAAAGAGGCATAATGAGTATCATATGAATTTTGCAAAATAAAGTGTTCACTGTGAAAAATAAAACTGATGACTTATTGCTTGGAATGGCAACAATAGGCTGTTTTCCAATAAGACCCAAATTTCATTTAGCATTCTGATATACCATCTTTACAGAGTAACTTACTGATAATGTAGAACAGAAACTATACCAATTAACAGTATTTATCTAAAATAGTATATCCAGATGAGACATGCTTGACACCCTTATGTCAGAAAGGCTTTCTATTTGTCCAGACCAAATTTACTATCTTAAATACAAAAGTGGAAAAAAAAAACTACATATATAAAAGATCAGTACTCAAACTGCCAGCTGACTTTTCCTCCTCCACCAGGTAATCAAGAAATCTCCTTTAATGGAGATTTCTTAACCCTTTAACCCTAACCCCTTCAAGTCAAATACCAAGAGGAAGAGGAAGGAAAGGAGGAGGAGAAGGAGGAGGAAAAAAAGGAAGAAGAGGAGAAATTTATGTCTGCAAATAAATTGATGAATAAACAAAAAATACTACAAACTTAAGAATACACATCATCAGCAGGTAAAAATTATAGACCAATAACATAATTAAAAATAAAGTAAATTAATGGAAATAGAGTGTTGTAGAGTGCTGCCTAGGAGGACCCAAGGCAGCAAATTAATGTCTCATGGTGTTATGTTTAAAATGGAGTTCAAGTTTACCAAAAAATTAATTAATAAAAATATAACCTCTCAAAAAAATCAAATAATAGAAAATGACTTTAAGAAAATAAAAGTATGCTGTTGAAGCTAAGGAGAGAAATGGAGGAAAAATAAAATTATTGAAGTCATAGTATAAGAAGTATAAAAATAATTGTAGAAAAGAGAAAACATAAGAAAATTTAGGAAAGTAACAGAAATATAAAATAGAAATTAAAAGTTTGGGTGCCTGTGTGTATCCACATGCATATACCTGTATTTAGTACATATGGATAATTAAGAAAATGAAAAATTTGGTGTGTAAAATGAGACACATTTTCCTTAAAACTAAGAAAGGTGTCTATCTTGTGCAACCAGGGCAAGAAGGGCATAAAAGCAAAATAAACAAAACTCTATTTGGCTGTAAATAGGAAAATAGTGACTCTTGCCACAACACTCCATAGCAATACTCAATGGTAAAAAACTATACAGTGACACCTATGGAAACTACAAGGCAACAAATTAATGATTCACAATTCTATGTTCAATTAAACTAGACTTCAATTTCATGCCAGGAAAGCTAGAATTCAAGTTGTATTGAAAAGCAAACGAAGAAACCAAGAACAACAATAAAAACAGCTCCCAAAGTAAGAATTTGTGACAGACAAATTTGTGTTGATAAATTCTCAGACACTTCTCCTACTGAAAGTCTGGGTCTGTGTCCACTTTCCTTAAATTTAGGTGCCTCTGTGACTGCTTTAACGAATAGAAATGAGACTGTGCCCATTTCAGGATTAGTAGCTTCTGTTTCTTATCATTTTTAACTCTCATTCTCATTCTGCAGAAGCCAGATGCTAAGTAAAGTCTGAGTTAGTTTCCATGTTGTACTGGCTAGGGCTTTCAGAAAAAATGTGGTGATGTGGCTATATCACTATAGTCTGCTGATTTCAGTTCTTTTGGATAAATACTAAGGATTGTGATAGCTGGGTCATAAGATGGTTTCATTCTGATAGTGATACATGACTACTAATGTTTATAGCAGCACAATCCACAATTACCAAGTTCTGAAAGCAGCCTAGACACTCATCAAAAGACAAATTGGTATAGAAAATGTGGAATATGTACACAATGGAGTTCTACACAGCAATAAAGAAGAGTAAAATTATGTAATTTGCTGGTAAAATGGGTGGACCTATAGAACATCATGCTAAATGCAATAGCCAGATTCAGAAAGTCAAGGGTCAATGGTTGTCTTATGGATGGAAGCAGTAGAGAACAATATTTAAAAAGAGAGATCTTCAGAAAATAAGAGGGAGATTTGTAGAGATGGGGGACCAAGGAGAAAGGAGGAGGGACAGGAAGGGGAAAGAACTGGGGAATGAAGTTGACCAAATATTAAACTAGGTGCATATGTCACCGTGTGTTCCAATTTCATATATAACTATAATGCATCAATCAATCAATCAATCAATTAAAAGTAGACCAGTAGAGAAAGGGGATGAAGGAGAGAGAGAAGTGGAGGGAAGGGAAGTACTGTGGATTGAAATGGAGAAAACTATGTTATATGCATTTAGAACATTACTATTATGTAAAACTATCATGCATTAGGAATTTAAATAAAGTGATGATGGCAAAATCCTTGTACAAATCCCAGAGACAAGGAAGAAGTTGTCAGTATTTCTCTTTAACACATTAAAGAATTCCTTTCTATTTGTAGTTTGCTAAGAGTATTTTTTCTTTTTTTTTTTGGTCGTGCTGGAGATTAAATTCAGGGCTTTGTGCTTGCCAGGTAAGAACTCTACCATTGAGCTACAACTCCAGTCTTTACTGTTTTATTTTCTAGTATTATAGTACTATTATTGTCTTTCTTAAGTAAAACCAACTTAATTTGGTATATTGCAATTTTTATATATGACTGGTAAATATTCATTAGAATTTATTGTGATACTAATCCTCTCCAATTTGATTTACAGATTCAATACAATTCCAATGCAAAAGTCTGTGTTGTTTTAAGTTGATTTTGTTGATATTGAAAAGTTGATTCTAAAACATATATAGAAATAAAATTGGCCAAGATTATTCAAGAAATCTTAAAGAAGGTACACTATTGATATAAAGTTACAGAAATTCAGACAGTATGATATTGGTACAAGGATAAACAAGCAGAACAATGCAACAAAATACACAGTTCATAAACAGACATACATGTGATTTTACTTATTATAACTATCACAGTGAAAAGTGAAGAAAATATAGTATTTTAAGTAATACCCTCTAGGTCATATGGATATATATGTAAAAACTCAACCTGTACATCCCACAATGGATGGATTTGTTTATATAAATCCTTGCTGAGGATTGCTTTGGGTATTCTGGGCCTCTTATCTTTCCAAATTAATGTCATGACTGCTTTTTCTATTTCTATGAAGAATGTCATTGAAATATTAATAGGAATTCCATTAAACCTGTATTGTACTTTTGGTAGTATAGCCATTTTAACAATACTAATTCTGCCTATCCAAGAGCATGAGTGATCTTTTCATCTTCTAAGAATTTTTTCAATTTATTTCTTTAGTGTTATATAATTTTTATTGTAGAGGACTTTCACCTGTTTTGTAAGATTGATTGTGAATTATCGTTTTTTTTTTTTTAAGCTATCGTGAATGGGATAGTTTTCCTAATTTCTCTTTAAGCTGATTCATCATTGGTATAATAGGAACACAATTGATTCTTGGGTATTAATTTTATATCCTGCTAATTTGCTAATTTATTTATGAATTCTAGAAGCTTTCTGATAGAGTTATTTGGGTCTTCTAAATATAGAAATTGTGTCATCAGTGAATAGGGATAGTTTGAGCTTTTCTTCTCCTATCAGATCCCTTTAATTTCCTTCCTTTCTCTGATGGCTCTGGCTAGAGTTTCAAGAACTATGTTAAATAGAAGTGGTGAAAGAGGGTATTCCTGTCTTGTTCAATTTTTTCTCCATTTAGAATGATATTGGATTGGGTTTAGGATATATAGCCTTTTCAATGATGAGGTATGTTTCTACTATTCCTAGTTTTTCTAATGTTTTGAGTGTAAATAGATGCTGAATTTTTTCAAATGCTTTTTCTGCATCTTTGACATGATCATGAGTTTCTTTTCTTTAAGTGTACTGATGTGAAACTCCATATCATATACAACAAGGAGAATGGGATCCTAATTATAGTTAGTTATACTACATATATTGATAATCTGTCGAAATATAATCTAGTATCATGTATAACTGAAAAGAACAAATTTAAAAAAGAATATTCTTCAATAGAGTCAAGTTTATTAAGTTTCTCATTTACAGATTCTGCTTCTGGCTTTGTACACTCACTGTGAAAGACAAAGCTGTATAGAATGATCGCTGTGTGGTCTAATAGAATTGCACAGTTTTGCATTTTACTTCAGATTTATGATCCATTTGAGTTCTTTTTTAAAAGTGGTTTGTGTCTAATTCATTTCTTTGCACATGAATGTCAAGGTATTCATACATTCATTTAAAAGACTATATTTTCTCCACTGAAATTCTTTATATCTCTTGTGAATGAAGTTATGTTTCAGCTCATTGCTAGGTTTTCAGTTTTGTTCCACTGACCTGTTTGTATACTCTTTGACAAATAGCTCACTCTGTTGATTACTATACTTTATAGTAAATCTTAAAATAAAAAAAGTGTGAAAGGTTAAAAGAAGTTTCCAAAAGTTAACACATAAAAATACCTATATGATTTTAGAGTAGGTAAAGATTTCTTAAATAGGATTCAAGGTACTAACAATCAAAAGAGATTGATAGATAGATAGCACTAGGTTAAAATTAAGAAGTCTTTTCCTTAAGAACACCACAAAAAATTGATAAAATGTCAACTATAGAGATGGAGTTTTAATAGATTGTATAAAAATGCTAATATTCAGAACATATAATGAAGTTGTATAAATCAGTAAGAGAAAAAGACAAACCCAGCTGAAAATAAAGTAAAAACATTAAAAGGGAGTTTATGAATATCCCATAAACATATAAAAACATTGTTTAATTCATCATCAGGGTAATGCAATTTGAAATCATGATGTGATAACATTATGAACCCATTAAGAATGGCTAAAATTAAATAGATTAATAATACCATGCATTGTCAAGGTTGTAGAAGATTTGAAAACCTGATAAGTTGCTGGAAGAATAAAACTTAGTCCAAACACTTGGAAAAGCCAAATTAACCAAAGTGGATATACACATTCCCTTTGACCCTGTACTCTCAGATATGTCAAACACACACAAACACACACACACACACACACACACCCCTAAAAACAAAATTTACAGAGCTACATTATTCATAATGACTCCAAACTGAAAACAATCCAAAGGTACAATGAACAAAAACAGATAATTAAATATAATATATTCATATAATGGAAAATAACATATCAATTGAAATACATGAAATAATACTTCCAAAAACAAGGATAAATCTCAAAAAAAATGTAAAAAGGGTTTGAGTGCATAGCTCAGTGGGCAGGATCCTGGCCTCAATCCCCAGCAACACACATATACACACTACATGCAAATTAAAAGAAGTCAGTAATAAAAGAAAACTTTTTTGCAGATTCTTTTTAAATGAAATTCAGAAACAAT
The DNA here is from genome assembly GCF_045843805.1 of Urocitellus parryii. Lineage (NCBI taxonomy): Eukaryota > Metazoa > Chordata > Mammalia > Rodentia > Sciuridae > Urocitellus > Urocitellus parryii. The sequence goes on from NC_135531.1 coordinate 105,491,223, forward strand.
TAAAGCTAACCTATGCTGTTAGCTTTTAAAATAGTGATAAAAAAATCAAGCAGTGAGTAGGTTCTAGAGTGCTGAGTAGTGTTTTATTACATGATTACATGTGTGAATTTGATCCCTGAACATTCATTGATCTTGAATTAGTGTGTGCTTGTTTATTCTCTTTCAATTAATAAAAGACACTTTAAAGGCATTCACATGCTTGTATGTATGATTTTCTGAAATATTCATGTACAAAATTGTGTGTGGATATGTGGATGAAGAGAGAGAGAGAGGGGAAGAGAGAGAGAGAGAGAGAGAGAGAGAGAGAGAGAGAGAGAGAGAGAGAAATATAAAAGAAGTTTTCCTAAAAAAGGTGACCTAGAAGGGTGTGGACTAATAACTTGGCAGATCCTTTACCTCCAGTATTTTATCCAGTTCTTTTTATAAACTCAGACAAATTTTTACATCAATGTCATTTGACTTTGAAGAATATAACAGTGGATATTTTGAGAAGGATTTTGGACTTGATTCAAGATGAAGTAGTTTGGTTAGATCCAATATATTTTTTTCTGAAAACACATGCTAATTTGTATGTGATACTCTTTGGTCAATGCTAAATAAAATTAAATCCACAATCCATAATCTGCAGTGGGGTGCTATACCTCCATTTATGCATTATTATTATTTGCCCCTGAAATTGCTTTGGTATTTTACTTTCAGTAATTTTTTATGGATTTTTTTCTTTGTATGAAAAAAGACAAAACAATTTCTGATCACATATAGACCACTAATTATAACATCTCTAAAAGGTATAAACAATCTGAAACTATTCTTTCTTATGGTGTGTTTTATATGCCTAAGATGAGAGAATATGCTAATTTGAGAAACATTGCTCAGAGGTGACCTGCTAAATTTAGTGATAAATTCACTCCTTTATCCAACTCCTTTAGTGATATCAAGGAGAGTAAAGCTGTATGATTTGATAAAGGTGACACTTTACTATAGAACAAATAATATCTTAACATTGAAATGTGTAATTAACATATCACTTTGACCCAAATTGTCTATAAAGTACTATTATTTAAATGAATTTATTTGAAGAAATATAATAAGTAGTGACAGTGATGGGGAGAACCCTTAAAGGCAGCACATTTATACACACTCCAGGCAACAGAGTAATGATGAGAGACTCTTGAATTTATGTCACACTTTCCATTGAGAACCACAGAACTCATCCACATATTCTAGTTTACGTAGTTTATGGATAGGGAGGAGCACTCTAAACAGGAGAGACAGGTGAAGGTCTGAGAGCTAGGCTATGATTGAATCAGCAGGTCTGAATTTGAATACTGGCTCCATTACTTCTAAGCCATTTCTTAGCCAGTCTGTTTAAATCTGTCTCCTTTTCTATAAAATAGGAAAATGTCAACTACCTCAATGGTTATTCAAATGTCATTAAATAATATAAAATAACATAAGGTGCTTAATCTTGTATCCCTCACATAGAAAACATACAGTAAACGATAGATATGTATAAATAATGTTTCAGGAGTATGACAGCCTTTTCCTGAGATTTCAGCTAGGATTCATTGAAGAATGAGAGTTGCATCCTTAAGTGTCCTTTCTTTACCTTTCTGTATTTCTGGGGATGCTTGGGAACAATTATAAATTTGGTCACATGCTCTCAGTGCCTCCATGCCATTAACACAGGGTTGTGTAATTTAATCAAGAGTCTACTGGTAATGAGATTACTAAAACCAGAATTCTTGTGATTGTCAGTTTTGCAACTTATCACATATATGCTTTTTAAGAAAAGTGTAAAATTTACTTTTAACATTACACTGGCTGGTCTGAAATAATTCAGAACCTCTAATTTAAGTTGGTTTCCTCTCCTTTAAAGAATTATCAGTTGATTTCATGGCTCTTCTTAAGCCTTATGCTAAAAAATAAAAATCACTTCACAATCACAAAATTATGGCAGCAATTAACACCAATGTGTTCTGGCTGACCCTGGAGCTTTGTGTGCCATTCATAATCTCACCCTCTGAGAATAATATGTATTTAGGATACTACAGAAAAATCTATTATAAAAAAAGCAGAGTGATAATAGCTATCAAGAAATAGTTAGATATTAAATTAATATTGTTACTCTTTTACCATTAAACTTCCTTTATTGCCTTGGATTTATTAATAATGAAAATATGGCATGGGTAATTAATGGAGTGGTTTTAGCTACATAAATTAGAAGTTTTGAAATCTTTTTAAAATACAGTGAAGATTTGGTTTGCAAACAGGCATAATGCAACTTTTGGAGTAATATAACATTTTTAATATTAAATTGTGAGAATGGTTTCATAATTGTATAAATTTATTAGATTCCATTAAACTGTATACTTGCAAAAGGAGAACTTATGGAATATAAATGATACTGTGATAAATTTATTTAAAAACAATAGGGAGTGTCCAAAATAAAATATAGCCAAACCCAGTTTTAAAAATGCAGATTGGAATCATATTAGTCACCAGAATAGTGTAGGATTTCCAAAATCTGTCGAGGTTGAGCAGGATCATTCTGCTCAGTCTGGAAGCAAGTGGGAACAAAAGGCCAAGCAGAGCAATGTCAGTGGCAAAAGATTTCACAGACAGTAGATTTCAGAAAGTACCAGGAAATACACAGTCAGAAAATGTGGAACACAAAACCTGCACTAGGTTTATCACTATGGGTGCAGGAGCTCAGGTGAGCCAGGCTGCTTCAATCAGTCCCTGATGGCAATGTTTGTTTCAGAGAGGCAGAGGGACAGAAAGAATTAAGCACTTATACCATTTTTTTTTTCATGAGGCAGGTTTAATCTGCGGCAGCAAAGAAAATCAATGCCTTTTCTTTTTGGAAATCAGCAAGCCTAGAACCATAACAAACACCCCCGCCAAAATAAATCTATGGTGAATGCTTGTCCAGGAAAAATTATTTTTCACTGAGATGAGTCATTTTTCTAAAAAAGAAAAATAGTATAGCAGATGCAAAGTCTCAATAAGAAAAAAAGATTAGATGAAAAACTATTACCTCCCGCCAAAAATGAAAAACAAAACAGAAAAAGAAGGCATGGAACCAAGAAACTCTTTTTAATTGAAGCAACTGTTTTTAACAAACATAAAAAGTTCCTTTGTCTTCAAAAATAACAAAGCAGAAAGATAAGACGTTATCGATGTGATGGTAAGATGAAATGTCAGCCCACAGAAGTTAGAAATAAAAAGGAAAAAAAACATGAACTATCACAGACTTAAAAATAAAATCAGAAGGAAAAAAAGTAAGTATGGTGAAACACTCTCAGTAAGGATAGAATGGAGATAAATTCAGAAAGCTAAGAAAAATTAAATAGATATAAAGAGTTATGATTGATTACAGACATATTATAAAAGGAGGTAATCTGATAGGCTGAGAAGGGCAATAAAAATATCCTAGAGTGACAACACCACAAAAAGTGGCAAGGGGAGACTCATTTAAAGATACAATTTAAGGAGATGTTCTTAAAATGAAATCAAAGTATGCTATCTAAGTGTTAAATGCACATACTGTGTGCTAATGAAATTGACCCTGAATGTTCAGTAAAAGAACAAAACCTTTTTCTTAGATATACAAAAGATTCAAGTCAACTTCTAAGTAAAAATGACAGATTTAGCAGTAATTTTCACATTTACAATTTTTTGAACTAAACAAGAACAATAATAAAGTGATTATTTAAAGGTATATACATAAGAGAAAGAAGAAGTGGAGAGCACTATAATGTAATTGCAGAAGCTGATGGCTCACAGATAATAATTGATGTAGAAGGTTATAGAACACCGAACCACAGGAGCTTGGCCTTGCTACACACTCTTATAATCCCAGATACTCAGGAGGCTGAGGCAGGAGGATTACAAATTCCAAACCAGTCTCAGCAATTTGGGAAGATCCTGTTCAATCCCCAGTACTGAAGGGAAAAAAAAAGAAAACAAACAAACAAACTACAAAACAAAACCCATTGAATCACATTGTAGTGGGCAAAACCAAGAATCAACTTTAATTGAACCTTAGAAAACCCTAGAGAAATCTGTAAAAATGGGTGAAAGCAGATAGGGTTAAAATAGTCAGATTGTGATACCCAACAATTGCCCCACAATGGGCCAAAAAAATTAAATAAATAACAAATCCATATATTTTCTACAATCTCTGGGTAAGGAATACCCTTGTGATAGAATATGAAAGTCATTCACTTTTTTTCAAAGGGCAGGGAGTTCCCAGGGATTGAACTAGGGGCACTCAACTACTGAGCCTCATACCTGATCCTATTTGTATTGTATTTAGAAACAGGGTCTCACTGAGTTGATTAGTGCCTCACTGTTGCTGAGGCTGGCTTTGAATTTACAATCCTCTAGCCTCCTGAGCTGCTGGGATTACAGGTGTACACCCCTGTGCCCAGGGAAACTCATTCAGTTTTTCAGAGATTCTAATCAGATTTTTCATCCATTATGCCTAACCCTAAACAAATTATCAAGAATAGTACTCATCTGTGTAGGAGCAGAGACTTTAGGAACAAGAAAATAAGAAAAATATTTTTTAATTAATATCTTCTGAAAGATGAGAAAAGATATTAAAAATGGGACATAAGATAATGATGATCTCTATCTCTATCCATTCTGGCCTAGGATCATTATCTAAACACATAAACAAATTACACACACAAATATAGAAAGGTATAATATAAAGTATAATATAAAGCCCACAGAAATTAAAATATAATAATAGAAATTTGAAAATTTGGAAAAGGATCTAGAAAATAAAGTTAAATAAAATATTTCTTAGAAAGTTAAGCAAAAAGAAAAAACAAAGGTTGAGAATTCCTCCAGGAACCCTAGCACCCAAATAATAATAGTTCCACAAAAAGTGAACTGAGAAACAGAGGAAAAGTTATCAACAATATAATTCAAGAAAATTTCTCCCAAATGCAACAAATGAAGAATTTAAGTTTCCAAATTTGAAAAGCTTATTACTTTAAATCATTAAACTCATAGGAACTTTATCACTGTGAAATTTTAGCCCCCCAAGGCAGACTCCTGGGAGGGGAGTGAGAAAAGGCTCAGGAAGATGAATGTCTGTAGACTTCTCAATGCAAATGGCAAGTAAGAGAGCAAAGCAATAATCATTTCAAAATAGGATGGAAATGGTTTCCAACTTAAGACTTCTACATTTAACTAAGATATCAATAAAGTGTTGGGGGGAATAAGGTCATGTTTTTACCTCAAAGAATTATCTCTCAAGCACATTTTTTTTCAAAACACTATTAACAAGTCTGTTTTAACAAACTAAGAGAAAAACAAAAAAGAACGACAAAGGTATAAACAAGAACATAAAAGACAATCAATCCATACTAGAGCATGTCAGAAGGCTTAACAAGAGGATTCTTCAGGAAATGGAATTGATGGAAATCTAATGATCCTGGTGAAGAAATTTGTAAAGCTATTAAACAATAGATACATATTGAAATAAAATTATCATTTGCCCCATAATAAGAGGGCAAAGGGCAAGATACACATGTATGATTGAAGGTGGAAGAAAATTAGAAGTTTTAGTCAATAAAAAATGACTGGAATGAGATGAAACCTTAGTTTTGATTTTCATTTCTCTAATTGATAGCAATGATGAACATTTTTTCATATATTTGTTGACTGATTGCATATCATCTTCTGAGAAGTGTTTGTTCATGTCCTTGGCCCGTTTATTGATTTTTTTTTTTTTTTTGGTGCTTAGCTTTTTGAGTTCTTTATATACCCTAGAGATTAGTGCTCTATCTAATGTGTGAGGGGTAAAAGTTTGCTCTTAAGATGTAGGATCTCTAGTCACCTCACAGATTGTTTCTTTTGCTAAGGAGAAACTTTTTAGTTTGAGTACATCCCATTTATTGATTCTTGATTTTAATTTTTGCTCCAAAAGGGTCTTATTACAGAAGTTGAGGCCTAATCCCACATGATGGAGATTAGGGCCTACTTTTTCTTCTATTAGACACAGGGTCTCTGGTTTTATTTCTAGGTCCTTGGTCCATTTTGAGTTAAGTTTTGTGCATGGTGAGAGATAGGGGTTTAATTCCATTTTGTTGCATATGGATTTCCAGTTTTCCCAGCACCATGTGTTTAAGAGGCTATCTTTTTTCCAATGCAAGTTTTTGGCACCTTTGTCTAATATAAGATAATTGAGATTTCATCTCATTCCAGTCAGAATGGCAGCTATTATGCATACAAACAACAATAAGTGTTGGCGAGGATGTGGGGAAAACGGTACACTCATACACTGTTGGTGGAACTGCAAATTGGTTGCAGCCAATATGGAAAGCAGTATGGAGATTTCTTGGAAAATTGGGAATGGGACCACCATTTGACCCAGCTACCCCTCTCCTCAGTCTATAACCAAAGGACTTAAAAGTAGCATACCACAGGACACAGCCACATCAATGTTTATAGCAGCACAATTCACTATAGCTGAACTGTGGAACCAACATAGATGCCCTTCAGTAGATGAATGGATAAAAAAAATGTGGCATATACACAATGGGATATTACTCAGCAATAAAAGACAACAAAAGCATGGCAGTTGCAGGTAAACTTATGGAGTTAGAGAAGATAATGCTAAGTGATGTTAGCCAATCCCAAAAAACCAAGTGCCGAATGTTTTCTCTGATATAAGGAGGCTGATTCATAGCAGGGTTGGGAGAGGAAGCATGGGAGGAACAGATGAACTCTAGATAGTGCAGAGGGGTGGGAAGGGAAGGGAGGGAGCAAGGGGTTAGAAATGATGGTGGAATGTGATGGACATTATTATCCAAAGTACATGTATGAAGACACAAATTTTTGTGAATATACTTTGTATATGACTAGAGATATGAAAAACTATGCTCTATATGTGTAATAAGAATTATAATGCATTCCACTATCATATATAAATAAAAATTTAACTAAAAAATAGAAAATGACTAAAAATTGAAAGGCAAGGAATACCCAAGACAAGGAAGTTCCTTGGAAAATTGATATCAAGATAACTATCTTAATCCAATCTTTTAAAAAATCAATATTAATGTATAAAATGATGGGAAATGCAAACATTTAACATTTTGATTGCAAATTTGCACTTGCAGGTAACTTACTTACCTTTAACCTAAGCCTACAAAGAGTGCTAATTGATGACCCAAGGAAACTATTTTTTCCCTAACAATTTCCCTGTAAAAGTTGACTATCTCAGTCCATTCACACACAGCTTTTTAATAAGCTTGTATGGACTTTTTTGAAAAATGAATTTAATTTTGAATTAAGTTGTAAATAAAGATCAGTAAACACTTGAGAAATGTCTGTAAAATGAAGGAGAAAGATAAAAGCAATATAAATATAAAATGGCCTAAGCGGATAATATTGAGAATAAAAAAGCCAAAAATAGAAACATAAAATATCTAAAGAGATAGAATAAAAGGAACTATAACACATAAATAAAAATGAGATGCTATTAAAGACTTATTAGAAACTAAAACTTTGACCAAAAAAAAAAAAAACAACTAATATTGAAATCAGGGTTTAGGGAAAAGTAAAGCAGGAAGAATTTTTATCGGATATACATATATATATTATATAAATGACGTTAAGTGAATAAATCATCTCCATACATATAAATATTGGCAAGTATTGCCCGTATCCAGGAGACCTACATCCTGTTAAAAAGTTTTCAGTATCTTCAGAAAGGACCCGACATGGGGAAGTTGAAATAGTTTCTCTAACTTGTTCTCACTTTAAGGAGCCCAGGTCCTTCTTTCCCAGCATCTCTTCCTCTTTTCCCCAGCCGGGCCTCTGTTGTCACTTTCTCAACACACTGTAGACTCGAATCCCATCACCAGTGTTGCCTCCTTTTTCTACCACAGGTAAGAATCCTACTCAGTAAAGAACTCAGAAATCCTCCAACTGTACTTCTCAAGGACTCCAACCTCCTGCTGTCTTGTATATTACTGCTCTCCCATGAGATTATAAATTTCCCGAAGGAAAAAAAAAAAGGTCCTTTTCCTCTTGTCTATCTCACTATAACTCAGAGGGTGAAGGTACATTGTCATTAAGTCTGAGGCCAGACTGTGGAAAATGGAGCCCAAGCAGTAAAATTTAATGAGCATGGGACCTTGGAGAAATTACTTCACTTTATGGTGCCTCAGATTAACCATCTGTAAAGTGAGGAATATAACAGAATTTAGTTCATGGCATACTGTTATTATTAAATGAGTATTTACACTTGAAGCACTTAAGAAAAGAACATGGCCAATGAGTAATGACTATATGAGTTACTATTCTTACTGTGGTTGTTATTTGTTTTAACTAATACTATTAAGTATTGAACAACTAATATGAATGGTCTTGACCATGCTTTCATTTAGAACAGTATAAAAAATGCTTCCTATAGTTATTGTTTATACAGAGAAAAGTTTATTTGTGTAAAGAAGTATTTCAATCTGGTGCAGATTCTCTTGAAGTCACTATGGCACTACTATTTTTACTGCAAAGTAAGTTTCCTCTAACTTGGGAAATTCTACTTGAATCTCTTAAATATGAGATTAAGGGGGATGTGGGAAAAAGAGACATTCTTGTTCTAGGAAGTAGAGTTTCTGCAAATTAGAAGGCATGCAAGGCAACAATAAATCATTGCTGTATTAGAAAATGCAATGGTGAATGCGTACCCAAGGAAGGGCTTGGTAATTTGCCTTGTGAATATTTAAACTCCTTTCATTCTCTGTGATTTAGTTATGTAATACTATGTAACTAAATGGAAAGTCTTATTGCTTTTAAGGCAGATACTTAATGATGTTTCTTCCATTTTATATAAGAAATACAGAAGTTCTGAGAGAAATAGTGAATTTTCTAATTAACAATATTATTTTCCTTCAATTATGATCTTTAAATATTAACACTAAGGTTCTTAAAGTGTGTCCTACTTCTCTGGTAATAATGACACAATAAAAAAGAACTTGATTATAAATCTTAAGGAAACTAAATAATATACAT